>NC_092034.1:6341643-7696643 GCF_042242105.1 Pempheris klunzingeri
AGGCTCAGAGAGGTAGCCTGGCTCTGCCAGGCCACATCCTCCACCTCTGGGAGCTGACCCATAGCCTGTGGCGGCAGAGTACGGCGGGGGAACAGAATGTGGCGGCGGCTGGGAGAGGAGCTGCTGCCGTCTGACCAGCTGCTGGAGCTCCAGGGAGTAGCGCCTATGATTGAGGGACCCCTTGGAGCCAAAAGCTCCCAGAGGGTCACACTCAGGGCCCAGGCCAGACTCACGCCTCAGGTGGGAATCCACACCTTCTCCCAGGTAACAAGAAGCTCTCTGCTGGGGGGAGCGGCGCCTCAGTGGTGCCAAGGTGGAAGGGTGAAGGGCTTGTTCACCATCTGGAGGTATGGCACCCACTGTGGAGGAAGACGGCGGTGGGGTGAGGAGCTGAGAAGAAGGCATTCCCATCCCTCCCCCTCCTCCTCCTCCTCCTCCTCCTCCTCCTCTCCCACTCGCTGGAACACATGCATCACTTGCGGTTGCAGAGGCAAGCGAGAACTGGCCGGGTCTGGAGGGCGAGGCAGCTGCGGAGCTGGGAGCTGGTGGCAGACTGCTGCCCCCACCGCTGCCTCCAGAGATGCCAGTGTTGGCGTTACTGTTATTAGAGTTGCTGGCAGAGTCATGTTTTTTCTTTGAACTGTTGAATTTCACACTGCCTGAGTCCGTTAGCTTTAACTTCTCCAGTAACTTGCTTATCGGCCTGTCCATGATGAAGCCCTCTTGTGCTTTTTACCTGCCTGGGCAAAGTCAAGACCTACAGCTCCCCCTTTAAGGTTACAGATTAATGTGCTCAAATACAGTGTGGGTAGATATACAGCAGAACAAAAAGGTGTTCAAGTAAATCTACAGTTTTCACTACGACAGATTAAATGGCAGCTTTAAGACATTAAAAACTGGCCCTGAAACTAGCACAAAGCTAAAAAAAAAAAAAAAAAAAAGGACCCTTTATATACACACACAATAAATACGAGACAGATAAATAAGACCTTTAAGACATATCAGGGGAGTTACATGACTTAAGTCCTCTGAGTCATATGGTTTGCCCTCATGTGGAAAATCCACAGGCACAGGTAGGCTCCATTGGATTATTAGACAATTAGTTCAAGTCAATCCAGCCAGGAAACAGAAGAAACATACATCCAGGACACTTCAGCGTGACCTATGGTCGTGGAGGGCCTCCTTTGTGGACCCTCATGTGGCTCCACATCTGCATCTCCTCTCTTGGTTAAACTGTCTGAAACACGCTTCAGTAAAGTCGGTGTGATCGCTTGGTTATCCAGTGCTTTGAAGGGATGTCTCCCCGTTTGAATTTTCTTTTTCTTTTTTTTTCCCTTTTCTTTGCTTTAAACACAAAGCGGGGAGGTTCAGCGGGATGCAGGCTAACACCACTTCATGTGGGTCCAGTGTAGACAAGAAAATAAATCCGTTTGTGCACAGATAGTCGACTCACCCGACTTCTGCCATTCATCTCAGGGCGAAACGAGCTCGGGAAAAGTAAAATAACACGATTAACTTTAACTCAGGCTGCGGAAAACACACACATACACACACACGGCGCTAGACTCCGGGGTCCGTCCGTCCATCCGCCTGCTTTTATCATCCCCAGCTTTCAAAGCAGAAATCCTGTCCGGGACTCGGCGAAACAGTAGCGGAGAAGTTTGGAGAGAGAGACGGAAACGGAGGGGAAACCGGTGCGCCGTTACAATTACTTCCAAGCAGACCGGTGCTGGACTAAACGAGACGCTCTGGATAAATAAAATCCCTCCCCGTGTGCATTGCACGGTCGACAACTTTGTTTCTTTCTTTCTTCCCCCTAAATAATTACTTACCTCCCCCCTCTTTTTCTCTACAAGTGTCGAGCTAGCTACAGCGGGGAAAGCTAGTTCCTGTTACGGCTTTTCAACATAAACCTCTTCCTGTCAACCGTTATATTTAATCACACACAAATCCTAAACAATTGGTGTTACAGCTTTAGTTTCTTTTCCATAAAAAGATAACATCCCTTGTTAATATTTCAGACACAGTTTTGTGGCGAGCAACCCCAAATTATCATGTAATCCCTTCCTTTTTTCAAAGCGGCGCTATATTTGCTTTTATTTTGAAGGTGGACTAAATGACCGACCGTTGCTCCGCGTTCTATCCGCATACGTAGCTTGACGCGTCACAGCTCCTTTATCAGTGAGCGGCGGCTCGTTTCCCCACCAGGCCGGAACACCTTTCCACCAGACATGGCTGTTTCGTCATTCATACGCAAAACCCCCTCAGAGGATGTGCCCCCTCCGCCGAGACCTGCTCCTCACACTAATGTAGGACTACAAGTGTGCTTTAATGTCTCCTCTTAACCTTGGAGCTAATAGTTTTGGAAAAATAGTAATAATAATAATAAAAAAAAAGACCCTTGGCTGCAACTGAGGTAATGAGTTCAGTGTTTCTGGCTTAAAATGTGTGGGTTTGACAGTGGAGGAAGAAGCACTCCGAGGTAAAAGTAGTACTACCACATTTGAACTCTGCTACAAGCAAAACTTCTGCATTCAAAATCTTACTTATGCAAAAGATAAGAAACGATAACATAAGATAATAGTCCCCCAGCAGGGAGATTTAAAGGGCCCATATTCTGCTTTTTTTTCCAAGTTCATACTTGTATTTGGAGATGCTACTCGAACAGGTTTATATGGTTTAATGTTCAAAAAACACATAATTTTTCTCATAGCAGCTTTGTTTTAAAAGAGCCAAGCAATCTGTGTGCTTTGCTCTTGCCTTCAATAGCTTTGACTGAGCGGGAGCTGGTGTTAGTGATGAAAAACAATGGTGGACTCAGGTGAGGGTTTTTTTTTTTAGCGTGGGCACGGTCGGCCTGCTGAGGGGCTGGAGGAGGTCACATGCTCAACACATCCCCTCATGACATCACACGGTGTGTTTTCACACACATTTAGTTAAAGATGGAGCAGGAGATACAGAGAGAGGACGGTCTTTTCTTATAGTTTGGCAGTCGTTAGGAAAAAGGTTGTGCCCTTGATCTCGTTTCAAGGAGTTTACATCCAAACATTATACACAAATTACACGTGAGAGCAATTTGAGTTACATTGTTTCACTCAGCATACTGAAATTTTACTTTTTCTGGCAGGAAGTTTGTCAAAATTTGAAAAAAGAACTCACTATGTCTCCATCAGGATCACATTATCACCTGATCCTGGCTTAAATCTGATTTTAAGGACTTAGTTATTTCACTCTACACATTCATAAAGCATGCAGTGACTCAAACTGTGGGACAAATGTGAGGTTGAACAGAGCAGCAGGTTAATCAGACCTTTTGATTCTGAAAACAATCGACTTTCTGTCACGTTAATGTTCATCATGACTTATCACCAACTACAGATGTTTTCATGCGGCTGTGACTTGACTTAAGCTATAATGATGCCAAACACCAATATAAACACCTCTGTTTCCAGTCATTTCCTCTCTGTTTTTCTCATATGACTGTAACACACAAATCACAGCCAAAGCCAAGTAATGTTTCTGCTGTACAATTAACCTTAATGTAGGCTGTAAACTAATGTTTTAAACCAGGGCTGGAAAATAACTACGTCCAGCCACTCAAGTAGCCTCACAAGTACAGTTTTGAGGAAGGCCACTTGATTTTATGGTAATTATATAAGGTATATAAATATATATTAGAAGTATTGCTTGTAATTCAGTTTGTTTGTTTTTCAAATCTGGCTGCTCTCTGCTCCACTGTTAAAGTAAGATTACGTAAAACTGCGTGGTTTAAAGGCAGCGGCACTACTTTATTGTACCACCAGCCTGTGGAATGCGCGGATGGACACGGCCGAGTGATTCGGCGGGTGAATTTTTTCGGCGTGTCTGAGTCTCCCTGGAGGATTCAGGGTAAACAGCCCGCCGCTATTTGAGGACCGGCCGGCCTGAGTCAGACAGGGCCCCGGCTGTTTGTGGCGGTTAAGCGGACACACCTAAGCACACAGGCCGGAGAGCTGCGGCCGCCCCCGGTGTGTTTGGACAGGCCCGCCGGCTCTCTGTGTGCCCCCTCCGTGCGGAGCCTCCTGTGGCCCCTGCGGTTCACCGGAGCCCCTGCAGCCTGTGCAGCCTGCAGCCTTTCACCTCACAGGCTGCGAGTGGGAACTTGCCTGAAAAGCTAACAGAGAAATTCTTCTGGGCTTAGTAGCGGAGCAGTTCATACAAAAACAATACTTTGAAGAGCTGCAGTGTGCTTTGTCTGCATTTTTGTGCAGGTCGTGTAGATATTTTATCCACATTAAGTCCGGTCTTTCACCATCTATCTCAATTTCTCCCCCTTTAGTGTGTGTCAGGCATGTAAACACAACATCTAACAGAAAGACAACAATGATCTGATTCATTTTCTTGGAGAAATTACTTCTTTTTTTTCTAGATGTTTGTCACCCAGTTAGTTTTAGCTATGCACTTCTTTTAAGTTGGACTCACGAGTGATAAAAGAAGTAATGACCAGAATTAAAGCAAAAGGCTCTGATTCCCTGACTTTTTTTAATTCTAAAGACTGGATCAGGCTCCAGAGGCCCTGCGTCACACACTTAGACCGTATTAGACCAGTGGTTGAAAAGCCAAGAGTCAGGATCAAGGGCTCCTAAAATAAATCTGTGGAGTCACAAGATGACTGAAGATGGAACAACTCATAAAAATCCATTTCTGTAATACTAAGATGTTTTTCTCCCCAACTTTTCTCTCATATTTTCTATTTCCTCCTGATTTTTTGGACGTTGAGGCTTCCTCGGGCCTCTAAAAGTTCCTGACAATCTAAGAAAAACAACATGTTTTGAGTATGATCTGTTCACAGCACGTAATCCGTGAAGATGAGTCAAACACGTCTCAGATGACTCTGATGACATCAGCATGGCATCATCAGGGATTATTTCCTCAGACATTTTCACAGGCGTACACAAACCCTGTTGCACGTGTTACTTATACAACAGGTAATAGATAAAATATGTAAAAGTGCAACAGCGACAAAGAGAAAACAAGACAGGATGCAGCCACATCCTCACACACAATATCTATAAACCTGAAAAAACTAGTTTATTCAGTTTCTTCTAGAGAAAGCACCAAATGTGGATGTCACTCTGCAGTCAGACAGCCTCGACGTGATGACCTGAGAGGCCTCACTGGGCTGAAGTCGCCGTTTGGGTCACAAATGAGTGCTGAGGAGGAGAACGAGCAGTGAGGTCTGCTAAACATCTCCAGCAGCTGTAATCCATCAACGTTGGGACTGATCACATTAAAGATGGTTGTTGTTTATAAATGTCCCAGTAAGTAATATTTTTAGTATGATATGAATGATGTATTTACACCTAAACTGATACAATACAAGTATTCTAATCAGGCAGAAGACAGATGTAAATAATAAAATGAACAGCGAATTAATTCTTCTTTTTGATGTTTGTTTTTTAAATTTGTACTCAATTTTGTATTTTTGTATCCACTATTATCATTGCTTTGTAACTTTGAGTTTAATTGCTCGTGTATAGTTTCTATTTTGATAACTACTCTTATTTTTGTTTTACATCCTTCTATTTATCATTATTATTTTTTTCTGTTCTGCATTTATTTGTATTTGTTCCTGTTTATACCTCATCTTATCTTTTTTCATATCTTATTTTATTTTATTAGACCTTTTGATGACTGTTTATTGTATTGTTGTTTGTTCATTGCTGAAAAAATGTAAAAAATAATAATAATCTGAAAACAGCTTTAAACGACTGAATAAAGAGCAAAAACAACTGTTTAAAAAGAAGAAAAAGTGTGAAAGTAATTCACATTAGAAAAATCACAAACTGAGAACTTATTGTCATCACTTTGAGTGATAAAATCCTATTTTTAATCAAATATTTATATAAAATTGTCCATCAAAGCTAAATGTGCAGCCTCTGGCTCTGTCACCGTCACTTTGGCGCCACCTGGTGGTCACCACGGAAACGCGCAGACAACATGGCGGCCCCCGTGAGGACGTTGTGCTGCTCAGGTGAGACAGAGGTTATTCTCTAAATCTGTGGTGTAAGAGACGCGTTTGGATCCTAAAGCTGAGCTCGGTGCTGTGATTGTCTTCTGGTGCCGGTGTCTGTCTGCGGCGAAGCTTTTTGTTCGATAAACAAACGTCAACACATGGACGAGTATCAGGCTACTAGCTAATGCTAATGCTAATGCTTCTGTTTTTAGGGTTACATCTGTACAAAGTAACCACGTAGATGCGTTTTTAGTCACTGATTATAGATCTGGATCTGCTCATGAGGTCATAATGGAGTGATCAGAGTGTGTCCTGCATATTTCAGGTGTTTGTCTGTGACTTCAGATGTTGTTTTGTGTCTGTTTACACTGTTTCCCAGTGCTGAGGCTCTCCAGCAGGCAGATCAGCACTTCATGTGGAGTTCAGGCTGGAGAGAAATGGAGGAAAGAGTAAGTTCACACTGGAAAAGTGACAAAATACACACACAATAGGGCAGTATGTGCAAGAAGGTTGTTTACAGGGGCTCCTCAAGTGCTATTGCATGTGAGGAAAAAAGTTGTGTAATGTGAAATATATTATAACTAAAGTGCAAAATGTTATACTTATTGAATGTTTAAATTGTAAGTGTTTTTTATATCTCCTCCTGTTTATACTTATTGTAATTGCCCATATGTAAGTAATTGACTTAACATGCATATTTTAACAGAAGATAAGGGATTTTTATTTCAATAGCTTCCATATAATTTGACCCATTGAAATTAGTAACACACGAGGGACATAGGACAGACTTCCTCACATTAACTTTTAGTATATTCTTACATACATATTTTATATGAAATCAATATTTATTCCTGTAGTGTCCATATATTGTGATGCACTGACTCTGAATCAACACCAAAATGTGTCACTTCACTGGAAATAGAAATAACACGGAGAGGTGTGTCCCATTTGGCCTGTGAAGTAATAAATTAATTCTGACTTTAACATAAATGCGAGTGGTTTTGAACATCATTAACCTACAATGTGGCAGAAATGAGCTAATTTTTGTTTGGCTTTTTTTTTGCGACAGCGCCGCCCTCATCACCATCTCACTAAGTGCTTCATAATTTCATAACGCTTGTGTGTGCAGACATGGACTTTCCCGCAGCGGCACAGAATACGGCCCTCTGACGGATCTCCCCGATTGGTCATTTGCAGGTATTATTTATGTAATGGAGGTATTTTAAAGCAACAGAAGCCAGAGCTCACATAACAAGGCAGTGAATGTCACCAGTGGTGTTATTCACCCTTTTTGTGTTCTTTGTACATTTATCTTATTAAATTCAGGGTAATACAATAAAAAAATAAAGATTAAATAAAGCACTTTCCTCTTTCCCGGACAGATGGACGACCAGCACCTCCATTGAAGGGACAGCTGAGAAGAAAACAAGAGAGGGAGGTTTTAGCAGTGAGTATTTTACACTTTTTTTTTTTTTTAAAAGCACCTCCTGATCGCTCTGTTTGTGCTCGTTACACGCTCTGGTGGGTGACCCTGGCGTTCTTTCTCACAGAGACGTATCGTGATGCTGAGCTCGGAGGTGGACGGAGGAATAGAGGCGTGGCGTGAAAAGCAGGAGGAGGCCAAGAGAATGGAGGAGCACAAAAAGTCTCTTTTACTCAAACCCAAAGGGAAGCTACTGATGAAGAAGAAATCTCAAAGTTAGAAACAGATTATCGGTGGAATCCTGTCACGATAATCTTTCTCGGAACAATATGTTGATAGTCAGCCTGTTGAAGATATTTATGAGGACTTGTGGGTTTTCTCCTGCTTTGCAATTTGTGTTTTTCACTATTCATGGATTTCTGAAATAAATGTTCTGTCTCTGATTTATATGAATCCGTTATGATTATGGATTTGTGGGCTTCTTGGTACAGAAATTTGTCCTGTTAAAAAGTTTATTTCTCTCAGCTTCCACTAGAATGCAGCATTTCTCCTTTCTAAGGCTGAGCGAAGGCTCAAACGCCATTTTGTCTGGTGTTGGGCTCAGAGAGGAGTTTTTTTTTTTCTAGAGGGGGCAGGCAGAGGAAGGGAGGTGCTGGCAAACATAAAGTGGCTCTGATTCAGGATATATGTGTGCTAGAGAGAGGGGTTCACACCTCGGCAGGCTGTAGTAACTCAGTGTTTTTACTTGAAATATATGACGACTGTTCGGCCAAGTCCTTCTCGGTGACGCTCTCACCAGAATAACAGACGATTTACACAGTTTTACGAGCAAGATTGACGACAAATCTGCTCCAAGATCAGAACTAAAAGTGTAAGATAATACTTTGGGACTGAGAGGTGCTTCTGGCAACATTTCATTGTGTTGCCAATTTAAAGCCACTTCTTTTTCATGGGGCATCTCTACCAACAAAGAGGAAAAAGGTCTGCAGCCTGGTGTCTGGAAAGATGATTAGCCGGCCGTAGCCAAGCTGGCAGAAGGTCACATCCCACAGAAAGTGATATTTGCTGGTATCGACTCAAATATTTTAGCTGGGTGAAGTCTTAATCAAGCTGCAGAATCACTTGTCTAATTTTAAAAGCACCACACATAAATTAGCCGTGAAGAAGTGGCATAAAACTTAACTCCAGTTCTTTTTATGTAACTTTAAAGTTGGTTTGATTGAGGGGCTCCTGCAGGGACTTGGATATTTTGTTCCCGTCTTTTTAACAAAGCATTATTTCCATCCTGATAACTTTTTGTGATGTGCGTTTATGGTGTAAATGGACATTTTGCAGAGACGCTGTGCAGCTGTGCCTTTGCTAAGTCAGCACAAATTTAGAGTGACTTTGACTTATAAACAGACTATTTACAAAATGAGGTAAGCCTCTGCTCTCCTTCCCCTCCTCGTGCCCTTACTCTTTGCTTTCTGCTCCCCTCTTCCTCACGTTCTTCTCTCCCTCCCTCTCCCTCTTTGTCTTGTTGCAGACTTCAGCAAAGCCCCACTGTAATTAGGGCCGCTAGAAGCTGAGTTGCAGATTCTTTTCTGTGGAGATGGGAGCCCCCCTCCCCTCTTGGTCTCCTTGTCGTAACTTTTTCATACAGTTGACCAAAGGAGCTGACTGTTAGTGGTGTTACAGAAGTGTGGCGGGACATTGAACGGGTCACAGAGGGTGTTAAAGACAATAAAAGGTGTAAGTCATTCTTCATTCACACACACATCCCCACACCTGGACCATCAAAGACCTCCAGCTGCACCCACAGTGAGAAATGTAACCCCTCATTCTTTCTCCACCATCTTTTTTCACATCCTGCCTTTTTCTGTGAATGTCTTTCTCCTCAACAATCTCTCCTCCGACTCCTCCCATCCTCCCCCATCTCTCCCTTCCCTTCCTCTCGTCCTCGTGTTGTTTTGGTTTTGGGGGAAATGAGAACCAGATGTTGCTTATTGTGCAGAAGTCAGCACCGGAGGAAGGGTTTGGGGGGCGTTTTAGTGAGGGGGGTGGGGTAGGGTGCGTTAGGTGAGGTCAGTCTGCGAGGCTGCAGGGCGAAGGATGGGGATCAGCTGACAGGCCTCTGTAGCTTCACCCGCAGACCAGGAGCAGGGAGGCTTTCCTGGCAGATATGAGCGTGACAGGGGTGTAGGGTGAGCAACGCCCTGGTGCAGAGTTGGAGGGGTGGTGAGGGTTGGTTAATGATTCAGCAACTCGTTCCCAAAGACCGCTTCCTGACCTGGGTGTTCCTGCACTGTGGGGCACCCTGGGTAGCATGTTTAACAAAATGACACCGCCTAAACATTTTGAACTGTGCATGACTGTATGAGCAATGACACTGCAGGCTGTAATTATCATTGTTTGTAGCTAGTTAGACTGTAAACCACGTGGCTTCCTCAGTACTTGGGATGTTTGTTGCTTTTTTTTTTGGCATCGGAAAAAGATTATTATCACTCTTGTTTCATGTCAGTTTGTTAAAAAGCTTGTTTGTTTTGTTCTGTAGAGGATAAAGACAAGATCTGAAGTAGGATGAGGTCTGCAGCAGGAGATGAAGTACTCTGAAGTAGATCCTTTACTTAAGCGGCAGCACATTCATGGTAAAATTCTTCAGTACAGTTAAAAACCCTGCATCCAAAGTCCCACTGAAGTATAAGTACACAAGTATTAATAACAAATTGTACTTTAAAAAAAAGACAACTTTCTTTATGCAGTGAAAATGCCTCATTTTTTTAATCATATATGACGTGAATTTCTCTTATACAGCATTGCATTTTTGTATGTTTTGCAGCTAGCTGGTTTTACCTACTTTACTTACTGTGGGTGTCAGACCCTCTTCAAATGGTCAAAAGGTAAATCTGAGGAGTTATGAGATGTAAAAAGAAAAAAACTCATTATGCTTCACAAATGTATATCTATTTCCTCCTTTTTAATAAATTTTTTGACTTTTATGTGAAATATTACAACAATTTATTGTATTTCATAAGATTATTATATGTTTTTGATGTAAAAATCATCATCTGAAAAGTAGTTAGTAACCCTGCCCGTTTGATAAATACGTTTAAGGTAAAAGTCGACTGCACACCAGCGCTGGAAGTCAGGCAAAGTGAGAAAATGAAGAGAAAAAGAAAAAGTGATGTTGAAGTTACAGTAGAAAGTAAACTGTGCCATAATGTAGGTCACCCAAACAAAGTCTCAGGTTGAATTGCAAGCAGCTGTCCTGGCCACTTCCTGCCTGGCGTGGAGAAGGAGTGCTGAGCCCGATGGTTGTTCCTGCACCGCCCAGCCAGACTGTATGAGTTCAGCATTAAAATGGCTGACAGAGAGAGAGAGAGAGAGAGAGAGAGAGAGAGAGAGAGAGAGAGAGAGAGAGAGAGAGGGAGAGGAATACAGGCCAACATGGCTGCTGCCAAAGGTCTCATCTGCATTCATGTCCGTGACCTACGAGACAAGATGGAGAGCAGATGCTTGGCAGATGAACTTAGTAGCACCTCCAAACAGAAATCCAGAATACTGCACAAAGAGCCAAAGTTGAGAGAAAAAACTGTTGTCTGACTCAGTCTGTGGAATCTGATTTATTTTCCCTCCTTTTTCAGATCAACAACATCTTTTACATCATTTAAACATGACTGTCTCTTGTCCGGTGTCTTCTCTGTGTTGGGATGGCATCACCGCAATGATTTCAAGTAAAAATCTGTACCGGGGCTGTGAGCCAGAAAAGAAGAGGCAGCAAACAAGCGTTTTGGCCACATTATACTTAACAGCTTCCGTAGTTTTCTAATAATTTCCTAGAAAGGAGCAATGAACTCCTCAGAAGGTTCCTGGGAAGAATTTGGTTATAATTATTGAGAGTGTTGAGACTTTGTTAAATAGGTACACTACCAGTTCATTAATAAGCATAATTGAGACCAAAGGGTCCAAAGCTTTGGGTCAGAAGCCCCTTTAGGGAGACATAACAATATAAGAGACAGTGGGACCATTAACAGGAGAGGAAATCTGAAAAAACCTCAAATAAATGTGTCAACACAGGAAATTATGAAATTGCTTACGTGACTGTGAAATAAAACATTAATAAAATGAGCCCATGCAGGGATTTGCTGCAGTCTGTCAGTGTCCTTTATTCTCTTTAAGTGATGACTTTATTAATGGTGAAAAAAAACATTTTGGTAATGTTCTTTATGTCTATTGTGCACCATCAGTAAGAACTTATTAAGGGTTTATTTGTTAATGATGCCATTAATAATAGTAATGTTGATAATCCATCAACAAATGCTTAATATATCGATTACAAATACTCATCTGCGTATCCATCAGTGGTCGAGTGGAGCTGTGGAAGTTTCTCTAGAAAGACGGATAAGTCCACCAAACAGTTACTTTGCATGAGAGAGGTCCACTGAGACAAATAGAAACACCAGGTGACAGAGAAAGAGAGACAGTTTGGGCCGGTGGAGGAGCAAAGTGGAAGAACAGATGTGAGCAGGAAAAAACTAGAAATGTGATGCGATCTGTCAGGTTAGTGTCACTTATAGTATGTTCATGAGTCCAGTCCACAGCAGCTACACCTACTGCAACAATGATGACCTCTGACCTCTGATGATTTCATGGACGGTAGTGGAGGAAGCATTCAGATCTTTTACTTAAATAAAAGCAACTGTATTCAAAACTTTACTTAGGTAAAAGTATTGGAACGCCGTCTTCTTTTAACTTAAGTTACTGAATTAAAAGTACATTCAGGTCGTGGGTAAAGGTGGAACTTGGGGACTAGTTCTTCTGTGTAACTCATAAGCTCAGGAAAACAGCCTGTTTTCAGCTTTGTCATGAGGATTTTTTTCAGGTATTCTGAAGAGGAATTTCATATTTTATTTATTTTTAGATGCAAGAGATTCTTCTTAACTCAGGAAAGGAAAACTTCATACTTCAGTTCATCAGAAAAAGTCAAATTCACCCAATTTGGAGATACATGGTTTCCGCGGGACAGGAAGGGCATGAAGAAGTGTGTAAAATGGAAATACTCTAGTAAAGTACCTTGAATTTGTGCTTCTTTATGACATGAATGAGCAGCTTTAAACCAGCTTAAAATCTTGTTTTTGCTGACCTCCACTGGTTTAACGTCACACCTTGCCGCAGTGATGTAAAGGTGTACTTCAGGGTGTGTCAGTACACTGTGACATCACTGGTAAAGATCCAATCAAAAAACAGGATTTCTACTTCATTTATCAGACACTTTGTATGGTAATGTAGCACAAAATACTTTGCAGACAGGACTGCAAACATGTTTATATATGATATGCATGTGTAAAAGTAACTTAACTGATATAATATGATCTGACAAAATGTTATTTACATGAAAATAGGGTTTTTGAGAGACTAAACTATAATTTTATACCAACCAGATTTTCAGTGTTTTCTTTTCATGTTGGAGGATGTTTACCTTGTTGTGGTTTTACTGAGGTTGTTGTTGTTTACTGTTATTTACAGTGTGTGAAGAGTTAAAACAGAGAGCAGGAGCGAAGGGGTTGAAGGGGGAGGGAAGGGCAGAGAGAGAGAAAGAGCAAAAACAGACCAGAGATACTTGTGGTGGGAGGAGGAGTGGTTTGAGACTGAAGCCTCATAAAAAGAACAATTTTGCAGCGGGTGAGGAAATAAGAGAGGGGGAGACGAAGGAGGGAGGTTGCTTGCTGAAGGATTTTTTTTTTTTTTGGATGGAAATGTGCAGAGGGAAAAATATCCCCAACCCTATAAAATTATTTCTGTTCAATGTCCTCCTCATTTCTCTCACCTCTGCTGTCCTTTCTCTCTCTCTCTCACACACACACACACACACACACACATGCATGCAGAGTGCAGCTGAGACGTTCAGATGTTTCAAGAGCACCAGATGCTCAGCTGGAACGCACTTCTCTGAAAAATGTGAGCGTTCCATAATTTTTTCCGACTCGGCACATGACTGCTGGCTCCGTGTCCAAAACAACCAGCGGTGGTGTAAATGTATCCAGGCTGCTCCGTCCGTGGCAAAGACCTGGTCCATCCTGGTCTGGAGGTCAGGAGGTGAAGACACACTGCAGACCCTGAACCCAAAACCCAGAATGAAATAAAAGAAAAATGCAAAATATGCTTGTTTTTACCACACATGAAATATGAATTTTCAGATTACTTGAGGTTTGTTTGTATGTTTTGAGTTTCATATGTTTGGTTGTGATGTGATTTTCTGTGTTTGTTGTAATGTTAATATTGTTTTTAGCGGGTGGAGATTATCGTGGTAAGAGTGTTATGAATTCTATGTAGTTAAAGTATTTGCCTGCTGTGTTATTCTGTAGTTGCTGTCGGGGCAACCGCTGATGGGGATCAAGATGAATAATAAACAATAAAACCACATAAAATTAAACAGACTTTAAAGTGCAGATGGACCTTCTACAACCACTTGATTTTTCAAGTGCAGTGTCCTTGAGAGGAACTGAGAATGAGAAAAAAAGAGATAAATTGCAGATGTTGACCTGGTTCACAATAACTGAATGAATCATTCTGTGAATGATGTAATCCTTCCCCAAAAACATTTTTTTAAACCTATTTGCCTCCAACTACTAAACATCTGAGAAAGAAATCTGCATTAAAAAGAC
This sequence comes from Pempheris klunzingeri, assembly GCF_042242105.1. NCBI lineage: Eukaryota > Metazoa > Chordata > Actinopteri > Acropomatiformes > Pempheridae > Pempheris > Pempheris klunzingeri. The sequence continues at coordinate 6,355,706 of NC_092034.1, forward strand.
TTTCTGATTGTAAGATTTTCAAAATAAAATATGGTCCAAAGCTTCAGCTGGTCAGTGTCTCATGTTTAGCAGAAAAATAGCTTTTGAATACTAACTAAAGCCAAAATTATGAATCTTACATGATACATTAAGTGGCCACTTTATTAGGTACACCTGTACTATCTAATGCAACAGCTCTACCATGACACATACTATGACACAGCTTACAAAGAGTTTGTCCCTCTCATGGAGTCAAAGAAAAGATGTAGCTAATGACAAGTGAGTGAAGCACTTTATTTTTTTCCACTTGTGGCTTGAATTCAGGTGTGCAGATGTCGTTGTAGCTTGACCACTATGCATTTTTATGACTTGTATGATTGAGGTTTCCAAAGGGATTCATAACAACAAAGATAGTTATATATATTTATATATATACAAAAACACATTATCATTATTAGTATCATTAGTATTATTAGTATTATTATCTTGATGAAGCAGCATTGTCTTCAGCATGGCTAAGAATGAGTTGATTCATAGAGTTAGAGCTGCATTTCACTGGAATATCTGGTATATAATTGGTGTATACTTTGCTTTTTTTGTTTTTGAGGAGTAAATTCAGTTTCAAAAATGTATTTGAGTGAGTGTCACATTTCATATTGTGATTTTGAGTGATTGTGTGTGTTCAGATATTGATGAGGAGGCCATGACAGAATATGACTGTTTGTAGAAAATAGTTTAATTTCGCTTTATCTAATGAAATACAAAAGTGAAAACAGGCAGGGAAAAAAACTCTCATTCCATTTTATTGATATGATCATCATTATAAATATCATTACCATTATCATTGTTATTCACTAAATTAATTCACCTTCAATTTTGATTTGTGTAAACTAAAGAATTAAGAAAAAAAAAATCAATGAGCACCATCAAAGTTCATAAATAGCATTGCTTGTTATTCTGTGCCAACATCTCTGTAATTTCGGGTGTCTCAGAGTAAAAAGAAAACTCCCTGAACTGACATCTACCCCCCTGATCTGATCCAATTCATCACATGCTGAGCGTAAACTGGGTTTCGTCTCCATCACTCATCATTGCCATGTTATGCCTCTGTCCAGCAGGACTCCAAATGACAATGTACAAAAGCAAAAAAAAAAAAAAAAAAGTCATCATAACTTTACCAGGACAACAATAATAACAATAACCATACTTATAATAACAACAATTTCCCATAGCAACGATAATAATTAAAAAAATTGCACCATATTGTTGGAAACTGTACCGCTTACATGTTACATTGACGAGCAGCTCTGCTCATATTCAACACCAAACAAACTGGAATGTTTGAAAACTGTCCTTTCAGAGATAAAACATTACGTTTTTTTTAAAGAAATATTTTTTTTTCCGTCTGACTGCTTGCACTGAAAGAGGAGTTTTCCCTGTGAATCAAGTTGCGGTTATACGCTGTCTATCTTAGTTTCTGTACCGCAAGGACCTTCTTTTGTTTGCTTTCGGTCGAGTGCGGACCATCACCTTCAGCAGCAAGCTCATGTGACGTCTGACTTTGGTGGACATAATCCTCAGTTAAACAAATACTACGTTCACAAGTCTGCATCAGTGGATACCAACATTGTGCAGAAGGGACATCCAACACGTCGAGGGGTGGTAACAACTAAAGAAGAATGTGATCTTTAGTCTTTAGCAGATGGGAGAGGATCCTCTTTGAAGAAAGGCCAGGCATGGTTTTAAAATGTTCTGTACTAGTGCTGATTTCTTTATTTCCTTACTTTGAAAAATAAATCAACAAAACCCTTTTTCCATTAACAAAAGAAGGCAAAGTTCTCCGGCCTTAATATTGTCTTAACACAGGCAACAGTACAAAAACTTGCCCTTCATAAAAAAGTCTTAAATTGGCAAAATTTTGTATTAAATCTGGAACTATTTGATCGAAGAATAAGGAAACAAGGTTAGCAATCTGACCAAACATTCTATGTCAGCTTGACAGTATTTAATACTATGTGCTAATTATGAGGTTCGATAGCCAGCCCTACTTAGTGGTAGAGAAGAAACCAAAGAAATTCAGGAAATACTGCATTGCTAAACATCTAAACGTCGCCAAAAACAACGGATTCAAGAGCAAAACTGTCACATTAAAATGGCTGAATTTCAGAGCAAAACTCCCTAAAAACAGACAGCAAATGTATTTGAGAGGTGAAGAATTTCTGAGTAAAACCCGAAGTGAAACACAGATTTCAGACATGAATCAGACAGCAGTTCAGCTGGAGTCGTCCAGTTAAAGGAGAGGAAGGAAGGAGGGATGTTTCTTTTAATACCTGGGATGAGTGAGAGGAGAGGCGGGAGGGAAGTCGCTGATGAACATGAGTCTCTTTGTATATTTCCCTTCTCTATGTGAGATTGCGGGTATGTTGTTAATCTCTGAACACAGAACAGTACATGTAAATAGTTAACATACAAATACACATTTTCCTGATTTCAGTTTCTAGGGCCTTTATCGTTTTTTTCTCTCTTTTTCGTGGCACATACAAACCACCCAAAACTTAACACATCGTCCCCCTTCTATCCCCCATTTCTTCTGTCGTTTCTCCGGTTGCTCTCTCCTCCTCTGTCATTTCTTTCCCCTCTCAGTTTCCATCTTCACCCGGCCCTCGTTCTCTCTCCCTCTCTCTTTGTGTCCCTCTGTGGCAGTCTGTCAATCACGCCGCCGCTCTGTCTACACCTTGTCCAGGAGGGATCTCTGGCAGTAGAGGAGGCGTCGAGGCGTGCCGTACTTCCTGAAGAACAAAAGCGCTCCCAGAGTGACCACAACCAGCACCAGTAGGAGGAGAGGGATCACCACGGCGGCCGGCCCGGCCCCGCCCTGTGATTCGTCCACTTCGATGATGATCACCTCCTCTTCCCGACCCTTCTTGGGCTCTTCGCTTTCGCAGCCCATCCAGTCACTGAGCACAGACTTGGGGTAGCCGGACTCCACCTTCATGTACTGGTTGTTGAACTTCCAGTACTTGTTGGCTTTGTAGAAGTAAGTGTAAGCTGCAGAAAGTGGAAAAATTAAGAGAATAGAAGTTTGTTTCCAGTTGTTGTATGTTACATTATGAAAATTATTGAAAACAATTATGAAAAATGTCCACCACAAGCCCAAGGTGATATTTTGTCCGACCAACAGTGAAAAAGAAATTCAGTTTACTATCACATGAGACAAAGAAAAGCTGCAAATCCTCAGATTTTAGAAGCTGGATGTCAGAAAAGTTAGACATTTTTCTTGATTTTGATTTAATCGATTGTCAAAATAGTTGCCAATGAATTTTCCGTCCATGAACTTTTCAATAATCAACTCATTGATTCAGGCATAACTGTAAACGACTCAAAATCTTGGACTGTCGCTATGCACATGATCAGTTTAAAGGGGGAGAAAAACTTACATCCATCTTCGCTCATGATTGTAGCTTTGATGTTATCTGGGGCACCGCTCCACATGCTGATGGGCTTTGGATAACCGCTGTCCACAGTACGAGTCTGCTCGTTAAAACGGTAGTACCTGAAAACCACATAAAGACTGAAATATTAAAGATCTATAGGAGAGAAAACTGTTTCTTTTAGGAAAGTTTTCTTTGGGTGATTCATTTCGACAACAGAAGCAGGGCTGCTGAAGGGCAACGCCAAGGTTCATGACCTCAGTGTCGTTTTCAGGAATGTCGTCTACAATTAGTTAAATAATTTGTTTTAGGCTGATTCTGACATCTTTTAAACTCAATATCTTTACATTGAACTGTGTATAGGCAAAAATTAAGGAAAGAAATTAATCAAATTAAGGGCTTTACTGTTTTTTAAAACAGAATTATACTACTGACAGAAAAATGAAAAATTAACACTGTCTGGAGGCCGGTCAAAAAGGGGGGGGAATTTTGACACTTGACCCCAGCATTTCTAAAATCCTGCTGGGGCGTCTTGGTGGTTTAGGGGTTTAAGCGTCCTCCTTTCTTTTGCTGTCTTCATTTATAATCACTCCTCTACTCTTTCCTGATCTAAATACAGGGGGAAAATGAGTTGATCATCCAGTAAATCTACAACTTAACTAAAGACGGAAAGGACAAACCGTGAGTCAGTGGACTGAAATGTGGGATTCCACATTCATTACAAGTTCACAGATAAGCATGGTAAAAGAGCAAGTTATAACAGGTTACTACAACTGTACGAGAAGTATGAGCAGTGTTTGTTTGGGCGTCAGGGGAAAGAGATTCAATCTATGCCTGAATGCTCCCATAATGCTTCACAGAAAAACAAGTCTGTGATCTGTGTAAGAGGATAAAGAACCGTTAAAATGAGGAGCAAACTGGGGGATTAACCTGTTTTAACCTGCCGAACGTCTCTTCAAAAAGATAAACACAGCAAAACAAATGCAAAAAAGAGGCTGGGTGCAAAGTCGACACTGCAGAATCAACAGATGAGATTGTGCATGAAGAAAGATCACCACAGTGTGGTTTAGGTGTGTGTGATGAACCCTGAAAAGAGGACGGACTCACTTAGTGCCTCTGAAGAAGTACGTCTGCCCTGTCGGTGTGTAGAAGAGAGCCGCATCGATCTTGTCTTTGGGAAGGCCGGTGCCCAGGTCTTTTAGGCTCTTGGGGGAATCACTGTCCATGCTGGACTCACTGAAAACCCAGTACCTGTCGCCTGGAGGTGGAAGAAAGAGAAACAGAGATGAAATGAAAAGAAGGGAGACAGAAACCAGAGAGGGGGAACAACCAGAGGATAAATACATCAAACCAGACCAGTCATCACATTCAACACGTGATACTCATCACTGATGACGCAGTCATCCCAAATCTGGCTTCCATCTCATCTCAGATGAACCTACCCTTGAAGAAGACAAATTTCCCATCATCCCTCTCGTAGGCGGCGTTGATGTTTGAGGGCAGGCCTCTCCAGAAGTGATTGATGGCCATCGGGTAACCTGACAACACCTTGTTGTTACGCACACGCCAAAACCACTTGTCCTGCAGACATACGCATTCAGAGAAATTACAAATATAGCAGAATACATTCCAAGATATTTCACTTAATTTGTCTGAAATAATGCATAATAATGCTTATACAATTAGTTGGTTAATTAATTAGTGGATTGTCAGAGGATTTATTGCTAGAAATTGAAATGTTCAGGTTGTCAAATATGCTACTTGTCATGTTATTTTTGTAAATTGAATATCTTTGGGTTTTGGACTTCAGGTTGGAGAAAATAGGAAATATGACAACATGAAATCTGAATGAAATTAAGATTGAGAGCACATTTTTCACATCTTTTTAACATTTTCTAGGCTAATTGTTTAACTGATTAATCTAAAAATTAATCATTACAAGCCCTGATGCATATTAGTCTTTAAAAATGAGCTCAGTTGTGTAAGTATTTATGAAGCAATTAGTTAAACTCTTGTACCTTGAATACAAACTTTTCACCCCTGAGGATGGCGATGGTGTCAAAGTGTCCCTCGCAGATGTCCGGGCCGTGATCGGGCTTGGATGGCTTTGTGGGTCGAGGGGGAGGTGGGGGAGGAGGGGGAGCCCCAGACTTGGTTCCTGTGGGGAAGATATGAGTGAGAATAGAGAGATGATTAGCTTGTAGCAACACCACCCAACATAATTCAGTATGTAGCTACACTGTGCTGATGCTTGTCCACCTCTTTGGTCCAGAAATATCTCAACAACTACTAATTTTGCACACACATTCATTGTTCCCAGCGGATGAACCCTACTGACTTTGGTGATCCACTAACTTTAAGGTTGTGGATGTTAAATGAGAATAAACAGCTTCCCCACCGTAGATTGTCTGGATGCCCCTTCGGTCGTCGTCCGGGAGCTGGAAGTTCTCAGTGTCAAACCACTGGTAGAAGGGGGCCATGATGGCAGAGGGGTTGTTGGAGTGCTCCAGACCCAGAGCGTGACCCAGCTCATGGACAGCCACCAGGAAAACATCGTTACCTTCAGAGGGAGATAAAGAGAGAAAATTAAGTTAAGCTGGTTTCCGTCTCCTCCAGGATCGACATTTCACCGTCTACTCTTCTCTGCCTTACCCCCCTGGTCGGTGTTCCCGGTGGTCCAGGGCTCAGCCAGGTCAAAGTGCGTGTCTCCCCCGATGCCATGTCCGGGGAAGTAAGCATGAGCCAGGAAGCCGCCCTCGCCGTCGAACGGCGTGCTGTCGCCATGGAAACCCTCTGCGAAGGAGAGCATGATGTCCGCGAACTTGTCGACCTTGTCTCTGATGCGGCTGTAGGGGATCTCTCTGAAGGTGAGCGGGATGGCGCTCTCCCACACCTTGAAGGCCTTTCGGATGGCTTCGTACGTGGCTTGCTCGCCGATCTTAGGTGTGTAGTTCTGTATGCTGTTATAAAGAATGGAGAGACTGCATTTAGGGCCAAGATAGTCATAGCTGGCTCAAAATGAGCATTTTATCATCTGTTGATGATAAAATGTGAATGTTTGTGGTTAATAGAAAAGGAAAGAAAATTAATAATGAAATTGGAGCCCTAACTTAAATACAAGTGAACCATCACTGGCACTTGAAACTTAGCGTAGGTGTGTACCTGAAGGTCACCTCAGACTTGTCCCACTTCAGACCCTGCACAGCGTATCTCTTCCTCCTCAGGCTGGTTTTCAGCTCCGGGCCGAACTTGTCTTGGACGCCACATCGTGGTCGACTCATCGCCCTGGCAACAGCAAAATAAAATTCCCAATTCTCAACTATGTAAAATATTGGACTCCTCTGAAGGGCAGATAAATCTCCTGTAAATATTTAAATGCTCAGAACCAAGAAGTTAAAAATGTTGCTCTCAATCAGGACTCACTGTAATGTGTTGGAGTCTATGGAGCCGGTGGCAGTCAAACCATAAAACCTCTGCATGGCTAATATCGCTGTTACAATGGACTTAGGTGAGCGGATGGCCTGGGCTCTGACATCTCCTGGAGGCAGGTAGCCATACTGCTGCAGCCAAGCCTACGAGAGAGAGGAAATAATGAGAATATCTGTTTGGATATGGACTGAAACTTGGAACGTTATTCCCTTTTGTGTTGGACATAGCTGAGCAGATAGCTCCATAAGATATAACGCGCTAAAATTAAATGTCATAAATATGATCATGTCATTTTTAAAGTGGACAGTTTCTTTTACCTGTGAACAGGTGGGCTAGCTTGTCAAGAGGCTATAAAGGCACAATATTTTGGATCTAAATTTTCTTATTTCACATTTTCACTCAATCAGGAAAAGGTTTATTCCAAAAGAAGCCTTGTTGACCATATGTGCAGAATAAGCAAAAATGCATCTAAGCACATAATTAATCTGTTAATTGTAGGATTTTATCCAAGAATTATTCATTCATTATATCCTCCAGAGAAAAAAAGAATGATTACTTTGACAGCCTATACATGTACTGCACATGAACATATCTTAAATATCATTATTCTGTTTTTATAAAACCTGAGCAACTCTAACAATGTTGTGGATTAACCTCGTCATGGAAATGGACATTATGAGATACTGCAGCTGAAACTTACATAAATACAATATGAATATTTAGTTATAAATGTAACTAGCATATAAGCATATAAGTTGCAAATAGCTACATTAAAATCTTGAGACTCCTGAACCCCAAAAACCTACTTAATGTGGTCTCCTACACTAAATACACAGTAGAAAATGACATTTATCTGCTAAAATACAATATTTTTACAATATGAGGCTTTTATATCATATTAGGGGTTTTGCAACATATAATTAATACCTCTTATTTACTTTCCCTGTGAGTTACTCAGTCTGCACTTGGTCAGACGTGCCAGAAACAACAGAAAAACCACCTGAAAACATCTCAGAAAACGTCTTAGTCAACTAAAAAGGTGGGTTTGGCCACTTGTGTGAGCCCGTGGGTGTTTTTCTGCTTCCAGTCAACTTTCAGAGCTTGTTTGGACCTGCGTCTCTGAGCTCAGATGCATCACACAGACTGCATGGTGAATAAGGGAGACAAAGGGTGTGTGTGTGTGTGTTTTGTGTGCTAAGCTGACTTGTTAACCTTCCTCCACAGCAGCCAACACACACTGAGGTAACTCAGTATGGTAAATTTATTGTCGTCTCTTCATGTGACTGTGACATTATCCCATTTACGAACTCCTAAAAACCAACACCAAACCCTCGCATGCCCCTTTGATTTATGCTGAACTCGTTATGGGAAACTTTGTTGTGGGGTGATGAGAGAGGAACTGAAAGCCAAATAAAACACACAATCTGAGAACGCTGATGTCATTTCAGTCGTGATGACCCAGAAGTCTGTCTAGACTATCGCAGCATAACACTGGAAAAAGTAACATTTTCAGCAACATTTGGTTCCTCAAAGCTTGACTTTAATATCTCCCTGCCACTGTCTGTTTGTCCTCCTCCTCTCCCTCTGTCTGCACTAATGTCAACCAAAACCACCTCTATTTATCTTTACACATGAAAGGCCTGCCTATTCTTTCCACTGCCTGCTGCTGGTGGTCTAAGACTCCCTTAAAGAAATAGTTCAACATGTTGGGATGTTATTCTTTTTCTTGTTGAGAGTCTGAGGAGAATAGTGAGACTACTTTAATGTCTAAGCTAAGCGGCTGCTGGCTGTAGCTTCATATCTAACAGACAAACATGAGAGTGGTGTCTATCTTCTCATCTCCTGCTCCTCTTTGTTGCACTTGTAGAGCCTTAAACGCACCTCGAACATCTTTGTTTCCACTTATGTATCTACGCACGCAGAGCTAGGGCACGTCTTCATCCCTGCTGCAGATTAAGTCGGTGGAATTACCCCGAATTCCTTCGTTAGCGTCATCTAAACCTCAGATATCTCTCTTATTCCACCATTAGTGCTGTTTTTCTCTTCAAGCCTCCCTCTAACAAGCGAGAGGAGAAGCAGGGGGAGGGATGGAAATGTAGCAACTGCACGGGCAGGCCTACCTGGCCTTATACTGCCTGGGCACACATGGCTACTGTTAGACATGTGGTGGGCAGAGAGGCCGGAGAACAAGGTTCACTTATGACGACCTGCAGAGAGGCAACTTATCCCCCTTCGCTCCATCTCCGCATATTCCCCCTCACAATCAAGATTTCTCTGGATTATTTAAGAATCTAGTTAATCTAATTTATCCCCTGACTCTCTCTTTAGTCAATCTGCCTCTGACACCAACCAAATGTACTTTCTCTGCCTCTGTGCTGACTGCTGCTAGTGTGTCCTGTGGCTCCAGTGTGGTGACGCGTCTGCTTCTATAAAAACACTCCCCTGAAAAGTCTCCCCCACACCGTCAAGACCTCCACTTCTCCCCTCTAGTCCCAAACTACTCCACACACCACCACCACCTCCGGTTGGGACGCCAGGTATCCCAGCATGCACCCCTCCTCCCTGGAACTCCCAGCAGCCGCCATCAAAGCCTCTATTTATTGAGAGTCGTACATGGCTGGTATTGTTGGCCTCGGTGTAGCGGGATAGCTCGCTACACGGCCATGTGTGGTCAAAGGTCTGGCTGCTGGTTTGGTAAACACACACCCCTGGGTCTGTGCAGTGTGTGTGTGTGTGTGTGTGTGTGTGCAGTGACGTGAGTCTAAATGTATAATGCACAGAGCCCGAAACAGAACGAGCATGATGTAAAGTTGAGTTGTGGAGCTGTATTATGTATACATGGATTCTCTGACCCTTCTCTGACCCTCTGCAACTTATTTAGAGCTGAAAATAAATTAATTGTTAATCTATTAATAATCCCAGCAAAAAAAAAAGCAAACATTAAATAATTTGTGCTTCTTAAATGTGAAGAGTTGGTGTTTTTCCTTGTCTTGAATTCAAGCAAACTAAATATCTTTGGGTTTTGGACTGTTGGCCATTTAAAATAATGAATATGAATATGTCACTTGAGGTTTTGGGGAAGTGTGATGGGCGTTTTTCTGACTTTCTACTGTATTAGCTGTATTAACATGCAAAGGGGGTCCTGGGGCAACAATGAGCTGCTAGGCCCTCATTAATCCCTCATTCCTCTCACACTCTATGTAATCAAAACCAGTTTTTGACCAATATGGCCGACGAGTAAGTGAGTTAATTTGAATATAATTTCACCTTGCTGTTTCTAAAAGTGCACTGAGAACATTTTCTTTTCTGTGATCAGTTTTTGAACACCAGAGCAACTTAGGATTCCCTTCACTTGTAAACAAGTGAAACTAGCCGAGTCCTGCAAAAACACAAAACTGAACCAATAAGGTTTTAAAAGTAGATTTAAATGCAGATATCCTCCTCAAGCCACAGCCTTGAGGTCAGCAATATCTACTTTTTTAAGGACGCTGGATACAAAGTAGCCGATACACAGTAAACCTCCTAAGATTTCAGGGCCCATTTGGCACTTCACAACACAAAATCACTCCAGCGAGTATGAACAATTTAAAAATGGGACCATGATACACCCTATTGTCATACACTCTTACTCAGAGTCTTGTGAAACTGAGCTGTGATCTGTTTTCCGGATGCACAATAAAAAAAAAGTTCCTACAAGAGTTATAAAGAGAATGAAAGAAAATTCCAGTTTATTTATAGCTGCGGTGGAGAAAAACAAAAAGATGATGACATTTTCATTGGAAGTCACACTGTCATTGCGTCTGCATATCATGTGGGTGTTTATGCATTATACCAAAAGGAAATAGGAAATCAAATAGGGATGCAGATGTGAGTTTGTGCGCTAAGTTGGGTTTATTGTGCATATTTTAGCATTTACACACTTGGTAATGCCAAGGGCTTTAGCCAAGTGTCAAAACACTAGTTTGTCCATGCTACCTCCAGTTTTTAATTGAGAACCTGTTTTTTTCTAGCCAGACAAATTAATGAGATACTTCATTTTGTGCCTTTAACATCTCACCAGCAACGAGTGGAGAAGAAGGACAGACAAGAAGGTACAGGACGGAAGAAGATGATCTAAAGTGCAGAGTTACATTAGCGAAGGAGAGGTAAAGACATTAGAAGGAGGAGCGGTAAAAGAAAAGTGAGGAGAGAGAGGAGTTTGGAGTATGGCTGAATTTAAATTCGAGGGACTGAGTCAGTTGTTCCTCTCGCTCGGTGCCAACGGAAAAAACTGAGAATTCTGCTCATGAGTGGCTGAATCTCACATTGCCTTCATTTCTTGGCGTCTCTGACCCAGTTAGCGCTCACACCAGAGCCGTGCAATACTTTTTCTGCATTTGCACTTCTGCCGGGTCAAACGGGGCAAATAAAAATCACTGGATAGTTTCATTCTGTTTTACTGAAAACTTATTCAACAGATACAAGCCAGCAGTTACTGGTACATTCATAACCACTATTGCACCATGGGACATTGCTTGTATGACAATAATTCCACTAATATAACCAGAGTATATGTGTGTTTACTCAAGTACTGCACTTAAGCACAAATTTGAAGTTCCTGTACTTTGAGTATTTCCATTTTATGCTTCTTTATACTTGTACTCATAAAGGCAATTATTGCATTGTATTGGAAATACTTCACACTGTACTGTACTTATATTGCATACATGTCTGACAGCTTTAGTTACTAGTTATTTTAATATTCGACATGCAAAATATAAAAGGATTTTCTAAAATATGCCACATTGTTAAAGAACAAAGCTCCACCTAGTCAAGATGATGGGTTTTACGTCCTAATAAAGGGAAGTTTAACTTAATGAAAACTACATTCAATTATCAAATATATAGATTAGTCATAAACTATTGTGTCACCAAGTAGTGAAAAATCTATGTAGTTAGTATATCCTGTTTTGTATGTATAGAAAGTACTTTTACTTTTGATACTAAAGTACATTTTGTTGATAAAACTGAAACTAAAAGTCTGACTGCAGGATTTTTCTCTTAACTGAACTTGGGGTCTAATTTAGCATTAATGACGTGACAAGTACTGACTTGTTATTACTCAAGTCAACAACTGAGCAAGCTCCATCAGCTGATAAAGACCATGAGATGCGGACGAATGTTCCAGAAAAAGGTAGTAAGTAAACCTTGAGTTGAGATTGTTTTGGTTTTTTTTCAGCTATTTGAATTTTGTGATTGTGACATTAACTAAAAGTCTGCCTGGTCCAACAACGATTATTCTGTTGGCTACTTAATGACCTTTAACTGCTTTACATGTGGTTGGGTAGATCATAATAATGCTCCGTATTATATAGGCTACAGTAATTGTTTATTTTGAATGGAGAATCTTCATCATAAGAGAATGTTAGTATAATACTTCCCAAGTACAGAGTAGAAAAAGTAGAGTACTTGAGTAAATGCACTTAGTTACTGTTGCAGAACATCTGGCCTCTGACTTTAGTCCGCTCAGCTGAGCATCTCAGACTAAAGACTTAAAAATCACAGTAAAAATGCATCTATCTTCAAAACGTGCACTTCTACCATCACGGTGGAAACTTTCCCTCTTTGATGTCCACTCTGTGAAAAAGGTGGACCACTGTAGAGCAAACATAAGCTCCCTCTTGTCCTTGAAGTCCACCAGTTTCTCATTAAGGCCGATCCAGCTGATTATTTTGACATTTCTTATGTGACAAGCGCTGCCTGTCAGAGCAGCGTGCAGCAGATCTTCAGCAAGGCTTTTTCTTTTGATGCTACATCAACAGTCACTGTAGTCCAGATAAAGAGAATTGAACCCAGATGTGTTTTGAGCAGATCTGTAACCCTCTGCTGGGATCAGCAGACATGTGTCTCCAGATGGCAACGGGAAATCTGCAGTTTTTTTTCAGCCAGATATGGAAAGATCCTGTTTTAGAACCTGTTGTTTTCATTGCTGCCCACTTCCTTTGCTCACAAGGTCCCACTACTTTTTATTTAAGTAAAGAAAGGTTAGACAAGGCAAATGCCGTGAGTGAAAACAGATGCTGGAGGCTGCAAAGGTATTCAACGAGAATATTGGAAGTCTTATTTCTCCATTGGTGGGACTTCTCTTTTCACTCAGCATGGATCATGTGGGTTTAGCTTGTCAGAGAAGGATGTTCAGATGTTGAGTAACACTGATAAACCACAAAATTCCTCATAACTCTTTCCCCTGTTTGACTTCTGCTTTCTCCTTCCCCGTCAAATCCCCCCTCAAAGGAGCTTTGTCGACTTTTATTAAACATTTATGTCACTCGATTGCTATTTTGTCTTCGCTTTTTTCCCTATCTGTGCTGTTCTGGCTTAGTCTGCTTGCTCCACACACCGACACGTCTATCTTTTGATCACAGGTTTCATATGCAGCTCTCAGGTGATGCAATCCTGAACCCATAATCAACTCTTATCCTCTTTCTGCATCAGGACTGACTACTGTGTCTGACAGCACCACAGCGCCGTGCACACAACCTGCATCAGCAGACAAGACACTCGCTCTTTATCCGACACGTCTCCTGCACTGTGGGGTGTCATTATTTCAGCAGGGAGTGATAAATATTGGAGGTTTTACCCTCCAGCTGCTAAAGACGACACTGCTGTAAACAGTCGTGTTTTCTCACTTTGTTTACAGACATTCATCTCGGTGTTGGTGCGTTGGCCACAGGAGGGCAGCTGCCTGCGGCCTCTTATAAACTGTCTGACTCTCTCGAGTTCTCCACCACGTCTGGCTTGACTCACACGCCAGCAACTTGTGGTCGGTGACTAAGGTCCTCCTTCGTGCATCCTGTCCACTCAGAACTACAGCACAGATTTTTTTTACCATTTTTTTTAATGGTAAATGGACTTTTTGCTGTGTGAATCAATTTCCTGTGACATCTGGCTATTAGTGGGGCATCCTGTCTTTACAGAGAGACACCTTGTGTGTGCAGCTCCTGACTGGATGTGACTAAACACTGATGTTGTGCTGTCAATGCTCACATCAAACACCCTACTTATGACCACTGGAACCACCTACATAGCAAATGTAAAATGGCCCGAGACCTGAAGGCGCCCTGGGTGCTCGTACCCGATCATTTAAAAAGCTGAGGGTTAACCTGCAGGCTGGTGTTTCACAAGTCTGATGCCCGAGGCCTTCAGTCTCCCGGACGGAGCGCCTCACGTCCAGCATGATGTGAGCGCAAACGAGCTTTCTACACAGGCAGATGAAAACCATTAACCCCCTCCCCCGTACCACCACTAGCCCTATTTTTTCTCAGAACAAAGCAGCTCAGCTGAGGTTTCCAGACTGTGCGCGGCCCCTGCATGGCTGGATCTCCCTCCTCCTCCTCCTCCTCCTCCTCCTCCTCCTTCACAAGCCACAAGACTCATGACATTTTTTTCCTCTGGATGGAGTTTCATCTCTTGTTACAGTTTCTGCTCAGATGGACTCTTTTAAGCAGCTCTTGGTCCAGAGGGTCAGGAGTGTTTGGGGGAGGGAGAATAAACACAAAGGGAACATAAACAGTTCCTCCCTTGCAGTTGCATTTTACCACAATGAACACTTAATACTGTTGTGCTTTGTATGTCTTGACACTTTGTATTGCATTTTGACATGTGTTTATATTATTGAACTGATCTGCCACCCTGTAAAATATAACTTCTAAAAGCTCATAAAGGTTATTTAAATATTAGGAAACATCACAAAGACACTATATACATGACTATCTACAAAAAATATGATTATTGCGCAATTTAGGCTGCAAATCAGAAATAATGTGGTAGACTGTAGTTAGGAAAGCAATAAAAACGACATCTGAAAGTTATGAAAATGCAAGTTTCGACTAGTTTAAACATAACAACTTGTATGGCAGACCATAAAATCCTGCATGTGTCAGTTTGCATTGTTTAAAGTAAATGAATGATGATTTTCCAGGAGACTTACCTCGGCTTTTAGGACATCTGCAGTGACGGAGGTAAAACCAAAGCAGAGCCCACAGGCCAGGGTGAGGAGCTGGGGGAGCATTGTTCCCTCTGCAAACTGCCCCAGAAGGAGTTCAGGAAACTACACGAGTCCTGACAAGTCCCCGACAGCAAAAGACGTAAAAAAAAAAGAAAATTAAAACGAAATCGGTCGATGCCACAAGGAAAAGTCTTCAAAAACGTGGCAGAAGCGTTTTTCTAGTATCCGCATGGACACCGTGAGCAGCAGCGGGCACGTTTCTCACTGCGCGAAAGCGACTCCCTGAAAGTCAGAGCTGAGCAGAAAACACGGGGCGAAATGCTGAAATCATCAGGTGGCCGTGACAAATACTGAGCCGGTGTTAACTAAAGCTGCATGGTTTGGCCTCCTCTCCTCTGGTGAGACCGTCTGGAGCGCGTGTGGACGTGGAGAGAGAGAGAGAGAGAGAGAGAGAGAGAGAGACGGGTTTTCCTCTGGGTCCTCCTCCAGATGTGCAGACGTCATATTTTCATGGCTGCAGGACGACAGCTGATCAGGTTGATCAGTGGTTAATGGTGAATGATACGGAGACAGGTACTACTGAAGGGACCCAGCAACATTAAACTACTACAGGGTCAATTCAAAAGAGGTTTATCTCTTTAGCCTGAAATGATCTGGCACAGAAATAGAAAAATGCTTACTTTGAATGGCTTCTATTTAAGGTTAAAGGCACATCTCATAACACATATTACAATATTAAACTTAACATATTAAGTAAATAAAGCCTTTTTACTCCACTCGGTGCATGAGCCAGCTATAGTTACTTGTTTTATTATGGATCAGACGGTTGCCCCCTCGACCCAGGAGAGGGGGATGATGGCAAAGCTATCATCCATGAGAAGGAACCACTCCCACCCCACATAGAGACACTGGAGAGCTCCTTCAGCGACAGACTCCTGCACCCTGTGTGTGAAGGAGTGATATCACAGGTCCTTCCTTCCTGCAGCTGTCAGACTTAACCAGCACTGCTCCCAGTAGACCAAACTGCACCAGAACTGACAACAACAGCACTATAAACCAACTGTGCAATATGTTTAGTCATCTTTTGACCTCACTTCACAATGTGCAATACTGTCTAATACTTCCCCCTTCTTTTTTTAATATCCCCCTTATGTATACTATATTGTTTCTATTTTTTATACCTCCTCTACCGTAGCTGCACATATTTATTATATCTCCTCCGGTCTGCTGTGACATTGTAAATTTCCCTGTCATGTGAGTAATAACGGAATATCTTATCTTAGTAAAACCATGTAATCAGTTTATACAGTATAAAACATCCACGCAAACGTACATTTGGCTGATAACGCCTCTGTACTTTTAAGTGAGTAAACATTTAAATGCATGATTTGCACCTTAAACTGCAGTATTGCTACTTTGAGTCTCCTTCCACTCACACGTGTTTTGCTTGTTGTTACTTCACTTGGATGTTTGTGCAGAGTTCAACACTCTCAAAAGTTGTTTTCACATTTGCTTGCTGAAGAAAGTTTCGCTATTCTCACCTTTAAAAAAAAAATAAAAGAGGGAGGAGGGGAAGGTCAAGATGTCATTTTAGGACATTTTAATGAGGTCACTGAGCTTTTATATGTGTAAATATCAGAATCAAATTGACATTCAAAGCAGAGCAGCAACGGAAATAGTATTTAAATCCTTTGTACCTAACAAAACAATCAAATCAAAAAGTAGTTTACTCCATTGCAAGCAAAAGTGTTTAATTCTAAGTCCTTTCTAAGTAAAAGTAAAGTACTCATACTGTAGAAAAATGACTGCTGTGATATAATTATTTTGTTGAAACAGTTGCATTAATGTTTACATCTAGTTTTACACTGATGTCAACGTGCTTGTGATCATAATTGTGCTTAATTACTTTCCACCACTGCAGCAGAGTATTTTTATGTCCTTAAACATGTAAGAGATCTTTAAGTAAAGGATCTGAATGCTTTTTCTTCCAATGCTGAAATATAGTGGACTAGAAATATAAAGTAGGATGATACTAAAATTCTTAACATAAATAAGCACAGTGCCTGATTAAACCTGTGAATATTTGTGTGAGCCGACACTGACACCTTGTGTTAACAGAGAAACATTTCACCTGAACTCCTTGGTCTGGATGAATATATGTGAATATGTGAGTTTACAGCATCGTAACTACAGTTTTCAATGTAAAGTTTTATGAATGGATCGGCACATCCGGGAACTTCAGCGTGTAGTTTCCGCTCCTTTCCGAGGGAAAACAAACTACACTCTACTAGAGGTACAAAACAATGACAACAGAAACCCACCTGAATGAAATGACTTCATAAATGACCTGAAGACATCATGTTAGCCAGATATAAATCCACTCTGCTTGATCTAGAAAGCTCAAGATGCGCAGAAAAGATTAATTTGATCCACTTCATTCTGCAGCATCAGGCTGGTGCATTAAGGTCCGCCAGTAACTTCACTCAGTGGTCAGATGTCTCCTACCTACACCTGTTTTTACCTTGTAGAGTCTCCAGGTTAGTAAAGTACCAGTGAGATGTTTTACTTTTCAGTCCTGCTGTGCTAACAGTGCGCTAGCTAGCAGCACTGTGCTCTGACAGCTAACCTAGCTAACGTTACCTTGTAGCCTATTACTTAAGGTTAGCTTGTGTTAGCTTGTCAGTGCAGCCTGAGCTCCAGCCAGTAGTCTGTTTGTAGTCTATAAACAACACAGATCCAACTACAAAACTACAAACTATTCTCTGTGGATGTAATTATTAGCTACCTTGATTCTGTAAAGAGGATGAGAGCTCACAGGCTGTCTGCCGCTGTCCTGCCCTGCTATGGCTAACAGCATCTGGGCTGGTAACATCAGTCTACAGCTGTTAATATTATATTCATACAGGTAAAATTCACCCTTAAATAAGCTAAGCTGGCACTGGGTTAAGAAACACAGCTGACTCGTTTCACACACTGGCAGATGAGCGGTGCAGCAGCTAACACACGAGCATGTAGCTAGGAGCTAATAATTTACATTAGCTTATTTAAGTGTGGACGCTGTTGCCGTTTATGTGGGACAAGGGATTGTTTTCCCCAAAACGGGCCCGTGGTGGTGAGAGCTACTCTGGATGGCGGATTGGCGATCTGATCTCTACCTGTTTATCACCATTGGTCGCCCCATGACAAACGTTACTTCCGCTTTCCACGAGTCTGTGGGAGAGTCGCTACTTCCTGGCTGGCTTGGACAAACACAAGATATTAGTTAAACTAAACTAATTAGCTAAACTTTGTACTCAGTGTCGTGATCTGTAAATATATTATTAACTATTGAACTTAGCAAGAGATGGCCAAGAGAAAGAAAACCAGAAAGAACCACTCTGGAAACAAGACGCAGTCTAACCGGCTGAAAGTAAGGGCCTCTCTGGTTGGCTGTAGGGAAGTAGCACTCTGATTGGCCGAAAGGAAGGGGCTCCCTGATTGGCTGAATGTAAGGGGCTCTCTGATTGGCTAAAATTAAGGGGCCTTCTGATTTGCCAAAAGAAAGAACCAATTAGAGAAATGGAAGCGGACTATGAATGCTGTGTGCTTCTTACATGCCAAAAATAAAAAGGGAGAGTCTTTAAATACTCTCCTTTAAATTGGACCAAGGTATATTGGACCGAGTATTTTCCTGCACTACAAAGCAAAAATAAGTAACGTCGTTACAAGTTGTATGTTTGTAGTTTTACCCAAGCTGCA
This sequence comes from Pempheris klunzingeri, assembly GCF_042242105.1. Lineage (NCBI taxonomy): Eukaryota > Metazoa > Chordata > Actinopteri > Acropomatiformes > Pempheridae > Pempheris > Pempheris klunzingeri. The sequence continues at coordinate 6,374,270 of NC_092034.1, forward strand.
GCCTCTGGCCCCGCCCCGCCCCTCGCGTCATCAGCTAAAATATACGGAAGTGGCTCAGAACTTGTCAACAAGAAAGGCCGACTGACATGGTAACGTCCTCTCCTTTTTTAACATGATTTAATCGTGTTGTAGCCGCCTCTAACCTACATGTTGTGATTTCTTTGGGTACTTAAACCCTCCGTGTCGTGCCTGGAAGTCTTTTCTTGTGGCGTCGATACCCACAAAAAGCGTCTAAACGAAGACAGTGTAAGTCTGGATGTTAGCTGTTAGCAGTTAGCTCGCCAGGAAGCTAAAGCCCTTGTGACTGAGTAAAGCGAGCAGCTGCTCCCCTCAAACCGAAACCATCCCGTAACGCTATCTCGGGACATTATTTGAACAGTTGTGGGATAAATGAGGTATTAATCGACCAGAACTCGAGATCTTAATAGTATTACTTTATTGGGGAATGAGAGAAGGACTTTGAAGTTGTTTATTTAGCGAGGATTTTATCTCGGAAATGTTAGCATTACTGGCGTCATTGTTGAGGAGCTTAAGGGAAGGAAATCGCTGTCGTGTTTGTGTGTGTTCAAGATCAAAATAACCTCACCTCCTAGAGATCCGTGTATTGTTTTCCTGCCTGGATTTATATCAGTAATGGATTCATTATGAATACTGATGTGTGTGTATATTTGCATCATTGGTCGCCTTTTAGGGGGTCGGATCAACAGAATCCCTCTTTTTTTTTTTTCAATTAATCTGATAAATATGCCTTTGCAACGTGCAACGTAGGAGTACATAAGCTGATAAAGCCAAAAGTAGGGTGAAACCAAGTGTCACCTCAATAGGGAGTTTACAAAATTAATTAGGAGTCATGACAACAGTTCTCTTCATTATCGGTTAATCTACTTAAAAAATAGCTTGGCACACATTTGACAAATATTTCCTTTGAAATCAGTGATTTATGACAAATGGTTTTGTAGCGACATATCAATGAATCGACTAAATGCTCAATCCCTAATTATAACTATTAAAGTAACTGTTTTGATGTATGCCATAGCTGGCTTATTTGTTGTTAGAATAGTTACTATTGCTTATTTTTCTACCGTTGCATATTTTATTTCTTTTCTCTCTATTACTGCTTATCTTGCCCTGCCTCTGGTGCTGCTGTAATATGTAAATTTGCCCCTATGGGGGATCAATAAAGTCTTTCGTGTCTTTCTTATCTTATTTTATCTTAATATTTGAGGAAGAACATTATGAGGCTAAAAGGTTTATTGGTTGAGAACCAGATCTAACACGCCTCTCATTCATCTTCTCTTCTTTGCAGGTGAAGTCTTCCTGAGAAAACCTTCTAAAATGGCGCTTCGCTGATGTTTATATTTTACCCCTTTAAGTCCTCAGTTTTTATTATATAATTTCCAACATTGTAGAGGCGAATCATCACCACAATGACAGTCACTCACAGCCTCTGTGCCCTCTTAGTTTTCACTATAACAGGTGAGTGAAATCTGACTTCTCATGTCATGCAACATTTACAATCTGATGACAAAACCCCTGTCTCACTCGTTCTGTTTTTGCTCATTTCATCCGCAGCATGCAGCCGTTTTGAGCTTGCCCTCTGTTCTGGTAAGGAGACAAACTAGTAGGCACTTAATCTTGCTTTGTGTTTTTGTGCCACACTGCTTCTCCAAATGCCTATTTCAAACTGTTATGTGTGTGTGTAATGTAATGAGATTAAGGATTAAGCAAAAATAGTCAGTCTGCTGACATTCTCTTCACCTCACAGGTTTAAGCTTTAAGCTTCAAAAACATTGACCATTTCTCTCTTCTCCTGCTGTTTTTCAGCCCGCTGTGGGCATTCCCCTCAAGTCTTAGACAGTAAAGTGGGAGAGATCAGGAGTTCAGCTTACCACAGCTGGTCCTACCGCTTCGGCCCTACCTATGACTGCTGGATCATCAAGGGTTTGGAAGGAGAACCCATCGTTCTCAGGTAAAGGCACTGAGGGGACCTTGCTTTTGAGTCTTGTTTCCCAAATAAGTACATTTAGAGCTGAGATATAAAAAAAAATTGCCCCCAGTTATTTGCTGTAAATCAGATTCCCTTTGGGATAATGATACACTGAATTGAGCTGAATACCCTGTAAATATTATGGCGAGATAAGCTGTGAAAAGTATTGAATGTTTTTGCTACAGAGAAAATATTGGGAAAGTAATATTATGAATGGCGTAGGAGTGGGCAGTGTGGATAATAACCAATTAAGAAAGTGTATGTGGAAGAAATAATCAGACAGGAACAGTTGTTTTCAGTTAATCCAGGACATTTAATAGCTGACAGATCAATAAACTGGATCACACAATGCCAAAATTTCATAGAAATCCAATATTGCCCATAAAGTCCTAATACACCCAGAGGTATTAAAGGGATAACCACTACTGTGTAAATTGTAAGGAAATATTGCCAATTTATATATTATATTATATATATCATTCACAGCTCTTCTCCTTGGATTTTGATGCAAGTGAGGCTGTGTGTTCACTGATTTGACTGTAAATCCTTTGTCAGCTTTTCCCAGTTCTCAGCGCGGTGTAGGAAGGAATGGGTCTCTATAAAATCGTCATCTGGCGGTGAGCCGGTTGTCCTTTGTGGCTCCAAGTTGCCCCTGCCAATGGAGTTCCCAGGGGGAAACATTACAGTGACACACCACTTCCTCCCGCATCAGTTTCCTGTCTCATCTTTTCTGTTGAATTATGCTAGAGGTAAGTTAGGAAGTGCTGCCCCTGTCTACCATATCAAGGAAAAAATAAAGTAAATCATGTTCAAATGTATCAGTAATACGTACAGCGCTATTAAATATGGCTCTGCTTGCTGCATGTTTTAGTTCTTATTGTCTTTTATCCCCTTTTATTTCCACACGTCCAGACTCTGGTGATTGCCCAGTCACATCCTTTGAGTGCTTGGGGGGCCGCTGCCTTCCTCTCTCTTGGCGCTGTAATGGCCAGGTGGAGTGTCTTAGTGAAGGTGCCGGCCTCGGCACTGATGAACAAGGCTGTGATGCTGAGGTGGAAACCCCAGAACCCCCAAAGTATGGCAGCACACTGGAAGAAGAGGCAAAAGCAGAGACGTACACAGAGAAGAACCATGACCGGGACTCTGAGAGGCGTAAAGCTGTAGATAAGTCATCTGAAAGAGATTCTGAGTCTGAGCTGTGGGCGCTGCTGAAGGAGAGGGCGGAGGAGGAGGCCCAGGTGGACCGAGAACAGCCTCAGATTCACAGGGAACTTGTTGTGACATCCAGTCCCATTGAGTGGCCCTGCGGAGGGCTCCTCCAGACCTTCTATGGGACCTTCTCTCCTCCAGCTATCCGGGGCCCTGCTCTGTTCTGTGTGTGGACTCTGGACCCTCAGGACTCAAGGCCGCTGAGACTGGACCTGCAGCAGCTGGTGCTGGGGCCCGGGGACAGACTCACTGTGTACAACAGAGAGCAAGGCAAAGGAGATGTTATTAAAATTGTGAGTTTCTTTAACTAAGAATAATAATTTCTGTTACAATAAATTATTAAATAAAATTTGGTAACATGATGTTCCCTTCCTGCATTTTGACAGATCACCAGCGCCTCCAATTACAAATCAGTCCAAGTTGAATCCCACACCGGCCTGCTGTCGATGACCTATGAGACTCTCCCTGGCTCGGAGGGGAGCGGCTTCAACGCCACGTTCCACGTCGGGACCTACTGCCCACCTTGGGAAGGCCGGTGTGGGGGAGCAGCAGGAGGTTGCTTTACCCAGGAGCAACGCTGCGACGGGAAATGGGACTGTCCCGAGACGGGGAAGGACGAGGAGGGCTGCAGGGGCTGCAGTCCCAACCAGTTTGCCTGTGGAGTGGCAGGGCAGAGAGCGGTGGCATCCAGTCACTTTGCTGGCAGACCGGTGTGCTACCCGGTATCTGAGAGATGCAACTACCAGCTGTACTGTGCTGATGGCAGCGATGAGAGGGACTGCACCGTGTGCCAGCCGGGGACCTTTCATTGTGACAGCGACCGGTAAGTATGTGTGAGAGTTTCAGACTGAAAAGCTGTTTATCTCCCTGGCTCAGAGAGGACAGTTACTGGCTACATTTCTTGACCTTGCGAACAGCAGCTGAGAAAACAATCTCACGTCAGTAGATGTTTCTATGATTCCGAGCACTTCTAGGACTTCTCGTCCATTTTGACTCAAAAGTTGATGTTCAAAGATGGGAGCAGTTGACAAAACAGTCTCTCTTCAAGGTCCATTTAGTAGCTGTTCAGTTACTGTTTGTTTTGCTAAATGGTTTGTGTCTTCATCGTGGTCAGGTTGGCTGAGTATCAGAGTTAGGTGTGTTTTGGTTATATCGCAAGTGTGTGAGTCAGAGAGTGTGTGCACAAAAGAATTTAGATGGATTTTTCTGAAATATGGAACCTAAATTCTGTGTGGTTTGTGGGTTTGCAGTTGTGATGCATTTCAGTCAAATGTATGTCATCTCGGGTTGTAATGCATGTCATGGTTCATTGCGATTTTATACATTTTCCAAAAATACACACTGAGAATGTGTCTTACGTTTCCATTCTCAGTGTGTTGTTGGATTCAGCATAATAAATGCACAACTGTAAACTTTATCTGACCAGTTTAGAGAGTATATGACACAAAAAAGCAGAACTGTCCTGTATCATAAAAACTATTAAACATCAACTCAGCCCAATAGCCAGAGCACTACATTGTAAAACAATATTTGTATAAAATCCACAGTTAAATGTTTGATTTTCTGTGTTTATATACAACAGCTTCTTTTAACTCCTACTTTCACTTATTAAATGATTCATAACATATTTTCAGACAGTGTAACAGTAGCTAATCATGTGCCATAATTTATGTTCATGGGCTGCGGCGCCTCAGGATGTAGTTTTATATGACACTGAATCTCTCACTTGAGTTATTCCTGCACAATCTAAGACACAACTGGCCCATTGTTCGGTCTGCAGGTGTGTGTTTGAGAGTTGGCGCTGCGACGGCCAGGTGGACTGTAAGGACGGGACAGACGAGCTCAACTGCACCGTCATCCTGCCCCGCAAGGTCATCACCGCGGCAACAGTGGGCAGCCTGGTGTGCGGGCTTCTGCTGGTTATCGCCATGGGCTGCACCTGTAAACTGTACTCGCTCAGGACCAGAGAGTACAGGTAACCATTTTGTACATCTTATCTCAGTTGTAAGCAAAAGAATCATAATTTCAGTACAACCTTGGATACTTGTTTTGCTGTAGTTTCTACTTTATCATATTTTTCTCTGTTGGCTTTCCAGATATTAGCTTTTGGAGTATCTTTTTTTTTTTTCTCTCCTCTTGAGACTTACAGTGATTCCATAGCCAGATTTTATGATAATAATCTGAGATAGTGAGTCATGAGTTTGTTTTCCTTACTACTAGCTTTAGTCGTTGCCAGCACTACCAGACAGCACCTCAAACACTTAACAGAACCTCTCACAACACAGCCTGTTCACTGCGTACTCCACTCGTTATGATAAGCGAAACAAGAACTACCAGGTCGTTGTTGTAAAGTGTGAGCTTGCAATTTCTCAGCCAAAGTGGGTTATGTCGTGTATACTCTTCTAAAAAGTACGTGAACAGCACCTTTTTTATGAAGTAAAATTATCGTATAAGAAAAACAATTCATTTGCGAGGCAAGTAGTTGGTCTAATATACCGTAAAAGTAGTTAGTTACAAAGAAATACTATATATATATAATATCTGTCAAGTGTTAAAACACACACTAAACACAAAATGTTGCTGACAGTCAAAAGCAGTAGCATAGTGTGTGAAGACATCTTAATGTCTATGTTTTCTGGCAGCTTGTTTGCACCAATCAGCCGCCAGGAAGCGGAGCTGATCCAGCAGCAGGCTCCGCCCTCTTACGGACAGCTGATTGCCCAGGGCATCATCCCCCCAGTGGAGGACTTTCCAACTGAAAACCCCAACGAGGTGAGGAAAAAAGCCCCACTTGAACCAGAAACTGCCTGCAGGAATGCACAATGTTTTTTTGTTTTTTTTTACAAGTATCTTAAACTCAATAGTACTTAAGTCATTGATACTAATACTTTTAAAAGGTATCGACTTGTTCTAGAGTTGTGCAACGAGTCAACATTGGTTCCTTTATTTACAAGCAGTAAAGTACAGCAGCCCTTAATTTATCTTCCTTAAAGTCATGTGTTCTCCCTGCACTTTATTAATCCCCAGCAGGCTGTGTGGGTTGAAGTAGGAAGAGTGTTAAGATAGAGCTTAAGCACTGTTGCCATGCAGGTTTACTCTAAGGTGCCTTATTATTAGATGTTGAGGACAGCCGAGGGAGTGGAGGCAGAGGGATTAAGTGTCAGAAACAAAGCCCGCTCTGTCTGAGCTACGCTCTCGCTCCCTAAACTTGGATCCAAGTCTCGAGAAGACTATGTGTAGTATTTCAAATTATTTAATGCCACCTCAGGGTATCGAGCAGGAGCTGTAGGAGGTAATTTAACTGATTTGCTCTTCTACACTCTTCCTGGTTGACAGACCTCGTCTCTGTCTCTGAGGGGAATTCTCCAACTCCTCCGTCAGGATGCCGCCAACTCCCCACACCGCCGGCGCAGGCCCCGATTTGTCCGCCGGGCTGTTCGCCGCATGAGGAGGTGGGGTCTAATCCCCAGACCTCCCTCCAGGCCGACTCAGGCATCAAGCCCCAGCCAGCAGCAGTCAGACGCCGCTCCTTCTGGTCAGGAACCAGCTCACTCCACTCCCACGAGCTCCTCGTCAGCCGTGGAGGCGGTCAACCAGCCGGTGCCTCAGAAACTTGGCTTGCTGGCTCAGTCGGAGCAGCCGCAGGAAGCGCCGTCTCCTCTACTGCCGTCGCTGCCGCCACCTGTCGCTTCCCCGCCTCCACCTCCGTACGCTCCCCCAGCTCCACCCTCGGTCACTCCCCACACTCCTCCTGTCGCGGTCCCCCCGAGCAGCCCCTCTCTGGCCTCCATCTTCCACACGCTGGGCCTGAGTATCTCCCTCTTCAGAGCCTCACCCTCGTCCTCCTCCACCAACTCCATGCCCCTGTCTGCCTCCCCTTCTTTCTCCTCCTCCTCGTCCTCGTCCTCCTCAGACGACGAGGTGCTGCTTATCCCCCTGTCTGAAGACACCACTTCAGAGGATGACGTGCCCATGCTCACCTGAATGACTTCCTCACCCGCCCAGTGTCCCCCACACCCATTCTTCTTATCTCCTCTACTCACTGATAAATACTGAAACCCAGTCTTTCCACATTCGTTTGAACTTAAGCACAGGAGTGGCCCACGGCAAGACTCACCCTCACTGTGCAAGTCTGGTGCCTTTTGAAATTGCTTTTCAGTTGGATTTGTTGACTTATGGAATCAAGTATTTGACAATTTTTTTTTTTTTTTTTTAAAGACCTCCTTCAGAAAGTATACGTTTTGTTCGAGAGTGAGTATAGGTGAGTATTTGATGTGCACTTAACTAATGCTAGGCAGCACATTGAAGGTAAACTTTTGCACAGAAGAATCTTCCCTATCCACAAACTGAGGCAGGCTACTGTCAGATCGAATGGTTAGAGTTTTCTAGATGACATTTTGGAGAATATTGTGTTTGTATGACTGCATCTGTGCGAATGCATTTGCATTTTAGTCTTACATTGACAGTGGAGTATGTTTGTAGATTGTCTCCCCATACTTCTGCCACTTGCATCCAGTCTCATGTTATATCACAGATAATTATATATATATATAAAAAAAAAGAACCATTTCCCCTATTTAAGTGCCTTTTGAGGAGGATCCTGTAGATGGCTCGAGGTGATTTCAATGATTCCTGAGATACACACTGCACACCAAAACACACGGAGGCACGTTTTCTCACACCATATTACGCATAGACACATCAGTGACTTTATTATAACGTGAAAAAAAAAAATGCATGTCTTCGCTGCAAGCTGGCAATAACGTTTTTGGGACCCCTATTTTGGTGCACATTGATCGCAAGGTAACTGAGTGTTCTGAGTACACACACACTTGTGTACCTTTCCCAAGTGAATGTATGTAATCTACAAAAGCAAATGTGTCAAAAGACAATCTCTTTGGTGCCTGATTTTAGGATGTGTGCGTGTGTGTGTGTAGTGTGCACAGGAAGATGAGGCGCCCTAATTTTGAAAGGGGCCCCGAATTCACAAAATAACCTCAACTTGAATCTTCAAACCCTTGAGGGGAATCGATCGCATTCTGTCATACTTTGACACAGCAGACTTGTGGTGTGCCATTTGTATTATTGTACATTTTATGATGTTTTTATTTCATTGAGTTGCTTCCTTTTTTTTTTTTTTTTCCTCTTAAGTTGTTCTGTTTTGCTTTGTTGAATGTATTTGGGTCGATGTGGAGTAGCCAGAAGTTTTAACTTTGAGACGTAATGAGGTAAATATGAGCGAAAGTGATTTTATGATTTATTAGGGTCAACTTCACTGTATATAAGTAAAAATGTGGCTGAGATTAAACAATTTGCACTTTTAGATGTTGGATACTGTGTGTTCTGTGTGTTGGGTGTTAGGTCGAATACTGTAAGAAAGGACACTTGACACCTCGGTAACAGATGGCAGAGTTGGTGCATTGTGCTTTGTATTCAAAAGTCTTAGAAATTCACACTCTCCTCAGAGAGCTCCTCAGTGGTTGTTGTGGAAGAAAGGCAGATGCTCAGATCATCACTCGGGTGTGCGGGATAAATGAAGCCGCTTGTGTTGAGGATTAAGAAGACATGGAATGAGGTCTCATTCACCTACAAGGTAATTATAATTAATACATTTGATTTAATTGATAGATTAATGCTCCAGGAAAGTGATTATATTTGCTCTACATTTAACAGTTTATCCCTGAGCCTTTCAATGAGGACCCCATGGACTAAAATCTGACTGTGACGACCTTGGATACAAACTAACTTACTGATATTTTCCACCCTTCATTTTTGAAGAAAGCAGGCGTCCTGCTTAGTCAATCCATTACATTACATCCACCTTCTAAAGTGATCTTGTCAGACATACAGTATATATTTGCATTTTTGTTGCTTGGGGGGGGAGTTGCCTAGTGTTTACCATTCTGAGCTGTACAATAGGCCATCAGATAAGTTAGCTAAACAGGCGAGAAGAACTTGATCTCTTTCAATTTATGTGAGGGGTACAAAGACAATTTCTCACATTACTTATAAGACATAAGAACAGTAGTAGCCATGTTTGTAGAAATACTAAGCTTGGGTCCATATTCTTCCTAACGCTCATATTCAATATATTACCTTGACTGTTTTATTCTATTTCTGTACGTTTGGTTTGACGACATGAAGGTCAAAATGTTGTTGCAAAGCTTTTGCCATACTCTCAGGAACACAGGTCTGCTGGGGAAACACAGAATACTTCATTTAAAAGAAGTAAAAGTAAAATATATTAAGCTCATTCCCAGAAACAATGCAGACGTCAGTGTCCTCAACATTTGCCACTATCAATCCAAATGGGCTTCTTCACAAAATGAAATTAATTTATTGAGCAACACAAAGGATGAAGTTGATTGTAAATTAAAATCATGGAATTATCAGTAAAAATTGAATCAGGAACTTTCTGGTTTGCATCTCAGTACAAAAGTATATATTTCACTGTAATGTGTGTTTCACTTGGACATGAGTTTTGAGAGTCACTATGACACGTGGGTTATCCAAGACTAAACTTTGTCGCTTTTGAGAGAACGTATCCTGCAGCTTAGCAAAACCTCCTCAGCCAAAAACAACTAATCATGATCCTCGCTGTGACCCTGAAATAGGTTCCAGCTATAATTATGGTTTTACCTCCATCCCAGAGACTCTGGGTGGGGATGTTGGCGGTAATGGTGGTGGTGGTGCTGGAGTTTCCCAGAGCCCTGCAGAAGTGCATCTTTGATGAGGTTCAGTCTCAGGCCGCGGTGGTCCGAGCTGCACCCATCCACCCAGACAGCCCACCCAAAGAGCCCAGAGCCAGAGCCCAGGCCGATCATTCAGGACGGAGGGCATCACCATCACCACCGTATGGCCTGTCGGTGACGAGGCGGAGAAGTCATAGAGACGTAGCCCCGCCCACTACGGCCTCTCCACAGCCAATCAGGATCCGGAGCTGGATTTCAAGGGAGAGCGACAACCTATCAGAGGCCGGGAAAGAGAGGCTGGAGGCAGCAGTGGAAGAGGCTTTGAGGATGGTGTCTTCTTTATTATCAGGTCATAAACAGACCACACACACACACACACACACACACACACGCGCAGACTACCATCTATCATTAACTGTTGATCTATCAATAGTGAATAGAGTTCTGGGCCCGTTGCTGCTCAGCAGAGACATCAACAAATACTGCAAGTTTCTCTGGAGGAATTCAACCTCTGTCAACTACAACAGGTGTGTGTGTGTGTGTGTGTGTGTGTGTGTGTGTGTGTGTGTGTGTGTGTGTGTGTGTGTGTGTGTGTGTGTGTGTGTGTGTGTGTGTGTGTGTGTGTGTGTGTGTGTGTGTGTGTGTGTGTGTGTGTGTGTGTGTGTGTGTGTCCAATCATTCGAACACACTCCATGGCCTGATGAGGAACTGCTATATCTTTAAGATCTTCTTCTTTGTTAAAGCGATCACTTAAAAGAGGTTTGTGTGCTCTTAGATGAAGGAGATGTTGAATCAGTTTTCTTGCTTCAGGTGTGGTCGAGCCCACAACAACTACAGAACCGAGACGTGTCTGGATGTGACGGTGAGTATCGGTCTGATTCTGAGTGTGAGGTTGTTACCAGGAGTGTGCCTGTACACATTAAGATCTTTAAAAACAGGGCCAAATGCGTCACTCGTTACCAACAGATCCCAGATGATCATCTGGCTGGATGTGATATTTATGCGGAAGCTGATTCACCTCGCAGGACTGAGCTCCGACCTGAAGGTGCAGGACTCCCCGACACCGACTTCCTGATGTACCTCCACATACAGGCCACTGATAAATGCAGAGCAGAGGTAAAGGCCTGCTGAAAACATTGAGACTGCTGATTTAAAAACATATCTAAGAAGTGTTACTGGTGGAAATTTAGAGATAACAATAAAAATGACTGAAGGAAAAAAAACTAAAGCTAAAACAATAAGATAACAAGTGACTGGGTCTACTGTGTTGAAACCTTGAAATTATAATCCACAATCACCACAGGATTGTATCATTTTTTAAATTAATTTTCTGTACATATTAAACACTCATATCTCATAGATCACTTGTCAAAGTGTGGACAGCCCTATGACATCTTTAAGTTTAAGTTTGTCTGTGAAGCACTGTTTTTTTTATGTGCTATCAAACAGCACCAACAGACATAAATGAATGAATGAATGAATAAATAGATAGATAGATAAATAGATAAATAAAATAAAATTGTCTGACATTTCCTGGAATACATTTTACAACATCATATTATTATTGCAGCAAATTCAGTGATGATCGGTTAAAAGAACATAACGCATATAATTATGATGTAAATGTATATATAAAATATCTTTTTCAGTATTAGAATAAAACATACTAGATAAATAGACGCACTTTTATTAGCTTAGGGTCAAATGTTCAGTTTGAAAACTCCTCCTGATGTCCTGCTCCTCCCTCAGCCGAAAGTGTTGGCCTACGCTGTCCACTGCCAGACGGACGCCCGTGGACGACCTGTGGCCGGGGTGGTGGTCATCTGCAGGGACGGACTGGCAGGAGCCACATACAGCCACCAGGCTACTGTGCAGGTGCGATTAATAATATCAATAATAATAATAATAATAATAATTCTTCAGGCAGTTTTAAGTGTGTGTTGAACCGTGGACGCTCGTCTGCTTTCCAGACTGTGATCCATGAGCTGTTTCATGCCCTCGGTTTCTCTAAAGGACTCTTCCACACTTGGAGAGACTGCTCATCCACTTCTCCAGGTTTTTAAACACAGTTCGACATGTTAATGTCACCTCATCAAACGTCAACACATTATGTGGTATTACTGTATGATACAATAATGTGTGTAATTATCTCATTTGTTACTTGGTGAGCCCTTTCACATGCACACACCTGTTTTAATGGCAAGGCTGAACTTCTGTTTTACTTTACTTTACGTTGAGATCAAGACTGTTGTTTTATAACACTGAAAGACCTGGAATAGGAAACTAAAGTTAAAAGAGTTATAAATGTTTCATATAGAAAACCAGCATAACAGAATAAAAATATATTTTAAGCCACATAAAATCAATATAAATGCTTGAAAACCAGTTGAATCACAAAAGCATCCTAATAAACTCATCAGCCATACGATTAGATAAAATTAGGCAAATAAAACACCAATAATAAAATAAGACAAAAAAAAAACAGCTAAACACATAAATCAGATGAGACATATTGGAAATAGAAAAAAACAAAAGTGAGGGTGAACAATAATCACAGGCTCATGGGCCAAACTCTGAATCTTAATTATATTAAAGAAATGTTTGCACTGGTGTGTTTTTCTTTGCTTTGAGCTGCAGGGGGAGCTGGCTGCTCTCCTCGAGGCAGAGTGACTCACCCTGATGGATCAGGTCAGATGAGGATTTACACCCCGTCCATCATCTCAGCCCTGCAGGAGCACCTGGCGTCTGCTGACCCTGAGCTAGGGGGGCCACTGGAGAACCAGGTCCAGCACTCAGCAGCTCCAATTTGAGTCTTTCTCGGGTTTATCATGTGCTCTCCTTACGCACTGTACACTTTCTTTCTTCAGGATGTACCTCCAGGCGGAGTGTCCTCTCACTGGGAGTCCCGGGTCCTCCGGGGCTCCATCATGGCGGCGGCGCTGGGGGATTCTGCCACAGTCCGGATCGACCCGGTCACCTTGGCTGCACTGCAGGATACGGGCTGGTACACTGTCAACCTGAGCCGGGCACAGAGTCTAGTGTGGGGAGACGGTGAGGGAGGATGAAGAGTGTAGATATTAAATGTAATGTTTTAAATACATGTAAAACCTGCAAAGTTATAAAATAAAACCTCAAGATAAATGCGTGTTTTTATAGGTGAAGGAGCCGCGTTTGGTTCCCTGTCAACCTGTCAGGACAAGGCCTCATCCTTCTTCTGTGCTGGCAGGTAGATTTTATAATTAAACATTTGTCGTCTACACAGCAACTTGGACTTTTTTTTCTTTTCATACTACATGATTTGCATTATTCCTTCCTCACAGTGGATTTGGGTGTCATTATCTTCACCTCCACAAGGCAGAGTGCCAGACTGATCAATACCTAGAGGGATGTAGAGTGTATAAACCCCTAGAGAATAGAGTAAGTGTTTTGAAAACCACCTCATCACCAACCAACATCCCTCAGGTTATAAAATAAAGAAAAAAACTTTTTTACTAATTTCACTCAGGACTTTCCATGTTTACAGTACTGTTAAGCAGGAACATGGTGTCATCTCTCTTCTATGTGCCTTCAGTTACGCTCTGTGGCATTTATTTGCCTCGCAGCACCACATTTTCGCTCTTTTTCCTCCTCTTGGCCTTCAGAGTGAATGTTGGAAAGAGGAAAATAGCAGGTGGCCATCTGAAGAAGACTGGAGGGGGGAAATCTTTGGCTTTGACAGCCGCTGCTTCTTCTCCAGCCTGACCAGACAGGTGTGTGTGAGCGTCGATGTGAGTGCTTTGCACCAGCTGCCTGTTTTCTTTGTTTTACTCTAATACACTCTTTCTCCCCCTGCCTGTCTTTTAGAATCAGAGTGAGTTTCTTTTCTCCAGCAGCTATGTGGAGGGACGCTGTTACAGACACAGGTGTACTGGACCTAACAGGTTCCAAATCCAGGCGTCTGGCTCTGAATGGGTGGATTGTCCAGCAGGGGGCGCCATTCAGGTAACATGAGAACATACCGTGTGTAACTAGAGTATAAATCCATAGAGATACTGAACATACTAAAGTCTGTGTCCGAGCCACTGTAAGAAAAATATAAATATTTTTTAAGAGACAACAATGATTGAGCACCTTGTAGCTTGAAATTTCAAGAAATCTAAATTTCACACCTTTTGTCATATTTCTCAGTTTCATATAAAGATATACAACAATACTGGGTGAGTTAGGATGGAGTCGGTGACTGCTTTTATAACACATCCTTTGTCTTTATAAATGTTAAACTGAGCCGCGACTGAGCCACTTATCTGTATATTGAGATGAGATGAGATGAGATCCGTAATGGGAGAGTCACATTTCAGTGTCGCAGAAAAAACGATGAGAGACAAGACAGATAAAGTCCATTTTTAATAAAATTGATAGATAAATACAATAATATAGGGAGGAAGGCTATATACAATATATGAATTACATGCCTTAGACAATGGCAGCATTAAACAAGTGGCTCAATTAAAATACGTTTGACACAGAAGTTCTAACTCTGAGTGTGAGTGCTGTAAGGAATATACATTTCCCTTCTCCACTATTCAGGACTTGTTCACAGGGATTTTGATGCACCAAACAGATCCCCCACTTCTCATTTGAAATGTTATATTATCTGTTTTGTCTTTGCTGTGTGTGACCCTCAGATAAAAGGATACCAGGGTTTAGTTTCCTGCCCTGACAGGAGGTTATGTCTGTACACTGACATTGTTCCTCCCTCACATGATGTCAGTGCGCTACCTGCTTCTACTATGAGGCAAGTATGACTTTAAACACCCAACCCTCTCGCTTTTTACAAACCTGTTACTTATACATACCATACTTTATTGTTTTTTGCTCAGTGGCCCCTTTGACACTCTAACTTCAGCCCAGAACGGGACCTGGTCGCCCCTCAGACCTCCTACAGAGCTCACTGTAGCCGCAGCGCTCGGCATCGCCGCTGCTGTTTGTCTCCTGGCTGCAGTCGTGGTGCCTCACAAGAAAAGTTGCCCCTGTGGGGTCAGGATCCACTCTGCCCCAGAGGATCACACTGATCTCCAGCAAATATAGACTTTCAGCATTGAGAGACCTAAATAAACTGTGATTTTAACATGATTTTACTTGTTTTTTTCCCCCTCAGGCTATATTAATTAATGTGAAAGAGAAATAATTACTTCAGACAAATACTGCCATTTTAACAGAAATTTACTGAACAGAAAATACAGCAAAGTCATGAACACTGTTGACTCCAAACATAACATAATGAGAAAACATGGCAAATAAACCGTAAATATCACAGATAACAGATAATGATATTATTATTATTAGATTCCTATTATAACAGTAGGTTCTATGGATGTTACTAACATGACAGAAGATAATCTAAATATAAATGTCTGTTAGAACACGTGATATAATTCCACAGCAAACACACTTGTAAATTTGTCTTATCTTGCTTTAGACCAATGCACTCTATCTTAAACTGTATTACTTTAGACTTTAAACAAATGGAAGATGAGAGTATTCTATCGAACGTAGATTTCCGTACGTCCTCAGAAAGTTGTGTATCTAATTCCTTTCTCATATTGTCTTTCTAAACGTGTGCTGGTTGACATTTCTGATCCCATTCCCTGTATCGATATAAATCCTCCGTGTTTCCTCTTTCAAGGCTTGGTCAGAGTTATTATTATGACCAGGAGGATCACAATCAATGCACATCCAAAAACGATGAGAAAAATCAAAAGAGGATTCTTCTTGATGTTACTTGAACTGCGGGACTGTGGAGAAGTCTCATCTGGTGGCAAAGTGACACAGAAGTTATTTAGACAAATAATAAGAGAAGCAGGTTCAGAAATGTTTGTTTCACCTCACCTTCCCCTTTTTTGCTCCCACGCCTCCTCTTCTCAGCTGTTGTCCATTTGTCCGGGCGTTGCCCAGTCGAGCTGCTCGTGTCCTTGTTGGAGCTTGAAGCCCTTTTGGGTTTTTCCTCAGGCTTCTCTCTGCGGACCCGAGGGCTGAGCTTCCTCGATTCATCCAGATGACCTGATTCATCCTGTTGCTCTCTCACCTCGTCTCTCAGACTCTCTGAGAATTTAAAGTGGAGGAAAAGTGATATGCTGATTAGTTATCTGTTAATATGACCGGCTTCAGTGAGTTGTTGATCTACTTTTGTGGTCTTACCTCTGTACACGAGCAGATATGCAGTGCTGGAACTATTCGTTTAAATGGAAAAACAAAACGCTGAGAACATACAGTAACTGTAACCAGATAATAGAATATATCACAGACCTGAGATTGAAAACTCCTTCTTGAACTTGGAGAGGTTAAAAAAAGAAAAAACAATCTCACCATAAGCTCCATTTAACGCTGTAGCTGCTCAGGAGCTTTCAATCATATCACATGATCTTCTAGCCAATTTAGTGACTTCTGGTTCATGTCTGCTTAAAAAGAAGTCCTCAGAGTGCTCCGAAAAAGAGAAACTAAACTTCTACAATTCCTCCATCTGCTTATGAAGATTGTGTGATTTGATTGAATGTTACCTTGTGGTAACATTGTTTTGTCAAATATGTCACATTTGATAAAGTGGAATTCATTCACATACATACTTGTAAGTCTTCTTGGTCTTCGCAAAGGGTTGTTCTTCAATCTGCATCATTCAACAAATTTGATATTTACATTTTTTCTCTATGTTCTGAATATCTGCCATTCTGACGGATGTCTTAAATGAATTCTCACCCTGCTGACTTCAGTATCATCACACAGATACCAGGTTTGGTCCTCATTGGACAGGATGGTGGCTGTGTAATGTCCACCGTGAAGACTCCCCATGTGATTCACCATCCCGTACAGTTTGTACGTCTTGTCCTGCGATGAAGATCACAGTCAGGGACAGGAAAATGTTTTAAAAGCAAACATAATGAGCCCCATTCAAAGTGACCTCTCCTTGCCTTTGTCTGTAGTTCATGTGGCACATCCACACAGCGGTCTGATTTGAAATGTGCCATGATGCTGTAGTCAAAGTCAAATCTCTTGAGGAGCACAGTCAAAATCTGAGGAGATTTCACCATCTTACAGTCCTAAAACACACCACAAGAAGGTTATTAAATTCTAATGATTTACTGCAATAAACACACAAAGTGTAAATTTGATCCCAGTTCGTTCAGGGTGTATTTGTTGTCGGTAAACTCACGCTGGTCGCCTTTGTTTTCTGCTCACAGTCGTTGCAGTACACCATGTTGTCGCCACCGAATCTCTTTGTTCGGAAAATGCTTTTAAAGCCACTTTCCTGCAAAAACACAAGTGTCGTGAAGAAATATCATAAGACTGGCAATCTCACATCATGAGAAGAACTTTGGCTGCTTACCACACTGAGGGTTGTATCACCGTCATCATCATCATCTATCAGTGACAGTGGAAGAGTCCAGAATGGATCTGTCTCTTCGTTGATGCTGTGGCCTTCAGAGCACTTTGTCGTGTGTCTCAGCTCTCCTTGGAAAACCTTGAGTCGATGAACACACTCACATCAACGACATTCAGATTCTTTATTTCATGGCTGGTAACTCGTGGATTTTAAAAAGTGCTCACCTCAGAGGCTGATGGGCTGACCTTACTTAAAATCAACTCCAGGAATTCAGCTGCATCGCGTTGTTGACACACTGAAAATTTGAGTGCATTAGTGTACAAACTCCACCAAAGCATTTGGGTGACTTTACAGCCGCTGTGTGATGTTCCTCTAATGTTTTTCAGTTGATTCTGGGCCAGCCTACCATTAATCTCCAAACTCTGTGTGATGTTTTCCGTTTCGCATGTTCTTTCTTCCAATTTTTCAAAGATGCTTTTCAGCTCTTCATCCGCGACCTGTGACTTTGGATCCAACCTTTAAGAAGAGGCAGGTTTATTGGTGACTATCCATTGCCCACTTTCACATTATAGTGTTAAAATTGTTACTGGTATAGTAACAAGACAAAGATTAGAGTTCTCTTGATTTGCTTTCTCTTTTGCATGGATCGTCTCCATCTACTGGACACACTCTATAAAACAATGGCCCCTGCTATCACTCCACATAATTTTCTCCCTACTTCTATTTGCTCCAGATGAGAGCAGCTGTGTCAGACCTGTCGTGGATCTCTGTTGACATGAAGAGAACTTGCAGGACGCTGTTGAGGTAACATGTGGCTCCCTGATTATACAGACCATGAGGAGGATTCTGTCTCCGAGTCCCTAAAGGAGAGAAAAACACAGCTTCATTATTGGATCATCTCCATTCATTTATAGATGTCAGGTTATTTCAAAACGTGTTATGTTAACAATATTATAATACAATTCCTGACAAGCTTTAAGTTTATTGTGTTTGTGTGGGCACTCAATGTGTTTAGTATCTCTTCATGGAATAGCTGTTTTCTTTACACCTTATTCGGGATAGACAAGATACAAAAATCAACAAAAAATAACACCTAAGCCAATAAAAGTGCTCATTTTGTAGAATTACAATAAGCTCCATGCACGTATGATTAACGATATATAGATTATATACATAATAATATAATAGCAAATACAGTTACAGTTCAGTTATATTCTACTTGCATAGCAGCATCATCAACCAATGACACGTGCCTTTAACTCGTGTTTTCACCACACACATCTCAGATATGTGGTCACTTGTTAAGATTAGTATTAGTTAAAATGGCCAAAATCAATCAAAAGTTACAATTCTGCTGTTATTAATGGGTCCTCTTATTTTTATTTTTCAATCCACCAAGATGCACCTGAAGTCTTTTCTACTTCACCTGCATCTTTATCACCTTTTTGTTTCTTCGTCTCTGCTGCTGCTGCTTTCGCCTCCTCCAGGGTTCGTTTTCTGGAGCTGCTCATCTTTCCTCCTGAGGATGAAAAGTTATTTTAGCTTCTTTTTTATTCAGGCATGAATATTTCCCCTCATAGTGTGCATCATTGCAGCCTGGTGGCTAAAAACCACTTTCTTCATCATGGCTAGAAGGGACTGCAGGGTGTCAGACTGTTAAACTAATGGCTACTCTAAGAAGATCAAACGTCAAAACTGCAGTTCACAACCTCACCAAAGGCCTCGTGCCATGTAGTCTAAATCCAGGAGATGGCGCTATTCACCCAATGTGTTAATACTGGCTCCTTCAGTTATAGTAGATCAATAAAACAAACTACATGTCCCAACAGGAAGTAAGGGATTCAAACTACCCTTTAAATTTTAATTGACATAAAATGTAGATCTGATTTTAATCAGATTTTCATTATCAGGCTCCTGAACACCTCCCACTTATTATGGGTCTGATCGCTTGAGATCATTCCGTAAAGTAAAAGTGTTTCTGCATAAACTCACAGCGAAGTAAATCACAACAGAAGTAAAACACAATCTTGTCGTCAAAGGTGAAATCTAAGATTATTCTTATTATCATTACTGTGCGCCAATCACAGAAGATCTTCAGCAGTAAAGCAGAGGAGCATAATGGCAGCTGTAGCTCACACCGATTACAGAGAATAACAGAAGGACTAAAGGCGCTTTGACTGTAAAGCTAAATTGGAGACAGCTCTGGTGATACTTACCAGCAGCCGGCCATCACAGAATGAAACCAGTAACTCTCAGAGGAGGATGTGACTTCCTCTCAGCATCTCACAATGCTGGCAGTCAGCCATGAGCCTCCCCACTGGACTTCTGTCATGTTAAAATCTAAATCCCCAAACTAAAGAAAGCGTCTCGTAAGTCTGATTAAAAAAAGATGAGATGTGTTTCCCTGTGAGGTTTCTCCTTTGGACTTTTGCAGAGGAGACTGGTCACAACTTCTGTCACAGAGACAAAGTGATGGTGTCACATATTCAGTGTGGGGAGACAAGTAAAAGTAGCACAATGAGGATGCACTAAGCATGTTCCACTTAACACCCCCCCAATCACTTACAGAAAATGATCACCACATCCTCGTTCTTGTTTTGTCTTCCTGCTGCCAGAAAGCAGTCTGACTACATTCAGGTGTCTCCAGATAACGTGGATCTGGCGTGTTTCCAGGGAAAACCCAGGTTAAGATGCTGTGCATTGCTGATTGGTGATTATTTTCAAGGAAGAGAAGAAGAACACAAAAACAAAAACCACCTGGCTGACAGTAATAATGACGCATACGTCATTAAAACAGGTTTGAACTCTTTTTGGTTTGAGATGCTCTCAGTGTAATTTGAAAAGAAAAGAAAAAGATGTGAATATAACAAGTTTAAGTTCAGACGATTTTCCATTTACTGTAGTTTTATCAATATATCATAACTTATTAACATCTTCTCCTCAGTCTGATCAACAATGCTGGTGTCAGCGAGGCTTCGGGTTTACTGCCTGTGTCGTTTAGCAGGAAGTGTCTTCAGCAAACTGAACCATTTAAATAGTTTAGTGCTGACTGATCCAGTATCTGAAGTGATTATAGCACAACACCCTCATTATTTAACTTTTAAAAAATCAGCTGACACTCATTTGTAAAAGCAGATCATCATTTTCAGAGATGTTATTTTTGAAATATAAGAGATATAAAGTAGATCCATAACTTCCTCACCTCTGTAATAAAAAAAACAAAACACAGGGAACTATAAACTATCTAACCATTTCAAGACAGGTACAAGCCAACTCGTTTTCTAGCATTTATTATTGCAAATACAAGGCAATAGAACTTTATTAATTATTTAAGGTATTTTATTTTTAGATATAACAAATAAAGAAGAAAGTCAAGCCAACTGTATTAATATAGCACATTTCATACATTCATATTATCTATCCAAATTATAATAGTAACATATAATTATTATACATGATCAGTATAATACATGATTGATAATTGTACATACATATTTTTAAAAAACATATAGGCCTAAGATAGGTATCATTATTGTTGTTATGAAAGAGGGAATAATAATCAATCATCATCATTCTCAAAAAGATGTGTTTTAGTCTGATTTTAAAAGAACACACTTTTGCAGCAGTTGTCCTATAGGACCACAATGACTGAAAGAGGACAAAACATTTTACTTTTTTATATTTTAGTGTTCTTTGTCAGAGTTCATAGCCTAATGCATTTATTGGTCTAATTGTGAGGAGGGTTTTTCTTTCTTCTGGTGCTCATCAGAAGCCTCCGGGCAGCATCAGCAGTGTGTAGATGGTGGACAGGTGCTTGATCCCGTAGTTGACCAGGAGGGACGACTCCTCCAGCTGCTTCGTCCTGAACACCATCCGGATGTCATCACCTGTGTGAGCAGAAAAAAAGAGCCTCAACAGCATGATTTGGCGCACACCCATCACCAAAATATTTTTTCAGGAACTATTTCCTCATAATCCTCTATTTCATTTCACAATCTTTGTTTTTTTTGAATCACGTTTCCAGTGGAAAACGGAAAAAACGAGAATGATGTTAAAATAAATGTACTTTAAATTTCAATTGATCTTTAAAGATAAAACAGTTTTAAAAAGAGCATTTATCTCTGCATTAAAGTGCATTTATAGATACTGAAATATATACATCAGTAAAATAGGTTTATGATAAAGAGGAGACGCACTAAACTCACTTGTTTTTAGCTCTCTGGAAATTGCCTTTTTCAGCTGCTGGACAGTGATCTTCATCATCTCCTCTTCGTTGTCGCACAGGTCGATGATTTTTTCATCTCCTCTGGGTCCATTTATTTTCAGCTGGATTTTACCCATCGTGCCACTGTTCGACGAGGCCACTGCTCACTCAGATGTGTCCAGGTGCAAGTGATCCAACTGAGAGTGCAATTGGCAGGTTCGAGCTTGTAGAAGAAAAGGAAAGAAAAAAAGAAACAAACTTCAGATCACATGACTTCACCCACACCTCTGGGTATAACCCTGTGAGGACGCGCGGTCGGTTGTCATTTCATAGAAGAGCGCACAGAGTCAACATGGGAAGCAAGCTGTCGACCAGACGGAGGAGGAGACAGTGGAGACGCCAGAGGAGGAATAGGGAGTGGGAATCTGACTATGTGGATGATGAAGAGGAGGAGGATTATGACTCTCAGGAGCCATGCAGAAGATTCACAAATAGAGAAGAGTGGAGCTTTGACTCAGACGAAAGCAGCAGCTGCACTTCCAAGCAGGAGAAGTGTTATGACCCTCTGGACCCCACTCTCACATTTGTAGACGGGGATGATGACTTAGACTGTGAGTAGCTCAGATTACCAAAACAAATGCAAATGCTTTTAATTCTGAAGATTCTTGATCCTCTTCTTCTTTCTGCATTTGTCTCGTAGTTTTGTGCAATGACTACAAGTCTCTGAGAGCAAAGATGTCCTGCGGTCACGCCGTCACTCCGATGTCTCTCACAGAGTGGTGCTGCTGGCTGCTGGACCAGGTATCTGTTCACGCCTTCACCATGACATCCAAACACATTTTAGTGATCAGTCTCTGACAAAAGCAAAATGGAGGAAAGAAATAGACATTTCTACAGCAAAAACATTGTGTTGACAGTGAAAGAAATCAGTGCCGCTGAGCAGTGAACCATGTAAGCACCAGCCTGTCACACTGGCAAATGTTTTTCCACTTTTATTATCTTCTTGATATCTAAGGGTGAGTGCAGATTTGTGTGCGGCCAACCTGGCTGTGATGTTGAGTGGCCATTTGAGGAGGTCTGTAAAATGGCTCTTCTGACCCCCGAGGAGATGGAGTACTTTGAGAAGAAACAGTTTAGTAATGCTGCCACGGATTACTTGGATGTGAAAGCAGTGAGTATCTATGGACTGTTAGATCATTCACATGCTGTTTTCAGAATTGTGCATGGAAATACAAAGGTGAATGTAACACATCAATCTGTTCCTTCACTTCCAAGTGTCCTGGCTGCAAGTCTCAGGTGATGAGAGCTGATGTCAACGACCTGAGTGTCAAATGCACAATGTGCACAGCTGACAGGAAAAGGACTTATACATTCTGCTGGCAGTGCTTGAGGGAATGGAAAGGTTCGGCTCCACGCTCAGACCGCTGTGAAAATGAGGACTGCCAAAACCCAGTGGAAATACTGAAG
Organism: Pempheris klunzingeri; assembly: GCF_042242105.1. Lineage (NCBI taxonomy): Eukaryota > Metazoa > Chordata > Actinopteri > Acropomatiformes > Pempheridae > Pempheris > Pempheris klunzingeri. Next base: position 6,397,186 of record NC_092034.1, read on the forward strand.
AGCTGTCCAAACATCACCTTCAAGGATGTGGAGGGGGTGAGAGGCTGCCCCTCCATCCGTGCCTGTCCCACCTGCGGTATGTTGGTGGAGCATAACAAAACGAAATGTAAAAACATTGTCTGTCGCCGATGCAAGGTGGAGTTCTGCTTTGTGTGCCTGAAGCTCACTGAAGAGTGCCAGAGGCTCAGCGATGACGACGACGAGGAAGACGTGTTCTCATTTTACGAACCCTGCTCCACTGGTGTAGCACCTAGACAGACCTCTATACCTGTGTGGCAGAAAACGTAATTATCTTGATTTAAAACTGATCCCACGAAATAAAAGTACACCTTTTTATTTCCATTCTTAAAAGCTGCTTAACTATCTTATCTTGACTATCCACATGAGAATAGATTCCTTCTTTCTGCAATTGAAACAGTCAGACTATTTCTACTATTTCTACTTCAAAAATCGAAATTATGATAATTATTATTATTTTTCATGTCCTGTCTAATATTTGAAAGTCTGTTTATTCTGTTTTCCCAGGTATAATTTTGCGGGATTTTACTTTAATATATTTAACCCTTTATAGGGCACTCATTGAAATATGTTTATACAAAATTTCAACCCTAGACCATTACTGATGGTCATTACAAGACTCAAAGACAAAAAAAAAAGTAATGTTATGGTGAAAATCAAGGTCAGTGAAGTTACCATATGTGGTTTCTTGCCGGTCTGTCATGTAGCCTGATTGTCGCTGACCGGCTTGGAGAAATCTTGTAGTTCTACTGCCTCATGGTGAGGCAAGGGCCGGCATTTTGAACTCCCACTTAAGTTACCAAATATGGTCCCTTGCCCGATAAAGAGTTAATGTTGAAGACAAATTTGCACCTTAGTGGACAATAAAGATCTCTTCCATTCCATTAATGCGTATCATTTTGATCATTATCACATAATAATTCGATCTGTTAACTTTACATTATGTTGTTTTTGTAAGCAAATTCTGCATCTGAAAGCTAATTAGCAAAGCTGACAGATACATTTACGGTGAAATGCACAATACATCCCTCTGAAATGTAGTGAAGCAGAATTATAAAGAAGCAGAAAAGTAGCAACACTTCTGTTAGTTAATACTGAAGATATTCCATAGGTCTATAAATAAATAAATGCGACACCTTTCCCTCTTAGACAATGACGACACCTTCTGGTCAATTGCTCTAACTTACAGTCTATCTAAGATCAGCATTTACTGTGCAAGGATTCAGAAATGACACCCAGTAATCTTATCAACTGTCCGTCTGATCACCTCATTCTATCAAAGTGATAATGAAATTAATAACTATACTTTGGAGACAATAATTACAAAACTACTACACAAGGCAAGAGTGTGTGTGTGTGTGTGTGTGTGTGTGTGTGTGTGTGTGTGTGTGTGTGTGTGTGTGTGTTCAAGTTCTATTCGCCAGTAAAATGGATTTTCAGTGTTTTGGGGATCTGCAAAAGTTGTTACAAAGGGGGTTTTCTCTTTAGCATTGAACTTTCACAGTTTTCGCTGCCTCACAAAAGGCCCAGAGGAAAGCTGTTACTTCCAGACTACAAACTCAAATGTGTCTTTGGGTTTTGGACTGAAAGACAAAACGAGAAATGTGGAGACTGGCAGGAACTCAATTCGAGCTAAACTGCTAAACCAAACCATCAGAGTGTCCTCATGAGAAAGTCAACCAGACGTATCTTTGATAAACTTCCACTAACGTGATCATTTGTTTGTTATCACTTCTAATGGAAAAGTGTATATTGGAAATCTAGAGGCTGTTAGCACTCAAGTTGAGTCAATGGAGGACTGAGGAGTGAGGTTTGACATGGATGGACTGTAAATAAGAGCGATGACCAAAAGGTGGTGCCATTCTCTAAGAGGGAAATGTGACTGTGGAGCTTCAGTAGAAATGGTGAATGTCGTAATGTCCCACCACTAAGCAGCAGCACCACCTCCTCCATGAACCCAGCGTCTGGTTTATACTTTATTAAGTGTACCCAGAGATTGTAGTCAGTTTGAGTGATGCATAGTCCAGGTTTCAGTGAGGATAAAGCCAGTTTTTTCGTTGTGGCTGTACGTACTCACTTCTGTCTGAGGCATTTTAAAGTATTATTGTAGATGTATAACTGGTGGTGCTGCAAGGAATTAAACCGTCTCTTCTTCACCAGAACAAGACCGGCTCGACCCCCTCAGACCCCGACAGAGCTCACTGTAGCTGCAGAGCTTCACAGCATTGCTAAAATTTGAAACCAATAGTATGTATTTATTTATCATCATTTTCGAGGAAGAAGGAGGGGAATAATGAGACTGATGTGATATTATAGGCAGGCAAACTCATTCTCTGAAGTTTCTTCTTACAGCTCCTTTTTGTTGAAATTATTAAGTTAATTCATCTTGTTCTATATTGTTTAGTTGGACTTCACATTCACTTTTATTTTAAAGCACCTATTAACTGTGTAAATAAATAAGGTTATCATTATGGGGCCTATTTTTTTTATAGAGCTCAGAAGGATCACATACTGTAACAATGAGATGAAGCAAAAGCAAAATCCAGCAAAGTCACATACTTTGTAAGGTATTGTGTATCAGAGGTCATAACATTGTTATCTTCCTGTTAACATCCTGTTGTTGTTTTTTTCACACCATTTTCTCACACCCAAATTTACATTGTAATACTGAAACTCACCAACACCCAAACTGAATGTATCACTTTCTCTCTCTTTCTCTATGTTTCCAAGAAATCATGTGACCCTTAGTTGACTTACAGTGGGGCTGCACCAGAACCAGAACCAGTATAACTGGTGGTGCTGCAAGGAATTAAACCGTCTCTTCTTCACCAGAACAAGACCGGCTCGACCCCCTCAGACCCCGACAGAGCTCACTGTAGCTGCAGAGCTTCACAGCATTGCTAAAATTTGAAACCAATAGTATGTATTTATTTATCATCATTTTCGAGGAAGAAGGAGGGGAATAATGAGACTGATGTGATATTATAGGCAGGCAAACTCATTCTCTGAAGTTTCTTCTTACAGCTCCTTTTTGTTGAAATTATTAAGTTAATTCATCTTGTTCTATATTGTTTAGTTGGACTTCACATTCACTTTTATTTTAAAGCACCTATTAACTGTGTAAATAAATAAGGTTATCATTATGGGGCCTATTTTTTTTATAGAGCTCAGAAGGATCACATACTGTAACAATGAGATGAAGCAAAAGCAAAATCCAGCAAAGTCACATACTTTGTAAGGTATTGTGTATCAGAGGTCATAACATTGTTATCTTCCTGTTAACATCCTGTTGTTGTTTTTTTCACACCATTTTCTCACACCCAAATTTACATTGTAATACTGAAACTCACCAACACCCAAACTGAATGTATCACTTTCTCTCTCTTTCTCTATGTTTCCAAGAAATCATGTGACCCTTAGTTGACTTACAGTGGGGCAAAAATGTATTTAGTCAGCCACCAATTGTGCACCAATTGTTCTCCCACTTAAAAAGATGAGAGAGGCCTGTAATTTTCATCATAGGTACACTTCAACTATGAGAGACAGAATGGGGGGAACGAATCCAGGAAATCACATTGTAGGATTTTTTATGAATTAATTGGTAAATTCCTCGGTAAAATAAGTATTTGGTCACCTACAAACAAGCAAGATTTCTGTCTCTCACAGACCTGTAACTTCTTCTTTAAGAGGCTCCTCTGTGCTCCACTGTATTAATGGCACCTGTTTGAACTCGTTATCAGTATAAAAGACACCTGTCCACAACCTCAAACAGTCACACTCCAAACTCCACTATGGCCAAGACCAAAGAGCTGTCAAAGGACACCAGAAACAAAATTGTAGACCTGCACCAGGCTGGGAAGACTGAATCTGCAATAGGTAAGCAGCTTGGTGTGAAGAAATCAACTGTGGGAGCAATTATTAGAAAATGGAAGACATACAAAACCACTGATAATCTCCCTCGATCTGGGGCTCCACGCAAGATCTCACCCCGTGGAGTCAAAATGATCACAAGAACGGTGAGCAAAAATCCCAGAACCACACGGGGGGACCTAGTGAATGACCTGCAGAGAGCTGGGACCAAAGTAACAAAGGCTACCATCAGTAACGCACTACGCCGCCAGGGACTCAAATCCTGCAGTGCCAGACGTGTCCCCCTGCTTAAGCCAGTACATGTCCAGGCCCGTCTGAAGTTTGCTAGAGAGCATTTGGATGATCCAGAAGAGGATTGGGAGAATGTCATATGGTCAGATGAAACCAAAATAGAACTTTTTGGTAAAAACTCAACTTGTCGTGTTTGGAGGCGAAAGAATGCTGAGTTGCATCCAAAGAACACCATACCTGCTGTGAAGCATGGGGGTGGAAACATCATGCTTTGGGGCTGTTTTTCTGCAAAGGGACCAGGACGACTGATCCGTGTAAAGGAAAGAATGAATGGGGCCATGTATCGTGAGATTTTGAGTGAAAACCTCCTTCCATCAGCAAGGGCATTGAAGATGAAACGTGGCTGGGTCTTTCAGCATGACAATGATCCCAAACACACCGCCCGGGCAACGAAGGAGTGGCTTCGTAAGAAGCATTTCAAGGTCCTGGAGTGGCCTAGCCAGTCTCCAGATCTCAACCCCGTAGAAAATCTTTGGAGGGAGTTGAAAGTCCGTGTTGCCCAGCGACAGCCCCAAAACATCACTGCTCTAGAGGAGATCTGCATGGAAGAATGGGCCAAAATACCAGCAACAGTGTGTGAAAACCTTGTGAAGACTTACAGAAAACGTTTGACCTCTGTCATTGCCAACAAAGGGTATATAACAAAGTATTGAGATGAACTTTTGTTATTGACCAAATACTTATTTTCCACTATAATTTGCAGATAAATTCTTTAAAAATCAGACAATGTGATTTTCTGGATTTTTTTTTTTCTCATTCTGTCTCTCATAGTTGAAGTGTACCTATGATGAAAATTACAGGCCTCTCTCATCTTTTTAAGTGGGAGAACTTGCACAATTGGTGGCTGACTAAATACTTTTTTGCCCCACTGTATATCTTAGCACACATGAGAGACGTTTGCAAGGGAGACAGACAACCAGCAGTGGGAAAATAAACCTCCTGTCCTCCCACCCACCAGGTATCAGTTATTAATCTGTGACCAGTTTCCTGCGTGAACAAGTCTGAAGATCAAGCATGTTCCGACTGCGATGAGAGTACAGTTCTTTGGGTTATTTCCACAAAGTCACATGATTTCTCCTGGCCAAGTTGTTAAAAAATATGTCAGAAATAATTCATCTGCATTTGAGTTTCAGTTTCTGTATGAGGGGACAAGTCTGCAGATCACGCCGCACAGCCCTCAGTGTGCAGGCTGAGCTGCAAAATGAAGCATGGAGACAGAGGACAGATGGAGAAGAAGGTGCAGCTGATGGAGAGCTCACCAAAAGAGAAGGAAAATGCTCTGAAAGAAAAAAGACAGAAAGGTGAGTGTATTTCTTATATTGGTGCCTTTTATTCAATAAATAAATAAATAAATGGCGCCCTCTCTTTTTGCTGAATCAGTGACTCATTGGTTCTGTTTGGACATGAAGACGTGGCCTACTGTAAATATATGGACAGAATGACTGAGTGTCCATAAGAAAGCACATTGATGAGCCACTTAACAATGCCATGGAATAGAAAGGGTTTTTCTCCAACGATGAGATGAAAACTGAATAACAGTTTATTAGAAGTTAATGGAGACGGTGTAATGAAGCTGAGTTTTTCTCTAAGTCTTGGAGAAAAATAAAATGAAATTGAAGTTTGATTCGTTCATATTTTGTTTTTTCTCAACAAGGGTCCAGTTGCCTAATTAAGACCTATAATTTATCTCTGTTGTACATCAGGTGCTGCATCTGCTGCAGTAAGGACAAGATATGTGGAGCGATCAAGTAAGTCTTACTTTATTCTCTGAGAAGTAACAGATCAGGTGAAAAGCTGAGTATAAGACAGAGCACACTGGTTGATGGTATAGTCCTGATGTGAGTCAAATATACTGGTAGACTTCTGTTTTGCTTCAACAACCTGTAATAATATAATTGGAGAGCTGATGTGTGAACATTTGACTGAGTGTCCATAAGAAAGCACATTGATGAGCCACTTAACGATGCCATGGAATAGAAAGGGTTTTTCTCCAACGATGAGATGAAAACTGAATAACAGTTTATTAGAAGTTAATGGAGACGGTGTAATGAAGCTGTGTTTTTCTTTCCTTTAGTGACTCAGACACAGAATCCTCCTCATGGTCTGTATAATCAGGGAGCCACATGTTACCTCAACAGCGTCCTGCAAGTTCTCTTCATGTCAACAGAGATCCACCACAGGTCTGACACAGCTGCTCTCATCTGGAGCAAATAGAAACACTAGGACAGCAATTGAAATGTGAACAAAACATTATGTCAAACACTAACAGGAAGCATTGTGTTATACAGTCATTCATTAATGTCTGCTTCAGAGTTATAAAACTCCATGAGTGAGCACAATAAGACAAGCAGTAAACAGTCACTGTTCACTGAGAAACTACTTTCTCCCTAAAGGTTGGATCCAAAAGAAGATATTCATCTGATACAAATCTTTGAAGACCTGAAGAAAAGAACATGTGAAACTAAAACCATCACAACAAGACTTGGGATCACAAATGGTGAGTTAGAGAGTAAGAAACAGGGAAGAAAGCATCCAAAGAGCAACTGGCAGTCAGTAAGGAAGTGACACATCAGAGGTAAAGTAAAGATGCTTCAATGACATTAATGTATTAGATTCAGTTTAATGTGTCCTTTTGCAGTTCATCAACAACGTGATGCAGCTGAATGTCTGGAGATGATTTTACAGAGGATCAGCCCACAGGCCTCTGAGGTGAGCACTTCCCCATAAAAGAATTTGCTGGTCAATACGTCTGAAGACTGTGTTAAGAATTATATTTCTATGTCAAGGTTTTCCAAGGAGATCTTAAGTACACGACAAAGTGCTCTGACGGCCACAGCATCAACGAAGAGACAAATCCATTCTGGACTCTTCCACTGTCACTGATAAATGATGATGATACAACCCTCAGTGTGGTAAGCAGCCAAAGTTCAGAGATCTACAGTTATATACAAATCAGTTATATAGATTGATGTATCAGCAGCACATCAGCCTAAGATATAATGATATAAATTAACATTAATATAAATGATCACAAAGATGTTGTCAGTGTTTGTTTGGGCACCGATTTGGCAAACTGGTGGATCACCAAAACTAACTGCTGGTGGCAGAGGAAATAAAAGAAATGTATAATTGAATAAAGTCCTTAAATTAAAAAAATGAAGTGTTTCTTATGGTGATGTGAGACTGGTAATCCAATTTGGACTTTAGTACAGCGTTTGTGTTTTTACAGGAAAGCAGCTTTGAAGGGATTTTCCACACAAAGACATTCAGCGGAGACAACATGGTGTACTGCAACAAGTGTGATGACAAAACAGTGGCGAATAGTGTGAGTTTACAGACATCAGCGGTAGCCTGAACAAATGTGAGTTGAGTGAGTTTAATAACCTTCTTGCGGTGTATTTTAGGACTGTAAGATGGTGAAATCCCCTCAGATTTTGACTGTGCTCCTCAAGAGATTTGACTTTGACTACAGCACCATGGCACATTTCAAATCAGACCGCTGTGTGGATGTGCCACATGAACTACAGACAAAGGCAAGGAGAGGTCACTTTGAATGGGGCTCATTATGTTTGCTTTTAAAATCTTTTCATGTCCCTGACTGTGATCTTCATCGTAGAACAAGAAGTACAAACTGTACGGGATGGTGAATCACATGGGGAGTCTTCACGGTGGACATTACACAGCCACCATCCTGTCCAATGAGGACCAAACCTGGTATAACTATAATGACTCTCATGTCAGCAGGGTGAGAATTAATTTAAGACATCTGTCAGAATGGCACATATTCAGAACATAGAGAAAAAAAATGTAAATATCAAATGTACATTTGTTGAATGTTTCTCTTGGTTTTGTTGAAAGATGCAGATTGAAGAACAACCCTTTGCAAAGACCAAGAAGACTTACAAGTATGATCAATTAATTCCACTTTATCAAATGTGACATATTTGACAAAACAATGTTACCACAAGTTCCATTTAGTAGCTGTGTCGGAGCTTTTGTGTCGCCTTTTTAAGCAGACATGAACCGGAAGTCATTAAATTGGCTGGAGGATGATGTTATATGATTGAAAGCTCCTGAGCAGCTACAGTGTTAAATGGAGTTTGTGGTGAGATTGTTTCTTTTTAACTTCTTCAAGTTCAAGAATGAGATATATTCTATTATGTTCTCAACTTTTTGTTTTTCTATCTCAACGAATAGTTCCAGCACTGCATATCTGCTCGTGTACAGAGGTAAGACCACAAAAGTAGATCAACAATTCACTGAAGCCGGTCATATTTTAACGTCTGAGGAAAATAATTTCTGTCTTTTCTTTCCCATCAGATGAGAACTCTCTCAAACCCCGCAGGAGTTCAACTAACATGAGATATCTTCAGATTTTCATTGGTGGTGGTTTAGCTGCTGTTGTGACAATTTTTGTGCTACTGAAAGTTCTGAAGAAATATTAGTGGAGATCAGCATGTACTGTGCAACTTTCCATTCCATCAAGGTTATAATGTTGTTATGTTATCAAAGTTATTATTGTTAATCAGCTTTGCCTCCATATTTTTGAGTGTCATTTATTGACCAATGTGAAAACCAAATGATCAAGTACATATACAGTTTGAGTGCTTAATTTGAAAAAAAAAAAATGTTACAGCTTCTGATGCAATGGTACTGAATAAAGAATGAATTCCTACAGAAGTCGATTTTATTCATCAAAACAATTAAAAAAGAAATCTTGTAATAGATGTGCATAAATATGCATTATTGCCATTGACAATCATGACTGATTACTATGATGTGGAGTCCCTCAGGGTTTGATTCTAGGGCTGCTATGATTCCACCTGTACACGCTCCTTCTGGGTCAAATCACACATGAGAGCTACAGAGACGGCACTCACTCAGCTCTTTCACCAAGTGACCATGGTCCCTTAGGGTCATCGATGCTTAGAGCAGGTAGATAGCTGGATGAAATTACACTCTCTTTAATTAAACAAAGAGGACAGAAAGCAAAGGAGTAGAGAATAAAGGTTATTGCCCAGCTCAATTCCAGAGGAAACCATGGTGCTTTAATAGACTCACGTGAGCTTCAGCAGCCACATCAAGCCAACAACTAAATCAGTATTTTATCCTCTCAGACTAAGAGACAGAACTGCCTGTCAGACAACATCATCTCCTTCCAGTTTACAGTGATTTCATCAGTATATCACCATTAATATGACACTGATGAAGTTGGACAAAGCTACTTAGAGTAGCTTTAATTCGGTTGTCATTTGACATCCAATGATATTGTTGTTTTTACAGTGGTGCTGTAGGAACCTAAATGCCTTGTGCTTAAATATGTGGATGGTTTAAAATGCATACAATCTCTTTTGTATTAGAGTATGTTTGCATTATTTGGGAATTAAACAGTATAACTATATTGAGTGGTCCTGAGGATTTTTTGTGGATGTGGATTAGGACAAGAGGAATCATTGTAGTATCAAACTAAGGCTTCATTCATTGGAAACCTACAGGCAGAAGGTTATTAGGAACATTCATTCAAACATTACTACATTAAGCTTTTAACACTTTGTTAATGGTATATGGTAAATCCAGTGGTTTCCAACCTTTTTTGTTGGCGACATTTTATTGTCCATGAATTATTAACAGCTCCAGGAAATGGTGACATTTCCCTCTGAACTTCCCTCATGGTTTCCTTTCAGAACATGTTCAAATGATGCGATATTTCACCAAAAATCAAAAATTTGATTGAAAAGTCCAAGAACTGAGAACAGATTTATGTACCATAGCTTTATTTTTCCTCTTTCCAGCCCTCAGATTTATTCAGTGACCCTTTGGAGGGGCCTGACTAAACACGGATGTTTCAGTATTGATAATATCACTTCATATATGATAATATATCAATCAGATGGACCAAAGATTTATTTTAATACTCTAAGTACATTTTGCTGTTGGTACTTTTGTTTTGTCACTTGAATAAGATTTTTCATGCAGGACTTTTACTTGTAATGGAGTATTGCTGTATTGCTCCACTCCCCAGACCCCTGACTGACCCTCTTTAAATCTTCTGTCATTTGGTTATTTACACTCTAAATCATCATTTACATTGACTTTAATAGAAGTGTTTGATCCTGGGGGTTATAACACTTCTGTACAGTGACCAAAGTGCTGCTCGTTTTGACTCAAAGTAATTTGTACACACCCAAACAAAATACCCGTTTGGGGGGGTCGGTTTCTTTTGCTTTTCGTTTCTATGAAGTCACGTGATCCCATAATGGACCTGTATGTGACGCAATTCATGAAAAACATATAAGAAATACCCAGCTTCAGTTTCTACATGACTGGACCAATCTGAGGAGCACTTCAAGCAGTCATCTTTATACAGGCTGAGCTGCAAAATGAGGATCCAGCTGCAAGTGTTTGAACCCAGGGGCAATGAGAAGAAGATCATCGGTGTGTGCAACAGTGAAGCTGAGCTGAGGACGATCACTGTTCTGGATTTGAAGCAGGTAATCGCCAAAGAGCTGCACATAGGTAAGTGACTCATTTTAATACTTGCTTAAGGCGATTGTTTTTGGTCCCCATCTGTCTACTTAGAAATTACATTCATATGAGACGATTCTGAAGCTACTAGACCACCGATTAATGTCCAAATGTCAATACTGAGCAGCGTGTCTTCATATGTATGTTCTGGTCGGCTACTTGATAAGTAACGGCTGTAAAAACTGGTGTAGCATCGTATCATTTTCTAATTTACTTGTGCTTTAAGGCGACAACTTGCGGATCGTCTACAAGACCACTAAACTGGAGGAAAAACAGCTGCTGGTGTTTTATGGGATCTCGCACATGTCCACCATTCATACGGTGCTGCTGATGCCCGGAGGCATCTGATGAAGAAAAACAGTGTCATCTCCACAGAGCCGGCTCTAGCCATAATGGCGCCCTAGGAGAGATGCGCACCGATCAATCGCCCCGCGCCCCTTCCATGATGTAGGACCGTGCGTCTCAGGAGCGAACCATGAAGTCCACCCCTGAATTCAGAGAAATAAAGAGATATCCTGACTCAGTCCTTCTTGTTTTTGGTCTTCATTTCATGTCTTCTTATCATAACTGAGTCCCAGTCTGTGCAAATGAACTTCAGAATGTCAGAATAAACAAAAGTAATTACAAGCTCACTTAAATTGATTGCTGGTGCAAAACACATTAATCTTCGATCATTAAAAACGAAATTAGTGAAAATAAATTTTGCAAAACGCATGGATTTTACATTACAGCCAAGTAAATCATCTTCCACCACTGTAACTAGTTTACTGTGATTTCACCACTGCACCACAAGTAATATGAAAATGTCAATTCATGGTTCTCATTTGACATTTACTCAAATTTCTAAACTTACTTACTAACTAAATTATCTGTTTTTTTGTGGTCCTTCCTGACTTCTCACCCCCTCTGACCCCTGGCTGAGCTCACTGTAGCTGCAGAGTTCAGCATCACTGCTGAAATACAAATAATGCATTCAAACCAACAGTGGGCTATACATTTATTATTATCTGTCTTTATTTTGCAGCAAAAACATAACAACGTTACGAACAGGAAAATAAATGAATGAGCAGTAATATTTTTCATTTACTTGAGTATTTCTTGTTACTTTACACTTCTACTCCACCACACTTCAGACCACAGACACTTATTTCACTCCACTACATTTATCTGACAGCTGCAGTCGCTAATTCCAAATTGTGAGTTTACATACAATAAACATATTACATACATATTACATTACACTTAGATGTTCATGAGTTGTTACACTCTACTACAAACTACTCTAAACTACATTAGTATTAACAATCTAATATTGTCATAGATAGTCAATCACAAGGCCATTTTCTGTAGTATGTTTTATTTCTGTACTTTACGTAGATATTTAATGTTACTAACTAACGCTGTATTTTTACAGTGTTAACATTGCACTTTTACTTCAATAAACTAACTAAATACTTCTTACGCTACTCTAGAAATTACAGTGGTGCATCTGAGTACATCAACACAAATCAGAGCACACAGAGCCAATGGGTGTCAGAATTATTTCCCGTGCCATGCAGGTATAGACGTCTGTCTGGGGGCTACACCAGTGGAGCAAGGCTTGAAATATGAGCCTGGACTTAGACTCAGGCACTCTTTAGTGAGCTTCAGGCACACAAAGCAGAACGCCGCCTTACATCGGGGACAGACAATGTTTTTACATTGCTTTTTGTTATGCTCCAGCAGCATACCACAGGTGGGACAGGCACGGAAGGAGGGACAGTCAGGGACACCCGTCACAGACTCAAAGACGAGATTTCCGCAGTTTTTCAGTGCTGCCAAAGCGTTGCTGGTGCAGCCATCATTTTCACAGCGGGCCGAACCTTTCCATTCCTTCAAGCACTGCCAGCAGAATTTATAAGTCCTTTTTTTGTTAGCTGTGCACACTGTGCATTTGACACTCAGATCACTGAGACTAGTTCTCTCCACAAGACAGTTGCAGCCAGGACACTGTGAAGAGACGTTATATGAGAGACAGACTGAGTTTTTTTCAGATTCACCATTTATATTTGCATGCACAACATATTATATATTATTATTTATATGGTGTAACATAGATACTCACTGCTTTGATGTCCAAGTAATCCTTCTTGGCATTACTAAACAGTCTCTTCTCAAAGTCCTCCTTCTCACTGGGGGTCAGAAGAGCCATTTTACAGACCTCCTCAAATGGCCACTCAACATCACAGCGAGTTTGGCCGCACACAAACCTGCACTCGCCCTTGGAAACGAAAGAGTGAAAATATATTGAGCAAATTCTTCAGCAACTGCTACTCTTAATATGGTTCACTGCCATTAAACATCGACACTGATTTATCTAAACTCACTTTTTTCACTGATCAATGAAACTTCAGCTTTCTGTCTTTTTTTTTTTGTGCTATAATAACTACATTTTTATTGTAAAATTACACATTCATTTCACTACAACGTCTGTGAGTTTCATAATGAAGGTGTGAACAGGTACCCGGTCCAGCAGCCTGGAGCACCAGTCGGTGAGAGACATCGGAGTGACGGCGTGACCGCAGGACATCTTTGCTCTCGGGGACTTGTAGTCATTACACAAAACTACGAGGCAATAAGGGGTGCAGAGTTAAGAGTTATGAGCCATGACTGAAATCAACACACTACAAAGTATCTAAAACCAAGCCAGAATCATACTTACAGTCTAGTTCATCATCTCCATTGACAAATATGAGTGTTTTGTCTCCACAGTTGTAGCACTTCTCCTTTGCAGCCATCGTGTTCACCAGGACTCAGTGTGTTAAGCAGACTGCACACACTAACTGAATGTAAGGGCTGTGAGGGGCTTCCCGTTGCTTTCACGTTACGAAGTCACGTGTTCCTTAATGGACTCGTATAAAATCGCACACACCCACACACACAAAAAAAACCCCGAACCGCCAGATATCAGTTATCAATGTGTAACCTGAAGTTTCAGTTTCTGCACCAGAGTGAACAAGTCAAAAGATGACTCCACTTTCCAGGGCTATGGGATGGAGCCGTTTCACTGTTCGTTTCCAAGAAGTCACGTGATCCAATAACTAAATAAAAAAAAAAAAAAAAGTCAGAAACGATAAATTCGGCTGCATCTGAGTTTCAGTTTCTGTATGAGTGGGCAAGTCTGCAGATCACTCCGCACAGTCCTCAGTGTGCAGGCTGAGCTGCATGATGAAGGATCGAGGTAGAGGAGGACAGACGGAGAAGAAGGTGCAGCAGATGGAGAGCTCATCAAAACAGAATAAAAATGCTCGTAAAGAAAAAAGACAGAAAGGTGAGTTTTTTTGGACCACCTTGAGCAGATTGTTTAAAAATAAGGTTTGAATTAGCTGAGTTTTTCTCTAAGTCTTGGAGAAAAATAAAATGAAATTGAAGTTTGATTTGTTCATATTTAGTTTTTTCTCAACAAGGGTCCAGTTGCCTAATTAAGACCTATAATTTATCTCTGTTGTACATCAGGTGCTGCATCTGCTGCAGTAAGGACAGGATATGTGGAGCGATCAAGTAAGTCTTACTTTATTCTCTGAGAAGTAACAGATCAGGTGAAAAGCTGAGTATAAGACAGAGCACACTGGTTGATGGTATAGTCCTGATGTGAGTCAAATATACTGGTAGACTTCTGTTTTGCTTCAACAACCTGTAATAATATAATTGGAGAGCTGATGTGTGAACATTTGACTGAGTGTCCATAAGAAAGCACATTGATGAGCCACTTAACGATGCCATGGAATAGAAAGGGTTTTTCTCCAACGATGAGATGAAAACTGAATAACAGTTTATTAGAAGTTAATGGAGACGGTGTAATGAAGCTGTGTTTTTCTCTCCTTTAGTGACTCAGACACAGAATCCTCCTCATGGTCTGTATAATCAGGGAGCCACATGTTACCTCAACAGCGTCCTGCAAGTTCTCTTCATGTCAACAGAGATCCACCACAGGTCTGACACAGCTGCTCTCATCTGGAGCAAATAGAAACACTAGGACAGCAATTGAAATGTGAACAAAACATTATGTCAAACACTAACAGGAAGCATTGTGTTATACAGTCATTCATTAATGTCTGCTTCAGAGTTATAAAACTCCATGAGTGAGCACAATAAGACAAGCAGTAAACAGTCACTGTTCACTGAGAAACTACTTTCTCCCTAAAGGTTGGATCCAAAAGAAGATATTCATCTGATACAAATCTTTGAAGACCTGAAGAAAAGAACATGTGAAACTAAAACCATCACAAGAAGACTTGGGATCACAGATGGTGAGTTAGAGAGTAAGAAACAGGGAAGAAAGCATCCAAAGAGCAACTGGCAGTCAGTAAGGAAGTGACACATCAGAGGTAAAGTAAAGATGCTTCAATGACATTAATGTATTAGATTCAGTTGAATGTGTCCTTTTGCAGTTTATCAACAACGTGATGCAGCTGAATGTCTGGAGATGATTTTACAGAAGATCAGCCCACAGGCCTCTGAGGTGAGCACTTCCCCATAAAAGAATTTGCTGGTCAATAAGTCTGAAGACTGTGTTAAGAATTATATTTCTATGTCAAGGTTTTCCAAGGAGATCTTAAGTACACGACAAAGTGCTCTGACGGCCACAGCATCAACGAAGAGACAAATCCATTCTGGACTCTTCCACTGTCACTGATAAATGATGATAATACAACCCTCAGTGTGGTAAGCAGCCAAAGTTCAGAGATCTACTTTAGTATTTTTATGTGATGTGATCATGTTAATCTACTTTAATTAATTACAACAACTGTTTTTCCACAGGAAAGGAGCTTAGAGAGCATTTTCCAGACAAAATCATTCACTGGAGACAACAAGGTGTACTGCAACCAATGTGACAACGCGACAGAGGCAGCAAGCGTGAGCTTTATTTATTTAAAACACAAACTGTAAGCTGGTTCAATTTTCTAAATAAGGTCACATGAATGCGTTGTATGTTTGTTTTACAATATTGTCTGTGAACAAAATCTGTAGAGTTTAATAACCTTCTTGTGATGTGTTTTAGGATTGTGAGATGGTGAAATCTCCTCAGATTCTAACTGTGCTCCTCAAGAGATTTGACTTTGGCTACAGCACCATGTCACATGTCAAATCAGACCGCTGTGTGGATGTGCCACGTTCATTAGAAATACAGGCAAGGAAGAGTGATTTCTATATGTGGTCAATACTGAATGCTGCTGCTTATTTTTGCTTTTATAACATTTTCATGTCCCTGACTGTGATCTTCATCGTAGGACAAGACGTACAAACTGTACGGGATGGTGAATCACATGGGCAGTCTTTACGGTGGACATTATACAGCCGCCATCCTGTCCAATGAGGACCAAACCTGGTATCGATGTAATGATAGTAGAGTCAGCAGGGTGAGGAGGATTATACTTCATCTATTCAACAGAGAGATCAAACATTAAATGTTCACTGACATTGTTTGGTTTGTTTTTGTTGAATGGTGCAGGTTGAAGAACCATTTGAGAAAAGCGGGACTCACAAGTAAGTTTGATAAAATCCATTTAATTGAATTTCTATTCTTTGCTGTTCTTTGCAAACAATAACTTGAAAATGATTGTTCACCAGATCCAGAACTGCATGTTTGCTCATGTACAGAGGTAAGAACATTAAGAAATCACCTCAGCTATGATTGTGGTTTTAACAGATCACTGCTAAATACATGATTTTCTTCTTCCCTTCAAAGCCATGCAGCCTCAGATGCCCTGTAGGTCCAGTTCAGAGGTTCTGACAGACACTAAGGATGAAGAGAAGAGACAGATGGGACACACTGACGTTGGTGAGAGACAGACTGAGAACAGCTCTCTTAAATCTTGGAGAAAAATAAAATGAAATTGAAGTTTGATTCGTTCATATTTAGTTTTTTCTCAACAAGGGTCCAGTTGCCTAATTAAGACCTATAATTCATCTCTGTTGTACATCAGGTGCTGCATCTGCTGCAGTAAGGACAGGATATGTGGAGCAATCAAGTAAGTCTTACTTTATTCTCTGAGAAGTAACAGATCAGGTGAAAAGCTGAGTATAAGACAGAGCACACTGGTTGATGGTATAGTCCTGATGTGAGTCAAATATACTGGTAGACTTCTGTTTTGCTTCAACAACCTGTAATAATATAATTGGAGAGCTGATGTGTGAACATTTGACTGAGTGTCCATAAGAAAGCACATTGATGAGCCATGTAACGATGCCATGGAATAGAAAGGGTTTTTCTCCAACGATGAGATGAAAACTGAATAACAGTTTATTAGAAGTTAATGGAGACGGTGTAATGAAGCTGTGTTTTTCTCTTCTTTAGTGACTCAGACACAGAATCCTCCTCATGGTCTGTGTAATCAGGGAGCCACATGTTACCTCAACAGCGTCCTGCAAGTTCTCTTCATGACAACAGAGATCCACCACAGGTCTGACACAGCTGCTCTCATCTGGAGCAAATAGAAACACTAGGACAGCAATTTAAATGTGAACAAAACATTATGTCAAACACTAACAGGAAGCATTGTGTTATACAGTCATTCATTAATGTCTACTTCAGAGTTATAAAACTCCATGAGTGAGCACAATAAGACAAGCAGTAAACAGTCACTGTTCACTGAGAAACTACTTTCTCCCTAAAGGTTGGATCTAGAAGCAGATTGTTATCTGATACAAATCTTTGAAGACCTGAAGAAAAGAACATGTGAAACTAAAACCATCACAAGAAGACTTGGGATCACAAATGGTGAGTTAGAGAGTAAGAAACAGGGAAGAAAGCATCCAAAGAGCAACTGGCAGTCAGTAAGGAAGTGACACATCAGAGGTAAAGTAAAGATGCTTCAATGACATTAATGTATTAGATTCAGTTGAATGTGTCCTTTTGCAGTTCATCAACAACGTGATGCAGCTGAATGTCTGGAGATGATTTTACAGACGATCAGCCCACAGGCCTCTGAGGTGAGCACTTATTAAATTGACTGTTATTTACAGGTGAAGAAATCAGAACACTGTTTGATGATAGACAATTTCGTTTTTAGGTTTTCCAAGGAAAGCTGAGATACACAGCCAAGTGCCTAAAATGCCACAGTGTCTATGAAAAGACAGACTCAGTCTGGACTCTTCCACTGTCACTGATAGATGGTGATGATACAACCCTCAGTGTGGTAAGCAGCCAAAGTTCAGAGATCTACTTTAGTATTTTTATGTGATGTGATCATGTTAATCTACTTTAATTAATTACAACAATTGTTTTTCCACAGGAAAGGAGCTTAGAGAGCATTTTCCAGACAAAATCATTCACTGGAGACAACAAGGTGTACTGCAACCAATGCAACAAAACAGTGGCATCATATGTGAGTTTTAACCTTAGAATTAAAACACAAACTGTAAACAGGCCACATTTTATACAGGAATCAAATGGAGATGTGTGATAGTTTACATTACTGGGATCACAGAGTTTTATATGTGTTTGATAATGTTTCTTGTGTTATTTAGGATTGTGAGATGGTGAAATCTCCTCAGATTCTAACTGTGTTCCTCAAGAGATTTGACTTTGACTACAGCATCATGTCACATGTCAAATCAGACCGCTGTGTGGATGTGCCACGTTCATTAGAAATACAGGCAAGGAAGAGTGATTTCTATATGTGATTGATACTGAATGCTGCTGCTTATTTTGGCTTTTATAACATTTTCATGTCCCTGACTGTGATCTTCATCGTAGGACAAGACGTACAAACTGTACGGGATGGTGGATCACAGGGACAGTCGATACAGTGGACATTATACAGCCACCACCCTGTCCAATGAGGACCAAACCTGGTATCTGTGTGATGATACTGAAGTCAGCAGGGTGAGGAGGATTATACTTCATCTATTCAACAGAGAGATCAAACATTAAATGTTCACTGACATAGTTTGATTTGTTTTTGTTGAATGGTGCAGGTTGAAGAACCATTTGAGAAAAGCGGGACTCACAAGTAAGTTTGATAAAAATCCATTTCATTGAATTTCTATTATTTGCTGTTCTTTGCAAACAATAACTTGAAAATGATTGTTCACCAGATCCAGAACTGCATGTTTGCTCATGTACAGAGGTAAGAACATTAAGAAATCACTTCAGCTATGATTGTGGTTTTAACAGATCACTGCTAAATACATGATTTTCTTCTTCCCTTCAAAGCCATGCAGCCTCAGATGCCCTGTCGGTCCAGTTCAGAGGTTCTGACAGACACTAAGGATGAAGAGAAGAGACAGATGGGACACACTGACGTTGGTGAGAGACAGACTGAGAACAGCTCTCTTAAATCTTGGAGAAAAATAAAATGAAATTGAAGTTTGATTCGTTCATATTTAGTTTTTTCTCAACAAGGGTCCAGTTGCCTAATTAAGACCTATAATTCATCTCTGTTGTACATCAGGTGCTGCATCTGCTGCAGTAAGGACAGGATATGTGGAGCAATCAAGTAAGTCTTACTTTATTCTCTGAGAAGTAACAGATCAGGTGAAAAGCTGAGTATAAGACAGAGCACACTGGTTGATGGTATAGTCCTGATGTGAGTCAAATATACTGGTAGACTTCTGTTTTGCTTCAACAACCTGTAATAATATAATTGGAGAGCTGATGTGTGAACATTTGACTGAGTGTCCATAAGAAAGCACATTGATGAGCCATGTAACGATGCCATGGAATAGAAAGGGTTTTTCTCCAACGATGAGATGAAAACTGAATAACAGTTTATTAGAAGTTAATGGAGACGGTGTAATGAAGCTGTGTTTTTCTCTCCTTTAGTGACTCAGACACAGAGACCTCCTCATGGTCTGTGTAATCAGGGAGCCACATGTTACCTCAACAGCGTCCTGCAAGTTCTCTTCATGACAACAGAGATCCACCACAGGTCTGACACAGCTGCTCTCATCTGGAGCAAATAGAAACACTAGGACAGCAATTTAAATGTGAACAAAACATTATGTCAAACACTAACAGGAAGCATTGTGTTATACAGTCATTCATTAATGTCTGCTTCAGAGTTATAAAACTCCATGAGTGAGCACAATAAGACAAGCAGTAAACAGTCACTGTTCACTGAGAAACTACTTTCTCCCTAAAGGTTGGATCCAAAAGAAGATTTTTATCTGATACAAATCTTTGAAGACCTGAAGAAAAGAACATGTGAAACTAAAACCATCACAAGAAGACTTGGGATCACAGATGGTGAGTTAGAGAGTAAGAAACAGGGAAGAAAGCATCCAAAGAGCAACTGGCAGTCAGTAAGGAAGTGACACATCAGAGGTAAAGTAAAGATGCTTCAATGACATTAATGTATTAGATTCAGTTTAATGTGTCCTTTTGCAGTTCATCAACAACGTGATGCAGCTGAATGTCTGGAGATGATTTTACAGAGGATCAGCCCACAGGCCTCTGAGGTGAGCACTTCCCCATAAAAGAATTTGCTGGTCAATAAGTCTGAAGACTGTGTTAAGAATTATATTTCTATGTCAAGGTTTTCCAAGGAGATCTTAAGTACACGACAAAGTGCTCTGACGGCCACAGCATCAACGAAGAGACAAATCCATTCTGGACTCTTCCACTGTCACTGATAAATGATGATAATACAACCCTCAGTGTGGTAAGCAGCCAAAGTTCAGAGATCTACTTTAGTATTTTTATGTGATGTGATCATGTTAATCTACTTTAATTAATTACAACAACTGTTTTTCCACAGGAAAGGAGCTTAGAGAGCATTTTCCGGACAAAATCATTCACTGGAGACAACAAGGTGTACTGCAACCAATGTGACAACGCGACAGAGGCAGCAAGCGTGAGCCTTATTTATTTAAAACACAAACTGTAAGCTGGTTCAATTTTCTAAATAAGGTCACATGAATGCGTTGTATGTTTGTTTTACAATATTGTCTGTGAACAAAATCTGTAGAGTTTAATAACCTTCTTGTGATGTGTTTTAGGATTGTGAGATGGTGAAATCTCCTCAGATTCTAACTGTGCTCCTCAAGAGATTTGACTTTGGCTACAGCACCATGTCACATGTCAAATCAGACCGCTGTGTGGATGTGCCACGTTCATTAGAAATACAGGCAAGGAAGAGTGATTTCTATATGTGGTCAATACTGAATGCTGCTGCTTATTTTGGCTTTTACAACATTTTCATGTCCCTGACTGTGATCTTCATCGTAGGACAAGACGTACAAACTGTACGGGATGGTGAATCACAGGGACAGTCTTTACGGTGGACATTACACAGCCACCATCCTGTCCAATGAGGACCAAACCTGGTATCGATGTAATGATAGTAGAGTCAGCAGGGTGAGGAGGATTATACTTCATCTATTCAACAGAGAGATCAAACATTAAATGTTCACTGACATAGTTTGATTTGTTTTTGTTGAATGGTGCAGGTTGAAGAACCATTTGAGAAAAGCGGGACTCACAAGTAAGTTTGATAAAATCCATTTCATTGAATTTCTATTATTTGCTGTTCTTTGCAAACAATAACTTGAAAATGATTGTTCACCAGATCCAGAACTGCATGTTTGCTCATGTACAGAGGTAAGAACATTAAGAAATCACCTCAGCTATGATTGTGGTTTTAACAGATCACTGCTAAATACATGATTTTCTTCTTCCCTTCAAAGCCATGCAGCCTCAGATGCCCTGTCGGTCCAGTTCAGAGGTTCTGACAGACACTAAGGATGAAGAGAAGAGACAGATGGGACACACTGACGTTGGTGAGAGACAGACTGAGAACAGCTCTCTTAAATCTTGGAGAAAAATAAAATGAAATTGAAGTTTGATTCGTTCATATTTAGTTTTTTCTCAACAAGGGTCCAGTTGCCTAATTAAGACCTATAATTCATCTCTGTTGTACATCAGGTGCTGCATCTGCTGCAGTAAGGACAGGATATGTGGAGCAATCAAGTAAGTCTTACTTTATTCTCTGAGAAGTAACAGATCAGGTGAAAAGCTGAGTATAAGACAGAGCACACTGGTTGATGGTATAGTCCTGATGTGAGTCAAATATACTGGTAGACTTCTGTTTTGCTTCAACAACCTGTAATAATATAATTGGAGAGCTGATGTGTGAACATTTGACTATGTGTCCATAAGAAAGCACATTGATGAGCCACTTAACGATGCCATGGAATAGAAAGGGTTTTTCTCCAACGATGAGATGAAAACTGAATAACAGTTTATTAGAAGTTAATGGAGACGGTGTAATGAAGCTGTGTTTTTCTCTCCTTTAGTGACTCAGACACAGAATCCTCCTCATGGTCTGTGTAATCAGGGAGCCACATGTTACCTCAACAGCGTCCTGCAAGTTCTCTTCATGACAACAGAGATCCACCACAGGTCTGACACAGCTGCTCTCATCTGGAGCAAATAGAAACACTAGGACAGCAATTGAAATGTGATCAAGACATTATGTCAAACACTAACAGGAAGCATTGTGTTATACAGTCATTCATTAATGTCTGCTTCAGAGTTATAAAACTCCATGAGTGAGCACAATAAGACAAGCAGTAAACAGTCACTGTTCACTGAGAAACTACTTTCTCCCTAAAGGTTGGATCTAGAAGCAGATTGTTATCTGATACAAATCTTTGAAGACCTGAAGAAAAGAACATGTGAAACTAAAACCATCACAAGAAGACTTGGGATCACAAATGGTGAGTTAGAGAGTAAGAAACAGGGAAGAAAGCATCCAAAGAGCAACTGGCAGTCAGTAAGGAAGTGACACATCAGAGGTAAAGTAAAGATGCTTCAATGACATTAATGTATTAGATTCAGTTGAATGTGTCCTTTTGCAGTTCATCAACAACGTGATGCAGCTGAATGTCTGGAGATGATTTTACAGACGATCAGCCCACAGGCCTCTGAGGTGAGCACTTATTAAATTGACTGTTATTGACAGGTGAAGAAATCAGAACACTGTTTGATGATAGACAATTTCATTTTTAGGTTTTCCAAGGAAAGCTGAGATACACAGCCAAGTGCCCAAAATGCCACAGTGTCTATGAAAAGACAGACTCAGTCTGGACTCTTCCACTGTCACTGATAGATGGTGATGATACAACCCTCAGTGTGGTAAGCAGCCAAAGTTCAGAGATCTACTTTAGTATTTTTATGTGATGTGATCATGTTAATCTACTTTTATTGATTACAACAATTGTTTTTCCACAGGAAAGGAGCTTAGAGAGAAATTTCCAGACAAAATCATTGACTGGAGACAAAAAGCTGTACTGCAACCAATGCAACAAAACAGTGGCATCATATGTGAGTTTTAACCTTAGAATTAAAACACAAACTGTAAACAGGCCACATTTTATACAGGAATCAAATGGAGATGTGTGATAGTTTACATTACTGAGGTCACAGAGTTTTATATGTGTTTGATAATGTTTCTTGTGTTATTTAGGATTGTGAGATGGTGAAATCTCCTCAGATTCTAACTGTGTTCCTCAAGAGATTTGACTTTGGCTACAGCACCATGTCACATGTCAAATCACACCGCTGTGTGGATGTGCCACGTTCATTAGAAATACAGGCAAGGAAGAGTGATTTCTATATGTGATTGATACTGAATGCTGCTGCTTATTTTGGCTTTTACAACATTTTCATGTCCCTGACTGTGATCTTCATCGTAGGACAAGACGTACAAACTGTACGGGATGGTGAATCACAGGGACAGTCGATACAGTGGACATTATACAGCCACCATCCTGTCCAATGAGGACCAAACCTGGTATCTGTGTGATGATACTGAAGTCAGCAGGGTGAGGAGGATTATACTTCATCTATTCAACAGAGAGATCAAACATTAAATGTTCACTGACATAGTTTGATTTGTTTTTGTTGAATGGTGCAGGTTGAAGAACCATTTGAGAAAAGCGGGACTCACAAGTAAGTTTGATAAAATCCATTTCATTGAATTTCTATTATTTGCTGTTCTTTGCAAACAATAACTTGAAAATGATTGTTCACCAGATCCAGAACTGCATGTTTGCTCATGTACAGAGGTAAGAACATTAAGAAATCACTTCAGCTATGATTGTGGTTTTAACAGATCACTGCTAAATACATGATTTTCTTCTTCCCTTCAAAGCCATGCAGCCTCAGATGCCCTGTAGGTCCAGTTCAGAGGTTCTGACAGACACTAAGGATGAAGAGAAGAGACAGATGGGACACACTGACGTTGGTGAGAGACAGACTGAGAACAGCTCTCTTAAATCTTGGAGAAAAATAAAATGAAATTGAAGTTTGATTCGTTCATATTTAGTTTTTTCTCAACAAGGGTCCAGTTGCCTAATTAAGACCTATAATTTATCTCTGTTGTACATCAGGTGCTGCATCTGCTGCAGTAAGGACAGGATATGTGGAGCAATCAAGTAAGTCTTACTTTATTCTCTGAGAAGTAACAGATCAGGTGAAAAGCTAAGTATAAGACAGAGCACACTGGTTGATGGTATAGTCCTGATGTGAGTCAAATATACTGGTAGACTTCTGTTTTGCTTCAACAACCTGTAATAATATAATTGGAGAGCTGATGTGTGAACATTTGACTGAGTGTCCATAAGAAAGCACATTGATGAGCCACTTAACGATGCCATGGAATAGAAAGGGTTTTTCTCCAACGATGAGATGAAAACTGAATAACAGTTCATTAGAAGTTAATGGAGACGGTGTAATGAAGCTGTGTTTTTCTCTCCTTTAGTGACTCAGACACAGAATCCTCCTCATGGTCTGTATAATCAGGGAGCCACATGTTACCTCAACAGCGTCCTGCAAGTTCTCTTCATGACAACAGAGATCCACCACAGGTCTGACACAGCTGCTCTCATCTGGAGCAAATAGAAACACTAGGACAGCAATTGAAATGTGAACAAAACATTATGTCAAACACTAACAGGAAGCATTGTGTTATACAGTCATTCATTAATGTCTGCTTCAGAGTTATAAAACTCCATGAGTGAGCACAATAAGACAAGCAGTAAACAGTCACTGTTCACTGAGAAACTACTTTCTCCCTAAAGGTTGGATCCAAAAGAAGATATTCATCTGATACAAATCTTTGAAGACCTGAAGAAAAGAACATGTGAAACTAAAACCATCACAAGAAGACTTGGGATCACAAATGGTGAGTTAGAGAGTAAGAAACAGGGAAGAAAGCATCCAAAGAACAACTGGCAGTCAGTAAGGAAGTGACACATCAGAGGTAAAGTAAAGATGCTTCAATGACATTAATGTATTAGATTCAGTTTAATGTGTCCTTTTGCAGTTTATCAACAACGTGATGCAGCTGAATGTCTGGAGATGATTTTACAGAGGATCAGCCCACAGGCCTCTGAGGTGAGCACTTATTAAATTGACTGTTATTTACAGGTGAAGAAATCAGAACACTGTTTGATGATAGACAATTTCGTTTTTAGGTTTTCCAAGGAAAGCTGAGATACACAGCCAAGTGCCTAAAATGCCACAGTGTCTATAAAAAGACAGACTCAGTCTGGACTCTTCCACTGTCACTGATAGATGGTGATGATACAACCCTCAGTGTGGTAAGCAGCCAAAGTTCAGAGATCTACTTTAGTATTTTTATGTGATGTGATCATGTTAATCTACTTTAATTAATTACAACAATTGTTTTTCCACAGGAAAGGAGCTTAGAGAGCATTTTCCAGACAAAATCATTGACTGGAGACAAAAAGCTGTACTGCAACCAATGCAACAAAACAGTGGCATCATATGTGAGTTTTAACCTTAGAATTAAAACACAAACTGTAAACAGGCCACATTTTATACAGGAATCAAATGGAGATGTGTGATAGTTTACATTACTGGGATCACAGAGTTTTATATGTGTTTGCTAATGTTTCTTGTGTTATTTAGGATTGTGAGATGGTGAAATCTCCTCAGATTCTGATTCTGCTCCTCAAGAGATTTGACTTTGGCTACAGCACCATGTCACATGTCAAATCAGACCGCTGTGTGGATGTGCCACGTTCATTAGAAATACAGGCAAGGAAGAGTGATTAAGAGTGATTAATACTGAATGCTGCTGCTTATTTTTGCTTTTATAACATTTTCATGTCCCTGACTGTGATCTTCATCGTAGGACAAGACGTACAAACTGTACGGGATGGTGGATCACAGGGACAGTCGATACAGTGGACATTATACAGCCACCACCCTGTCCAATGAGGACCAAACCTGGTATCTGTGTGATGATACTGAAGTCAGCAGGGTGAGGAGGATTATACTTCATCTATTCAACAGAGAGATCAAACATTAAATGTTCACTGACATAGTTTGATTTGTTTTTGTTGAATGGTGCAGATTGAAGAACCATTTGAGAAAAGCAAGACACTCAAGTAAGTTTGATAAAATCCATTTCATTGAATTTCTATTATTTGCTGTTCTTTGCAAACAATAACTTGAAAATGATTGTTCACCAGATCCAGAACTGCATGTTTGCTCATGTACAGAGGTAAGAACATTAAGAAATCACCTCAGCTATGATTGTGGTTTTAACAGATCACTGCTAAATACATGATTTTCTTCTTCCCTTCAAAGCCATGCAGCCTCAGATGCCCTGTCGGTCCAGTTCAGAGGTTCTGACAGACACTAAGGATGAAGAGAAGAGACAGATGGGACACACTGACGTTGGTGAGAGACAGACTGAGAACAGCTCTCTTAAATCTTGGAGAAAAATAAAATGAAATTGAAGTTTGATTCGTTCATATTTAGTTTTTTCTCAACAAGGGTCCAGTTGCCTAATTAAGACCTATAATTCATCTCTGTTGTACATCAGGTGCTGCATCTGCTGCAGTAAGGACAGGATATGTGGAGCAATCAAGTAAGTCTTACTTTATTCTCTGAGAAGTAACAGATCAGGTGAAAAGCTGAGTATAAGACAGAGCACACTGGTTGATGGTATAGTCCTGATGTGAGTCAAATATACTGGTAGACTTCTGTTTTGCTTCAACAACCTGTAATAATATAATTGGAGAGCTGATGTGTGAACATTTGACTATGTGTCCATAAGAAAGCACATTGATGAGCCACTTAACGATGCCATGGAATAGAAAGGGTTTTTCTCCAACGATGAGATGAAAACTGAATAACAGTTTATTAGAAGTTAATGGAGACGGTGTAATGAAGCTGTGTTTTTCTCTCCTTTAGTGACTCAGACACAGAATCCTCCTCATGGTCTGTATAATCAGGGAGCCACATGTTACCTCAACAGCGTCCTGCAAGTTCTCTTCATGACAACAGAGATCCACCACAGGTCTGACACAGCTGCTCTCATCTGGAGCAAATAGAAACACTAGGACAGCAATTGAAATGTGAACAAAACATTATGTCAAACACTAACAGGAAGCATTGTGTTATACAGTCATTCATTAATGTCTGCTTCAGAGTTATAAAACTCCATGAGTGAGCACAATAAGACAAGCAGTAAACAGTCACTGTTCACTGAGAAACTACTTTCTCCCTAAAGGTTGGATCTAGAAGCAGATTGTTATCTGATACAAATCTTTGAAGACCTGAAGAAAAGAACATGTGAAACTAAAACCATCACAAGAAGACTTGGGATCACAAATGGTGAGTTAGAGAGTAAGAAACAGGGAAGAAAGCATCCAAAGAGCAACTGGCAGTCAGTAAGGAAGTGACACATCAGAGGTAAAGTAAAGATGCTTCAATGACATTAATGTATTAGATTCAGTTTAATGTGTCCTTTTGCAGTTCATCAACAACGTGATGCAGCTGAATGTCTGGAGATGATTTTACAGAGGATCAGCCCACAGGCCTCTGAGGTGAGCACTTATTAAATTGACTGTTATTGACAGGTGAAGAAATCAGAACACTGTTTGATGATAGACAATTTCATTTTTAGGTTTTCCAAGGAAAGCTGAGATACACAGCCAAGTGCCTAAAATGCCACAGTGTCTATGAAAAGACAGACTCAGTCTGGACTCTTCCACTGTCACTGATAGATGGTGATGATACAACCCTCAGTGTGGTAAGCAGACAAAGTTCAGAGATCTACTTTAGTATTTTTATGTGATGTGATCATGTTAATCTACTTTAATTAATTACAACAATTGTTTTTCCACAGGAAAGGAGCTTAGAGAGAAATTTCCAGACAAAATCATTGACTGGAGACAAAAAGCTGTACTGCAACCAATGCAACAAAACAGTGGCATCATATGTGAGTTTTAACCTTAGAATTAAAACACAAACTGTAAACAGGCCACATTTTATACAGGAATCAAATGGAGATGTGTGATAGTTTACATTACTGAGGTCACAGAGTTTTATATGTGTTTGATAATGTTTCTTGTGTTATTTAGGATTGTGAGATGGTGAAATCTCCTCAGATTCTAACTGTGTTCCTCAAGAGATTTGACTTTGGCTACAGCACCATGTCACATGTCAAATCACACCGCTGTGTGGATGTGCCACGTTCATTAGAAATACAGGCAAGGAAGAGTGATTTCTATATGTGATTGATACTGAATGCTGCTGCTTATTTTGGCTTTTACAACATTTTCATGTCCCTGACTGTGATCTTCATCGTAGGACAAGACGTACAAACTGTACGGGATGGTGGATCACAGGGGCAGTCGATACAGTGGACATTATACAGCCACCATCCTGTCCAATGAGGACCAAACCTGGTATCTGTGTGATGATACTGAAGTCAGCAGGGTGAGAAGGATTATACTTCATCTATTCAACAGAGAGATCAAACATTAAATGTTCACTGACATAGTTTGATTTGTTTTTGTTGAATGGTGCAGG
This sequence comes from Pempheris klunzingeri, assembly GCF_042242105.1. Classification (NCBI taxonomy): domain Eukaryota; kingdom Metazoa; phylum Chordata; class Actinopteri; order Acropomatiformes; family Pempheridae; genus Pempheris; species Pempheris klunzingeri. The sequence continues at coordinate 6,425,723 of NC_092034.1, forward strand.
TTGAAGAACCATTTGAGAAAAGCGGGACTCACAAGTAAGTTTGATAAAATCCATTTCATTGAATTTCTATTATTTGCTGTTCTTTGCAAACAATAACTTGAAAATGATTGTTCACCAGATCCAGAACTGCATGTTTGCTCATGTACAGAGGTAAGAACATTAAGAAATCACCTCAGCTATGATTGTGGTTTTAACAGATCACTGCTAAATACATGATTTTCTTCTTCCCTTCAAAGCCATGCAGCCTCAGATGCCCTGTCGGTCCAGTTCAGAGGTTCTGACAGACACTAAGGATGAAGAGAAGAGACAGATGGGACACACTGACGTTGGTGAGAGACAGACTGAGAACAGCTCTCTTAAATCTTGGAGAAAAATAAAATGAAATTGAAGTTTGATTCGTTCATATTTAGTTTTTTCTCAACAAGGGTCCAGTTGCCTAATTAAGACCTATAATTTATCTCTGTTGTACATCAGGTGCTGCATCTGCTGCAGTAAGGACAGGATATGTGGAGCAATCAAGTAAGTCTTACTTTATTCTCTGAGAAGTAACAGATCAGGTGAAAAGCTGAGTATAAGACAGAGCACACTGGTTGATGGTATAGTCCTGATGTGAGTCAAATATACTGGTAGACTTCTGTTTTGCTTCAACAACCTGTAATAATATAATTGGAGAGCTGATGTGTGAACATTTGACTGAGTGTCCATAAGAAAGCACATTGATGAGCCACTTAACGATGCCATGGAATAGAAAGGGTTTTTCTCCAACGATGAGATGAAAACTGAATAACAGTTTATTAGAAGTTAATGGAGACGGTGTAATGAAGCTGTGTTTTTCTCTCCTTTAGTGACTCAGACACAGAATCCTCCTCATGGTCTGTGTAATCAGGGAGCCACATGTTACCTCAACAGCGTCCTGCAAGTTCTCTTCATGTCAACAGAGATCCACCACAGGTCTGACACAGCTGCTCTCATCTGGAGCAAATAGAAACACTAGGACAGCAATTGAAATGTGAACAAAACATTATGTCAAACACTAACAGGAAGCATTGTGTTATACAGTCATTCATTAATGTCTACTTCAGAGTTATAAAACTCCATGAGTGAGCACAATAAGACAAGCAGTAAACAGTCACTGTTCACTGAGAAACTACTTTCTCCCTAAAGGTTGGATCTAGAAGCAGATTGTTATCTGATACAAATCTTTGAAGACCTGAAGAAAAGAACATGTGAAACTAAAACCATCACAAGAAGACTTGGGATCACAAATGGTGAGTTAGAGAGTAAGAAACAGGGAAGAAAGCATCCAAAGAGCAACTGGCAGTCAGTAAGGAAGTGACACATCAGAGGTAAAGTAAAGATGCTTCAATGACATTAATGTATTAGATTCAGTTGAATGTGTCCTTTTGCAGTTCATCAACAACGTGATGCAGCTGAATGTCTGGAGATGATTTTACAGAGGATCAGCCCACAGGCCTCTGAGGTGAGCACTTATTAAATTGACTGTTATTTACAGGTGAAGAAATCAGAACACTGTTTGATGATAGACAATTTCGTTTTTAGGTTTTCCAAGGAAAGCTGAGATACACAGCCAAGTGCCCAAAATGCCACAGTGTCTATAAAAAGACAGACTCAGTCTGGACTCTTCCACTGTCACTGATAGATGGTGATGATACAACCCTCAGTGTGGTAAGCAGCCAAAGTTCAGAGATCTACTTTAGTATTTTTATGTGATGTGATCATGTTAATCTACTTTAATTAATTACAACAATTGTTTTTCCACAGGAAAGGAGCTTAGAGAGCATTTTCCAGACAAAATCATTGACTGGAGACAAAAAGCTGTACTGCAACCAATGTGACAAAACAGTGGCATCATATGTGAGTTTTAACCTTAGAATTAAAACACAAACTGTAAACAGGCCACATTTTATACAGGAATCAAATGGAGATGTGTGATAGTTTACATTACTGGGATCACAGAGTTTTATATGTGTTTGATAATGTTTCTTGTGTTATTTAGGATTGTGAGATGGTGAAATCTCCTCAGATTCTGATTCTGCTCCTCAAGAGATTTGACTTTGGCTACAGCACCATGTCACATGTCAAATCAGACCGCTGTGTGGATGTGCCACGTTCATTAGAAATACAGGCAAGGAAGAGTGATTAAGAGTGATTAATACTGAATGCTGCTGCTTATTTTGGCTTTTATAACATTTTCATGTCCCTGACTGTGATCTTCATCGTAGGACAAGACGTACAAACTGTACGGGATGGTGGATCACAGGGGCAGTCGATACAGTGGACATTATACAGCCACCACCCTGTCCAATGAGGACCAAACCTGGTATCTGTGTGATGATAGTAGAGTCAGCAGGGTGAGGAGGATTATACTTCATCTATTCAACAGAGAGATCAAACATTAAATGTTCACTGACATTGTTTGATTTGTTTTTGTTGAATGGTGCAGATTGAAGAACCATTTGAGAAAAGCAAGACACTCAAGTAAGTTTGATAAAATCCATTTCATTGAATTTCTATTCTTTGCTGTTCTTTGCAAACAATAACTTGAAAATGATTGTTCACCAGATCCAGAACTGCATGTTTGCTCATGTACAGAGGTAAGAACATTAAGAAATCACCTCAGCTATGATTGTGGTTTTAACAGATCACTGCTAAATACATGATTTTCTTCTTCCCTTCAAAGCCATGCAGCCTCAGATGCCCTGTCGGTCCAGTTCAGAGGTTCTGACAGACACTAAGGATGAAGAGAAGAGACAGATGGGACACACTGACGTTGGTGAGAGACAGACTGAGAACAGCTCTCTTAAATCTTGGAGAAAAATAAAATGAAATTGAAGTTTGATTCGTTCATATTTAGTTTTTTCTCAACAAGGGTCCAGTTGCCTAATTAAGACCTATAATTTATCTCTGTTGTACATCAGGTGCTGCATCTGCTGCAGTAAGGACAGGATATGTGGAGCGATCAAGTAAGTCTTACTTTATTCTCTGAGAAGTAACAGATCAGGTGAAAAGCTGAGTATAAGACAGAGCACACTGGTTGATGGTATAGTCCTGATGTGAGTCAAATATACTGGTAGACTTCTGTTTTGCTTCAACAACCTGTAATAATATAATTGGAGAGCTGATGTGTGAACATTTGACTGAGTGTCCATAAGAAAGCACATTGATGAGCCACTTAACGATGCCATGGAATAGAAAGGGTTTTTCTCCAACGATGAGATGAAAACTGAATAACAGTTCATTAGAAGTTAATGGAGACGGTGTAATGAAGCTGTGTTTTTCTCTCCTTTAGTGACTCAGACACAGAATCCTCCTCATGGTCTGTGTAATCAGGGAGCCACATGTTACCTCAACAGCGTCCTGCAAGTTCTCTTCATGACAACAGAGATCCACCACAGGTCTGACACAGCTGCTCTCATCTGGAGCAAATAGAAACACTAGGACAGCAATTGAAATGTGAACAAAACATTATGTCAAACACTAACAGGAAGCATTGTGTTATACAGTCATTCATTAATGTCTGCTTCAGAGTTATAAAACTCCATGAGTGAGCACAATAAGACAAGCAGTAAACAGTCACTGTTCACTGAGAAACTACTTTCTCCCTAAAGGTTGGATCCAAAAGAAGATTTTTATCTGATACAAATCTTTGAAGACCTGAAGAAAAGAACATGTGAAACTAAAACCATCACAACAAGACTTTGGATCACAAATGGTGAGTTAGAGAGTAAGAAACAGGGAAGAAAGCATCCAAAGAGCAACTGGCAGTCAGTAAGGAAGTGACACATCAGAGGTAAAGTAAAGATGCTTCAATGACATTAATGTATTAGATTCAGTTTAATGTGTCCTTTTGCAGTTCATCAACAACGTGATGCAGCTGAATGTCTGGAGATGATTTTACAGAGGATCAGCCCACAGGCCTCTGAGGTGAGCACTTATTAAATTGACTGTTATTTACAGGTGAAGAAATCAGAATACTGTTTGATGATAGACAATTTCATTTTTAGGTTTTCCAAGGAAAGCTGAGATACACAGCCAAGTGCCTAAAATGCCACAGTGTCTATGAAAAGACAGACTCAGTCTGGACTCTTCCACTGTCACTGATAGATGGTGATGATACAACCCTCAGTGTGGTAAGCAGCCAAAGTTCAGAGATCTACTTTAGTATTTTTATGTGATGTGATCATGTTAATCTACTTTAATTAATTACAACAATTGTTTTTCCACAGGAAAGGAGCTTAGAGAGCATTTTCCAGACAAAATCATTGACTGGAGACAAAAAGCTGTACTGCAATCAATGCAACAAAACAGTGGCATCATATGTGAGTTTTAACCTTAGAATTAAAACACAAACTGTAAACAGGCCACATTTTATACAGGAATCAAATGGAGATGTGTGATAGTTTACATTACTGAGGTCACAGAGTTTTATATGTGTTTGATAATGTTTCTTGTGTTATTTAGGATTGTGAGATGGTGAAATCTCCTCAGATTCTAACTGTGCTCCTCAAGAGATTTGACTTTGGCTACAGCACCATGTCACATGTCAAATCAGACCGCTGTGTGGATGTGCCACGTTCATTAGAAATACAGGCAAGGAAGAGTGATTTCTATATGTGATTAATACTGAATGCTGCTGCTTATTTTGGCTTTTACAACATTTTCATGTCCCTGACTGTGATCTTCATCGTAGGACAAGACGTACGAACTGTACGGGATGGTGGATCACAGGGGCAGTCGATACAGTGGACATTATACAGCCACCACCCTGTCCAATGAGGACCAAACCTGGTATCTGTGTGATGATACTGAAGTCAGCAGGGTGAGGAGGATTATACTTCATCTATTCAACAGAGAGATCAAACATTAAATGTTCACTGACATTGTTTGATTTGTTTTTGTTGAATGGTGCAGATTGAAGAACCATTTGAGAAAAGCGGGACTCACAAGTAAGTTTGATAAAATCCATTTCATTGAATTTCTATTATTTGCTGTTCTTTGCAAACAATAACTTGAAAATGATTGTTCACCAGATCCAGAACTGCATGTTTGCTCATGTACAGAGGTAAGAACATTAAGAAATCACTTCAGCTATGATTGTGGTTTTAACAGATCACTGCTAAATACATGATTTTCTTCTTCCCTTCAAAGCCATGCAGCCTCAGATGCCCTGTAGGTCCAGTTCAGAGGTTCTGACAGGTGAGGTTAAAGGACACCAGGGTGACGATATTTAGCATCAGATCAGATATGAGGTGCTTGAAAACCAAATATTCAAGTGCTACTCAAGCGTAAACAGAGATAAATGTGACTTGTCTTTGTGATCTGCTGTTATATTACAGTATAAAGAAATTATTTTCTGTTATTTTTCCGCCAGGTGGGAGTTCTACACAAGCCGACCAGAGAGCATCCAGGATCCAAAACTTTTGAGTGTTTTCTTTCACGAGGTTTTAGTTTGATACTTTCATTGTTAAAAACAACCGTCATGAAACTGAACTTTCTTATTATACCTTTAAGGAGGAGCGTAAACCAGTAATCTTATCAACAACCTGATATGAAAGTAATCAAGACTAATTATTTTGTAATAATGAATCAGCTTTGCTTTTTGATTATTGTCTTGCATTTATTAAACCAATCATCAAAATTCATCTGTTGCACAGAGCTGTCTGGTTCTGAAGTAGGACTAGTTTGCCATTAATTCTAGGACCGTTTTCAAACTGAAAAACATGGCTAAGAAAATGTTAAAGAATTCAGTGTGAACATGCATCCAGGAAACTACTGAATCAACAGTTATAAGGGCATTTTACCGGGAAAATTCAATGGAAATATAAATATACAGCGCGGCTCCTCACAGCTCTATATTTCCAATGGATGACAGCGTGCTGTAAAAATCCTTTTCCTTCTTATTGCTCGCTCCACATCATTGTAAGCAAACCGCAAATTGTTTTCCTCTTTTTTTCAAATTTAGTGCCACTGGTGAGTAGGTGTCATTGACCTTTACCGTTCATTACCACTGAAATATGGCACTTAATTCTGAGGTAGCCGGGGTTAGTGGCTAACTTTTTAGGCTTTTTAAGTCATCCCTTATTTTTGTGAAACTGTCTGACTCAAATTAGACAAATCTCGGAGCGATATTATGCAACATATGTTTGGATGTTTTCTTTCTTTTAATAATTATCTGTCTCAGTTGTACTGTGTTTTATGAATTGTTTGATTTTTTTTGTTGTATTAACTGATGTTTGGCCAACTGACGAGGGTGCAAACCATTAGTGTAACAGAATTTTATCATATACTCTGTATGTTATCATATATTCTCATGATCGTCAGTTCTTATATGCTTGTTTAGCTTATATGGTCTTAACAGTATCTTCCTGGAAACTCCATTTTGACCTGACCTTGAAGATCAGACGTTTCAACTTTTCAACTGTACTCCCTTTTCCTCAGTCTTCTGCACAAGCAACAACTCCCTTTGAATAAGAGGAAGCACCTGCTCAGGAGACTGAAGCACCTGCCAAGGAGCAATCTTACTATAAAAGTCCTACCCCGAGATTAACTCGGAGAAGAACCTTGTATCACTCCAGTGATGACTTGTAACTTCCTCTAGCAAGACAATTAAACCAAACTTATACTCCACACATCAGAATCTTCTTTATTCATACAATACAAAAATGTCCACAACACCAAGACACACAAATCATATGTGATAACCCCATTAATTATTAGACCTTCCTATTCCAATGGGCTCATGGAATATAATCAGACTCAGACAGACCTTAAGAGATGTTTTAAAGCATCTCTTTATGTATGCAGGACGCTGGGTTGTAGTTTTGTGCTTGAAATTCAAATAAATAATTAAAAATATGTATTTTTTGTTCAGTGTCTGATATTAACCCACTTCTCCAGTCACTGTTCAGCTTCACTAAAGATGGATGGAGCTACAGCTCATAACATACAGGAAATGCATTCACATACATGTGCCTGTTTGAGTTTATCGTGAAGAAAAATGGTTCCTGTCAATCATTTTACTATTATGTGTTTTTGGAATAATATTATTGGTGTATTAACATAACTAGTAACAACTATGACAATATTCACCTCTGAGATGTCGTGGAAAAGAAGTATTACGTCACATATAATGGAAAAATGCGGTGCACTTTTTATGACTGTGATGCTCGTGCATTAGTGGGACATGTAAGGAAAGACAGAGGATCAACTCTTCCTCAAGTGACTGAGAATTTCAGATCTTTTTAATACTTTTATACAATACCTTCATTTTGTAGATATAGACTGCATATACATGCACAGTGATCGGCATTAACAGTGCAATAAAACATCAGACCCGTTCAGATTGATTTCAAACCATTTTCACATGTGCAATTCAAAATCCGTCCAGAAGGAGGAAGAGTAGGGCCACAAGTTATTAGAGATGTTCCAGGTCTTTTGGAGTTACAGCACGTGTTCAGAAATTACAGAGCAATATAATATTACAACAAATATAAACACTGATTTTGTCGAGATGTTTTTTTTATGACTATTATTGAGAATTTCTCTAAACTGTAAAGACCGACTTATCTTTTTTTATTTCCTCTTCCACACAGGGATGGAGGTTTGTCTTGGGGCCACACCACCAGGACAGATTTTATACGGTGAACTGGTCTTGCAACATTCACGTTTTAGTTTCAGGCAGACAAAACAGAACTCGACGTGGCAGCGAGGACAGTTAATATTTTTGCAGTACTGTTGGCTATGCTCCACCTTCGTGCCACATGTAGGACAGGCTCGGACTGAGGGGCAGTCGGTGACCCCCTCCACTGCGGGCAGACTGATGGTCTTGCATGTCTGCAGAAGTTGGAGGTCCCTGTTGATGCAGCCGTTGTTGTCACAGCGGTCCGATCGAGGGCCTGGACCTTTCCACTCCCTCTGACACTGCCAGCAGAACTGGTAGGTCTTCTTACGATCAGCTGTACATATGCTGCACTGCACACACAGGTTGGACAGGTCCTTCCTCTCCACACACGTTTTGCACTGTGGACACTGATGTGGACAACAGCACTACTAAATACTGGAAATATTTCGTTTTGAATATCTAAATCAAAATGATTCCACTGAGAAGTCAACATACAAAACAACACCAAACCCACTGGACCACTTACTGTCCTAACTTCACAGTATTTTTCCGCAGCCAGGCGGGCCATGGTCTCTTCGAAGTGCTGCATTTCCTCAACAGACAAATCAGCCAGTCTGCGCACCTCTTGGTACGACCACAGTTTATTGCACTGTTTGGTGCCTTCCACCACTGCAGGGCATCTGAATGTGCAATAACCCTTACAACAACAAAGGGAAGAACTGGTTTAGGACTATGGGTAGGTAACAGGTAGAGGCTCACTGACACAGTCTCAGGTCTGTGGGGAAGATGGAAAGTGTTCATGAAATTATTTTCAAGAACTGGACAGAGGAGAGACATATACCAATAATAAAAATGAATGTATATCAGCAAAAGGGCTTCCAGTACAATTTTTGTAACTGAATGTGAACAAAGTTTTATCACTTGATCTTTCATTAAAATGTTTTCAACCTAGAATTGCAACATTTTTAAAGATTTTTCACTTTTTGTTATAGGATAAGGCGAGACCCCATTTCATTTCATTTAACACTTACAGCAATTCTGCACCCTGAATATTTAGTTTTGTTTCAGTTATAATCTCTTGGACTCACCAGTAGGTGGCAGAATAAGCCTGCAACAATACTAGTTGCAGTTGATAGTCTGAGCCCTATGCTTGATGCTCAAGCTTTCCTGACCCTTACCGATGAGATAATAAAAGCGAATGTGCTTTTACATCACGATCGTCGTCACAGTCGGGTGTAACACAAGCAAGATGCTACCATCTTTCTGTTTGTGCTCACTGTCTCCTCCCCAATTTGATCAGATTGCTTTGATAAAAAAAAAAATCTATTTGTGTTTTGAAGACTTGACATACCTCTTCCAGCAGGCTGCGACACCACTGTGTGAGAGAATCAGGAGTGACAGCGTGGCCGCAGGACATCTCTGCCCTGAGGGATTGGTCGTCATCATCTGAACCTATGAGGTACAAAATGATAAGTACATTAGTTACAGTGTGTGGTGAGTTATCATTGATACAACCGTCAGAGAGAGAGGAGGAACAGGAGAGCTTTGGGTAGCACTGAGATGCAGCAAAATGGAGCCGCTCATGAGAAGAAAATAAAAAAATGCAAAACCACAGCGACTTAAATGAATGAATTAATTAATCTTACACAACGGATCCAAGTCGTCCTTCCTGTTGACAAACGTCAGCGTGGAGTCCAGTGGATCGTATTTCTTCTCCATGTTTTCTTCTTCCCCACTGCTCATTCTGCTCCTGCTATGGGGGAAAAAGTCTCTCACTATGATTACTGACAAATCAACGATCAAATCAACACTTTATCCCAGATCGCAGACTCATTAACCAGGTCGATGGGACATTCAGAGCCTCAACAGTAGTAAAAGTTAATAACAAGTCAGCACTGAAGGATTTTGGAGATTCTATTATTATTCTTTGCCCCACATTTATCTGAGGCGTGATCATGCTTTTCGATTTTGAAACTGCAGTTCCCATAATTTGCAAGCTATTAATAATAATATTTGCTTACAGTTTTTGGCAAATTGGCACCATTAGACGTATGCTGAATATAATGTACTCCTGAGTACACACAGCTGTCACTGGATTACTTTGACACTGAAGAAAACTTGAAATCGTGATGTGAGCATTTGGAGCATGTACATGAGAGGTAATGGGATCCTCTGGATTAGAAGGATGAAAACCTCTGATCTGAGACGTACTGCTGACCGGACAAACATCATGTCTACCTAAATATGTTTTCAGCATGACTGGTGAAATGAAACCTAACTCGCTGGACTTGAATTTCCTGCTGATTCACGACCACACAGACGCATTTACAGCAAAACAAAGATCTTACAACAACTAAATAACCGCATTTACTTCTATTGAAGTGAATGTTGCTGAAAGCCTCAAAACACTGACATAGATACTGAGACATCAGCACACACAGTGGGACTCTTTGCCACGGAAAAAGGCACGATCAAACACACTTACCACTTACCACTAATTAATACCACTAAACCCACAGAATATGTGAAGTGATGCTGCACGTGGTTAACTTTCAGAAAGTGTGAGGTTGATGAATCAGATGCTTATTTCTCACTTCACACCCTGGGAGTAGACTACAGGTGTCACCTGATGTAGAATAAAAGCCAACTCAGTCTTTAAACTGGCGATTTTTATAGGAAGAAGTCATGTCTTACCTTTGTGGCACAGTTTGTCTCTCTGTGGTGTTATTTTCTTTCAGGAATTTCCCTTTTTTTTCTCCTCCCTTGTGCTCAACCGGAAGCACTTCAGCCGCACCTGAAGCTACACAGCCTCGGAGGTTTGTCTCGTCCAGATTCAACGTGTAGTGACTTTGCTTAAAGTTTCCAGAGTCCGTGTCTAACTTCAGGTGTCTAACCTTGATGGTTTATGTGTTTGCTCAGCCTGTCTGTGTAGGTTATTTCCGGCTTCAAGCTCTCGCTGGTATCGAAAGTGAAAGAAGATCGCAGGAGACAACCAGAGAGGCTGCGCGGTGAGTTTTGTCACGTTTAACCCTCCCTTCTTCTTTTTTTTTTTTTAACACAGCCAAATGAAAAATCCCCGTGTGTTGTTCAATCAACTTGCGTTGTTTATTATTGGCTTATTGTAACTTCCTTATGTCCGCTTTGTGGAGGCGCAGAATAATGGAGGACTGAGGAGGATCCGCGCGTTTCCATAACACCCAAACGCAACAGCCGCGTTCACTGGCTTCTTCTTGCGTCTAAACTTAAATGAACTGCGATTTCACCTACTGCCGTGTTTGTTTGGGTTGACAATCCCCGAGTTTCAACCTGTAGTTGCCAAGAGAAATCACTCATGAAGCTGCATTCTCATTGTGGCTTTTGTAAGTTGTGCTTCCATGTGTCAGAGTAGGTTTTAAGCAGGGCTGCATACTGCCATGACAAGTAACAGGTTTTTAAAAATCTGAAGTACAAAATCAACTCAGAACAAAAGAAAAGAGTCAAAAGTATTAGCCGAAAAATGAAATTAGAAGAAAAGTCCTGTATTTCTAATTAAAGTAGAAGTACAAACTTAACTCAGAATGTACTGAAGCAGTGGCCGCTCTCAGAGTTTTTTAGTTATTGAGTTATTATCATTGATGCAGTATAAGCAGCTTTTTATTGTTATATCTTCTGAATGCGGAGCTCATTTATCTAATATTTGTGTTACTGGGAGTTTAATTTATAACAATGCATCATCAAATCTGAATATGAAAAGTAACCACTGCTATCAAATAAATGTTGTGGGATATATTTCTCACTAAAATGTGGTGGACTAGAAATTGAAGATATTCAAGCGAAGTCCAAGTACCTCGAAACAGTACTTATATATAGAACTCAACTGAATGTAGTTATTATTTTCCTCCACTGGTCCAAAGGACTCTGCCTGTTGTAAACCTATCTTTATTTTACATTTACCAGCTATGTTCTGCAGCTGCCTGCAAAAACATTAAAATCACACCTCTGTCTTTCTTATTAAATAAGAAAGTGGTGCCAAAATACACACTCATGGTTTAAGTTTATATTCCTGCTGTCATCTGGCTTTTACCAGTCAGCGTTACTCTGTTCATGACTGCATTGCAGCCTACCTGGTTTCTAAGCAGTGAGTGTAAAATAAAGGCACGCTTGAATAAAACCTGTAAAAACTGCAGCTTTAAAATTTACCCTTCTTTGTTTTCTATTATGTGTATTTTTCTTCATAATCCGTGAACCAGCTTGCTGTCTCTTAACTTTTGCCATGTCTAACCTGCTTCAGCAGGCTGAATCCACCCGTCCAGAGAAAAAACATCTAAAAATGTCAACGCTCTCGTTGGAAAGACATCAGTATGAATCATGACCTTGTAGAAATGTTCATTGGGAAACTCAATAACTTCACCGTCTCAGGTAGGTGACGTGAAAAGACACTTCTAAAGCATGTGGCTTTTACATTTTTTAGTTTTATGTTAATGTGGCACTTATGTGTCACATTCAGTTTATGTGTCACTGTCGTGTCTTCAGATTATCACGGCCTGCAGAGTCCAGGTCTGACTTGCTATTTGAACAGCGTCCTTCAGGTGCTTTTCATGACCGAAGACTTCCGAGAGGCTGTAGGACAGTTCGTAACCTCAGTTTTATTTGTATTCTTTGCATTTGATTTAGCATTTTAAAGTGTATTAAAGAAATAGTCCAACAATTTAGGAAATACACTTGATGCCACTCATGTCTGTGCTGTAAAGCATCGATATACATCAGCACCTTTGAAGCTCACTAATTAAGAAAAATCAATGGCTTGTTGAGACAAGGCACATAATCTTCTGTAAAACACCAGTGTCACTTTCACACTGTGGTTAAACTACAGAAGAAAAAGACACGATAGCGTTGTGTGTTAGTGAGTGAGCTTTAGAGGTGCTGGAAGGCAGATGGAGCTCGGACAGCTTTTTCCCCGCGTTTATGCGAAGCCGAGCTAAGTTGCTGATGGGCCTAGCTTCATACTTAGTGAGGCAGTTTTCCTAAAATGTTGAGCTATTCCTTTAAGGCAGATTCCTCAAAAAGATCTCCAGAATTGGATGGATTACAGGTTTGATTAAGTAACATACTTCTTACTGTGCCACAGGTGCTGCAGCAAGGATTCAACAACAATTGACCCACACCTGGGAAAACTGTTCTCTGATTTACAGAAAGGAACGGCCAAAACACATAACATCACAAAGCAATTGGGGATCACAAACGGTAAGGTTGGATTAAGTTCTAAAACTAGGCACTGACTCACAGAGGCTCTATATACAGTATATTGATGATCTCTCATTCCCACATTCAGTGTATGAGCAACGTGATGCCGCTGAGTATTTAGAGAAAATCCTGAGTCTGACCAGTCCGGAGGCAGCCAAGGTAGGAACACATCATCACATCATGTATTGGGGACAGTGTGCATTAATCACTGGCATTCAAGAGCATCGGTGTAAGTGTGCCAAGGTTAGCTGAACGGATAACTTCACCCAAATAAAAGCTAAAACCAGACAATCAGACAGGTATGAAAGGCTATAAACAACTTAGAGTCACAAAACAAGCCATTAAAGAAATAAATCACTACTCCACAGAAAGGAACTTTTAGTTTTTATATCAAATGCACGCTTACCGTGGGCTCGAGCTGTGGCTTTGAAAGGTTTGTTGTTTGCTGGTTCACTTCACATACTGTGGCTGCAACTATATTTTTGTCAACGTGAATTAAACTGCTGATAATTTCTTGAACAATCCATTAATTGTCCAGTTTGTAAACTATCAGAGAATCTATCAGAGAAAGGCCTTTCATGATTTGCCAAAAAGTTTATTTACTATCTGGTTGTCACATTTTCCATGTATTGTATGTAGAACTTTAATTTGAAACCATAGCTGTCAGGCAAATGTAGTGAAGAAGAAATACAAACTGTCATGAAATAGAAAAACCCAAGTAAAGTACATAAGTTCAATATCTTAAACTCCACCGCTAATAAAAATCAACAGACTAGAGATTTGGATTGCTACAGGAATGGTTTGAGTGTTGTAGCGTACTGGAGGAGAGTATTTGACACTAAAAAGAGCATATTTTCAGTGGAATATTCCTTTAACAGTCTCTATGGGTTACACAGCAGCTGGTGAATCTCACTCATCAATATACTTGTGTGTCCAGATATTCAAGGGAGTGCTGAGTCACAGGACCACATGTCTCAAGTGCAAAGAGACGAACGATTCCAGGAGCTTTTTTGTGATTCTGCCGCTCGCCGTGGAAGATTCTTGTTGTGAAACCTACAGCGTGGTACAGTGCTTTCCTTTAACAGAACACATGAAAAGGAACAGGCAGGATGAATAGATATGCTATGTTTGCAGGAGAAAGGGCTGGAGGCGTTCTTCAAGGGAGAAAAAGTCAGCGGGGACAACAAGATGTACTGCAACCGGTGCAATAAGAAGCGAGACGCAGACTTTGTGAGCATTCAGTTAAATCAGTTTTCACTATTTTAGCGCATATACAAGGCTTATGTGAATTTCAATACATATGACATTGTAACATCTAATAACACAGATGTTTCAAAGGCAACATTAACGATAGGTGGTTGTTTTTATCTTGTGGTCCAGGGATGTGAGATAACACAGAATCCAGTGGTTTTGACCCTCCTGCTGAAGAGATTCAGCTTTGACTACAAGCGCAGATGTTTCGTCAAGCTTCACTGCAACGTGGATGTCCCTCAGACGTTACACATGAAGGTAGGCTTTCCTGCATTGGTTTTAGCAGCAAAGTGTTTTGATTTAACATTTCTTAAATGTGGCCACTTTGTTCTGTCTCCCTCTCTCTCTTCAGAATTGCACATATGACCTCTACGCTGTGGTGACCCACTTTGGTAATCTAGCAGGAGGCCATTACATTTCGCTAATCAAATCCTTTGAAACTCAGAAGTGGTATCACTTCAATGACGACGTTGTGAAGGGGGTGAGGAGGCTCGTGTTTCCATATGCAGTCCAATGCAAGATCCTTGCACAGTTGAACGTTCAACAACATGAAGTTTGATATTTACTGTGATCATGTTTTCAATTCTACAGGTCGAACAACCACTATTTGAGGCTGGAGACAAATACTTGAGGTCTAGTACAGCTTACCTCCTCATGTACAGGAAGGGTAAGTTTGCAAAAGTGCCATATTTATGTCATGGTTTATTGATTATTGCTTGTCTGTGTTTAGAAAGTTTATTCAAATGATTGTATTTACCTAATTCAAAATATAAACTAAACCAAAATGGCCCGTGTTGACCAAACAGTGCACTCGCTGTTGTTGCTTCTTGGGCAAATGCATGCAGAAATTCAAGCGCTTTTTAAGAAAGTGTACATAACTTCAAAGATTGGTCGTTATTGGTTAACAGGAGCCAAATCTGTGCACTTCTGCTGTTTGTTTTTCAGTAATAACCTTCATTTTCTTCTGTTCAAAGTGAGCAGAAATTCTGATAAAACTGATGAGGGCTGTGCACGTTCAGATGACGAGGCAGAGAGAGAGGAGGCTCCTGCTCCTCGTTATCAGCTGAAGAATGAAAGCTGCAACTTGACGCGCTGGGATGGTGATATATTAAAGTGGAGCCATGATTATACTGCATTGACGGAACTGCCAAACTTTCTCTGGGATTTGGAGAAAAAGGAAAGAGCGGCAAGCGTGAGACCACACGAGGAGACGTTGCTTCCAATAGAAACTGGAGCAGACAGAGACGGTTTGGAAACGCAGACGTCAAATTTTGGACGAGAAATGAATGAGCCATTCTGCCAGGAGCTTGATGAAGAGCACGTGTGGCATCCGAACACTAGAGGAACACACCATGTAGAGCAAACTCATGCATGCCAAAAGAAAAGACTAAAGGTGAACCAGGAAACACAGAACAGTATTGTTGCAAAGACTGAAACGACAAGAAATGTAACTGTTACAAGACTTATAAGAAATACTAACAGAGTCACACCTGCAGAAATAAAAGTTGATAAAAATCAAAAGGAGGCAGACGTAAGCATAGAAGGGAAGAATGAACAGAGAAGAGAGGCAGGTGTCTGTGCAAATATGTCTCATTCAGATGTAAACTCAGGTCTTGTGTCCTCCAATGGCTACTCTTCTTCTTCAGTCCCGTACCCACGACCCACTGGGTGTAGCTCTTCACCAAATGCATGCAGGAAATCAGCCAGTTCAGAGAGAGACGAGTGGAAAATGCAGCCTGCTGTGAGCGCAGACAGCAGCTGCAAACTGGACACCGCACAGGCTGTGACAAAGGGAGACACAACTGTAAGTCAGAGAGAGAAAAGAAATGCTGCAAAGAGCCGGGACAAAGTCACCAGAAAGCCGTGGAGGTGATGAAATAATGATGATGTCTGCATCTTCAAGTGACCAGTGTTTGTCATTTTTGGATTAATTTATATTTTTAGCATGTTTTTTTTTTTTTTTTAATGGATTAACATTGTACATGTTGTTTGATGAAAGACTGTTGGCTGCACGTCTTGTGCTGCTTTCGCCTGTGGGAGAGAAACTGTACAGGTGATGTGCTGTTGTGAGTAAATGTCTTGTAGATTCGATAAATGTCACCATTTGCCTGCTTTAGTAGTATAACACACACATACCTGGTTATTCGGGTGAATCATGAAATGAGAGAGAGACAGACAGACACAGAGAAAGAGACAGACAGATTTATATGTATGTTTCTTTAATTCTCAGGATGAAAGTGAAAGTATTTCTTTCAGCTCATCGGTTTCCGGGTTAGATGAGCACAACGCTGTTGTGTTAAAGGCACGAAGTGAGGAGTGCGGCTGACAATCTATAAAAATGGTTGTGACGGTCATCGTGTATGCTCCCAGGGGGGTGAAGACTTTTGTGGACCTGTGCGACACTCAGGAGCAGTTTAAGACCCTCACAGTGGGGGACCTGGTGAGGAAAATACAAGAGAAGCGTCCCGATGACCCCTTGTTACGTGGTACGTGGACTTTGGACTGCACGTGTGTTTTACGCATGTTGACGATTAAAGTAGTTTATTCGCACATTAGACCTAAATCACACTAGTGATGGGAATTTCGGCTCTTTTTAGAGAGCCGGCTCTTTTGGTTCCAAAGTGGCTTTTTTTTGTTGCTTCAACAGAAACAGCGGCTTTAACAGAAAAAAGACGAGAAAAACAAACATATCGGCTCCCGATCCCCGAACTATTAGATCAAACAAGACTTTCTGTGTGTGTCTGTGTGCAGAACCGATGAGGTTGCGGCTGGTGTTCACAGGCAAGATATTGGACGTCAACAAGCTGCTGTCTGCATATGGAATCCAGGACAAGTCGACCATTCATATCACTCTTAGATTACCTTGGGGAGGGAGTGGTCCAGGGGAGGGAGATGGTGGAATGGGTGACAAGGAGGGCAAAAACCGAAGTATGGAACGGCTCTCTTTTCTCTAAATCTACTATATATCTATTCCCTACTGGCACACATTTGATAACACACCAGAGCTGCATTTAAGCATCCTGAGTGACCTAACACAAATGTATAAAGCATATAGTATAAAAGGAAACCCTTAGCCTAATCCGGCAAATGAAAGAGCCAGTAGCTCTGTCTATAACATGGAGTAGCTTCCAGTGTCCAGGACACTACTATAAAGACTGAGCTCGGACATCCGTTGGGAAAGTGAAATCAGAAGTAAGACAAGTAAGAAAAAAAAGCAGGGACACTTTATTGTCGCTTAAAATTCAGTAAACTGTGTGACAGTATAAATAGGTTGCTGCTAGGATGTTTTTAATGTAGCAGCACTGGTCAGCAGGCATCACAGTCTTTTAAGGCTTAAAATGTGCAAGTTTTTATTTGTGCAACTGCCTAACTAGCATGAGGCTCATCAAGAGCAACACTAAGACCGACCTAACAGCGGTCTGAAATATGTGTGTGAAACTGAATCATCTCTGTCAGAGTTGAACTGTGTTTTATGACTCACAGTTGGTTTTTTTTTTTCTTTCACTGTTGTTTTACTTCCTTGGGTATTAAACCACTTTTCCCCTCTTAAGACAGTGTCGGTGTCATTGTTCAGTGTTCACGTTGGGATTGACCTGCAGACGGTGTTGCTGCTCCTCCAGGGCGTCTGCAATGCTCCCTACTGCATGTGAGGTTTTGTTCTGTGTGCAAGGTTGTCGAAGCCATATGTGCACGTCTTTTATACCTAGATGGGCAAAACTGACAGATTTTCAGCATAGCTACATGACTATGTTAACAATATTTTCAGTTTTGTGTTGCATGTAGATAGATACATATAAATAAACTATTCATCATCCAGGGAATACATTCACACACATGCACTAGTTTGAATTAGACATGAAATAGACATGTTGAGATAAAGAAAAACTTTATTAAGTGATGCAGTTATTAATGATTAACTAGACTGTGAGGAAGCAACGTGCAGTGACAGTATTAGGAACGGTGCATTATATAACATTATGGGATAATACAGCAGATATTTTTAATGGTCACAACGCACATGAACAAATAAGCCTAAGAGTCAACACTTGTGACTTTAGTTGAAAGGAGAATTTTACAATGAAATCCAACAGGAAGAGTACAAAAGTAAACGGCGACAGAAGACGGCTGTGAGCTACATCATGAGTAGTGAGTAGTGTGTGTGTAAGTTTGCTCTTAGTTTTTGTGCCACACAGGTATGGAGGTTTGTCTGGGAGCCACACCATCACTGCAGGGGATGAAGTAAGAGCTCGTCTTCAGGCACTCGGGGGTGAGCTTCAGACACACAAAGCAGAACTCAACCTGACAGCGAGGACAGATGATGTTCTTACAGCCCGTCTTGTCGTGCTCCACCTTCTGACCGCAGGTGGGACAGGCCCGGATGCAGGGGCACGTGTCGACCCCCTGCACTTGAGGCAGGCTGGTGGTCTTGCAGGTCTTGAGAAGCTGGAGGTCGGGGTTGGTGCAGTCGTCGTTTTCGCAGCGGTCGGAGCGCGGAGCTGGACCTTTCCACAGCTTCAGACACTGCCAGCAGAACTCGTAACGTTTGTTCTTGTCCGCTGTGCAGATTGTGCACTGCACGCTGAGGTTAGTCAGATCCTCTCTCTCCACAAAGGTTTGGCACCCAGGACACTGTTGGAGAGGGCGTGAGAAACAAACATTTGATAAGAGTTAGAGGAGAAGATTGATACCACTTTCATACCCGTACTGTAAAAATGTAAGTGAAACATGGCAAATATCCCCAAACTTCGGTGTTGTAGGAGCGAGAATCTCTGCTGAACTCACAACTAAACCCGTCTGTAATTTTTGAAAGGCAAAGACAACACTGGGAAACTCACTGATTTGAAATCACAGTATTCTGTAGCAGCCAGACGGGCGATGATCTCCTCAAAGGACTGCATTTCTTGGGCGGTCAGCACTGCCAGCCTGCGCACCTCTTGATAAGACCACTCGGCACCACACTGCAGCAAGGTGCCTTTCTTTAAGGCGGGGCACTTGAATTTGTACTGACCCTGAAATTAAAAGGACAGATTATGTTGCACTGACAGTCGAACGCTTAGATGAAGATGATGAAGGTAGGAGAGTCACTGTGCCGCTCAAAAAAAAGGTTCATGGTTGACTATGTTCTCAAAATGCTTTTCAGACAAAAAGGGTGTGTTTTGTGTGTTTTATATTCATGTGAAATACAGAACGAAAACAGGAAAGTATTTCTCCTAACTCTCCTAACATGGAGTGAGAACGCACCTTTGCTCCCTGGCAATTAAATGGCGGAAAGTACCTGATCCAGCAGGCTGCGACACCACCCAGTGAGAGACTGTGGGGTGACAGCATGACCGCAGGACATCTCTGCTCGGAGACACTCGTCTCCCTCCTCCGGAGCTGAAGTGCACAACAACAAGAGCAGACATTGAACTCATCACAGCCACACACACACACACACACACACACACACACACTGCACATTAAACATGGAGGGATACAGACCACACCTCCTTCCATTAGAGGAAAACTAAGGAAATAATGTCTCACAACTCAACTAAGTCTAATTTAATTGCTTTAATTAACTTATGTGGGATAACCAACACACGCGTCACTGTAATAAAGTCACCACAAGCTGTCATTATGAAGAACAAGCGGAGATCTTGCACACTGAGATAATATAATTGGTATTAAGCCATTTTTTGTGCTCACGTAGTGGATCCAGATCATCCGGTCTGTCGACAAACTTGAGGGTCGTGTCTCCGGGGTCATATCTTTTGTCCCCCTGACCCTGCGTGCTCATTTTCCCTCAGCTGCTCTGCTCTCCGTGGACGGACTCCTGCTCTTGTCTGCACTCGGGATGTGAGTACCTCAGTAGCAGTGTCACTTGTCACTGACCGCCCCCAGATTTCTGTTTTATCATTACTATGATGGTTGTTTTCACTTTCAGTTTCCCTCAAGCTGTTACAAGAAGTCACGTGGCTGCAGGCAAGGCAGGTCTGAATTCCCCATTCATTTATGCCCGATTGCTTTTATTTCAAAATAATATATTTTACTTTTTACTCTTCTTTTTTCGATGTCTTTAAAATCCCATTATTATCATTGAAGTGGTTTTAATTCCCACTTTGCACTGTTTTACACATTTTCACGTTTATTTTATTACATTGCATTACATTATTCTAATTTCAGATCATTTTACTGTTTCATGTGAAGCACTTGGTGCATGGGATTTCAGCTGTCTTCTTTTTGCCAATAATATAATATTATTATTATTATTACTGACAACAACAACAACAACGATAACAATAATAATATGGCATTATTTATGTGGAAAATGACCCTATTTTTGTTGATGCATCATCTTTTAATTCTGCAGATAAAACCCAACAGAGTCCATTTCGCATATAAGAAACTGTTCCACAGCAGCTTCTTATAATAACACAGCCAGAATGTGGAAAGACAGGTTAACATCAAAACAACCCATGCTTTGGTCAGATGCCAAACCCTGCTGAAGTCCTGGAGAATCAGGTGATTTCCACACAGGACTGCGCAGCTGAATAAAGACATTCACCCCCACATGGGATGTTTTTGCGTGGAGATGCTGCACACACGTTATGAGACAGACTCCAAACTCTTTTTGAAGTTTGAATGAGGCTGTTTTACGGTGGGACTCGATGCTGGATTGGTGTGTTTTGAATGAGTTTTCTTTTGGACGAAAGTGAAAGCATCCTCAGCCTCTCTGTCAGGTGATCTATCGTTAGAGCTCCCTCTTCCTCCTCCTCCTCCTCCCTGAGCCTGAAGTGACCATAACCTCCCAGAGGCAGAAGCGACAGCAGCGCAGCCATCGAGCAGCAGCACAGAAATGGGGAAAATCTACCAGGTGGTGGTCTTCGGACTGAGAGGGGAGAAAATGATGGTGGACCTGTGCAACACGGAGGAGCAGATGCAGACCATGACGGTGCTGCAGCTGAGGGAGAAGCTAAAGCTTAACCTTCCCACGAGCGTAGGTAACTGCAGATAGACGAAGGAGCTAAATGTGCCCTCTGAAATGTTGTTTCTGTGTCGTCTTTCAGCTGAATCTCTTCCACAAACCTACTGTGGAGTTTATTTGTCCTTTAGTAGCTGTTGATTGTTCACAAAAGCAAAAGTGATATTAACACTCCACTACAAGTGAAACTCCTAAAATGATACTGAAGTAAAAGTAAAGAAGTATGCAGAAGCCTCTTTTTATGGTTGTGCTGCTGTTGAATTTGCCTATTATCATATAAATGATGTTATGGATTTAATGCAGCCGGTTGAGATTAAGTTTCTTGAGACTACTTTACATACTGCTGGATAGTTTGACCAGTTATTTAAACTAATGATGTGTTTTGCTTGTGAAAGCTCTAGCTTGCACATCAGTGTAATAAAAATTTCAACATTCCCCTTTAAGAACATAGTGGAGTAGAAGTATAAAGTAGCACAAAATGAAAATAGACACGCAAAAAGAAACAAAATCATACCTCAAAATTGTACTTGAGCACAATACTTGAGTAAATGCACTCAGTTACTTACTCAAAGAGATGCTGTAGTTGTTGAAATATTGTTGAAATGGCTGTTAGATTAGATTAAACAAGACTTTCTGTGTGTGTTTATGTGTGTGTCTGCGTGCAGGACAGGAGAAACTGCGGCTGATCTTCACAGACAAGATATTGGAAGACGACAGCAAGCTGCTGTCTGCGTATGGAATCCAGAACATGTCGGTCATCCACATGGTGATTGCGGTCCCTGGAGGACTGACCGCATGACAGAGACCAGCACAGCTGCCACTACTGCCACTTCATATGATGACCCATGATGTGTCCTGACACTGTTTACAATTTTCAACTTCCGTACTGCATGGGCTGCTCCAGTACAACAACCCTTTAATGTCCCCGCGTTGCCTTTAAAGCTGTTTAAAAAATCCACTGTTGTTATAAAAATAAAGACACGTTATCTCTAATGCCTCATCTTTGATCAAATGTGTTCACATTGGTGTCTCATGTCTCTCAAGATCTTCATTCTCATTGATGGATAATGTACTATACCCTAAAAAATCATGTTATCTGAGAGATGAACGGGGTCCACTATGGGTTCCTGCAAGGATTTTAGCAGTCTAAAATAAGAAATAAGGAAGAAATTATCCCAGGCACAATAATATCTCTTTAAACTGCATTTAATCTTAAATCATGTAAAGTTGAATAATCAAAAACTACATCAGCAATAAGCTACAAATATTTCCATATAATGGCATCTAAACACATCTTTACAAATATAGAAAATCTCCATATGTGTGTGCCAATAGGAATGTTGCAATGTTGGTACTGTGCAAAAGAGCTCAGGACTCTTAAATTACGGATAAGGATGCGTTATATGCTTCCATACACGATCCTGATGCAGGAAATGGGCCATTTTTAAGCCTATAAAATCTTGTTATTGCCTCCAGCAGCTGCAACTGCTGCATTCAAGTCCCTCTGTAAAACAGGGAGTGAAGACAGAGACCAAGCTCTTTGGTAGTTTCTGGTTTATTCTAAAACTAGATCTGCAAAGAGCTATTCATTGTCCTTGTTAGTCATGTCTGAGAAATACAATTTTCCCAGCACACCCTGAAAGCAGCTGTGCGGAGAAGTGAAAGAGAAAGTACACCAGGCACCAGGGGGGTTGGTCTTACAGGAGATTAGGTGATGAATAGAGAGAAAAGGCTGTTGTCCGACAGTTCTGCGAGAATGCCTCTCACAGCTGAAGGTAGGATTGTATGTTTTCTGTATTTGTGTTGGTTTACAGAACTTTATGACTTATGATTGTGAACTGCAAATTCTTGACAGCTGACAGTTGAAGTGGACTGATAAAGTCCCTAACAAGGCATCAAAATGAATTTATGGACAAAAGGAAAGGAGGTTTTCTACAGAAATTCTCCATCTCTGGGTAAGTTTGGCTGATTTATTATCCACAGTCTCGGTATGAAGTCAATGAACATGCATTAATAACAAGCTCCTCCCATCAGCCAATGAGTACCATGGCCTGGTAAACCAAGGAGCAACATGTTACCTGAACAGTGTGCTGCAGGTGCTGTTCATGTCCAAAGACTTCAGAGCAGCTGTGGAAAGGTTGGTTAAAAACACAATTCACGCCATTTGAATTTTATGGAGGCTGCAGTTTTTATGTCTCGTGAACACCATGTCTTAACTTTCTTTAGGCACACCAGTGAAAATCCTTACACTGGTTGTATAGATCGCCAGCTCACATCCTTGTTTGATGACTTAAAAAGATATGACGCGTACACCTACCACATCACAAAGAAGTTGGGCATCGACAAAGGTACATTGTGTTATCACCAGGACAACAAACCTACTATTTAGGAAATTTGATCATCATGAATTTTCATTAAGGTTACATGGAGTAGTATCTTAAAATAATATAATTTCCTGCATCCTGTTAACATACAGTATTTAAGCCCCACAAAGAATATCTAATAGCCAGAGTTAGTTAATTGGGTTTCTTTGCCTCCTAAAGGAAAAGTTCACCAAGAGCCAATATGGTCATTTCATTCCGTATTTTGTTGAAGAAACAAAAATTCATTTCTACTCTTCTGCCCCTCAGTGTACGAACAGCGTGATGCTGCCGAGTACTTTGAGAAGATTTTAAGTCTGACCAGTCCTGAGGCATCAAAGGTAAAGAGATCATCAATAACGCAGGGAATAAGTAAGTTTAATGAAGAATACCTCCCCTCCAGTCTCTGTATTTTGTCCTTTCAGATCTTCCACATGCTGATGACACATAAGGTGATATGTTCTGGATGTTGCGCAGAGACTGACACTGAGGGACCCTCCTGGTATCTCCCTCTTGCACTGGTGGATTCCCACAGTGAACACTATCGAGTGGTAAGAGTCCTGCAGACATGGATTGGCTTTTCTCTGCTGCCAGGAGATAAACTCAAATTTAGCAAACTAAATATGTCGTGTTCATAAGGTCAGAGGCCTCATCAGGGCAGATGATGGCGACAGAGTCAAAGCTGGATGCAATCAGAAGTGAATGTTCGCGCGGAAATACGAGTTATACGTTTTGATTTAAAGGACTTAAGTGCAACAGATTGTCTGATGTCTTCTGTTATTCAACTGGCTTTTGATGCTTTCCAGTATCACTTCTCAATCATAGACTTGTTCTAAATACACACAAGACCAAGTGCGCGGTTTTCTCCACATCCACTGGTGTCTCTGACCATCCTGCCATTAAAAATCTAAATGACACACATATTAGTTAATGCTTCACCTACATATTGTAAATCACCAGACTAGACTTTCTGTATAAAATCTAATTCTGATGCTTTAAACCATTAACCTATTGATTTGTTCAGTCGGTTTTATGTCACTTGATGTTGTTTATGACTGTATAAACTGTTTTTGTGATTGCTGGTTGTCTGGCTTTGGTTTTATCAGGTGGATGGCATTGAGGAATATTTCCGAGCCTCAGATCTCAGCGGAGGAAACCAGGTGTACTGTGACCGGTGTGATGCCAAATCTGACGCTACCATCGTGAGTAATGAGAAAACATGTTTCTGGTTGGTCTGCATTGTGATTTTGAAACGACAGGATCAATAGTTCATTGTGTTGCGAGGGCATTGAAACCACATGATAATCCATATTGGGGACCTGTGTGTTTCATTCAGAAATGTGTAATGAGGCGTCATCCAGACGTTTTGATGCTGCTGTTGAAGAGGTTTGAGTTTGACTACCGTTACATGACATATGTCAAAATCAGCTGCACTGTGGAGGTTCCCTACACTCTACAGATACCAGAAGTATGTATATATTGTATTTTACAATTTTATCATTTAATTTCTTTATTTTTATCATTCCTAATCCTAATGTCATTTTCATCAGAATCAGACATATGAACTGTATGCGGTTGTGGATCATTTTGGAGATCTTAGAGGTGGACATTACACTGCAGCAATCAAGTCCCAGGATGACGAGAAGTGGTATGACTTCAATGATACCTCGGTCACATTGGTAAGACTGATCACTTCATCTCCAGTCTTGTTGAAAGTTACGTACGACAGTGTCTGATTCATCACGTTACGCTTGGTTATTCTTCCATCAACAGCTTCGTTACCAGCCATTCCAGGTGGACAGCTTTGAAAAGTACGTTTTGCTCCTTCTTCTCCTCCCCACATACACTATTAATGCTTCATTGAATTTTAACATGAATATATCCACTGGTGGATGCATAACAGGTCACC
Source organism: Pempheris klunzingeri (assembly GCF_042242105.1). NCBI lineage: Eukaryota > Metazoa > Chordata > Actinopteri > Acropomatiformes > Pempheridae > Pempheris > Pempheris klunzingeri. Next base: position 6,451,072 of record NC_092034.1, read on the forward strand.
TGAATATACCACATAAGCATATTGAAGGATTGCATTGCACCATTCTGTAATCATAACTGCAGACTATATAACATAACATAACATAACACAACACAACACAAGACAACACAGATGTAAATGCACCAAAGCAAAAAAATAAACCTTTTTGCATGTTCACACAAACAACAGAAAGCACCTGTATAAAACATAAGACATACAATTTGTTGTATTTGAAAATGACCTTACTGTCTTTTCACATTTTTCTCCCCAGATCCGACAGCGCGTATCTTCTTTTTTACAGAAAAAAGGATGGTAAGATGGCAACCGCTGTCATTATGCTTGCTGATGTGTCACGCAACAGAATTGTTTGGTGCTTTGCCTGTAATTAATTTTATACCTATACTTTCCAGTGCGTGCTGCAGATAATTGTAGTCAAGACATCATGGACGTGTCTCCTCCTGGAGGCATCCTGTCTGCTACCAGTGAGATCCACGAGGCTGGAAAGATTCAAGAAAGAGAGGAGGTTGAGGGGGTGGCAGACATTGGTAATGTCACCTCAGCGGCTGTTTCCATGGACAGAAATGAAGAGATGGGAATCACAGACGTAGTTAGTGTTGAGTCTAGAGGACTGGGGCTAACATCTGACCTCTGCTCTAATGTGGAGGGTCATTACTTGCATTATTCTCCTCAAGATGCTCACACCGAAAAACAGATAGATGAGAGGAAGATAATGACAAGTGGTGAGGAGAACATGAGAGGAAATGCAGAGGCTGATAACAACGTACAAAAGAGAGGAAACTCATCTAGAGAAGAGGCTGTGGAGGGTCAGGACATCGATGATGATGTTGGACAGATGCGACCAGATTTTAGTCAAGATGTTGAACCAGAAGTCAGTGACAGGCGTGCAATAGATGCTTATCTGACCAAACAAGGGGAGATAAGCGACACACAGAGGAGAGAAATGGATGTGAAGACAGAGAGGAAATATGCAGACAGGAATGCAGAGTATCAGGACAATGACAGTGGAAGACTAGATGATGTCAGAGAGACCAAACCACAGAACAGTCTGGAGGGAGGCGTAGCACACAATGAATTTAACGATCAGAAGTACAACAGACACGCCAGACATGACGACGCTCAAGTTTGTGTGGACATGCAGAGAGGTGAGGAGAGAATGGCAACTGATAGAAATAGAGACAAGGATGCAGAGTATGCACTCCTTACAGAGTATCAGAAAAATGACAGATTTGACGATGCTAGACAGAGCATAAATAAAGATCGGGGAGTTACACAGGAAGTTGGACAAGATTATGGGCTTAAATATGTCAGCACGGACAAACAGGGAGACAGAGAGAGGATGGAAAGAGATGTTAAGGCCGACGAGGAAGGAAAAACTGGAGCTGGTGAAAGAGGGTCGGTGTCAGGGAGAGAAAAACTCCTCCACTATCAGTCACAAGACTATGGAAGAATTGGTGATAGTGAACAGAAAATGGCCAAAGCTGATCAGAAGTGTAAACAGGGGAGCAGCAGCAGGTATGAAAGAAACAAGCAAGAGGTGGAGGAGAGGAGGGATGCTCAGGGGGATAAGGAACAAAAGAGAGGAGATGATCTTAGTGAAGGTGTCGAGGATCAGGACAGGAGAAGATCAGATGACGTTAGACAGAAGCGACCACAGGAGCAGAGAGTCAGTGTCACTCATCCAACACATGAAGATGTTGGTGTGGAGAGACAGGACAAAGAGCAGCGGAAGAAAGATGATTCTATGAGACAGATAAAAAATGTGAGCCGGGGAAATTCACAACCAAAAGGTTCAGTGACGGAATTTAATGAAGATGCAATGAAAGAAAGCAAAGGCTCAAAGAAGTCAAGAATACAAGTGAGGATAATTGAGACTGAATGTAAAGAAACCCCACTTGGCCCTCAAAGAAGCAGCGAGACAAAGAACCTTTTAATAGAAACTAACTCACATCAGGAGACTTTGTCAAAGCCTTTTCGCAGATTAAAGGTGAGTGACTCATCTTCGCCTGAGCCGCAGAAACATGGAACCAAAAGGGTCTTTGAAAGTGCACAAGAGGATGAGGGGGCAAAAAAAAAGCGTGTCTCTGAGGGACAAGAGCAGGCAGCTGAGGGGAAACAAGCAAAGGAAAAGGGGGGTGAATGTGAGAGGAGAAGAGGACAGGGATATGTCTTTAGCTCAAGAAAAAAAGAAAAAAAAGAAAAAAGGAAAAAGGAAAAAAAGAAACGGAGAAAAACTACTGGGTGTTTCAGTTGGTTTAAAAAAAGCAGGAAGAATGCCGAGCAAACGTCAGAGTCAGATTAAGAAGAGATAAATACTGCGTGTCGCTGTGGTCATTGACAAGATTGTACTTTTAGTTTTTAATCAATGCTCATTGTTAGCAGAATTGCACTCTACCAGAAATCAGTGAGTAATCAGACAGTATTGGCAGTACTGTCATAATTATTGATTATTGCAGTTGGATTTCAGTTCAGTCGATTTCACAGATCACCTTTTCTGTTGTTTGGTAATGTACAATGCATCACTACCTGTTTGCCAAAGAAAAACAAAATCACACAGTTGAAATCACAGACTGAAGTTATAGTTTTTATTTTTTTGCTGCTCTGCTTAATTTCTTGAAATTGACTATTTTTACAGTTGAAGCAATTATACATATATAGTACATTTAGTATATTTGTTATATTTCATTGCCATTAATCGTAAGAGATGCCTCTGGATGTAATATCTGATATGATTTCAGAAAACTGTATTTTGCTCTGTGTGAAGGAAATAAAATTCAAATGTAAGTCCTTGTTTTTACTTTTGATTTGCTTTCTTATTTACGGTTAACTGGCTCTTTGAGGTTGTGAATACCTGATCTAGCAGGAAGCCTCCACCCTGTCCTGTCCTGCACTAAGATTTGTTTTCATTTTCAGTTTGAGTCACATTTACAGGAATCCACGTGACAGTCAAGAGCACCAAGTCCTGCAGCCATTTAACCTTTAAAGTAGGCCATGATGCTCATAACCGCCATATTTCAGTGGATGAGTAATCCAGTGAAAGGAAAAGTATTTTACCAAGGCAGGCAGCCTGCAGTATGTTTACAACTACTTTCGTAACAATATAAAAGTAACTCTCCATTTACCAGTGAAAATATCTTTAACTTCCAGCTGAAGTTGAGCTTCTATCTTATCCTTCTGTCTCGTGTTTACTTCTGTGCTCTGATCCAATGTATCACTTTCCAGAGCGAGGAACAAAAATCGTTTTGTTATTAGAAAGTGGTTGACACTTTGACAATGTGTTTGCAGTTTAAAATGGAGTGACTCAATTGTGCCAGAAGCAAAGGAGTAATTGGAAATGCACAACAGGAGAAAGAGACAAAGAACAAAGACCAAAATTTTGTGTGTTTGTGATTTTTCCTATCACTCTCTTAAATCTGAAGTAGCTGTAAATGATTACGTCTGAACTACAGTATAGTTGAAGTATAAAAAACTTCTACAGCGCCAAGAAGTAGCTCAAACATGTTCTAACACACCTCACTAAGTTTAGTCTTATTCTGTTTTACCTTGTTTTTATTTACTATTAACTCTGGTATTTATTGTACTCTATGTCCCTTTATAATGTGTTTCTTTTGCACTCTGCCAAGTTCTTTTTAAAGCACTTTGAATTTCCTTGTTGTTGAAATGTGCTAACAAACTTTCCATGACTTCCTTATTTCACCACTTGCAATGAGCATTTAGTACCTCACAGTATTGCTCTAGTTGAACAGAAAGGCACTACACTGTTAGCCCAGATAATCAATAACAAACTGTACACCAAACACAGGCGAAGCTTGACGAAAACTGGTTCCTCGCGCTTTCCGTAGCAGGGAATTTCTCCAACATGGCTGCCATCAGGAGTGGGGTGACTCCGGGTTGTTTAGCAAGATGTTTCCTGAGACAGACTGGAAAACCGAGCAGAGGCAGCCATCCGCTTTCAGACATTTGGAGCCACGTAGGTCTTCTTTACAGTTTCACATCTGGTACTTCATTCTTGCTTCTGCACAAAGACGACAAAAGTGACTTTCCCCGGCTAACTCGCTAGCCGGCTAGCATCCTCGCTGCGCAGTTATGAGTGCGTGCCTTCTGTGTGACTTTGACAGTCCCAGCCTCAGACAAGACAGAGTCCTCCAGTATATAACCATCGTATCACCAGTTTTTTTTTAAAACAAGAACAACATGGTCTGCTTAACTAGAGGCACTGAAGTACAGGACCAGCAGGCAGACAACCAGAGTCTTTCGACATTATTTAACTGTAGCTGTGTGTGACCACACCGGCTAGCAGGGCTCTGTTAGCAGCTGATAGCTTTGCTAGCAGCAACAACAACAACCACCACCACCACATTTTTCCTGAAGTAAAGGCACAGAGGCTGTTGCTCTGCCATTAACTTAGCTTTAGTTTAAGGGTAAGGGGTTTAAACCTGAACTTTATGAGCTGTGGTTCCAGCCTAAACCCAGCTGCTATGTCCTGTAGAGGTCACTGTATCTGAGGTTTAACTAAAACCTGCAGCACACCAACAGCTTAGATCATTTAATTTCTTGAGGGCAACACTGTCATCAAGTGTCACACCAATGTAATACTGTATTCATTCATTCAAATTCATTTTTGGCACAAGAAAGATGAATATCTGACAAACCTTGAAGCTCAGAGTATAGCAACAATAGTTTGTGAATGGTTTGTCATCAATGTAGGCTTGAATCACCTGTAAAATGTTTTGAGATTATAAGTCACATAGGATAAATACATTTTTACGCATCTGAAACAGTTTACTTTATAACACATCCAACTTAGCTACAGTTCAGCTGAACCTGGGCTTGACAGAACAAAAAAGTATAGGGCTGCAGTTTTGTGACATCATGTGACGTGTGTGATATCAGGTTGTTGTTTATTATGTTAAGTGTGTACCTGTTTGACACACTGTGCCTCTGGTTCACAAACAGCGGTTGCTCCAGAGGTCCCATCTTCACACTGTGTTTGAGTGTCGCAGTCCCGCCACCAGGACTGTGCTGGGCCGCAGACATCATGGGAAGTTCCTCTGGGTGAACGCCGTGGCAGTCAGACACAACAGCTCACAGGTGAGTTGGTATCCAGGTGCTCGAGAGGAAAGAGTGGGAGTATCCTGGCAATGCTCAATCTACAACTGCTTTTAGTTTGGCTGCTCCTCTACGTAGACTCACATCATGAATTGTTCAAAAGTACTTTAACATACCAGAAATCTCATTAATAAACTTGAATGACACTCAGAGAACACAGACCTTCGCCAAGCCCAATAGTCCTCTCTTTTATGATTTACAAATCTGCAAGTGCAACCACTAAACATGCCGGGATAAGAATTGTGTCAAAAATTGCTTTGTGGTGAGTCGGATCCGATCCAAAGTTTCATGGGTTCCCCCACGACTATGTGGGCTATATTTTACAATATGATACACCAAAATACTGCCACCAGTTCTGGCCAATGTCCATCTGCTTTACTGTGTTTGTTATGTTCATATAGAGCTTCCACTATCATGTTGAGAGCATGTATTATTTAAAGGTTTACCTTTTTGTTTTGCTCAAGAATTTCCCCATTCTGCATATAACCAAAACCTTCAACACTAGTTAGTCTACTAATTGTAGATCTCTGTGTTTGTTTATTCATCAGTATTGCTCTTGAACATGGCTGCATCCTCAACTGCCTCTCACATTTAACACTAGAGTGCCAACAGAGCCAAGTGTTGATGAAAAAAGTGCCACATTTGTACTGAAGAGTTTATGATATCATTGACATGGTTGCATTTCTTTATTACAGTGCACTAAATAATTGCGGAGTATCTTAAGTTAGCTACCCTTGTAGAGATGCTACACTTTTTCTGTGTTTCTATAATGGAAGTATTGAAATCTGTCAAAGTGAACTGATTGATGCTGTGGCCAGTGAGATTTTATGGTGCACTGAATCTTTGCTCAAAAGTTAAAGTTGAATTGAACAGCTGTCTGAATAGATTGGAATACCTGATATTGACATTTGTATTGATATTTCCAGTTTCCACCTGAGGATGGAAGTACGGCAGCTCCAGTGGTGGAGCCTTCTGACGTCCTTCCAGTCCTGGAGTCCTCCTCTGTCCCTCTTCCCACTGACCCCACCCCCATCATCGCACAACCTATCGCTGAACAGGTGGCTGAGACTACATCTGAAATTGAATTGTCTCATCTAAGGCCTCCTATTGCCTCCTAACTGGAATGATTTGATTCCATTTTCATCGATATTTTCAGATCCCGGTTGAAGCTGTTTCCACAGCAGCACTAGGAGTGGACATCGCTCCCCCTCCTCCAGTCTTGGATTTCTCCCCTGAGCTTGTGTCCACTGTTTTAACCCAGCCAGTCACTGAGCAGGTGGCCGACGGGGCACCGACAGCAGTGGAGGTCCTGCAAGCTGTGGCTCCAGAAGTCAGCTTAGAAGAGCTGGGATTGGCCGGCAACACACCAGTGGGGCTGATCCAGAATTTATTAGAGTTCATTCATGTTGATCTTGGTTTGCCCTGGTGGGGGGCCATTGTTATAGGTAAGCACAGATCAACAGAATAGAAACTATATATCAATAAGTCAACAATGTGAGAAAGTAGTTAAGGCAGGTTATATCAGTATATGTGGCTGATATTTTCTTTCTCTTCTTCCTCTTTCCTGTTTCTGTCAATCCCTCATGCTCACATAGGCACGGTGTTGGCTCGTATGGCTGTGTTTCCAGTCATAGTGAAGGGCCAGAGGGAGGCAGCCAAGCTGAACAATGTTCTGCCTGAGATGACCAAACTCACTGGAAAGATGAATGAGGCCAAACAGAGTGGAAACAAATATGAATGTAATGTTTTACTCTTTTTTTTTTTCATCATTTCATTTTGTATATGCATGAATGTGTGCTTGTATATATCCAGCCTTATCGACTTGTCATGAGCTTTTGTTGGCTTGTTTCAGTTGCCAAAGCCTACTCTGACCTGAGCTTGTTCCAGAAGAAGCATGATGTAAATCCTCTCCGTGGCTTCCTAGTTCCTTTGGTGCAGGTCTGTTCATCTCTCTGTATTGGTTAGGGCAACGAAGTCAGCAAAGTATCTTAGTTTTAACTCAAGTTTCATTTAATTAAATCTGTTGAACAAGGTTTTAATTGAAGATTTAGATCACAGCATCATAGAGTGTGATTCTTATCTCGTCCTTTTATTATGAATTATGTCATATGTCAGATGTTGAAGCTGTTGTTCACATCAGGGCAAGTCACTTATGTATCTGTTCCGACAGGCCCCAGTCTTCATCTCTTTCTTCGTCGCACTGAGGAAGATGGCCTATTTGCCGGTGCCCAGCATGCAGACAGGAGGCCTGCTCTGGTTTTCAGACCTGACAGCAGCAGATCCCTTTTATATCCTGCCTATTGCCGTCACTGGAACCATGTTCTTCATCCTGGAGGTCAGCCAGTTTTAATACAACTATCAGAAATAAAAAAAAAAAGGTCACAGTAAATGTAAAATAATATCACCCCTGTTAATCACCATCTCTCTCAATGCTCTTTCAAAGCCAGCCAGAATAAACAAGAAGCATAATTACAAGAATAACAGGGCTATCATTAGGCCGACAGAGTTTGTGATGGGTGATGTTATGATGCTGGATGTAATCGTGTTTTCCCTTTATCATCACCACATTGTTTCCGATCTCTTGTAGTTGGGCGCAGAGTCTGGTATCGACAACCCCAACCTGCGAGCCATGAAGACTGTGTTCAGGGTCATGCCCCTTGTCATCCTCCCCTTCACCATCAATTTCCCCACGGTCAGTATGTTGTTCATTCACATCAGCTTTTATTCTGGTTAAACCTCCACTTGCATCATACTGAAACAGTACTTGGCTGTCTAAAATCCTGTTCCTCTCAAACAAACCTCAGGCAGTGTTTACCTACTGGCTGACCTCCAACTGCTTCTCCTTGGGTCAAGTCGCCCTGCTCAAACACCCCTATGTCAGAAAAAAGTTGAACATCCCGGAGAGGATCAAACACTCGCCCTCCGCCCTGCCCCAAAATGAAGGCTTCATCGAAAGCATGAAAAAGGGTTGGTGTCTGAACTAACATGCAAGAGATTAGGACTTTTCATGGATTGGTTTTTAATAATAAGGTTAAACCAAGGAGGCAAGCGTTTTTTGCTTCACTTAAACAAAGATATCAGGAAATTGCAGCACTTATTATTTCTGTCTTTGTCCTTTGTTTGCCCAGGCTGGAAAAATGCTCAGTTGGCTCAGCAACTGCAAGAGAGGGAAAGAAGAATCAAGAATCATCTGGACCTGGCTGCTAAAGGTCAGTCTCACCGATCCTTATTCACTTTTTATTGTTTCTTTTTCTTTATTTCTGCTGTGTGCTGCCTGGAGTTGTCTTTAAATAAGAATAAAGGATGAAAAAAGTGGAACTTGAACAATTGGGAGAAAGAAAAAAAAACATGTTGGCATGTGGCACTATTAAAATGTTATGGTTGGTTAAAATGGAGTGGTGGTGTAGAAATAGAGGAGGTAATCCCCCTTGTGGTCAGATCCAGTTATTACAATAAGAACAACAGTAAAACCCAGGAAATTAATGAGCCTGTTTTTGACGCTGTGATTAAACTGACACAAACTGCAGCTCAATACACATTTTGAAAACTGCTCCAGCTACAGATTAACACACTGCCTTTGAGTCCACAAGGCCGTAAAACAGTCTCACTGCAAGTAATAAAGGACTCTGTTTTGAGATGTGCGTGTTAACTTTACCAAGGCTGAAACCTAAAAGGATTTTCACTGAATTTACAGCATCTGCAGTCAGTGAGTACCTTACTGGCGTTGTGTTTAGTTGCACTTAATCGCTCAATTTATCAATTATAAATTAGTTTATTATTTAGTCTTTTTAAGCCAAAATAACAAAAGTTCACTCGTTCCAGTTTCTGAAATGTTAAGATTTTCTTTTATGTTCTTTTAACCCTTCTGACAAAAAAATTCTATATCTTTGGGTTTTGGACTGTTGGGAGAACAGATAAAGGCATGTGATGATTAATTATGTAATAAAATAATTGGTAGATTTATCTATAAGGACTGTAATCATTACTTGCAGTCCTATGTCAGGTAAACATGTTTTGTGTACCATTTTTGTGTTTATCTGAAAAGAGACAATCCAGTATCAGATGTGACAGGTGGTGCTGTCACAAAGGCCACATATAATAACTTTTCCTCCATCTTTTGCGCTCCATTTAAAGCACTCACAGCATTTGACCATTGTGTAAAACAGGCAGGTGTCATCCCCCCCCCAAAAAAAAGCCATGAGCGCTCACTGTTGTTGGGATGGAGGGCACACACTAAGTGGAACACTGTCCTGAAGGCTCGATTGATTAACTTGCCTACAACTTTCACATTAGCATTTTTCAAATTTGTGCCAAATATCTTCTCTTCATTTCTCTCTGCAGGTCCACTGAGGCAGACGTTTACCCACAATCCCCTCCAGCAGAATCCAACAATGGCAGCATCAGCCAAAGGCAAACCAGCTGGTGACAAGGTGAAGCCATGGCAGGACACTATTGGATAGATCATGATATAATGACTTATGTACATATTTATGGATGGAAGAGAGGACCGGGCGGGACAGGGTTGTCATTATGTATTATTCTAATTAAAATGCAAAACCTGCCTCAGAATATCGAGTTTTGCGCATATATTGTAGTGGTTTTTCAGTGCACATGAATCAGGTTCCCCAGAAACATCCTTGGAGCAGAATGAAAGACATTAGTCAGTCTGTGTTGTCAACAAGCAATTTTAATATAAATACGTGTTTGCAGCTCCACTGTCTCAAACTCTAATTTAACAAAGAGTTAATTTGTGTAAAAATAGCCCTTCACTAGACCTCATAGATGACAGTATAAAACGTTTCCCTCCACATTTGTGAACGTGGAAACATGGCTAATCTGTTTTACTGCTTGATTTTCTTTGTGCAAATAATATTAATAATAATCCCAAGGCTGTTTCTATGGTCAGCAGTGCTTCTAGTTTCAAAGATGTTCTCCTGTCCACTTCAACAATTTAACCATAATAATAATTTGCCACCTTCCAGTACAATCAAAAAAGGTAATACATGCATGTAATTTCACACAAAATACTTGTCCTGACATATCAATTAAATAATCCTCTAACAATACGTACAGTTCTGTAATAGAAACAGGTGATTTCTTCAGGAGTGCATTGAAATGTTCCCTCTGAAGTCTCAGTCAGCTAGAGTGAAATCTTGCCCACAACCACCCGGGCGCCATCATTCACACATTCATCGACATTATCACCGGGTGATGATTGACAGGTCAGAGAGCTGGAGTCCAGCTCAAGCCCAAATGTTTTGTCCATCGAGGCCTCGTGGTGGCAGCGACCGGGCCAGGTTGAGTTCAGGTTGAGCCTCTGCGTTTGTGCGTCGTCAGTCTCTCCGGCAGGGTGTTGAAAACAAACCTCTACTCTGCCTTGTAATCCATTTCAGTCAGAACGGAGAAACACACCTTCTGAATCAGCACTCCGAATTTAGCTAGAAGAGGTGGAGACGGGAGAAAGGTTAGGTCATCTATTATTAGCTTGGATTCAGTTTAATTCAAGTTGACATTGATAAAACCCGCTAAGTGTTGGGTTCAAGCTGAAAACTGTTAAAGAGGAGCCGTGATATCTGGTTCAAGTTGGATCAATTACCTTCAGCAAGTGTCCTGTTTATGACAAAAGATTTCACAACAACAACTATTTTTTATAACTAGCCTTGTATTTAGTTGCTGACTAAACAAAATGATATAAATTAATACCACTCAAAAGGTCTGATGACGATGACTGATGAAATGTCTATATGACAGAGGTGGTATTTTCTTTAACAGCTGAAAATGGACATAATACAAAATCTAATGGTATTTCATTCTATTTAAGCAGTATGATATTGTGGAGTGTGTTTTTCTTTCAGTCATTTTCAATGAAAATACCCAAACTAATCACCAGAGATCAGGAAAGGAGACTGAGACTGTTTAAACGTAATGGAAACAATGAGAGAATCCTGCCGCTCTCTTACCAATGAGGTTCTGCAGCTGCCGCGGCCTCTTACGGGCTGGAGTGTAGCAGCAGAGGAAGTAGACGGGCACTCCTGACAGGGCGATGCCGATGCCGATCAGGGAGTTGATGGTGTCACTGTAGAGCGGCACCACCACCAGGAAGACGGTGAGGAGGCAGAAAACGATGGGGTAGAAGAGACTGAGCTGAGGGGGGAAAGAGAGCAAAAAAAAGAGGTGAGGGTCTGTAGTATGTAATGAGGTTAACTGTATTTCTGTTGCAAGGGAAGGGTCAAACGGAGAGACATAAACCATTGGAGTATTGAGTTCAAAACATGCAAGCCTTTTAAAATGTCTCTTTTCATGTTCATGTTCATGTTCAATAGGGGATCCTACTAACTTTACAGTGTGTCAGGTCTTGGTTAGTATGACTGAAAAAACCTATGAAGCCTTGAAGGATACAGGAGTACAGTGCTAAATCAGTGAAGTAAGTTAACTGCAGATAAAGGCTCAGCCGAGTTACCTTTAGTGGTCTCTTTCTGTCCGGCTGCTTCCAGCGCAGGTACAGTTGCCCCAAAATGGACAGACCGACAAAGAACCAGTAGCTGAAGCTGTAGTAGTTGATCAGCCTGAAGACGTCTTCAACACACAGGTATATCAGAGCCATGACGCCCTGCAGAGGCAGAAGAGGAACACTGTGAGGCACACAGCTAAATGGAGCCATTAGAAAACAGGAAATAAAAGAGTGTGAGGGCTGACTGACGTTGAAGAGCAGGGCAGGGATGGGAGTGTAGCGGTGGACGTGGATCATGCACAGGGAGTCGGGCAGGTGGCCCTCTCTGGAGCCCACGAAGAAGAGCCTTTAGAGACACAAAAATGAGCGGTGATGAGTGATGCTGGTGGACACAAGTGACAAGGAGTGGAGGGGTGCTGATGACACATGGGTGAATTTAAAAAAAATAAATAAATAAATTCTGATCACTCACCTGGAGGAGGCCAAGATGGAGGCGTTAAGTCCTCCGAAGCAGGAAAGAGCCACAGCGAGGGGAATAGTCCAGTTCATTACACCAAACACCTGGTCTGCAAAAGTCTGGGAAGAGGAGATGAAATGGTGAAAAGCTGCATGTGATGAATGTAGAGCCAAAGTAAGGAGACTTATTGGGGATTGTATGCACTTACCACAGCTACAGCATCACTGTCCAAGATGGCATTCATGGGGAGGATGGTGTAGTAAGCCACGTTGGTCATAATGTAGATCACTGTGACTATGGGCATGGAAATAGCGATGGCCAGGGGTAGATTCCTGTAGTTCACACAAACAAACAGCAGAGGGAAGCAAAAGAGATGAGATGAGGCTGCGGGTCCAGAGCAGATCGAACCCGCAGGTGAAGTGAGGATGGGGATTGTGTTGAGGTGGGCCTATTTGTCACTTAATCTGCCTGGGAACTCTGGGCGAGGCGACTGTGGTCCAATCACATGTGTAGTCTCGTCCCATTTGATCAGTTTTGGCCGTGTGAATCACAGCAAAAGGCTCAAACACACACACACACACATACGTACTTATATATATTTACAACATTTGAATCTAAAATGAAGATGTTTTGCTTGGTTAACTGTCCCTAAGCAGTCAAAGCCCCTGTATTTAAAAATGCATATTTTAATCTACTGTCCTCTGATATGATGCATTTGAGTAAGAAAACAAACCACATTATAATCCCACTCGTATATATCAGTTTTATCTCCTCACCTCTCTGGGTTCTTGATCTCCTCTGTGACAAAGTTGAGGGTGTCCCATCCAGAGTAGGAGAACAGAGCTGAGTACAGAGCCAGAGCGATGTGTCCTGGATCCTGAGAGGAGCCTTCGAACAGGCCCTCAAAGTTCTGTGTGTGACCTGGAAAACACAATTGTTTCATTGTTAAGAAATGGGCTAACTTAGGAATCAATTCCCTAATGTCTATACAGTCATTTTAAGGAGCTGGTGACGGCTTTAGCACCTTGTCCGATCTTCACCAGGCCTGTGATGATGACGGCGATGAGAGCGATGACTTTGGCGTAGGTGAAGAAGTCCTGGACCCTGGTGCCCCACTTTACATAGGCGCAGTTCACAAAGGTCAGCAAACCTGCGGCAAGCAACCAAAGCACACACGTAAATACGTATATATGTATATATATATATTACTCAGACACACATGCACACAGAAACTAATCCTTAAACTGTGTCAGTGGGCGACACTTGCTCTGTAAACTGTGTGTGTGCCAGCATGTTTCCGTGTGACAGCGTGGCTGATTTAAGGAAACGTTGCTGCTGACTCAAGCAGACTGGCCTGTTGTTTTCCAGATGAGGAAACAGCTGAGTGCAGCACATACAACCACACACACACACACACACACACACACAAGTTCACACAGGTACAGTTGTGGAAATCTTACAATGTTTAAAAGCCATTAAGTAGTGTTGTGAAACCACTCACCCGATCCGACGACCTTTATATTTCTTGAGGTAGGTGGCTGATAGGAAAGTGGTCTCAGCTGCTACTATTTCCTTATTGCCCTCCTTTGCAATGATGTCTTAGAAAAACATGTTTTCGTGTTTCTTACTGCTCTGTTCTTATCTCTCTCCGGCCTCTTATCAGCACATGATCCCTCCAAGTTCGTAAAAATGCAGATAGTAAGGCACCGGATGTCTGCTCATTAAGGATGATCCAGGAGCAACAGTGAGTCTCACATTAACTGCGCTTCCTGTAATCATGTTGCTCATTATCTGTCTTATTTATGTCAAAAGCCTCCAGAGATAAAACCACTTAATCGTATCATCAAGTCTTTTTCCATCAATAAGTCTCATACGCACTGATTAAACAAACTCAGCTCCAAACCAGCTGAGTGGACATGTTTTATCTACAGCACATCAAAGTGCCCCCCCTCACAGACCACACTTATTACTCCACACTGACCTTCCCAGTCGTTTAAAGAACAGGCCAAAACAGGATTACATCACTGCCGTCTCCTTCGTGTTGACCACCAAACGCGTCCTCAGCGGACACATCATAACACTATCATGTTCCACTTCACTGACAGGTGGAGGATCAAAACAGGTCCGTTCCCAACAGGAGGGCCGGTCAAACACAACAAGGCGCAACGCCCTGGACAGAGGCGGCCAGCGATGAGTGATGGAGAAGGAGGCTTCGCCACACAGAAGTAGAGGCGCTGTGTGTTGATAGTGGAAGGTTAGAAGGGTGGGAGGCGTGAGATCGGGTTTGGGAGGATGGCTGATGGTGGAGGTCAAATATGGTCCAGATGTGAAGGGAAACAGAGATGTTGGAAAAACTCATTCAGTTTCTCACTAACAAACTCACGTGTGGGTGGGAAGGTTTGACTCTGGAGCCCGACTGGCAGAAAACATTCAGTTGACGAGTTATTTAACTGGTAAGCTACTGCTTAAACAGACAAGGAGATCCTATAAGGGGTGAGGCAGGGGTTAGCCCTTCATGATTTAAAGGGTTATGGTGGTTTTTCTGTGTAACTAAGGTGTTTTCTTACCTCTGATACATCTGTCATTGTGTCAAATATAATAATTATCATTTTCACAATTAATCATTCAATCATTTGACTGCAAATGACATTCCCGTGACATATCCAGATAGTACTAAGTCAATATTTATTTTTTACTTAGTATTTAAGAAAATTAGATATCAAGTAAATATCATGACTTACCATTTCAAAGTGAGTTAAAGTTCCATCTTACTAGTTCATTAGTATGAGATGCTAAATCATGAGATAATAAGTCAAGAAATGTTACTTTGTTTTAACTTATAAGTTCGACTTATCAGCTTTGATCTTCAATATGTTGTTTTTCACTTAATTTTTACTTAGCAAGTCAAATTCTGGTAGCACTTTTGTTTTTTATTTTCTTGGCATAAATAACCTTCTGTTAAAGCAAACGTACATTTTAATGTTCAGAGTAGAAACAGGATGTAAAAACTAACTTTTAACAATAATAGTATGACCAGCGGCTTATCCTACTTTTGGGGATACAGAGGGACTACGAAATCAGATCTGAGATCAGGATTCACAGGCAGGACGGGAGCAGCTTCCCAGTCTCACTCTTCTGAAGAGTAAAGGTTTTTCACAGACAGGAAGCGCGCTTAGTTCGGTTTTAAGCTTCAGTCCTGTGCTGAGCTGTCGGTAGCCTGTTCGCCTCTCAGGTCAGAGTCTCACCGCACGAAGGACTTTACCTCACAGCTATCAGCACTCTCAGCCCTCCTCCTCTGTGTACTGCTTATCGGTGCATGGCACAAGTGTGTGTGTGCGTTTCAGGTGGGTGGATGAGTGATATTTATTGCAAATCAGCACAATTTTTATAATTTTTATCTTGAACATCAGGGCTTGTCTGTCATATATCACCTCAGCAAGGTCTCTGTCTGTCTTTGGCTTTTTGTCTGGTTGCCTGAGTGTTGGCATTTCTTCGCCTCTAAAGTTGTGCTCAGTTGCCCCGGTGAGCAGTTTCGTCTGCTTTGCTCTTTCTCTGCGCCATTGTGTTCTAGTTACCTCGGCAATCTGGGCCACATCCCTATACAAAGCTTACCTCTACATTTATGACTAGTTTCTAGCTGTTCCTGCAACAAAAAAAGCTGTGACTCATGTCCCAGTGTGCCAGGATTTCTAAATCAGTGCTCTGAGATTGAGTAAAATGCCTTTTTTCCCTTACTCCTCCTAGTTGGCGCTTTTAGGGGTTGCTCTGTTCCTCTTTCATCTGATGTCCGTGAGTCTTTCTGCAGAAGACCTGCTGACTGCAGCAGTGCTGTCACCATTTTTCACTTCTCTAGTCTGTCAAACTCACATGCTCTCTTTAAGTTGTGAAACGAAAGTGTGACAGACATCATCTGTGTCTCTTTAGATCAATTACGATACGCACAATAGCACTTACTTGTACATTGACTAATTTTTCTGCTTTCTCTCAACACGCACACACACACTAACTCACACTCACACTCCAGATGTGTACTTACATATACAAGCAGCCGCCAGCAGCCTGTTGGCCGAGTATGGCGCTATACAGGTGGGGAAGATGGGCTGCACCATGTAGTTGGAGAACGTGATGGCTATGACGGCCTGGCTGGTCGGCTCGATGATCAGCAGCGACGTCCACAGACGAATGAAGGCCAGGAAACCCCCGAAGGCCTCCAGGATGTAGGCGTAGGAGGCCCCCGACTTTGTGATGGTGGTCCCCAGCTCAGCGTAACACAGGGCCCCAAACACGGAGAAGATCCCTCCAACAGTCCACACCACCAGGGAGAGGCCATAGGAGGCGCTGTGGATGAGGACGCCCTTGGGTGAGACGAAGATCCCAGAGCCGATCATGTTCCCCACAATCAGGCAGACCCCGTTCAGGAGGGAGATCTCCTTCTTCAGCTTCATGGACTCTTCCGAGCCTTCAGATTTCACAGATGGGGGTCTGCCATTGGGCGCCTCTTGCGTCGGGGCAGGGCTGTAGGATGCCATTGTTCGTGTCTTGGTGGATTATTTATTAATCAGAAAAGTAAGAAAATGTTTTCTGAACAAGATTTCAGTCACAAATGGAGAGTTTTTGGCCTTGATGCGGGACTGGAGACGTAAACCTTTCCCCCAGTTATCTATGATCATCTCCTGCCATCTGTAGAGGAAACACAGGTCATATCAGTGATGCTGTTACCATGGAGACTGATTTTTCGTAGCACGCATACAGCAAATACTTGTGTCGCTTCAGTCCTGTCCAAATCCCGTCAAACAAAAACATATTTACATGTCACAGGCACTAATGTGGGAACAAACATGCCAAAAAAAAAGAAAAAATCACAGTGTACACGCTGTTGGATTAGAGAGCAGTTTTGTGGATTGGAGAGCCATTAGGCCACACAGCAAATGGCCTTTTAAGGTTGAGTGTATTGACAGAGAGAGAGAGCGAGACAGGCAAACATGCCCGAAAACACCGGCTCTTCATTAGTAACCATACGCCCCTCTGAGGAAGAATTACCGACTGAGACACACCAAGCCACACACACACACACACAAAGTTTGAAAGTGTCAGCACAGAGGCTGGTCACATGTTTTCCAAAGTTCATTATTCTCAGCATGCATGGAGTTTGATGATGATGAGACAGACACACGTTGGGCAGCGTGTTCATTCAACCTTTCCGCATGATAGGCCTCAACGGCAGGCTGCCTTCATAGGCTCCAGTTTGCCATAAACGCACGAGCTGATGAATTAACTGCCCTAAATTTAATTTAAACTGTTGATGGAGTTCTGAGAGAGACAGAGAGGAAAGGCGCTACGTCAGGGCTAACTTTGCAGTGATATTACATTAAGAGTTTCAAGAAAAAAAACTCGAAACCAAACATTTTTGGGCGATTTAAGGGTGCGAAGAAGTCTAAGCATCAAGAATAGGTTGAAATGTCAAACTTGAGCTCTACCTGTAGTTTCAAAGACTGCCTGCATGTTTTGTTCATCTTAGCTGTTTTGTAAAACTAAAAACTGTCACTTTTCAACCAAACACATTCAAGTTTTAAACCAGGTGACTTTTCTCCTTCACATCAAAGATGTCTCATTCCTGGCTGTTAAAGCCAGATGGTGATTAATCAAGCAGCCGAGAACAGTGGCCTAGACTGTGGGGGAAATGGATCTTAGAAAACAGAGAACCCAAGATTCAGATAGACAGAACAATGGGGTGTGCGGTTGGAAAACATTGATCCCAAGATAGTAAACAGAAGACACAAAGTAACTGAGTGGGAGAGATATAGAAGAGAGCCAGGCAGAGAAAGGATCATTACAGTCAGAGAGATGCAAAAACACAACGCTTTAACTGCAGAGAAATGAAGAATATAGAGGATTAGAGGTGAATTATGAGAGCGTCAAGCTTGTGAGGAGAGTGACAGGAAAGTTCAGGTACCTTGAGGCAGCAGCAGCAGCAGCAGACCAGCAGCACGTGGGCTCCTGAAGGAGTGACTGCGAAGGAGAGGGACAGTAGACTGCATGTGATCAAACGCGTGCCACAGATACTGAGACGACGAGGCTCTTAACAGAAAGAGAGAGCAAGGTCCAAAAGCTACTGATAAGTAGTCCTTCATGAGTTACTCAAGGTTACAGTCTGGATAATTAAAACGCTCCCAGCTGTAGTCAGACAGTATTAGTGAGCTGATTCAGGGATTCATGAAGCATTCATCACCGAATCCAAACTTATATCATCACGAGGACTCGGCTCCTTTCATGACTGAAAGTGGACACTGAGGTATCGTCAGGTTGCAGGATGATACTGAAAAGGTCATTTTGATTTGTTCCATCCCTTTTGAAATGATAACCAGGGTGAAAGACCTCACTGTAAGCGAGAAAAAAAGTCTCTCTACTTCCACAGCGCTCACCTGATTGGATCTAAATGGTGCAGTGTAACATGCAGTGATGAAAGACAGTAAGGCACACGTGGGTTTACGTTGTTTACTGTTTGTTTAGATCCCCATTACTTGTCACCAATGCAGCAGCTACTGTGTCTAGGGTCCGTTACAGGTTAATGATTGATGAAGAAAAAGGCTGCAGCTTGTGTTGTAAACTTGACTGCAGCTATGGCTCACCTGTGGATTTAGACACAGTGAATCAGAAGCAGCTGTTTTGGAGACTCACCTTCTCCAGATGCGTCCAGGCTCCGTTTCGTCTCCTCCTGGGTGTCCGAACCGACCACAAATAAAGTGTAATTTTTTTATTGTATTCACCTCTTCTCGCCAGCTCTGCTTCGCTTTGCTCTCTCCCTCTTCCTCTCCCTCTCACTCTCTCTCTGTCTCACCCTACTGCAGCCAATGAGAAGCCTCTCCGCGCGTCTTCCTCCGCTGCCGCTTCCTCTTGTTCAGACCTGCTGGTTTCACTTCTGCGCTCCTCCGCTGATGCACTTTGTGGCCTTTATGTACTTGTGCTTTCTAACGCTTTACTGCCAAGGAAACGAGTCAGACGAAGGGAGGGGACTGTGAAGGGGGTGGGGGGCATTGTGTCTCCAGAGTGAGTTTCACTGTGAATTTATGATTTTGATTAAATTTTCCTGCAAATCAAACAGGCGTAGTGATTCTCAATAGGATCTAAATATCTATGAGGGGATGAGGGATGTAAGGGTAGTCTGCATTCATAAGTCTCTCTAAAAGCACTGTGGAAAGTTGACAGGACAATATTTAATAATAATAATAATAATGATAATAATAATACATTTTATTTTTAGGGCGCCTTTCGAGGCTCACAAGGTCGCCGTACAGAATACAAATAAAACACACAATATAATAAATAAAACGGGTATAAAAACAAGTAACCACATTTCGATAGTGTTGATAATATAAATTACAAATTAAATTAAAGTTAGATTGCATAAAAACACCCAAAGGCAAAGCTGAGGTTGATCATTTCTGTGCAGAATGAATAATACTAATAATGCCATGAAGCGTAAAGTAATGGGTGGACAAATTATAGACCGTAGCTCCCTCTTGTGGATTTAAATAACACTTGCACACAGTGTGACTCCCTACAAAGTGTTAAACTTTTGTTCAGGTTCATTTACTCAACAGACACCTGAGAAGGAATTCTACACTGAATTCACAACAAGGATCTCCCAAAACAGTCATCACACGCAAATACACTAATTAAATTAAAATTCATAATGGGAGAGTTTATAAAATGTATGATGGAACTGTTATCTACTCTGTTCCCTCACAGCGGTGTGTAGATTACTGAGAATTTGACCTACACCTGTAAAGGGTGTAACAGACTATATATGAGTTTTGCCCCCAAATCCACTTTCACACCAATAGGCTCTATAAAAAGTAAGCAAAAAATGTTTTAAAAGACCAAATGTCAAATATTGGTAATAATTTACTTTAAGTCCCACATTTTGCATTTAAAGCAAAGCACAAACATGTAATTAATGGTTTATGACAGACTATAATGTAGTTGGAAGCAGCTTAAAGGACATTTTGAAGTTTATTTTTGTTTATGTACCACTTATATATATTTCATTTAAAAGCTAAATAGCATCACCCTTTGGGGATTCCTGAAAGTGTATTAAACACCCAATTCTACGTTTTACTGATTTTTCTTTATAAACAAATACAAAAACTCTAATAAGAAAACAGTGGGGGGGAGCACAACAATTAATTATATAATTAACTTCTTTTCGTCACTCTCGGGTTGAATGGCAGCAGTTGATTACCAAAATCACCTCAATTAATGGCTATTATGAGATAAATAGCCTCTTTGTCCTCCAAAAGGTTGTTGATTCTTCTTTAATTGATGGCTAAATATGCGTATTACGTGACCTTAAACATCTCAAAAAACTTTTGTCCTTCCTATTCAAGACGATTGATGTCTACAGACGGTTGATCAATGCTCATTGATGAGTGATGAACGTGTTACATGTGATGTGATGTGAAGCCTGCAACCATCACCATCCCACCTGTGGACTTTTGCATTCACCTCCACCTCTTCGCTTCTTTCTTCAATTGAAAACTATTAAAATGACTTTTCTTTTTTCTTCTTTTCTGTTTTTTTTTTTTTTTTGATTGAGACACGTCTCTTGTCGCCCACGAACGCATGTGGACAAACTTCTCACACATGGCTCTTTTCACTCCTTTTGTCCCGCTCCCTGCCCTGAGCATTCTTGTCCTTGGTTACCGGTTGTCATGGTTTCAGGAGCCCCTGTAGGCTAAAAACTGGAGGGATTAAAGGCGGCCATTTTGGGGACAGCTGGGCCAGGTTGGTCCCTGTTGCCCCCTGTCCCGCTCCCAGTCACTCTGGGGGGAAGAGGGGTGGCATTGTGTGAGGATTAGAGCTTCCTGTGTGTCAGCTCATTACATGGGGTGGGAAGAGGGGGCGGAGGGGGGGGACAGGGGTGAGGGGGTGAGCAGAAAGAGTGAGGGAGAGAAATGAAAGAGAAAATGAAAGAGAGTGCGTATGAAAGAGCGTATGACACAGAGAGGGGAGGGCAAGGCGAGGGGGGGAGGGAGGGAGGTGGTGGCCTCTACAGCTGCACCCTCAATCACACTCATACAGGCTCTGATTATCCTTTTCACACATACATACACACACACACACACACACACACAGTACTGGGGAACTGAAACATATTAAAAGACACTGAGGGCAAAAAAAGGCAGAATTAGGAGACAGCTAGCCCAGCGCCCCAGACAAAGGACCCCCCGATCCAGACACACTGAGAGCTGGAACAAACAAGCGAAAACTGACCAGCAGCGTACATGCAGGCGCACACAGAATTAGAGTCATGCAAACAGAATACTTAAACAGATAAATGAATTCACTCAGTTGCAGGCTTAAACTGAGCTCAGACAAAAAAACTACAAAATCCCCAAGCCCTAAAAAAGCACAGACGAGCAACAAACAGGTCTCTTCACATCGTCATTGTTTTATTTATCTTTTGTACATCACATGGGGAAAGCATGGGAACATATTTTGTCATTGCTACAAAAAAGGGTTTACAAAGGGTAAAGCAAAGCACACAAATACTAAACTGGGCTAAGCAGGAATGCAGTGTGTGTAGACAATTTCTGCAGAAGCAGAAAAACTCTCAAGTGCTTTGAGAGAGGAGAGCAGGGGGAAGAGGAGCGGGGAGAAAGATAAAGGAGGGGGAGTTATAACGGACAGGGCTCATCCTTGTTGTTGAACCGGCATATAGCTTCAGCAACAAGAAAACCCATTTACAATCATCAATACGAGTAAGGTCGTTTTGCTGCTAGCAGAGTTTACAGCTAACAAAAGCACTGACAATCTAACATAAACATCGCCATCATTATTATTATCAACACCATCATGGTTATCGTCATTGCTAATGTGTTGTTTGTTTAAATCGATGTTTTCGGCAGCACAGGACACAGTGCAACTCACAGTGCAACTCAGCACATCAGAAACGTGCCTTCAGCAGCGTGGTATTAAAAAAAGGAAGGAAAAAAGTTTTTTAAAAAAGGCATAAAATGTAACTGCAGCTCATATTTACAGACAATGGCCATTACTAATTTGGCCTGTTTTGGTATGGAGTTCACCTTGTAAAATTCTGGACCTTCTCCTTATTCAAGTCAGCTTATACTAATTGTTTTATACAGTATGTGCTGAAATAGGTGTCAGTGAAACAAAAAAAGCGCAAACATTCTCATTGTGACAATGCTATGAAGTGTGTATCATAAAATAAGGCCTCACTGTGGTCTTTGAAATACAAAAATACTTAAGCTACAATACTACATTCACAAATCTCTTGTAATGTTTCTACAATACAAACTAGATCTATCTAATACAAAAAGTAAACATGAATTAGAATTAATATCTCTAGAGAACAAATCTCATTCTATCGAAAAATACATTCCCTTGTCAGGACCCTTTAAAGACTAACTGCAGCCGTTTAATGATACTAAGTCTTCTACACAGTAGTGTCCATTGGCTCACCCGCCACGCTAGAGACAGCACTGATTGGTAGAGGATCCGTGCTGTCACCTTTCTCAGGGGATTTGGCCAATCCCTGCTTTTCTTCTTGCTGTCCAGAGTTCTTACTGGCTGAATTTGAGGTGTGGTCCTCCGCAATGTCATTGTCATTGGTTTGAGCCTTGGAGGGGGTATTGGTCAACGCTCCAGGATGAGTTTTCATATGACCCTGTCAATAGGAGACACAACACACACAACACAATTTACTCACAAGCCCAAAAGAGTGAAATCATCTCTTGACATAAATATGTATTGCCACTTAAATATTTAACATTGCAAAATCAAAAACAATGCCTTTTGGCTCAAGAACAGTGTAAATCCACAATGTCTTCAACCATTACCT
Organism: Pempheris klunzingeri; assembly: GCF_042242105.1. Taxonomy (NCBI): domain Eukaryota; kingdom Metazoa; phylum Chordata; class Actinopteri; order Acropomatiformes; family Pempheridae; genus Pempheris; species Pempheris klunzingeri. The sequence goes on from NC_092034.1 coordinate 6,473,947, forward strand.
TAAGTCCGCTACGGCTGGCGTATGCCTTTCCACACTGGGAGCAGCTGTAGGGTTTGTCTGGGCGAGAAGGCTGTGTGTGCAGAGCTGGGTCTTGGACAACGGGCTCTGGGTCCTCTGAAGGCTTTTCTGGCACACTGTGACCCTCCTCCTTTGAATTGTCCTTCTCAGGCTCTGACTCCAACACTGGCAAAGGCTCTCTTGGTGTGCTGTCAGTCTTGCCTTCACTTTGAGCAGCATCGCTCTCTTGTGCCTCCTGTGGTACACTGCCACAGGCCTCCTCTGCGTCAGGGACAGCTCTGGGGCTGGCAGGTGGTGTGAGAGCAGGTAAGGGATTTGCTGCTGGGGGTTTGTGGTTAGAATCCGGGCTTGTAGTGGGTTTGCCTGTGGAGCAGGCTTCATCATTATTAACACCTTTATGCAGCATATCATTTTCTACTCCAGGTTTTGAAACACAGAGGGAAAGAGGAGTTTCATCTGCCTCTGCGTCTCCATTCACTTCAGCTGAATGAGAACTAGCTGAGGGGCCTTTGAAAGGGCTGGTACTGCCCAGGTCAGCATGGGTCTCCTCCTCAGAGTACATGGAGCCGTTCATGGGGCTATCATTGGCTAGAGCGTTGTCTCCAAGATGCAGGGGGTCCTCAGCTCCTGCTGAGAGAGGATTACGGGTCGGGGGTGGGCTAACACTGGGTGCTGAGCCCTCTGAGTCCTCTGTCTTCACAGAAGTGGCATCAACAGCTGTGGATTGCTTAGAAGTGGACCCTGAGTTGAGAGCATCAATTTGAGACTTGGAGCTTGTTGTTAAGGCCAGAGGAAGGAGTTGCTGGGCTTTAGATGGAGAGTCATTCTCGCCATCATTGACATCAGCATACCGCGCTTCTGTGCCGTCTTCAGGAGGCATGTCTTCATCAGGTGGTATTTGCCCTCCTAAGTGCAAGCGGATATGGTGCTGAAGAACCAAGGCGTTGGTGAACTTGCGTGGGCACAATGGGCAGGAGTTCAGGGCACGGGAGTTGGCCGGTCGTGCACGGTGGGTGGCCAGGTGGGCCCTAAGGCTGCCCTTTGTGGAGAAGGATCGACCACACAGTTTACAAGGGAAGGGGCGCTCTCCCAAATGTGTGGCCTGGTGCAAACGCAGAGCTCTGGGGCAGCTGAGGACACGCAGACACACTCCACACTGATTAGCAGCCTGGGCGGCAGGCAGGGAGGGGGTAGTTGTAGTGCCTGAACCTGAGACTCCCTGGCTGGTCACTAGTCCAGTAGCATTGGCACTTGGGCTCAGACCGAGAGCAGCCAACATTTCCTTGCGATAGGCACTGGAGGTGGTGGTCATGTCATGACCATGTGTGTCCCCATTGGATTCAGCAGGTGTTTGTGAGGAAATGGAAGAAGAAGAAGCACCTCCATGTGGCTGCTTTTCAAGCTTCTGTACCAGGCGCTGCAACTTGGAAGTGTCTGAGGTCTGGGTAGAGGTGGTGGGAGAGGATGAGGTGGGGGAGGAGGTGGATGGTTTTGGGAAAGGTGGAAAGGGGAAGGGTAGTTGATGAGGCGAAGTGAGGTGGGAGGTGGACGGGTGGCCTGGGGGCCGGAGAAGTGCAAGGTGGTGAGGGGAGGTACCTCCAGGGAAGAGAATCTTGGGGAGGTGGGCCAGTTGGGAATATGGGGAGGTTGTATGGAGGGCGGAATGAGGAGGTGTGTTCTCATCAAATCGCTGCTGTTTTGCTCCTTTGAACTGGCTGCCCACAGAGGGAGCGGAAGACGAGGATGAGGAGGAAGAAGGCAATACAGTGCTAGATGCGCTGACAGCAGCTGCAACTGAGGCTCTGTTGAGCTGCAGCAGTGAGTGGGCTGTAGACAGCAATGCCATGTCCACTGAGGGAGGCAGAGGTAGAGAGGAAGGCGAGGGCCGAGCAGACGCACCAGACAGGAATCCTAAAGCCATGTTCTCTGCCATCCCTGGAATGCTTCCTTTCACTCCATTAAATGGCTCGTCATCATCAGCCCGCCGTTTTCTCCTTCTCTGGATGGCACTAGGAGCACTCTGTGTTTGCTCCGACAGTGCTGGTGGCAGCAGGGAGAGGGACAGCTCTGGGTTCTGCTCTCTGTGTCGCAGGAAGTGGGCTTTGAGGTTCCCTCTGGTTGTAAAACGGCTCAAGCAGACAGGACACTGGTAAGGCCTTTCACCTGTATGTGACCTCAGATGGATTTGGAGTGATGAATCACTACTTAGCACCTTCCCACAAAAGCGGCACACATGTTGTGGGCGTCCTGAGGAGGAGGCAGAACCCAGAGAGGAGCTGGGCTGGAGATCCTGGGAATGACTGGTGGTAGGAAGGGGAGGAGTCGAGAAACTGATTCCATTGCTATGACCAAACGAGGAGGTGTTGGATGATTTCTCATGGAGGTAGCGTGGTGGTAAGCCCAGTGACAAGGACAGAGGGTGTAGGGAGGCAACAGAGGAGCTAATAGACGATGACATAGATGAGGAAGACAATGAGGAAGAGGTAGAGGAGGATGGAGCTCTGCTGCCATTGACATGTGAAGCACCTGATTTGGAGACGGATGGCTGGGGGAAGAGGGAAGACGGGAGGCCAGTCAAAAGCGATGAGGCTGTGGTTGCTGGTGTGGCAGTGGAGGGGTGTGTTGGTGATGAAGACGCTGCTCCTGTAGATTTCTGGTTGCTATCAGCACCACCAGCCTGTGTGTTGTTATCTTGGCCGAAAACAGCACCTCCAAGCCTTAAAACATGTCTACAGATTTCTTCTGTTATCTGCATCTGGTGGATCTGCCTCTGCTGTAAAACCCTCAGCTCCTCCAGGAGTACTGCCAGGGTCGGTGGCACCTGGATCTGTGCCTGCTGCCCCGGAGGGCTGGAGGCCTGCTGCTGACCTGGACTGGAGCTGTCGCGGTGAGGTGGCAAACACTGAGAAGACGAGGAGGAGGAGGAAGAGGAGGAGGAGGTAGTGGTGGTGGCTGAGCTACCCATCTGTGGGGATGTCATGGTGGAGTGAGAGTTTCCTTGGTGGGACAGGCTGTGGGAACCTGAGGTTTGACCCAGGGGAGGAGGTGAGTGAGTCTGGGATGACAGTGAAGGGTGAGGAAAGTCTGGGGAGAGGGAGGAGTGGGTGTTGGGTAGGGAGGTGTTGAAGGGGGCGATGTGGCTGGGCCAGTGGGGAGGAGGCGAGCTCTCGCTGGGTAAAGAGGGCGCGTGGAGCCCACCAGGGGATGGGCGAGGGGCCAGAGGCGGCTGGCAGTCTTGGAGAGAGGTGGGGGATGAGGAGGAGGACCCTGATGAGGTCACTTCTGAGCCAAGAGATGTAGATGGTGACTTAATGCCCACGTGGTCATCTGAGGATTGACAGAAAAAAGGAGAATAAGAACTTTTTGAAAACGTATACTGTACTTTCTATTTGTTTCCTTGCAAGGGTATTATTATGCAATACTAGAGCTCAGATATCAGCCCAGATATCCAGGTATGTAAATTCATTTAAACTTTCTGCTTCGGTTGCAAAGAGTGTTTATTTCATTGCTTACAGTTATTGTTTACAAATTTAGTTTGCAAATTTGCATGCATACCAAAAGATCCTGTTACAACTTCAAAAGAAATGCCTGCTAAGAAATGGCTTTGAACACAAAAATAAACAAGTGGAAGAAACTCTGTGAGTCTATGAGTCTTTGTAATGTCTTGTCTCAATCTGTGCTCTGCGGACCAAAACTCCTCAAACATCTTGCACACACAAAAAAGCTTGCAGACCACCTTGCTGCTATGGCAACACATTTTAGAGGACAATGGGCATCACCAAGACAACCCATAACCCCTCTTAACCCACCCCCTCCCTACAGCAGTTACGTCTTTCAACTCCCTATTCACCCTTCCCCCCTTACGTCACAGTAGAGGTCAAGGGTCAGGCCACGCTAAGGGTTCTGGGCACTGTCCAGACACTCTGATTGGTCAACTAATCTGACCTCTGCTACTCAGGGGTCAAATTCTTTCAGAATCTTGAGCACAGAGTGAGAAAGAGTAAAAAGAAAAAGAATGGGGGAGGGTAACAACAATGGAGAGACAAACTAACTATTCCCTCCTGGAGAGATATAGTGATGGAATGAAAGACTGTACCACCATTAAATTCCTTCCCTGTGACTTATAAACAAACCTGAACCTGCAGGAAACAAAAATAACTGCCAGGCTAAACTTTCTTTTGAGGGCCTTTGCCTGCACAGAGTCATAGGTGCATGCACTTGAAGATATAACCCCTTTACAACACCAAACAAGTGTGAGAGCAATCTCTCTATCCCCCCAGAATCTTTTTTTCTCATCCATCTGAGCCCCCCTAAGTGTGTAGGGGTATACAGTCAATAGGACTGGGGGGGCGAGAAAGAGGAAGAAAGAAAGGGGAGGGAAGTATTGAGAAGGTGGAAAATGGGGGGGAGAGGGGTGCATGAGAGAGAAAAGCATGGATGAAGAGCGAAAGAAGAGAATAGAAGGGTGGAAGATTAATCTTTACCAAAAACACTGCCTTCCCTTCCCCCCACCCATGCACCTTATTGTTAACAAATAAGAGAGTGCTCTATACTAATCAAAGACCTCCAGCAGCCAGCGCTGAGCAGCCTGTTGGTTTCCTGGAGGACAAACAGCACATGAAAATGGCCACAGATGTATGTTAGTTAATCCTCCTCTATTCACTTCACAGGGACAAGTTTATTGGCCCCGACCAGAGTGCCTAAGGCCTTCATTTAGTGGGGCCCATTACAGTGAATGACTGAGCAGGGGGGTTTCTTTAGTTGACAAACTTAAATCTTAAACTTTTCTGTCTGTTAAATCAGGTGCGTTTGTTGGAATGTGGCCATGAGTAAATAAACTCGTGAAAATGACAGCAATGGACGTGAAGCAACACAATAAACACACAATTCATTTAAATCTAAACCCAAATGTCCGCTTTCCATAGGTTCTTTGAAGATTTTAAGACTCCATGCAGTGATGAGCACCATTAGGTCGCACGATGGTCGCCCTCTTTCATGAAATCCAAGACAAAAACGCATGCACAAACGCAAAGGATGTTTTCTCACCGTGAGATAGCAGCCTTGGGCCCCCCGGATCCGCGTTAACGAGATGCTGGGGTCGCTTCTGCTTCCGGCGTGACATGATTCACGGCGAGTCAGGCGGAGAGGGGGGCATCAGTCGGTTCAGTGGCTCTGGGCACGTTTTTGCGCACTTGGAAGCGCTCCGGAAACCATCCAAGCATCTAAAGTTCAAAAGTCGCGCAACTCCCGCAAATCCTGGGATAAAAAGAATATGTCAAAAAGAATATGTAGAACACTTCTAAATGTAAAAAGTTGCGCCTTTTGCGGTTGAAAGTCAGAAAATTGGACGTAGGTGTTCAGAAATCCGCAGGTCTGCACCGTGTCATGTGAAGCTGCCGTGAGTGCGTGTGGCTGTTTTCTAAAGTCTCTTCTCCCCCAAAAAACTTGTCCAATTTGCGCCCCTCCTCTCCCACTGCTGCCCCGCTGCATGCACATACAGGGAACACACACACATTCACACACACACACACACACACACACACACACACACACACACACACACACACACACACAAACACACGCGCCGCGCGCGCACACACACACACAGAACCACTCCTTGTTCTTCAATGATATTTGCATTTCAATGGCGTGTAACACACAGCCTCCCTGGTTCTCTCTTTCTCTTTCTCCCCCAGCTTTATTTTTCTTTACACACTGCAGCAGCAGCGATAAACTTAAAATAAAGAAATTGACAATTAGGTGTCAAAGCCGTTGGATGCCTAAAAACTAATTGAAATGTGCGGTAGAATTGGCCAAGAAGATAAATGCTTTAACTATTCCTGAATGGGCCAAATTAAGATGCAATAACATGTCCAAAAGAAGAACAGGTGAGTCATCAATCAGACCAGACATCTGCTGAGGACCACCAGGTGTAGTGCAACTACTTCCTGATGCTCATAAATAATGATGATCAGTGGATAAATAATGAAATCCCAGAAATATAATGGACTGGCAGGTGGTTCCCATCAGCAAGAGTCAAAAATCCGTCTCCTCCGTGGTGTTATATTTCTACCCTTTGATTTCCATAGGGCCAATTATCAACAACAGTGCAGTGAGTGGCTGTTGTGTGCAAGTGGGGCCACACAGCTATTCCACATGCATGCATGTATTTCGTGTGTTATCACCAAGAGCATAATAAAACCCCCACATCGCCTCCCCCACCCTCCTCCCTCCTCCCTCCCCTCCCCAAAAAAAGCATCTTACACTGGAGCTCTATTTAAAAGGCAGAGAATAGATGGGAATCTTTGACAATGGCGTGCAGGACACAGTTGAGTGAGCATCTCCCCTCTCTCACTATGAACCCCCGGATCCACTGCTGCACAGCACAATGCCCCTCTTTCACCCCCCGCCTTTACTCCTGTACCACGTGGAGAAATGGATAAAAGAGAGAGAGAGAGGGAGAGAGAGAGAGGTGGGAGGAGGAGGGGGGGCATATTTAAGTAGGTGTCTCATATTATACTTAGATCCACTCAGAGGCTGCGGAAGAAAATAGAGCGTTATTTGATTTAGGGGAAACAACTGCCGTGTTTATCTTAAGGGTTACAGTTTGAGCTGCTCAATAAAAGTGTTCGACTTCATTCAAGCTCATTTGCATCACCTTGGAAATAAACAAAACAAAACAAAAAGTTGATGCAAAATCAAAGTGCGGATTGTTTTAAGTGTCAAATTCAGTCTGCAAGAAGCCCAATAATACCACACTGTAAAAGTCAAAAGGACATATTATCAGTCTATGAATACCAAAAGTACCACGATATACAAGGAATAAAAGTTATTCTCTAAACAATTTTCAAATTGAGTATTTTTAGACATGTTGTAGGTTATTTTTTTAAAAATATCAGAAATTTTAGCGTTTATATTTGGAGCTGCCATCAGCCAATCAGATCACCTGCTGCCACCTTCACTGGTAGGTTGTATCTCCCGAAATTAACCGTAAAAATAACGGAGGAACGGCGTTATCTCGACAAGGTTAAGATATCCGATTAAGTCTGACATAAAATATGGTTTTAAAAGTCAACGTTGTCCTTAAAGCAGTCGTAAAAGTTGTACTTGTAGAGACTGAGAGCTCTCCACTTTAACTGCTAGCCGGCTAATGCTAACAGTGAATGGCTAATGTTAACGGCTAAGTTTTAGTTAGTTAGCGCTACAAACGCTACTTATTCATACAAGCAAGACCTGATATTTGGTATATGTAGTATGTCCTTATCTAGTATTCTTCTCACTCATAATTTTAAATAGATAAGAAGTTAAAATTAAAACTTACTGGAAAGTTAGCATGTTAATAATGTCTGGGGTTACCTGCAACTTATAATTGACTCACTAGCTAATGCTAATTATATAGCTGCCAGTAAAAACAATGGCACAGGGGCCTTAAATGCTTTGGAGAAAGAAGACTATAGGATTGAAAAGTATGTTTGCTCCAGCTCCAGAGCTAGTCCAGTATTTAGTCTTTATTTATCGTTATTTGATAAGATCAGGAGCCTCTATGATGACTAATTATGAGTAATGTAATATTTACACCAAGACAAATAATGGTAAACTAAAACTCTGGGAATCTATCAAATAGCAAAATTCATACACACACACTCGTGTTGAAAATGGAACATTTTTACCCTAACACCTGTTGATTTCAGGCCCCCAACATTCCCCAAAATGGGACCTTGAATTCTTGAAATCTTCTAAAGTGTGCTGTGCATGAGGCTGATGTTTGATAACTCCCCACACAGACTTTTTTATTTGCTTTCCACTGATTTGATTAAGGTCTTTCAAACTCATGACTCACTCAAACTCATGTCACTGTGCTTCCCACAGTCATGGCCATGTCTCTCGGTGACGACACACTCCTGTGTAACTTCCCAAAGTGTCGGACCAAGCTGAGCGGATTCGCCTGGGTCACAGCTTGCTCACACGTTTTCTGCGATCAGCACGGGTCCGGTGAGTTCAGCCGCTCTCCTGCCATCTGCCCGGCCTGCTCCTCTGCGCTGTCTGGGAAGCTGGACATTGTGAGGACGGAGCTGTCGCCCTCTGAGGAGTACAAAGCCATGGTGCTGGCAGGTCTGCGGCCAGACATAGTTCTGGACATCAGTGCCCGTGCTTTGGCCTTCTGGAGCTATCAGGTCCAGTATCTTTTTGTCTGTACACATATGAACATAGTGTGGCTGTGTATTTGCGTTGTCTCCCCGTCTGTGTTTGTTTGTCTTCTCTTTTCAAATAAAGCACCCAGGTCGTCAGTGTCTTTGTAAACAGGTCCATCAGGAGCGTATGTTTCAAGAGTACAGTCTGTCCCGGGCCGAGGCGCAGCTCAAGCAGATGGAGAAGGTGTTGACCCAGCAGAACCAGTGCAGAGAGCTGGAGCTCACCTCCATGAGGGGGGAAATCGCCTCCCTGAAGAAGGTCAACCACAATTCCTAAACCCAAGAGCAAGTTCATTGCCCTGTATTTGAAATGAGCCCCTGAGACGTTCGTGAAGTCCCAAAATGATCTGGTTTGTGTGCTTTTGGGTAAAAATAGCTTAAACATTCCCCCTGACCTGCTAAGAAATACCATTGCCATTCTGTAATATGTTACACCAGAGATAAGATTGTACAAAGGACCTTAGGGGTCAAGTGAGTATGTCCATGGTCATTATCTCCCTTTTTTTTAACAGCACATGATCAGGTAAATATATATAAATGTATGAACTCATGTTTCCTTCAGGTGATGGAGGAGTATAAAAGGAAGTACAGCGAGGTGTCCGAGAGGCTGATGGAGAGGAACAGGCAGTACCAGAAGCTACAAGGGCTGTACGACTCTCTGAGGCTGCGCAACATGGTGGTGGGTGTGGGGGAAAGAGACATGCTGCCACAAACGGGACATCCCGACTTCAACACTGGTAAGAACAACAGTTTAGATTAAGGCATTTACAAGTTTAAAGTTGAAATAACAGATGCTCTGTCTTAATAAATAAATCAAAATAAACTGACATTTTACATTGAGAGAGGTGGAATCAGACTGTACAAGTTTATGAATGAACAGTCACTTAATACACACCAAGTCTGAAAATGCCCTTTATAAACAAGGAAAATCCTGAGTAGGAAGTATTTTATATCTATAGTTTCTGCCTTGGTTTATCAGTTTTTGAAAATGGGGAAAAACTTGAACATTGACTTTGTAATAGTTATAGTCCCATTTCTGCTGATCAAGAAGAATCATGTTTGTAGTGGAGAGTGGAGAATGAATTAAGGAGTCCTGGGGTGGTCTTTTAATAGATTTAAAGATCAGATGTAATGTAAACCTTTAGGATTGTCATATTAAGTTTTAAATAATGCACTGTGGTGCTGAGTTTGATAATCCATTGGTCGTTGAAGTAATATTGTACTGCTGCCCGGACAAAACAATATGAAGACGTCACCTTGGGCTCTGGGAGGATGTGATTCACATTTTGTTGATTAAATTATAAATGGAGTAATTGATTAATTAGGCCACAGATTAATCATTAGTCTTACGTTTGTCAGGAAAACAAAATAGACTTAATAGCAATTGTTAGATAATGCACTGATGTTGACAGCAGACCCACAGCCGCTTCTCCTTAAAAGTTAATTTTGTCATTTCGAGAATTTAATGCTTATATTCACTCAGTTGTCGCCTTGTACCCAAACTGATTAATGTGAACAGGAAGGAAGCACATAATGTTAAAGAAAGACACAGCTGTAGGTGTTTTGAAGAAGTGGTCATCAAGAGAGAACAGTGGGAGTAATGAGCTGATTGTCTATGTAAGGGAATTTTACTCAGTATAACAATGAGAGACGTCCGTCAACCCCCTGTGTGTCTCCCAGGGGTGGCTCGGCAGGCTACTCCCCAGCGGAGCCCTCAGTTCCTCTCCATGGGCCACGATGGAGACAGCAGATTCTTCTCCTGCCTGGAGGCTGACGGAGCCAAAACCTTCTTCCAGTTCAGCTCCCCAGCCAGGGAGAGAGGCCGGCCCCTCATGAAGAAGCACTGAAACAGGAACAGGTTTCACAACAACTGTAGCACATTAACTCACCTACATTTATTTATATGTTAACAAAGTGTTCTATTGTTTAGTATTAGCTTAGTTGGCATGTTATATGCTATATTTATTGTAGTATTTTTCATCAGTTTGAACTATAATCTTATTTTTTGCTAAATAAGCATTGCACTCAAACTAAGAGAGGAATCCAATGTTCAGCTTTTAGTCCTGATTTCTACATAGGCATATATTTGTGCTAATGAGCTAACTAGCTGTCTCTTGTAAAAAAATAGACAGAGCTAAGGAATTAAAAGTAATCAGGGCCTCCTTTCTCTATTTTCACATGTGATTAATACCTGAAAAGTAAAAGTACTTTGTAGTGAGTGGGTTTAGTCTAATTCACTTACCAACCCAGACCACAAGAATAAGTGTGTTTTCCACAGATTTAAAAAAAAAAAAAAAACTATTTGATGAGCAGCACCAGATAGACAATGTGGTGAAGAGTCTGGTCAACAGGTCCTTTTGACAGAAGACATTTTGTAAACAGTAAAATTAAGAATCCACTTAGCTGCTTCGTTTTCAGGGTCCTAGTATTTTGCATGCTGCCTCACCACCATGTTTTACTGAATTTAATTAAATTAAATATATATAGTACAATTCAAACAACATTTTTGGGGACCCCTGGTAGCCCTGTGACCTCACTCTTGAAACTGCTGTTTTAAGACATCACGCAAACAATATGTTTAAGACAAAAGGGTTTTTTAAGGGTAAACTGAAGTCATAATTACATCACATTATCATAGTCACAGATTAAATCATTTACAAAAAGAGCTTCATGTTGTCCCCCCACATCAACAGAATACAAAAAAGAAATAATTATAGCAAACTGTCTCCGAAAAGACAAAGTAACAGGGTGGCCTCTATTTGCAAAGCAACACATAAAACAGGCACAAACTTTGGAAACTTCACACATCCGCAATCATCCATACTGTTCTTCAAAATCCAGGAAAAAATTGGTCCTCTTGCTTCTTGTTCAGCTCATTCGCTTTGGGGCTTGTAGCTGACAGAGGCCGCTATCTGACTTTGGACGTTCTGTTTCTTGCCGTTGACAATGAGAAGCAGAGGAGAGTCCACTCGTATACTTCTGAAGTCAAATGACTGCCAGAGATAGGAAATATGAAAGTAAGACCATTTACAAAGATGTTATTGCACACATTTTGAACCACACACATGAAATACTGACCTTGTCTTTGTGTGTTATACTATTTCGTTTGACCTGAGGTTCAGGAATGACTACAGTGTCTCCAATCAGGACGCCCCAGCTGTCTGCTGTGTTGTAGACCATCACCACTATACACGTCTCTTCACTGTCCACCATGCCAAACGTACTGGAGGAAAGGAAAGCACATCACGTTTTAACACTACCACTGAAGCGAACGTCCTGTGGATGAGTGAACTGATAATGATAACATAAGTTGCACTCACAAGGCCATGCGACCCTCAGAGGCCAGGCTGAACACCACTTTGCCCTGGGCGGCCACCCCGGTGTAGTGACCGTGCGTGAGGGACGAAAGAGTTTGAGGCTCCAGGCTGCCTACACGGCCTGATGGGGAGCGGAACTGAGGGGAGGAGCAGGGACCCAAAGACGACGCGCTGAGGTTAGACAGCATCGTCCGTAACTGACGCGCCTTCACCTTCCCCTGAGGAGGAGAGACTGAAGCTTAGGGGCAAAACCAGATATGTGGCTGTGTGTTGCTGCCACCTTGTGATGCAAAAAAGTCTTTCTGACTATGTGAGTGAAATTACTATTTTAAAAAGAAGCAGACCAAACATACAGGCTTAAACATTGAACCTAAAAAACAAAAAGGAGGCGATGCCAACAGCGAGGATTTTGGACATTTTCAGTACATATATGCCATACGTGTCACTGCAACAATCAGTTGGCAAATCAATTTTCTTTTATGGAAGTGACCTAAATATCTTTGGGGTTTGGACTGTTCATTGGACAAAACATTTGAAGATGTCACCTCAGGCTCCAGGAATTTGTGATGAGCATTTTTAACAATTTTCAGACATTTTAAAAGACCATCTGATTAATGAACTAACTGAGACAATAATGTGTTACCTTCCTAATTAATCAATCAAAATAATCCTTAGTAGCATTCTACACTGAAAACTCTAAGTATCATTTAAAGTAACACAGGAAAGCAAAGAGTGTGACAATGAGCAACACCGTCCACTACCTTGTTCTGTAGGAGTTCAGTGACTTTCCTTAGATACTCCAGCAGCTGCCTCTCTCTCTCTAGAGGCTCCTCCCAGCTCGGGTCGAGCGCCGCGGCTCGACTGTAGCCGCCGAGCGCAGACCCGAACATCTCCTCATACTGGAGCAGAGTGGCTCGGTTGAAATGCAGCTCCGGGTAACAAGAGGCAGCTCTGTCTACTTTCTCCTACAAACGGGGAAGAGAAGACTGAAATATTAGTCCAAAAGTGCAATTAGTGCTGATAGTCCGTTAACAAACATGTGCACTGATCAATACTCACAGATTGCGCATAGGCACTTAGAGCTTGTTGAGACAACTGTGGATTCTGTCCGCAGGTGAAGAACAGGGACACATAAGCATTTCCCAGAATATCTGAAAACAATAACATAAAATACTATTTTAGCATATGGAGGAATATTGACGGCAAAAGATTAGAGAGAGCACAAAACTAATTCTGAGAACTATTTGAGCTTGCAATCCTGAACCTGTGCACACTCTCAAGTCTGCTCTCCTAATCCCACACGGAGCCGGATCAGATCAACCACCTCATGTCCGGCTCATTAGATTTCTGAGGGGCAGCATTCCTCTAAGACGTGACAATGAGCCTCTTTTATAAATGTTCGATGAGATTATTTATAAAAACAGAAAAAGAAGAAAATAAGAAACCCCTACATGAGAGAATCACACCAGAAATAGATAATAAAGTAACAGTAAGACAGTCACTACGACACACAGGTAATAACTACTTTTAAATTAATTTCACCCTCAAAATCACCATAATCACTCAAACACTAGATGATTTACCAACAAACTAAATGTGGTTTTGGTCATTTAGTGTTAACTCAATTGGATTTTTAAGATAATACAAACACCAAACACTGCGCTCTGTCTCCACCTACTGGAAAAATGCCACTTGTCTCAGCTTTTATTTTGAAAGTCGAAGGAAGGCTGTCACAGGATGAACCCTCACTTCCAGGCCAGATCTTCTCTCAGATTGAGTTTGCACTCTGCCTGAGAGAGCCCGAGCATCCTTCATCATTACAAGTTCGAGAATCTCTATTTGACGCAAATGCAGTTACACATTTTCTTCACTTTCATTCTCCTCTTACAAAGATGTGCCTGTGCTCTCTCAAATGTTTCGTGGTCAGTAAACTTCCATATTAAGACAGGACATGATTTGTACAATCACTGTCACTGTCACAGCCAAGCGCCCAGACGTTTTACTCACACCAGGACGTCCCGTCTGTGACATCCAGCTGGACAGCTTGTCGGGCCATGTCCACACTCTCCATCACCTGCTTTCCATGCGCGTCATTGTCCGCCGCTGGCAGCTGTCTGAGCACCATAGACAGGTTACGCAGAGACACTTTGTTCTTGCTCTATAGAGGCAGAGGATAAAGCACAAGACAGATGAGTTAATAAGTGAAACTTAGTATGGAGATGGGAAGAAATTCCCCTGGAGTGATTCAGTGATTCATTCTGAAAGTATCTGGAAAGCTGACTATCACAGTACCTCTGTTACCATATGTTAAGGAATGTGATGCTTGAATCATGACTTCTTATGTGGAAAGCCATAGAAAAGAATAAGACTAAGTTGAAAACATACCCCACCATCTCTCTCTCTGTCCTCACTGTACCTGTTGCAACGCTCCAGTGAAGCAGTTCTTGGCACCGATCAGGTCTCCTTTTTTCCAGTACTGCTCCCCTAATGTGTTCCAGCCCTCGACCAGGCTGGGCTCAAGCTTCACAGCGCGGGAAAGACACTCCTCTGCTTCGGGACTGAAGTCAGGAGCTACGTTCAGACACCTGCCCTTCTGCAGCAGGAACTCCACTTTGTGTTTAAATTGATCTGCGGGAAATTGCAAACACAGACGTGCAGTGAGTGCGAATGATGTTCTGAAAATTGAAGAGTGACGTACTGTAGTGTAAATATGGCACTCACCTTCTTTGTCCTCCAGCTTCTTCAGCGTCTTTTCTGTCTCTCGCGCGACATCGCTTTGTTTCCTCCCGGCGTCCTCCACGCTGTGAGTCTCAAAATAGCAATCTCTGAAATTATACAGCTCATCCACGAGCTCCTGCAAGAAGAGGGAGAGGGAGGGGGAGGATGGGTAGATGGTTTAGAAAAAAAAGATCAAAGTCACATTTCTCACAGCTAAATCTGCTAAATCTAGTTGGTAAAAAAAAAAAAAAAACTATTTTGCAGCTCAGAGAGGTTTCTTAAGTCAGAAAATAACCCCTGATAGTGTCATCGAGGTTATCTGGTCTCTGGATACTATTTTTCAACAGAAGCCATGTTATACATAATAAAGAGGAGCATGCAGCAGTGTTTTTTAGTGCTTCACCCATACTCTGGTCTAAAATTCAGGACATGAGAGCCCCATTTGCTTTGATTTTGTCCAACTTTATGGAATATTGCATTAAAAAAAACGTAAATTCCTAAATATTCATCAATATAGTTGGTGCAGAAAATGTAACACCGATTTTTCCTTATGATAGACATGTCTAAAACGCCATCTTTGCAAGACTCTCTGTATAAACAGTCTGGCTGCAGAAAGCATATTCAAGTCGGTGCATGTTTAGTGCATTTAAAAGTCTTCAGGCAAATCTGATGACTCAACAAAAAGTAGAAGAGCCATGGATGCAACCAAGGCAGACATGTTTACAGTCTCTCTGAAGGCACTTTAATTTAGCAAAAATGACAGTAAGGAGGCAATTCTGCACGCAAAACAGGAACAGCCGCAGACAAACATGTGTCATTATGACATTATTACAGTAACATAAAGGCTGAGCACCCAGAGGTCTGTTAGCTTGACAGCTACAGCCAGTTGTTATAGTAACGAGTCTTTAGGGAGATGCAGACTGAGACGAAACACAACACTGACCCCACCAGAAGTCAACAAAACACGAAGCCTCGGACACTTGGTGGATTTCCATATTCGCATCATACATCTGAGAACGAGTACCTTCATGATTTGCAGTTCATTTTTGTCTCTCACAGGCTCGCCACTCTTCTCGTCTTCCGCCATCTTTGCGTTAGCTCAGAGGAGCCCGACGGCGACGATAAGCGGCTTCTGGAGTGGACCAAAATGCGCCAAATCACAAAACGAGTGTTACATCTAAAGTTCCTTTTTGATACGATAACAAAAATGTTTTGCCTGGAACGGCACGAATGTAATTAATTTTGGCACACAGGAAACAGACTTTTAATTTCAGTGACGCCGGAAGTTGAAGCAGTCCGTACCTCAAATGAATCCGACAAAGAACTTCACAAATTAACAGACTTTTATGTGGGTTTCGTTCCTGAAATACACCTCTCAGTACATACTGACACACATATGATAATCTATTTATTTTAGATAGTATAACCGACCAGGATTATTCGTTTACTCAGCACAACTCAGCCGGAACCTTCAGTCTCTCAACAAAGACACCGATCCGACACCTTTTAGCCGTGTACCATACATTCTTCGCTCCAAAGAAGGCGGACAGTGCTTCAACTTTTGTGTAAATCTGTCCAGTGTGGCCGGTGTCGGATCCAGCTCGTCATGTCGGACACATGGAGCAACATCCAGGCGCACAAGAAGCAGCTGGACTCTCTGCGGGAGAGGCTGCAGCGGCGGCGGAAAGACCCCGCACAACTGTCCGCGGGTATTTTCACACCGGAGGGTGGGCACCGATACCGGGGCAGCAAATAACCATTGTTGTCAAGTAATCAATGGAGGGATCATCCGATTAATCAGTTAAATATTTAGACTATAAATGGCCAAAAATGAGGACAAATGCTCTTGTTTTGTTGCCCGCGGCCACAGTGATGTCTTTGCCTTCCTTTTCTCAGCTAATGATAACATGAATCTTGGCAGCTGTCAGCTGACGTTACTTCTTTGCTACACTTTTCTCTTGGCCAATTGGTTAAACTATCAATTGTGTTTTGATTATATAAAAGTGGCTGCTTCCACTGTTCCAAAAATGTTTGTTAAAATGAAGATTTGGACAAAGTTTTCTACAGTTTGATAGTTAAAATCAGTTGGGGCATAGCTCTGATTGAATAATTGTTTGTTCTGTAAAGTGTCAGAAAGTAGTCCATTATAATATATAATGTTATATTCTTCTGTTTAATGTGACAAAACAGTCCTAATGCCAAAGGTGTTCAGTTTATGAGCAGAACAGACAAAGAAAAACAGCAAAATTCACTTAGTGAAGCATTTGATGACAGAACCAGTGAATTTCTGGCATTTTTGCTTGAAGAATAGCAAATAATCAGTTAACAGAGCTGATAGATTATTTTATGTTTGGCCCATCAATCTTTGCAGCTCATATTGAGATAGTAGGTTCATGATATTATAGTTACGGTTGCAACTAATAATTATCAATGATTAATCTTTCGATTTTTCAATTCAGGAGTCAAAGATCAAGTTTTGTAAACAGTCTAACATCAAGATATTCAATTTGCAATGACACTAAACAGAGAAAAGCAGAAATTCTTGACATTTGAGAACCAAATAATAATTATTTGATAAATTACTTTAAGAGCCAGTGATCAATTTATTGTTTCAGCACCAATAATTTGCTGCATTCGTATCAACGGTAGGAAGAAACATGATTTAAAAACATCAGATCACTGCTTTCATATGTTTTCTGTAGTGTTTTTGTACTTTAAAAAATTATATCTTAAATACTGCAAGATGTTGCTCAGTCATGATGCCTTTTAAAATTGATTTAATGAATGTCAATTAATTAATGAATAATTCTAAAATTCTGTTTTCTCTTTGGACTTTCTCTTAGCAAATCTTTACATCCAGATGAAATACCTGTAAAATATGATTTAAATTGAATATTTTTGTGTAATTCTTTGACTTCATATTGTATAATGGCTATTTTGGGTCCCGGATTTTTTTTTAAGTTATGGATTTAAAAAAAAAAAAATTTAAATCTGTAAAATGATCTGTAAAACCTTGTGAAGCTTAAAAACCTTTTTAAAAACTACAGCTCTGTTGTCTCCTCTCGGTCAGACGGCGGAGGCGGTACAGAGGGTTCCACGGCCAGGAGCGACAGCCCGGCTCCGTCAGCATCGTTCCATCCTCAGGAAGAGACGGAAAAACCCCCAGACCCTGAACTAGAGAAGAAGCTGCTGGGATATCTGTCTGATCTGAGTCTTTCAATGCCCACAGACTCCCTCGCCATCACAAATGAACTCAACAGCGTGAGTCTTTGTCATAAGCACAGTAATTCTTGTGGCAAATAGTTCAAATGTTGAGAAGTTTGCGTGAGCTTGGCTGTGTCATATTATCAACTTTTATTTCTCTTCTGTTTGATTCTCGCTCACAGTCTGAAACAACCATCAGTCACGGATGCATCCAGAGTCTGCTGCTAAAGTTTTCTGCTCAGGAGCTCATCGAGGTGCGGCAGCCCACCTCAGCCTCTTCTTCCACTGCCTCCTCTCCCTCAGTCGTGGTATCAGTGGACCACACGAAACTATGGGCCATGATTGGGGCCGGAGGCCAACGGACCGGAGTCAAGAGAAAAGCAGAAGATCAAACGCACAACAAAAGAGTTCCGGGCTTTCCGCCTTCGCTTCAGAGCTCCGGGTCTCCTCCGCACACTTCCTTCACCTCTCTGACGCCAGCTTCCTCAACACAGCTGGCAGGGCCCTCGGCATCAGGGAGTGGGGCTGATAAGAAAGGCAGGAGCAGTAAAAGCCAGTCGTCTCATATGGACATGGAGATAGAGAGCCTCCTGAACCAGCAGTCCACTAAAGAGCAGCAGAGCAAGAAGGTAGGAGGGAACCATTATCACCCCTCGTCTCTTACAGCACCACTTAAATTCACATGAAAGTCAAGCAGGACAGTTTAGAGATGTGATTACCGATATGGCATGATGTGAATGTCATCTGTGCGTAGGTGAGCAGGGAGATTCTGGAGCTGCTTAACGCCAGCACAGCTAAGGAGCAGTCCATCGTGGAAAAGTTCCGGTCTCGCGGCCGAGCTCAGGTCCAGGAGTTTTGCGACCACGGGACCAAAGAGGAGTGTGTACGCTCCGGCGACACACCCCAGCCGTGCACCAAGTTGCACTTCCGGTCAGTGTTCCTCGGCATGCTTTGAAAACTTTTCTTGTTTGTATTTATGTGTTGAAATCTTTCTGTCGGACACTTTTTCAGCTGCACAGGTCAGATAAATGAAGAACTGGCACTTGAATGTGTCTTCTCCCTACTATCTAATAATGAGCTCATATAAAAATAATAAAAAACAGAAAAATACTCCCTGAAGAGGTGACTATAAGATTAAAAGAAAAAAAATACTACTGAATTTCCATCCGCTAATAATGTAAATGTATTAAATTTCAAACTTAAAAATACTAGTATTGATACATCAGTTTCAATTTAATCGAATGGAAAATGATAATGTGTCTTTTCAGTTGTTTTTGTTTTAAAAATATAAAGTTTGTGAGAAATATAAAAGCTTCTGTTCATCCTAAATGATGATCTACAGTAGTGGTTGCCTACCTGATGGTCGGGAAGAGGTCTCAACATAAATGGGGAGGGGGGTCATGAGATGAATAATGACATATAGAAAGAACAAAAACATTTTCTGCCACATAAAATTAGTTTTTTTATTAAACGCTTCTACTATATTCACCATTTTCTCATGCATTGCTGGATAATTGTATCCATTCAGGCTTCAAAAAATTACCAGAACTAAACAATCCGAGAAAGGATTTTTATTCAGATCTGGTTTATTATATATTTTTTTCTCATTCAGTCGCATCATCAACAAGCACACAGACGAGAGCCTCGGCGACTGCTCCTTCCTCAACACGTGTTTCCACATGGATACCTGCAAATACGTCCACTATGAGATCGACAGCCCTCCAGAGGCCGAGGGCGGCCTGCTGGGGCCTCAGGCCGGGACCACAGAGCTCGGCCTCCGTGCAGGGGACGAAGACAGCAATGTGGGCAAATTGTTCCCCTCGCAGGTGAGGAAGACCGAGGAGGGATGAGGAAAGAAGATGGGGAAGGACAGCGAGAGACGCATGGATGTTGACAGAGGCTGTGCTTTCCTTTGTAGTGGATCTGCTGCGATATCCGCTACTTGGACGTGTCCATCCTGGGAAAGTTTGCCGTGGTGATGGCCGACCCTCCGTGGGACATCCACATGGAGCTTCCCTACGGTACGCTGACTGATGACGAGATGAGAAAACTCAACATCCCCATCCTTCAAGATGACGGCTTCCTCTTTCTCTGGGTCACTGGCAGGTAACTACAACAGTCTAAACAGTCAAGAGACGCATTTATTCAACATCTTCAGGATAGTTTTAGGTTTTAACAGCCGCAACCCGGTGCCCTACAGTGTCTTTGTTTCAGTTAAACTCTCCCCTTCTTACAGGGCCATGGAGTTGGGCAGAGAGTGTCTCAGTCTTTGGGGGTGAGTCTTTCCTTCGGAGCACTGACGACCATAAACTAATCATTTTGTTCAGACATCGTTTGATTATTATTCTCATTCATTTGCTGTTTTTTTTTTTTATCATTATTGTTATTTTCCTCTCTCAGCTACGAGCGCGTCGATGAAATCATTTGGGTGAAAACCAACCAGCTTCAGAGAATCATCCGCACGGGGAGGACGGGCCATTGGCTGAACCACGGGAAGGAGCACTGTCTGGTATGTTTGTCCTCCATCGTTCTTGGGTATCCTCTTTCCGATGTAGGTATTTATGTATAAAAAACGATATATGAAATGATGATATCCTTGAAAAACGATTGATTTTCAACATAATTTGATAAACCAAAAATCCTTTAATAACATACAAAAACAGACAATCTGAGTTAATATAAACAGCTGCTAGAATACACAAAGTGATGATATACATTGATTGCTGTGGGTATTAAGGAATTCTGTAAACTTCATTTTTTTACAGTTGCATTTATAGTATCATAGTATTTAATTTATGTGATTTTAGAGAGTTTGAGAGTCTAGAAATGTTTGGTTTAGATAAATGAGAAGTGTTTGAATTTTCCTCCTAAAAAACTGCACGAACCCTGTATATGTTTTATACTGTCTCTGCCGTGTAATGTATGGATGAAGCGGCTGAGCTCAAAACTCTGGTAATGTTGCCACAGCTAGAGGATACTGAGATTTTTGGAGATCATGTGTGAGACAAAAAATGTGATGAGCATGCGATGTGTCTCTCCTCAGGTGGGTGTAAAGGGAAACCCTCAGGGGTTCAATAGAGGGTTGGACTGTGACGTAATTGTGGCAGAGGTAAATTATTATTATTTTTTCATCTGTCATACTCATTCTGTAGTAAAAGTTGCTTCTGTGCAATGATACAGATTTCCTCACTTCTATACTTTTCAAACGCTCCTCCAGGTCCGCTCCACCAGTCACAAGCCGGATGAGATCTACGGCATGATCGAGAGACTCTCCCCCGGCACCAGGAAGATCGAGCTTTTCGGTCGACCCCACAACGTCCAGCCCAACTGGTAACAAACCGTCCTACTTTCATCTAAAGACAAAGCAACTGTTCTGTTACATAATCTACATGTACTGATTTCTTCTTCTCTTTCCACTTCCAGGGTAACTCTTGGTAACCAGCTCGATGGGATTCATCTCCTGGACCCCGAGGTCGTGGCTCGATTTAAGAAGCGTTATCCAGATGGCGTCATCTCCAAACCCAAAAACATGCAGTGATGACTTAATCAGTGGCCACAGGTTTGGAGAAGTTTGTCTATAGACTGTTTTTTTTTTTTTTTTTTATACCAGAAAACTAATTTCTTAAATGTTGCCAACATGCGTCTTGGTTATAAAATGAAGAAATAATGTGAAATCCTTTTGCAAAGTTTTCATAGTTTCTCTAATAACTGTATGTGATCCCCAGAAACCTCACATTCAACATCAATAAAAGAAACACAGGAGACAGTTTTAATGTAAAGTTTGTTATTTTGTTAGTAAAGAATAAAGTCTTTTGACGTTCTGTAGATTTGAATAGCTGTTAATTATTTTTGCATTAAAGGACATTGAATCTTTTAAGTGTCAAATTTCAGCAGGTTTTTCACAGTCGTTTGAGATCAACACTTACATTCATATCTGTTCATGTTGGACAAATAGGGTTTTTTTTTTTTTAAAAAAAAGAAAATACATTTTAATATCAAATGCAACCAGGAGTTTTATTTATAAAAATAGTAATGAAAAAGAATTAGCGAGAGTGAGCTGAATGCTTTCCAAGGAGGGACTAACTAGAGGCAAAAAGCAGCAGCTGAGCGTCCTCAAACTGCAAATATCATACACAGCGTCAACATGACGCCTATGAATGTGGTCTAGGATTTGGGTCAATGCTTTCCGTTTTGTAGTGTTTCACTGTTGGTGTCCACGGGCCTTGTCACAGAGCAGGATAAGAAAGTAAATCCAGGCCTGGTTATGAGAAATGTCGACATTAGGTTTAGAACGATGACTGCGCATGATGAGGTTCAGATAGAGATGATTTGGGAGTTCACTCCCTCCTTCACTCTTTGTGAAGCATCCCCTATTTCACACAGGCCATTATTTCGATTGCAAATTGGAAAAAAGAAATCATTAAAACACCAAAAAAAATCCAAAAAGAAACAGAAATGTAATGCACTTTTTGGTGGTGAATGTTGTAAACAAGTCTCTGTGTTCTCTCTCATCAGTATCATGTTGTTTGGGCAGTGGATCCACTCCGTTTAGAGTTCAGTCCAATGAAATCTGAATGCACTGAGTCTGAAAACCAAGTCTGTTTCAGTCTGTTTTCCTCTGTCCATCGCTGAATCTGATTAATCATCGAGAGTTCTTTGCGGGCAGCAAGCAACAAAGGGTTAAAATGTTAACTGTGGCTGTGTACATCTGCTGTTATTCACATCAAAAGGTGACGATAGATGCGTTTGCTCGGCTATCGGGCTCCCAGGTCTGCTCCACAGGGTCTGTGCATGTGCGGGCAGCGGAGTCCATTTATGACCTGCAGATCTCGGCCCTCGTCAGTAGGTGGCGTCCACTGCGTTGATGTTGCTGTCCAGCTGGTGTCTAAAGGACAGCCTGGCCTTGGTGGAGAAATATATCTGGGTGCCGCGACTCAGGCTTCCTGCACCTTCGCTGTCACTACTCCAGGATGTCGTGGAGGACAGACGAGGCTTCATCTCCTCGATGGGAACTGAGGGGTGGAAGATAAGGAAAGGAAGTCAGGCTTTATCAGACAGCACTATCACGAAATTGGTCCGCGTTTGACATTCTGAAATAGTCTTGAGTGCAGTTGCTTCTCACCTGCAGCTGGGGGGCACTGCCTGCTCTTGCAGCGCTCTTTACAGCGTCTGTAGAAAGGAAAACACTGCAGCATCTTAACACCCATGGCGGAGACGTCTGTAGAGAAACAAAAGTGAACAGAGACATAAAGAACTCTGTAAAAATATGGACAAAAGAAATGAAAACATCCTGTGTAATGCTCAGGGTTCCCTTAAAGACTGACAGGACAGGAGTAAAGCCCTCCTAAACTGCAACAACAGTGACCAACTTCACGTCTCCCATGGCTTCCATTTAAGCTGCCTTATCACAATGACAGCATGTCTGCCTGCTGACAGCTCCTTGTCTCCTCACCAGGTCATAGCTTAATGGAATTATGATCCTGCACTTCTGCGACATGACTGCCTAATGCAAGCTGACAGTATCACTGAGCGGCAGTGTCCCAGCAACAAGCCAGACAGTCAGTATTTACTGTGCCATCATCATCATCATCATCATCATCATCATCATCATCATCATTGTCCACGCCGTCTAATCCTGGAAGAGGACGTCAATGAGCTACGGCGGCCAGAGGAATTGCTAAGCCCTGTTCTGACAGACAGTCAAACAGATTACATAGAGGTCGTCTGATGTGTGCAAGATTCACAGACAGGTGCATGTCTCAGCTGAAGCAAAACCAGCTGTTAATAATATCTAGACCTACATTTGCCCTGAATATACACCCAGGCACTGTAGATCTGATTCATTCGGCAACAAGTCAGTCAAATTCGTAAACTCTCCGAGAAACTGCGGAACCTTTCAATGATAAGATAACGCCAGGGCCACACGTCGGCACTGAGCTGTATTTACTTAGAGTGGAAAAAAAAAAGGTATTTATTTTAGTCTAATCGGGTTAAGAAATGGGTCAGGTGAAATGGAGCAGATGGAGTTTGATGGATTTCATCAATTTCTATTGTAATTGTGCCTAAGCGTGAAAAGAAGAGTTGTGTTGCTTCAGTGTTTCTGCTGCAAGTTACCTTAACTGTAATGCATATCCTGGCTACATGATCAAACATCAGTAGCCACAGGAACGGCCAACTAAACAGAGAAATGACTCTTCTCCCAAGAGAGCAAAGGCGTAACACACTATGCAAACCATTTCACGAGTCCTTCCATCGTAAAAAAGAAACTAAAATAGCTCTTCGGTCACTTTATGACAAGAGCTGACAAATTGTTGGATGACACGATGGGATGGGTGGTTTTATAGACGGCACATACCAGTGTTTCTTTAACTGAATATGGACTTTTTCTTTTTTACCATCTAAAGCTTTCATTGCAAAAATGAGATTTAAAAAAAAAAACACACAGTCTATCCAGAGGCAGGTCCAGAGTGGTGGCCAACCACAAAGAGACACAAAACAACCACAAGCAGATGCAAAACAACGAAGAAACACAAAATGACAAAAAAAAAAAATAGAACTAAATGACTACATAGAAATGCGAAATGACTAAAAGGAGACGGCGGCTGAATCAATCCACCTACTTCAGTCTGATGAGAAAACCAGCCAGCGTGATAAAGCGCTAAACCCCATTGTTCATTAATCACAGACTGATAGATTTGAAAATCTGATGACAAATAGCAAACTGAGATTGCAACATACAGGAGAACAGTGTTTAGTTTAGTTTTTTTTTTTTTTACTGTTGACTCCTGGTTCCTCATGCTGCTTGACTCAGCAAGACATTTTCACGGAAATGTGACAGCTCACACGTATGCTACTGTAACGTATTACGGACAAGCCAGAGGGGAGACTGGCGTCCACTACGTGACAAAGTCTCTGCATCTCTAATTTCACAGTCTCTCCTTTTTTTTTTTTTTTTTTGGATACATCTGCACAGGAAAAAAAAAAAAGCCCTTTTTATTCTGCCATGTCTTAACCATCTACTGCACCTCCCTTCTCATTTTCACTCAGGTGTGGCTGTGAAATCCTATCCCATTTACAGGAACAGTGAATCCATTATGGTTAGGTCAATTTTGAGCTTCTGCCTGTGAAATAAGAACTCACAGTATAGCACACATAGTGAGGGAACGAGAACAGGCGCAGCATTAGCTGACCATGTTTTTCCCCCAACCTAATTACACTATTATACTATAAATTCTTTGTGTATTAATAATTCAGCAAGGGAACACTTCTTCTGGTAAGAAAAAGAAGTGTGCGAGGCAGTTCCACACGCACAATATTAAGGCTCTGGTCAGTGGTGAGGAATTTGGGCCCAGATCGTGATTGGCTGTGGGGGTCTGGCAGCACACAGCAGCCTGGGAGGAGAAAAACAACCTCAGATGGCAAACACACACATACACAAGCACACTCAGAAAGCACAGCAACAGGACCCACACTGACCACAGAGAGCAGAGGGGGAGGAGTAGAGGTCGAAGGAGAAATGGGAGGGATGGGAAAGAGCAGAAGACGGAGAAGTTGTTCCTTGACCACTTTTCCTCTTCATATTTTTCTCAAACTGGAGGCCCAAGAGCTGCAGGCAGCCGATGTGAGCGACGTGCAGGGTCTGAATAATGTGGTTTGACTTGTTGAATCAGTGGTGCCTCGCTGATGTAGCTGAGAAATTGCGCAATCGTTCTAGAAACTGTAGCGAGTGACTTTTTGGCTTGTGGCTTTCAGCTTTCTTAATTGCGAGTGCATGTTTGTGCATGCATATGCCAATAGGCAAATTTCTGGGAGAGCTTGTCAAGCATGAGCCAAACATATTCTCCAATTCTAAACATCAGTCAGACTTTTTTTCCTCTTCAAAATCCCCTCACCAGTCCACCCCTCAGTCCCTTATCTGCTTTGTAAACAGCGTTAAAGCAAGCAGCAGAGCACATATGCTTGCGGCACCATGATAACAATCTACCCACAGCTCCACATTTCCTCTTAGCTGCCCTCTTCCACTCAGTCCCCAAGGCTTTATAAGAAGAAGCGCAGCCCTGTGTCACTGCCCCCCAACACAAAGCCTCACACAGGCCTGCCAGGCTGGATGACGCACACACACTACTCTGTGCATGTATACCTGCACAAGTACGTGCCCATTAACAGCAGCATACACTCCTCTTTGATTCTTACTCATCACAACCAGTGGATGAAAAAAGATTTTCAGGATTTTCTATAGAGCTCTCATGCATTTAGATAGACCAAAGAATGGCAGTAATGTTGGTTATTTCCATTACTATCCATGTAATAGTATAACAGAAGGGATCATTCTGCAACATGAGAACTTTTAATACTCAAAGTACAATTAGTGGTAGTACTTCTGTACTTTTACTTGAATGCAGGATGTTTAGGGACTGTGTGAAAATGATTGAGGTGGTTAGTGTTCTCTTTGAACACACCTCTTTAAAAAAAAAAAAAAAAAGCTTCACCGTCTTTTACGTGTTTGTTAACGTGCCTCAATTTTCAACCTTAATATCTTTACAGAACTTCTAGCAAGTGCTGCCATTGTACACGTTGATAAAACTCACTCACTGCGTATAGAAAAGTTATTATGAATCACGGAGCAAATGAAAGTTGTCTTCATGAAGTTTTAACCATAGACCTACTGCAAATGAAAGCTGAAATAAAAGCTACATTAAGGATGAGAAAGAAAGAAAACACCCTCCCCTGCTCTTGCAAAAACCAAAACCCAAAGAAAAATCACAATACCCTCCCCTTTACTGATTCCCTAATCTAATAATTTTCGTACAGTCCCTAACCTGTAAACGAGTATTTCCGTACATTTTTACTCTAATACATAATAAAAGCCACTAGTTTTGCTAATATCTCCATCTTTAGCTTCTGTTTATTTCCCATGCTGCTTTGAGGTGGAAGCGCCCCGTGCGCGTGCAGGTGGAAGGTTGAATGAAAAGCTGCGCCAAACAGGATAATCTGAGCTTTCATCTGGAGCACAACGCATCACTTATCTCCCCTCTGTCTCCGAGAATAATCTGTTAAAGACGTGCTTGTTTACACATTTCATGTGGTGGAGCCACAGATTCTCATTATCTGCTCATTTGATACATTTGAATGTTTAATTCCCCCCCCCCAAAAAAATATCCACTAATCCGGCCCACTCATTGGTGCCAATTAAAGTGGGCAGTTAAAGAGAATAATGGGTGATTTATTCAGGCGTGCAAATAAAGTTTGACAAGAGGGTTTTGCACTAACAGCGGCCCAAAAAGGTCTCAGCATACCAGACGGGCTTATTTATGAGCAGGAACCCTCCCACTGACACACCTCCTGCCCCAAAACCAAGAAAGCAACGCTTCCACTTAAGCTGTTTTGATAAGAGGGGCTTACATGTCAAGTATTACATTTATCCGACACTGACCCTCAGTTTAAAACTTCAGAGCATCAGAAACCAAGGGGCTGCGGTCAGGCTGTATCCAGAGAGGAAGGAGGCTTCTACATAGGGTTTAAATAGGTTAAATGGCGCGACCTACCTGGTGAAATAAACGTGAAGACTTCAAATTCTCAGGCTGCAGCACGATTATTCTCACTTCATCTGCTTTTTTCCCGTTTCTCCTCTCATTAAAATGTGGTTCAGCATGTGTGTGTGTGTGCGCGTCTGCCCAGTTCAAACGCGCGTCCCGATGCGTCCTGGTTGGCAGTGCGGAAAGGTTTCCGTGGCGCGGAGCGACTGAACTTTAAATAGCTAATCCCCGGGGGCAGGGTGAGCGGACACGCCCGCTTTCTCTCACCCTCCCTCCGTCTTTCCTCCTCTCTGCTCTCCCTCCCTCCCTCCCTCCGAGCTCCAGCCTCTCCTTTCCTCCTATGCCGCCTCTCAGCCATCCCACACACACACACACACACACTGCGCACACTTCCTCCTGCATGCTTCGCTTTGTTTTGACTCTACCTCCTTCACCTATTTGTTGATACAGATAACACCGAATTTGATCAGAAATATCCTCCAGCTCGTGACTTGTAGTGAGGTCACATGCAGATAAACAGGTCAAAAATACACAGAAAGATCATGACCGCAGGTGATTTAACCTCTTTATCTATGATCCACTTGAGATAATCGCATTTCAACATGATAAACACATTTGTTGTTTATAAAAGTGTATTAATCACCAATGAAGTGATCTTTTCACCTCATTCTCATCCATGTCAGGACTTTTTTCTTTCCTCCTGGCTGCCTTTAGAGAGGTCATAGGTCAGGTAGGATTTATTATTATTTTTGTAAATAGTTCATTATTTTACTCTTTTAAAATGTATTTTATAACTTTTTGCTTTTCAAAAACACTACAAGCTGTTTTTTATGCATGAAATATCCTTATGATTAAGGTTATCATCATTATCAGTGCACTGTACTTGAAAAATGAGAAAAAACACACTTCTTTCAATGAAAATGTGACGTGAAGGAGACAGGATTGGACATAATTTCATACTTAAATGATGCAGGAAGAAGATTAGGGTGGTGGTTGGGTGTATGCATCACCTTCAGCTTAATTAACACCCAGTTCTTATTTAACCACAAGCAAAACTTCATTTATGCGTCTGTTTGTGTTTTAAACACGTGTAATGAAGTTTTTGTGCTTCCTTCTAAAAATGTGAATGTGAGACAGCAGTTTTTGAGCACTGAAGCGGAGGGAGACATGGCAGCGGAGGAAATCCCTACCTATCCTGTTACAGTGAGAAGGTTGTACTCCACTGAAGTGGATCATAGCTACTGAGGAGAATTAACAAGCAAAACCCACCGCACGGAATACAAATCACTCAGAGAGCATTTGAACTTTCTTTTAAATAGATTTCTTGTCCATCTAATGGCCTCAGTCTGAAACAACACAAGGATGTAATCACGTGGTATTGGCTCTGTTTTTAGATCTCATACTGAGATCCACACAAAGTAACAAATGACATTACATAACCCTCCTGGTGGAGGTAAATTATGCTTTCAAGGAATAGAGCTGTCACTTCCTCATGAGTAGTGGCACCTGACGTTGTTTTACCCTCATGTCTGTGTGAAGTGTGCAGTACGCACACACTCAAAATGCCCTAAATTGTATTATCTCAACACATCAGCCTGTGTGGCACTGAAGTCCCACCCACAGCCAGGTTTTAAGGTGATTCATGTTTGTGAACTTGAGTCAACATGAATAGTATAGAGTATGTGTCATGCTGACATCTCAGAACAAGGATATTCACACGTACCTTCTATATAACGACAGATAGAGGAAACCTTGGCTGGTTTCGGCCCGTTAGATGGTTTATTAAGCTTTACTGTCCGGGGAATGAGGCATATGGAGGGCAGACCACTGACTGGAGGGATTTGTCCTGTTGGAAATTTACCCAGATGAATTCTCAGAGGGAGTCTGCACCCGCTGGTTAGAGATCACCCAGGAAACAGTCTGTGTCACAGCAGGCACATTTCTAAAACTGATTCAGTGCTCTGAACTGAAGCAGCGACTTACCCACAACCAGATTAGAGTCATGTTTTGCATTGAATTCAAATGGAAATGTTAACTTTATTCAGTATACTGAAAATAGATGCAAAATAATGATGAACAGGTTGAAGGTTTGCACAGATTGTGTCCTATTGCACAGTTCAACAATAGCTATTCAAGTCAGTTATAATATTAGGCATAACGCAGGACTCGCTATGTCTATATTGACATATAGCATCATAGCAGGCAAAGTTTAATGCATTTAATACAAGATAGTGCAGCACGAGTGGCAGCCTGTTACATTGACTGTTACTGTACACATTTTATTTTTTTGTTTTATTTATATCTCCTCCTGTCTGCTGTAACGTAAGTTTCTCAGTTGTGGGACTAATGATGGAATAGCTTATCTTATCTTATCTTATTTTATTTTACAGTGACTGTTTGTAAAGAGTTACTGTTTGCAGGATGAATAGAGATGAGAGTGAGTCAGCAAGCAGGTGAGCTGACATGCTGGCTGGGATCCTGAAGCACAAGGGAGAGCCAGTAAACAACCAGCAAGGACTCAGCACAAAGAAAAAAAATCATGAAAACCACGAGAGGCCTGAGGCACATCTCTTACCAGAGTAACTGAAGCAACGATCTGACGCTCTGAAGTGGAAGAGGAGCCAGGAATGATGTGCTGGAGGGTTGATGAGCCGGTGAATGGCACAGACGTTGGCTTGAGGGAGGCGACGAGCTGAACGCAGGCAGCTGATGGGGATTCGAGTAGATGAGCAGCAGAGACAGGAGCATACTGAGACCAGTACACAAAAACACAGACTGACCAACAAGGAGAAGGAAACACACGAGCAGCGACATGGCAGTGACCGTGACAACTGATCAATTAACAGGTTATTCTTAAGGCTTGTTTCATATCCATAGGCCAAAAAAAAAGCCTAACCAAGGCTTTCTATTTCAGCCAACACCAATCGTGATAATCATCATCTAACTTTCTCTTTTGCACAGCGTCCCCATGAACACGCTTTTGCTTTTAATCACTATGTAAGTGAAAAATAAGTACTTATAAGTAGCTTTAATGCCTTGTGTGCCAAACACAAAACTGAATTAGATTGCATGGGGAAGATGAGCTCGATCTGTTATTTGGACTGACAGCGAGAGAGGCACTGAATCTGATCTTTAACCATCTGTCAGTGTCGATTAAAGGTTTTATGTCCAAACTGTTGCATGTTTTACGGCAGCTTCAAAATCTCCGCTGTCTGTGTGACTGTCTCACCCACAGAGACGTGCATGTGCACAGTCGTGCGGAAAGATTTCCACCTGCGGATGTGGGTGAAGGACAGACATACTTCGGTGGGGCATTGTCTCTAATTTCAAATCCACTGTGTGTGGGTGATTAACAGCACAGCAGCAGAGTTAAGTTGAGTTTGAGTTAAACATAAATCTAATGGCAGCTTTAAAGATTTTAAAATATGGACACACTGTTATCCGTCTTCTTGTTGCTCACTGGGTACAGTTTTCTATTTTTTTATGATGTCTTGTAATTAGGACCTATTTCAGAGTAATTTCAAACCATTTTCTCTTACACAACCTTCAAACCTCCCTGAAGCTCATTTCAAAGACTGAAAATTGGCAACTATGAAAGCATATTAGCAATAGTCCTCTTTGTTTATTATGCAACAGATTCCAAACTTGCACTGAGATTATTGCCAGGCCTTCAAAAAGAGTCAAGTGATCCATCTGCAGTGTCACCTCCATGCAATCAGATGCTTGTTCCTCTCCTTGTAAGGTGACAAGTGTCCCTGCCAGTCTGCCAGTGGCTCCAATATGATCATGAGCCAACACAGTAGCTTCCTGCGAGTCCACGAGGAGGCTCGGATATCAGGAACTGAACCACTCCCACTCCCCTATTGGCCTCAAGTGCCGTCAAGATATCAGACACTTTGAGCAGGGGGGACAAACTGGGTGGCGAGGGGAAAGTGACATTGTCATAATACTGACATCATCCCCTGTGAATTTTTGCCCCTCTGGTAATTCAATCCCTCAGTACCACTGCTCCACTGGCCGAGAGACAGGAATAGCAGCGCTGCGAACGTGCAGCCAGGGCGAAGGCAGAAATGGAAAAGAATACGAGCCAGGCGAGGGTCAAAAGTAGCCCTCAGTTTGAGGTGAAAGAAAACATGCATTAAAACATTTAGTGGCCTAAAAGTATGGATGTAGATCTCTTTGAAATGAGTCGGCTTGTGGCTCATTTGGTAGATTTGGTACCCAAACCATTCCCATACCACTGATGTTGAGGTCATGCTGCCACAAGCTCCTCATCTGCCATGCCGCTAGCTGTAACTCACCTTGCATTGTTTACAGTACGTCAGCCTATAGGAAGAGAAGTCAGCATAGCCATCTGGCTGGCTACCCAGAACTGCAGCTGATAGGATGTGCACTGCAGCACGATACCAACAATCTCCACGTAAAGGCTGAGTGTGGAGACATTTTTATCACTCAGAATCTAATATCGTCATATAACACACCCCTACCATGGGGTCTAAGATGCTTACCTTGTACATCTCCAGTCTCACCAGGGAACTCACTGCCCTTATTTAGTGTCACTTATATATTGTCGGCTTTTAAATAAAGGAGGAAATCAATTTAAAAAAAACCCAACTGTAACAAAGATTATCAACTCAGAAGTTGCTTGTTTATGCATGAAATATCTGTTGTGTTTACCACATTTTGTTAAGTGTTAAGGTTGATTTCTTTTCTGCAGCTAATTTATTTTATGTGGACGTTCATGAGCTCACCAGAAAAAACAAGCTTTATTAGTGCAGTGTACATGGGTTTATGAGTTGTGAGGTAATCATGCCCATCTAATGACATCTAAATCGAGGCTAATTTGATTCTAAATTGTTCCCCTGCTTCTGAGATAAACATCGTAATAACGCCTCGACCCTGCAGTCATGTTTAAAAATCCCTTTCCTCCCAAACAAGCTCATGTCTTGCTGAAAGTAAGATGTTACTCCTGAGCCCTGATTCAAGGTGAAGGCATGACAATCAGAGGCCAATTAAAATACTGTTTAAACAAGCTGAAATCACATCAGTGCAGTACTAAACCAGTTCAGACCAGTGTTTACTGCACCCCACCACAGCTCCTTGTGTCTTGCTCCCTCCCTTACACCTCCAGACATTCCCACACCCAGGGTTTGTTGATTTTCTGTTGATGTTGGCATGCTTCTGTGGAGCCGGGACTGGGACTGACTGGCTGAGGTCGCTCATAGCTGGTTCCAGCTTCTGTCACCGTCTTTTACTCCCCCCCCCTCCCACTCCCCCACTCCATGCACAGTGGGCCTATGTCACTTATCTCATGTGTATTTACCATGTCCTGTTTTTTCATCATTAGGAGAAATCCCAGCACGTTTACAGTTCTCTGTGATTACATTGATCCTGTAGTGCACAGGGGAAGAGGTCTAATCATGCTGGACAGACCAGCTGATAATACTGGGTGTAGTAAAAAAGCAATCTGGGGGCAAAGAGCACATTGGCTGCACTGAAGAAGCACTAAATTTTACAATAAAGGGTGCAAAACAGATAGAAAAGTTATAATGCTGTCATTTTATGTCATATTTTACCCCAGAAAGCACTGCTGCACCACCCAAATAATACCTTAAAACTATGGATATGAACATTCTTGCAAAGTGCAAAGGGAAAGTGTGTTCTCTCAGATTTTTGTTGATTTTAAGTAGTTTAAGAAAATGTAGCTAATTTTATTTTGGCTATTTACAGATCATATTTTATGTAGTAAAATTATTCTGTCTGCTTGTCCATCTACTAATAATGTTGAATGAATTTTTTTATCTGCAGACAGCAGCTAGGAAGAAACAATCTAATAAATTTAGTTTTAGCTTAAGCTAATGCTATCTCACCAGCTGGCTAGTGTGATGGAGTTCCTGCTTCAGCTCTCTCTTTGTAGCAAAAAAAAAAAAAAAAAAAGACAAAAACCAGATTTAGGTCTTAGCTCACTTCTGACCAAATATGTAGCCTAGATACTGGCTCTTTCCTTCACGGGGCAGATTTGAGGGTGCTTTCTTTTTTTGCATGACTTGACTTAACCTGCTAGACTTAAACCTCTGAGCTCCACACAAAGCGAGAGGATCTGACACAGTGTTTCCTCAACCCTTTGTCGAGCTCCTTTTGTGTGTGTGTGTGCCCAATGATGCAGAAAAGAAAAAAAAAGTGACGCTATGTCTTGTTGGTAGTGTAAAATATCATGTTTCAGGGTAATGTGATAATATAGTGTCATGAACACAGGTGCAGTCAGCATCTTTAAGCAATGGTTACCTTAGCAGAAATTGCAGACAGAAGCTCCATCCTCGTACTTTCAGGGCCTTTTTGTACGATCCTATCATAAAACTCCTTTGTTTTTAAGCTGAACATCGATGCAATTAAACTGTAAGTTTATTTATAGAGACTCTTTAAAAACAACACCAAGATGCTGATTTACAGAGAGGAGTAAAATAGATTAGATAATCGGAAAGTTAAGTAAAAAGTACACATTAAGAAGAACAAGCTGACAGAGTTGTAAATAAACCTGCTGAATGTGTCTGACTGTCTACTTTGTGGTTCGGCTTGGGTCACTCGTGGTGTGGTTGACTTAATTACTGGGTGTTGGACACTGTGAGTTATCACTTACGTGTGTCTGAGTTTACAGCATGACTGTTGCTTTTAACTGAGGTGTGTGAGGACAGCAGCACAGGCACAGCACTGTGTGAATATTAGTTCAATTAAAAGATTTTAATCGTAGCACAGATTGATTTGTATGATTGTCCTGGTTTTTTTTCCTGCACTCTGTTTTCACTGGTCTGGTCCAGTTCTGCTTCATGTCACCATGTTTTTCCCTTCGGCCTCCTCTTTGTTATTTTCAGTCAAGCAGAGAGGAGGGGCTCAGTTTCTGGAAAGGGGTACATTTCTGAATAATGGCCTCGCCGCAGGGTCTAAATGAGTGCACGAGGCAAATATAATAGAAGAATTTTGTGTTTGAATAACCATCTTTCTGACCTGCTGTCACTCCCTCTTGTTCCTCTCCTCTCTACTTTTTGAACAACCTCTCTCTGTTTTTCACCCCCCCCCCCACCTCTACATTTGTCCAGCACTTTCTTTGCCTCTCTGGATTCCTTCAGAGTGACTACGATTTGCATGAGAAGTGGCTGAGAACGGGCCCCCTTCCCGTTTTCCTCCCTTTGTCTCACCATTCTTTTATTCCAAACCCTTCACACTTATGCCCCTTCCTCACTTTGTGCCGTGCATTATATAAGAGCGCTGCGTAGCACCGGCCAATCAGTTAGCTGAGATGGTCACTGTGTTGGGCACAGGCCTTTTTTCCACTGCTACATAATTTCCCCTCCCTGTCCTGGGAGTATGTGAACACAGGAACAGTTCGGGGGAAAAAATAACTTGAATTTTGAAAGAAACTGGAATGACACTGAAAAGGAGCCACAGAATCCACCGAAGCACATCTAAATGTATTTATCTGCACTGCCAAAGACTTTGGCTTTAGCTCTGAGCTGCGGCTTATTTAGGTTATTTGGTCTCTCTGAAGAGACTGTATCTATATTTACCTAGGTGCAGCTCTGCAACAGGCTTTTAACTTGAAAGTTAGGTAACAATTACCACGAAGCAGCTCCATGGCAACAAAAGATTATGAGCTTAACGTGCACCTATACTGACAGTCAAGAGCTGCAAGCATAGATTGCGGACTGTTTATACAGCTGCAGTGCTCACAGAGTCCACAGGGGGCGCTCTGACCTTTGACCTTGTCTGGACACACAATAATCCTGTTAGATCTGGCTGACTGGCTGCATGGGCAAAGCCTGAGGTGAGAAATTGACAGATTCTAACAGAAATTCTTCCAATGGATAATCAGAGTTATAGGGTGACATAGTTGGTGCAGGTTTCTGCAAATATTAGAGTGAAAACAGCAGCAACAATCACATAAAAACTACTCAGGAAAATAGGTTTTTAATGCTGATAGACCTGATATAACTTCTCTGAGAATTTCTGTTAATATGCACAAATCCAATGATAAAACTAAAGAGTGCATAATATATATATATTTTGCTGTCACATTCACCTGAAATACAATAAACAAGTAGCGGCACTTAAAATAAACACAGCAGTTGTCCCATGTGAAGTCTTCGGTATGGAAATGTCTTATTGATTAACTATTTTAAGGAAGAATTCAGACAATAATAAGTCAAGTTCCACACACCAACCAGGCTGGTGTGAAACAAAAGCATGAAAGAGAATCAAGAGAAAATCCCAATGTGTTTCCTGGAGGGGGACCGCTGAGTATGAGCTTTTGGAAATGAAATGCAGAAGTGCATCCTGTCTCCTTGTGACGCTGGGTTACAACCAGCTGATCTTCTTCACCTTTACAGTCCACTTTCATCCTGCAACAGGAGAGAAGTCACATGTTTATGTCATGCTTGAGACAGGAAGCGAGCGTTCAGATTGACTGACAGCTGTTAATAAATGTGAGCATCATGTTAACGTGTAAGCGTTTGTTGATACAATACACATGTGGACGGATGTGGACCCTTCTGCATTTTATGAGAGATCTTGTTTTGGATACTGTAATGTGTGTGAATCCTGTATGGTCAGGTCTATAACCTTCAAATCAACTGTGTGTCCCTTATTAGCGTGTGAAATGAGTTCACATGCACGTCAGCAGAAACATGCTTTAGCAGTCCTGCTATATGTTCAGCCATGTGCTAAACCTGAGCTTAATCTTCAACCTGTGCAAACATTTCTGCACAAAATTATGCATTTTGACCCTTTTCAGTTTCCTGACAAGCTGCCAGTTTACTTATTTTACATTTATGGAGTCAAGCCAATCTAGTTTTTCTAGTTTTTTAATTAACTTTTAAACAAAATTAAATAAAAATACACTTTGAAAATTGCATTTTTCTGCATATTCAATACTGTTTAATTTATTTTTTGAAGCAACTCCAACTATCGAATCCTGACGACATTGAGGATTTTAGAATTAAATCTATGTAGTCGCTGACTGTCCGGAAATAAAACATACATTCTTTTAAAAGTTCATTTAACATTTTGGGAAATGTGCTTATTTGCTTTTTGCCAAGAGGTCATGAGAAGATTACACTCTCAAAATCCCCTGAACGGCACCTCTAAAGCTCACAAATTAACATGTTTCATCCATACAAAAGTGTAAAAATGACATGATGTAGCCCCATAATCTCAAACTATACCTTTAAATTCGTGCAGTGAGTACATTTTCCTGTTTAATGGCACAATTGTTGCTGCAATCCAAACTAATCTACCCGCTTTCTTGCACAAATATTATAAACACAGGATTAAAACCACAAAAAGTTTTCCCTTTCCTGTTTTCCATCAGTTGCAGTTAAAAACCCAGAGTTGCTATTAAAGCAGCACTGAAGCAACACTGTGGGAAGCTGCTATAAGGCCAAGTCATCCTACAGACTCCTAACAATAGCTAGAAGAATAGAAGAATAGCCAGAACCAAACCAGTTGGTACAGGACATGTTGCCTTATACTGGCATTTTAATAAAATCTTTTGCATTTTTATTTAACTGCTCTCTGTAGCTCAAAGCTCATTTCATGGGGTTGCATCCTCTCCTACTGTCATTTTACTTTCTTAAAGGTTGAAGTTTCAGGATTTGTTCACCTCTTTGCTTTCCCGACAGTCCCCGCAGATGCACCCCAGGCAGCCATTGACCACCTGGATGCCGCAGAGCACCAGCTGGATCACCGCCATGGCCAGCAGTATGGAGAACAGAACGATGTGCCACATCACAATGTTCTTAGGGTACTCGCAGATTTTCCACATATCTTGGTTTACAAGGTAGCTGTCGTTGCCTCTGCAAGGGAGAGCATTACACACAGCATTAATGAAACTATGTGTGAAGCAGGCCAAGTAGGTAGAAATAGCATTATGACGTTATGAGTTGGGGGGAAAAAATTTGTCAGTAAGATGCTGAAGGGAAAAAGTGAGGATTAGAGAAGGAAAGTGCATGGAAAATAGAAAGGAGAGGAACTGAGAGAGAAGTTCAAGATGTTTTGTTGGAGAAAAGTGACATTAACAGGTTTCCAAAACTATTGATGGTAGAAAATTAAAGACGTGTTCTGACATTTTGGGAAATACACATTGTCATCTTCCTGCTGAGAGCTAAATGAGTTGATTGATACCACTCACATGTGTGTACAACATAGCTAGCTAGCCTAGCTTAGCACAAAGACTGCTAGCTCACCAAATAACATGTTAACATAGCTAACATTGTTAATTCCATGAGAAAAACAGTGCAAATGCATTATCATTAAGGATTTTGTTACATTAGACAAAGTTAAGCTAGCTGTTTGCCAATGTTTTCAATCTCAATGCGAATCTAAGATAATCGGATGCTTTATTTTTAATGTACAAACATCTGACTTTTCTATTCTTTTATCACTACTTTACTTGCTTCAGAACTAACTTTACTTTGAAACAAAACTTTGGAACTGGGATAAAAAAAGAAGTATTAAACATCTACAATTAGATGTTTAGAATAGAGGTTGTTCTGTCAAATTGTGGATAGTTTAAACTGATATTATGCAATTCTTTATGTTTTGTGTTATGCAAGGCAATTATTTTCTGTTATCTTAAATCTTCAAATTGCCTGTTTTTGCCCGACCCCCAGTCCAAAAGACAAAGCTATTCAATTTACAATGATATTTAACTGTAGAGAGCAGAAAATCCTCACTGAGACAAGCAAATGTTTTAGTATGTAGATCGACAAATCAGTTAATTAACTAATAATTTTGGCCAAATTGGAGATATGAAAATACTAATGGTGGTTCATGGTGCATTTGCATAGAGACGGTGAACATAGCAGAGCCCCACATAGAAAAACAGGAACAGAAAAAAGGGGAAATTGAGTTTTCCTGGAGGAAGGACGATGAGGTTGAATATTAATATCCCACCATGTATTGTGTAATCAAACATGGTTCCCTCCCTGTAAACACTGGTGCCCTTTAAACTGCTGTCATCATGGACAGCAAAAGCCAACATTTTAACAACATGCTCATATTTATTAACAAATTTCCCAATCACCTGATGGGCCTCTATCAGCTGACTCAGTTTTACCTGCCTAAGCTTGTAAAATGCTTCAGTGGTGCCAATCATGTCAACCCCTGCGGTATTATCTCTTTAACTGGGTGTATTTTAAGTCATATAGCTTTGAGGTCCAGCAAGGTGACAAAGTATACTAGAGGAACTGTTTCTGGCTGCAAAATATAACAAGTATATATGCAAGTAGCTTAACATGACCCATGACTGAGATTACAAAAAAAAGGAATTTCCCTTTTGACTATGAAAAAATTGCCTATTCTGAACTCTCATGTTCATCACTGCAGAAACAGTGAGTGCTGGTCCTGTCTGCCACCTGCTGGAGTTCAAATATATAGCATTTATTATTTTAACCACCAAGAGCTGAATCTTTTCTGCAGCTCTAACAGAGACAATGGAAGTAGATAATAGAGAAGTGCAGATACACAGTAGCATGCTTGAAAAAAATGAGAAAGGACTGCAAAAAAAGGCTGCAGAGTACTTGTCAGAGCATTATTATCGACTGGAGGTATTCTCTATTGCGTCACCTGCATAGAAAAAGCACATTTAAATGAGTGATGGTGGGAGAAACACTCACGTGCCGAGGTTTTCAAACGGGGATTCCCATTTGCCACCGGCCACTCGACACTTGGGTCCAACAGCCAGACCGGCTGAGGACACACTGGTGCAGTAGATCGCTCCCAGCAGGCCGAAACCAGAGGAAAACACTGAGTTCAGCATCTGAAAGACAGATAGGAACACATCTCACAACACATTTCCATCACATCTCATGGTCTTCCTCAGCAGAAAGAAAGAAAGAACCATTACACTGTTTTTTTCTTTGCTGATGGGCCTTTCACTGTCTCCACAACAGACCAATCACCATTTTCTTTCCCAATAATTAAACACAAGTGAGTACTCTTCACTCTGTAATGGAGGAGATTCATAGCCCTACTTCTGAAAAATATATTTAACAAAAAATAATTCGCAGCACAGTAAATAAATCACTTAATAACAGGACGCTAATGCCCCTATGGTGAAATGTCATTAAAATACCCATGATTCTAATTTGTCCCTCGGCCCCTGATATCACATCGCCTCCGCCTTTGCGTTTTACCACCCATCATTATCAGTCCCGTCCCTAAACTGACATAAACTGTAAATGGAAATCTGTCAAATGACTTTACTCACACGGCAACGGTTGCCACAGCAACCTTTTCCACAGCAACCCTTGCCCCCGGCCCTGATAGCTGAGCAGCTCGGGCACAGCATCTGAAAAGTTCGAAAATAGAAAATATTTTGTCATTCTTCAAGCAAGCCATAGCACAAGTGCTATCTTACTTGAAGTTTTTTAAATGTAAGCCAGAGTTTCTCAAAGGCATTTCATGTGGAGGTGTGGTGTGTGTTGTTATATATGTGTGTGTGTGTGTTCTCTTATCTGTTAAAACAAATGTTTGTGAATCCTGAATCGAATTTTACTGTCTCATCCCACCAGACAATGTCACACATTTAGGGGTGGAGGGAATAAATCCAACTTCCTTGTTACTGATCCAAACTGTATTATCGCAGTCATAAAGACGTGTCCTTCCACAAGACTCAAAGGTCCCTCTGATCCACGATGATGATGAGATTAAAATTTTATGAATTATTTATTGTCCTTGTCAAATGGCAAGAAAAATGCTGGCGGTGACTCACATAAACAGATCTGTTGTGTGTGTCCTTGGTGAGGAAGTGAAGGAGATGTTTTAATCTTGTAACGGTGAATAGTTTCCAAGTTTCTCCAAAAGTTCTTCTTATAGTAGAACATGTCTTTTACATTATAAGACATACAGTAGTGGAGTTAATATCCTGATCCTTCACTTAAGTCAAAGTAGCTCCATGTGTAAAAGTACTCATTGCAAAAAGGGCTGAAAAATTTGTGATATACTATCACATATTATATTTATATATTGTTCAGTAAGTGTAAGTAGCATTTTAATCGATGTCATGCTCTCTTGATGTCATGAAGGTGGAGCTCATTGCTTTGCGTATGTTGTTTAATCATTAACCATGTATCCTTTTATAAGATCATCACATGTTTTGGATATTAAAATTTTAAATTGTAAAGTGAATGTAATGGTGAAAATAGTGTTTTTCTCTGAATTATAATAATCGTAAGTATAAAGTGACATCAAATGGGAAAAAGGTAAAAGTATGTTAAAAGTGTACTTGGCTTGATGTACTTTGGTCTTTAACTGTTCTTTATGTCTGTTTCAATGATTCTTAAAGAGAACATTTTTAACATGCCTTTTTGTGTAATGGAAAAAATAATTGACATCCTACATATACATACAAGTCAAACAGCAAATAATACATTAAAATTTTTTGACAAAATTGTGTAATGCTTAATTATCTCCTCCAAACAATAAAACCCAAGAAAACTAGCAATGAGATTTTACAGGTTTACACAGAGCAGCTATTAATTGACTGAAAAAACCCAATAAAACAAACAGTAAAACATCAAACCAGACTTTGAAGATGAAAACCAATCATAATCCTTTACTCACAAACAGGCCTCCTCCGATGAGCCCCCCCATGAGCCAGACCTGGAGGGAGATTTGATCAGTTTCCAGACTCTGTCCATCAGGGAAGAACAGCAGCAGGTTGGCGATCATGCAGATGAAGGCTGAAGGCAGCAGGATCAGGCCCACCAGGCGGGCACACTTCCCCGTACAACACATGGTTTTTACCTTTTTATCTCTTACTTACTGCTCCCTCTCTTTTTCTACTATCACTCCGAGTATGTTTCCCTTTCTTAAAGTCCGAGGGGAACGAGTGAAAACTGGGCGAAACACTGGAACGCAAGGGAGGCGAGTGAGACTGAGAAGCTCACCCCTGACAGCACACCCTCTCACACTGCGAAAGTCAAACACAGCCGGTGACAGTAACAGCAGGAAGCAGAGAGGGAACAAAGGCCAAGTCTCTGGTGTGGCTGCAGGCAATCTGATTTCAGACCTGCGTATCTTCTCAGATACAAATGAAAATCTTCAGTGGCAACAAATGTCGAAGTTACAGTGCAGGATAAACATTAAGCCCAAACAAACTACAGAGCACACATATGAGGGGAGGGTGTCTATGTGTGTGTGTGTGAGTGTGTGTGTGTGTGTTTGTGTGTTTAGGGGGACACTCTCATGTATTTTTGCGCCCTTTGATACCTGCTCATGATGATACCAGTCTGTTTGTTCTATTTATGGCCTACTGCAAACACAAGAGAGGGCTTGGCCTCCAGTACAGCTTTAATAAAAGCTGTGTAAGCCAAAGATCTGAAACATAATTAACTGGTACCGTATGAGGTGTAAATTAATGAGTGTGTGTGTGATGAATTTAAAGCAGCACCGCTCCGGGGAATGTATTGAAAAAAAGAATCTGCCACCAAATGAATACCAGAAGTCCCTTTCTGTCATTGTTGACTAAATTGGGGCCTAACAGAGGCCAACAAAACATAACTGAGCTTAAAACACAAAAATACAAATGAAAGACAGGTAAAAGTCTCAGGTTCACTGTTTGCCAATACTGACAAACCAATTAATTGCAAACCCGCCCGCTGCCATGCACCACTAAAGCATGATATAGGGCCTTAAGGTGGCTCCTGCATGTTTACCTGCTCTTAAACCTATTATATCAGGTATGCTTACATGGTGCGTATTCCTAAGAAAACGGATTTAATCAATTCGCCACAAACTGCACAGGTTTCTGGGAGCTCAGGGAACAGACCATATTGTCAGTTTTAGAGGATCTTTAGATTCATTAGATATAGAATCTGTATAATCTCTATAGAGGAATGATTTTACTTTAGTTTTATACGCTTGGTTACATTTTAAGAATGGCATTAAATACCATGTCATGTGATAACAGGCTCGTCCTGTTCACAGCTGACGAATGTGGCAAAACGTCAGCTTGTAGAAATCCCCAGTTGTTCCTGTAAGTGGACCAGACAAGTCGTTTGACAAAGCGTTCAGCTGCAATGGCAGGTAAGAGTGTTTTTGTATAACTGCATAAAAACATATTAAATGTGTTCTGATTGCAAGTGCTGCCTGTGTCACGTATTTCAGTTGATCTGACGTAAATTTGCAGTAAAACGCTTTCAGACTTTTAAGTGTCGTCAGGAACTTTCACCCTCAGTTTCACTTTTGGATTGAACGTGAAAACAATACAAGAGAATAACAATGAAGACAATGATAATGTTGCATTTATAATAGTGAAGGTGTTTAATACCTGCAGTCTGATCAGTGGGACAACCTCAGCATGCATTAGACATGGTTTTAACTTGGCATTTTGGTTTTACTTTCTCTTTTATTCTTCTTGCCTCTTTCTTTATTCTATTTCTTCTTAAATATGATCTAAAGTCTTGAATGTTTGTGTCCTAACCACTTCCTAAATCTAAATTCCATTTCCAATCAAAGAGTGTCCTTTTCACATGCTCATCAGCCTCAGCTGCACTTTGTACTTAGTGGCAAATATTAGCACACTAGCACGCAAAACTCATGGTGAAAAAAATTATACCTGCTTAGCGCGCCAATGTTAGCATATGGCTGATGGCACCACACAGTCCCAGAGAGCTGCTAGTGTGACTCTTAGCGCTACAAATGACATAATGCTTTTGTGTTTTAGTGTGTTTATTTTGGTTTGCTCTCACCACCAGTATTTTCTGACATGGGGAACACAGTCATGTTCAACAAATCTTTAAAGATGTGTTCTTTCTATTTGTTTATTAGTGTGAAATAACAATGCAGTGCACACATCTAAAAAAAAAAAGAACTGTGGGAGTATAACACAAGTTTACGTATTATTTTTAGCCCCGTCTAGAACCCGCCCGGTGACAGTAACTTTGGGTGCCATATGGAGGTTTCAGTTGGGCCCTCCACCATCCAGACCCCCAAGGCTGTCAGGTGAGTGTAATATAGACTCAGCTGCCACTTTAGAAGGAGCTGATGTGCTCTAATACAAATGCCTTGCAGAGGATCCTACCTTCAACTTCAAAAGCTCCTTTAATAAGCTGTAGTTTGTGGTGATGTTGAATTGCGCCGCTTTACTGAGAGGTGATTCTCATATTAATCTGCCTATGAGTTATAGGCGTTGGTGAAATTGTTTAATTGTTTAATTAACATTGCAGTATATCACTCCATTTAGTGTCTTCAGTTTTGGAGTTTCAGTCTTGTTAAGGTTGCAGTGATAATATAACTAATATTAATAACCTTTATTTGTATTTTGATTTTCAAAAGAAAGTCATATAGCAATTCACAGAAGAAAAAAAAAACCCAGACATATCTGCTATTTTATTTGTGTGCAATATGTAATTAATCACACATTGCCAGTTTGAATTTGACATTTTTGAAAATCTTACCCCTCTAGCTGAGGTCACAATAGGATGGACTGTCGTCGGACTGGCACGATTCATCTTTGGTCAGTATGCTCTTTAATACAATATTTTACTAAATTTGCTGTTTACTATGTCTTTCTACATCCCTCCGCTGTTTGGTAACCACTCTTGCCACCATTTGTCCACAGGTGTGGTGTATTTCAAGGACTGCCCTCAGCAGCCCAACATTCCCACCTACCTGTTGGGGCTGGCGTTGATACCCCTGCTGATGATACCTTTTGTGACTTTTCCCTGTGAGAGTATTGCAGCTCAGCCACAGGTGCCCCCCGGGGGTGTCAAAGCCTGTCTGGCGTGTTCAATAGGCCTGTTTATCTACGCTTGGATCCTGGCAGGTAAGGATGAAAATATCCCAGATGCCTTTTCTAGAATAACTTATTGTTTACTTACTTGTTTTTGTCCCATGCACCTACAGG
Source organism: Pempheris klunzingeri (assembly GCF_042242105.1). Lineage (NCBI taxonomy): Eukaryota > Metazoa > Chordata > Actinopteri > Acropomatiformes > Pempheridae > Pempheris > Pempheris klunzingeri. The sequence continues at coordinate 6,517,832 of NC_092034.1, forward strand.
GGACGTGTGGGTCTTCTCAGTGTATCAGCCCAACTATGATCCCACAGCCGCTGATGGTCTTTACTGTAATAAGACGCTGTACACTTTTGCTTTCTGGAACGCAGTGTGGGAGACTTTTGTGATTTGTCTCACCCTGGCCAATCTGTGCAGAGGACTGATGTGTTGTGTGATGATGAGTCCCGCACCAGCAAACAGAGACTTTTACAGGAATGTATGAGGCATGGATGTACGCTTCATATGATTATAGTGTGCATAGAACACAGAGAATTATTGCATTGTGCACACTGAATGGGACTTTACAGGGATTTTACTGCAATTTGTGCTGATGGAGAATTATCCACCACGGTAATATGTGGCACTGCATGTGAATGTGAAATTATTTTCCTTATCGATTAATCTGCCAATTATTTCTCTTTCTTTCTCTCTTTTTTTTTTGTTTTTGGTCGATAAAATAAAAATGGATATTGCAATTTCCAACATGCCAAACTTATGAAACCCAAATATACTCAGTGTAATGTCACATAAGAGGAAGAAAAACATAAAATAAATGTAAAATGCTTAAGGGAATGGCTCAATCAATTATCAAAATAGCTGCCAATTATTTCACTATCAATCAACTATCCAAGCAATCAGCTATCATTCATTTATTGTTACAGTTCTTTGACATGTGTGTTTTATTCCACTTTGTTTTCTACAAACTGTAGTGTTATTTTTTTGTTATTTCACTGAGGCATCAATTGTTTTGTGTAACTATATGCAGTATATGGACTTATTTATGTGCTATTTGCCTTATTTGTTTATTTTATTCAGAATACTATGTGTATTATTAATTATTTGCATGCCATTTTTAAATAAAGGCGTGTTCATCTTTTTTAATCCATATTTTTATTGACAAACATCATGACAAACATAGACATTATATGAATACACAATGTCAGGGGTCGGAACATCAACATAAATCACATCACAGCACCCAAAAATCAGCTCATAAATATAATGTAATGTGTACATATGTTGTGTGTTTTGATTGCTTTTCTATTAAAAATTTAATTGAGTTAATGTATTGTTTGACTTTATTTTGAAATATCGTAAAGCTCGGTTTATACTTTGAAATTTTAGATTTGCTGATATGTGATTTTGCGAGTATTAAGATCAGATTAATGATACAGAATTGATTTCTTTTGATAGATGGGTAATTAAAAAATTGAAACAATGTGTTGGGAAATAAAAAGGCGGGTGAATATTGTCATTCCTCCGCGCACCGATGAGGCTGGGACTACTTATCTGCGCTTTGGGGTGCGTTTGGGCAACATCCCCCTTTTCTCGCGAGAAACTTGTGAAAAAACTCTGCTCCCATCTGACAGTCTGACAGCCCCCCAATCTGGTCGATCAGCCAATAACGTGAAGGTAAACATTGCCTCGCTGTCCTCGCTCCCGTCGTTCTGGATCACATTTTACTCTAAACATTTACAGAGCTGCAAACTTTTTATTTTTTATTTTTGCCACATGACGGTCCAGCTGTAAAAAGGTGTCACAGTCCAAAACTGGCCACCAAACCCTGCGAGCAGCCTTCTGCAATGACAGGCAAGTCCTCCTCCTCTCTGTGTCACATGTCTCTAACATTTAATTCTACAAACATCCTCCATCACACTTGACATATGATTCGGCACATCATAAATGCCACCTAACCTCGTGTTCTTTAATCCCGCTGCTGTCTGTTGTGCGCAGATAAAGTTAAAGAGCTGGTTTCAAAGTGCCTGCAGGCCCGGGACATGGCTTACTGCCCGTACAGCCGCTTCCCCGTCGGTGCCGCCATATTAACAGCAGATGGCGCTATAATTACAGGTGATAACCCAACAGGTGACTTCTCTCTTAACTTCAAGTGCACACATCCGGATGAACTGAGAGACTTGAAGTGCAGTGTGGTACAAGACATTCACTCTACTACTACTGTGCTGGGGTTCAATTTTGAATAGGAGGATTATATTTGACATTCATCGGATTCTATTTGAATATTTGCTGCGCTGCACTCATTGTCCAGCCAGTCACTAGGCAGATTACAGTGTTCGTTCAAAACTATGATGCAGTAGAATAAACTATCAAGTTGTTAGAAGTCAACCAGCCACTACCGCAAAGTGCTGCTCACACACGCATCAGCTTTAATGATGCAACGAGAAAATATGTATGACAGCAGACAGTTTTCTGCTTCTGAAAGTGCATTTTGCTGGTAATACTTGTGTATAGTTAGCTAATTAAGATAATGACCGCAGGGCTTTGTATTTTTACATTATTAAAAATATCTGTAAAGTTATCTGTGCATATTCATCTCAGTTCTATAATCATAACTTTATTTCATTCAGCTAAAATATCTTTGTGCAGACACAAGATACTTCCCCTCCACCCATTTCCCTTTTCTACATTTCCCTTTTTTTAATTGCAACTTCCTTCTGACTTTGTCTAAACCCACACACACTTTTTCATTTATTGTTTCCTACATATTGACACTGCTGCTTATCTTATTGTATCCATCTTATCTTAAAGTACTCTGTATGCTGAGGTGAAGTACGATGCATTGTTATACAGTAAATTAAATTGCCCAAAAGTATAAAGAATAGTTGAAAACAGCTCCAGTTTGGCTATTCAGCAGTAGTAGAATGCAGCTTACACACAAATGCATCAGTCATGATATAATGTATAAGACAATATAACATTAAGAGGTGCCATTCTTATGCATAATGTGCATTTTTTTGCTCTTATACCTCAAGCAAACCTTATTGGTATAAAACTATAAAAAAGGAACTATAAAGTGGTTCACAAAGAGAAAGAGAGAGATATAAAAACAATGGGTGTACCACTCATTAAGTGAAGTTTTTAAGAATAATGTGAGAAGTATTTGTGTGTTTTCAGGCTGTAATGTGGAGAACGCCTCCTACGGTCTGACGGTGTGCGCCGAGCGGACGGCCATCCAGAGGGCCGTGGCGGAAGGACACAGGCGGTTCGCGGCCATTGCTGTGACATGGTGAGACTCTCAGTACGGCGACATTAAGAGTTTCGTAAAGCACACGTTCTTTTGCGTTCATCCTCTCATCTCTTTTATGTAGTGACATCAAAGACCGTTTTGTCGGGCCATGTGGAGCATGTCGACAGGTCCTTATGGAGGTGAGACGTCTCTTTTATGAGCAGCACTGGAGAATCATTATCCAGAGATCAATACATGATACCATATCACAATAAATGACTTGATGAGAAGTTGATTTTTGCAGTGTATATAAACCAGGGACACTCCTCTATTCCTATCAGGCCAATCTTTGATACTGCAGTAGGCAGGAGTGTGTATAGCACAGAGTCACTGTATTTTACAGGCATGTTAAACATTGATGGCAATGACCAGAGTCAAATGTTATAGCCTCCTCATGAAGTAGCAGCATTTCGGATCCAATCATAATTCAAAACAGTGGTTTAGACTTCAATAACAGACACTTTTTAAGGCAGACGCTGTTTGTACCCAGGTGTCAGTAGCCAGAATTTTGTGTGTTGGAAATAGTATATATTTTCTTTTCCCCTGTTTTTTTAATATTTGTATTACACTTTTATGATAATACTAATATGGAGTAATGATAATTTACAATCATCATAAATTAAACTAAATTAAAGCTATTGGACACTGAGGTCACGTTCTCTGTAGTTTTTCCATGGAATTTGGAGCTGGATGTCACTGTACATGCAGGATGTTTTATATGTTGATTCCAGCACTTTCAGGTACACAATTTCAGAAATGTCAACAAATATAAATAGGTGAATATCTAGTATTTCTGCACCCACATTTTATTACTGGAGAGCGCGACTGGAGCTTTGAAACTGCATTCAGACCTCGATGTTGGGAAATGAAAGATGCACAGAAACCATAACGGAACAGTCTCTCTCTCCCTCCCTCTCTCTCTCTCTCTCTCTCTCTCCAGTTTGGACCAGACTGGGTTGTATACTTAACCAAGCCTGATGGATCTTACAAAGAAACCAGCCTCAGTGAACTGTTGCCCCTAGCCTTTTCCCCTGCCCATCTCACAAAGAACTGACATATAGCCTCGATAGCATCCTCACACATAATACTTTAGTACTTTTTAGCCACAAAGTCTCTTGAATTGTGTTGAATTAGGTAATAAAACAATAAAACTCATTTTCCCCTAAATACGTGTGATTCTTCGTCTCCTTCTTCATATTATTATTGTTATTGTTATTATTATTATGACTTCAGCTCTAAAGCGCTGAAGATGACGTTGCAAAAACATCTATGTCACGTGATAAAAGTGGGCGGGTCCGAATTCAGTTTCCGGAAACATGGAGGCTGTTGTGAGCGATGTGGTAGCTCCTGAAGACCTTCTAGTAAGTTTTCAAGTTATTAAACGTCTTTCTTTTTATAAAGCATATACGCCAACAAACGGGTGACATTTTATGCGGTTCTCACAACATATTTCGAGTTGTTAAATGCAGTAATTTGGGCAAATAGCGACGTGTTCGAGGATAGTTTTGTCGCGTCACATAGCTAGCTAACGCTAATGATGATGTATATGGTTATAAATGGTCGCGGTAATTTCCGCCAATAGAGGTACAAGACTCATGCTAATAACAGTTTGGGAAATATATGCTCTTTTGTGAGCTATAATACCTTAATAAGTGGATGTCAACTACTATTTCCTACTTAGGAAACATTACACAGTGCGCGCTAACGTTACATCTGCCAAATCAGACATGACAATTGTCATGTGACAGGAGCACAGCAAGGCCTTCCTGTTACAGATGATTTAATTAGATTACAGAAAAAGTAAGTTCTGTGGTTCTTTTTGGTTTCGACAGAAATTTGAGAAGAAGTACAACAATGAGCTGATGAAGGGAGCTGTCTCCAAAGAAACGAAGTTTGAATATGCTTGGTGTCTGATCCGGAGTAAATACTCGGAGGACATCAAGAAGGGAATTGTGCTTTTGGAGGGTAAGTTAAAGGAATATGTGTCATACTCAAAGCTACATGCTGCAGTAGAGACTTGCTGTCGCCTAATTAGAGGCTTTTTCAGGCTGATCTATCAGAAGTAAATAGTTATTTGACAGACACTCACTGCAGTGAGTAATATCTAACATGTGTCACTGCATAGGCCACATGTCTTCATCCTGGGGAGGAGATGGAGACTCTAAATTAATGCTTGGATCTAATATAAAGAAGCTTGTCTTTTTTTGTCCGTTTTAGTAATTAATTTTGACATTGAGTTGGGGTCACTGGCTCACATTACATTGTAACTACATTGTAAGCATGAATAATTCATAAAAACATTTAGAAGAAGCAATGAAATCTAGTGTGAAAGGGTGTAAAGGTGTGTGTATTTGCACTATGATGTGATCATTTCTGGTATTAATTTGGAGTCACTGGGTCACACGACATAGAAGCTATTGAAAATAAATTGAATAAATTATTATTATTATTATTAAATAAATTGTCCATAAAAAGTACTCGCAAAAAATAGACAAAGCCCCAAAACCCAATATAAAGATGCGTGTCCTGTGTGCCTGGTGTAGAAATAATCTCTGGTATTGATTTAGAGTCTTCACCTCACATTACATGGAAGCTATTGAAAAAAGGACACAATGGTTTTATTAAATTAGTCATGGGAAATTAATAAATTACACATGAGCAATCAAAATATGTGTGCTACATAAAATCTGTTATATTTTATTTATTTATTTTATTGTATTCTATTGTAAAGTCAGCAGGACGGTGTAATAAAAGCATTATTTTTGTGCTTTGAAGCTTGAACTCTGGGGGGAGCTGAACAAGAGGACGCTGCTGGGTCTGGAGTGTAATGGAGAATTCTGATATATACTGATATATGGGACATTTTACAGTGTTGCTTTTAAACATATTTTAATCATTTCTGTGATTTATTATAAGATATCAGCTGCCATATGCATCAAAGGAAGGATTGCTGTTACATGTTAGCTTGTAGGATTTCATAATCAGTCAAAACAGTTTGAATCAAGGTTGTTTTTTTTATCTTGTAGAACTTGTTCAGAAGGCATCAAAGGACGACTCCCGGGACTTCTTGTTCTACCTTGCAGTGGCCAACTACAGACTCAAAGTTAGTGTCTTTCCTCAAGCCATGACAGTATTGACATTGTTAAATTCATGGAATTAAAATTGTAGCATGTTAACGATTTTTAATGCAGCCCTTACATTTGATTTAAAGTGTGCACACACACCTGAGAGTGCTTTCTGTTTCCTCTTCCCTGTTCTTCTTCCAGGAATATGAGAAAGCTCTGAAGTATATCCGAACTCTTCTGAAGAACGAGCCGACGAACAAGCAGGCTCTGGACCTGGAGAAGCTCATTGACAAGGCTTTAAAGAAAGGTAAGAACCAACGTGTAACATACTTTGATCAATTATTTGACCCTGAAATATGAGTGTAAATCCACTATGCTGATACTTGTATGTTGTCATCTAGACGGTTTGGTTGGCATGGCGATCGTCGGGGGAATCGGCCTTGGCGTGGCCGGTTTAGCTGGCCTCATCGGCTTGGCTGTGTCAAAAGGAGCTGCTAAATCCTAACCTGAACACATGATGACGTGTCTTCATTTTGCTGGACTGACACACTGACACTTCCTCTGCATAAACAATTAAAACTTTGTGGCGAAAGCTTGAAGGATGTAACACTTTGGTGTGAAGGTGAATATGTACTGAAACATATTAAGGGTTTGATTAATGCCAGTGAAAAACCTGTTTTCATATATGAACAGGGCTGAGCTTCACCATACATATGACATTACATATACACATGCATTCACTCACCATAGCATGGCACTTTTTCATTATTTGTGTAAATAAATTAGAATAGTAAAGGTGCGCCTAAATTTTATGTAATTTCTTAGTTGGTATGCACCGCAGCCTAAACTTACACGACCTTTACATTTTGTTAAAAAAAAAGTTGTGGTTCTGTAACGGTTTGATTGTTTTTGACATCAGAAGTGCATTTTTAATGAAAGTGTTACTAGTGGGAAGTGCAGCATGTAAGGCCAAAAACAGCAGTGGGGTTTGTTTGCTGGTGAGGTAGCAGTGACTGCCATGCTACTGTTAGAGGTCCAGCTGCTGCTGTGGAGGCAACAAGGTGATGTTTGAATTTATTCTGAATGCTACTTTAAATTAAGGGAAGCAACACAATTACTGTAAATTAATACCTTTTGTTATGTAAAGCGTATTTCCTTACATTTACCTGTGCTACATTTAATGGGTTGCGTTTTCCATCTTGTTAAATAAAATTATTTTGAACTGAGAGAAGATTGTTGTTCAGTGACATCTGTGTCAGTGCTGGAGCACCATATGTTCAGGTGTGTATCTCTTGAGAATAGAGAGCACTGGGAATAGCAGAAGTGTATGCAGAAAGAAGAGAAAAACATGGTCGAAGAAATGCAGCAACAGAAATGATCAGATATCTCTAAATAATTGGGAATTGTCATTTATATTGTCCAGCTGATTGTTGGACAAAACAAACTTTATGTAAATAAAGTAATTATAAGGAAAAATCAGCAAATCCTTACATTTGCCGAAACTAAGACTATTAAACATTCGGCACCTTTGCATGAAAAATGCAGATTATCATAATAGTTGATCTTCATTTTTGTTTCAGCTCTACTCCAATGTACTGTGTACTGTCATCTGCGTAAAAAAGGATGTTATGAGTGTGTCTTATTTTTAACTGTTATGAAAGACTCGCATTAGAATCTATTGTTCATTGAGCAAAGTATACAACTCCACTCTTATCACTCCTATTTATTAACTCTATTAAAGGTTTTGGCATGCGCAGTGCAAGAGAGTGCATTATCATCATTATCAAGGTCTGTAGCACTAAGATTGGGCCATTCATGTTTGAGTAAAAACCTGCCTGGCCTAGTTCACTTGCTCATCATCCTCACATCTTGACTCTCGAGGAGATTCAACAGGATTTTACAACAGGAAGGCTCATAGAGGCTATCAGTTGGTGTGTAGTGCTATCAGCCTCGTGGGGTGTTATTCATTAACACACCTGACAGGACCGAAACTCCCCAGGGACAGATCAGAGTAAACAGCAATCTACTTTGGTGTGAAAGAGGCGATCGAGTGGGTAAACACAAGAAAAAGCGAGAGACCACGGTGGGTAGAAGTCCCCCACGAATTAATCTAATGTCCGAACAGAGGAGCAGAAAATATAAACAGAATCACTAACCAAAGGTGGACTTGTCTTCCAACTCCTCTCACGCGCAGGTTAGACACTTAAACATCAATGATTCATCAAAGCCAGTGTAATTCGGATTGGCTTCAGTGAGTTTCAGTTACGAGGGCCAATGTTCATTGAGCTTCCACTGGTTTAAACACATGGCTGAGACATATTAATGTGTAATCACCATGAAGAAAGGGAATAGTCTGGGAACATGGTGTATTGGTTAAGTTACACCCAGCATACATGTCATCACACGGTAATTTGAAGTTACTGTATAATCCAGTAGAACAGCAGTGTATTGTTCATTGCTTTATATTACTGCAGGTAGTCACACAAAGAGAGAAAGTAATTAGATTTCTGTCACAGTTTTATGTGCTGTTAACTCCCCCTGGTTTTGATTATTTCTTTCCTACTTTTTATTGTACTGATTGTACTTTGAGGAGATAAATGTGAAGAAACTTGAAGAGATTTTATTCCCTGATACAGTCATCTGGATTTTGCACCAGCTGCAGGCTGAGCAGTTGTGTGGGGAACACCAACAGTGGTTTTTGAGAGTGCAAAAATGATCCTTTTATGGGTTGAAATTATTTTGTGGGGTCTAAATTATTTTAGCCATGCTAGTGCCATTGCTCTACAGATGGCAATGTCAGTATGTTGGTGAATCAGTCTGTTGATCAGTTGGTAGGTCCTACTTTTTGGTCCAGATCGAAATATACTGGATGGATTGGCACAAAATTGTGTTTAGGCATTCATAGTCTCCAAAGGATGAATCCTAATGGCTTTGGTGACCCACTGACTTTTCCTCTAGTGCGCTCATGACATCTCAAAGACTTTTGGGTGGGTTGCCACATAATTTGGTAAACACATTTATGAACCTGTCTGCACTGAGAGTTCTTAATGTAAGTTAGTCCAGGACCACAAGATGGTTCTAAATCAAACAAGAAAGGTTCCTTAAAATGACAACCTCAGTTTAATTTTTTTTTACAGTCGTTAATCATGTTCCTGTTGTAGTAAATAATAAATAATAAACCAGCACACACACAAACACCTTTTTCTTTATGTCCCGATCTATTCTGGACAGCCTTCCCTGCTGTCTCTCTTCATCACCTTTTCATCCCACACCCAGCCACACCCAACTCTTCATTCCTGGAAGGCAAATGAAAAAGTTATGAGCTTCTCTTCAGGTATCACTTTAAAAAAATCACATAAACTTTGTTTTCACAGACGAAGTCCCTGTGACATTGGCGTCTAATAACACAAACTCATCAGCGACCAGTGCTGCGGCCAAGTGGGCTGTAAAAATGAGCTTTGCAAACAGCTTGGCCATAAAATGGAAATTTATGGCAGGGCAGGATCCAGTTTTCAACTCAGATGGAGGTGGATGTTTATTTCCTGCAAAATTGTTTCTCAACAATGTACCAAATGACAGTATGAAGAATGATCACCCACATCTGCAGTTGTTTAGTTCCTTGTTTGGCTTAAATTAGTATTAGACACAAGGTACAGCTGAGGCTAATGGGAATTTGAGACGTTTTGCAAGTATTTGGTCAGAAAACGAAGTAGCAGACAACTTTATATTTTGATCTGATGATAGCAGTATGTATGTTCAGGGGAGCACAAAAGTTCTTACAATTAATCCTGAGGGGAACATGAATGTCTACCAAATTTTATGACAATTCATCTTGTTTTTTTTTTTTTTACTAAAAAAACATAAAAATGAATCTCATGGTGCAGCTAGAGGAGAAAAACCAACGTCATTAGGGTTCATCCTCTGGGGAACACAAATGTTATTACAAGGTTTTATCCAATAGCTGTTGAGATATTTCACTTAATTAATTTAACTTAATTATTCAATTTTAACAACACAAGTAGTTAAAACTGAAAATCAAAAAAGTGATCAAGAATTCAACATCAGTGAAAAACCACTGAAAAACAGTGAAGAAACTGACCTTTACTACATCAAGTAACGCCTTAAGCAAACTCTACTGTAAGGTATATTTTATCTTTAAGAAGTACACAGCTGATTACATTTATGTATCCATTTACATGTACTAATCTTTACCGTTATCATGGAAAAAATGTGGTCCTGTATTATCAGTTTATTCCATCAGCGATAACAACATCAGCCTCTGAAGCAGTTTGCCTGATTCACGATTCAGGTTTATTTCCAGAAACCTTCAAGACCAAAACATGTAGAAGATACAAAACGTAAAAAAGTGTGGTGAGCAGAACGGTTTGCTGTTGATAATACTGTATTTGAGTTACTTTTTAATCAAAGTAAATAAAATGTAACGCTGTTGTCTTGCATAATGTCTTTCAAAATGTTAAAAATAGATTCAGATTAAAGTTTACAGCTATTTCTGTGTCACTGCAGATGATTTACTGGTGACAAACTCCCCTTTGAAAACGCTTCACCTCACACTTCCTTCATGAAAACCGATGAACGGCTTGGGTCAGGTTTATCGTTGGTGAGCTGTGTGTCTATTTCTAGAGCCTCTGTCTTGACCTTCATACAAATGAGTTTGCTGGTTTGCAGATCTCCTCGCCTCTATGCACTTGAGGGCTTTGTCTCGATATTATCAGTGTGGTAAACTCAGCGTGGCCTGGATTTGGCAACACTGACCCTGCAGCTATCAGGAGGATAATTAATGAAGGCACACAAACACAGAAACTAGAGGATGAACTGGATAACTTTGGCCCTTTGTCATTTGCTTTTAGCTTACATGTTGATTCCTTTCCAAACCTTTTCAAAATGATGGGTGTGACAATCAATGATTTCCGATGTCTGATGGCCTTGAGAACTAAAGCAATAAAACTAAAAAGGTGCAGTTGGCTTTGTTCAAAAAGTGTGTAATATAACGCCACTCCAGTATGAAACTTTAGGAGTTTAAAGATACAGATATCAACTTTTTTTTGGCAAATCTCCATCACAAAGAACTATTTAAAATCTTTCATAAATTACTAATAATGTCTGGCTGTTAATCAAAGTGTATAATTTGTTAAAATCTGCTCATAAATCGGATCAAATGTGAGTAAGTCTTAGAGATCCGATGCATTTTGAAAGAAAGAAACACGGTCAAATATGTCTAATGAACATATAAAGTGCGGTGTCATTAAGAGCGACAGGTGACCATTGGACCCTGAGAGCGAGTCGATAAACACCTGTTCAGTTTCAGGGGTGTAAAATGCAACAAAAAAGAAAAAAGATGAAGACAGTGTGTGTGTGTGTGTGTGTGTGTGTGAGTGGAGGGGGGAGGAGAGAAAGCAAGTCATATAAATCATTATACATATCTGCTGACTTGGACACATCTCACAGTGGCAGACCAGACACGCCACACTCTCTGACGTCTATCACACCCAATTCAGATGTTCAGATTTTTTTAACAAGCTTTATTGATTTATAAAAGCGAGATCTGGATATACTTTTGGTTGACTGCTGGGCCGAGGAGGGGTCATGGATCCAATTGTGGAAGTTGTGGCTGTGCTGCTAGGGTTCATCGGTTGGGTGATGGTGGGGGTCGCCCTGCCAAACCGCTACTGGAGGACCTCCACTGTGGACGGGAACGTCATCACCACCTCCACCATCTATGAAAACCTGTGGATGTCATGTGCGACGGACTCGACCGGAGTACATAACTGCAGGGAGTTCCCTTCCCTGCTCAATTTGAGTGGTACGTTGACAAAGAAAAAAATTCAAATTAATGATTTGAATCATACAAATAAGTTTTATTTTTTGTTAAGTTTGATCCAGAACATCATTTCAACACATTTCAATTGAACATTGTCACATTATATGAAACAACCAATGATGCTTTGTCAGGATAAAACAAGTATCCAATAAGTGCCTGTTAAAGGACAATTTCAAAATTTTATAGCTCCTTGAAATTTGCATGTTCATAACAAGACAGGTTTACAGGCCAACACCAAATCTCACAAACTGGCCCCAATCTCATTACTCTTTTTTTGAGGAAGATGGTTAATTCAGTGGCTGTTTATTTCCACTCTGTGCTCAGGTTACATCCAAGCGTCTCGTGCCTTGATGATAACATCGATAGTGTTGGGCACCTTTGGACTGTTGGCGGCCCTGATAGGAGTGCAGTGCTCGAAGGCTGGAGGCGAAGACTATGTTCTCAAAGGGAAGATTGCCGGCACAGCTGGAGTCCTTTTCTTACTGCAAGGTGACAAAGATGAGAAAAAGCATTTAAAAGGTGTATTTTAGGAGAAGGTAAAACAGTGAGAACATCTCCAAAATGCTAAAAAATTACGTTTTATAGCATGTTCAGATCAATCCTCCATAAATTTCTTCCTGGTTTCCTGCAAGAATTTGGATATCTGTGTATCTGGCAGCTTCCCCGCTGCTTTTTCAATGTTTAAAGAATATCTTATTTCACTTCAAAGGTGTGTGCACAATGGTCGCGGTGTCCTGGTACGCCTTCAACATCACCCAGGACTTCTTTGATCCTTTCTATCATGGGACAAGGTGAGATGGTGGTGGTGCTTTGGGGCCGGTTGACTAAAAGGCCAAACATGAAGCCTACTAGTGTTGGCTGACTGAAATTCTGCTGTGTTTCGCAGGTATGAAATAGGAGAAGGACTTTACATCGGCTGGTGTTCCGCTGTGCTCGCCATCGCTGGAGGAGCCTGCCTCACCTGCTCCTGCAAAACGGGCACAAAGGAAAAATAGTGAGTTTGAATCCTCTCTGTCTGCCAAAATATCACACTCATTCATTTATTGATGGATTTACTGTTTATTAATCTCTAAAGTGTGAAGACACTTTCAAATGTGAGGTAGTGACATGAAAAAAAACAGCTCTTACCTGAGGTTAAGGAGATGGATTAATGAGAGAATTGATATACAGTATGAATGTATCAATATATCATTGATCAAATTGATCAAATTATAAATATTCAAATAAAACAATTGATATGTAAAGAATTTTAAGCTAGAATGATAATAAATTAAATAGATAGTTTACTTCAAAAATCAAGTTTTAAAAAGGAAATGAATGGTAATGCACATTGACAAATTCATGAATAGATTTTGATATTTTGCCAAATCTTTTGTCATTTAAATGAACGTTTGAACACATGATGAACGTTTTGCTGTGGAGGCACTCCGGCGGCTTTTTTTTATTGCCTGTTTGATGTAATAGGAGCTCTCATTTCATCTTAACACGTCTGGGTGCCTTTGTTTCTGCCATATTGAAAGTTTTATTTGGCCAAAATACCTCCATGAAGTGTCATGGACAGTGTGCACCAGCTGAAGTGGCTGAAGTGCAATAGAAGTCAAAAGGGCTGGTAACTGATTAGTCATGATCCTCTAACCCAGTCAGAGTGCTTGTCTCCTATGTTTATGCTACTTAGAGGCACATTATACAAAGGCTGGTTAAAGCCACTATGTGTAGGACTTGTATATTGACTTTAACGCCCCCTAGTGGCAAGATCATAAGAGTCTCTGCTGCAAGTGCACAGTGCTTCTCATCGTAACCTTCTTATGATTTCATTGTGACATATTGAAGACACGTTGACATGTCAAAGTAGTAAAACCACAGGTGTGAATAATAAAATGAATGATGGCCGAATTCCATTTAGCTGCAACTGTTTTTGGATGCTAGTATTGTGCTGCTGGTTTGGTGTCAAGATTGTTGATTTGAGGATATAAAGTGATTTATGCGTCCAGCCTCAGTGACTGATGTTTTTGTTTTTAACCATCTTGTTTTGCAGCCCTTTGCCTTATCAAAGCAGGGGAACTGCTTACTCTGGAGCGGCGCCGACCCGAAGCGTGGCTAACAGTACTTACGGCCGAAATGCTTACGTTTGAGCAAGATATGAAAACCAAACTTTGTCAAAAAAAAAGAAAGAAATCAAATCTCTTCCAAATGGCCCGGGTTAACTTCTTCTTTTATCACCTTGAGGGTCAGAGCTAAAAGCTACAGGTCCATCAAATGTTCACTGATGGAAGTAACATAGAACCACTGAACTGTATATAATCACAATATCCAGTGTGTATTGGAATAGCGTTGGAGCGATAGTATTGAATTGTATTGTTGTGTCGCCGCACAAACAAAGTGTATGCTTTTGCAATGATTCTATTTATGTTTCCCCGCTGATGTTAGCACAAATACATGTACATACAGTCGCTTAGTTTCAAAGGAATCCAATCATTTGATGATCTGCACACACATTTCCAGTCATTTGGAAAGGTCAAAACTGTGATAATCCAGATATTTGTGTGTGTTGTTTTGTACAGTTTTATAGCCAGTGGACGAGGGTGGAGGACAAGATATTATTTTGATGGTTTTGTGTGTTTTTCTTTTAGTTTATTTTGCTCTTTTTTTTTCTTTTTTACAATTGCAAACAATAAAATGTGTTATGCTAAATATTTCAGTGTGACTTTGTATTCCTCTAGTCAATAAAGGTATGATTGCACTCTTTTTCTTTTAGCAAAGTCAGTTATGTGTGACGTTTCACATTATTGTTGTTATCATTGATTATCTGAGCATCAGAATCGGCTTTTATTCGTCAAATATGTGAACACATACAAGGAATTTGACTTTGGTTTTCTCATTTCTGTCATGTGCTTACACTTACACATAAATAGACAAACAGGGAAACAAGAACAACAAAGCACACTACTCACAATAAGTTAGGGATATTGTTATTTACATGAGTGCTTTTCCTATTTGGTCTGAATTTTAATGAAATAAGTAAAAGTTCCCTTTGATATTACTAATAATGAATGAGAAGAAACACCATTTTCATTAGTTTAATATTTATTACCCCAAAAACTTTAGACAATAACAAGGATAGCCCCAAATAACAAAAATTGACAATGTCAGTAGCGGGTGTTTCCACCATTTGCAGCAATGACAGCTTGACAGCGACGTCTCATGCTCCTCACTAGCCTCGTGATGTTGTTCTGAGGCAATGCGTTCCACTCTTCCACAAGTGCTACACGCAGTTGTGCCAGGTCACGTGGGGGTGGGGTACGATCATCCACTCTCTGCTTCAGCTGGTCCCAGACGTGCTCTATGGGGTTCAGGTCAGGGGACATTGGTGGCCATACCATATGAGGCACTCCGACTTCCTGAAGCCGAGCTGTGACAATTCTGGCACGATGTGGTGGTGCATTATCATCCATGAACAGAAAGTTGGGGGTGTGCTGGCGGAATTGGGGGATGATGATGGGTTCTATGATGTCTCTGAGGTAAGAACGTGCAGTGACTGAGCCATCTACAATAACCAAATCTGTTTTGCGCTGACTGGTGATGCCTGCCCAGACTATTGCACCTCCTCCACCAAAGCGAACCCTGGGGACCATGTTGACCTCGGCGTATCGCTCACCTCGCCTTCTCCAGCAACGACCATCATTTCTGTGCAAGGTGACCCGACACTCATCAGTGAACAGGACGGTAGACCACTGCTGCATTGTCCAGGTCACATGGTCTTGTGCCCACTGCAAACGTTCACGGCGGTGTCTTGGTGTCAGTGGAGTCACCTGCAACGGTCGTCTGGCATTCAAGCGAAAGCGGTGGAGCCGGTTGCGAATGGTTTGTCTGGAAACCCTAGTACCCGTCACATCTCGTAAACGGGCCTGCAGCTGTGTGGCAGTTACATAACGATGTCTGAGTGCATAGGTCCTTAGGTACTGGTCATCGTTGCGGTCTGTCACTCGTGGGGCTCCACTCCTGGGTCTGTCACGAACTCTGCCAGTAGTTCTGTGTCTTGATGCAAGTCTGCTGATGACACTTTGAGACACACCAAGTTCACGAGCAACATCTGACTGCCTGCCACCGACCCGAAGGCGCTCTATGGCCAGGTGGCGCTGCTCGTCCGTTAAGTGACGTCGTGTGTTCATGGCTGTTTGAATGATGAACTTGGAATGACTTACTGTGACAATACCAGCTTTTTATACCCACAGAATGTTGAAATTGATGCCACATTGAAAAGGGTTGTCTTTTAGTATTTTTTGGTATTGGCCCCAATATGTAAGGCACACTGTACACAGTGAGACCATTACGTGGAAAACACAAAATGGGGTGTGTCTATCACCCCAATAGAATTGCCTCCCTATCCCAAAAATCTCTGAAGTGAAACAAACACCGTATGTATGACATCCACTGAGTCTCTCACAATATCCCTAACTTATTGTGAGTAATGTATATATGTGACAAAAGATGTGAAGAAGAATAAAAGACATTTTTAAAAAGAAACAATACGCTGATGGGGAATATTGATGATGGGAAAATTATGTTGGCACTAGCTTGTTATTCAGACTATTCAGAGATACTCAGCATCATAGCTGCCACCGAGGTCACGTCCTCATTAATATTTCAGGGAATTTGAATGAGGACAGTTTTACATTCTACAATAACAATCAGACAAGTTGTTTGTTAAGATTCTGGTATGCTTTAGACGAAAAAATGTTAAAATATCTAAAAAAAAACAAAAAAATAAAATGGATTTAGGATCCCTTACAGGAAATACAGACCTGACAATGTGAAGACAACATTTGCTTCAGAAAATCTTGGCTGCAGCACTCAGATACTGAGTCAAAAAGATGTGATTAACAGTCACTTGATTGTGTCATTTACTCACAGTTAAGTGACACATGCATTTCATCTATATATATATATATATATATATATATGTATATTGGCAGAAATGTTCCTCCATACAGGAGCCACTTTCATTCAAGTTAACTCTCGGTTTCCCTCCAGCAAAGATGCAGAATTAACAGGCTGAGTCTCCCCCACTTGATCCACAGCTGATTGCATAAAAAAAAACGCTATAATAACTTATCCATCTGAGTGCTTTGTCACAATCTGTATCCTCTGTGACAGCTCGTGCCGGCTGCCTGGCCCATGCAGGGATGTGGGCGTGCCCTCGGTGTTAAAATAGTCTCTCCAATGAGAGCAGCCCACGTTTCCTGGAGAACACGGATGTGCAGCGTGCGGACCAACCACGGAAATGTAGGGCAGAAAGGGAGGGGACGACGACACCACAGGCTGAAAGGCGTCGTGTACAAAGTGTATAAGCCCTCAGCTGTTCACCTCCTCCGTCGTCATGTTAGGTGAAGGTGCTTTAAGTGCAAGTAAAACCCGGTGAGTCCCCGTCATGGTGGGAAAGCGCTGCTAAATCGTTAGCATTTCCGAAGGGGGAACCTTTCAGCTGCGCGCCTCATTTCCACACGGAGCTCTATCCGACCCGGACCGTAAATACACTGTCGTAGCAGGTCTCGCAGAGGGAAACGATGATTTAAAAACGGAATATCGCCGTTTCAATGAAACAAGTCGGTATTTTTACTCGACGTGAAAGCAGAGCCGCTAAGTTTGCTGGTTCCGGTGTCAAAGTGTGAATTAATCCGGGGATGGATTCGTGTCGGCGGACGGGACTCAGCGGGGTCCTGTGCTCCCTGTCACTGCTCTGTGTCATCCTGGACATCCAGCTGGACGGTAGGGATGCCTTCACGTTCATAAAGAAGTTCCTAAAAAGCCTCTTCAAGCATTAACACACGTGTTTTTCTTGGTTGATTTATCTTTTTGGTCCTTAAAAGTTCCCCAAACTGCCCCATATTGTTAGCTAACCCGGGCTACATCATGACCCACCCCTCTAAGACTTGGTGCTGTCACATAGAAACGATATAAATATGAATAAATATTTAGGCTGTAAAAACTACATTTAACGTGTTAACGAGGTGTTTAAGAGATGTAGTGAAAGCTTTAAAAAAAAGCTGGTGGATTTATACTAATCACAATCTAAGCTTGGAGCTCTCTTTCCTGTCACAAAAGACTCCACACCTTCATTATTAGCTGTGTAGAGATTAATGAGAAGCTAATTATCTACCTGTTTGCTCACAAAATACAAAGATCAAGTACTAGGAGTGGGTTATATTGGTTAACATGGGGCTGCATGGTGATTTTAATCAAGAAACATGGATCAGTCTGTCTAAAAAATGTAAGAAAATTCAAAATGCTCATCTCATATTTCCAATGTCCAACCAAAGACATTGCAGTAATATGGAATAATAAAAAGAGGGAACAGAATGATGAGCACCTTTCTTGTTAAATGACAAACACTGATGATGAGCTTTTTTTGGCAAGTGACTAATCCTCTGAGCCCAAGTGCAAGTGTAAAGTTACTGTATACTTTTTTATTTTTTATTTTGTGGTGTGTTTATTCAGTGATTTAAGACATCATCTGGGAAATTAATCTTAAATAAGATAAGCCCCTTGGGATGCACCTTCTTTTTATGAGGAGGTCCTGACTGACACGTATGTGACCAGTTAACCTGCCTCATCACATTGATCCACAAAAATGGAAATATTGCCTTAAAGCCGCTTTGCTCACAGATTTGCAACATTGCCAACTCTGTCTTAACGTACCTGAGGATAAAGAAAATGGCCTTTTTGTGTGCAAACAGAGAATCTCTGAGAGTTCACAAATTTATATTGTGTCATGGTATATAATGTCTTACTGCTCAACCCCATGGAAGATGATGTAAATACATTTTCTAACTTCCACTTATGTCCACTGTAATGCGAAAAGTCATCGCAAAAGCCCAGACAGACAAAATTAAGCCACATCATGGTCTGCTGTGATATTTCTAGCAAGGCTCAAGCCCCGTCTTATGTTACAGGGGTCTTGGGGGCAACTCACGTCGAGATCGAGCACCACTTGGAGATGGGCCGCAAACTTTTGGCTGCTGGTCAGCTGGCTGAAGCCCTGTCCCACTACCACTCCGCTGTGGGTAAGGTTACACACACACACACATACATCCAGACACACACACACACACACACATCCATACTCTCACCGCTGGCTGACATTTTCAGTCCACCTCTCTGTTCCAGTAATGTCTGTCCTCCTCTGCGCTTCCTGGGAAATCATATCTGTCAGTAAGAATTAGTTATGAACTCTGACTTTTGCTTCTTTCACAAAAAAGAAATTTAATGTTCTTGGCATTTTACAGAGGGAGACTCTAAGAATTACCTGACCTACTACAAGCGTGCTGCAGTGTTCCTCGCTATGGGAAAATCCAAATCTGCCCTGCCAGACCTGACCAGAGCCATCCAGCTCAAGCCTGACTTCCTGGCTGTAAGTTTGCCTAATCAAAACCAGTAAAACTAGCTGTCTAAAGAGAATGGTTAACTTTTTTTGTGTCCATGTGCTTATCACGTTTCTTTCTCTTGGGCTTCTCTTCCGCCTCCTCCTCTTGTCATCCCGACACTTTATGCTCCTGCGCTTTCAGGCCAGGTTGCAGAGAGGGAATATCCTGTTAAAGCAGGGCAACACACAGGAGGCCAGGGAGGACTTTGAAGCTGTGGTAAGTCCTAAATCACTGCTTCTATCATAATTAGTGTTTTACCTGAAACAACAGTTAGCCAGAATAATGTATCATGCAGTTAAAGGAGTAATTTACCTGTTTTTTTGTTTTTTTTTAAGCTGCTTCGCTCCCCAGACCACGAAGAAGCTCAGGACCAGCTGATGAGAGAAAACGAGCTGGAGGAGCTGCAGGAGGAGGCTCATGCTTCGTACCACCAAGGGGACTATAGCACTACCATTTCAGTGCTCGAGAGAGTTATTGAGGTGTGTGGAGGGTAGTTTTGGAAGTTGAAATATGCATTTAAAGGTTTTCTGATATTAAATAAGCCATTTCCAACCATGTTGTATGTTTTTATCGTATATGTGGGATTCTTTTCCATTATATGACAAATATCTGGCAAAAAATGTGTTAAATAGGCATTGAATTCTGTGTCAAACCACAGAAAAGAAATGAGGATCTCAAACCATTTAATAGGACCTTTAAGCAGGTGTATTATTGCCTTTTTTTCCCTTCAGATCTCCCCTTGGGATCCTGAGTCACGGGAGCTTCGTGCAGAGTGCTACATCCGAATGGGAGATCCACAGAAAGCCATCCAGGATCTGACACCGACCACGAGGCTGCGCAACGACAACCGCGCCGCCTTCCTGAAGCTCAGCATGCTGCACTACAGCCTGGGGGAACACCACGAGTCACTCAAGTGAGCGTTGTTAATTTAGTCAGCAGAGTTATGCAAACTAAGCTGATTTTCATCTTGATAGCATCTGTCGCCACACGTTGTTTTGCCGGAGGTGCACTTGACAGTCTTTATTCTCCACATCCACATCCACGCTCACATCTGTTGGCCTCTGGTTTCTGTGCAGTCATATCCGAGAGTGTCTGAAGCTGGACCAGGATGACAAAGAGTGTTTCGGCCACTACAAACAGGTGAAAAAGCTCAGCAAGCAGCTGGACTCGGCAGAGGAGCTGATTCATATGGAGAGGTCAGTACTTGTGTAGGATCTAAATCACGACCCTCGTAGGACATCAAGCATGCATTTAGATATACTGTACTGTACCTTATTAAACATTCAAATCTAATTTACAACATGTGTGTTGCGTGTTATACCTGTTCTTTTAATACTTTGACACAGAAACACGGGAATAAGTAGCCAACACTTGCACCCTAACTAACTCACTTAACCAATTTCCCGTACTGAATTTTCTCTTTACATCCAATTAGATACCAGGAAGCCATTGATAAGTACGAATCGGTGATGAAGACCGAGCCTAATGTGCCATACTACACCAACCTGGCCAAAGAGAGGATCTGCTTCTGCCTCGTCAAGGTGAGAGAGAGAGCATGAGAACCTTTTGTCTGTAGTTAAAAGTTTATTACGCAACATGAAATAACGTATTTAAAGATGAAGAGAGGTCATTCGGTTGCCAGTAACAACACTCAGCCGATACATGAATCCCCCTGTCTGGATGGTTTTAGATAAGAATGGCTCAGGAGGCCATAGACGTGTGTTCAGAGGCTCACCAGAGGGACCCCCGCAACGCCAACGTCCTCCGAGACCGAGCGGAGGCCTACATCCTCAACCAAGACTACGAGAAAGGTAAGCGGACTGGCCCCCTCTCAGCGACAATTCTCTGCAGAAAACTGGCCGGCGTTTTTCTTCTTTGTTATTATCACAAGCCGTTTGGGGGAAAAAAAAAAAAAGTTTAGCAGGAAGCAGAGCTGTCATAATGTCTTTGATTTTGAAATTACACACACTCAGGCACCAAGAAACAACTTTGATTTGCACACGCATACAAAAATAGATGTGTCCATTTATCATATCAAAAATACTGGAAAGCATGAGGCAAAACACATCTTCAAAGGATCGATGAACAGACTGATAATAACTTGTACAGAATAGAAAACAAGACTGGGTTGCTACTTCCATCTTAACAGTTATGTAATTTTATTGTTTTATGAATAGAAAACAAAACCGGATTAAAAATATCGGAGGATTTAAAAACAAAATTTGGTATTGTCCAGATAAAGTCACAGAAAAGATGCGGTGGACAAACATTTACTTTTAATGTTCTTCGCTTCAGCCGTGGAGGACTACCAAGAGGCGAGAGAGTTTGACAGCGAAAGCAACGACATCAGAGAAGGGCTGGAACGGGCACAGAAACTGCTCAAAATCTCTCGTAAGAGGGACTACTACAAGATCCTCGGCGTCAGCAGGTAACCAGCGGGACCAGTGAGAATACAGACAGCGTTTAATTCCTCTGGACCGACACAAATCCACTCATTGTAGACGATTTAGTCGACAAGATCACTCCATCTAACGCCTGTGAACATTTGCTTTCCCCAGGAATGCAAATAAGCAGGAGATCATCAAGGCGTACAGGAAGCTGGCGCAGCAGTGGCACCCCGACAACTTCCAGTCCGAGACTGAGAAGAAAGAAGCTGAAAAGAAGTTTATCGACATTGCGTCGGCCAAAGAAGTCCTCACTGACCCAGGTCAGGGGCTCAGATTACACTGTTTTTTGTTTTTTTTTAGGAATTTAGTGGACACTTGTTTGTTTAAGGGAACTTCTCTGGTCTCTTGAAAAGAATTCAAACTCTGTGAAAACAGTGGACATTACAGAATTACCAAAACAGTCTCGTACGATTAATGGCAGGCTGTAACTAACAAATGATGATGTCACATTTTCACACAATAATAGCTCATTTAAAAAAAAAAAAAAAAAAGGTTACACATTTGTGGAAATGTGCTCACTTTCTTGCAGACAGTTAGATGAGACACTTTCCATTACACGCTTCATGTTAAGCCATGTTTTAGCCTTCTCTGCCTTACCCTTGTCCCTCCCTTCTTCCCTTTGGCGTGCCAGAAATGAGGCAGAAGTTTGACGCAGGTGAGGATCCCCTGGACCCGGAAAACCAGCAAGGTGGAGGTGGAGGTGGAGGAGGCTGGCCTTTCCACTTCGATCCCTTCCAGTCTGGCGGCGGCAGCTTCCACTTCAAGTTCCACCAAAACTAGAGAGGCGGACTTGGCGAACACGAGGGGGGGGGGCGGGGACATTTTGGGACGCCGAGGGCCAGGGTCAGCGGCGGAGTCGTGGAGACGTCTTCCTCAGAACTTGTGCTTCAGCTCGGACGCAGTTTCGTCGATCACTTGAAACTTTTTGATTTTGACTGCTGTGTGTGAACAGCAGAGGTTTGAGCTGTACAGTGAAAAAAATCTGGACTCCATTCTGCAAAAACTAAGGACCTACTGTTGGACGAACTCGTCGCTGTGGATGAAGAACATGAAGTCTTGCCTCAACACTTCAGATCCTTAGGAAAGCAGTGGATGTGGGACATTTGGGGTGTCTGCTCTTATTACTCATTTCTTTCTTTGTGCCATTCTTTGAACCTTTCTTAAGGGACTTTTATTCTTTTTTTGTTTTGTTTTTTAAAGCAGGAGCTCCTGCTCGGACGGAGCATCAAGCGCGTCGGTTTCTGCTCGCAGTGATCTTTAAAAAGGAATTACATGTTTACTGATCTCAGTCGATATTTTTGACCATGTCAAACCTTTTTTGGACTAGAGAACCAAGATTTTTATACATTTTGACATCAGGAGGCATTTTGTTGAGCTTCTACATTAACAACAGTTAAGTAGGTGAAACTTCAGCACTATTAAAGAAAACTTGTTAAAGTTTTGAAATCCTATGGATCTTAAATCAGTGCAGCTCTGATTGTATTCTGTTTTAAATTTATTTTCTATAGATTGGAATAACGTGTCAATTCTGTATTTGGGTGGAAATATTGTATCTTCAACAGGCTATATACGCAGCTCCGAACATTATGGATGTAACTTATGAAAACTTTAAAACTCACAAATTAACGTGGTCAACTGAAGAAAAAAAAAAAAGAAATCTGGAAACAAGTATAACAACTGATGACCGAGTCAGAGTTGTAGTGTTTAGCTCTTTCCCTTTTTGGCGTCTTTCAAAGCGTGTCTTTGAAAACTTGCACTTTTACCCTTTTGTTTGAAAAAAACCACTCCAGTCTCTCTTCTCACTTCTAGTCCTCTCCTGAAATGTTACTTCAGGCTTTTTAAAAGCCTTTCAAGGACTCTTTACTAACCAAGTGTGTCTTCAGTGGGTACCTGAGAGCCTCATTTATCAAAAGGTCTTGCGGAAAAGTGAAGCTAGAGCGGTATATTAGTGACAGGCACGTCATTCATGAGCGGTGTGTCTGGATAATATTCTCATGCCCTCAAGCACAACTTGAAAGCTAAACCATTAAGCTGCAGATCAAATAAAAAGTGCAGCTTTGTCAAAGAGGCCTCAGTTTTACAGCCTGGAGAGACACGCGGCAGTTTAACCATAAACCAGCATGACATTGTTTTGAAGATTTGACTTCTTGAGCACAAATAAGTTATTTTGTCAATAATAGCTTAAAGACACGGTGACTGTAACGGCTTTGAATCCTACCTGTTGCTTGACTGAACCAAATGTGACGGCTCTTTGTATTTAAATCTACTGAGTGGGGCGGTTTCATTTCTGGTTTTTCTTTTTTGGGGGTTTCTGCTGTTGGTGGCTTCAATTTTACTGTTGCCAAACTGAATCAGCTGACATGCTCAAGCATATTAAAATATTGAAACAATCTTAATTTGTCCTAATTTTCTTAATGCCTTGTAATGCTGTAAATGATACGAGGGGCAGCTACAGAACAGCTACAAGCTTTGTAGTGGTTTGTTAGTTTGTGTGAAGCAGGATGGAGGTTTGTCCCGATGGGTGCCAGAATCAGAAGGACAGTTTTCCTTTCACTAACCACTTACTTTTTTTTTGAAAGAAGGATCCAAATCAATGCCACAGAACCTGAAATATCTTTTTTTTTTAAATTTTATTCCATTCTACTCACCTGCCACCTGCATAGCAACTTGGCTGGAAAAATTGGTGGAGTTCCCCTTTCATCACCACGCAGCACCAGACACATTGATATCATGCAACTATTTAAAAATGAGCCAAAACATGATCAGTCGTTTCTTTCAGATCTGTTTTTGTCACACAAACAACAAGACAAAGTCTCAAACGCAGCGATGTATTTTAAAACATCGTGAAATAAAGACGTTTACTGTACACACAATGTAACGCACTTCCTCACACATCCAGGTAGCTGCTGCTTGCTCACACCTCCTCATAAGCACGTGGCACACTCAGGCAGTTTTCACACGCGCTGTACTGTACAGCTGTCATTGCAAATGGACACATCTTCAAGCATAGAGGGAATGGCTAAATCCAGAATATTGACACAGGAGTTCTGTGGCTGCATCTCTAGAAGTGAAGTGACCGATAAAATCCTCCATTGAAGATGTCCATTCCCCCTTGAGCTCAGCCGCAGCCGTACAGCTGGCTCACTGAGAGACAGTCACACCGGGTGTCGTCCACACAAGCGGGGGCTTCGTCAATGGTTAGCTGCAAATCCTTGTGCGTCTTCCAGACTGTCTGCCTCCACCTCGATGGATACCACGTGGTGTCCAGGGATCATGGCCAGGCCCAGAACTCTGGGTTCACCCTGGGAGAAGGTGTCTGAAGACAAAAGGGGATTAAAAAAAAAACAAAGATAATTATGTAAACATTGGTGCGTTTAAGATGAGAGAGAGGACGAGTGTTGAGAGTAACCCTCCAATGGTGATTTTAATCAATACTGTAAAATATCGGTGTGGGTATTTAGCTTAAAGCAATACTAGTTGTTTCCTAAAGTGGTGAAACAGCTGAAAATGTTACACAAAAGGAAGGGAGGTGTTTGGGAAGCAAAAGATGCATTTTGCCAGGTACCAGGATGCTGATATATTTGCTTGTATATTTATTTTTCTCATCAACTTGTACTGGTACTGGTCAGATTGATTGAGACTCGTTACTGTCTTCATCCTGCTCTTTAACTTTCACCTACCTGTGGATTTGAGGAACTCCTGAGCTGATCCTAGGATCACGTTGCAGTCTCGGTCCGTGCAGAGGAAAAGCCCCACCAGAGTCCGTCCGTCTGTCATGCGGATCCTCATATTCTTGTTCAGGAGCCCCTCTAGTTTCTGCCGGGCCTGGGACGAAGAGGACACCTCAGGTTGCGCCTGGGTGTGGACAGAAAGGTAGCACGTCGAAATAACACCGACTTTAATGGTGAAATATCACTTTTATAGTACATTAGGCAAAGTGAGCAGCATTAAAACATTGTTTTAGACTGTAAATCGATATTAAAATAGACATTTTTAATTTTCTAATTAGAAGTTGCACCTTTAACATTGCTTTAACATTTCCATACATTCAGAAAACTGGCTGCTGATTATGACGGTATATGAATACATATCTAGATGCAAAGGTTTAGTAGCGTTTTATATTATCTATTAATATACAGGAAGCAGGTCTGCTGTAAGAGGTAGTTTGTTAGCCACCGGCTAACGTGAAGCTACATCTAAAGCCGTGATAATGGTGGAATAGCTTCATGTAACCCGATGTATCCCTCAGTTATGACACGTCAAACAGCGCGAACAACCGTGTAAAATATGAGAAATACACACATGAGTCGAAGGACCATTTTCCTCAATCATTGTAGCCATAATCTCTCCTTCTTTTCCTACATTTGCTTACGGAGCAATTTATGTGACGGACCAGCTAAACCGGAAACAGGAAGTATCAAGCTTAATTTTTTTTTAAAGGGCACGGCACACAGAAGAGGCAACAAAAGACGGAATAGAAAACTATTAAATATAACAA
This sequence comes from Pempheris klunzingeri, assembly GCF_042242105.1. NCBI lineage: Eukaryota > Metazoa > Chordata > Actinopteri > Acropomatiformes > Pempheridae > Pempheris > Pempheris klunzingeri. Next base: position 6,544,121 of record NC_092034.1, read on the forward strand.
TTTATTGCTAAAGCTAATATGTTCTCCTGAAATGTGTTTGTAGTACTACTTTTATTATTGTAGTTGATTCTTTTAATTATATTCTAAGGCTGGAGAAATTTGGTACATATCTGTTGGTATGGATCACCCACTGTGTGTTGTGGGTTATCTTTTCAATATCTATTCAATATCTTTTCAATATCTATTCAATATCTTTTCAATATCTATTCAACTTCGACTGAGAAAGACACAGACACACAGTCAAGGCTGTAGCTCCAAAAACATTTAGTTTATTCAACTAAGCAATTGTGCATTTTATAGCTCAGTCATTTATTAGAAAAAGATTGTGTTATTTTTCACTGATAAGTTATATTATCTCATTCTTGACAATTTGTTCCTAAAAAAGTTATTGACTTAAGTAAATACGAAGGGAAAGACTGTTTGTCCGATTGTTATATTCAAAGTACTCCTGTGATATTTCTATACTTTGGTTGTGTGATAAAACAAGGTGATGTCAGATCCTTTCTCTGTTTCATGGTGATAAGTTAAATAAAATGAAGCTCTTTTGCTTCTCTTACTGTCATTTTAATGAAGAAAATAAACTGCTGGGCAATTGTACAGTTCCTGATTTGTCCTCACTGTCGCTGGACGAGAGAAGAGAAAACGTGATAAGATATAAAAGCCATCTTGGAGTGGAAAACTCAAAACAGAGGAGGTCACAGACGGTAAAAGATGCATAGTTTAACAGTATTTATATTATGTATGTATATACATTTTGATACAGGGGGATTTAATCATTTTTATTTGCCCTCTGACTTTAAATTGACTTGGATACAAAGACACATTGTCACTTGTCATCTTTTCAAAGTCAAACTTGTGATTTTGTTCTCTCTAGCTCTGATTGATGGCTCCACGGCACTAAATTACATAGTTTTAGCAGAAAAAACAAGCTCGTCCCTGGGTGGGCTCGAACCACCAACCTTTCGGTTAACAGCCGAACGCGCTAACCGATTGCGCCACAGAGACTGCTGGAAACGAGGGGCGAGTGGCCTGGATTTTCAAGCTCCACCCACAGTCAACACCTTCAACCAATCAGATCAACGCATCCAATAAAACAACCATCAAATCAGCCTCCTACCACCTTAAGAACTTTAAATCAGGCCTTAAAACATTACTGTTCATAGTGGGGTTTATTGCATGATAGGAAATACAGGCATGTGAACAGTGGCAAAGAGTTTTATGGTTTATTGTCCCTTAGTGTGGTGGTGCAGGACCTCGTGCTGTGGTGATTTGGGTTTTTGATGACCCTTTTGGCCTTTTTTCTGCACCCCTGGGTGTAGAGGTTTTCCACGGTTGGCAGCCCGACCCGGGTTTTTCTTACTTGCTCATGTGGGGATTCTTGAATCCTTAATTTTGAATTCTTGGGTCTCGATGGGTCTCTCATAATTAAAAAGATTAAAGTCTAGACGTGCTCTTTTATGAAAAGTGTGCCTGTAGGTGTGAGTGTGAGCATGAGTGGTTGTCCATGTGTGTCGGCCCTGTGATTGACTGGCAACCAGTCCAGGATGTACCCCGGCACTTGCCTAATGTCAGCTGGGTTTGGCTCCAGATAAGCAGTATAGCTAGTGTATGGAAATGGTCTTGTTTAGAGTTGTAGATAATAGTGCATATAGTAGTACAGCAGTCATTATGTCACAGTCATGCTTTTGATACTGTTTCCTCTGATTGCAAACACCTCATTCACTGACTTGAGTTTACCTGATTAAGAGCAAAACTTTACGTCCCTGGGTGGACTCGAACCACCAACCTTTCGGTTAACAGCCGAACGCGCTAACCGATTGCGCCACAGAGACTGCTGGAAAAGGAAGGGCGTGGTCTCAGCGTTTAAGCTCCGCCCACCACCCGTATCTGCTCGTTGATTTGTTCAGGTGATTTGACCTTCAACCAATCAGATCAGCGCATATAACGTAGTTAAAACGGTCGTCGAGGCCGATATGGAGAAATGTCGTTCTTTGCTTTTCTTTTAAGGAATAAATACTCTCAAGTTCAGATGTGACTGGTGCTATTAGCAGCTCTTTAGGAGCCGCCATTGTTGCCTTATAATGAGCGGCTCTTTTTCGCTACTTAGCCCGGAGAGGCCGCACACCAACGGAAACATGGATTCCCGCGTCGCCAATCCAGCTCACAAGGTAACAAGGATCATAATTGCCTTTAATTATACCTCCAGCTGTCATGGATCCCTAATTGGTTACACCAAAGTGAATAGCATTTGCCATTATTTATAAGCTGAATTATTTTCAAGATACTGGTCTTCACAATTCTTACTGAAAATACGCATCTAAAGATTCCCAGTGAGATATTTTAGTTTTCAGTGTGCTAGCTAGCAGCACAGTGCTCTGATGCTAACCTAGCTAACGTTACCTTACACTAGCATAGACGTTAAGGTTAGCTTACATTAGCTGGTCAGTGTAGCCTGAGCTACATTTAGTTCTTGACGGTAAAATTGGTTTGGCTTTGCGCCCCTAAGCTAAGTTGCTACAGGGTCATGAAACACAGGTGACTTGTTTCACACACTAGCAGATGTGCGGTGCAGCACAAACACAGGAGCTTATAGCATTAGCATGTAGCTTGGAGCCATGAAACCCGTCTGTCAGGATCTTTTTCAGGACATGGCAGTGGAACAAATCAGAGATCAGCAATCTGGGATTAAATCCTGGTGCAACCAACTCACCACAGCATCTCTTTGACAGAGCGTTATTTATTCAAATTGGTTTGTTTAAGTGCTTAAGTTGTAGTCTTTGTGGGGGGGGAAAGGATTGTTTTCCCCCAGAAAGGAGCATGGTGATCAGGGCCACTGTGGATGATGTATTGGCAATGACAATCTTAGTAGTCAAGCTCCCTCCAACAATGCTTACACAATATAAAAAGAAAATCAAGCGGGCAAAAAGAAAAGATTTCAGTATAAGAAGTTAAAATGTAGTAATCAAATGTAAAATATATAAAATGAAATACAGGTTGTATTGTAAATAAAATACTGTGTAATTGTATTAATACAGGTGGTAGGCAGGTGGAGCTTGTATGCAGGAAAAAAATAGATATATGTATACTGCTGATGGCACAGGTACATACAGTGAATACAGACGTGACAGAGTGGCAAGCTTAAGAGTTCAATAGTTTATTGTCCCTGAGTGTGGTAGTGCAGGATCTCATGCTGTGGTGATTTGGATTTTTGATGATCCTTTTGGCCTTCTTCCTGCACCTCTGGGTGTAGAGGTGATGTATTGTGCACCCTACACCACCCACTGTAATGCAGCCGGTCCGGAGACTCTCAGTGGGCCACCTGTAGAAGTTTAAGAGTATCACAGACCTACATACTGTGTCCTCTGACTCACTATTCATTGACCTGTTGTTACCTGGTTAAATATAATACTTTGCGTCCCTGGGTGGACTCGAACCACCAACCTTTCGGTTAACAGCCGAACGCGCTAACCGATTGCGCCACAGAGACACCTGTTAGTGATGGGGGTGTGGTCTCCACCTCCAACCCCCTCCCACTCGCATTTGTTCTTTTCTGTAATTTGGTGCGCATTTTAAGCATTTATTATTAATTTGCCAAACAGAAATAAGAAACACATTTTGTTTGATTTGTGATTTTATTTATATTTATTATTACTAATATTATTATTTACACACCCTGGACTCATCAGGGGATGAGGGGACACATGACTGTGGCATAGTGACATTATCCAGGGAGGGCTGCCCTCATCTTGTAGAAGACAATGGTACCCAATTTTTTTTAATTTGATGCTTTACTTAACATGGCAGTTTTAGGGCACACTGTTACTGATGAAGAATGGTAGTTCAGCTTCAGTTGTACTTTTGACTTTGTTTCTGTGATCCTGGTCACAGTCACCATGTGAAAGATTAACATGATTTTACTTGGTCATGTAAGTGTAAAACCTCACGTCCCTGGGTGGGCTTGAACCACCAACCTTTCGGTTAACAGCCGAACGCGCTAACCAATTGCGCCACAGAGACACAGCAACTCAAGGGGTGTGGCCTCAAATCCGAAGCTCCGCCCACCCATATTTGCTCTTTTCATTTAACAGAGACAGCTGTTTATTAAGGGGTTGTGGCCTCAACCTCTGAGTCCAGCCCCCACACATTTGTTTATTTCTGTAACATGTCAGGTTGCGTCATGGCATTACATATTATATTTCAATGTGTGTTTTGTCCCACTTCTTTCCCCTCAGAAGTTGTTGCTTATTTCTGTTTGGCAAATTAATAATAAATCCTTAGAATGCAGCCACACTGGGTTAGGGTTACACTGGGAAATAATGCCATGATCCAACCTGAGGATTTACAGAAAAGAGCAAATATGGGTGGGCGGAGCTTCGGATTTGAGGCCACACCCCTTGGTCAATGTGTCTCTGTGGCGCAATCGGTTAGCGCGTTCGGCTGTTAACCGAAAGGTTGGTGGTTCAAGCCCACCCAGGGACGAGTGGTTTTGCACTTACATGGCCAAGTAAAATCATGTAAATCATTCACATGATAAGACCAGGATGACAGAAAACAGTGAAAAACTGACTGTAACCTTATCAGCAACATATAAATTACTATATACAGAAAGAAAAGTATCCTGTGTCAGTGCCTCTGATAGGGGGGTAGAGGGACGTTAGCCCAGTTGCCATGCCTCATGGAGGGGGTAAGTAATTGCTTACTTCTCTTTCATGCCCTCCAACCACTGCTCCTTTGGAACAGCCTCTACAGAGCTGTGGCTCTGTCCTGTCTGCTGTCCTGAGCTGCCCGCACTTCTTGCACGTACATTGCGGGGCACTTTACGACAGACAGGAGCAGGAGGGACAGAGGAGAGGTACACCCAGGGCCTGTGGAGAATCGACTGGGACAGGTACCTGTGGAGTTACTGGAGCCTTCACCAGTTTAGGCCCTGAAGGTGGAGCAGGGATGAACTGCGCCTGCATCTCCAGCTGAGGTCTATGTCCCATGTGACATTGGACAGGGAATACCATGACTGGATGATGAGATTGGAGCTCCAACAAATGATCCTGATCCAAGCAGCGCAGATTGAGGGGGCGTGGCCTTGATCTTTAAGCCTCACTTACGCTTTTGGTCTTTACCTGTTGTAGTTGGGCTGGATGATATGGCAGCAACGTCAATTGTGGCATTTTAAATTTAGATTTGGTCAAAAGAATCGATCAATGAATTTTGTTTCAGCTATCCTCTACACTAATTTATTTTTAATATCTTGTTTCCCCAGGCTTGGATCAACTGACTAACCTTCAGGGGAGGTTTTCGACGCATGTCCCTTCATGGCCATCGCACTGATTTGGCCAAAGGATTTGGAGAGCCCTGGTACGAGGTGAGACTTTGGATAAGAATCAGCACCTGGGCATCACAGTGTCCCTGTTCAGACCAATGCATCTAGGGTGAGTATATCACAAGTCGCCAAAAAAACAATTCATAACAAAGTCTGTGTGTCTGAGCTGGGTTCGACAATATCACAGCATCATTGATATTATGTTTATTATCTTTTCTTTGATATCACATTCAAAATCAGTTCCATAACGTTAACTACTCGAAGGAGTGCTGCTCCACCAGAAACACCTCTAAATGCACGGAACATTAACATTACTGTATAATATCTTTTTAGATCTGAAAGGAAGTTAAAATCAGCTTAATATTGATGTAACTTCTGTTCAGGCAGAGTACGTCAGCTGAGTCGGTGGTCCTTTAATATGGCCCAGGCTAAACACTGCTAAAAGAATGTGGTCACATGTGGCCCAGACCGCCTCTGAATGTGGTCTGAGTGATCGGATCTCAATGCGTCTTCAATGCGTCCTCTACTCTACTTAGAGGTGTCCACAAAAGACGTATGTTAGTACCAGGTCTAAAATTTAAATAAATTACGGTCTGAAATAATTACCCAATTAAACAAAACAATACAAAAGGCACTACCTTCCAACAGCACTGAAGAAAATGCCATACAAGAATTTCTATAGAATAAACAACTTGTTACCAGTAAAGCTCCTCAAATTTATTTTTAGCAAACTAATAATAAATGTTTAAAATGTGCAGAAGGGCAAATATGAGTGGGCGGAGCTTCTGACTTGAGGCCACACCCCTTTGGTCCATGTGTCTCTGTGGCGCAATTGGTTAGCGCGTTCGGCTGTTAACCGAAAGGTTGGTGGTTCGAGCCCACCCAGGGACGTGAGGTTTTGCCCTTACGTGACCAGGTAAAATTATTAATATGAGAAGCACTGCCCTGACCTAACCCTAATCCCACCCCCTAACCTAACCTAGCCTAGCCCTAATCCCACCCCCTAACCTAACCCAACCCCAACCCCCCAAGACCTCCGCTCACAGAGCAGAAACAGAAAGAAAGAGACTTGGCCTCTGCCGAAGCAGCTGTCCTCCAGCTGGAAGGGAGCAGTCTGGCTCTGCCTGACTAGAGTTCACCTGCTGGTGCAGGAGTGCCCAGAAACCAGTGCTGAAGATGCAGCACACTGGGCCTCTCTGCAGGAACAGCTGGTCTGATCAGCCCGGAGCAGAGGCTCAGACCGGCTCAGCTCAGAACTTTAGAGCCGTCCAGCTTTCTCCTCTGTGGGAGGAGATCTGAAGCTGGAAGCTCACCGTGGGTCCTATTTACAACCTTCTGTCCCCACACTGGACATGTCATCAGTGAGGTCACAGCTCTGTCGACACACAGTATGATGTCACATACTGTATTATGACACACCGTATGATGTCACATTCCGCACTTTACTGTAAATTCCAAATGAACCCGCTGGAGGCCCCAGAGCAACACTGAGCTGCATGGCTCAGATGAACATCCATACCTCACACTCTCTGTGCAGTGTCAGCTGTGTTTCTGTGCTGGAACACTAACACAGGTTGTTTCAGATCTACCTTGTGGTAACACAATCATTGAAGAATATACAACATGTAAACACAACATTGAAGGTCAATCAATCCCTGCAAGGTGTACTTATAACAATTTTATAGACAAATGATACTATTTATAGTCGCGGCGGAGAATGGGGGGGGCGCGAAATTTTTTCTTCTTCCTGGGGGGGGGGGGCGTAACAGAAAATAATTGAGAAGCACTGTGTAAGACTAAACACAAAATAATATGTCATACTTTAACTTCACGCACTTTGTCGCAGCATGTAAAGCTAACTTTCTCTCTGTAGCCCCGCTGCACGAACCGTTATTTAAGCATAATCTGCTCTCCGGGTTGCCTCGTTTCAGACAGCTCAGCTCTGAATGGAGCACAGGAGCCGCTGTCTTCCTCTGTGTGTCACACTGCATAAAATCTGGGTTAGCTAAAGCGCAGCACCCAGGGGAGGCGCTTTTCCCTCTCATCCTCGACATGTCTCCCTGCCAAACGGACACAGGGGGTGTTGGAGGTGGAGGAGAATCAGGGAGAGAGTCACAGCACAGTAGTGCAGTGTGTCAGGGCCTGCGGCATATGAGAGAGTCCTGGCTAGTTTCACCCTTTTTTTTTTTTTTTTTCCCCCCCACAGACGCAGATTGAGACACATGCACAGTCATGGCTACAAATATCTCTCTCGCACGTGGATGCTGTGGGTGAACGTATATAAACTACACACACGCACATGCACATAGACACACATATTTGCTCTCACCAGACACCCAGTCTGGTAACAACAGACTCCCCAGTGGCCAGAGGCTTAGTGGAAGGGGGCTCCAGTCACACACTCAGCTGCACTTTCACACACACACACACACACACACACACACACATCTCCTCCCCGCTGTGTGTCTTGCATTGCGCTGTGTCTCTCTTGGCAGATGTGGCCGTTGGATCCGTCACTAACAAATTCCTCTCTTCTCATTTGTGGGCGCGGGGGAAGCTGAGCCGGAGCGGTTCAGGCACCTGTTGCAGCACAGGGAAAGAGAGAGGGGGGTGTGTGTGTGTGTGTGTGTGCACAGCAGATGAGGCGTAATTGAAATGCTTGTTTACATGATATCCAGTTATTGCAGCTGACAGAGTATCACACACACACACAAACAGAATGCAGAGAGGGAGAAAAACACAAAAACAACGCTTCACACAGTGTTGTGGCGGTGAGGCAGGCCGGGCCGGCGGCCATGTGCTCGGGATGCCGCGAGTTCAATCCAGGCCCTCACCGTCTGTCACATGCTCGTCGCTGCTGCGCTCTCCCCCTTTACCCTTGTTGAGAAAGAATCTCCTTGAACGCTCGAGATGGGCCACACAACATCCCTTAAAAGTGATGCACTGTAAATGATTAACATAATTACAAATTTGCATATTTGTTTCCTAGCTACAAATTTGTTGGGAAAGCAGTTTAGATCATCAAAACACATAATACATTACAATAGTATAATGATTAAGGCTCAATTGAGATGTAAACAGAACAGTAGTGCAGGCCTACATGTGTGCTGTGTGTATTAGAGCTAAATATACATATAATAAGTAGTTATTATAATAGCTGCAGTGGACATTTTGACATATAGTAAGAAAAGAGCAGTTGCTGCTAATATCATTAACAATGTCTTTGTTCTATTCAGGTGTCCCGGTGAGCCATGATAGTGTGACAGTGAGCCGCCACGCACAACACCAGGACCTTGAAACTGAAGCACCTTAATGAAACGCGCCCATAATTACCTGATTTTCTTATTTGTGCTTTCCCTACCTTGACATGTCAAAACGTCCTCTTTCAAAAAGACCTCGAGCAGCTCCGACATTATATAAAATCTGCAAAAGAAAATATCTCAACACAAGGTCCGCTTTTCCTGAGTTTTCAATCGCATCTCACAGTCTCCTGGTTTTGCTCACAAGGCTGCTGGATATGTTAAAAAGCTCCGATGGCACCGAGTAAATGGACCTTTTTGTCAAGATTTTTGATGAGCTCAACTACTATTTATAAGGTCAAGGATGAACTTTCAGCTCAAATGAATACGTTTTTAAGAACTGAGGAGCTGATTCATGACCTAAAAATCCTCTTTCTACTAATTAATAGATCTTTGCTGCATCAAGTCAATACATAATTTAGATGCTCTCATTGTATTTTTCTACTATTTTTTTTGTCAATAAGTGTAATGACATTAACAACACGGCTTCTTTTATAGTATAACATGTTCGATAATGATCTCATCAGGGTGCAAACATTTGAATTCAGATCATTTATTCTTTTTTTTTTCTTTCAAGCACACTTTCTCCTGTCTGACCCCTAATTCGCTGAGAGGTTCGAATGCGAAAGGCAAATCAAAATTCCTTTTGTCAAAACAAAAGTGCCCTGAGCAGCCATTGAGGGCTGGATGGGATCTAGGGATTCCCATGGCCTTACTGCCATCCAGCCGACACAGCCTGCAGCTTCTGATTTTACACTTGGAGCGCACAAATATCGCAGGTAGTTTGTTTTAAACCTCCATATTAGAGGCTTTGAGTCGTTTAATATGGTGGTTGGTTAAGGGGGGGCTGTAGTTTGCATGTTCAGAATTGTTTTCATCCCCACCACAAGTAGTTAATTTTTAAGCAATACAATCTGATGTAAGTCTGGGCATGGCTGCGGCAGATTTTCCCAACCCCCCTCTTTCAATCCCTCCCCAGCACTCTCTCTCTCTCTCTCTCTCTCTCTCTCTCTCACACGCACACACATACACACACACTCACACACACACACACAACCCTGCTGCTGCTCCAAAATACTTTTTTATCCAACGGTGGGGGCTCTGGAGAATATAAGGTGGCCATATTTGATAGATTTGTGTCGGGCTCTGCAATGCAGAAAGCGAGAGTTGTTGCGTGTGATCTTGCAAGTGACAGTGACACCAGGCAAGTGTGTCGGATTCGTGACTGATCCGGACTTGGGGAGTGTGTGTGTGTGTTTCTGTGTGTGTGTGTGTGTGTGTTTGTGTGTGTGAGAGAGGGAGGAAGAGGGAGGAAGAGAGAGGAAGAAGAGGAGGGTGGCGCGGGGGGGGTGCAGACAGAAAAGAAACAAACAAGTAACAATGTAACTAAACATGCAGCCACACACCCCTTTTTCTTGTAACAATGTGTACGTTTTTAAGGAGGGAGGGGGCGCGCAGAGGGAGAAAGAGAGACGGAGAGAGATAGAGAAAGGAGGAGGGGGGTGCGTTCTGAAATAATATAGTCAGCCATTTTTTATGTAAGGGGATTTTTTCTTATTGGGGGGGTTGTTAAAAAATAAATATAAGAGGGCGGCCATCTTTGTTGCTCTGCCTAGTGTAAAATATTTCAAAACGCCCCCCACTTTTTTCTGTGCCGATTTGAATATTAAATAAATATCACACATTCGCGCAAGAATACGCTTTTTTGAATACAAGGACGGATCCAATGACGGGAATATAATGTCCTCTCCTCTCCGGTCCTGTGAGGAAGACGAGGGCATGGTGGTTAATTCCGAGGGAGGAGATTTTGATGAAGAAGACGACGACGGAGACCTAGACGAGAACGCAAGCGACATAAACTCGCCGGCGGCGCCTCGGGAAACTGCAACACCAGCCGCGCCAGGTACAGTAAAGAAAACTGGCGGACAAGTCGGGAGCGCGCACACGGGATAAAAAACACACTTAGTAGCGTCTAAAAATGTGGGAGAAAGGGCATGTTGGAAGTAGCCGCAGTTTGTGCCACCATGTCTGCGCTCCTCCAGCTCCAGTACGGCACAGTGGAGAGCAGCGAGGACGCGGGTGCGCGCATACAAAATAGAAACATACTTAATAGTCCTGATTTTTTTTTTTTTTTTTTTTTTTTTTTTTAAAAGAACTGACACGTTTTATCAGCTAAACCTGCTCTTCATCACCCTCCTTGTCGTTGCACCTCTGCGTTGCTGTAGGTGCCATATTTGCAGCTACAAGAGGCGAGCTGCAAAAGAGAGCAAAAACACCAACACAACTCCTCCAGTTTGCAACAAAAAAATGCGAAAATACACAGACGGTCAGACGCGTTTCTGCGGGGTCGTGGGCTCATTTTCTCCCACTCCGCTTCTTCTTCGCCTCCAGCTCATCCCAACAAAGTTTAAACTAACTTGCAACCGCCGGGTTTTCCTCTCCAGCTCACTTCTCCGCCATCAAAACTTATTTGTCCCTCCAATCGTCCCTGACAGCTCCTACACGGGCATGTAAACGAGCTGGTTCTGCGGGGTAATAAGGTCGCCCTGAAGGGTAAAAAGCTCACGGCAATAAATGCTGGAATAAACATGGACTCCTCTGGCCGGAGGCTGTGTGTTTCTGATACCCATCTCGGGAGGAGATGATGCGTTTGGCTGTGCAGACATGAAAGCGGGGCGATCGCGTGAAATCGCGGCGGGAGACAGAAAGTTGCCCCCCTACCCCCATTGTCTCCATGACAGGTCAAAATAGGACGCCGATGCGCGCTGCTCACTCACAGGCCAGGAAGGTGTGACTGTTTAGCTCCCTCTGGTAGCTTAGCATACTAATTAGCTCCATAACAGTTTAATGAATGTTCATTCAGGCGCGTTTACGGACCAGAACAGGGGGTTTTGTGTGTGTGTGTTTTTTTTTTTTTTGCTTGCTGCAGGGGTTGCGGGATGTGCAGTATCGATCTCTTCAAAACATGATTGACTGAATGCATATGACATTCTGGAAGTTTCTGTGACAGTGGAGCTGCACACACGGGGCTGCAGTGAAAGTAAAGGGTGCAGAAAGTAGTGGCTGGTTCACCACACTGCATCAGTAGAAGTCAGGAATAGCAGTGCAGCAGCGTAAAGGTTGCAGTTTAGACGTAAAAGACATAATGACACAACTGGCAGTTGGGTTGGATGCACTGCAGATGTAACGGAGAAACTTTAAGTCTACAGTGCAGATGTCATGAGGGCGAAAATATGAGGTCAAGTGTAATTTCCTTCATGAATATTGCAGTGATCATCCATTGCATTGTCTATAGGTTTAATTAGCTCGGCTCCGGACCCGCCGCCATGCCATGCCGTGCCAGACAGATAAATTAGTCTCGGGCTTCCCGACGAGGACTCTAACCCCCTCACGACCTCTAGCAGCGGTGGTCGGGGTCCCGGTGTGGGAATTGCACAGCGGGGAAGAAGTCGTTCCAGTTCACCGCACCGTCCCGCTGGCGGCCTCCCGATCACCGAGCCCTGCGTGCGTGCCGCCGCCGCCCCCGGCGCCTCTTCGGCGGCTGCGCTCTTCACGGATACGCGGCAAGCGGGGCTGACTGTTGGAGTGAGGAGGAGGAGGAGGAGGAGGAGGAGAGGGTGGGGGGGCTGCTGTTGCTGCTGCTGCTGCTGGTGAAGGTGGTGGTGGGAGCGCTCACCAACAAAGGCAGGCAGACAATAAAATCAGACAAAATGTAGCCCATCAAACAGGCCGGTTGCACGGCGGAGACCGCAGCCCATATTTTGGTTCCGCTTTAATGCTTTGCTGCATTTTGTCTTTTGAAGCTGAGGTTGCTGCTGTTTTGTATCTTTATGTGTGTCTCTTTTCCTACTCCTAGTCAGGTCAGGTTGCAGGTTAAATTGCTCTCCCCGTGGTTGTGATATTGCACAGGTACCACAGGGAATAACTGGCCTGATATTTCCACATCATCTGCAGCCTGAAAGCAGAGATACAGTCATGTATTTTAGATGCACTGTGGCTGAGAGTCTCCTATGATATAAAGAGGTTTCACAATATCTCTTTTCTCTTAAATCAAAATGTTCACAATCCTCCTGCAGTATGCAAACTGTCTCTTTTGTTTGATCCTGAAGTACTAGTCACACTTTTGCCTTGCCGTGAGCCAATTATCCCCATGCTATGGAACCACCAACACCAGCTGTCAAATCTACTTACAGCCTTCTGACAAACTGTATCTAATTCAGCATGTGTCACAATTCAGACAAGGTCAGAGGTCGCCGAAGCCACCATGCAGCTATTGTGCAGCTTTTGTTGTGTCTAATTATGTTCGGCGGGGATTAGCTGGGTGTTGGGAAGCATTTGAGAAGATTATTGTTCATCTGATTCTGATAGCTGTCTCTCTTTCACGCCTCCGTCTCTCCGCCGCTTTTCCTCCTAGAAGAAGAGGCAGAGATATCAGACAGAGAGGTCCCGTGCAGGAAGAAAGGGCGTCCGAAGAAAAAGAAGGACATAAAGAAGAAAGACAAAGAGGGGAAACCTGTAAAAGCAAAAAAACGCAAGAAGATAGTAAGTTTTGTTAAGATGTCGTGCTTTGGATTATTGTTATTTTTTCTTACTTACCTGACAACCTCTTCATCATTTTTCAATATCTCCCTCTCTCAGGACAGCGATGTAGAGAGAGACTCGGACAGAGAAAGAGACTACGGCTCAGACAGCGTAGCCAGCGACTATGGATCTGGAGAGAAAAAGAAAAAGAAGAAGCATAAAGAAAGGAAGGAGAAGAAAACCAAGAAGAAGAAAAAAGACGATGGGGAGCGAGACAGCAGTCTGGAGGAAACGACAAAGGTAGAGAGCAAAAAAAAAAGAAAATCACACACAAAAGAAAGTCTTTGACAAGCAATGTTCTGGTCCTGATTGGTGGTTTCTGATCAGCAACCGATAGAGCAGAAGACCTCGGCCCAGCTGGCGAGGGAGTGGGGTCTGGAGGATGTTGATCATACCTTCACAGAGGAGGACTACAGGGAACTCACCAACTATAAAGCCTTCAGCCAGTTCATGAGGTGCAGTATCATCTCTCATTTCCACACAGTGTTAGAGTCATCATCGCATACCCGTGCCGTGTTTTTCAGTGTACTGTCGGCACGGTGATGGAGCGACAGCTACGTATGTTCAATCATGCATGCCAAAAGACCTTGTTTGTGTTTAAGTGCCATTTTTTTAAAGTTAGCAGGATTTGGCGTTTAACTGGTCCATATTATCTGGGTTCTCATAGTTTTCATTCTGTTATCGCTGAATATGATCTTGCTTGTGAGTCGCTAAGTGAAAACAATTGCGGCTTGAAGACCCTTCAGACTGTTTGGCAGGATTTCAGGAATTTACGGAAAGTTTCTGTTTAGATTTGTATTAAGTTTCAAGCCATGAGAGCAACCTCCCTCTGCACTGGCAGCGCCGTTTAACAAAAACTGTCCGTGGTGAACCTAGCAGCAGCATGTTCAGGAAGCATGGGCTCAAAACAAAAGCACAAGTACTATAACTTGCCTCTGTCTTCCTCTGGCAGCTGTGTCTTTTATCATCCCAGCCGGTTGTGCTTTTCAGGCAGCAGCGCTGTCAGTGTGTCGGTGGCAGCCTCAGCCTCGGCCCCCGTGGCTGACTCATACCTGCTCTGGCTCTGATAATGTGAAGTAATCCAAAATGTCCACTGCATCGGAAGGTTGCTTGGCTGTCAGACTGAGCTGTAGTGGAGAATTTAAGTCCTCTCAGCCAATGATGTATGGTTTCGCTCTCCATAACAATGATCTTAACCCCCAGGCCGATGATCGCCAAGAAGAATCCTAAGATCCCCATGTCGAAGATGATGACCATCCTGGGGGCCAAGTGGAGGGAGTTCAGCTCTAACAACCCCTTCAAGGGTAACGCTGCTGCTGTCGCGGCGGCTGCTGCGGCTGCCGCGATCGCTGTCGCCGAGCAGGTCTCCGCAGCGACTGCCTCACCTGACCCGCCACTGCAGCCACCGCCGATCAGGAAGGCGAAGACGAAAGAGGGCAAAGGTCAGTGATCTTTAGATTGTTTGTAGTAAAGCAGATATATTAGTAAAATGAAGCAGATGGACGCACATTGTCATTGGTATGATAGGTGTCTTAAATTGTTGGGATGTGGAAAAATAGTTTCCAACAAAAAGTTTTCATGTCACATGACCCAGCAGTCATCTTTAACACATGCTCATGTCTCGTGAGCAGCTGTTGTTTGCGTCTATTGTGGATTACATGCTAATATAAGACAATAAACCAAGTGTACTATGGGTCACAAGCATTTTATTTACTGTCACTCCTTTATTAAAACAGTGCACACACTACTTTGTCATTCTTGTATGTCAAATGTTGCATACGATCTAATGTGTCCAGGCCCTGGCTATAAGAAGCGCAGTAAAAGTCCCCGAGTCGCAGACAAGAAAAAGGCTATCACAAAGGCTAAAAAGATGGCACCCATTCGTATCAAACTATCGCCTATTGGTGCCAAGAGGAAGAAGAGTTGCTCAGTGAGTATACAGCTTCTGCGCGCCCGCTCTCGGTCTTCCTTCCAACTCATTTTTCCTGCTTCCATTATCTGTTTGCCCCCCTTTTCTTTCTTTCTTTCACTCACTTTTGTGACTCCTTCGCGCTGTCTGTCAGAGCGAGGATATGGATGAAGATGAGTCCGAGCAGGAGGACTCCAGCGTTCACAGCTCGTCGGTTCGCTCTGACAGCTCTGGCCGTGTCAAGAAGAACAAGCGAGGACGACCTGCCAAGAAAAAGAAGAAAAGTAAGCAAGTAATTGTATATGCACAATATAGAAAAAAGTAATTATATACGGTCTAGCATGTCTGCTTCAATCTCAAGACTGAATATCCTCTGTAGGATTCTGATAATATATGATATCGTAATTGCTTTAATTTAGTTGTTTTCAGTCTGAATTATCTTCAGACATGTTTGAGACATTTCTGTCTTTCGGTCCTTGTCTATTCGTGTTGCCTCGCACGCTCTAGTCCCAGGCGAAGAGGAGGGAGACGGCTATGAGACAGATCATCAGGACTACTGCGAGGTGTGTCAGCAGGGCGGAGAGATAATCCTGTGCGACACTTGCCCTCGAGCTTACCACCTTGTCTGCCTTGAGCCCGAGCTGGACAAGGCTCCCGAGGGCAAGTGGAGCTGCCCGCACTGCGTGAGTACAACTGCACGAGAACACGTCTGCTCCTGCTTTCTGTGTACGATCCTGTCAGCATCCTCAGTCGCGTATTTATCTCCAAGCGACATGTCTAGTTGGTGAACCTGTGTGGGGAAAAAAAAAAAAAAACAGTTAAAAGTGGTTTGTTTTGACTTGCTTGGAGCACCAGATGAATGGAGGCTTTGTAGCTGCATCTTAATTCTCAGTGGAGGGTTGGCTGCATTTAGACATGCACATCCTGCCCAGACAAAGACAGATACCTGGAGCAGTGCTGCAGCTCCCACATCTACTCAGTCATGCCACAAATAAAAGTGAATGCTCATTTTTTTTGTTATCATGACACAGTGAACTGTTTTGTCTTTTTGTTGAAACAAGTTAGATTAGTCAGCTCAGTTCGGGTGAACTGTAGCAACTCTTAAATCACAGTGAAACTTGATACAGTCTATTCATTGGTCGACGTGTCACTTTGCGGCTTTTGCTCTGTCTCCCCAGGTTGAATCTGTGTGAATTTAATAGTAAAATACTAATGCTAACATCATTAGTTTTGCTTTTTGCATTTAACTCAAATCGGCAACTTTGCAAGAAATGATTTCCATCTCCAGTCATTTGAACATTTCACTAATCAAAACAAACGGCCTACTTAGAACCCATACAGCTCAAGAGGCATTGCAAATTTATACGCAATTTGCGAGCAACAGTCATTTGCTGTCAGTGTGTGTGCGATGCTTCTAAATTGTTTGTGAAACAGGCACCAGAAACTCAGTAAACGACTCACACACAGACGGACGCCACAGTTTGATTCTTCCTTTCCTCCAGGCTTTTAGCTTCCTGTCTTCTAACAAGCTGATGTCAGGTTTTGAATTTGACTGGGCGATTGATGTGGCAATGTTGTTATAGCCAAATATACTCATTACTCATGAATATGCTGGTGCAGGGGAAAATGAGATTACAGGTATGTGTAGCATTGATTGATATCCAGCCTCTGGTGAAACAGTGTTGTGTAAATCAGGTAGCTTAGATCAGCTAGTTGCGTGCCTTGCTCAAGGGCATCTCATTTGGAATTGATGGAAGGCTTGTACGGGTTTTTTACCTGTGCCTCTCCTCCTTGTTCTTACTTTTTCAGGCACAGTTACTCAGTCAGTCAGTCAAATGTTTCCTTTTGTTCCTCCTTGCCCAGGAAAAAGAGGGAATCCAGTGGGAAGCAAAGGACGAGGACTATGAGGACTTCGAGGAGGACAGCGAGGACAGGGTTATATCAGATGTCGGCATGGGCATCCCCACCGGGGCGGAGGAGGAGGATGACGATCACATGGAGTTCTGTCGGGTGTGTAAAGACGGGGGAGAATTGTTATGCTGCGACACCTGCACCTCCTCTTACCACATCCACTGTCTGAACCCGCCGCTGCCGGAGATCCCCAACGGAGAGTGGCTGTGTCCGCGGTGCACGGTGAATTCCCTCTATCTTATTTCAGTGGTCTCTCATTCAGGACTCCATGTACTTTACTGCTGGTTAACAGGGTTACAGAGACACTTACAGATAGTATGCATCTTCTAAATCTCGGATAAAATGGGTTGAACAAAAATTTAAAAGAGCAAAACATAATAGAGACATTCGTAAACTGATTCCATTAGACAGAAAGTGCCTTTACTTGATTAAGTAACAGGATTACAGTCAGCTTTTTCTATTAATTAGAGACACTTTGCCCCAGCTTGATTTCTCCTTGAAATAGATGATTTCATGGCCATGTGAACATGCCACCAGGTATCTAATCAGCTTTTTATGTGCATGATAAAGTCTCCAGGAAGGGAAAGTGTCACTTTATTTCAAAGTAAAAGACTGACAGTGATGTTTACAAGTGTAAATAAGTCAGGTACACAATTGAATTTAGACACATCTGTCCTGTAAATGAAACCTGACACATATAAACAAAGAATCAAGAGGCCAAAATGTCTTTAATGTTGTCGATAGTTTCAGGGAACTCTAAGAAATATCTTATGAGTAAGTGTTTTCTTCCCTTCTAGTGTCCTCCAATCAAAGGACGCGTCCAGAAGATCCTCCACTGGCGATGGGGTGAACCTCCGCCTCCCATTCCCGTTCCCCTGGCCCCTGACGCCCCACCTGACGCCCCCCCACCACCGCCAATGAAGGGCAGAGCCGAGAGGGAGTTCTTTGTCAAGCTAACTGGGCAGTCTTACTGGCACTGTACCTGGATCACCGAGCTACAGGTGAAAGAGAAAAGATCAACAGAGGGAAGGATGTAAAGTGACGGCCAAATCCATGAATAATAATAAGATGAGCAGTTTGGGTCACAAGGCAAAATGGTTGGAAACTGACTGATCTTGTTGATCTCTGATCAATTCATCCTCTGTCTGCTTTTCTGTTTTGTAAACAAACAGCCACTAGATGTTAGGTGCACTTAAAGAATACACTTTGCTTGTCGATATGAGGACTTGAAGCAAAATCTTCCCTCCTTCTTTCCAGCTGGAGATCTTCCACTCGGTGATGTACAGAAACTACCAGAGGAAGACGGACATGGACGAGCCTCCCAGCCTGGATTACGGGTCGGGCGGAGAGGACGAGAACGGAGTGGGAAAGAGCGAGAAGAGGAGGGCCAAGGACCCCCAGTACGCCATCATGGAAGACAAGTACTACAAATACGGCATCAAGCCTGAGTGGATGATGATCCACCGCATCATCAACCACAGGTAAGGGAGTGTTTCTGTGTGTGTGTGCGCAGTAATTGGCCCTCTGTGCGTGTCAAATGTCATTTTCATACTTACATAAAGTTATTTAAAAGTGCCATATTAGAGTAGTTAATTATTTCAAAACATGCCAAACAACACAGCTTCAGGTCCTGTTTTTCTATTCATTGATTTATAGAGCAACCCAGGGTCAGCCAATTTGACTTAATTGTATTTCTAAACATGTGTCAATCACATTTTTTTCAGATAGTAAAGCAGGATATTATTTTTTGCCTGTGGAAGTAAAAACTGGTGGTGTGCAAGAGTTGAAAAACTGCATGTGTGTCCGTGCCAGTGTGGATAAGAAGGGGACGTACCACTACCTGGTCAAATGGAGAGACCTGACCTATGACCAGTGTACCTGGGAGAGAGATGACCTGGAGATCCCTGACTTTGCAATCTACAAGGGCAACTACTGGAGACACAGGTAGGGCCTGTTTGGAACACATTTCACCCCCAATGATGTTATTACAGGAAAAAAAACTACTTTTGTTGTAACAAGCAAGCTCTCAGGGTAGGTTAATAAATAAATAGTCCAATTATACCAGTTGACACAAGTATCACTCACATTCACAGACCTTGTTTGTTTGCTTTCTTGTTTTCCAACAGGGACTTGATAATGAAGGAGGACCCAGACAAACCCAAGAGGATGAGGAACAAGACCCAGGATGGTGAAGAGGAGTCTCCTGCCTCACCGGTCACTGATGTAAGTTAACTGTGGCTTTAGTTTCAGTGTCATGAGCTCCGATATGTAGCTGCATCCTGTCTGTATTTTACACCAAATATCAGAAGAATATGTGAGTTTTTTGTTGTTGCTGACTCTCTCTCCTCTTTGTGACCTCCTTTTGTCCCTCCAGCCTACGATAAAATACGAAGAGCAGCCAGACTTTGTCACATCGACGGGAGGGACGCTCCACCTGTATCAGCTGGAGGGTCTGAATTGGCTTCGGTTTTCCTGGGCTCAGGGCACGGACACCATCCTGGCAGATGAGATGGGCCTTGGCAAGACCATCCAGACCATCGTCTTCCTTTACTCACTCTTCAAAGAGGTTCACACGTCCTGTTATTGTCTCGTTTCACCTGCTTGTGAAGGCCGACAGTGAAAGTATAAAGTCTTCCTCCTCCTCCGTCTCTCAGGGTCACACTAAGGGTCCGTTCCTGGTCAGCGCTCCGCTCTCCACCATCATCAACTGGGAGAGGGAGTTTGAGATGTGGGCGCCCGACTTCTACGTGGTGACGTACACAGGAGACAAGGACAGCCGAGCCATCATCAGAGAGAACGAGTTCTCCTTTGACGACACGGCTGTCAAAGGAGGGAAGAAGGCCTTCAAACTGAGGGTGAGGAGGGAAGGTCTGGAGAGGAGAGTGGAAAATGTAAAAATACGAGGACTATAGAGGACAGAGCAAATAGGAGGTCATGGATGATAAGGACAATAGATGTGTGTATGTATTTTTAATGTAGTTATACGATCATATCATCAGGGTGGGAACTACAGGGGAGACAGGAGGAGCTGAACTCCCCTGATGACATAATATGTGAGATTTTGGGGGGGGTTACTAAAATAATGCCATTCCATTTGCTGTATATACATCATGGGCCATGTGATGGCATTAGGGTGGCTCATCACTAATTCACTTTCATAAACATACAGCCATGCATGTTGATCTTGCCATCACCATCGAAGGGTCGCAGTTCCATATGATGAACGTCACTCACTTTAACTCAAAGATCAGAAAAGAACAGACTTTCTTAGTCCCACTCAGTCTGCACGCCGAGTCGGTAATGCCTGTTCCCACTAAGCTGTTTTATTCAGTGTTCGCACTGTACTGTGTGTGATTAGTGTTGATGAGGACTGGATCCCTTGTAGGCAGCCTCACATGCTGTTTTTGATTTCATTCTCATTCATTTGAGTTTAAATAGGCTGCTTTGCTATCCGTCCCTTATTCGTGCTGCTAACGTATAGAATATAGTACATCACTCTGCAGAGTATCATGTGCTTTGTACTATGTGGCTGTATTATTGTAGCATTGTATCATACTGTGATGTGTGGTTTTGATACCCGTGTGGAGTTTACGTGAGCTCCCTTAAAAGCCACAGTATACGTTACACACTGCATATCATGTTATTGTTTTTAAAAAATCTCTTCATAATTCCTGGCAAAATATGACTCCGAACTAACAGGATTTGTTGGTTTTAAAATTTGACGAGTGCTTAACAGTGGAAAGCATAATTTGAAAATTTGTCAGAATCTGATATACGATAATAAATGGAAAAATACTCTTAGTTATATTGTGATGTAATGATTTCAAACATATGGCCCAGACTTAATGCTTTCTTCACCCTCTACAGAAGCCCTAAAGGGACGTGGAGAATAAAACAAGATTCTTTTGTTCTCTTTCAGTGCATTTACCAAATTTAAACCTGCCACCATTGCGTGAAACGTTAAACATCATAATATAAAAAAATAAATGATAAACTGCTCACATCATAATATAACATGGAATCCTTCCTCTTTTATTTCCCTCTTAACTTCCTGCAGAGAGAGGCTCCTATCAAATTCCACGTACTGCTTACCTCCTACGAGTTGGTGACCATCGACCAGACGGCGCTCAAGTCCATCGACTGGGCCTGTCTGGTGGTGGACGAGGCTCACCGCCTGAAGAACAACCAGTCCAAGGTACTGTTTCTAGTGTGTGTGTGCGTGTGTGTGTGTGTGTGTGTGTGTGTGGACAGATACCTATGTTGATATTTGAGTTAGAAAAATCCCATTATGTAATGTAGTGATCCTAAATGTGGCTTTAAAGAATTTAGACCATGAAATATACTTAGTGGGAAAAACTTAACTTCTCAGCGCCCTCAGGTGGACAATCTTTGTAATGGCAACACTGTACTGTGTGGTTCTTGTTTCTTAAATTGAATGAACTTTATAATACCAAAATGATCTACATAGTATTAGTACTGCTTTCCAGGGAGCCCTGGGTACTGTAAGGCAATTATAATTATACCGAAAATGACGGCTGCAATATAGCACCGCCTTTACATCCCGTGAGGAAATAATGATATCGTTAAACAGCTTTATATATTTACTGGAGTTATAGCTTAATCACCACAGATGTGTATATAGGGAGTTAAAGTTTTCTTGTCTTTGTAGTTTTTCAGGCGTCTGAACGACTACAAGATCGACCACAAGCTGCTGCTGACGGGAACTCCTCTACAGAACAACCTGGAGGAGCTGTTTCACCTGCTCAACTTCCTCACACCCAACCGCTTCAAGTAGGACTTCTCACACACACAAACACACACACACACACACACACACAGTGGCATTCATGAAAAAGTCCACAAAATTAATGTTTTTTTCTTCTCCAAGTTTGGTAAACTTAAAAAAAAAATTTACATGTCAACAATGTTGCTTGACAAAATTATAAATGTGGATTTGTCTATATAATAGTATATATCATTCTTTCATTTTTTAGTGATAATTCATCCAGTAATGCCTGATTTGAACCAATAACTCCGTATTACTAGTATTACCAGTCCTTCACACAGTGCTTTTCTCTCTACAGTAACCTTGAGGGCTTCCTGGAAGAGTTCGCGGACATCTCTAAGGAGGACCAGATCAAGAAGCTCCACGACCTGCTGGGGCCTCACATGCTGCGGAGGCTGAAGGCCGACGTCTTCAAGAACATGCCCGCCAAGACCGAGCTGATTGTCAGAGTGGAGCTGAGCCCTATGCAGAAGTACGACACACGGGGGACATGTGGACTTTATATTTGTCCTTGTGTAATAGGTGGTTTACATTAAATACGTAAAGCAGTGCCCAACATTTTATCATCTGACTCTTCAAATACAGGAAGTACTACAAGCTGATTCTGACCAAGAACTTTGAGGCTCTGAACTCGAAAGGTGGAGGAAACCAGGTCTCCCTGCTGAACATCATGATGGACCTAAAGAAGTGCTGCAACCACCCCTACCTCTTCCCGGTCGCCTCCATGGTGAGCACAGACTCACAAGAACATACTGTAGTAAAATATAAAGCTCTACAAGAAAAATGAATGATACATCGTCTATTATGGTTAATTCAGACAACTCAGACATGCTGTATTCGCAGGTTTTTCACTTCTTTATGAATGACTTGTGAATTATAGAAGAGAGCCACCTTGTGGTGATATTCAGTAGTGCTAAGTTATATTGGTACTTTTAGTGTATAGCATGTTATTAGAATTACAGCTGTTGTTATTTATTCTTATGAGACATGACATCATTTTTCATTCATGTATCATCGGGGTAACAGGAAAAAACTGTCATCACATCACGCAGCATACAGAGACTCATGCTGTGTGCGCGTATTTACCTCATTGGATTGGTTTCTGTGTGTTTGTAGGAGGCCCAAAAATCCCCCAGCGGTGCTTACGAAGGGTCGGCCCTCACTAAGGCCTCTGGGAAACTGATGCTATTGCAGAAAATGCTGAGGAAGCTGAAAGAGCAGGGGCACCGAGTGCTGGTCTTCTCACAGGTACACACTCACATCGACACACAAATGCAGTTTCATATAAGCTCAGGCGAGCACACACACACACACACACACACACACACACACAAACACCAGATGGACACCTCCGTTCACAGATGCTACATCAGCCCCATGACACCTCCAGAAGTCTCAACACCAGACTGACTCCAGCTGTTTGTGTGTGTGTGTGCAATCAAGCATAAATGAAACCACTCAAACGTGACCAGCCTTCTTTCTCTCTTCCATTTACAGATGACTAAAATGTTGGACTTACTAGAAGATTTCTTGGACCATGAAGGTTACAAGTATGAAAGAATTGATGGAGGCGTCACAGGAGCGCAGAGACAAGAGGCCATTGACCGCTTCAACGGTGAGATACTGGATGATGTGCAGTTATTAAAAGTTCCAGTAAGTTATCCACTGACCTGTGTTGACCTCTGTTGATGACCAGTAGGACTTTGAATCTATGAGAAAACATTGTTTAAAACACAGCCAGTTATTTTATCGACTGAATTTAATACCACCTGTCAAAAATACTTTTCAGGAATGCATATTGATACTTGGAACTAGATGAGGACAGCTAAATGAAACACAAATAGAAAAGAAATGTCTAATGAAGTGTTATCAGAGTGCAAATACTGTAGCAGCGCTTCGTTGTTGGTGGCTTTTTTAGACTTCCAAGCTGGTTTTGTAGTAATAATCTCAGTTTGCTGTTCTCCATCGCTTAGCAGATGGAAATGCAAGTAGGTGGTGGAAGGAGATCGGGGGGGGAGGGGACGGAATCAGCCGTAAGACCTGATGCCAAACTGACTGACTGATTTATGTGAATTATTTAGCTGTAACACCAGCTGCCACATTTACTGACGTCTTAGTTACAAAGGATGCTGAGTTTGTTTCCATGTGACCATATGATTGAGCACTTGTCGGCACCAGATGGCATTAATTTATACAGTATAGATAAAGACGGATGAGTGAGAATATCCACACGCTGGATTAAAGCTCCCAAAACTTTACTGGGCTGAAAAAACTTTCAGTATCAGGCAAATGACCAACAAGACTGACTATATACAGTGATCAAACATAAAATGTGTCATCACACTTACAATATAATCCTCTGAATCCGTGTTTTATAAAAACTGAAAAAGTTGCATAGACGTTGTAGAATATTTTAATATATATAGATATTTTAATAATCAAAAAAGAAGGTATGATAGGACAAGAATGACTTACCTTAAATCAGTATCCCCCGAAGTGAAAACCCTATCACTATCATTAATATAACTGAAGTTTCTGGTGTCAGTGGGATTCTGTCATTAAAGAGAAATCATTGATCCTTACCGGCTGTTTGTTTCTCTCACACACTCCCTGTCTCTGTGCTCGCAGCTCCTGGTGCTTGTCAGTTTTGTTTCTTGCTCTCCACCAGAGCGGGAGGTTTAGGCATCAATTTGGCCACAGCAGACACAGTCGTCATCTTTGACTCCGACTGGAACCCCCACAATGACATACAGGTACTACAAACTCGCAGCTGCTGAGGAAGGAAAATGAATCAGCACGAAATGTCATTATTCAACTTTGTCCCCCTCCTCTGCCCAGGCGTTCAGTCGAGCCCATCGCATCGGGCAGGCCAACAAGGTGATGATCTACCGCTTTGTGACGCGAGCCAGCGTGGAGGAACGCATCACCCAGGTGGCCAAGAGGAAGATGATGCTGACTCACCTGGTGGTCCGGCCAGGCCTGGGATCCAAAGCTGGCTCCATGACCAAGCAGGAGCTGGACGACATCCTCAAATTTGGAACAGAGGAGCTCTTTAAGGATGAAGGAGAAGGTGAGGCTATCATTCAACGGGAAAAGCGCAACTACACATGAACATTTTGACAAGGGAAATTAGGATTTTCATTCAAATATAACATTGTGGGAATATGAAGCTTTAGTGTTTGGGTCAAAGTTGGAGTGGAATTTATTCTAATACGGAAGAGCTGGCAGGCTTCTTCTCCTGCATGAAATTATCTTGTCAAACACACTCAATTTAATGTCTTTCATGATGAAAGACGGCGTGCATAGCTAATTCGGGTTTTATTGGCAATACATTTGGCTGACAAGGCAGATTTTATTTGCGAAATGTGTGTAGAACAACAGGAGAGATTGTTTCCGTTTCTTAACTCCACATGTGGCAGGTATGAAGAACAGTGCGGGGGATAAAGTTGAGGACGAGGGCAACGTGATCCACTACGACAACGTCGCCATTGAGAGATTGCTGGACAGAAGCCAGGACGCCACAGACGACACGGACGTCCAGAACATGAACGAGTACCTCAGCTCCTTTAAAGTGGCCCAGTACATGGTCCGAGAGGAGGATAAGGTGAGCGGGAGGAGCTGAACAGGGTGTTACAAATATTATGATAGATTTTATGTTTAACCCTTCGGAGTCTAGGACCGCCACACAGCGTCAAAGTCACATGTCGCACGTTTGAAAACGTAAAGCTGTGACACAAGCACGCAGGTGCTCAATTCAAAGACTGTTGGAAAGCGGACACTTCAAACTTTTTACAAGTGTTTGAATTTTGTCGATCGGCCTATTAAGACTAAATTTATCAAGAGCCGAAGTCGCGCACTACAGCTCTTCTACGAGTTAGAAGATGCTGAATCTGGGGAAGAAAGTGACTCCAGTTTCAGAGGATGAAGTGGATGCTGCGCGTGAAGACGAACGAGAGGAGGTGTCTGTGCAGACCCCCGCTCCTCCAAAGATCCAACTAGTTCCTACTCGGATTTTGTGTTTCTTTTGCACTTTTACATACAGTGTGTCCATATATTATGTCAAAATAAATAAATACTTGTAGAATCACATAGGTGAGGTTGTGCTGAAAAGAAAGACACAAAGAAAGGCAAGCTAAGCAGTTTTAATGGGAAACACAAAGGTAAAATGAAAAGTAGTAAAAAACGTTTTACCCCAGACTCTGAAGGGTTAAAGTCACTTTTTTTAGATGTTCCCAAGTGACATTTTTTTAAAAGTGTATTGTGTGTTATTCTCCAGACACTACAATTACACACTGGAGGACAAAGTAGACAGTTGGACTCCCAGATTGTTTGCGGGTTCGCCTGCAGGTTTACAAATCATGTAAATTTCATTCAGGCATGATCTTTCTCTATTTATAGGGATGGCTGTGGTCCACATGTTGATGTGTGCTTTGCTACAGATGGTCTGTTTAGAATAAAAGTGCTATATAAATGCAGCCATTTTTAACCTCCCAGCACACAAATAAGGCCTGATAAGAGTTAGAAAATGAAACCTAAAGAGAGAAAAGTTTATTTGGTCTGTGTTTTATTATGATTTATGAACATTAGATTATAAATAAATGAAGGAATACACTCAGACTTCAGTAACACTCAGGTAGTGTCCTCACACAGATTTCACGTATTGCTGAACAAGGCTGAATTATCTCATTATTCAGTTGACAGGAAATCACTGAAAAAAACTGTGTATCGTGTAATTTATTTCTTGACGGCAAATAATTTCAGCTTTTCAGATGTGATGATTTAGTGCTTTCTTTGTCTTCTGTGATGCTTAATTCAATAATTTGGACTTTTTAATGGACAAAACAGGCAATTGGAAGATACCAACTTGGGAAATTGCAAAATTGGTACTTTTTTAATTTTGCAAATCACTTAAAGCAAATGATTAGTCCGTTAATCAATACAATATGCAGCTGGATGGTCTAATAATAAAAGTAGTTATAATATGCTGCCCTATTGTGTGCTGCTTGATTGGTTAACTTGGGTACTGGAGATATAAAATAGATGTGTGTATTGTTGTGGAGCAATGATACAGCACATACAGAAATCTCCGAGTTTAATATAATGACCAATAACATAGCCTGTACAGCCCAGTTGCAAATGTTCAAAGGCAAAGAGACAGTCACCAGCCCAGGGGTTTGGACCCTTTTGTGTAGAGGACTGGGTAGATATGAAGAGTGCTGTGTGCTGTTGCAGACTTTGCTGAAGAATCTGCATGTCTCTGTGCTTACACATCGCCAAGAGAAGTTTTAACTGCTGTGTACTTTTGTGATGCTCCAGATTGAGGAGATCGAGCGGGAGATCATCAAACAGGAGGAGAACGTGGATCCAGATTATTGGGAGAAACTGCTGCGGCATCACTACGAGCAGCAACAAGAGGACCTGGCAAGCAAACTGGGTAAAGGAAAGAGGAACCGCAAGCCTGTCAACTACAACGATGCTGCGCAGGAAGACCAAGGTAGGGACTGGGTTTGGACCAGGTACTGTGTCGACCCAGTAGTCTTAAAAAGCTCACATAAGCTAAGTAAAGATTCATCTGGGAAGAGCTGCACATGAAAATGAATCCTCATTCTGAGAATGATTGCTTGCATGAAACGAAGACTCTGCATTTAAGATTTATCATTCTAATCTTATGATCTTATCAGACATAGTGGGATTTTACATGACATGTCTTCTGTCTGAGTTATTGCTTGCACAGTGGAAGTGAATGGGCCTGGCCTATTGACAGACCACCATGTGCTGTTTCAGAGTGGCATGCTGACATTTCAGATAACCAGTCCGAGTATTCAGTGGGCTCCGAGGAGGAGGATGAGGACTTTGACGATCGGCCAGAGGGTAAGCAGCATTGATAAAAAAGAGACATTAAACCGAGCAGTGCTGCTCATGAACATGCCT
Source organism: Pempheris klunzingeri (assembly GCF_042242105.1). Lineage (NCBI taxonomy): Eukaryota > Metazoa > Chordata > Actinopteri > Acropomatiformes > Pempheridae > Pempheris > Pempheris klunzingeri. Next base: position 6,571,855 of record NC_092034.1, read on the forward strand.
TTTGGAACACACACACACACACACACACACACACACACACACACACACACACTCTTGGGTCTGTGTTGAATTACAGGTTGAAATTGATTTAGTTGTAGCAGTTGCCTGGCAGAGTTGAAACACTAGATTGCCAAAAATGCAAACCGCCATCCACATCCTCCCACTGCACTTAAGACAGATAGAGGAACATTTAAGAAGCTTAAAACAAGCATTATCTCCCTCCCCTAACATGTTTTATCCCCCTGTGTTAATTACACCATCCTCTCTGTTGCCTCCTGTTACTTGCAGGTCGAAGGCAGTCGCGTCGCCAGTTGAGGAATGAGAAGGATAAACCTCTGCCTCCTCTTCTGGCCAGAGTCGGAGGCAACCTTGAGGTTTGTACAACTCCCTGGAACCAGTTCTGCTTTCATTTTGTGTGTTTTTTTTTTTTATTGCGATATTACTGGAATCTGTCAGCTTTGTTTTATGTTGCACTTGTACTCGAAGTTGTTTTTCTAACAATTTTAGCATGCTTAAATTGGAGATGGCAGCAAAGTTATTACATGTCCAACAACTTTGAACCTTCCAAGCTCATCTATTATCCTGATAATAGTGGACGGGATTATAATGGCCTGCATTGTTCAAGCAAAGATCCAGAGTTTATTTTAGCATTATTATGCAGTCAGACCTATTCTAAAAAGGCCTTGGGAAGTTAGAAAAATACATGGATGTCGATAGACAGATACATTTTAGCAGACTGTTTCCATAGTCCAGGCAGTGCCAGCTTCACTATATACGAATACTAATATACTATACTTATATCTAATATATGCTGTAATTTCCATTGCTAGGTGCTTGGCTTTAACACACGCCAGCGAAAGGCTTTCCTGAACGCGGTGATGCGCTGGGGGATGCCATCACAGGATGCTTTCTCCTCTCAGTGGCTGGTCAGAGACCTCAGGGGCAAGACTGAGAAAGAATTCAAGTGAGGAAGACCCGTGTTGATTGAAATTGTTCACATCTTTGTCCACTGCTATCCAGCCCCTTTAACTATATACTTCTCCTCTTCTCCTCTTCTTTGCCAGGGCTTACGTGTCCCTCTTCATGCGTCACCTATGCGAACCGGTGGCTGATGGGGCCGAGACGTTCGCAGACGGTGTGCCGAGGGAGGGCTTGTGTCGCCAGCCGGTCCTCACCCGAATCGGCGTCATGTCTCTGGTCAAGAAGAAGGTCAGGCCCAAGCTGTTCACCTTTTCTAGGTCAATCATGTGATGAATGAAGCAAGTTCTGACACTTAAAACTGTAATCAGTCCTGGTTGAATTTGTGACAGTTACTGTATTAGTAACAAGTTCAGTTTAATACATCAGCGCCAGCTACTTTGCCAGAAATACAGCAGAAGAGCAACTAGTGTATCTGTTTACAGTGCAGCCAAACAAACTTACGTTCTTTTAATGAAGGCACGTATTTAGATCTTCTCATAAAAGTGTAAAAAAACAACTCTCGTTTTGTAGACTCATTTTTGATGAACACTCACTGCACTAACTTTAGACTGTGTTTTATGTGATTGCTTCACAGTAAAAGCCACTCTGTGTTTTTCCAGTGAGACACAGTTAATGTGAAGCAGCAGTAGTACGAAATGTTGGGTTTACATCAGTAGTAACTTAACTCAATTGTAATGTGACGGCATTCCATACATAGTTTCCTGTGAATCGTCCATGCAGGAATGGCGGACTCCACTACTAACAATGGAAACTGCTATATAGAGAGAGAATTACTGATTTCAAATACACTAAATAGCCAAAAATAGTATCAAAAACCAGGTTTGCTTTCATGAAAATCTTAAGAATTATAACTTAAATAGGATGCCAGCAGGGTGTCAACAGACCCAGAGATGAACTAGTAAGATGTCTTTAATTCAACAAAGTACAAAGACAATATGGTTGTAAGATCTTTTCCTAGTGAAAAGTCAACCATGATCATCTTGAAAGATAACAACCCGACTACTTTCAGTGTGCCAGTTCAGTTTATCTAAACATCTTCAATCCAGTTTTCCGTCCAACTTGTTGAAACCTGCTGACATCTTAAACTGCTGTCTATGCCAGAGGGAATGTATGAAACACTGCCAGCTGTGTGGGTGGTGAGTTTAAATAAGGTGGTATTAGGTAAAGTGAGTGTGTGCCAAGCTTTTTATTTTGCTGAACGTTCTGTGTCCAGATCCAGGAGTTTGAGCACATCAATGGGCGCTGGAGTCTTCCAGAGCTCAAGCCTGAGATCAGCATAGACAAAACCTCCTCCAGGGCCTCCTCTCCGGCCGTGAAGACCGCCACGCCCACCCCTGATGCCAGCTATAACAACACACCTTGCACTTCCAAGCCAGGTAACCAAACGCATAATCACCCCCACCAAATCCAGCAGGGGGCACTCAATGTAAAGGGCACCAGATAAAGTTGGGGGTGAATCTAACCTGCACAGTTTATGTCTTCAATTGTCCAAACGTGTGCAGCTACACCTGCTCCAGCAGACAAGCTAGAAAAGAACGGTAAAGAGGTAGAGAAGGAGGAGGATAAAGAGGACAGCGAGGCCCCGTCCGACAAAGAGAAAGTGAAGGAGAAAGAGAAGGATGAGGGGAAAGACGTGGACGGCTACAGGACTGTAGATGCTGAAGAGGTGGGACACTGTCCTCAAAACAGCACTCGTTACAGTGTGGTATTCATCAGCCAACTAATGCATTTTTTCATTATATTTTCATGTACAATATGCTTCTGTTTTTGCATCGCTGCAAATCGTTATTATTACCTGTGTTTTACCACAGATCTCATATGCTTTATGTTACTTTCAATATGCCATCATTTTTTCTGTGTGTTTCTCTGTATTTTCCGTGGCAAATAGTGCAGACTTTTAATAATCCCTGCTTTCAATTTAAATATATAATAAAAATGGCGTGTATTATTGTGCTACTTTCCACAGCGTTCTTCTTCGGCAAAAGAGACATCGCAAAATGCGTCCTCGGGTCACAAAAGCGAAGGCAAAGAGGAGAGCGACCAGAAAGAGGAGGAGAAGAAAGAAACAACCGACGCTCCAGCTGCCGCAACAGAGGAGAAAAAAGTACAAGAGGAGAATAAGGAAGATACAAAACAAATAACAAAGCAAGACTCGGACGTCAAAGAAGAGAAACCAGGTAATAACAAAAACACAGAAAAGAAATATGAAAGTCTAGTCAGTTAGATGGAGTCTGGCGGGCACAGACAGATGAAGCAGGTTTGTTTGGAACAACAAATTCTTGCCGACGAGAATTGCAATGGTTTTTTCTGCAGAGAGAGAAAAAGCAGGGGAGGAGAAGGAGAAAGACAAAGAAAAGCGCGAAGAAACACCAGCAGCAACGGAAGCGACAGATGCTAAAGATAAGACCGAGGCGTCTGACGTGAAGAAGGGTACGCCTCACTGTCTCCAACAAATATGCTTTCATAGATGCACACCCACAATTTTTTAGCTAAATGACACCTTTGTCATCTTTCTCTTTCACAGAGGAAGTCAAAGGTGAAAAGGATGCTGGGAAAGAAATCAAAGCGGTGAGGGAGGAGGTGCCCAGGGGTAACGGGAAGCCTCCCATGGAGCGGCCTCGCTTTATGTTCAACATCGCAGATGGCGGCTTCACTGGTCAGTGCTGATTTACCTGCAGTGGTGGTTGGATTATCGGTTTCGTTTGGTGTGTGTTCGAAGCCAGGACACACACACACACACACACACACACACACACACACACACACACCACACACAGCTGGGAGGAACCAACAGGAACGAGCCACAGCTGCAACAATTCAATTAATCTATTTTTATAATCTAGTAATCTTGCCAGAAAAATGACTAAATCGATTGTTAATGATTTTGCCTGTTGGTCAGACAAACCAAGACAAAGAATGACACACCTTTGTTGCATTTTCACTATTTCTTGATGTTTTATAGACCAAATGATTAATTGAAAAATAATCCAACAATGATTAACAGTTGATGAAGATGATTGTGAGTTGCAGCCCCAGAGCACTCTATTTATTAAATTCAGGTTTAATTACCTGAAACATCAAGTTGATTTTTTGATTGTTAAGTTTATTATTACCTGCCAAGTTGGATGTCTTTCAATTTTGACTTGACATGAGCGCTATTTACAAGTCGGGAACAGAAAGTCATGGTAACTCACAGACACAAACGCTATAACAGCGTCTTGCTAAAGAGGAAATGATTACACCTGGGAAAGGTATTTTATTTTTAAGGCCTGGATCCTTGTTTCCTCCTGCCTGAGATCTCAGGATCTTCTTCAGGACACCTCATGAAGACCACTGGCAGATCAAAACAACGTTGGCTAATATAAATGTTAGTTGCAAGACCTAAAAAGTGCAATTATATTACGTACTTTTAGTATTTTAAAACTAAAACTATATATAGAAAGAACTGCATGCAATATGCAAAAAATGAATGGAGCTTTAACGCCACCATTTTAAAATGTTCTTAAATAAAAGTACTTGGAAATGGAAGATGGGTAGAGTCAGTAAAGTAAAGTCAGTAAAGCAGTCTTAACAACGTAGAATTCACAAACCAACTTTCTCCTTGCTTAATAAAACTTTACGGAATCAACAGTGAGCCAAAATGATCTTCACCTTGATCACAAACCCAGAAAAGCTTTTTGCGCTGTGGAAACACCTGCAGCCAGGTTACAGCTAGCTAAGCACGTTGACACTAACTTCACTTTTACCTTCTGTTGGCTTCGCCCACGCAGAGCTTCACACACTCTGGCAGAATGAGGAGCGGGCTGCCATCTCCTCGGGGAAGATGAACGAGATCTGGCACCGCCGACACGACTTCTGGCTGCTGGCGGGAATCGTGATGTATCCTTGACAGCAGTTGCCCGGGCGATGACCCCGGTGTGTTTATTTTTCTATCAGCCGGCAGAAGCCCAGCGTAATAAGTCAACAAGCCAGCCAGAGCTCAGTAAACAGCAAACTGTGTCTGCTGGAAGCTGATGTAGTGGGTCATTTAGTTCATGTTGTTCCGTCTATTATTGTAATTAAAGTCATGCAGCATTCACATAAAACTCTGTTTTCATTATTCTGCAAGCTAATACTGGGGCCTGCTGAGAGAAAGGCTTTGCTCCACACGCTGCCTGAAGCATCACTTTGTTCAAAAATAATTGCAATTTTGTATTTTAAAAAAGAAAATGAAATAAATCAACCTCAAAAAAGGAATAGCTCAACATTTTGAGAAATTAACTAACTAACAAAGATACAAAATGTTAATTAGCGAGCTTTAGATGTGCTCAGCGGGTAGACATATTTTAGAACTTTGGGCAGAGCCAGTCTAGCTGTTATGTAAGTCGTTATGCTAATCTATGTTAATCATCATCTAACGCTTGGTAAGAGAGAACATTTTTTAAATCTTTTTAATCTTTCCTGTTCCGCTTCCGAGTGATGCTACCTTAATGATGTTGATGATAATGCCCCTCTTCACACTGTCTCTTATCCAAAGTGTTACATGACCCCTAACCCCTGCACCAGTCACGGCTACGCCCGGTGGCAGGACATCCAGAACGACCCCCAGTTCGCCATCGTCAACGAGCCTTTCAAATCGCAGGCGAATAAAGGCAACTTCCTGGAAATGAAGAACAAGTTCCTGGCTCGACGCTTTAAGGTAAGATGAGACGTAGCTCCAGCCTCACCTTGGGATTCAGACTGACACATGATTTATATGTAGGTTTTATTTCGTTTTTTTTGTTCCAATGGAGATGTTGATATTTTTTTTCCAATACCAATATTTTATGACCAGGCATTCAAAGCTGACTTTCTTGACTGTTTTCAATACTTTCTGCTATTAGATGAGTCTTGTGGTTCACAACTCAGCCCCACTTTCATGCAGACGAACTATTTTAGTGACATTTCGCAGCGTCTTCGATCACCTGACTCCTTTGATGGTCGGATGACAGATGCCCCTTAGACCCACATATTGGCTGGATGGTCATTGCTGACCGCTGCATTTCTAGAAAAGCTCTCATCCTGTTTTTGACCGGCTCACATGCTTCAGACCCTGCCCTCAACATCCTCATTTACTGTATCGCTGTCTGGCTTTTACTCTCTTCATTTCTCGTTGTCGCTCTTGCTAAATTATTGAAGTTTTTTGTAAATCTGCCCCAAAAGGGGAGCACACAATAAAGTTCACTCCAGTGTCCCCTCTGTATTTTAATCTTGTTGTGTTACACGACAGCCTCTTGTGCAGCATTTTTAGACCAAATAACCACTTTGTACAGGACGCACACATCAACTTAAATCCCTGTGTGAGGCTTGATTTCCCACGAAATGCTTGCATTACTGCTGCAATGTCAACCCAGACACTAACATTTTGTTGAAAAGTGTCCGAGAGAGACGATGACAGATGATTGGACCAGTTTTCAGACATAATAGAATTTGAGTAAAGGGAAAACAGAGAGAAGAATCCAACTTTTAAGCCTTGTTTCATAATATTTGTCTCTTTGTCCGTACTTGCATACAACATAAGAAAAGCGAAATTTTGTAGTTTTTCAGTTCTGCTTTGATTAGAAATGTGGGTGAGTTTCATGTGAAATTGGTTTCTTTAATATAAATCTTTAATAACTTTGAAGCAGATTTTTTTTTTAGAACACACCAAGTAGCTGAACATTTTGTTTTAGTTTCCACGTTGGACAGATGGATTTTTATCCTTTGTTTTCATTCAGATCATCTTAACGCCTCTCAATGCAGTCAATGGCGTCAGCTGTGCGGAGGAGGAGCTTAAGTTATATAGGGTCTCTGGTGCTTGTGCAGAAGAGGGTTTGAAGTGTGCAATGTTGGTTTGAAGTACTGATTGGAGGGCAGTGTGCAGAAATCTGGTTTTTAAGGCTCTGAGCTCCTCTCTGATGTACCTGTGTTAGAAAGTCTTTTTCCCTAATCTGCTGTAATTCTTGCGTCTCACATCTTTGTGTCTGTCTTTCTCATGCTGTTAGACATTTTACATATTAGTGTAAATCAGAAGTTGGGGCAACAAGAAATGAATGTCCATAAAATCACCAAAATAAAAGCCCAATGTCTTGTATGGACATGTGCCCCATTTATATACTTTACACTGATTCTAAGCGGGTTTTGAATTTGCAGATTGTTGGATTGTTGGACAAAATGTACATATATTCAAAAACATTCTGTATTCATACTCAAAAACACTTAATTACACCAAATGTGCATTTTAGATTGTTGAGTGTGCTGTTTATGGAAACTAGTTCCCCACAATGCAATGGACAATGTAAATAGAGGAACCTCTCACAGCTGTGGAACATTAAAACTAATTGTTGATAGTGGTGAGACAGCTGAGGATGATCTCAGAACAAAAAAACAACTATCAAACCTGCGGTAAAACATTTTGGTTTCTGTCTTTTCTTTTGACTTTTTATGGAACTTTTTTTTCAAGATATATTCCCATATTTCATATATGATGGATATGAGTATAACAATAGCGATAGAAGGTGTAACCATAGCTTATACACTACTCACAAAAAGTTAGGGATATTCGGCTTTCAGGTGAAATTTCAGGATGAACCTAAAATGCATTCTAACCTTTCCAGGTGAACTTAATGTGACCTTCTCTAAACCTTTGAATGCACATGTCCAACTGTTCAGTGTCTCAGTACTTTCTGCACAAGTTGCTGTTCTCTAACAAGAAGCTTAACAGCAACATTCACAACAGGTTTGATCCATGAATCCACCAATACATTTCCTGCTTCAGTTAGAATTGGTATTTAAACAGTCCTCCTCATCCTGCTGTTCACATTCTGACATCATGAGACCAAGACGACACCTAACAGTTGATCAGCAGCACCTCAACACTGGAGGCTTCAAACAGGAAGTCCTCAGACGGAAGTTTTTACTGAGCTTAGAGGGTCACAGAGTGTCATCAGGAGGTTGGAACAGTGATACAGAGACTGGAAGAGTCACAGAAAGGAGAGGAGTGGACGTCCTTTGGCCACATCCCAATTTATTGAGACACTGAAAATGTTTTGTTGTGGTATACCTACCACTGTTGTTAGATTTTCTTCAAATAAATTGTTTAAGATGAAGAAATGACCATTGCATGCTTCTACTTAAATGCCCTACTTTCATGATATAATATCACTGTAGCATTCACTTTTTACATTTTCCATATATTTCACCTGAAAGTCGAATAACCCTAACTTTTTGTGAGTAGTGTATAAGCATGACAGACCAACTGGGCTGGTAAACGTGAGCTTGCACCAATGTTTTATGGTATGACGTGTGTGTGTTGAAGTGCAAATCCTCCAAACGGCACTTCACACAGGCATACGTTTCAGCGACATCGGACTTGAATACATTTTCTTTCGTGTCCTCCAGCTGTTGGAGCAGGCGCTGGTGATAGAGGAGCAGCTGCGACGGGCGGCCTACCTGAACATGACCCAGGACCCCAGCCACCCTGCCATGGCGCTCAATGCGCGCTTCACAGAGGTGGAGTGCCTCGCAGAGTCACACCAGCACCTCAGCAAGGAGTCACTGGCGGGAAACAAGCCGGCCAACGCTGTCCTGCACAAAGGTCAGGGATGACGCCAATAATTGTGGTTGAAAATCACATTTTCTTTTAAATAGAAACCAAACCGTGTGTGTGAAAAATCAGAGGAGGAGGAATTGGCAGACAGATAACCACGAGCAAACAATAAAAAAAGAGACAGAGCTGTTGTGCAATCTGTCTTTCCTGCCGCAGTGACCATATCACTCTGCCTGAGGCTGACTTCAGTAAAGCAAAGCTGATAAGCTTTACACCATGTTAAGTGATAACTGCAAACATTTCCTCACTGGCTCCCTGGCAAGTCTGTCCATGCTGATGTTGTTCTGCCGAAGGGTTAACTCGCTCAGTGCTTGGCTGCACCACTGTTCTCATCCCTGTGTTGTATTTCTGCACGTAACACAGCTGAACTTAATGAATGCTCAGAAACATTTTTATCATATTGCAAAGGGACTCTGCGAGCCTGATCAGTGATTAAATCCATGTAAGGATGTGTTGACGGAGGAGCTAAAGTAGATAATAAGGGATGGGAACAGAAATCTCTTGTAAAAATAGAATGAGAAACTCTGTGAAGATGAGACTTTTAAACAAACTATTTATAGTGAGCAGACCCAGTAAACTTAATAAGCCATGTAGTTGAAGTGAACTTGAACATTATTACCTGCATTTTCTCTCTAATGTTGACACTGAACAGGTCCAGTGTCACAACCTTTTCTGCGTTAGTCCATAAGGTATCCATGTTAGATGTTTGTTGTCGTCATTGCAGTGTTGAACCAGCTGGAGGAGCTGCTGAGTGACATGAAGGCTGACGTGACCCGGCTACCGGCCACGCTGTCCAGAGTCCCACCCATCGCCGCGCGCTTGCAAATGTCCGAGAGGAGCATCCTCAGCCGACTGGCCAGCAAGGGCACCGAGACGCACACACCCCCGGTCAGCAGCGTGCTTTTTAAACACACACACACACACACACACACATTCACAGGCTGAAACCTGTTCAAGCTGCCTGCACTCAGTGGAAAAATAATAGATGGAGGACAGCCAATGAAAATACTGAGCCCATTATCTTGTCACTCACCTGTGTCTTTTCACTCCACAACTGTTTAGTCAGCAGTTTCTTCCTTTTCTTTTTTTGTCAGCTTACATAACTTAAAAGCGGTTTGTCTTATTTTTCTTATTGTTATACCTTCTATTTTTATAAAAACGTCTCTCCCTCTGCACAGCCCATACCTCCAGGACCTTACGCAACCCCTCAGAACTACGGCGCCCCCTTCACCCTCCCCGGCGCCTTACATATGGGGGGGGCCAACTACAGTCAGATGCCCCCCGGATCCTTCATATCAGGTCAGTGTTTTAAATGATGCCCCGGAAATCTGGAATTTTTCATTTTATATGAAAAATTGCCTTTTGGATTTCAATATTTCAGTCGATATACTTTGGATGCGAAGAGCTACGACAAGCCAGTACAGATATACACTGCTTGTGTTTATGAACAGTTTTATTTGACTTAAGTGGTCAGTTAAGAGTAATTTCGGGAACGCTCACCTGCCAGTAAAAGAGCTGTCTGTGAAGCTGTGAGTGTGAGTGAGAGAGAGAGAGAGAGGTGTGTGAAAGCATCCGTAATTATAATAATTTACACAAGATTAACAGTTTGTTTGATCTGTTTGACATTTGGCAAGCGGGCGATTCATGCTTCTTTTGCGGAGGTGTTACTGCAGTCTCACTGTAGCTGCCTCTGGCACAGGAATCGATTTATAGCTCGCCACAGAATTTGATTTTTGTTGCACCGCCGCAGCGGTAGATTTCATACTTTAACGGTATGTTGTGCATTTATTATACACCTTCGCATGTTCGCTCTGTCATTTCTGTGGTGATGGAGAATCAAAACTACAAAGTCAAAGAATTCATTTTTAAAGCGGCATTCCTTGAATTTTACACATGAAGCTCTGTTTACTACTCAGCCTGTGAAAATCTGTTGTACAATGTCTTTGGAGAAATGAACCCTGATGATGTCATAGTGATGTCGTCAGGGTTATCTCTGCTTGAGCTTGGAGACTGTTAGTATATAGTATATAAGCCTGCATTACAAACTGGGGTCATGGAATGTGAAAGATGCATGCATATGCCAGAGTCTAATGAAAAACTGGTGCATTGTGGGAAATGTTGTTTCCAGTGCTTTTTGGAGCATGGTTTTCAGCCAAAATGATGAAATATACATTTGTCTAGCATTACAGAAAAGGAGACTGAGTTTTGTTGTTTCTTTTGGTTTTTTTTTTACTATCAACTGCATGAGATAATGCAAGCACACTGATCAAAGTTCTAATGGTCTTTGTAGCCTCAGTGTTGGTATGTGTTTGAGAGGATGAATTTCAGCTCCAGCAGAGCTGCAGAGCCTCTATGACACCCTGACGGAGAAGCACAAATCCAGCTTTAGAGATCTGGACTTGATTACTCGGCAACTTGCACTGATGATGGACAAAACCAGTCCAAAATGTTGCTTCTATTTAAAGATACCATCTGAGGAATTCCATCTTTATATGGTTATGTTGTTGTGGAAAAACATTAAGCAAAGAAAATGAAAAAATGTTCCGGCTCTGTCAGAATTACTGACTCTGGAAATGGGGTATTTCAGGAAAAATCCTATGCACCATAGTTTTGTATTCAAGTACAGTGTTATTTGAGTTCTAATATAATCCTTAAATATGTGGAGTAAAGAACTACCTGATGGCTTCTAAAGCAGAGCTGTTTTAAGCACTTTGAATAGACACTTTATCTCCCTGAGCAGCTTAAGTTGTGAAACCTTCAAAATCCAGAAAGGAGTCCATATTGGAAAATAACATCTGTAGCAGAGTGTCTGATGTGGCTGCCAGATACACACCTGAAATAGACATTACCAAAATCAAACACAAGCGTGCTGCACTGCTATATTAAGGTATTTTCATCTCTTAACATGTCCAACCTCAAAACCTCAATACTCTGCTCAGCAGTAATGACACATTGTGCAACAATAAAGCACAGTCTGGACTGCTTATCAAACCTGTCTGAGGAGCATTCTCCTTTTCAAGCATGTTTATTTTCTCTTTTGAAGTCCTATTGTTGCTCTCATTACATATTGAGTTAAAAGCTTTAAAATTTAAATCGTAAAAAAAAAAAAAAAAAAAAAATCTGTTCTGTTTTGGCCTGTTGTCCAACTCCCCTCGCCTGCAGTCTGTCAGAGCGCAGAGGCAGTTTGTGAATTTATTTTCTCATAATTAGTTTGGTAACAGCATATGCTCACCAGACACACTCTTCACTCTGCATGTGCATTCGTGTTGGGAGATGTTTAGATAGCAGAGACGGGGCAGAGATAACTGGTAAAACTTGATATTCCCCAATAGCTTTGCCCTAAAAACCACAACACCCAACGCTCTCAGTGCTGCGCCTGCCTCTCACTCAGAGTATCTTGATTTATGTAATTGTAGACTGAGACATCTGTCAAAGGCATTGCATTTTAGAGAGCTAGGGCCTATCTCTGAAAATGTCATTATGCTCAGCCTGTCTGAATCTGGTCATGCCAAGAAAACATTCGGACTTTGTACCAAGGTATTTTGAGAGGGACAGAAACCACAGAAGGAGTTTGGTTGTGTAAACGTCGTGTTGTGACTTGTGAACCGGCAGAGGGCTGGGCCCAGCGCTGGCTGTTCAGAAATAGTCGCGCGCGAGTTGTGTTACTCTGTGGGTTTTGCTTGCAGGGGCCTCGCGGCGAGCAGCTGAGCTGAGCTGAGCTGAGCTGAGCTGAGCACAGGCCGAGCTGAGCCGAGTGCAGTCTGAACATCCTGAACTCTGGCAGGGCCCAAGCACGCAGCAAATGAGGCCACATTTACGGTCTTGATTGGGGTCGCGCTGGTTCCTGACCTTTTTAGAATCAGCCAGGGAGTTAAAACAACAAAACGCTCTGATTTTGCGACTTCCCAGCCTCCCTCCATTAATAGCCTTCTCCTGAGAGAAGCTCCCTCACTCGAGTACACAAAACAAATCCAGAAATATGCACGCGGCACTTTAACTTCACGTCTCCTACTTTATCTGCACTCTGTGAACTTTGCTACAGAATGTAATGATACACCAAATGCTCCAATGAAGGATTGTTGTGTGTTGTCTCACACATGGCAATATCTCAGCATTTGCTCAATATCCTGAATAGCATTTTGGAAAACCTGTTTCAGCCATCAGTCCCGCCATGAAGAAGCTACTCATCTGCACTAGAAGGAGTCCCACATTCTAGACAAAACTTCCTTTTAGGGGGGTAGAATTTAGGGAGATTGCCCTTCAAGTGGAGCTCACTGGTTCAAGCCCTCATGACTACAAGCACCTGCCCTGCTGAAGTGTCCTTGAGCAGTACACTGAACCCCGGCCAGCTGCAGTATCTCCCCCCTGACCTCTGACCTCCCTGCAGAGGAGGGAGGCAATCTAAAAGAGAATTCCCTACGGGGACCAGTAAAGTGTCACATTATCCTGCTCCCCTCTCCGAGTCTCCACTACAGTCTGCCGCTTGTCTGCCCCCACAGAAGCCGCCGCCGCTGCTGGGGCCACCGGGGGAGCTGCTGGGGGAGCTGCCGGAAGTCCAACTACTGCTTGCCAGAAGACCAAGGAGCATGATGTGGTGCAGCGGCAGCGAGTGGTGGACCTCTGGAAGGACGGCAAGTCAGAGGGGGCCATCGGGCTGGAGCTGAGGATGCCCAAGTCCACGGTGCACAGCATCATTGTCAAGTACCGGCTCAGCAACACGGTGGAGAATTTGCCGCGCAACGGGCGACCAAAGAAACCCTGAGGGGGGGGGGCTCACCGACGGGAAAGAAGAGAGGACATTTGGATAAAACATCCTGGAATGTAATGAAAATGGAGAATAAAAAAGAGACGGTGGAAGATGAAAAGGGGGGATGAAAACCTGACTGCGTGAGGAGGAAGTCCAAAAAAAGACCCACGGACAAAGCACTTTGACACAGCTGGAATGCGAGGGACATAGAGGGAGAAGTGTAAAGCTCACTGGATGGATCGAAAAGGACGGGAGGCAAAAAAGGAGAGGACATGAAAAGTGAGAAGAAGTGGCGGCACTTTGATCCATTAAAGAAAACAAGCAATCAGCTGCAGAGTGAGAGGGGGAGAGAGGTCCAAAATAAGAGGGGAGAGGTGAAAAGCTGGTTCTGAGATCAAGCACTAATGATGCGTGGGGATAAAAATGAGGCAGAGAGACAGAAAAAAGAAAAAAGATGGAATAAACAAGTCCTTGAGCAAAGAGCAAAGGTGCTGCTGAAAAAACGCCAGAAAACCTGACTTTTAGGGGAAAGATGTCTGGACTCAGGAGAGGAAGGAAAAAAAGTCAGTATGTTAATGCAATCACAGGTTTTCAGGAATTCAGATATGAAGGCTGAAATGGAGAGAATGCAACAAAGGAGTTGGTTTTTTTTTTTATAACTCCCGAGGCGGATTTCTCTTCTCTAGATTTCTTTTTCTGTTTCTCCCTCTGCGCCGAAAAAAGATTTCCCTCTGGATCAATTCTTCATCCGCTGGCTGACTGAACAAGTCTGTCCCCTCGCTCTGACCCTGTACTCCCTCATTCCTCCACAGGCCTCCACTCCTCCGTCTCTCTTTCTCAGTCTCACACATGCACTCGTATACATGTATACACCGTGGACCTCACACACAACCTAGAAACCTACAAAGAACTTAATTTATTTGCCGAGTACGGGCAGATGAAATCCAAACTCGAAATAGAAAGGGACAAACTCAACTCAGATTATCTTGCAAAAAAACGAGGAGGAAAAAAAGGACACAACACTACTTCCCATGGACTCTGTTCCTCCAGCATTCCTGTGTCCACCCAAGCATAGAAGCAAGAATCATAGATATTAAAAAACGTAGACGTTGCCTTTGTCCAACAATCGGTAGCAACATTGCTCTGACCCAGTCTGCTGATCTGGTATTGAGATATGTTCTGTATTACGAAGCATATTTACTATTGCACCTTTTTTGTTTGGGGTCACTTAAAGGGGAATATCACTCCACTGAATTTACATTTCCTGCTTTTAAGCCTCTTCGCAGCAGAAATCAGTATTTATGACCAGCTCTTCCCCGAAGCTAAAGACTGTACTCTGTCATTGGAAGAAAAAGCGAGACTCACTTTGAAGCCCGAAGAGACATTTTTGTTCTTTACGCTTTTTTAAAATTCTGACAGTGTGATGGATTCCACGCTGGAAAATGTCCCCTGATCCCTGAGAAAATAAAACACTCTGGACTATGTCATCGTTTTTCCAGCTCAGTGTGTGTGTGTGCAGTAGAGCTGTACATCAGTGTGACATCCCAGACTAAAAAGCAGGACGAACTCCTCTGCCTCATATAGACGGTCCAAATCTTTCTGGGACGTATGAGTATTTTTAAGCTAAAATTGAGTGGTATTTCCCTTTAAGCTCAGAGGACATAAAGACCAGAGAAAGGCCTGCAATGAGAACTGTACTGTATGTGTGTAAATTGAGGAATGCTGTATGTGTGTGTTTGTTTTTTTGTGTGAGTGGTTGCACTACCATTTTTATCATAACTAGTGATAAAAACAGGTAGTCATCATTTAACAGTTGTCGATATTGGTGCCAGTATAATACCTGAGTTTCTTTACCAGTTCCAAGACAGTACTTTTTTGGATACTTTACTTTGAGGAAGAGAAGTCTGACCTTTTTCTATTTCACAGAATAAGCTAAACTTCTCAAATGATTAATTTTGTCTTAACACAAGCAACCTTTGAGGATTTTTGCCTAAATATGATTCAGTCTAAAATTCTAACTTAAAGCTGCACTAATCAATATTTTTATATTAACAATGGGTCGAATTTGTAATGTGAAAGGAGTCACTCATAGTGACAAAAAGCTGTATAGAACTGCAGCTTCTGCTGTTCCTCTCAGCTTCACAGAACATTTTGGCATCTTTAAGCTCATTGCTTTGGTTTTACAGATTTACTGTTTTGGTTCAGTCTCGCCACTCTCATCAACATTGTTTCCAGCTGCAGGCAGCTGTTTTCAGGGAAATTAAGCTCTGATAAACCCACTGCATGGTACCTGCTACCAAAGTTAACAACTAGCTGTGAGCATAGTGCCGTATTTATCAGCTAAAGAGCCTGATACTTCCTTCAGGAGTTGGTAGAGACCAAAACGGAGCTAAAAGAAGCAAATATTGCATTCACTTACACTTTACAACTTACACTCATTAGGTGGACAGAAATGTGACTCCAAATGTCTGCTGGGTGTGCGACTGTTGTTAACTCATTAACAATCTCAACTTTAAAAGATGGTAATATGTCAGTGTTGCACTGCCCTCAAGTGCTCAAATTCAACTTTAAATCAAGAAATATCTTATCAAAGAATAAATAACCAAGGCTAAGAATGTGACCGATAATCACACCCCACCAGTATTCAAAAAAGTATTGAGGTCCAATACACAGCCTTAAAAGACAAGGTTACAACAGAGGAGCATACACGTGCGTGCAAATTGCTTTTAAAACGGTGAAATCCTTGATTTATGAGTTTATTTCCAAACTCTTGCAACACATGGATTGATGAAACTCGTTTCAAGTCTCAGTTGGAGAGACTTAATTCTAAAATCAAGCCTGTGCTTTTTTAGTTCCTGAACAGTTGACAGTTCAGAGACAAAGGGTTGTTCCTGATGAAAGGTTTTGGCATAGATACACTCACGCAAAGCTTTTCAGCAAGCAAAAATGCTGCATTTTCTGCCAAGATGGCAGCTTTCACTTCCATCAGATAGTAGGCAGGACCTACAGGGGAGAGACAAATGCTGTCATGTTAGCCAGGAATGATTTTTATTGCCTTTATGGACTTTAGATGCTCCATCCAGTGCAGTCCCAGAGTTTTAGGGCCACTAGACAAATAGATGGTTTAAGTTTTAGAAATCCTTTGAGGTTTGTCCAGATGTGGGCTATTGGGTTAATCATATTTTTACAGTAACTACAAATGCCACTGCCAACCTAATTTGGTGCAAGATGTTTATCTGCCTAACAATGTCTCTGCTACTGTGAAGCTGCAAGCAAGCTGGAGAGAGAGAGAGAGAGAGAGAGAGAGAGAGAGAGAGAGAGATCTGCACGAAGAAAAGGAGAGTGAAGCTTGTATGGGCAGACTTGAAGTATTGCAGGGTGAATTTGGCAGCAGGGTGAAATGCACGATGTTGGACGTCATTGAACTCCTGTTTTATCTCCACTGCTTCTTTACCTGGTTACTGGTGGAAACAACGAATGTGGTTGAATGTTGCTGCATCAGTTTATAGTGCAGCCAAACAAACTCATCTTATTTCAATAAAGACGTGGGTGAATAGTAAAACTGATCTGAAAAAATGCTGAAAATGGCCATGTCTTGTATTGAAGACACATTTTTGATGATCACTTGCAGTCACAGCTAGTGTCTGTGAGAAATACATTGCGTTTCAGGGTGCTTAACAACATAGGCCACCCAGTGTTTTGCTAGTTGAAGGCCTTTAATGTAAAGTAATGTCATCAATATTAGATTATAGTTAGGTTTAAGAGAGGGGACAGGGACAGGGATCAGTGAGGCTGATATCAATTAGATGAAATTAGAAACCGTCACACTGGATTACGAGCCACGTCGTTGCTTGTGAATCCCTCGTGTCATCGTTGTAATGCAGCGTAGGAGTGGTGGACCCCGCCACTAACAACGAGAACTACTCCTAAGGAAGTAATTCCTGAATGTGAATACTTTGAATGGCTATAACTCGAAAATTTACGAGCCATAAATAGAATCAAAAGCTGGCTTTGATTTCACAAAAATTTTGACACTTGTAACTTAATATGAGTTGTTAGAACATCTGATGAAACGATACTGGTGTATTTAGTTAGTTTAGTAAATACGTGCATAACAAACATTTTCGATAAAGATCTTTTGAATTTGTTTTTTAACAGTTGTGATTTAGACACTGTGTGTACTGAACTGGTCAGCACTCTCTGGTGGACAAAGTGTGTAATGGTGATATCGTTTCTAAATTACCTCAAATGCATCTTTGGCAGGTCAGTACTGCAATTTCTTGCTGTTATATTGGCTGACTTATCGGTCAGGCTCTATTGTTTGTCTTCTTCCCGTCCAGAACACTCTGGCTTTTTTCCATCTCTTTCTTTTTTATCATCTCTCTCTTCCACGTTTCTGTCTTCGGCTTCTGCATCTTTTTTTCTCCATGCACCCTTAATTCCTCTTGCTCTTTCACCCAGTCTTTACCTCGATTTGTTTTGCTTCTTATCAGATTTAGTCTGCCCCCCCCCCCAAACATTCACATACACACTCACTAACTCTGTCTCCTCTTTTTCTTCATCCCCTGTGTTGGCCTCCACTGGCGAAATGCCATACGTTTTCCCATAAGTGGTCCCCCCTCTGGTTCTTGATGTGCACACACACGCACACTCAAACACACATACAGTCACAGCCCCCCCCCAAAAACGTCTTCGGCTCAATACACTCCTTATCACATCTTTGATCTGCACAGGGGTGTTATGACAGTTTATCTTTACCCGTGGCGCAAGTGAGAGAAGTACGCTGTTGATCTATTCTTGGCTTTGTTTTGAAAGGAGCGCTAAACTCTCCGTTCCACTCCCCGAGCAGATTCATGATAGCGCACAAATGTGGGAAGCACAGATCCCTTTGCTGTCCAGCTGTGCAGTCGTGGAGAAAGAAACTTACTTTCATGCATGTGTGCGCTCGTTTGTCTGTGACCTCATTTGCCTGCGTGTGTTTGTGCGTGCGAGTGAATGAGCGTGTTTACTCATTGCTGGCCTCACTCTCTCCAGGTTAACAGTTATGCATTCTGGGGTTTTATCATTATTGTAAACATGAAACTGTGTAAGTAATATGATATATTGACGTACTGTATTATGCAAGTTTGCTCATTAAAAAGATTATTATCAAGTAAGCCTGGATGCAGTTTGTTTGCTTATTCATGGCAAAGCAATTATTTTAAAGGTGTCACTTGTTTTTTTTTTAGTATATTTTTGATAATTGTGATACTTTGGTTACATTATGATAAACAAACAAGACCGGCACTGTTGGCGGGCTCCCTTTCAGTACCAAGAATGTTTTTATGACTAAAGCAAAAAAAAAAAACTATGGCTATATTTCCCATAAACTTTGCCTCATATAGCAAAAGAGGATGTTACGACTTCTTGTGCCGTTTCTTTGGTACACTACAAAAGAAAGAACCAAAAAACACCCAGACTTTGAACTTTGTCCAGTTAAGAAGAAATTGTGCGTCAGTTTCTCCAAGTTAAAAAAAAGAAATTGTCATTGTTGTTTTTTTTATTTCAATATAGATAGATAGATAAATACCCAGATTATGAGTGCGAACGTGACGAAAAACAGCTTTCTACCTCTCTGTAATGGCCTGATTTACTGTAATTACACTATTGCCTATGAAATTAACATGGTAATGATTTATTGGTGTTAAAATGGCAAAACATTCGGCAGTACCATTAATAACATGAAACAATGAATCTGCATTAACAAGCGCTTAAGAAAGGCGATTTGCATTTGTAGTCGGGCCTTGATGTTCCCACATTTTTCACTAAAAAATTTCCAGATGTCATTTCAGTAATTGTTCGGACTTTTTTTGTGCATGAACCGTGCTTCAAAGAGAATTTTCTGTTTTCAGTCTGTGCAAGAAAACATTGAGAAGTTACAGATCTGAACTCAAACTTTGGTGTCTCTCTCTCTCTCTCTCTCTCTCTCTCTCTCTCTCTCTCTCTCTCTCTCTCTCTCTCTCTCTCTCTCTCTCTCTCTCTCTCTCTCTCTCCCCCGTAGTGTTGAATGGGCCTCCCATGTCTGTAAAGAAGGAGCGGGAAGCAGAGCTGCTAGTCAACAGGCGGGAGCAGCGCAGCGGAGAGGTCATCTGTATCGACGACTAGACTACACACACACACACACACACACACACACACACACACACACACACACTCTGAAAACCCATCTGCTGCAAAGATATCTTCAGTTTCACTCCAAGAAAGTTTAGTCTCTCTCTTCTGACTGGTACTCCCTGAAAAACTCACACACGCAGTACATTCATGCATATGTGCACGTACTGTCCACGGACACACTCACACACACACACACACACACACACACACACACACACACACACAGACACCCCTGCAGTACATACAGTCCATATTGTCTCATAACTTCTTGTGACCTTTTCTTGTCTGCCTCAAACCATTATACTCCTCATAAGCGGCCTCCTCACACAGGCCTCCTTTTCCTCTTGGGATGCTTCTAACCTCATCTACACACACAGATGGACATACACACACACACACACACACTCACACACTCACACACAACGCTCAACCCACCTCAATCCTAGAAACCTTTAGATCTCTCAATAGACCATGTAACCTTCCTCCTCCTCCTCCTCCTCGCCTGGTCCTTAAACTCTCGACAGGAAGCTGCATGTGAAACTAAAATCATTTCTTCCGCCGCACTCCATCCCCTGAAGCATGCTCTAATCACAATAATGCTGACTCATGGAAAGGAGAAAAAAAAATGGTATCAAGCTGTGCCTACAGTCATTTTAATACTGTTTCTAATTCTCCCAGAGAGGCCGAACCTCTGATTTCTCAGTCCGAGCAGCTCCAAGCACAGCTCCAGCTTTTTGTTTTGCTTCCTTCAATGGTACAGGTGCAGATAAACACGCAGCAAGGTATAATATGATAATTATATTCAGGACTTGTTTGACCATATTAAGTATTTGCCGCCATCCCATCCCGCTTCCCTTCTTCTAGTTTATGTACAGAGCTTTTAGGTATTTTGGGGGTTTGTTCCATGAAAATCCGGCGGTGACGCTATTTTTCAGAAACCTATGAATGTTTATAACCTTTCATAAGCAAGTCAGTGTTATTAAAACCTATCGATCACCCTGAACACTCCTCTTGACGCCCCCCTCCTTCCCTCTCCTCCCTTCGCCTCTCTCAATCAATCTTTTTTCCTGTTTTTTTGTTTTGTTTCCAAGTTTCTATTTCTTTCTACAAAATCCTGTGATATACTTTGCATATTTAAACAGCTCATTCGTGTTCTCTTGTGTTTTTACTCTCGCGATTATGAGTATCGTTGTCGTCGATGTTGCCGTTGTTCTCGCTGTTGCTATTTGAGAAAGAGCTTCTACCAAAAGAGACATTTTTTTTGTAACTATGAAAAACGATACAGTACGTGCGACACACAATGCACCTCTTTGCCATGGTTGTCCTATAATTGCAAGAGAACGCAAACGAAGAAGTTGAGCTAACTTCAGAGGTAGATATATTACAAGAAAACTCTTTTTTTCTTGGTTGCGTTTTAGATTTGGGGCTTGCAAATGACATATACATATATAGAAAATAGGCCATATGTAACCCTAAATGCTTCTCTGAGCAAAAAGAAAATGTATACTATCCAACCCCAGCAAAAATGCAAGGTTATTATCTGGAAAATCAGAGGCTGGATATCCACTTTATATACCGCATCATTAAAAAACGCCTTAATTAACATAGCTGAACAAATGTAAAGTCATCAAACTGAATTAAGAACCTGATGTCAACCTGTAAATCCTAGTCAGAGTCTGCTTTAAGTTAAAAATAAAAAAGATAGCTACCGTAGGAGTTAATTTATCCCATAAATCCCGGACATTTTACACCGATCTTCCCAGGAAATAGTCAGTGTCCATTTTACAAATTATGTTTTGCAACCCCTTAACTAAAACGTTGCGTCAAAAACAAGCACTTAGTTCTTTTTCCACTTTTACTTTGTCCTCTCTCCAGACTTTTGTGTTCATTTCTGGGTATCTTGTGTCACTGTGTATGTAGTGGTGCCAATCAAATGATGAGTGGCAGTGAAACATGTCGATGATGACGCATCCCCTTTTGTTTTCTTTCTTTATTTTTTTTTGTTTGTAATAAAACTGAATGAAATGATAAAGAGCACCATGTGTTTATATTTTATACACACACTGTCGTTCTTTTTTTTTTAGCCATGCTAGTAGGTTGGCTCAGGTTTGTCCACCATGTTGGTCCAAACTGTGATATCTCAGCAACTATTAAACAGATTGACATCTTGGACAAACATTCATGGTTCCCAGATGATGAGTCCTCCTGACTTCGGTGACCCCCTGACTTTTTTCTTTACCGCCAGGGTTTGTGGATTTGATTGAAATATCTGAACGACTTTTAGATGGATTGTCATGAAATTTGCTTCAGATATTCAAGGTCCCCAGAGGATAAGTTCTATAAACTTTAGTGAACCCCTGACCTGTCATCTAGCTCCAGAGTTACATATGTATATATAGTACCTATATAATATATGATATAATATAATCCTCACTGTAAATATGACTTTTATGACTAACTATATATATTTGACTCAACAGCAGACACAGTGACCATTATGGAAAATGCTAAACTACATTCTTAACAGTAGCACATGTGAAAGACTAGTTATACCAGTTAAAACGCAATAAATGACTGCTAATAATAGCCTCTTTAAGTTATACCACATCAAGTGAGGGTGTACTACTGTTTATGATTTTGACTTTTCACCTGATTTTCAAGTTTTTCCAAGTAACATAGTGTTGGAATATCTTAAAATATACCTTTAGTTGTCGCCTTTTGATTTGTGAAAATACCACCCAATATAAATGTATGCATAATGCTTAATTTCACGCCTTTACGTTTAATGGCACTTAACTAATGCAAAGGCAGACTGAGAGGGTCCACTTTTGTCCAGAAATGATGGAATGAAATGCTCTCTGTCCCACTGTGTGCCTATATTTCAACTTAACATGAAAACCTGAACAGGTTCTAGAAATACACTGTAAATTGTGATACTAAAAAAAACCAGTTTGAATCACAGCTCTGATAGAAAAAACGCTTTCTCTGTTTAGCTGTGGTGGATCAGTGAAGGTAAATAAAACGTAACCTCTAACTGAACAAACAGAGAACCGTCTTCAGAGGCAAGAAGCTGTCGTCATTCTGCTCTGACGGCTGTGGATGCTGCGTAGAGGCAGGAAGTTGTCGATGTGGGCGGCTGTGACAACGTTGCAGTGATTCAGTGTCTCCTCTATCACACTTTCTTCTGTCTCCCACACACACACACACACACACACAGGATCAACCTTGAAGAGCAGATGGTTAGTGATTCATGATGACTAAAGGTGAGGAGTCATCCTGCTCTTTTATTCAGAACAGATTGATGCTACACAGCTCACTATTTACTGTTATCTCAGCTTTATGATTCCTAGTGGAAGAGTTTGGAGATTAGGTCAACTCCCATTAACTGCGCACTGACAGGCTCATTATAGATAAAATATTGACCGTCTCGGGTGAATGCTCCTCTGTACTGTACGTTACATTTATGTTCAAACAGCTCCATGTTTTTATGTGGGGAAACTGGCAGGCAGTGCTTTAGTTTCACTGCAGAATGTATTTAAATTACAAAATATAGGAAGTTTTACATAAATACGGGTGAACGTGTCATTAATTCACCCAAATTATGAATCGTTTTTGCAATATTAGAGCTATAATGATTTTTTTTATTCCAACGAATAAACTTTACACTTGCAGTCTTGAGGGATTCTGGAATAAAACCTTATTCAAGTAGGGCAGGATCATGCAATTTAACTTTTATATCCCAATATATTGTTAAATTCATCCCAATAACAATAAATATAATGAACTTAAGTATATGATATTTGTTACATGTCTGAATTAAGTGGCAATAAATCTAACGGGATCACATGAGAAAAACTTGAGTTGACTTGTGATGCTGACAAGAATGATGAGAGTGAACAGGTAAGCTGCTTGCAGTAAAACCAATACAGTTAGCTTAAAGATGCTAAAATGCTCTGTAGAACTGAAAACTGCTATTGACGAGTGGCGCTTTAAATGTAGACCTATTGTACATACAGTCCAAATTTGACAGCTTACTACTTTACATTTTCTGCTCACCTTCAAATTCATTTTAGGAGAGACGTGATCTGTTTTTCTAGGGGTTTTAAAAATAAAAGTCTAATTTTTCAAAAACAACAAAAAAAAAAGTTTATTCAACATTTATGGTGAGTGAGTTGAGAAGAAATTGCATTGCATACATCATCATTTTACAGAGAACTTCAGAAGACTTCACAAGATTTTCCGAGGTGGTAATAAACTTTGACATTTAGAAAAATAGGAATCGAGGCAGGGAAGTGTGTAAAACTGTGTGTGTGTGTGTGTGTGTGTGTGTGTGTGTGTGTGTGTGTGTGTGTGTGTGTGTGTGTGTGTGTGTGTGTGTGTGTGTGTGTGTGTGTGTGTGTGTGTGTGTGTGTGTGTGTGTGTGTGTGTGTGTGTGTGGACAAGGCATGTTTTTCCTCAAAGACCTTCAGCTATGTGGTTCAGGTTCAGATTCAGGAAGTGAAAATTTAGATGGCTGCTGGTGTGTGTGTGTATGTGTGTGTGTGTATGTGTGTGTGTGCAGTCTGATTGGTGCTGACAGGGAAATATGAGGTGCACGGGGATGGCGGTGGCAGTGGGGGGGGGGACACAAGAGACACAAAAGGGAAGAGGAAAACGATGAGAAAATCAAACAGGATATAACGTCTACACCTCAAAATCTGACATTTTTCCATTTGAGAACATAAATGTTTGGCTCCAATTAAAAACACTACGTTCGCTGCAGTAAAGTGCTGAGGAGAAACCAATGCGGTCCGTCCACAAAAACTACTTATAAACAAGAGTGGGAGTGCTGAACCCACTGCTAGAAATACACACTGTTTGTATTGTAGCGAGGAATATTACAGAAAGCAGCAGCATATGAGAGAATGGAAGGAGTTTCATTTCTGAAAAATATAAAAATAAAGAAGCGACAGTCGCACAAACGTGACTGAAGAACGTATGAGAACCAAAATCAAGAGCTTAATGTGACAAACTTCCTGAATCAGAAACCCAAACTTTGTGGTAATTGTCTGCTTATCAAGATGTGTGTATAACCCACATCTGCTCCATTGAGAATAAATAGCAGAGTCACTTCCCAGACTCATGGGAGCAAGTTGGCTCTTTTCCATGTTATTTCAGAGCTGTGCTTTGGTTGGGACAAATACTGCTGACTTTGAGAAACTAATTAAATTGTGAGTCGCGGAAGGGCAAAAAACACAAAATATACTCTATCATTCTAAATTCGTAGCTATATTAATGGTACGGCTCTACAGATGGAAATGTCAATTTGCAACTTTGGTCCACAGTGAAATATCTCAACATCCATTTGAGGAATTGACATAACATTTGGTGGCTCTAGTGCTATAATACGGTCAAATTTTGTTATTTGTCCAGTACTTTTATGACCAAATACCTGTAAACACAATAACAATCCCATCAGCCCTACATTGTGTTAAGTGCTAATTAACAAAATTTGAGCATGCTATCATGCTAAGATAAGATGGCAAACATGGTGAACATTACACCTGCTAAACATCAGCACGTCAACATGCTGATGTATGCCTCACAGAGCTGCTAGCGTGGACGTAGAGTAAATTATTTGTGCTTTCCCATGGGCTTACATGAAGACTGCTCTTAATACTATAGCTTTGGATGCACGAGGGCCTCTCCAGCACTACTTAATGACTGACTCTTGGCAGCTAAATGGCAAAACAAACAATTATCTGATGATTTACGAGACAACTTGGAAGTGATGGTTATTATGTCATCAAACGGATAACAAAGGCAGAACAGAGAGACGAAGCTATATTTAAACCCATACTTGCCCCTACTTGCACCTACTTTCCAGCAGTAAAACCTATACTAAAAATACCATAGAATCTAATTTAACCTCAGAAAAGACCACTAATTCACATCCATCTTATGTAAAATGTTCCCCTTTCTTTGCCAACTCCTAACTTGATATGCACATATGTAAAAAAAAAAAAAAAGTATACACAAAGCATTCACACTCAGACACACATTGCATTGTAAAGATCATAAAATCAGTATAAACAAGAATTGCTTGATTCATTAAATTTCACAAACACACACACACAGACGCTGCATTGTATAAAATACCATTGACAACTCATGTACTGTAGGCTGTTTATAGTGTCGATCTGATGCTTGCAGACGTGCTCTCAGCTTCTCGAGGCACCGGTGATATAAAAGTGGAAGGTGCATGCACAGCTTTACTGTCAGTCTTATAAAGAGAGTGTAAGCACAATTTATTACATGATACGAAGGCTAAGATGAACATCCAAGTATTTTTTCTTTTTATATGAAGCCCTTTATCTACAGAACAGCTTTCAACACATCTGTTCTCTCGGCAGACATTCATCGAGGCATTTCGTCCACTTCGGCTCTTGGTTTTAATCCAGAAGTCTGTGTTTTGCGTTCCAAAACAGCACGGCTGTCCAGAGAAAAATTCCACAACAACTTCCACAAATGTCAGGCCTGTCTTTCAAATTAACATCTTTGGGAAGAAGCTATGGCATGATGTGATGCTCCGACTGCTTATTACTGTTTTACCATGTAGAGAAAAAAAAAAAAAAAAAATCTCATCCATATAAAAACAAGCGTTGTCGTTTTCAGATGAGTTTGTGTAGGAAGGGATTCCAAGCTTCAGTTGACTTTAAAGATGCTGAAGATGTGAGGCGATGCTGAAGGATTGCCCACAGTGTGGAGTCTGAAGGACGAGCCCGTGATGGCCTGCAGCTCCGTGCCTTTGTCCAGTCGCAGCAGGCCGGACACCTGGCAGGGCTTCAGGAAGTGGAAAGGGTGCGGCCCGGCGGAGGGGGTCGTCCCGTAACCCTCCATGCACTGCAGCTTCTGAGGCCTCAGGCCGCTGGTCACCACATCCAGCTTCACATACTGAGACTGCTGCTCATTGAACAACACCTAAGGAGACAGACAGGATGATCTACATCTCACGAAAATAACAGCGGAGACACTAGGAGAGCTTGTTTCTACTCAGATGAAAACTAACCAGACTGCCTCATTTCCAAAGTCCCACAATTGTAATTCTTTCTTTTTTTTCTTTTTGGATAGATTTTCTCCAGACCTTCTGTCAAGTTGACAAGACCAAAGTCTGGCTACATGAGATTAGCCGAAACTTGATATCCACCTCTCCAAAAAACATGATATGTACCAGTGCAGTGTGACTGATGTTCGTGCAAAAATAAACGCAAACCCTAAAGTGGGGCTGCATCCAAAGTCCCTGCTGCTGCACTCTAGTTGCAGATATGAAATCGATCCGAGGTTTCTTCACCGCTTCGCCTCAGGAAGTAAGGAAGCCAAATTTAGGTGCAAAGTCTTCTTCTCTATTTCCTAAAATTCTGAATGACTTGTAACCAAATTAAAACCACATGCCCCGTAAAAGATGCTTGTTGATGTTTCCAAAACCAGTGAGTTTTGATAGCAATGCTTCTGTCAATACCAATCACCTTCATATGAAAGTGTTTTAACACAAAATCCCTTTTTCCATGTGAAAAAATGGCCTCATTTTGAATCAGTGTTTTGCTTTTTCTTAACATGATCATTTATAATTTGCAAAGCTACTGATTTCACTAAGAGTCCCTGACCAGAGACACATTTTGGTCAATATCTAGTCGTTTTTAAACAAAATATTACTTTCAAAATGGACACTGAGTCACTTCATCCTTAAGTTACCAAAACAGCAACTATTTTCCAAAATCCATCTTCTAAATTGTAAAGATACTGTATGATGATATTAATCTCTAATCAATTTGGTCATTTAAAGCTGTATTAATTACTATGTTTATTTTTTGGCCACTTGAGGGCAGCAGAACAAGCTGTAAACCACACTGACATGTTGCCGCCTCATAACATTATTGTGTCAAACACGCAGACAACATGGCTCTTGGAAACAAAATGGCAAAACAAACAATTATCTGATGACTTAAAAGACAACATTAGCACTCCTTTAGAGTCGTATTTTTGGCCACCTGGTGAATTTATGTCCAATGTTCATTCTACTTTTATCACTGTTTTGGTCTCCACCAACTCCTTGGTTAAATATCTGGCTCTTTATCTCCGCTGTGCTCACCAGCTAGCTGCTTACTTTGTCTGTTAGCTGGTTTGGTGCTGGGCAGGCAGTGTACGTTGGGTTTATAGAGCTTTTCTTGGTGAAAACTGCTACTTATGGACACTGAGAGCTGTGAGTGAAGCAAAAAAAACTAAAGTTGCTATCCTGAAAACCAAAACGAACTGAAAGATGCTAAAATATTCTGTGGAACTGAGTGAAACTGTAAAGTGTGCTCTTTGGGTTTGTTCATTTGATCCTTTGTTTATAAAAAATAGAAAATACTTCAGCTTTAAGGTGAAGTGAAGTTCAACACTGTTAATAAACTACAACTCGTAGCACAAACTCACCTGGCAGAACAGGAAGTAGACGCCCGCTTTCTCCACAGTGAAGGTGCCTTGTTCCTTGTTGTACCTCACCGCTTTGCTCATATTCAACGTCCTCTCTTCCCAACCCTTTATCACACCACCCTCTCCCACTGACACACACACACACACACACATATCCAAGATTAATCACCACATAGACAAAAGTCTCACAGATTATCCTCCATCCTTCATCTTTATGACTCTTACCTTGCTGAGAGGAGACTTTGGTTACTGGTGGAAAGTAAAAGAGACATTGAAAGAGAAAGAAAAGGGAAAGTCAATTAAGATTTTATGAGTGCAATCGTATAGGGGTATATGATTGAAACCACTTCAGCAGATGCTACGCGAGACGGCTATAAGGGATCTGCCAAGCCACTTACTCTCAAAATGAGACGCCGCTTTCTTTCCATTTCCATTCCTCCCTCGCACCGTCCCCCCTTCGGAAGGCAAGGAGAGACAGAATGAGTTTGAATGGCAGAGAAAATGCGCCTGTGGTTTTTTTGATAAAACAATCACTCCCATCTGTATCTGTCTAATAACATGGTGTGTTAATTTGCAGCCATTTAGATTCAACCCGGCTTGTTTTAACGGGGTTAGCAGATGGGCAAAGGATTTCCTTTCACGTGCTTCAATATATTTCCTCAAACTGTTATTTTCAGTCAGAAGCGTGTGCCTCTATTTTTTTTTTTTTTTCCTGTGGGGGCTAATCTTAGTGCCAGCTGGTCGCAGTCATCTAGAAAATACAGAATACAGAGAAAAAAGAGGATGGAGTGAAGGAGGATGGAGAGCGTGTGTGTGTGTGTGTGTGTGTGTGTGTGTGTGTGTGTGTGTGTGTGTGTGTGGAGCGGGGGGGGTGGCAGAAAAAGACAAGATAGAGAGGGGGAGAAAGTGAGTGAGAAAGCATTAAATGTAGCCTGAGAGACGAAGCTAACGACGTTAAATAAGAGAAATGAAGTGCCGGAAAAAGAGAGTCAAAGAGGTCTTTGGCTGCTCTGTGACCCAACGGAGTCGATTAAGAACAGAGTGAAGCAACAGCTACGGCCCCTGCTCGAACAAATACAATAAATAAAACACAACACTAAAAGGCCAGTGCTGCAGAAGGCCTGCTCTTGTTACTCACTAAAGGTTTATTTTAACTTTGCAATCGGGCCTATGGGGAGTGATTTCAAACACAGATACAACTCAAATACTGCATGTATGAACTGTGAAATACATACTTTATGTTTTGAGTCGGAGCAGCCAAACATCGGGCCCCCACCATCGTACAGGAATATTAAGCCCCTGCTAAAATAACTCACAGGTGGGTGACCCTGTAGATTTTGGATTTGCTATGGGCGAGCATAAAGCCCTCAGGCTGGCCAGAGTTTCCTGACTTAAGCTGTCAGTCATCAGGAGAGAACATAACAGCAGTGTCCTGCTGAAACGCTGCACGGCGGTGGTCAACTTTTCACAAACTGGAAAAAGCTGTTTTGGCTCTCTTTCTCAAATGACAGCCATGGATTTCTGAACACTGTTTCATGCATTTTGGAAGACAGAGTCAGATATCAGTTACTAAAGGAAAAGAAAGCTCATATCTGCAGGGTATCAATATAGAGATTTTGGCGAAACGCGCAGCTCTCTAAACGAATCCTTTTGTCAAATTTGGATGTTCGTCCCTCAACGGACGTTCAGTGTAGGAGCATTTGAAGGATCGCTCTCGCACAAAATGTGAATAATCAAGCTATCCCGTGATGGTGACGCAAGCAGAGGCTATAAATACTACAATGATAGGTCATCAAATATCACCGCTTTCACAACAAATCATAGCTGTGTCAGTCGTGTGCTCTGGAGGGGGGAGGTGGGAGAAAAATCAATTTCATTGCCCAAAAGCGTGCAACAAGGCCTCGCTCCCGCGCCAGCTGGTTTTCTGGGCTTCGAGGCCGCTCCGGTCAGACCTGTAATTTCTGAAACAGTCATCCAGCTGCCTACTTTTTCCTGTGTCAACTTTTAGCAGCGGGTAGTGCCTGCGGGCCGCTAGACCTGACCAAAGCGGCATGTGGGCCAAGACTGGCCAGCGCTTGTGTTAAATGTCCTTCCCAAAAAAACAACAGAGCGAAGTTTGTAAGTATTGTGTCTGTGGTGATTTGGGCAGCTAAAAAGCACAAAACTTCTATATGTTGGTGGTGTTGAAGTCAAGAAAAAGCAGCTGTGGAAGACTTTTGATTTGCAGTACCATCTCTCTTCACTCTTTGCCCCACCAGCAGCTCTCTCTTCTCCAGAATGAGCTGAACAATGGCCTTCCTCTGTGTATTAACCTGTTGAAAGACAGAAAAAAAAAAAAGACGCTATTAACAAATGTGCAATACGTTTATTATGACTTTTATCTGGCACAGATCCACCGCAGCCACAGACGGCCTCTTCCAGCCAGCCAGCCACATAAACAGGCTCGTCTTTTCCAGTACCCTGCCCCTGCTGCTGTGCTAGCTTTAGAATAGGTCTACCACTTCCTCAGAGACTGGTTGCGACACCTAATGCATGTTTTTAGTGCTTTGCATTCCTCACGTGTCTTTACTCCCTTTCTGAGAAAGAAATGAATTTTGTCAAGCCAGCAAAGTTTTAATTCCTTGGCGGGGGGCCCACTGAATGACCGAAGGAGGGCTATATGAAGTAAGAGGAGAAGTGGCACAGGGAATTTAAAGTATGTTTAAATTTACTGCTACTGTGGAAATGGAGGCAGTGAGTTGCTCTTCCCTCTCCAGACGTTCACTCGCTGGCTCTCATCAGGAGTTGGCCAACGGTCAAATGGACAGAACGGGGCCCCTTGGGAAAAGCTCCAGCATCAACACTCCACGTGTCCAATTTTGGGGTGTTTGTGTGTGTGTGCTTGTGTGTGTATGTGTGTGTGTGTGTGTGTGCAGGTCTGTCAACATGACACACAGCCAACCTGTCCTCCTGATCTCAAATCCAGTGCAACCTGGTTTTGTAAATACTGTGAACTTGAAACCAGAAGAATTTCCATCAGCTCCTTTTGGCTGCTTTTAGAGAAATAATTTGCCTTGTGATGCAACCTCATGCTGGAGTCTAACATTTGCTGCAAGTGCAAGAAGCTTCTAAACTGAACTTTGCACGGGAGCGCGCAGAATATAAGACTGATCTCTGCAAATTCAAACTCCAGTAAGCTGATACACCACCCTGACCTGTGCATGAGAAGTGGCTGTGCATGTTGCAGATAATTCTCACTTGCCACATTTTATCATTCCTGTTTCATGCCTGGAGCCTCTGTGCAGTCAGTTGAAGTGCTCACATGCCAAATAGTTGAGGCTTTCCAGTAAATTGAGATAAAACTGGAGCACAACTGGCACCAGAGTAATTAAACATGGCGGGGGGAGCACAGAGAGAGAGAGAGAGAGAGAGGAGGGGGGGTTGGACACAAAAATAAGCAGTAACTCTGCACGACTTGACTGCACTTATTGGTAAGCAATAAAAGTGCCAAGCAGAGAAATGGAGCAATATAATAGAGGACGTGCAAAGGTGGGGGGGGGGGAGAGAAGGGGTGGGAGAAGTGTGGAATTGCATTTTTCCATATACCCCCCGCGAAGATTCCCGTAACCGCAGCCACAAAAGAAGTTACATAACAAACACTTGAAGGTCTGCAATAGTTGCAGTCATTATTAGTGTTGGTACAAACGTGCGTGCTGTTAAGAGAGAGGGGGGGGGGTGTTTGCAGGTTTGACTGTTATTCTAAGTGTGATACAGACCTGCTCCATTCGGTCCTGCAGGATCTTAAAGGACTGAGACAGGTCCCGCGTCTGTCGCCAGGTCCACGCCGTAAAGAGCGCGCTGCACGCGGCCAGAGACAGAGCCACCAGGGCCAGAGAAGCCCAGACGACCCGCAGCTTGCGCACTCGCCTCCTCTGCAGAATCCGATGCATGTTGGTGCAGACTGCGCTGCTACTCACCGCCGCAGACCATCCGAAATCCCCACTTCAACTTCATTCCAGCTGAGCGTGAAGTCCCTCCAAATGCATTTCTGTCCAAATGTCCATTTTGGTGAGAAATGCGCGCAAGTGGACAGCCTACAACTAACACCCGCTGCTTTGTCAGATCTTTCTGTTTGATTGTCGGTTTATCTGACAGATGAGGGGTTTTAAAGCAAGAAAACAAACGATCCTTCCTTCATCTCAGCCACCATCCTCCGTGTGTGCAGGCCGCCTCCAAACACGAGAAAACTGTGCAACTTGCGCACATCAACTGTTGCATCCTTCTCCTTGTGATTCGTTGACTCAGCTCTCTTGTCTTCCCTTTAAACAGCGTGCTGGGGGGTCACTCTATTAGACAGACAGACAGACAGACTGAGCGCACACACACACACACACACACAAACGCACGCACGCACACGCACGCGCGCGCGACACGCCGACTTGGCGGTGAACTTTGCGTGCGCCCCCAACGGAGCCCTGATGGTGTGATAGCAGCGTGCATCCGCCGTAAAAACCAACGAGGTGAGCGCAAGAAAAACATTCGAAGCGCATCGGGACTTCCTCTCCTTCTCAAATCACTTTCATCAACTTGCATGCCTTGAAAATATGCGCCATTCACGCGTGTAACAGTTCCGCCTGTGGCCACGCGGTGGCTGTAGTGTCTAGGTGAAGCCGAGGGCCCACCAGCCTGTTGTGGTGAGGATGATGAGCTTACTGTGCATCCACAGCTGAGCCAAACACTCCCAATGGCCAATTACATAAAGAAAATCTCCTAAATAAGATCAATGAGGAAATGAACCTTAGCAGTAAGAATTAGATCATTTAATTCAAATTTTTTTTTTATTGTTTTAGGAGCCAAATTATAAACATTTCAAAGTCACACTACAAAATTAAACTGGACAATAGTGGCTTCAAGGTCATGTGCTTTCTCTAAAACAGTGTTTCCCAACCCAAGAGTGCCTCCCTCTCAGGTTGTTTCATTTGAATACTTTTTAGAAGTCAGCAGAGGTAAAGGTTTGCAATATTTAACAAGAACTGGAGGATGATTTAGTGAAAAATCTGAAAAATAAGGATGTTTCCTTTTTTCTTATCTCCTAGCTCAGACCTGTGATCCCTTGTGGGTGTAAATTACAGAGGACCTACTATACCTGAAGCTCATGTACAGCAGGAGGGGTGAAACAAATATCATGTGCCATTAACAGAAGTATCATGTTATTGCTGAAAATAAAAAAGGAAATACAAGCTTTACTCTTCCTTTTTATAGCAGCGCACAAAACTACAGGTACACTGTGGATTTCTAAGTTTACCAGCAAAATTCACTGTGTGCATCCCTGAGGCCTCAAAAAAGCTGATTTCTGGAAGAATTTGAAACTTTACTTACTTTATTTTAATGTTAACTTACTATATACATCATATTCTACATTATGTACTACATAGATAGCATGTATACTGAAGCTCTATCTTATTTTAACACTTTATTGGGATTTAAGGGACAGTTGGTGTCAGTAGGCCCCCTGTAGGTCAAAATGTATAGTTTCCCCATCAGTAGGCAGAATTTAGTCCCTAACCTTCATACTATATATATATATATTTATTCCAAATGTGAATTCTTTTAGTTTTTTAAGCCTCTGGGAAAACTGATGAGGCCACTATTAGCTAATTAAAATGGATAAATTCACTCACAGGCTGAAGATGACGTGATACACATTCACACACGACTTGATTAAACTGCAGTCTGACAGGTTTTATTCCACAGTGCCAACTGAACAGAACAAGTTTACAAGTGAACAGTTAAACACACCCTCGGTGACAGGAAGTGAAACGAGAAGCCTAAAATACTACAATGAAACCAACATTTGACTCTCATGCAGGTCACATGGCTTTTGACACAATTTCTATCACAGCAAATGACGCTAAACTGTAAAAGGGTTTTTTTTTTGTCGTTGTGGTAATCAAGCTTGAAGTTACGGCATCAAACATTTCTCATATGTCATGTGGAAAACCCCATGAATCCATTTTTGGTTATTTTGATGTTTCAATCAAGGAATTTCGAGGATTTATTCAAACTTTACTTTTCGGACTCACGAGGACTCACAAGGTAGCACATCATTATAACTTCTGCCTCTGCTGGCGTAAAACATCAATGGGTGCAAGTTGGAATTTGAAAGACACACTAACACTAAACACATAATTATCTCATCTGTTAATGGTAGACTGGGTAAAACACTTTGTCCCTTACTGCCAACTGAACCGCACCAAAGTCTTGAAAATGAGCCCAATCATCATCACAATTGTCTTGTCTACTTGTGCTGACTGTTACACCGTGTTGTAATCACATGCACATCCCGCACACTAAAATCTGAATAAACAAACACCATCTTTTGACGACCTCTGTGTGCAGTTGCTCGTCAAGGGATGATTTATTGCAAAGATCTCCGCGGACTGGCCGGGATTTATGGCTGATTTGATTTTGAAACCGAGGAATTCATGCTGGGAACAAAAGCATCATGTTGTATGATTTATAGCTCTGAGTCTGGAATTCTGATGGGAAGTTGCAGACAAGAGAGGATATAAATATCTTTTCATGCTTCCTTGGGCTCTATATTGACTTTTGGGCCCTTGTACTCTTTAATAGCGATGACAGCATGTGCTTTTCTATGCTGGGTGTGTAGATTTTGCACTTTGAAGCAAACATACATGAATGTTTTACAACCCAATATGCCAAAGACTAAAAAAACGAATAAAACACGCGCATTCTTCACTCAGTTATGTTGTAAACAAACTATGAAATGAAATGCAAATTGCAAACATCACAAAGGAGGGTCAGCGGTTCTTCCTTGTTTAGAGTGAGAGAACAAACTAAATAGGATCCACAACTCAGGCTGTTTTCATTAAACGGCTGGAAATGATACAGATAGCTCTTTTTTTCAACAGCAGACTGGATATGAAACAGAAATGCAGACAAGAATTATGCCTCTTTCGCTTTAGCAGGACAGGTTCAGAGACACCAACTGAACCCAGTCAGAGACTTTTATTTTTAAGTTCCATTAGATGGATCGTTTCTGTTTGATTCTGGACTTCGTCACTTTATTTGAAAGCAGCCCCAAGTAAGTGGGTTTAGTTTGAAACCAACCGATTCCTTCATGCCACAATTTCATCACAAGAACTCAGTGCATACATAGCTTGAAAGGAAGAAAACAGTGCAAATACCAACGTTGTGCTTCACAACAGCTTCGCAGTACTCCTCACCTGGAAGACGAGGGGAGAGGCGATGGACTCTTTGGTTGCTGTTGTCATAGTTTATAATAAATTTAAAGGGATCAGTTACTTTTTTAAGATACTTGTATCCAACAATCATACAATGAAACGTACATCTTGGCTTTGCAGTGCATAAGTTTTGGATTTTTGTGCAATAAAATGATTGAATTTCTGAATGATGAATAGCTATACCATAAGTTGATATTTTCTCTAAAAAGCCCACACCCTGCTACCACGCTACCACACACACACACACACACACACACACATACACACATACACACACGCACACTTGATTCTATCAGACCTTTCTCATGGCCATATATTCTAACCACAGGTTCAAAGCTGAAATCAAAGGGTCATGACATATTACAAGGAAACAACACAAATCACAGATTTCAGTGCCTTGGTTATGTACTATTTAAATGTATTGCATAGGCCCCATTCCAATACTTAACACTGCACCCTTGACTATCTAAATAATAAGCCAATTGACCCTTTTTCGAACCATAACAAGGCACAGCAGGTACAAGTTGAGGTGGTGGTTCAGGCTGAAGTACGAGCGATACCTCTTACGTAAAGAGTTTAAAGGCTTGTGTTTTTGGTTTTCATTCTTGCCAAAACCAAAAACACAAGAGCAAACTTGTGCCTGCCTGTCTAACTAACTTACTCTGTTTTATTGTTTGAATTTTTTTATTTATATATAGAGAGAGCATGTTTGTGTCGGAACAATTTTGATTACATTTATAATACAATACCATAATACAAGGGCTAACTGGCTCTACACTGCAAGACAAACACAGTGCCTGAGCCATGTAGTTTTAGCCTCAGTCTTTCAGCATTAAATCAAATATGTATCCATTTGTATATTTTCTTGTCAGGAAGTTATTATCAGCTATGTAGCTAATGCTAGGTAACTACAGCTAATAAAGTCTGCCAGCTGTTGTCATATCAGCCAACAAAACTGACAGAAGCCTGCTTTTGTTTACCTCCATATGAAATCGAAGAGTTATTTCAGTGGGTAAATTTGCCATTGTTATGGTGGTAAGCATGCAAACCTGATGGCCTAATAACAGTAGCTGAGGAAGGCGGGGCTTGATGAATGGCCAATTATTCGCTTTTTTGAGAAATTGCCTTGATTGTCATTGTTAAGGTTTGGAACGGGGCCGCTGAGTGTTGCTCTATCCCTGCACTGTGGGGGTTGACCTCAAAGGTCACGCCGTCATGAGCAGGTTAGGGCTGGGCCAGGCGCTCCAGGGCCTCTCCATGGCAGCTCATATAGTGATAGCCCATGTTAGCCGTAACATCATTGCAGCCATGGCTGAAGTAAAAGTCCAGAGATGACTTGTTCCAGTCCAGGACGGTGAAGTTGAGCTGGTGGCAGCCAGCAGCCAGGCCCAGCTATGAGACAGCAAGGAAGACATGAGTGCTGCTATGCCAACAAACAGGATTTCTTGCTGCCAAGCAGTGCAAATGAGGAAGACTTACTTTGTACATAATGAAAAACAAGACCAAAGGTGTTACGTCTATAGTAAAATCCAAGTTCTTAACTGTCCCAATTGAATAATGTTTTGATGTTTTACTCACCTGTGCTACTTTGCTCATAAGTGCTTTACCAATGCCCTTCCCTGAAAGACAGATACCACTTCTTTACTGTTGTGATGTGAGAATTCCCGCACATACAGACATGCCATCAAGTTTCTCCAGGCCAAACTATATTTACTCCATATCAACAATACAGTGTCTGTGTTTGAAACAGTGTACTGTACCTCTGAACTCAGGCATCACGTACAAGTCCTCCATATAAATGGATCTGCCCAAGCATGAGCTGTAGGAATAGAAGTAAAGTGCATAGCCTATCTTCGTGTGGCCTGAAAGCAAACAGTCAAAAATGTGAAGTCGAATCTGCCCCTTCAGCCAAGAAAATAGATATAGATATAAATATTTCTCGTATCACATTTCAAATCACTCTGTGTTTTTTTAATATGTATTCATGACTATTACTAGTAACTAACTTACTATTATTATTACAGATTTTGGTCTGATGGAACATCTCTAGAAAAACTGAAGCCAGTATATTTATTAGGCTAATTATTTCAAGCAGTAAAGACAGTCCACATCAACATTTAAAGTAGACTGTCATAAATATTTACAGTTTTTAAACATTAAAGTTTCTGTTCAACTTCTCTGAGTCTTTCACTCCTGAGGGAAATATCTGGTTCTTTAGCTGCTAAATGTTCCAATATGTTCAAAGCTAGTCGCTAACTTTGTCTGTTAGCTGTTCGGGGCTGGACAGCTAGCATACAGCGGGTGTGTTCGCTAGAAAAAGTCGATGAGAGCCGTAGGACTGAACCAAAACAGCAAAGCTACAGGTCGCAAAAGCAAAACAACGAGCTTAAAGATGCTAAAATGCGGAGCCAGACGGCATCTAACAAGATCAGAATCCTTCGAAATTCGAAAACACGAAAAGATCTGAGTTAGTTTGGTGGGGAATCACAAAATCACAATGAAACCAATTAGGTTTTATTCAGCAGTTTGTCGTCGGTGCTTAACGTTTAAGTTAAGGTAGACCGTCATGTTCAGCCAGTCAGTCTTGTTAACAACTGAGTTATCATGTGTTTGTGTGAGTCAAAAGCTAACAAGCCACAAGCTAGAAATAACCACAGAGTTTTGTCTTCCCTGAATTTGGTGCCAAGCCAATGCAAGTCTGTGGAGAAGGTGCTTGGCTATTAAAAGTGCTCGTCTATCCGAGTCATTGGACGTCCAGGCGTAGTGATTCAAATACACAAACACAGGCAGCCACTCTTCAGTATGGAGTCAGGTATCTGTGGCCAGTGGGCAGTGGACGGTGGTGACTGTATGGAAAAAGGCTGGAAGGAAAAAAGGCCCAGCTGGGCAACAGAGCGTATGCTAAAGTTATGTATTCTGCGGAAAAGCAGTGTGTTAGCCTTTTTATGTAAGAGGTGTGTAAGGACAGCGCACACATTAGTAGGATGCCATTACATAACAAGCAATAAACATGGGCTGATTCACATGGGGACTCTAACAAGTTCATAGATTGAAGGACTACCCGTAATATGAAAAAGTCTACAAGTCTACATCTACAAATCTACATTGTTATAGCATCTTTAAGCTTGTTATTTTGATTTTTAAGACCCACAGCATTACTATTTTTGTGATAAAGCTCTAAAATCCCACTGTAGACTAGCTCTAAATCAAAAAACAATAACTAATCTAATAACTAGTGAGCCAGACATATCTCTCAGAGATATGCTAAAAGAAGGAATACTGGACTTTAAACGAAGGGTGGTATTGCTACATATTGAATAATCTTCATGACTGAGTGACCAATCGTCATCTAACAAGTTTGCTTTATCAACTTAATAAGTTCAGCGATATATCAATGACCTGTTTGTTGAAGTAAAATGGACTTAGACTCCCGGTGCAAATGATTAGCTTCAAAGCACTTCTTCCAGCAACCTTTGTATTGCCAAACAAATGCCGCACCTCGGAGAGTTGTGACTTTATCCGTTATCCCTCCAAAAACTGCAGAACTAACCAAGTGTAATAATCATATAATACTTTAGATTGAAAAATGTAGTTTGTCTCGTTTTTAGTATAAACAGATTATCTAATTCTTGCTAAGGAATCTTCTTTAACTTAATTCAATTAAATGTCACCTGCCATGTCTTGATGAGCGACTTTGCCTTCATTTGTGTAATTTTTAACTAGATTCCAGGGAAATGGGTGCAAAACGGGCTTCTTTTGCATGAACTGGGTTTAGCTAAGTTGCTTGAAATTAGTCTTTTGGATCTTATTTCAATATTCTATGTGCTATAATGACAGTAGGACGGCCTGACTTACTGTGTTGGCAGTCAAATTTTCTTGGCTTGAGCACAAGCGTGCCTCTATCAGGAAGGTAGGCCTTGCATTTGGCAGCAGTGTTGTCATACTAAAGGATTAATCAACCTTGAATTGCACAGTATAGAAGAAATGCTGCTGCACTGAAATGTCTGGGCTGACAAGTTGAAGCATGCCATATTTTCGGATCCAGTTAAAACAGTGAGGTCACAACAGGTGTTTTCCTTTGGAAAGGTGATAAAACTACAGACTGTTACATCACCGACCAGAGAGCGACTGAAGTACAACATGCTTGAAAAAGTTTTCTTGGTAGTTTTTTTTTGGTTTATAGGAAAATAAAGATGTGTACAACTCAGTCACACGCAGTTGCAAATGAGGTAAACGGCGTTAGTGGTTTTCTCTCACCTTCTTGGGTTCTGTGCTGTTCCGGCACCTCAGCGATGATCCCATGGAAGAACGGGTTCTTGGAGAAGCCGTCCTGCTCCAAGTCTGCACATAAGATACAAAAACACTGTCACGCAACGTCTCACTTTTTATGGTCTTTTCATGGTGTGAAACTGCTGCGAAAGTTAACAGAACAACCTGAACATGAGGTTCGTTTACTCGCTTTTGTCAAGTGGCAAAGTCGCCATCCCACTTCAAGATAAGGGTTTGACGTGCGCCATTGACAAGCTGTTCAAAGCATTCTGCGTTTGCAATGTTGTGTGTCCTGCCCAACTCAAATCAGTCAGTAGTTTATTTGGGTGTGTTTATGCCATGCCCATCTCATTCAGGAAAGAATGTGGAGCTTGTTGCAAAGCTACAGGCACTTTTGTGCGTTGTGCTAACATGCACACTCGTCCCAAGTGCAAGAAAACCATTTCTAAATAATGAGGGCTTATTAGACATCTTAGGCAAGTCCATGCAATTTCTTATGGACAGATTTATACGACTATGTGTAGTCAAAACCCCTGTCAGAACTTACCATCACTTAATGTCCTATGGCGGACATCTGAATAGGGAACACACTCAGGTTGCAATCCCAGTACATTTGGAGCAGATGGTCCACTTCAGTAATGTGTCAGGGGATGCTTGTACACCATCTTGCTCCAACACTATGGACACTTCAGAAACTAGTTTGGACTTTTGAACTTTGACACTCCAATAAAACTTCATTCTCCAGACCACCGTAGCTGTGCAGCTTCACTTGTTGCATAAGCGTATTC
This sequence comes from Pempheris klunzingeri, assembly GCF_042242105.1. Lineage (NCBI taxonomy): Eukaryota > Metazoa > Chordata > Actinopteri > Acropomatiformes > Pempheridae > Pempheris > Pempheris klunzingeri. The sequence goes on from NC_092034.1 coordinate 6,612,097, forward strand.
TGCGTCAAAGTCCCCCCTTACTGATGTGCAAAAACAGTATTGCGTGCACTAAGAGCTGCTGGACAAGACATTAGATTCTTTAAAGGATAAAACCACATCTGTGATTAGCAGCCACTCAATATCAAACGGTGATGATGCCGTCTGATCTTTGATACAGGATTTTGAAAATGCCGGAAAAGGTGGATACTCCCTCCAAAAAGTACAAATATTTTTCTGGAAAACACTCCCTTGTCAAGCCCATAGAAATGTTCTTAAGGTACAGAAGAAAGCAGAGGAGACTGGCCAAAGCACTGGCTCCAGTTTAAATTATTGATACTGTAAAGTTTCTCTTTGGAGGCGAAGAGATGCAGAGACTCTCTGAGCTATCTAACCAAAGTGTTGATGGTAAAATGTGTGATTATTGTGATGCCACACAGTTTGCACATCACACATTAAACAGCAGGTATCCCACCTCCCTACAAACTTAACTATTTTGAGGACATGGGTCAAATTCACAAAATGGGAGCGGATTACTTTTGCTTGAGAAACTTGCCTGTTCAACTCCTCCTTTGCAAACGCTCACCTTAGTCAACTCTTTAGTTCTAAGTGGTGGACACATCGGTCAACCTGGGTTGTCGTCATCTTTCAGTGGAAACTAACTGCATGTAAGTGCAAGACACAAAATGATCGTTTAAATTTGCATTAGTGTAAAGTGCTTTACCTTCGATAACACACAGGAGCCAACCACTTCCTTCTAACAGCTGGGAGAGGCAGCTGATGGTGCCGCCTGTGCAGGTTTGATGATGGCGTGGGTCACAATATATTTACATCTATCCTAAGAAAACCTCTGTCATCCTAAATTGTTTGTTCAGTCTGATTTTTTTTACTAGTTCTACCAACGGCACCAGACATGGTAAGACTGATTTATCTCAGGTATTTGCTGTTTTTTTTAAAATATGTTATATAAATTCAGATTGTTTTGCTTAGTTTGCACAATGTGTGTATGAATATTGCATGATTACATCTGTCTCATGTTTACATTAAACATTAAACATTTCAGGAAGTTGTTTATTTTGTGAGAATTTTTCATTTTCATTTACTATTGTAACACATCTTTGTGTTTAAACATTTAACACACAGCATGTATTAAATGTGCTAACGTGCTGATCGTGTTGAAAGTAACCACAACAAAAACATGTGTTGTCCTTCACTGGACACGCTGGTGTGTTATTTTGAACACACCGAACCAAAGCTGTGCGCAAAGCTGCACACTTTACAGATTATTTGCGCAGAGCTCTAAATACAGTACCTTTCTGTGTGACTTTCGCAATGTTTCCCAGTTTCTCATATTCAGACAGCTCCTGTGAACACACATAAATAACACCAGGTCTTATTAACTGACTGACACGTAACAATAATAACCACTCTGCTGGCCTTTGTGCGTCGAAACTAATGGCTCTAAGTGCCACTTCCTGGCTCCTGATCTCTGATAACAGCAGTTCACTCAATAAAATCTCATTTAGCAGAGATATTGAGGTGATCTGAGGTGATCTGACTTCAGCCCGTGAGTCACCACCGTCTTCACGTGTCCGCTCACCAGGATCATCCGCGCGATGTCCTTGCAGTCCTCCACGCTGGCTGCACGAATAGTGAAGTCCATGTCGAGCGGGTCTGGTGATCTGGTGCTCACAGTGATGGTGTGGATCTCTGCTCGGTTACTGACGATCCAGGCGGGTGCAACGCAGATGGGGAACTGCTCCCAAAACGGACTGAGAGCCGAGCTGAGAGCGCCCCCTCCCCTCCAGGAGGCCGGTGATGAAGGGGAACCAGCTCCTCTTGTGGCCTTGAAGCGCATTAAAAGCTTGTAAAACATCTACAGAGAGAGTCAGCACATTGCTGTTTATTGCTAGTGAGAACAATAACGGTTTATTCATATCAATGGTTTATTGATAAGTGTTGTGAAAAGTCACAACAATCCTCTAGCAGGTTGTTGGCATCCACACACCATCACAGGCTATTTATTAACTGTGTGTTTGTTTCCCACCCAAAGTACAGCACAAGTATTAAAACTGCATTTTAACACACAGACAGTCAGTCAATGAGGGGTACTTGAGGGAAAGTGCCTGCTTTCCCAGATTAGTAATCCATAGAAATACTTACTCCGTATGTAAATTATTATTTACATACGGAGTAAGTAAATCCCCCATAAAGGCCTTAATTCAGAGTTGCTGGTGTCTTTACAGTTTGTGACCACATAATTATTTTTTCCTGTAAACTACTGGACACCTTGAGGCCTAAGGAAGCCGCTGTCAGTCAATCACTCTGTTCAACACTGTAATTCAGACTGACTTGGATGCCACCCTGCAGTCAAAGAGTCACAACTTACTAATGAAATTTGCTGAGAGAATTTAAAACCTAAGAGGATGAACTGTTTCATTTAGAAGACACCCATGGCTCTTTCTCAGAATAATCAACATAGTTTGCTGTTTGCGTCTTCTGCTCCATACACCAATTCAGTTTTGTGGAGTGTAATAAACACTGCAGCCTCTAGGGGTCGCTAGTGAGGTTTTAGACTTTTGGTCTTTGGTGTCTGTGCAGTAGTGATGGGAATTTCGGATCTTTTTAGAGAGCCGGCTCTTTTGGCTCCCAAGTGGCTCAGATATTTTGTTGCTTCAATAAATTTATTACCAAAGTATGTGTAAAATGAATTACTAATGTAAAATACACATTATATAGAATATGTATTGTTTATATTGCCTTATTGATTTGAAATTATTTAGTTTTACTGGCTCATAGAGCTCTGGGCTGTAGGTCTTGGTGGCTGTGGTGTTGTCCTGGATGATGCTGTAGACACTGTAGGAGCAGTAGACACACTGGCACCTTCATTAACAGCAGCTTCCCTTGCTTGTCTTTCCTCCTCTAAGTGAATTGATGGTGAACAGTACACACACGTCTGTGCAGGTTGTTTGTGGAGCCTGATGTGAAATTTTAATTTTGCAAAGTCTGCACTCTGCCCTCCAACTATCAATTATATTAAAATGTGTCCAAATTTTACTACGTTTTCTGTCACTCATGTCTGTTTGTCTGTGTCTGTCTGTCTGTCTGTCTGTCTGTCAGTCTGTTTGTCTGTGTCTGTCTGTTTGTCTGTCTGTCTGTTTGTCTGTGTCTGTCTGTTTGTCTGTCTGTTTGTCTGTGTCTGTCTGTCTGTCTGTGTCTGTCTGTCTGTCTGTTTGTCTGTGTCTGTCTGTTTGTCTGTCTGTCTGTTTGTCTGTGTCTGTCTGTCTGTCTGTGTCTGTCTGTCTGTCTGTCTGTCTGTTTGTCTGTGTCTGTCTGTGTCTGTTTGTCTGTGTCTGTCTGTCTGTTTGTCTGTCTGTCTGTCTGTTTGTTTGTCTGCATCTGTCTGTCTGTCTGTCTGTCTGCCTGTTTGTTTTTCTGTGTCTGTGTCTGTTTGTCTGTGTCTGTTTGTCTGTGTCTGTCTGTCTGTTTGTCTGTCTGTCTGTCTGTCTGTTTGTTTGTCTGCATCTGTCTGTCTGTCTGTCTGTCTGCCTGTTTGTTTTTCTGTGTCTGTGTCTGTCTGTCTGTCTGTTTGTTTGTTTTTCTGTGTCTGTCTGTCTGTCTGTCTGTCTGTCTGTGTCTGTCTGTCTGTCTGTTTGTCTGTGTCTGTCTGTGTCTGTTTGTCTGTGTCTGTCTGTCTGTGTCGGTCAGTCTGTCTGTCTGTCTGTCTGTGTCTGTCAGTCTGTGTCTTTCTCTCGGCTGACCAGAGGCACCACGTCTTAAAGCCCCCGAGGTCAGCAGAGGTGGTCAGCTGTAAAAAAAAGTGACTCACACTGCCTTATATGGCAAACAACCCCACACAAGCAACTCTGTGCATTGGGAGCCGACGTGTGTGATTACACATGGGTGACGTGGTGACCCACCGGGTGAAGCGAAGCCCGACGGTGCCCCCCAGCTCCAGCAGTGCGGTAACCCTGCAGATCTACCAGGGTCCTAAACTCACATGTGCTGTCACAGCGACATCGTGCATGATGTCACATCAGAGTACGAGTTCCGTCTGATTGTGAAGTCATGCATGACATCACATCCGAGTTCCGTCTGACGTAACACAGTATAGTAACTGTGGTGGTGCTGCAATACCAAAGATCACCACGAGGTGGCGCCCCCCTGTAGCGTCTAGTGATGGGAATTTCGGATCTTTTTAGAGAGCCGGCTCTTTTGGCTCCCAAGTGGCTCCTCAGATTTTTTGTTACTTCAATAAATTTATTACCAAAGTATGTGTAAAATGAATTACTAATGTAAAAACACATTATATAGAATATTTATTGTTTATATTGCCTTATTCATTTTAAATTATTTAGTTTTACTGGCTCATAGAGCTCTGGGCTGCAGGTCTTGGTGGCTGTGGTGTTGTCCTGGATGATGCTGTAGACATTGTAGGAGCAGTAGACACACTGGCACCTTCATTAACAGCAGCTTCCCTTGCTTGTCTTTCCTCCTCTAACTGAACTGATGGTGAACAGTACACACATGTCTGTGCAGGTTGTTTGTGGAGCCTGATGTGAAATTTTAATTTTGCAAAGTCTGCACTCTGCCCTCGAACTATCAATTATATTAAAACATGTCCAAATTTTACAACATTTTCTGTCACTCATGTTTCTCACCTGTCCTGCCTGCAGTCTGACTATGTAGCAGTGCTCTCTTGTCTCTCCCTCACTCCAGTTCATGTGCTCACTGTGCTCTGTGTCTGTAACCCCCCCTCCCTCAGTGTGGACACACAGACACCGCCACACATCTTGACCAATCACATGCGGCTATAACAGAAAAAAGACGAAAACAGACAAATCGGATCTCCAATCAGGAGCCGGCTCCCGTCGTTCACTTCACAGAGCCGGCTCTAAGAACCGGATCGTTCGCGACCGACACATCACTACTGTGCAGTTGAGACAAATGATTGCATGTCTGTGGGATCAGTAGCATTGCTAGAATTACTTTGGTCTCGGTAGCCTCATTTTATCATTTTCATTTTATTTTTAGTGCGACAAGAAATTGTACTCTCTGCAACAGTATATCTGAAGATGCTTTAGGATCCTAACTGTTTGAATAACTACTTCTGAATACAAGCTGAGGATTATATTGATTCATAATGAAGCTGACACATAGGTGGGTGAGCTGTGTGAGCTGCTGTGTGTAGGCTGTGTGGGCTGTTCCATCTTTATAAGATTTATCCATTTCTATTCTCACAGAAATCCTTCAAACTAAAAACATAAACGTCACAGAAGGTTAAATTTAGTTCCTGCCTGTGGTGACGCACAGTGTGGACATGTCATCAAACTGTGAACTTTAGCGCCAGAAATAAAAATGATCTCATGATTTGACAGTGTTTCACACAGGCATTGGGACAAGTCCCCACCAACCGGGGCGCAGAGTTTGAGGAAGTGAAAACATAGCAGAAAAATGACTACATGAACAAATGACAAATGTCAAAGACCTTCATGTATCTGAATGGAGTCGCTCTAAGTGTATAAGATGGTTTATGTTCAGTATCACTCATCTTGTGAGGTTCTGTCAAATGAATTCCTTTGATTGAAGCGTCCAGTTTGTTTGATTTAATAACATTTCTTATAAAAAGAGAGGTGCTCCTATTAAAATACCTCATTCATGACCTCATTCGCAGACACAAGCTGCTCAATGATGATTCTCAGCAGGCATGCAGTAAAGTTACACCTCACCCACAGCCCCAGGGCGGCGGTGACGCATGCAAGCCCCCCTAAGCATCATTTCACATACAATCAGTATTAGTCTGGCATCATGAAATTGAAAAAAATATAATATAATATAATAATAAAAATAATAGAATATAATACATTTCTTTAGTTTTAGATGAAAATCGGAGGAACTAAAGCAAAGAAAGGTGAGGAACCTTGATTTATGTAGTTCACTTCAAACACAGAGGCAATTGAAAGTGCCTGACACTCAAACACAGTAAGCAATAAAAAGCCACATATAGCAGTTATGAGATAATAAAAGGAGATTTTCTGAATTTGATTAAATCCGCAAAATGAAATAAGATGCAAAAAGAATGGACCAGAAATATAGTTATTTGGTGCAACAACGGTTCCCAGCTGATATTGAACTGTTGTGATTACATGGAAAGCTTTTTGTACCACGAAGCCAAGGACACGCTCTAAAGCAAAACAAAAAAAACACCTTGAACCCCTCATTAACTATGTTGTCAGACCCATATGGAGACGCTGAGGCGGTGACACCTGTGCTCAACCTTTCTGCTTACAAAAACACAAAAGCGTTTCCTGAGAATCAACAGCACATGAACTCAAAGCATTGTACAACAGCAATGTAGTGCTCGAGTTTGAGCTAATCTGATCCGTTGGTTAAAGATTAGTGAAATGATTCCCAGTGACTGTTGGTTTAGCCATGTGTGAAGTCTGGTTTGAACTGATAATTAATGATTCAGCAGTCAGATATCTCAGAGGGAGTGAATATGAAATTCTCACGTGGAGATTTTTTTTAAATCTGGCCTACTTCTTTGACTTTTTAAGTGTGCAATCAGGATAGCATGTTTACAACTAGGTTTGCCTGTCTGCCTTTGGTTATTTATGTGTTGATTCTGCACACAAGTCACCATATAATTAGAAAATTGCGGCTGCTCTGGGCTAAAAATACATTTACAGAGAGATTTGTCACAGTACACGGCATTCTGCAGACTGGAGGGTGGGGAGGAAATGAGCAGGGAAAGGGGGATTTTAGCCAGCTTTCTCCTGAAAAAATAAGCTCGTCTGTGCGGCTATTAATAGCTCCAGCAGGACGGTGTGGCTCTTTAAGGCTGACTAACGGCTCCTTTCATTCGACGCAAGCAGAAAAACCAGAGCATTGCCACCATTTTCATCAGCAGCCTCTCTAGCACAGCTGATGACGTGCGTGAGGCACCCCTGACAGTTTTTACAGACGCAGTTGAGGACTCACAGGCCGCTAGAGGCAGAAACATTGTAGACGATATTAGTCAGTGGATTATGAGTAAGAGGGAGCCTCTCACTAGACAATGGTACAAAAACCCTGAGAAAATGGTGGATCTATTTGATTACAGGATGTTATAGTTGCATAAGCATTCACAGTAATAAGGTCATATGATCTTGTGATCTCTGGGGTAGTGTTGCTGTGAGTCTCGTGAGCGAGGGTGTCTGATGTTGAAAGACTGGAAATGCCCGCTGACCCCAGGTCTCATCACTGATGACATACTAAAGACAACGTTCTGGTGTTTGTGATTTATGGGGACCTATTAGCAAAAATGGACTATAGCATTCATAGGTATGCTCACAATAGTGCATATTGACCTGAAACTAAGAGTCACCGTGTTTTCGTTACCATAGAATGAGCCTTTTATATCTTCATGGACGTTAAAAGAACTGGATAACGGGATTCTGCTCAGCTTTGCTTCTAATTTTTCCCAGTGGTCACCGGTGGTATTGCAACAAAACAAAATCCCTTGCGGCCCAAAAAGCATTTCACCCAAAAAGGAACCAATAAGATTGACAGATAACAGTAATTTAAGGCAGTAAAACAAGACAAAGGGAGAGGAAAAGGGTACACTATGACCGGTTCTATCAGGTTATGTGCTTTATTTTCAGAAAAATTAGCCTATGGCACATGACCTCTTTAACTCAGTGGCTGTGTACTGGAGGCCTTGGCTTCATCCAGCTGGACAGAAATATTCTCCTGACAAGACAGAGCACAATGTTATCGTATTAGTCATGTCCGACATGTGCAAAACACGTGCAGCAGAGTAGCTGGTGATGGGGATTTAGATGCCCGTAGAAATGCATTCTGACGATATGAAGTTTTTGTACCAGCTATTTTTCAGATAAACGTGAGGATTAAGTGTTTCCTCAGAGGAACACACCGTTTAAAAAGCCAGTGAAATAACTGACAAATACACAGAGACAGAGCTGAAGAGGCTGGCACTTATCATTTGTCACTTCAGGACACAGAATCATTGTCACACGCAGCGTCATGCGTGTGACGCTGTACAGAAACAGTAAAGTGAAGGTCGCGTCGCTTCTATTCAGCACTAATGAATACACCACTCGTTACATAACGCTGACATTATTCACACCCCTGAATGAATTAAAAAAGATGCTGTTCTGTGTGCCAACTTTAGAAAGTCAATTTACAGTCCTTGCTTTGCAGCCAAAGTCTCTTAGCATCAATAAAAAACAACCCAGTATGCTGTTGAGTAACATCCTGGCATTATAACGGAAAGCTGAACATTTAAACCTGGCTTTTTAAAATCATCATCACTTTGACCTGGCTACTTTTAGCTCTGTCAAGCTATTGTTTCTCTGTCTGTTTGAGAAAGCTGCTCCAGTACACTGCTGTAGGGATTCATTACAGTCACACACTGGGCGACGTCAGCTCCTTCAGGCCTGGACAGGAAGCCACCTCCTCTTCCTGTTTAGTCTAGATTCTGATTGGTCCCTGGGCTCGAGAGCATCAACACAACAAAGCAGTCAACACCGCATCTATCAATTTCTAAAAAGAGCTGCATGTACGGGGGGATAAATGGACTGAAATACAGTCAAAACAAAAGAGAAACGGCTGCTGACACCTTCCTCCTTCAACTTCCATAAACTCCATTTTTGGACTTTTTTTTTTTGCTTTCAAAATAAGTGCTCTCCATAATAAGCTCCTTCACCGCACTCTTTTGTCTGTGCATGAATACAAAGCACAGCCCAGCAAAGGGAAAGTGTTGTGATAAGAGCTATTCAAGCAGCACAACGCCTTTTATTCTGCTTATCGTCACCAGCTCACTCTGGGAACGCAGCGGCCACAAGAGAAAACATTAAGATCATTTTTGATTCATTCTTGGATGTTACATAATTGGTCGGTCTCACATTTTGGCGTACGGTTTCCTGCTGCGAACGGCTGTAATGATCACCTATTTCAAGGCAGCTTTCATCAGAACGCTTGAAAATAATTCCTTAAGGAATTCCCCCCAGACAAGCCCTTCCTCCTGTCTGGCCATCTCATGTTAAACTTAAACCCAGCTAGCACAGTCTGACAAAGGGGGAAAAAAAAAAGGAAATTAGCTCATCAGCAGACTGACGCAACCCTCATGTAAAGATAACTACAGGACAGAAAAGCAGACGCGGTGTCATTCCCTGTGCTCCTCACGGGCCCATTAACATGCCTTATTAGGACATCTTCAGCCGTGTGTGTGTGTGTGTGTGTGTGTGTGTGTGTGTGGAAGCAGTCAGGCTGGCAGATGTTGCTTTTTGTTTTCTGTTTTTTTTGTCATCAGCCTGCTTCTCGAAACTCCCCTCAGACAGTCTGAGTCACGTGAGGTAAGGTCACTCTGTCACTTGCTCAGTCTGAGACCAAGCAGGACGTGCAGGGTAAAGTTAAACAATAACACTCCAGGTATATTTTCAGTAAGGATGAATACACCGCTCACTTTCCGGCAAGGGAAAGGAACAGATGGCTCTTACTGGCACAGTTCAGTGTCCAGTTAAATGTTCTTGGATACTTAATCCTGGTTCATTTTTGGTAAACTGCTGGCAAACATCCCATCTATGGGAATCTCATCTGTGATAAATAACCCCCTTCCACACACAACTCAAACAAAAAAGTGTTATTTACACACCTCATATTTCTATTCCACTGATAACACCTCCACTGACCTCCACAGCTTCCCTTTTTGATGCCAGGCCTGTGCTGACCTAAAACGCACGTTTCCCATCCAGTTTCAGCCTTCGGGGCAGGTTACAGCTGAGCTCGACCCAGTTTACAGACAACACAGATTTACGTGTAAACTGTTGCCACTGCAAACATGCTTTACTTTTGAATTGTTTTAAGGTGTGATAAAACTCCTACCAGCCTTAGGGCTACTGTGCAAATGTTAAGCTGTCTTGCATATTTGCACACTGGTAAGCAAACAGATCGTTCCTTTCTGATATAGACCTTTTTAAACTTTGAAACATAAACTTTCCAAATTCATCTCAGCTTGTTTGTTGTTGCTGATATAAGTAGCTGATAGGACGCAAATAGAAAAATAAAACTCTGGGATTTACTTTGAATTATCGTGGGTGCTGGGTGAAATTATTGCATTTGATCGATTGGAAATGTTGTGTAATTATATTTCTTTATCCCTGCACAGGACCTAAATATATCATTTTATATATGATGACAGCACACGGGAAGAATCTGACATTTCTAACCGACTGTTGCTTCTGCAGCATTTGCCTCGACGGCGTCCTCTCACAGTATGTTCACAGGTCGCTAAGGGTAAACAGATAAAGAGCCGAGCATCAGCGCCACAAATTCCTGTTTTTCCTCAAAGCCGGCAGCTTGTGAAAAGCATGTAGCGTTAACTCCAAACACACAGAAGCACATAAGCTACTGTAGCAACATCCTGAGGAAATCGCCTCTCCCTTAAAGCTTCACTGTACAAGGCATCAAAGCTTGGGCTGCAGCCAAAAACATAGAATGTGTGTGTGAGATTAAGTAGTTTTTTGAGAGGCAATAACACCCCTCAGACTATGAATTCCCAATGCATAAGGTACTTTAGAATTTCCAAGTTATGAAAGGTAGCAGCCACCCAGTTCTTCTCGTACTCTGTATTTTAGTCATTTCCTCAGATTTGATTCCTTTGAATTCAAGTGAATAACAGGAAAATCTGACTGATACAATGAACCCCCACCGATGACTTCTCTTTTGAGTAAGTGAGCCATGTGCTTCTGTGAAACCAGAGGCCTGTTGTACTTGTTCAGAGAGGTGTCACCTGGGAGTGGATGAAGGCTCGCATTTACATGAATGAATCCGGTCACTTTCACTGGGAGAGCTGCTATTGTCCCCCCCAGATTGAGTCCAACACACGAAGCCATGCAAATTAGCTGTGGGGTTAATTGTTCATGCTCCACTCACTTACTGTTTCACAAGAATACCAACATCCTGTGTTATTTCTTTTCCTTCATAACACCAGTCATGTCATGTTTCTGACACTGATGATCAACACGAGCTTGCGACCACAACCATTATGTGTGTGAGTTCTGTGACTCGCCATCTTACTGGAACTTCAGCATTTATTTGGACAGAGGACAAGCTATTGTTTTCGTCCGTATTTGAAATGCCATGAAAAAGCGGTCATGCTTGTGATCAGAACACGTTGACAGCTCTAGTCCAACAACTTTATGCAGCACACCTCTGCTGCGATTGCGAAACCTGAATTAGATGACATTTAAACCCACTTGTCATGTGGGCACGGACAAAAACAAAAGCTCCTGCTCTCTGTTGTAGTAAATATGTGGCATGAACAGAACACCCTGTGAATCTACAGTTACCATTCCTGTTTTCGTATCTCCACACCTCCCCCAACTTCCCCGTCCAGGTGAGCGTAGTGTATGGGTGTGTGTGTGTGTGGTATTCAGGTAAATAACAACAAAAGCTGGAGTGACTAGAAACAGTGCGGTTGGCAAAATGACACGTAAGCATAGCAGTGACACATGACGCATAGTAGGAATTATCAGACATGGAGGTGACATTTGGCTCAAATGTGGCAGATTATAGAAGGAACAGTTAGTGTTTTGTTCAGATTTGCCTTTTAAGGTTGTTTTTATTCATTCAACCTCTATTTAAATGATGGTAATAATCATAGGAATGGTTGTTGTTGTCATATTAATGGTACTGTAGGAATGGATCTTTTCATTTCATTATTAATTTCCTCTTTCTTTTGACTCATTTAGGAGTATTCTTTTCCTTGTTTTTCATGAATACAACAAAGAATAACACGACAAAGTCTAATTCTGAGAGTGTCCTAGCCAAGATACGTTGCAATAACAATAATTAAAGGCAAACAGTACAATACAGGTAATACCAAATATGCCACGAGATCAGAACTAATTTGTCAGTACAATCTTACAAAAGATTTCATCCTAGAAACAACCTAACTGACCCATCGCTCATCCCAAGAGACATCTAACCAAAAAAATGAATAAGAGTCTACAATGAATTTGTATTTTTTAGTACTTTAACAAGACTCGACAGCCATAGTAGCAGAGAGACTGTGAGGCTAAATGCTTATGTCAGCATGCTAACATGCTAATGTATATTGTTAATGGTATATCTAATGATGTAATGCTCACTATGGTAGTTGAGATTAGTTTAGGTAAAGACAAAGTACTAGATACCAGGGATCACCAAAGTAACTGCAATTCATCCTACGGAGAACATGAAAATCCAGCAGTCACTGAGAATTGTCACTAAAAACAAAAAATGTCAACCTCTTGGTGGCACTAGATGGAAAAGTCAGGCGGGGTGTATCCTCTGTGGACTATGAACGACTACACAAACAACTGCCCCAATTAGTGGGCCGACCGGCCAATAAAGCGATGTATTTATCCACTGCTGCAACTTGCCTGAAAAGTATATGGCTTTTCCGGTAATTATCACATGAAGGTAAAAGTTCACGACATTCTTTTTATAGCGCCAGCTGTCACGCTTCCAAGGACGGACTGTTATGTGCTTAGATAGCAAACTGGAATACGGGCTTCATTGTTGACAAGCCTAGTCGCTGCAGATACACATCAGTAACAGCCAATGCCATTTTAATTCACAGCAGTTTAGAAAAAGGGAACTGAGCATAAATTATTGGTACCACAATGAGATGACGGCTTATATATAGTATCAGATTACTTCCTAAATTTTCTGTTTGCCCTGCTTTCAACAATCGCAGAGTTACATCCCTGTTCGGCTTCTCAAGACACTGTATGACAAACAAACCTGTGAATACCATGAGAACCTTTCTAAGAAACAAAGTGTACCAAATAACTCCTGCTTCTTGGAACAAAGCCCCTGCATTTAGGAGTCTCTGGGTCGTCGTTCGTTGAGTTGTAATAAACTTCTGGCTCAGATATTCTCCATCTTTGGTGAGAATTAAAAGCTGATCTCATCAACAAATGTTTCATTTCCCTTCCTCACCATCTTACTCCTGTCATGTTAAAGGCACTCTCTGTGATTTTGCTCCTCTAAATCCCTCAATTTCCTCCCAGCTCAACAGTGAACTGTGCTGACTTTGACCATTCAAGGAGCTGTTTTGTGATATAATGTGTGAAAATGTACCGCTTTCCTTCACCCCGCAGTCATAGATTGTCTTTGTTTCCCCACAATGACTTGTAATAAAATCATGTGAGAGTTGTTAACTGGTTTCAGTCACAAGTAGCAGTAAAGACGTCTGAATTGACCGCTGCCAATTGGTTTCTGAACAGTTAACAGTTGGGTGTGTCTGTGATAGCGGCACACCCACTGATGATAATGTCTTGTGGGTAATTGTGGAGTTTAAAAAGAAGAATTTGCTGACATTTAATATTGATGATATGCATCGCTGCAAATTCTAGTTTGCACTAAACACAAGGTACATCTGAGGCTGAGGGGGATGTCATGAGTTTTAAAGGTGCTGGGTCGTGAACCAAAGTATTGGACAAGCTAAAAGTCTGTCCTAATGATGGCGATAGATGAAAGGTTAAGGGTTCACCAAAATGTATTACACTTAATCCTGATGGGAACATTGATATCAGTGAAATAAGGGATAATGCCTGCACACTTGCTCCTTGCCAAAAAAAGTTTAATAAAGACAACATTTTGATCCTACTTGGATCTTCGTCAGGTCAAATTCATACCCCTTCTGTCATTGACACTGTTTTCTGAGAGCCTTGCACCTACCCATGATGTGCTTACTGTCCTTCAACCTTCAAATGTCATTGAATTTAATGGCTGATGAGACATTTAACTGAAAAACAAAGATATCCACTTCATGGTGACACATAGGAAAAGTCATTAGGGTACATCATCTGGGAGTCACGAGCATCGGTACAAAATCTGGTGCAAATTGATCGAGTAGATGTTTCTTTAAATAAGTGAACATTTGAATCATGGTGATCTCACCTGATTTCTGTTTCCATGCTATTTTGCTGTGTACCTTAAATGTCAGAGAATCAGAATCATCAAAGTCTTTAGGATTCATCCTCTGGGGACCATGAACGTCTGCGCAAAATTTCACAGCAATCCGTCCAATAGTTGTTGCCATTCAGAGTATTTCTAACATGACTAAAGATGCCGCTAAGCAATCAGATAGGGCTGGAAATACGAGGTTCATCTCCAGTGAATGTTTTAAGGGGGATTTAACCTGTAAAGTGCACTTCTCTTCACTGTAGCTGCTTTGACCCCCAGAAAAGTAACCAATCAAGTGTTAGGGCAGTCTGAGGTTTTATTCTTTGTTTGCAGCCCCTGAATGGTTCATTGGATGGGAGCACAACAACATGCCACAGCAGCAACTGCAGCTGCACTCCTGCCGATGCTGCAGCTCGGATGCTGACTCTGCCCGCGGCGAGCTACGTCGGGAGGGTGGGTGCCTGTCTGAGATGCTCCATTATGTCACCGTTGGGCCAAGAATAGTTCCAGTGTGTCCTGCGAGGCACTGAGGCGACTGTGACGTTCAGAACTTAACTGCTGTTGGGCCAAACCCAGAAGAAACAGGGGCCCTACTGTTTCCCCACGTCAGACACACCCAGCCACACACACACACACACACACACAGATGCACAGACGACGCATACACACATGGAATCGTTTTAACGTTTCCCCTCTGCCACTGTTCAGAACGGCCCCATATAAACACCAGGAGCAGATCTGAACCAGAGAGGCCAGTGATCCCCATTAGAGACGGGCTGTGACGCAATGCGATGCTAATGAAGTTAGTGGGTTTCAGATGTTTCCTCTGCCTTGTGTTGTACTTACAGAGAGCAGCGTGAACCCCCCCGTTAGCAGAGCAGAGGGCCGCGGGTTTGTGAATTGGTGACAACAAATATGTTGTTAAAGATAGCTGACATTTTCATTAGTCACGTTAATGCAATATAGACATTACAGACACATATAAAATTGTAATCAAATCCTCTGAATTAGTGCTGATGTGATTATTTGATTACTTGATTGTAAAAAATGTAAAAATGTACTCATGAAATCTAAAAATTTGCTACATCTCTCAGCTTTATATTTTTATTTATTATATTTTTCTATATTGGACAAAACATGTAAAAATGTCAGTTTGGAGATACTGGGAATTTCTCTAACAATCTTATCTCTGTTTTCTCATGTTTTAACAGACTAAGCAATTAATAAATTCACAGATGAATTGATAATGAAAAATATCTGTATCGATCGATTCATACTACCAGGGATGAATTGCCTTACTCAGTGGCCTTTTGACCTCTCCTAAGTAACGAGGAAGACTCTTTTATACCAATTTATGCTGGTTTTAAGACATACACATTGTCCAAACCCACTAAACTTTATTTTAAATTCTAGTGGTCCAAAAAATTTCCAAAAACACCAAATATTGTTTTGAGTTCTGCACAAGACATCTAGAATATTTCCATTCTTTATATATATATTTTTTTTTTACAGAATTTGGGTCTTTGGTTTGAATATTTCTCTCATGAACATCATATTTACTTAAATGGAGAGCTGCTAGAGGCTTTACAGTAAAAGGTAATGTCACATAGTGCGGAATGAGTTGATTTGAATCATCTCACAGTTACTTCAGGAGTCAAACTCTGGTATGAGGTTAAATATATAGATCATGGCATAAATCTTCATCTGGATACAAGTACCAGTGAAAAATAAAATACTGGTCCACCCTATCCTGTGCTCTAAACCCCTCTACTCTGGTAAATCACCAACCTACACACCTACACACACACACACACACTGTCCAGCCTCCTTCTCTCCGCTCAGACGCAGGCGCTCGTCCACGCTTGTGACGAGATCGCGCCCACGCTGTTTTAAAGCGGTCTGATTCACCCTCCTCACACACAGATCGGAGGGAGCAGAGCGTGGATCGGTCCTCACACACACTCAGACACTCGTACACACACTCACTCACTCACACTCGGTCTGCACGCGTCTCTCTGTCGTTCCTGAGCGCACGAGGAGCGCAGAGCTCGCGGAAAAACCTTTGGTTCACAGCCGAGGTTTGGTGACTTCGGTGTGTTTGTTTTATTTAATACTGACTGACTGACAGGCGAACCGGTTCTTCATGAACGTGCAGGACGGCAGATAATCATCTGTCCGCTGTTTAAGAACATCACGAGACTCTGCGGTTTACCTGGGACGCACGAGGACTTCGTTTGCATGAAACTGTGGCCAGGTAAGTTTGTTTTGGATGATCTGAGTTGTACACCTGCAGTTCAGTGACAGTTCATAAACACACAATGCATCAAGAGTCGTTTAATTGTGTTTTGGTAATATCTACAGCGAAAGTGATCTGGTTCTTTTTGACAGTGTGGAATCTCACTGGACGCTACGTTGCTCGCCGAATCGCACTCTAATATTCCCCAATTTAAAGTTTCCTCGCTTATTTCCGAGGCTGCGCGTCGTTCAGCTGTAAAAGTAATCTTTAGGCCCTGTTGGTTAATTCGGCATTAAGAAAGGAGTGTTTTTTTTTGTTGTTTTTTTTTAAAAAAGGTTTGCTGTTGTTTAAATTGCTCTTCAGATTAGGTGAACTTGCATGTATGTGTCATCTGAACAAGCTCTGCCTTGGAAGATGCCTTCTGAAATGAAGAATGGATCCGTAACACTTAACTACATTAACATTCTGTACAGTATCTGTATTTGTGCCACATTTCGGAACAAAGTTTGGGACAAGAATCTCTGCATATGGTGTTCAGCTGTTCTACAGAATGAGTGCTCATGGTGAATCTGAGTAGAAATGTTATGCCCACTTCCACAGACTCATTTGAAAAGCATAGTGAACTGTTTAGATGTGACACCTAGTCACAAAATTTGTTTGTTTGTTTATTCAGATCACAGGAAGCTATGTGATGCACCTGAGGCCTTACCTGGGTTTGACTTGTATTTGTTTGGTTATCGGTTTTTGGTTTGGTTAATGCAAAATAGGCAGCTATCTACGTGTGTCCCCAAGTGAAAGTTGTGTATCTGTGAGTGCTCGTACACGTTTTGTAGCCCACATGTGTATGTGTGTGTGCGTGTCCTGGCTGGGCCCGGGCTCTAGGTCAACTTGCATCCCTTCTGTGATGTGACACACTCTGAAAAGCATGCCATTGTTTGTAGGAGAAATATTTGGGGGAGAATGCAAAGCTGCTTCCTGCACAGTGGGGACTGACTAACAATGGCCACTGCCTTGGAACAGTCGGTGGTTCTCTCTGCAGCTCGCTTCAGAGGACGGAGCTAGGATGTTGAAAGAATGGCCAAGAAAAGAGCGAAAGGGGGGAGAAAAAATAATGTTAAACACAATGGAGAACAGGCAGTTCTTTGGGCTGGTAGGATGGGAGACAATGGGAGGCCAGATGCGGAGGTTACATAAGACATAAGCTAGCAAGGTCACAGAATCCTTCAAGTCCTCCTGTAGGTAATAGTGTTTGTAACACTTAG
The DNA here is from genome assembly GCF_042242105.1 of Pempheris klunzingeri. Lineage (NCBI taxonomy): Eukaryota > Metazoa > Chordata > Actinopteri > Acropomatiformes > Pempheridae > Pempheris > Pempheris klunzingeri. The sequence continues at coordinate 6,629,527 of NC_092034.1, forward strand.
TACGGGGTTTAGTTTAAGGAAGGATCTGTACCTGTGATTACCCTTTTGTGTGTTACACTAACCGTCCTTTCACTTTGGCCTGTTTCCAGTTCATCAGTGTCTTTGCACATCTCTTAAAGCCAAACCTGAGTGTAAATATTTAATGGCTGGTGTCTGCGGTGAATGAATATTCGTCACTGAATGCGTCACATTTGTAACTGATCCTGTTTGGTGGCCTTTGTTTTTCCGTGTTGCAGTACAACTTGTGCTGACTGCACTTTTTTTTTTTTTTTTTTTTTTTCCTCCTCATCAAGGACTCTGTAACAAAAACTGTAACAAACAAAGAGCAGCTTCATACCTAAGAAAATCTGCAGTGTCAAAACAATCTATTTCCAGGATGCACCTTTTCCTTCGCCTTATTTAACTCTGAACAAAGCTAAAGCATCTGTCTCGCTCAATTATTCATGCTTCTTTAGAACGGATCGTCTAACATCACTGTCTTTATCTGTCTCATTCCAGATAAAAGCAGTGGATGCAACTACGCTCCATTTATAGAAGAAAGGTGGAAGAGTGGGAGAGGCTCTGAAGAGGACCAGCTGACCACCGGCAGATACACCTCAGTTAAAATTCCCTCCCGACCCGGCCTGAAACGCACCATGTCCCTCAGCACTTTCCACCTCATGCAGACCCTTAAGAACTCACCTGCTGCGCTACGTCGCCGCTTTCGCCGCGACCGCACCGAGTCTTTATCCCACGGTGACCCTCTCTTCAAGGTGCACTACCTGGGCACGGAGAAAATCTTCTCTCTGGATCGAGAGCAGGCCCAGGACGCCATTAGTCACCTGCTGGAAGGTATTTCTAACGGTAAGAAGCTGAGCAAAGATCACGCGCTGGTGGTGCGGCCAAGATACGTCGAGGTCAAGGAGCTGAGCACAGGTCGGCAGCTCACCAAGACGTACCTGCAGGACATTGCGTACTGTGCAGCAGACGCCAACCGGCCCAATGTCTTCTTGTACATCTGCAAACATCACGGGCAGCAGCTGCAGTGTCGGGTGTTCTGGTGCAGCCGGGCGGAGAGGGCGCGGGACATGACGGCGTGTCTGGCACATTCCTTCCAGCGGGCGCTGAGCGACTGGCAGCAAGAAGGCTCGGCCACGCTGCAGCCAGGAGACGGGAAGGGGAAGCGTGCGGAGGAGTCGTCCAACTCGCCCGCCAACACGAAGAGCTCCACGCTGCCCGCCAGTCTGGGAAAAGGTGAGGTGATGATGCTGATGGTGCAGAGAGAAGCAACTACAGGAACTGAAGTTTTCCTCCATTATGATTTATATGGCACACTAAACCCAGTTATTAAGATGCTGGAGCATTTTTCAATTAGAGGAAACCCTAAATTAGCTTTAGCTTAGCATATCATCCCAGCTAGCCTTAACATGGAGGAGCGCGGCCACTGCAGTTTTATTTTTAACTCTGCTTTCTTGTTCTTTTTACATTTTACATGCCGTTTTCTCCTCAAATCTCACATTTCATAGAAAGTGTCTCTAAAAGCCCTTTAATGGTTCACGATTAATGAACCATTTCTCTGATCCATTGTCTCTCCTGTCTTGCTCTCCAAGTTTATAAAGATAAGATTTCTAAAGGCGTCACTGACTCAAGTGAAAGCAATGAAAACCAAGCGAGGAAGTAGGAAGTAGTAAATTAATAGCCTTACAAGGACACTTTAGAGTTACGGTTGACAAACTATTGGGGTTGGTTGGATGTCTGGAATTAACATTTAAACACCGGTGTTCACGTTTCATTTGCAGCTGCCGAGCTAAAATCATTGACTCTGTCTCTCGTTCCTTTTCAGTTCGCTGGAGGAAGAGGGGATCAGTGTCCCGCAGCCCCCTCAGGGCCATCAGCAGAAGAGGATCTGCGTCTGACAGCTGGAGCTGAACCCCCGCCTTTAACCCTTTTCAAACGCAGGACCACATTGACCTGACGACAACCTCAAGGATGACGGCACTGACGGGAGGGAGACAGTGATTACAAGACAGAGGGAAGGACAAAGGGGGATGAATCCGGGAAGTCGGAACATCCATATTTGGATGCGTGAGGACTCTGCTTGTGAGAGGATTTTACCATAACCAGTGAGCGTATGGACTGTGAGGTTTTTTTTGGTGCAGGAAAGTTGTCTGACTTTTGCAAGAGTGGCGTCCGGTGTGGCACAAAATGCTGCTGACGGCTGCTTTTGGTCACCTGTCAACAGCTATGTGACGGCTTGTGACTGGCTGCAAGTCATTTGAGCACCGGACTGCTTCATGTCGGTGGCTCTTTCTTGGTTGACTTGTTTTTTAAGTAATCTACTTGATACTTGGACCATTTAAGAGTTTGGTCTGTTGGAAATAGACGGTTATACCAATAACGATATCAGCCAAAATGACGACCAGAAACTGGATGGTTTTTGTTTTTTTTATTATTTATTTAACTTACATTTGACAGGTCATGATTTGATATTGTTTTAACCCTGTGGCACTGGCATATATGCTTGTTTTCTTTATTTTTGAAGTGGATGGACAAAAACCACATTTTTAATATATGTTGTGAGATAACTGAGGCAAAGTGCAGGCATATCATACAAAGTAATATTGATCTATCGTCTGTAACGGACATTAATTAAGTTATTTGGAAATTTACAAAGTACCCAGAAACTGTAAAATCTGACACCAGAAGACATCAGTTTAAGTCCTGGTCAGGGAATCTTTTTAAAACATATTTTTTATAACTTAAGAGGTCAGTAGCTTCCATGAATTGTATAACAGGCCCAGCACCTGCATTATAAATAAGTATGGCATAGATCCTAGCAGAACCTACAGGGTCAACAAAACCCTCCCCTCATACACCACATTAGCATCCAGCAAAAAAACAGTTCACAACTGTCTGCTGCTATGAATTATTTGCATTCATGTGGGGGGAAAAAAAAAAAACACCCTCGGCCATGACTTGCAGGGTTTGTTTGTGTCCGAACATTGGGAACGCTGTGTTCCCATGTGGAGCCTCGGTGGGGAATGTGCGGACATGCACCTGCATTCCAATCAGAGGGAGGGGAGGGCGGAGGAAATGTGAGATGGAGAATCTTCTTAAAGGCCTCAAATTCCTCTGTGTCCAGCCATGACTCTGCATATCGAGCAGCCTCGTCAGTAGACGCCACAGTGTGCGTTTAGCTCTGAGCCCTCGACCTGTTTCACATCGCCAAAGCCATAAAAGGTGCCCGACTGCTTCAGTCAAAGTGACGTTTAGGGGCATTGATATGTGCAGTATTGCATAACGAGCCCTCATGATGGCGATCTCTGCCTTAAGGTTTACAAATGAGAGACTTGAGGATTAGTGGTACACCCTGAGGCTACCATTCATCTGTCATTTTGTGTTTTCTGACCAAAACTAAGCTAGAAATGTTGCCTTTTTTTTTTTTTTAAAATGGAGTTTTTTTGTGACTGTGCCACTAGGTTTTTATCAGTTTTAACATTTTGTACTCGTGATGTATCTTTTCAAGTACAAACGGCGCAGCCCTAATCTCAGGAAAGGGGTTAAAGTGCCTGCTTCAAGGCGTATTTTATCAGTGTACTGTTTAATTTCATTGTACATATTTAAATATGTATTTTAAGGAATATTAAAACTTTTTATACGCTATTTGTTTGTGTCTGCATGTGTTGTTTGCACACGGCTGTAACTTTTCAAGAAGACAAATATTTAACCAGCTTTAACTTCTGCAGCTTTGACTCTGATTAATGATTCTGCTTCCAGGGTTCAACGCTCAACTTTGTTAATGTTATATTTGGCCTGACGAAAACAGAATTCCTACCAGTAAGTGTGTGTGTGTGTGTGTGTGTGTTTGGGGGGTGGCAGGGCAAGACGTTCAGAGAGGTCCAGGGATGTTTTAATCTCAGTCATGTGACTCTTTTCCCAGGGTTATTTCTCCAGTATTTTCACATTTTCAAAACCTCTCCTGCACGTGACCACCATGCACACACCGACTTGACATTACTACCTTTAAAACAAAAAGGTTTAGACACCACCTAAGTGATGCAAGAGCTTTTTCTGAGCTCCTTTTCAGACAAATTCTCATAAAACCAATAAATGTGTAACACAAATGACCTCGACACAGGCCTCCTGGTTAGATGTTACACTTTCAAACCTATTTGCTGTCTCTTCTTTCCCAGTATAAAGAGAGGGTATCTCCTCACTCCTCTCCGGAGGTGTCTTGCGCCGTGGGACTGCCGGCCAGCCCAGAGCTCTCTCTGCGCTGCTGTAACTCCAGCAGGGACTGGACATGAAGACGCCTCAGAGGCTTCACCTCCTCCACCACTGGAAGGAGAAGAAATATGAGGTCGTCAAAAAAAAAATTCACCGATGGCTTTAAAATCCCACAGTGTGGAGTGGGAGATCCTTTTTGTAGTGCAGCTAAACAGCACCACCTGCTGGCTGTAATGAAAATAACATTAAAATCAAATGACTGATTGTCAGCGGGATCAAATCGTGACGAACAGCCGTCTGATTAAACTCCCCTGACTTCCTACCTTTGTCGTAGTGCAGCTCGTCCCGGTTCCCATAGACCACATACGTCTCCAGGAAGTTGAGCAGAGCGCCTGTGACGAGGAAGCGGTCAGGGAGGGGAAGACCTTTGATGTAACGCATGTCCAGGGCGAAGGGGTTGGAGGGAGAGGGAACGGTGCACAGGCACACCAGCTCGCTGACAATGTCCCACACACGAATACCTAAAAAAAAACAACAATAACCAAACAGAAAGGAAGAGAAAATTTAAAAAACTCATTTGAATAAGTCTAGAAGTGTACAGTAATGTTTATGGCCAAAGCACCCAGAGCTTTTTCCACAAACCTAATCCACACCACACGGTAGACATCTGACATCTGCGTCTGATTTAGCTCATGGAAAATGGTGTAATTATTAAATCTGTGCAGTGAAACAATAACTTTCTCCTGTTTGGATTCCTCACATTGTTTCCATACCTCGGGTCTGCCAGTCTGCGATGGACTTGAGTTTCATCGGCGTGTCTTTGACCATCGAATCAGTGCCTCCGATGTTGACCAGACGCTCGTGATTGGAGCGGATCCAGGCGTAGGGGCGTCCGTACTTGACGTAGCCGGCCAGTAAAAACAGAGTGCAGTTCACCTCCTGTTGAGGGACAAAGCCGAGGCTGTGAGGCTGAGCGGGTAGAGGTGGAGCAGAACTGGCTTTAGTGTGGCTGCCAGACACTTGTTTTTTTGGAAAAGTTGAGAGTGGCTGACGCACTTACAGGCACCGCTATCTCTCTTTCACTGGGGGAGGCTGGGAGAAGGTGCTCCTTACTGCCGGGACACAGGAGCAAAGTCAACCAGTGGTCACACATGAGAGCCAACTGTCGCAATCATCACGAGCTTCCCCTGAAACTAAACACAAATGCATGTTGCTATTTGCAGGCGCACAAAGCGGGATGAGTCACCTGGCCGTCTGCGGCTGCGTCTTGGCGTGCGCGGGCGGCTGGGGGTCTCGTGGGCCCGGAGGCTCCCCAGGCAGGGGAGAGCTGCCCCGGCTGTCCAGGCTCGGGGAGCTGCTGCTGGGGGAGACATCGCTGCTGTTACAGCTGCTGGTGGAGGTGTAGGAGGAGGCTCGGGACACCACGAAACCCGGGGAGCGCCAACCCTGGAGGTCAGGACGGACACACGGACACTCATGATGATGAGTGGGGGAACATAACTAAGGACATTTACTCAAGCACAGTTATGACGTACTCGCACCCAAATGCATCTTTCTATTTTATGCTGCTTTATACTTCTACTCCACAAGATTTCAGAGGGAAAAGATGAGCTTTTTACTGCACGACATCTATTTGACTCGAAAAACAATTCTTTAAAACGATTCAGTTATTCTTATATGATATGATGCAGCACTGCAGTACTAATCTCCCCAGTAATCCACAAAGTCTGTAAAACTGGCTCCACACTGACAAACAACAACATTAAAATGCTCTTTCATGTAAATGTTTGGTGATTCAAAACAGAATAATCTAAAGTTCTGTAATCATATAACCCTGTGAAATAAGCCGTTCTGCACAATGAGTCCTATTTATACTCATTACCTATTTATACAAGTACATTTGCTGATGATACTGATGCTGAATTCATGAACTTTTCCTTGTAACATAGTATTTTTAGACTATTATTTCCAGTTTTACTTGGATCATTAATATGATCACGCATACACGAGAACTTTGTCAATTTTCTACCACACTTTATGTTACAAATCTGTAGTATTTATTCTTTTTTTTGGCTTCCAAAGTGCACATGCTGCATGTTTGCTGTGATGTACTGTATGTGTTGCTGTATTTCTGCAGAAACTAACCAGATCCTCGTTAACGACAGTCAGCAGCAACTCCTCCTTCCCTCTTAGCCAAGGCTGGAAGTATTTAAAGCCCTGTAAAAAAAACAAGATTATTTCTATAAAATACTTACATTAGCTGTGTGTTTAAACTTCTCTGCACTTGCATTCACTGACCTGTAAGGATCCGAGTAAAGCCAGGTCACTAAGAAAGTGCTGCAGTTTCCTCTTCTGCTCCCTCTCTCGTTTCTATCCAGCCAGAGAGGGACAAATAATCACGTGAAAGGCAACACACAAAGTAGCATTAAATAATTTTACATGAGGCCCCATCAGCATCCTCCTCCTCCCAGTCTAGTATCCTAGCAACACGTGCAACGCCTCCCAGCAGCATCCTTGCATCTCCATCGACAACAAAGACCCCGTTGGCCACATTAAAACAATGCACAGCGGGCTCGGTGCAAGCAAGGGAGAGCAAAACGTGACATTGCATGCAAAAAAAAAAACCACTCGCTTTCTGCACAACCTATCGATCTCAAGTGAAAACCCTGCAGCTGGTGAAAGAAAGGACACTGAGAAGGGAACTACTCACGCTGCTCATCTTGCACCGAATTGCAGACTCGGTCGTCTCCTATCAGGGGCGATCATGTTACAAACCAGCGCTAAAGCCTCACATCGCGCTGTTTGACACGACTTCTCCTTCTTTTTTAGCCGCAGACACACGGAGGTTTTGTTCTCCTCGGGTGTTTCCCGGTCGCTGATGCTCGGTTTGGTGACGGCAGCGTGGGCGCCCCCTAGCGGCCGAGACGGCGAACGACCTTTTAAAGCTGCACGTTGACAGCAGAGGTGACACAAATGTTTCGCTTGGCTGATGCAGTTTACTCTTAATGCACGAGGCACTGGTTCTGGAGGGATATGTTGAGTTTTTAAATGATGTGAGCACCACAAATGAATGATCCATTCATCTGCAGCAACAACAACAAAAACAACCCCACAAAACTATCTGGATGGATTAATACCACTACAGAAAAGCTACTTGAGAAAACAGTGATGTGAGGGGTTCGTGTTGCCGTTTATGACTTTCTAAACACTGAAATTCCTCTAACATCTAACTACATTATTTTTTCATGCAAGAAAATGTGTTGTCCCGTCCTGTATAGTAGAATGTCATATAAAATGTCATAAACGTGGAGTCTGTGTTGCATCTTGCCTGTCTGGGGTGTGAGAAGAGCAAAGATGGGTTAGATCCCTTAGATCCTGTCGCCAGGCTGTCGGGGAATGATTATCACTAATGAATATCCACTGTGCTTGGATTTCTTAATTTTAAAACAAAGGGCCAAAGGCTCCAATATCATTCACAGATTTGTACAAACGTGACAAAAATAATCGCTTTATTTAGTGAGAGTCAACAGGGATTCAAAGTGGGAATGCTCACACGTCAGTTCATCTCAGCAAATTAACATTATGTGCAAAAAGGGCATTCATTAACAGTGCAGAACAATGATGAAAAACTTTAAAAGCATTGAGCCTGGTTGTCTTCACAGAAGACAAAAGACGGTTCAGCCTAAACGTTTTTGGAGGCGAAGTGAACGAAGAAGGTCCTGATCTCTTTGGGGGAGACGGTCACAGTGAAAGCTTCATCTCCACAACTCCAACAACTTCTGTTGTCTGAGACAAACACACAAACAAGTTATGTAAAATAGACGAGAGAAATGTGAGTATTACTGTAGTTCTCTTTTAATGCAGTTAAGTGCCTCAGACTCACTTGTTTCTAAATTATCCGCAGTCCTCCACTTCCATCTCTGCAGACTGGTGACGTCCCAGGTTCCTGTGAGAGAACGCTCCTCCAGCACTTTTACTTCCCCCATGCCCCGCAGAACATCCTGCTCACACAGGAAATTACCAGTAAAAAAAAAGAAGATTACGTAAACTTTATTTTAAGAGTGATGAAAATCCTTTCCTCTTACGAAACTATGACATTAATAAATAGAGCTTAAGTTGTAATTTTATTAACACCTTCAAGTTTATGGTGACTGGCTTCGAAAGCTCGGGGTCTTCTCCGTCTTCGAAGAGATGCATGATTCTCAACAGGACCCGATCGTAGTCTGGCTCTGAGGGGAAATCCTTACCTGGATGTACATCATTTAAAAAAAAAAAAAACTTAAAAACTCCACAGTGTAGCCACTAAAAATGAGTGGGCAGACATTTCTAACAGCCGACCTGAGCGAATTTGGCTGAGATGAACATCGTGATTAGAGTTGTAGTTCCATCCAGGGATACTGAGGCTGAGCAGGTGGAGGTTGGGCGGCAGGGCCACCGAACACACGGGGGAATTTCCTCTGGGTTGCTTCTCCTGCCAGGGCCTCTCTAAAAGTAAAAAAAAAACTGTAACAAACAAAAAAGAAAGATTTTGCTGTCTCGCAGCCCTACAATACTAGCACTCACGAGGCTGGTCTATGGGCATGATGACAGGTCTGTGCTGCAGCTCTATTGCCTCCCTCTGGTAGAGCTTGGAGGTGGCACCGACGGAGCCCAGCATCATCCACAGGGTGGGCCTCACGACCGAGCTGTCGTTGAGCGTCAGGTTGTAGCCGAGGTTCCACGCCAAGTTGTTCCAAAGACGGCGATGGAGCATAACCTGGGGGGGAAACACGCGGGATGTTAGCGTGTGTTTCTGTCTGCAAGCCGGGTTATCTTCTTCTTCTTCTTCTTCTTCTTTTTTTTTTCTTCTAACTTGTTTTTCTTTTTACCTCCAAGTGTCCGTTGGCTTGGCTGGAAACACCGTGAGCTCTGTCGCTGAAGAGCACCAGTCTGCTGAAGTCATCCTCAATGTAGGCTGTCCGCACCATGGGGAAGTAGTTCTGCAACATGCATATTATACAGAGATTGTTCTACATACATACACTACTCACAAAAAGTTAGGGATATTCGACTTCCAGGTGAAATATATGGAAAATGTAAAAAGTTAATGCTACAGTGATATTATATCATGAAAGTAGGGTATTTAAGTAGAAGCATGCAATGGTGATTTCTTTATTTTAAACAATTTATTGAAAGAAAATCTAACAACAGTGGAGGGTATACCACAACAAAACATTTTTCGGTGCCTCAATAAATTGGGATGTGGCCAAAGGACGTCCACTCCTCTCCTTTCTGTGACTCTTCCAGTCTCTCTGTATCACTGTTACAACCTCCTGATGACACTCTGTGACCCTCTAAGCTCAGTGAACACCTCCGTCTGAGGACTTCCTGTTTGAAGCCTCGCAATGGCGAGGTGCTGCTGATCAACTGTTAGGTGTCGTCTTGGTCTCATGATGTCAGAATGTGAACAGCATGATGAGGAGGACTGTTTAAATACCAATTCTAACTGAAGCAGGAAATGTATTGGTGGATTCATGGATCAAACCTGTTGTGAATGTTGCTGTTAAGCTTCTTGTTAGAGAACAGCAACTTGTGCAAAAAGTACTGAGACACTGAACAGTTGGACATGTGCATTCAAAAGTTTAGAGAAGGTCACATTAAGTTCACCTGGAAAGTTTAGAATGCATTTTAGGTTCATCCTGAAATTTCACCTGAAAGCCGAATATCCCTAACTTTTTCTGAGTAGTGTATGTATTTAACTAACAGCAGTTTTTTTGAATAAATGTCCCAGGGACTTACTCTTGCTAAAGTGTTATTGGTGAACTTCCTATATGTTCTCTTCATCATCTGGTAGCCGTTGTCGTCTGTGTAAACGGTCCTGTTGTTCTTCAAGGAGGAGCTGGTTCTGAGGACGACCTCTGTGTTGAGATGGAGGGGGCCCAGCGAATAGGTCTGCTCCAGCCTGTGGCACTGCGGTCTGCTCCCAAAGCATTCTGGGACACGGGTGGTGATGGAGTAGGCGTAGTCTTCATCGCTTTCCTCTCTAAAGGACGTCAAATTGTGAGAGTGAATGTCACAGTTAAGGCTGAGAAGAGAAACGAGGAATGTCTCGCGTTGTGGATAGTGATTTTTAATAAAACGTTGACATGATCCACCTGTAGAAGTGCTGCCTGATCTCAGTCACGATCTTCCCGGGGATAATCTCCATTCCCACAGCCTTGTAAGCCCGCACAGCTGAACCATTAGCGCTGAAGATGTAGTTATCAGAGATGGGCCCTTTTTTTACATCTCCGTTTGCGTGGTACTCCCAGAAATCCTGAGTCATCCTCACTCTCCTTTTTTCTTGACTGCCAAAGAAGAACAGACAGGTCAAAGGTCAGAGAGGTACATTATCATAGGAGGAAAGCATTTTCAAGTGGGATACTCAGGTATCAGACTGAACTAGGGCTGCAACTAAACATCATTTTTATTATTGATTTATCTCCTGAAGTGTCAAAGTGTCAAAAAATAGTGAACAGTGGACACCATAGTTCCCAAAAGCTTATGCTGAGTTATTCAAATTGCTCGTTTGGCCCAAAAGTCATAAAAGTCTAAGAAAACCAGTAGATTTTTACATTTGAGAAGCTTGATTTAAATTTTTTTTTTTTTTTTTTTTTTGCTTAAAATATGACTTAAACAATTTATTTTCTGTCAATCGATTAAATGGCTCATTGTAATCAGATATGTCGACAACACTTAAACTACTCCCTGTGTAAAGTGTACCTGCATGGGGTGGGACATGAGTCATAAGCGGCTTAACATCTTACAGATAGGTGATGCTGTGCAGGAGATTTGTATCCTGATCAAACATGAGCTTGTAACATTCATTCAGCACAGGCAGAAGCCTCCTCCCGGTTTTCAGCGAGTCCCCGACGCTGCGTCTCTCAAACAGAACCCCTTTGGCTTCGTAAGTCCAGCCACACTTGGACCTCCCAGAGCACTGCTTCTCGGAGAACTTAATCAGGTATTTCCTGTGCTGCAGGCCTCCGAGTTTCACCATGATGAAAAGATCGTAGCTCACATTGGACTGTGCTGACCTCTGGATCTGTAACAGAAAGGGGAAGACATTATTGTTACAATATGTATTACAGAGATTTCTGTTTCTCACATCTAAAACAATTTACATAAAAAAATGCAGAATGAATATTTTGAAATGCTTATTTGTCACTTTTTTAAAAAGATATAAAATTGTTAATCTAGTATAAAAGACACCTGATAACTTTTTGAATTATGTGTCACTGTGTGTGACACATTGTAATACTGTAAGAATACAATATTTAAAGAGAAACTATGTAGCTTTTAAATAAAGACATGCCATATTTTCTTGTCTTACAAATAAAAAGTTGAATTCATAAGCAATAAAACACTCTCAGGGGTTTTGCAGCTGCAGCCTTTGTCGGTCTGGTATGACCAGTAGCTTATTGTGGCTACTGTTAGCTTATGTTAGCAAACTTTAGATGGATACTGCTGTCTAACTGTGGAGTCACTTCGCTCTTACGGTGTAACTATACACTGAAAAACCCCAACCTGTGCAGGAACAGGCTGTCCATCGTCATCGAAGACGGCCGCGGAGGGGAAGGTGACAGTGACGTTGATGATAGTGGTGGTGTTCCATGCTAATGGGTTGTAAACGATGACATGCTGCTCCAAAGCCTGATGAACACCTGGCATTAGGAGGTTAAAGGTTATTTAAACAGCAGCCCAAACGTTCATACAAACCCTTTGATGACTGATCCTAAAGCTCGTGTTAGCATTTAGCTCAAAGCACTAGAATTTTCAGCTCTTTGTGTTGTGATGTTGAAAGTTCAGACGGGATCTACTTTTCTGTTAAAGGAAATATTTGCTTCCTCTCCGGTAGTTGGAAGACAAGATCGCTCTCATGCTCATTAAAGGTCCAGTACGTACGATTTAGTGGCATCTAGCGGTGAGGGTGCAGATTGCAATCAACTGAAAACGCCTTGGCTCATCCCTCCCTTTCTTCTTCGTCTTCCAACCGGTGCATTCGTGAAATCAGCCATTTCAACGTAAAAATGCTATAGGTCCATGTTTGTCCCCTCTGAGCTACCGTAGAAACATAGCAGAGCAATGATGAGATCATACCTTTTCTGTGGTAGCGGCTGCCGAGGATGCTGGGTATGTCGAGGTTGTGGGGCAGCAGGAAGAGAGCAGCCAGGAGCTCCTCCACTCCCATCATGGCTTGCATGAGATGCTGCAGGTACATGTCTGCCACCTTGGGAGACTCGGTACCAGTGATGCCATCATGGTGCTGCACCTAAAACCACACACCAGTGAGTAAAATGTACTTATAATTCATTTATTTATATATTATTATTATCAAATATTTTGATTAATTACCTCTGAGACGGCCCAGCGAAGTGCCCTCAGTTTTTCCAGGGCCCAGTCTTTGGCTACAGGTCCGTCAGGGAAGCTGATCCGGTATCGGGTGAAGAGAGTCTCCGCTGCATGCAGCTGGGAACTGGCCTGTCGTGCCACTCCTTTAAGAACATTTCTGGAGGCGTAAAACCCCGTCCACGCCTGGTACGGCTCTAGGAAATAAAGCCACAATAGAGGATATCAACAATCAAATCGACTGTGCCTCATTTTCTTCCTTTCAGGTGAAACACGTGATGCTTTACGTTATGTTATAGGACGCTGATTCTCACCAGTGGAATATGGTAGAAAATCTTCACTGCCACGGGTCTCCCAGACAAGATCTGATTGGTAGATGGTTTGGAAGTATTCACTGAGAGTGGCATACTGGACTGTCACCCCAAAGTCTTTGCTGTTCTGGTTGATATACTTCATGAGAGGATCCATGTTGTTGAACTGGACGGATGAGTTGTAGAATTGTTTGTCACAGCCCTAAAACACACAGATAGTGAAAGGGACTTTGGTTAAATGTTCATCGGCTGATTAGGTGCCCAGAGAAGCTGAAAAAACTCCAGTAACTTTAACTTTTCAGCCTTTAACAACATCCACTTAAACAGCGAAGCTTTTATTCTGCAGGACTTTGAATACAAACACTCTGCTTTTACATTCAATAATCGGATCACAAGTTTCTATTTACTCACCCAAGGCCAGAGCACATGGTTCGTCCTAAACCACGCAGCCCTCTGCTTAATGTTCTCCACCATAGTCTTGGCGTAGGCGTGCACTGTCTCCTTGGTGACGGGCAGACTCATGTTGGGATAAACTCCATCTTTAGGAGGGTTGGGGAACAGGGCAACTCCATTCCAATAGAAACCAGAGCTGAGACGTAAGAACATATTTCCTTACGTCTAAGATATTGAATTATGGTAGAATTAAACAGACTAGGCCAAGAGTTCAGCACTTTTCAGTTCTACCCATGGTAGCACGAGAGCTTGGGCAAAATAATAATAGCTCATCTTATTAAACAGTAGACAGACTTACAGAAATAGGGAAGATTACATGAACCAATAAAGAGTCTAAACATGGACTACCTGTTGGAGAATGGCAGGTATGATGGGGTGCAATAGCTGAACTGGTCCATAGTGTGAGTGAAGATCTGCTGCTTCTCTTTTAGAGAGGGAGAACCTCTCCATACAAACTGTAGTTTCTGTACCAAAATAATAGATAAACAACATACAGTGACTTTTTAGTAACATTTTTAGGTTACAGATTACATCAACTTGTCTGATTAACGTGTATAAGCTCCAAAATGAATGTGTTCTTGAGGTTGCCGGCGTGATTTGTGTTGACATTTTTGCGAATTCTCCTCCCTACACCGATGGCAGTCGTCTTTGGACCGAGGCACTGACTAATACCTTGTCTCTCTGCATGGCGTCTTTGAGGTCGTAGTCAATCCGGGAGATGAGGTGGGCGTTGAAACCAGCCAGGGCAAAGAGGACAGGCGTTGTGGCAGAGGCTCCAAATGGATCCACGTGCCAGGAAAACTGAGGACGCACCCCAAACGTCTCGTAGAGGAAACCGTGCCCCTCTGAAACAGCAAAGGGACACACAGAGCAAGAGAAACAAAGGCTATTACGTATCTTTTCCTCTCAAACGGACATTTACAGCGGCAGGAAGTGTGCTGCACTACCTGTCATTTGTAATATCTCATCGTCTAGATCAGTCACGGCCTCATCGTGCATCACTTGGCCCCCGATGATGAACTCAAGTCGTCCTTCTTTTACAAGCTGTCGTACCTTGAGAGCAAATCAAGTCGTAACAAGTTAATTATTTACTGTGTAATTAAAGGGCCACTCCAACAATTTAACACACGAAGATCAAGCGAAAGGGACTAAATGATGATATTTCTGCTTCTGCCTCATTGATTTTTACCTTTAGCTTTTTTAATCTGTTTCTTGCAAGTCAGCAGACTTAATGAAAGTGCAATACAGGTGTGCTCCTTTCAGAGAATTTGGCTTGTAAGTGATTTATCAAGACAATCTTGCATTATTTCATATCAACACAGAGTATTGATCCATCAATTGCCCTTACTTGTCTCTTATGGGAGTCTGTGGCCACAGTATCCCACCACAGCCGAAAGAACTCCTGCTCCACAGCGATGAACCTGCGGTCTTCATCCTTTGACAGCTCCTCAGTCACACTGGTGTACACATTGGCAGCATAGGCGTTCATACTCTCCTATGGGTGATCCACAGTTATATACATTAAACATTTCACACTCACACATCCACATTATATGGGCGATACTGGTTTGGTGCAAGGATACTATTAAACAGCAGGCTGTAGACAACATGCTTGTCAAGTTTAACAGATTATGAAGAATATGGTGACAGGAACATACCTGAATGGTGTAAACCCAGCCAACATCCATGTGACTGTGAGGAATTACAAATGTTTGAATCGGTTTTTGTTCCTCTGTCATCCCACACGAGTAACAGCAACAAAGAAAAAACACAAAAACGGCTAAAAATCTCATCTTTTTTAGCCCGTGAAGCATTTAATAACCTCTCTAGTGATCCTCACCCACACTTCCTTATTTTTGTTGTGCTGCAGCACGTGACTTACTCGGTACGGAAGCCCAGAAAAACCAAACTAGCTCAGAACCGCTTTTGTTGACGCGTTATTTTGGGGACCTTTACACCGGAAGCACTTAATGTAGACACTGTGTACTTTTTGGAGGTGAGAGTGGTTCATCTGATGCCACATTACAATGTCGAAAAATACGAGAATTGTGCTAGTATTTGGAGGCTTTGTAACGGCTATTGCCGCTGCGTTTTACCCCATATTTTTCTACCCGCTGGTGCATAAAGATGAGTACAGTAAGTGGCTAACAGCTCTCAGTTACACGGTCAAACTGTTTACAATGTGTTATGTCATTTAATAATATGTTGCTTTGTATAAAGGGTTTGGCTAATCTCCTCCAGCTCCAACTAAACTGAATGTTGCTTTACTTATCGAAAAATAAGCTAGGTAGCTATACAGCTAGCTAATAGGATGTTCAGCGTTAGCATAGTGTTTAGCTAGTTAACTTCTGATTTATGGCACTTTATCAGTCTTTATCTATTCACGTTCATTTGTTTTTTGTTACCAAAATATTCAACGAAAGCTCTTTAAAAAAAACACAACAACAAAACAAAAAAAACAGCCATGTACATAAGCTGTTTTGCTAGCTAAATGTGGCTAAAGTAAAAATGTTGCTCGCCCTTTAACAAACCCCTTAAACATGCACATAAACCAGCTGAGACAAACACAGAGTGATACCAGGAACATTCATGTGGCTAAATAGATGTGGTTTCACTATATGTCTTGCACAGGCTCTCCTCTCAATGGGCAGTCTTTGTAGTCTGGCCACCACAGATGGAAAACTACAGTCAGGACATACAGCAGATTGTAGATTAACATCTTGTACTTGATGTTGAATTTGACCACTAAAATCTACTGTACTCTTCTGTCTCTGCTAGGAGAAGTTCAAAAGCTGCACCGGACAGGAATCAACCAGGCAGATATTCAACCTGTGGGTAAGGGTGATACCTGATACCGGTGTTGACTGAAACGCCGTAATTAATATACCAGTATTAAGTGAGAGAAGGTGCTGGGGTTTTTCCCCCCTCATTTTGTTCATTTTTGCAATCAATCAAAATGTACAGGACTTCCTTTAAAGACTTCTCATGCACATGTCTACCGTACACAGATGGACTGTTTTGCACAGTACTTGCCAACATATCCTGTTTGTTTTATAGGCAATTAAATTCCTTATCAGTAACATAACGCAGCAATAACACAAACACTGACACTATTTCTTTTATTTTTATTTTGTCTTTAGGTGTGAAGGTATGGTCCGATCCATTCAAGCCTACAGGCAAATGACGACCAGTGGCGGCCAACCCCTGACTAAATCCAGACACCGATGCCGATGAAGACTTTGAGCAGAAAGACGCCTTTTTGATGAGTGCGTGGTGTGCGCGTGAGTGAATGCTTTCCTGAATGTGTGGGTTTTTTTTGCGTTGTTGTTGTTAAATGAGTCATGAAATCCTGTAAATAAAGCTCAAAGATCTTATAACAAAAACTCGATTAACACAGTTTTTGCATGAATGGTTAGCGTATTGCAATGACAGACGGACAAATAACCACCACAGTCTTCCAAAAAGGTTCAACTTTACCAAAATCTAAGATGATGTGCTGCTAGTTTTCTTCTTTTTCCACAAGGGGGAGCTCTGCTGCTGTCTGTTGATACAAAAGTCACTGGACTGTGTGATGTTTTGTTTGTGCATCTTAGATATTTTGGAAAAACCCTTGTATTTCCAAAAGCCTTGCTCTGGTATGCAGCCTGTTGGAAATTATAATAAAATACAGTGGTTTGTTTACCCACTTTATTCAAATGACTCTCTTTTGACATTTTATTTTGATTTAGTTGGTATGAGAGTCATAAAAACGGTTCAACAGATGAGGGACAATGTCCAGTAATGTGCGGTATCATCTTCCAAAATGGAAATAGTGGAGACAGAGTTATTCCAGGACACATCACTCTGTATTATGATTTCCCTGTCACAGACACAGGGTTTAATTGTTGCCCGGCTGTTTAAATGGCATGTGACTGGCTATGTTTTGCCCATAGGCTGAAAGGACGGGGCAGAGCTCCATAGTCGTCTTGTTCAGAATCCTACTCGATGTGATCCAGACTCCCTTTACGAGTCCATGGGTGCTGTAAAAGCAGGGAATTCCAAAACTACAATTTTTTTTCCCTGTACTTTTGTGGTTTCCTGACATTGACCAGCATCCCCTTTCAGACTTTGGTCCATCAAAGTCCTTTTGGAGGAAAGATAGATTAAGAAAGAACTAAAGCATGTGTTTATGGTCCTTCAGAGATGGTGCATTTTTAAAGTTACCCTTAAATCTTTCACAGTCCTCAGCGTAGCCTGTACTTTCGGACTTCTAGGACCATTTGCGAGGCCTACTGCCAGCAAAACCGACAGCACGGGCCAGCAACGGCCACTCTCCTCCTCAACCCCCCAATCAACAAGCCCCATTGTTTATGAGAGGTTGTTATTGTTGGGCTGCATTCAGAAACAAGAGAAAACTCAAGAGCCCGGCTGTGCAGAGGCATCCAAAGTAAAGAGAGCAAGGGGTGAGGGGGTGGTTGAGGAAAAACGAAAAGCAGAAATTCCTCTCATTCCCCGCTGGTGTTTTCCAGATTCCTCAAGCGACAGCTTCTCGGCTGTGTGAGTGAAGTAACCAGAGGGGAAATTGAAGCGAATGGGGAGAGGAAGAGAACCGCATTCTTGAGGGGACGCGTCACCTACACACAGAATAGAGAGACACTCAATCTCTGTTACTTCGCCTGGCAAAGTATGTAACAGGTTGTGCAGCATGGCCCTCCAGCTTTTTAGTCTTGCCTTGCCATGAATGAGTGTTTGAATCACTGACACTCGCTCGAGTCGCTCCTCACGTCAGTCTTTTCTGAAGCAGGCCTCAAGCCTACACCAGGATTTTATGGTTCCATGTTGTCTCGTCCTCTTTATATGGCCCTTGGCCCATTCAGCTGAATATGTAGATAGACACCCATCACTATAAAACATTCAATAGGGTCACAGCGCACTATAAACCAACATGAACTCAACAATGTCGCCTCTACAGCACTTTTACTATCTTACCATTAAGCCATCACACAAATCTCCCCCAGCTATTCAGGCGGTTTTGGGAGAGCGGTGGCACATCGTCGCTCCGAGCTGTTTGTTAGGCGTGTGTTCAAGAGCAGCAGATAATTGGCCAAGGTTTCTTACTAATTGCCATGGGAACAAGGGGTTGACAGACAGGTCACGGGGTTGGAGAAACAGCAGAAAGCATTCGGGAAGGGGTGGGACGTAAAATGCGAGCAGAGCAAACGCCTCTCATACTCAAGCGTGGTAAATAGAGACGGAAAACAAACAAGACTTTTGATGACGCACTGTAATTGAAGGCAGAGAACTGGCATTCGTTTCTGTGTTACACTTTAGTGGGATTCCATGTTTGTTTTTTGGGTTTATTTGCTCGTGCACAATTAATTAATGAGGTTAATGAGGGGATTGTCTCATATTCATTTTTAGCTTTATGGATCAGCCTTTCCTCACACGTTGCCCTCTTCAAGATAAAAGCCATTAATCTCCTGATTGATGTATGCAATGTACAGCACAGATGATTCAAAGCAGCAAACGTCAACGCGAACATAAAATACAGTCCACAGGGAGGCAATTCATGGCTCAAAAAACAACCCCGCCATCAATATGTCCACATTATAATAACAACCAGCAAATACAAAATAGAAAAACTTCCAGATGTTTACAGTCGGATTATGCAATACATTTAAAAAAGATTACAGATGTGCGTCTGTCAAATAAAGGAAGGGCAGCAGAGGTTGAATCGAAAGATGTGGTATTTGTTAGGACATGGTCAGGCTTAAAACATATATATGTTTATATACATATAAAAGAAGAACAGACTGTCCGGAGGAAGAAGAGCTGGAACAACTCATCTACAGACAGTAGAGACATGCACTTGATTTTGATCATTTCTTAGGAATACATATGCAGGGGTACAGGATATATATGTGACGCCAAGGTATACATACAGCACATTATGTACATATCCCTGAAGCAAAGAGTACATTTCACCAAAGATGTTGCCAAAAATGAAAAAAAAAAACAAGCATATCACAGATTATCACACAAAAACAAATTTAGCGGACGTGCACACAAGTGCAAAGCACACACAGTTGGTTTTCTCCCACAAAACAAGCAAAGATCTACATTTCACATCTCAAACACACTGCTTAGCCTTGTAAAACAATGTAGCGGAGCGCTGTCCGCATTCTTGGGTCAGCAGGCGCACGGCTGTGGAAACAGATAGTATAAGACTGAAGCAATGTCTAGGAAAAAAGGCACCGGCCAGGATCACAGCAGGCAAACTGCCCCGGTGACAGTGCGGTCTGGAGCGAGCTAGAGTTCCATTTAGTGCGTGCGTGAGATTTTGTGTGTGTGTGTGTGTGTGTGTGTGTGTGTTTGCGCATGTGTCATTCAGGAAGGAAAGTGAAGAACTTCAGCTAAGAGGAACCCAGTATCCCCCAGAGACTAAACTGTGGTTGTGGAGCTTACTGGAACTCCAAACATCGTGTGTGTGCTTTTGTATTATGTTCGTATCTGCCCGAAGCAGGACCACAAATAGATAATTATGGTTTGTTTTAGGTTGCATCTCTGTTGCCCAGTCGTGAAGGCATTGCAGTTCATTGCTGTGGTGTGTCAGTTCTTAGTCGAAGCCGTTTGCGTAGAGTGCCAATGGTGAGGGGCAGATGATGCAATGATGGTTTGTGTGCTCTCTCCTTCTTGTTGGCTGGTGTAATTTAGACTCTTACCGGAACATCCAGTTATAAACAGTCAGAAACGCTATTTGGCCACCCAGAGATGCACGTGTGAAAACATGTAATGTGGTTTTTGCCTCTTAAAGTCTGTTTTTAGCTGAAAACATTCATCTAGTAATTAAGAGTTAACATTGGTTACTCAACAACACATAGTAATTAGCAATACACGCTACTGGTGTTTTAGGCTAACATGGTAACATGTTTTTAGCCATGCTACACGGCAAGGATGGAAATGTTGGTCCGTCAGTCAGCCCATCCCTTTGGTCCAGAGGGAAACATCCCAAAAACTAATGTTAGATCGCCACACAATTTATATTCGAGTGGCATTTAAGGTCCCCAGAGGATGGATCCTACTGACTTTTCTACTAACGCTAGCAGGTTAAAGTTTTCACTTATCATTCAAAATATCTCAACATCTATCTGGTTTATTAGCTCAAAATATGGTATATGCCAGGTTCCCAGATGATGTACCCCAATGACTTTGGTTGACTTTTGTGTTTTTTAGTGAAATATCCTACTAATTGTTGCAATGATTGTCATGGAATTTGGTCCATGCATTCATGGTCCTGGCAGGATTAAATCTAATAACTGCTGTGATCTGTGGTGAGTGTCCAATACTTTGGCGTGTGACCAAATATTTGCAAAAGCAATGACATCAGCCTGAGTCGTGACCTGTACTTTATGCTTTCGCCTCATTAGCAAATGCTACCATGCTAACACGCTACAGTGAGTTGGGGAACGTGATAATATTACATATGAGATCACTTGGCACTTAAATCAGAGAGGAAAAATGGAAAAGATGAGACTCTGCATCACTTTGTCACATAACATAACACAACACATAACACTCTGTTATTGGCTACACTTCTTGTTTTTTTTTTGCTTTTTATGCTTGATCTCTTTTGCTTCCTGTAGAAAATGTGGCCAGTAGACAGAGATACAAATATATACAGTAAATAAATTGCAAAAAGAAACGCACAAAACATGTTAAAGTGGAAAAGGAACAAGTGATTGTGATAAAGCAACACGTCTGATAGAGGTGAGGAGGAAATTCTCAGATGTGCCTTGAGGAGTGCCAAAAGCCTGCCACATATGGATCTGAAGAGGAAATGTTTAAGCAATTAGCCTGAGTTTAAGGTTGGAAAAAAGTTATTATATCCTCCATTTTTTTTTTTTTGGAACAGTGAGGAAAATCTTTGTTATGGACAGACCTCATCATGCTGACCATCTTTTCCTCTTTTAATGTGTTGTCCCATGTTCCACTGATTCTATGGAACCAAAATGTTGAAACCACAATTACTTTAACTCAGAGATGTTTGATTAACGGCGTCCTGCGAAACCGCACGCACGCACACATGCACGCACGCTGATTGAAATATTAACATCACCCATTCTAAACGCACGCCACTGTCTGAGCTTGTGCGAGCCTCGGCCGTCAATCACGTTATATAGCAGGTTTCCGTTTTACAGTCCCATTATAATCTTAAAAATTTCTTACGCTCTAAAATAGCAGGGCGACTGTTGATTCAGGCATGGGTTACTGACGAAGAGGGCCAGAGCTGTAAGCAATCATGCTGCTCTTCCAAACCTCTCGGAAAGGCTACGAAAAGAGGGGAGCAGAAAGTGAGGCAGAGTGATTTATAAGGCACCTTAATACTTGACACGTTCATTCGTGAAAATAAGTCTGCGGCCTATCAAAGCCATCGCTTACATTAAAAAACCATGGAAAGCTCTTTTAAACAGCTTTTTTTTTTATACTCGGTGGGCCAGTTTTCATTCATATTTCCTGGCACGGCGCTTTACTCTCCCTCGGTCTGAGGGACTATATCAAAATAAACAGTTTAACCCCAAGGCAGCATTTAAAAATTATATTGTAGTGAACAATACAGAAGGTATGCAGTTTCACAGAGCAGTTTAACAGCAGGTAATGCTATAAAGATTGATAAAAACGTGTAATATTATGATCTAATACTACATACTGAGTCCTGTTTTAGTTGGAAGCAACGTGCTAGTGGGCTGAATGATTCACAGTGTTGAAAATACTCACAATACCCTGCTATTTCCCTGCAGCTAGATGGACTGTATCCTGCTATTAGTGGTTTAAACACAGAGCAAATTAATTCAGTAAGTCAAACCTCTATCCTATGGCGCACCGGCTGTATAGAATGAGATAGTTACAGAGGATATGTAGCATCCACAGTGGCGCGTGATGAGTCATATTTGGTGTGTATTTTCATTTTAGCACAAATGGCGTGTGGGTGAGCAGAGACTGTGTGCCTCTGTGTTCCTCGTGGGTTTTCATTAGGGCCTGTGTGGATGACAACAGAATATATGACTTGGCTCGGGACGGGAATTCTGGGAAAGTCATGGAATTTTGGACGCCTTGACGGAACACAGGCTGTCCGCTCTTGGCCCGTTCCCCACCGAGAAGGAGGAGGAGGAGGAGGAGAAGGAGGAGGAGGAGGAGGAGGAGGAGGAATCCGACTGCAGTGTGTGTTTTTGCGAGTGTGTGTCTTTGCGCGTGTGTGTGTGTGTGGTGGTGGGCCTTCAGGACATCCTCAGGGAGCTGACCCAGAACAATGACAGGTTTACAGCACAGCACCAGGCAGGCGGACTCACATGTGGCTAAAATCAAACGGAGACCAGGATGGCTCTGAGCGCTACAGCAGATCTGACACAGCCGGAGCGTCCAGATGATTAGTAAGACTAAGTAATCTGTATTTCTGCCCCGGCAGAGACTCTCCCCTATCTGTTCAACACATTTCCCTTCCTCACGTATTCAAAAAAAAAATCTTACGGCTCTTATGAAGAAAATCCACGAGGAATCACTTAGTTTTGAGCTTTTTCGCTGCTGAGCAACATGCTTGATGATCCTGATGCGTTATTGCTTTCAAGGCTGGAGACGTGAGACGAATTTGAGTCACAAAAATGAGGACTTGGCTTGGACCTGACTGCCCGTGAGATCTGACTCCCTCAAGGCTGAGCCTCAAGTTTTAACCCGGTAAAATCCAGGCACAATAAAAGGCAGCACTCGGTGGAAAGAAATATTAACACAGCTTTGAAAGGAAAAAAAGTTCAAACTTGTGACTGACTTATACATTTCCAATGAACACTTGACGCCAGACAACTGGGGACCATGACGAGCTCTGATTGGCGACTTGAATCCTTAATTTTGAATTCCTGACTCGTTGGGTCTCTCTCTTAATTAAAGAGTTTGGTCCAGACCTGCTCTTTACGGAAAGCGTCTTGAGATAACACTGTCTGTGATCGATCGATTGACTTGGATTTATTTTGAATGAATCGACATCAGACTCTACTCAACGCTTCACTTGAGACCTGCTAACTTCACTTTAAGCACTTGAGGCTTGACTCAAGACCTGAATTGATTGACTTTTGACTTGAATTAGTCTCAAATGACTCGTGATTTGATATAAACTTGTCACTAAGGACTTTTAACTTAACTTGAGTCATTCGATTTCACAACTTCACTCGTGACCTGTTGCTTTGAGACGTGACTTGGGCCGCGTCTTTGACCTGAACTTGTCTTGAATGACTCGGGTTTTGCCCTAAAAAACCCCCCCCTCAAACTCAGCTGTCAGTTTTTCGCACTATCCGTGCTGCTGAGGGCAGCGTCATAAATCTCGAGCTAAGATTGTGGAAATTGTATTATCGTATCCCTTTTGAATAGCCTTAAAGCCTTGGAAAGGATTTTCTTTCCACCGCTGCTCAAGAACTTCATTATTTCCTACATTTGTTCGCCTCGGCTGTACGTGCAGTGGAGGGTCAAAAATAAACCTTGGTCATGTCATGTGTATAACCCTAAACTTAACCACAGGATTAAATAGCGTCCATATGCACTGATGTCAGTAGGAAATTTGCAAAAACGATTGAATTGCATGCATAAACCTCATCCTCATATTCTGTCCAAAGGGTATACTTCTGTTATTAAATGCCATCCGAACACAAAGCCACCGCGACATGAAAGCAGAATCATATCCCACCTGAGCTACACATGATCTCTCCCTTTGGGCTACGCGCTTACTTTGTGGTCTCCCTTTTCCCTGCTCCCCCCCGCTCCCCTCATCCATCCATCCTGCTCCATTCAGAGAAAGAGAGAGAGAGACAGAGAGAGAGAGAGAGAGAACAAACCACATGTTTCAGGGAGGAATCCTGAACAGGCAGCATCCCAGACCAGAGTACCTCCAGCTCTCCTGCCCCCTGGCATCACTTAGCTCTACCCTGTCATTAAGGACAGGGTTGGATGATTTGTGTTGGAACGCAGCCCTTTGTTCGAATGGGATGGGTGCATATGGGGAAAGATAGAGAACGAGGGGAGGGGGTTGGGTTGGGGGGGGGGGACAGAGGAATGATGTCATCTCAGGTCGGCGCTGGAGCTGGAAGTGGGCTGGGACCTGTGGTGGCAGGAATGGTGTTGCCTTTGGGCTTTGGTGCAGGAAAAGAGACAGATGGAGATGGAACGATGTGGAATATGGTGAACAAGAGTGTGTGTAATTTAGTATGTGTGTATGTGGATGAGTAAATGTGTGTCTTTTCTTTATGCATGCGGGCGTACAGGAAGTTTCACTGTGTGTGTGTGTGTGTGTGTGTGTGTGTTTGTGTGTGTGTGTGTGTGTGTGGGTTTGCTAGTCTGTGTGCGAAGGCATGTGGTCGGAAAAGTATAGGCTGTTTTATGTTGCGTTCGCTCTTTGTTTCAGTGTTTCTTTAGTGGGTGGATGGTTGAATGAATCATTTGGACAGAGGCTGAGGTATCAGAAAGAGTGGTTTGGCTTGGGGGGTGGGAGGGGAGTGGGGGGGGGGGACAAGAGAGAAGGAAAACCAACTTGTACTTGTGGTTTCTGGATTCCTAATGCACACTACTGCACAGCGATGTCTGTCTCCCTCCCGCTACCTACAGTATGCAGTGTGGAACATGTCAGATACACCACAGACAGCAAGGACTGAAAGTAATTATCCAAAGCATTTCTGCCCCAGTATACTGCTGAGCTTTGTGTGTTCTGTTTCACTTCATCTTGAAGCATAATAAAGAGTTTTAAACGTATTTATTGATGCGTTTTTGGGGATTATTACCAATATTTCAGGTGTTGGCTCTTCTCGTTCTACCTCCAAATGAAGTACTGTAGATATTCTGGCTAAATCGAAAGCTTGTTCATAACCTGTCTGGTCGTGTTTCTTGCCCTGTCTTGTGAGTTTGTTTGTATGTGATTGAAATACTATTATAACTATTAAATTGAAATGATCCTTTAATCCTTTAAGTCTTAATTTATGCTATTTTCCTGTAGAATAATGGATTGTTTTGCCTCTTCGGGCATCAGAATATTCATCAAGTTGTGTATAATTTAATATATATAATATGATATTATAACTCTTGGTTTGGCGTAACCTGTGATGAGTTTTATGAGTCATAAGCTCAAAGGTTTACAACCACCATATAACCACCACCAACAACCACTATATTAAGTACTACAGAGCACAAGGAGGAGTTATAGGATACGGCTGATGCCTCCACTGCGACTTTCTATTAACACTAAGGAATTTAACACTTAATCTTGTTTCCCCCTGCAGTGCATCTCTGCGGTTGTCCTGCAGTTGCAAGTCGCTCTTGCAGTGAAACCCCAAGTGACTTCAGCGTGAGGATGATGCATCTTTTGACTCACTGCCATCTTTTAGAGCAAAGCAATCAGATCAACCATAAATGGTGCACAGTTAATTTAACGTGATGGGCAGCGGCGTGGATCTTTTTAATGGCTGCGGGATGAAACGCGCGTCCTCGCAACTTTTCACTGACTGCGTCCTTCTCAAAGTCAGTCACGTCTTCTGTACGACTTTTTGAATTTTTGACCGGAGAACTTTGCTTCTATGCAAATATTTTTTGAAGCATTTCCTCCTCCGAGTCGACAGTCACAGTTATTTCAAATGTAAAGTGCTGAGGAAATGGACTCGCTGTGCACTCCCAGTGTTATTTCACGTATTTATTGCATCTTTTATTGTCTCTGCCTCCAATAATATTTAGATGGAAGGGGACTGATAGGAGCAGAGTTCCAATAACAGAGATTAAGTGCTCTGGGGGTGATTGTGCAGAGTTTTTGAGGAGAGAGGCGTCTGCCTAAGTAAACTCAGCCCAACACTGAGGAATTGCGCTCTGGAACGTGGTGGTGTAATCGGAGCGCGGGTTTGGGAATAGCCCAAGGGAACTGGGCTCAGTTTTCCAAAAGCCTCTATCTCCTGCGATATGTAGTGTGATTTGAGTAGAGGCGAGGACTGTGTGTGTGTGTGTGTGTGTGTGTGTGTGTGTGTGCGTGTAACAGGGGAAGTGGATGGAGGGCTTACAGAACGGCTAAGTCAGGAAAACAAGTCTCAGGAAACCCTATACCTCACTCTGGCACCGACACAGACGTTCTTTCTTTCTCTTCCTCTGTCTCACTCTTTTCTGTCTGTCTCTCTCTTTCTCTCTCCGCACTCCTGTCTCGCTGCGCCCGTCTCTCTCTCTCTCTCTCTCTCTCTCTCTTCCCCCTCCGCCCGCCTGTGCTGGAGAAAAGAGGAGTGAAAGCAACAGCAGTCAGAGCAACAACCGAACAAAAGCCACCCTTGACACTTGGTGCTGTTAAGGAAACAGCGATGACCTTGCTGGGAGTTCAAACCTCTTCATACCGAGAATCTCTCACACACTCTCCTTTTTCGCTGCTTTTTTGAAGCGTATCCACATTTTTGTTTTCTTTTGAAGCTACAGTATGACAGTTTGATTCCTCCTTGGCCCTTGAGATAAATAAAGAGAAAAAAAGATACGAGAGGAGGAAAGAAAACAGCGTGCATCGTGACATAAATTACAACAATCAAAAGGTCAGCCAATTCTCAAATAAAATGCATTCAAAGCACCGAGTTCCCTATTCAGTATTAAGAATCCATTCAAGCATACACACACCTTTATTTTATCAATTTTCCACCATCCATAAAGCCCTTGTCTGTCTCTGTCACCCCCTTTCCTCTTTCAATAGCACTTTCCACTGCTTTTCCACTTTCTCCATCTTTTTTCCCTATCACCCCCCCACACACACACACACACACAAACACAGACACACACATCTCCATCTCACTGCACCTCCCACAACAAACACACCTACTTATAACACAACCCACTCGTCTCTCTTCTCCGCTTTCCACTTGTTTGCTCGTCGTTTGCATCGCTCTTCCTCTCCCGACACCTCATTCTCCCTGTCTTTCTTGTTCTGTTTTCCTCCATCTATCATTATCAGCCTCTGTTTCCGTGTCTCTCTCTCTCTCAGCCTCCCCCTTATCAGCTTGTCCTCTCGCTGCTCTCCCCCACGGTCCCTCCCTCCCTCTGTCTCCCTCTCTCCTCGTCTCGCTCTTTCCTTCCCCTTTCCAGCTCGCTCCGTGTCCTCGGTGCGTCTGTGGGGGCAGCGAGTGGTCAGGCCTGCCTGCAGGCATCAACAGCACAGGGCCACTGCCTTGGGCTTTGCGTGTGTGTGTGTGTGTGTGTGTGTGTGTGTTACTGTGTCTGTGCTGATTGGCACAGTGCCCAGACCCACCTCCTGTGGTGAAACTCACTCCTTTTCTTCTTAGCAGTCTGGATTGCTGCCCAGACTGACCCTCACACACACACACACACACACACACAGATACAGGCATGCAAACACATCCACAGATAGCCTGACTGGCACACAGATGTGAGGCATTAAAACACACAAACACACTCACGCAGTTAAGTCTTATGATTACCCAGAGAGCAGAAAATCATCTCTTTCTCCTGACCTCCATGTATATACATGCATTTAGATGCATTTTTATGACTAAGTGCCTCCTCTCGTAGACGTGCATTGTGCTTACATAGTGTGTACATGTGTGTGTGTGTGTGTATTTAGAGTTTCCTTGGCAGCCTGTGCGTGTATGCATATCGCACACAATGGGTCTGACTTCCGCCACCTCTCATTCTACAAATTGATGTGCCTATCACTCAATTTAGGACGCTTACATTAGCAAAAAACTGTATATACAAAAGCTGCTTCTTTTACAATAAGGGAAAAATAAATAACCTCCGTCTGCGCTGCTCAGTGGTTTCCAGGTGTTTCTTTTCAAGTAATAGTTGTTTTTTTTACCTGCTTTTTGTCTCTCACCTTAGAAACAACAGTTGAGAAAAGGCAACGACCCTTTATTGGCTGTTCTGGAGCTTTCGCTGATATCACATGATCATCCTGAGCACATGGAGTTTTCACAGTTTATTCTCTGCCTTAGAAACAGACAATTTTGACTTATTATCTCCCGTGTTTCCCAGAATACCTTGAACATCCCCCAGAGAATAGACCTAGAAAGTGCAGGTGTAAGTGGAGTCGTGAAATAATGTTTCCTAGTTTGCCAGAGATTTGCCAGTGTTGTGGTGACAATGGCTTATGTTATATTTAGAAATGTGACTTTTGTGAAAAACTCTGTTTCTGTCTCCTCTACAGACAGAATTTTTACCTGTGCAGCTTAACCTCTTAAGACCCGAGCTCTTGTTTGATATGCATTTTTTATTTCTCCTTGCTATTTGGGCTTATTGGACCCTGATAAGTATAAAACCTAAGCATCATCTTTTTACATGGTGTAGTTTTAGAGAAACATTATGTCCACATATGTGGACAATCGGTCTTAATTTCCAGAAAACACAATAAAGTCACCTTTGTGCAAAACTCTTTATTTCCACCCTGAACATAGCAGTTTTTTTTTCCTGACTGCTTTTGCATGTATTTATAACACATACAAAACATATTTTGAACATGTTTTGAAAATCACGGTGCAAAAAACAATATGAAATATCAACAATTTTGCCCACATACATGTCCATACGGCCCCAGCTAAGCAGAATTAACTACTATGGTAATATAACCCAAAATGTGATGTCCACGCATGTGTACGCCAGGTCTTTAGAGGTTAATGGTAAATTCAGTTTAATTTCATTCACTACAGACCTTTAGCAGAAGCTATTTCCTGACACCAAAATGCGTTAGTTAGGGCCCGTTTGAAAATTATTACAGGGGGAGGGGAGGTGAGGAAAAGGGGGAGGGTGATGGATCTTTCTTTCTTTTTTGGAGGGAGGATAGTGTGCCTTTTGGGAGAGCAGGGAAAAGTCTTTTTTTAAAAGTTAAATATCCAAATACTTCTCATACACTCCCTCGGTTTGTTAGCATTTAGAAAACACACTGTTTTCACAACTGTATGAGCTAGAAATAGTGTAACATGACATACTGTGAAGTGAAAGTACGTGTGGAAATAAGACACTGCACCAAATTGTTTCGAGAGTGGTTTTTTTCCTCGTCTGAAGTCAGCATGAATCGATACAGCAGTGACTTTAAAGTGGAATCACAGGCGGAGCAGTTGGTGTTTATCAGTCCTCTGGCACATCTTGCACAGCTGTGTCACTCTTTCCATGTCATGGTCAACTAGCGTGTGGCTGCTGGCCTCTATACTCCCATATCTTCTCCCTGAGGCCTTCAAGCCAAAGACTTTAAAAATGTGAAAAGCTGTGTTATTTATTCTATAGTGTCGCTTTCTGTCTTTCTTTTTCCTTGTGTCCCCATCTTACAATAACTCTGTTTCTTTCGTAATCACTCTCCACTCACTTGTAGCACCTTAGAGTAATATATAGAATAATAGGTAGGCAGATACGAATATTGGGAGCTACCGCAGTTTGTCCCAGATCCTTTCCCCAGATGTAACGCACACGACGGCCAGCGCCAGGCCAATAGCAACCCCGGCCGCTTGCTCCCTGACACTTGGATGCCAGCTCCTCTGTGGTTTCAGCCAATGAGCTCACCCCTATTGAAAATAACAGCAGTGACATCACTGTTTTGGCCCATCGCAGCTCCCACCCAGTCAGAAGTCAGAGGTAACCCACAGCAAGCCAGGAAGAGGCTAAAAATGAGCGGAAAAATAGAAGAGAAAGGGGGGAAAAGACGGGACGATGGTTTTTATTTAAAGGTAATAAGGTTGTTTTATAGGCAGAAGTAGGGGAAGGCGAGGGTGAGGCCGGATTGAGAACAGACAACGCGACAAATACGCACGCATAAAAATAGGTGCACATTTTTCTGTTGGCCTCTGCTGTGTTTTGGCTCCATGTTCGTCTACTTCGTTTAATTGTTGGAGTGGTTTTGTTTCTGCGGGTTTTCGGTTTAACCTTTATACACGACTTTCCGTCCCGTCTGTCTGTTTCACTTCTTTTTCCCGTCGAGGTCGTCAGCTGATGTACCAGCTGCTGTTCATGCCACTGCCTCTACATGATCTCCTGACCTTTCAACTTTGACCTCTGCAAGAAACACCCCCCCCACCATCACCACCACCTCCGCACACACACTTAATAGCCAACAAGCCTCATTTAGACCACCTGACACACATTTACGAGGACATAGGAGCACATGCGCACAAGCAATGATCCCCAACAAGCTTCTCTGGTTTTGGATGTGTCCTTTGTAGACAGGACTGTAAAAGCAAAAGCGAAAGTTCAACATTTAGACAAGCATTAAAACTTACAAAAGTCCATGCACAGGAATAGTCCATGCTGGAAATCAGGTGGTCCAACTTCAATTCCTGTCTTTGTCATCTTTTTCCTGTCTTTTGAATTTGGCACCCTCCAGAATAAGACACTTTTTTTCCAATTAATGCCAGACTGAAGCTCGCTGTAAGACCCATTTATACATTGGGGATTGCTAATGATTGAGAAGAAGCACTTACATTTTTGACGCGCGATCGGCAGTTAACGTATTACTTAGATTACGTGAACAAGCAACTCCCGTGCACAGTAAAATTAATGCTTTTGTGAATGGAGTCTGGTGGCTCTGAAGCAAGAGAACAAAAAGCGCAAGCAGCTTCACTTCTCCATGAAAAGACTGTCTGACAGCAATGTGAGGTGGTGAAAATATTCTAAGTATAGCATCCATGGAAACTGATTTTTTTTTTACAAGTTTGGCCTTTCTTGGCTTGGCTACCACCATAGTGGTACATCGCTTAGTATCTGAATACTTCCTGCTTCTCCTAACTGGGGGCACTAGTTATATAGTACCTATGGATAATTAGCTCATACAACCCCACCTCAAATAATCCAAATTATTCCTTTAAGAAATCAAACAGTACATCTTCAATAAATATGATTTTGTCCTCCAAGAAAAAAAATCATTCATTTCATCATTCATTAATTTCAACCACGTTAAATTAACTCTGTGTAGTGTGGCAGTGTTTTTCATAGTGATCAGTGGTGTGGCAGGACAGATATCGTGTCATGCTCCTGACATTTACCACAGCATTTAGCGGGTAAAAACTACAATCACATTAAACTGTCTCATCTCGGACAATGTTCGGTCATGGTGTGTGTAATAAGGATTTTTCCAAGATGTCCGCCTTCTTGATTTCAATCGCCAGGCCTGCGGCCACAACCTCACTTCATTAACCTTGAGAGGGTTAATGTCACCCTCTCCTCCCGGTGATGTCATGTTCGGTGATGGGGCTTGGTGGGGGGGGGTCGGCTCAGGGGAATAAGTGTGTGTGTGTGTGTGTGTGTGTGTGGACTTGGTGGTAGACGGGAGGAGGAAGATGAGGGGGATCCTATTTGTTTGTTTTGCCCTCCAGACGTGTCCGAGAGCAGATTAAGGGATTTAGCCCAGGGGGAGGGGGGTGGCACAGGAGGGACTTAAACTCACCCATTTACATTCCCGGTTGATGAGCACACACACAAACACACCGAGGAGGTCATAGAAATCGAGAAGTTGTCTTTTGTTTGAGGTAAAATGGACGGCAGTGAGAGATGGATGGATGGATTTATAGTTTCAGACAAATGACGAAGGGGTGGCGGGTGGCGGAAGGGAAAAGGAGACAGGAAGTCGCGTGTTGTCGCTGTGATGCCTCTTCCAGCCGTCTGATCTTCTCTTGTTTTAATGCTAATCCCAACTTTAAGCACCAACAGCATTAGGGACCCCAGATCTTGTAGCTCTGCCAGGTTTCGCACGCAATAGCTTCAGGAGCTCCTCTGTTAGCGCAAAGAGACCTTCTTCCTACCACTGCTCTGTTCTATGGTACAATTAAAGCTTGTATTTGTTGTGCAGTGATTCGAAACAATCATGCATTTAGGTTTCTTTGTTAAGTGCAAATCAGAAGGGACTGTTGTGATTTTATTCCACTATTTTTATCAAATAGCTATAGTTAATTTGCAAGATATTTCATACAAAACATGTAATAAGTGAATAAAGTAGGTTGTGCTTTTATAGATTAAACTATCCAATAGTATATTAACTAGGTAATAATAGCTGCACCTCAACAGCTTATAATAAAACCGATTCTACATTAATAGGACTTTTATTTTTGAGCCTAAATGTACATTTTTCTAATATTTCTATACTTTCATGTTAAATTTGAACGTATCTTCCAACGGAGGGATTTCATGTTGCGCTGTTGTTAATTTTACTAAGTTAAATATTTAAACTTTATATTGTGCAAAACTAAGAAAATAGAAAAGAAAAAAAAGCCAGACTCAACTAAACCTTCTGATTAATCGACCAATCATTTCAGATTTAGCTGCCTTTAGCGTATTCTTCATCTTTCTTCCTTTTTTTTTTTTTTACTGTATTTGGAGGCGAACACGCGGCACCACCTACACCACCACTTAACACCAGTCTAGTCTGACACGCGCGCATGTGTGTGTGTGTGTGTATAATTTTGGTGGGGTTAAGAGGAAGGAGGTGGGGTAAGGGTGGGGTGACGCAAACTGCAAACAAACGAATGAACGCCAAGCTCAAATTCAACCGCAGGTCGCCGAGGCTGGGCCCGGGGCCTACCGTGGTGTGGCTCTTTTGTAATGTATATCAAGTTCACCAAGGGCCTTTTCATGTGACAGGCCATTGTTAAGGGAGGCTAGCCGGCGTTCCACTCCCCTCTTAACCCCACCCACCCGACACGGGAGCAGGTTGGCTTGCAATTGTTTTATGGAAATGCACGCGGGCCTGGCCGGGTGTCTGCCAGGCGAGGACAGAGGGGAGAGGGGGGGGGGGGTTCTGTGTCTCTGTATGTGTGTGTGTGTGGGTTGGTGGAGGGGGGGTGAGGGGGGGTGGATGTGACGCCGACCCCTTCGAACGCCCCTGACCCTGAGCAGATGGCGAGGCAGGGTCTCTCCTCTGAGCCAGAATTAATAGCGTGTGCCATGTCACATTGTCTGAGACGGGCCTGCTGAAAACTCCCCGCACCTCACCCCTCCCTCACTCCCCACTTCTATCCTGATTTTTGCACCCCTCCCTCCCCCCCATCTCTCTCTTTCTTACCTGCCTTTCTTCTATAGCTTCACCACTTCTCTCGGCTTCTTTCCTTTTTTTCTTGCCCCCCCCCTTCCTCTTCTTCTATGCTTTTCTACCTCCCATACATCACATCACTCCCCTCCTCCTCCTCCTCCTCTGATCCCCCACTACGTCCACAATCTCCCCCAGCTTCCCCACAGAGTGCTTACTCTTCCAGGCACTCGTTTGCTCACTCATTCACTCATTCATTTATTCACGTGCGCCTCATTCATCCCTCTTTTTAACAGACACTCATTCACAGGTTTGCCCACTCGCCGAGGCTTTATTGGAGGACAATTAAGGCACCTGCGTTTCTAAAGCTCCCCCGCTGAATGCCTGCCACCCCATTTCCTCACCCGTCTGTTCACACCACTACTACTGTTCACTCGCTCACTTGTTCTCGCATCCGGCCTCGCTCACTCGCTCATGTACAGAGTTGCTGGCTCAGTCCAATCATTCGATTTCACTCAGTCACGCCGCATAAATGCAGATAAATCTGAAAATGCGCCAAAGTCAGTTTTGGCCTTTTCAAAAATGCTCCCCAAAGTGGATGAACGTGAAAACCCTGGTCTCACATTGCAGTGTGGATGGGGAGTTTTTATCCAGAGCTGATTTATGATTGTCATGTGATGCATTTTTGAGAATCTTGACTTTCTGCTGTGCACACTCCCAAAACATTTCTTCAAAACCAATGAAAAGCTACTTGGCGGAAATGGTGCAGAAGTGCAGGTGCAGGCTCAAGTGGCCTGAACATGGCCAAAAATGGGATTTACAATCTCACTGTGGGCTGCAAACTTTGATAAAATGAGCACAAGTCATAATTTTTGATGCATAAACCCAAACTGTAATTCGAACTTTATTTATTTAAGATTTGCTTGGATGTGGCCTTTAACAACTTAATTTCTGACCTTCTTGTTCTCATATCAGTCATCAGTGATTCACTGACAACTGTTTGCTTTTTGCAAATGACCTTTAATGTTCATCCAAAAAATCTGACACCGTCTGATAAGAGTTTTCTGAAGCTTTCAGTCACATCTCGTGGCCCTCTTCAGTAGATGGAGTTTGCTCAATTGTCATAGAGACGGTTTAGTTATTTCGTAACAAACACAAAACTATGCGCTCGAAATATTACAACATTTTAAATACAAACACGTAATACACACATATAGTATATGATACACAACATGTGAAGGACTGACCAAAAATCTAGACTCAATCTTGACTTGAAGATTTCAATCTAACCTCTTGGTCTTCATCATTGCTCACGGTTGTCATTGTCATTGCCATGATAACAAATGTCAGGGTCAGCTCTCTTGCTGCTTTTGTTGCTGTAGAAAGTCGGGAAGATTTTAACCCATAAAATCATACAGAGAATTAAATAAATAAATAGGAAAATGTCCTCAGTTTAAAGAGAAGAAAGATTTATATGTGGATGCCAAAGACCACCCCATCAATAAGCAAGATGGTTAGCATGTTACCTAAGTGCCCGTCATGATTATCCCCAAAATTTAGAGGAGGTGAGTAAAATATTAAAAAGACTGAGAGTCTACAGCCATGTTTAGGGCTGTGTGAGGCTTTAGTTGAGCTAAATGCTAATGTCAGGATGCTAACATGCTCACAATGACCATGTTTAACCATGTTCTAGTTATTTCATGTCAGTTATGTTTGCAGGTTTTGGCCTTAAATTGAAGTAATAGACAAATTAAAATCTTGGTTATTACACTTCATCCAGAAGGGAACATGATCGTCCCACATTTCATCAGCAGTTTTTGAGATGTATCAGTCAGGTTCTAAATGGCGGGCCGACCGAATGACTGACCAGCAAAGAGCCGTGCCACAGGCTTTGCTAAAAATCTCATCGTGCTGTGTGTGTGGACGTCCACTATCTAATCTGTGGGTGTGGATCCATCACAAATATTTCCAGGGCCTCCCTCTCTCCGTCTTTCTCTCCTGGAGCGGCAGAGTTGCTGCCAAGAGTGGGACAGAGGGTCAGGGGTATGTTCACCCCCCCCCCACCCCCTCGCCGTCCTCCCTCCCATCCTAATCACTAGTCCTCTTCCTGCACCCCCTCCATGCCCCCCGCCAACCCCCGCCTCTATCGGCCTCCACACAGACAGCCTGGGAGATGGAGGAGGAGGAGGAGGAGGAGGAGGAGGGCGCAGCAGGTCACGGCCTCAGCGGCGCAGTCACTAGGCCGAAGAGTGTGTGTTTGTGTGTGTGTGTGTGCATGTTCAATGTGTGGGCGTGTGTGTGTGTGTATCTCGCACTATACCACCTCTTTCTTCTCTGTGTAGCAGAGAGAATTTTTCTTACTTGTGTGGATGTGGCAGATACTTTGTCTTTAAGTGCGTGTCTGTGTGTAAATATATTTGTGTGTGTGTGTGTGTGTGTGTGTGTGTGTGTGTGTGAGGAGAGAGGGAGAGCGAGTGTGTGGGCGTTAAAGAAGCAAAGGTCAAGGTTTTAGAGGTTCACTTGGCTGAGGCTTGTTCCCTCCGAACCCCCACCAGCCAAATGTGCTGCGGTTAACAAAGTGAAGCTGTCTATCTAAACACTTTCTCCTAAACAATTGCAATAGCAGCCCAGAATTAAAAAAAAAAAAAAAGTTGCATAAATATACAATATATCATGTTTTACAAGGTCATGGGTGCATGGGGTGCAGGAAAAATGAAAGCAGCTTTACACGAATATTAGTTTAATAATCGCAGTTTTTATTTCCCTGTAACATTTCAGCAGAGATGTCCTCAAGAAATGAAAAAAACGTATTTCTTTGGTTTGGGTTGAGTTGACCAAAGTACTTTGTAGCCACTAATAACTGTCCATCAGTCTTTTTGTCATGATATAATACCGCCTGTCACTCGCTCTTGTTAAAAAAACATTAAGATTCTGTATTGTAACTTTATCGGGCTGCTTCTGCTATGAGCCTTCATCAAGCTTTGGCTTTAGAAGTCTTAACTGACAAGGGCGGCAGGCCAAGCTAAACGAGTTATGCTCTTAGTTTACTGGATGTGAATCTCCCAGGAGGGTTTTCACAAAGTGGAGAGCTTTACTTTTGTTGGAAGGTCCCATTGTTATGACATTTTGACCCTGTTCCTGATTAGTCTCTTAAGGGTTTGAATTTTGCGTTTTTGCTCCTTTTTTTTTTTTTTTCTGAGACAAAACCTCTCTGAAAACACTGGCCCCGGGCCGAGCCGACCGCAATGCCGAATCTTTAGGCTCAGGAGATGATGTTTCAACCACATCCTGACAACAAACAAAATAACTTGTGTTGAGGTTTGAGGATTCTTGCAGAATTTGCTCCGTATAGCCTCCATAAATCAGGCTTTGGATTCACGTACATGCACGTGCTAACGGGGTCGAGGAGAGACTTCGTTTGGGGCTGCATGCATCGACTCAGATTTTCCGAAGTGGAACGTAGATGTCACTCACGGTAACACGTGTCCAATGAAACACTCCAGAAGTGAAAGTGACTGGATGCATCACGGCTGAGTCACCAAAGAAAGCACTGATGGAGACAAATCAACTCAGATTTCCTCTTTGCGTGTTTTATGATTAACTTGCCTCTCTTGCATTGCTCACACTTGTCTGATGTCATTAAGGTTTTTCTCAGATGATCATACAAACTGCCAGCAACAGCTCAACAACATATGAAATGACTTGCCGACTTTAAAAAAAAATGCTGATTCATCGAGGGAGGGCTCCATCAGTGCACATTTATTACAACACCTTGTCAGAAAAAAGGAATCTTCTTTTTTTTCAGCTCCTTAGCTTGACTTAACAGCTACACTTGAGAACCTGTAGGGTTAAGGGAGTCTCAGTGGTAGTTGAAGGATTGAAGAGCATTACACACTTGCTTTCTCTGCTAATGTTCATACATCTGGACTGAGAATCGGAAGCAGCAACCTTTTGAAGAACCCCGTTTTGGCTGTTTTTTGCGGATTCATAACGTTTCTAATTCCTAAATGTTTTTTGAACGTTGCGTTAAAGGAGTAGTTCGCGTATTTGCTTTCTCTGCGCGAGTGAGATGAGAAAATCAGTGTAATGTCTGCGAGTCAAGTAAAGAACTAGAAACAGGATGTGGTTAGCCTAGCTTAGCATAAACACTAGAAGCAGGGGGAAACACGTAGCCTCGGATTGTCTATATTAAAAAAAACAAAAAAACACTACATATAAACCACAGGTTTTGGTATCAGTCTTCATACAGCGGTACCAAACCTGGCAAGCTCACTGTTAAAAAAAGATTACAAGTTGTACTATGTAGCTGCCACTAAAACCACAAACCTTTAGAAAGCTTTAGGGTTGTTAATAGGCGTTTCTATTGACTTTGGACAGAGCCAGGCTAAAGTAAGTTAAGTAAATGCTAGGTGGTTTAGCCAAGATTAGCATAGCATAAAGACTGTAAATGGGGAAACAGCTAGCTAGCCTAGCGGCAGACTTCTCTACCTTTGTACAGAGCAAGGCTAGCTGTTTCCACCCATTCATAGTCTCAGTGCCGAGCTAAGCTAATCGGCTGTTAGCTGTTGCTTCGTATTTACCGAACAAATCTGAGCATGCTATCAAAGCGAATAAGTGTATTTCTCAAAACGTCAAACTATTCCTTTAATGCATACACATTAAGGTAAAGAGTGAGGAATAAGGTCTTACGATAATGTCTTAATAAGTACGGTAGTTATGAAATTAGTGAATGCAAACCCAAACCATATAAACCTATATTTTAAAGATACTAAAAGGAAATCCTCATTATGTGCTTACAGGATGTCCTTAGAACTAGTAGATATTATTTTCTTCCAGTAAAATGTTATTATACAATGTGTTTCATATAAGGAAAGTCAAAATATATGGTTGGATACTCACAAATGTGGGATTTCACTTCATTTAAACCCACTGACATACTTCAGTTCTGAAAAATTCCTCTTTTACAATGCCACGATTTTAAAGGGACAGTTTTCAAGCATAAATAAAGGCAACAAGCTGCTTTTATACTTTCCATAACATAATGCGTTCAACACATTTTCAGAGCTCATGATGAACTCTGCTTTTTTAATCAAAGTACAATACCCCGAGGCAAACTTGATTTAAAAAGATGGCGACAAGAGCCGGAGCCAAGTCAGCCCAGACCGGCACTCATATAACTTTTTATGAAAAGGCTTCCCTCTAGTGAAAACGGGAATGAAATCAGCCGTGTGCAATCCTCAGCAGGATGATTTGAAAAGTGCTATGGCTGCAGAGCTGATGTCTCTCCCTGGGTAACAGAAGAAACACGCTGGTTTTTGGTTTTTGTGTCTATCTGTGCTTATTGTTTCTGCTGATAATCATCGCACTAATGGATTTATGGGTCCTTGTGATTGTGTCACGCTTGTGAAAGCCCATAATTTAGCTCTATTACCACAGTATGAAAGGCTGTAAAATATACACGCTGTGGATTGATTGCTCTTGATTATAAATTGGAGGGTGTTATCGGTTATCAGACAAACTGATTGTAGATTAGATTGTAGAGGCTTTCATTAAAAAACTGCCATCAACTGCCAGATTCTGCCTCTAAAGGTAGAATCTACAAAGCCACTATGGTTTAAGTCAATCATATCATATTACTCATTTTCCAAAGTCATATACAGGCTATGACGGAGCTGCCAAGCAGCGTGCCTGTGCAGTTCTCACCCCAAATACGTTTGGCAGCTTGAACTCACCGTGAACCGCACAGGTCCAGGAAAGGGGAAACGTCTCTTTCCTCATGCCTCTGATTCGCCTCTCTTTCAAAACAGTATGCTTGCAAAACAGGCGCTTGTGCTCCCCTGACAGTCTGCAAACTTATCACCCTGTCACTTTTTCTTTTTATGTCAAAGCAGCCGGGCTCTGTGATGTCTGCGGGACCTAATTGTAATGACAGTCATGTGATATAAGTGGGAGGCTTTGAACGGAGGGCGAGAGGGGAGTAAAGGC
The DNA here is from genome assembly GCF_042242105.1 of Pempheris klunzingeri. Lineage (NCBI taxonomy): Eukaryota > Metazoa > Chordata > Actinopteri > Acropomatiformes > Pempheridae > Pempheris > Pempheris klunzingeri. The sequence goes on from NC_092034.1 coordinate 6,668,833, forward strand.
GCACCCCTCTCGGGCCACTGGTCCCCTCCATTTGTCAAATTGTCTGCCCTCGTCCGCCCCTGGGTTTTCCCGCGTGGCTGAGGAGCAAGACAGATGGACTCAACGGACGGATGGACAGACAAGGACGCCCTTCCCTCTGCCGTGAACTCAGACTCACACGAGCCAGACTTGATTAATTTGTGGCTTTTAATCTTGTGATGTTCACTGAGGGAATATAATATTATCCAATTGCAAGGCTGAGTTTGGCTGCTGCAGTAAATGTGTGAAGGAGGTGTATAAGGTGCCTAATTCTGATTTCCCATCCCCGTCTGGCACCCTGCCGATCCTTCCTGTCCACGTCATCGGCTCGCCAGTTTAACATTTGACCCAGTGTCTCTCGACCCACCTCTCTCTGTCTGTCAGCTCATCTGCTCATTTCAGGAAGTTTCACCACCCTCTGGCTGGATCAAATGACTTTGAGTCAAAGGGCTGCTAATCGGGAAACTCAAACTGTACTTCTTTAATTGCCTCGCTTTCTCCCTCGCTCTGTTTTCACTCCTCAAATCTGCAGATAAAAATAATTCCTCCCCCCTTTACTTTTATAATAAGTGCTAGTAGTGCTTCAGCTTAGCGGGATAAGCTGGATCTGAAAATTGCCTGAACCTCAGAACAAAACATGTTAATTTCACAATTATGAGTTTAGCACCCAAAAGAAAGGACTTATGATACGTAAATGTCAAAGTGAGCAGCACCAATCACAAGTTGTGTAGTTCTGTGACCCTTTAACTTTTCATGAACAAATACTGGTGTTGGGTAACTAACAATACATTTGACAAATTGACACATATGTAGGCAAAATCTATAGATAGAGAACACAGACGGGATGATCTACTGGTGAGTTGTCTTTCCACACGGGGACAAGAATCTCTCCAATCTCAGTGTCTTTCTTTCTGAGCCGTGAGCTTAAGCAGTCAAGTGAGTGGATTTATAGACCTGAGGCTTATGGCTTAGTCAGGATTGCTTTGAATTGGCTCCATCTCAATTAAAATAAATGGTTTTTACTCCTAATGAGAGAATGGGACGTGGGGGTAGATTGAGACATTTGTAGAAGCTCACTAAATGATTACTGATTTAAATAAAAGCACTGGAAAAATTGCGTTAATTCTGATGCTAATAAACAAATTCTCATTAAAAAAAACATCAAAAAATCAAGAATAATTGTGCGTTTTCAAATGCAAGGGACGTGAAAATGACAAGAAGCCCTTAAATCATATGTCTGAGTGGTCTTTAAAGCATGTTATATGTTTTACAACACCAAGAAAGGTCAAAGTGCAAATTCTGAACACTTCTAAATTTGAAAGTTGTCATATCCACAAAAAAGGGCCTCTTCTCCTTTCCTATTTCACTCCCATTTTCTCTGAAAAGCTCTTGCACTTGTGTAGTCTCTTTTGCCTTCTCTCTCTCTCTTTTTTTTTTTTTACTGTGTTCAGCTGTAAAACATTTGAGGAAACTTTATGCTTCCCCATTCAACTCTGAGTGTAACTGGAGGTTCTCCGCCGGCTATAAAAAAGAGAGGGAAAGGAAAAATGGTTGAGGGCAGGATGAGGTCCTCGTCTCTGTGTCTTCATAGTGCAGGCCGCGGGCCAGGCACACTCTCATGCAAAACCTCATCTCCGCAACTCTTTTCTCTCCCCTTTTTTACTCCCTCTTTCTTTCTGGCAGAACGGTGTCGCTCCATAAAAATGAATTATGCATCTGAAAATCCGAAATGTGTAGATTTCTACAGCGCACACTGGTGGGGCTCGCATCTGCTACTTCACAGAAAATGTCTGGTGTGCGAATACGTGAGGAAAAGTATCAAATTAACCATTTGAATCGATTGTTGTGCTCAAGGAACAGTTTGATGTTTTGTGAAGTACACTTTGTGAAGTAATGAAATGATTCTTCTTATGTCTGTGCGGTAAATATGAAGCTGGAGCCAGGAGCCGTTAGCATAGCTTAGCATAAAGAGTGGAAACGGAGGGAAACAGCTGGCATGGCTCTGTCCAGCGGAAACAAAATCCACCTGACGGCACCTTTAAAGCTCACCGATTGTTAACTTTTTTTCGCATTTGTTTAATTTGTTTGAAAAATTAAGTGTAAAAAGAACAAATTGTCATTTTCTAGAATGTCAAACTCTTTAACGAGTCAGTAGGAAAAACGGATTAGGGCCACGTGTACAAAAATATATTTGAGATCTGACTTTATTCTCAGAACCCTGATTTGGAAACTCAGAATTCTGAGTGAAAGTTGGAATTCTGAGAATGAAGTCAGAATTCTAGGCATAAAGTCAGAATTCTGAGTTAAAGTTGGAATTCTGAGAATGAAGTCAGAATTCTAGGCATAAAGTCAGAATTCTGAGTTAAAGTTGGAATTCTGAGAATGAAGTCAGAATTCTAGGCATAAAGTCAGAATTCTCAGTCTTAAATCGGAATTCTGCTTTTTAAGTCAGAATTCCGAGACCAAAGTCAGAATTCTTAAAATAAATTCCGAACTTCAATACATTTTTTTTTTACATGTGGCCCTAATCTTCCTCCATAAGTCAGGACCACATATTAAAACAAAGCTTGTAGTTGAAAATAGTCAGTGCAGATCACACACGCGCAACATCTAACAAATGAGAGCATTGACTTGCCATCAGTGTGGTCTCAGAAGCCTTCACTTTCCCTTTGAAGTTGGAAAAACTCCCACTAGAAGCCTCTTGTAAGGTGAACAAAGATGCCTAACAGATTTAAATGAAGGCTGCAGGGACAACACACAGACCTACAAGAAGGTTTATGGCTTTCTGACCCCTCCCGGATAAACAAGAACGACCTGACCCTGTTTGAGGTGGGGGTGATATAACACCCAAACTTTTGGAAGTGCAATCTGGTTAGAGGTGAAACCGAGGGAGACTAACACGGACAGGCTAATAGAGCCCATGCCACATTTCTAGGCTGATCATTCTAAATAATAGCCTCCCTTGTACTGAGCCTGAGGTTTGGGCTGTGAGGAGGGTGGTCATGGGGCTCCCCAATGTGATGGCGGTGCACTAATCTGCCCTGTATGAGCCATTCACATGTGTTCACACCATTGTTTCCACATTCTAAACAGGAACTGTGATGTTACCCAAGGGAATTATAAATTTGGTGTGCAGAAACTGTCCATTAATTGCTCATCCTATTTAAAACCACCTCTCCTGTCTATACTTCTGGGTAACTATTACAAAATAAAAAATGATACATTTGGCTGCAATTACATGCAGCTGTTAATACTAAGCACTGCAGAAACGCTATGAGGAGACAGGATGCGTGCTACAAAATCCGTGTGAGCCTGGGAAAACCAAGGGTTTCCTCGCCAGTGGCGCTTTTTTTTTTTTCTCCAACCCGATCGGTGCTGTAATTTATTACCCGGTAAACACGTGGGAATAGTATTTCAGCGCCACAAGATAAACAACTACTCCACTTCGCGCAACCCTCGCGAGAGTGGGCGCTCCCTCAGTGCTCGCCTATTGTGAGAGTTTTCCAACTCTCGCGTGATCTCCGAAGTTTCCCACGCCTGTTGTTGTGGCGTCTGCCCTTTTCGCTCTCTCTCTCTCCCTCCCTCTCTCTCTCTCTGTTGCTGCTACCCGCCGCCTCCCCCTTTTTTTCCCTCTGTCTTCCTCACCCACCCCCTTTCTCTCCGTCTCCCTCGTCCCTACACCTCCAGTCTGCTTCTGTTGTCTCGGCGGATTGTTGGGCTGTGGGAGAGAAAGGATATCGCGAGTATTGGAGTTTTGGTGAGAGTTTGTGGAAGATGGCGCCTGTTGTGACAGGGTGAGTCTGAGATTCGGGGCTGGCGGTTGGGGAGCGGAGTTGAAGAGATTACAAGTTATTATCACGAAACTGCTTGATTTTAACCCATGTGCTGTAGCCTGGCCACACTGCGGTGCTTTAGCTACAGGTTTAGTCGCTAGAAGTCATTTCTTTGTCTCAATGTGTTTGCGTGCCAGTGTATTTTTTCTCTTTGACCAGTTAACGTTACTTGCCTGAGCTGACTGTTGCTGCAGTGTTTGGTGAGCTAGCCCCAGCTAAGCGATACTTCACCCTCGGTGGTCTTTTTTTTTTCCCCCAGACAACGGCGAGCTGGTAGCTAGCAGGCTAACCAGCGAGCTAAACACAGCCAGTGAGGCATGGCTCTGAAAACAATTTAACATCCCCTAGCTGGCTTAAACTGAAAGCTATTGTTTAACACCTTGTGCTGCATTTGTTTTCGAAGCGTGCTCACCTTTTAGCCGGGCGGCGCGACTTAACGCTGCTAGCTGTCCGATAATGGACGTTAGCTAGCGATATGTGACTGGAAACACGTTGCGGCTTTGTGAGCAAGGCATCCCTTTTGGCAGTGTTTTTAAAATGTTGACGCCGTGAGATAGTTTTCTTCCTGTATATATTTAAGACACTCAGCGAATAGCGTCTACTTTTATGACTTCAGCTCCCTGTAAGTAGACGACAGTGCTGCGAAATAGTACACGTTATTTACTACTTACACAGCGATCTGCATCCAAGCAATGTAAACAGATTGCTACTGAAAACCACATCTTAGTTATCTATAGAGGTGGAGTACATCTCTGGACAAAAATCCCCCATAAAACCCATCATCACCGAAAATGGTCCAAATCTTTCAGTTAGCCTGAGCATCTGATTTAGTTTCTCAATTGCAGGCTGTTGATGATGAAACTGACTTTCTCTGCCATGAAGAACTTGAGAATAATTTCCCCTGATGAGCTCTAAATATTAGATAACCAGCTGAAAGTCTGAAATGTGTTTTTTTTCTGAGTAATATTTTTTTTTTTTAAATCTCTGAAATGAGTACATTAGTCTTAGTACACATTCAGTAATTGCTACTAGATAATACATGTGATAATTGTCTACCAAGGCTTTTAATTTGAAAATTGTCTTTGTTGGCGTTTTCAACATGCTCACTGATTGTGCCAATGTCAATGATATGTTTGCTTGTTTTGTTAGTCATTGCTTCATCAGTAATGTGACATAAATGGGCAGTAGCCTGGACCTGGTGTTGTGTTGTTTCAGTGAGCTGATTGTCTTTACTGCATTGGTCAGTCTGCGGAGTAAACCTGATTGGAATTATTTTCCTGCACATCAGCTAGACACAAACCTATTTTTTTTTTTTTATTCTCTGGAGGCTATAATCCCCACAGACTGCACAGTGGGTGACAGACATTTGCTGGGCTTGCTGGAGGTGTGTGTATGTTGGTTGGGAGTAGGGGAGGTGGATTGGGAGGGTGGAGGGGGGTTTGCTGTGCATGTTCATTTGGGGCTTTCCAGCAGACCTGAACTGATTTCAGTTGAGGGGGGATGTAGGGGGAGTGGGCAGAGGGAGGGAGGAAGCAAGCTAGAGGGCAGGAGGGTCAGGTCTGGGTGGCTGGCCACCTGTCCAGATGATATCTCCAGATTCGTGTGTGTTTGGCTGTGTGTTTTTCTGTGAGTGGGGGACAGGGGTGGGGGTGGGGGGTCAGTGTGCGAGAGGAAGGTGGGGTGGGTACGTGCTTGGGTGAGGGAGGTTTAACAGAAAATTAAAGTGCCATAAGGGGTCTTTTTAGCCGGTGGCAGGCCACGGTCACAGTAACGGTTGGAGGCATCACAGAGCCTGACCACAGCCCCATGCCCCCATGTACTGTTTGACTGGCTTTACGCAGGGAGGGGCTCCACAACCATGGGCTTGCTATTGGTATTATTACTCTCTTTTAATAGTACCACATAGAGGCCGTGACTGTATGTTTCTGTCTTTGAATTAAATAGTAGCATATACTGATTTCATTGTTGTGGGCCATATTTTTTGTGTTTCTGCCTAATTTGGTTTGCTGTGTGGAACTTTGTCAACAAAAAAAAGGAGATCATCAAGTGTGTGCTCTGTCTGAACACCAACCTCACTGTGGTGTTGGATGCTGGATATGCATGGTTGCAATTGTCACTAATTATTCTTACCATTCACAATAAACTTTTCTGAAGTACCGCATTTTAGTGCGCAAACCATTATGTTTACACCATTACATACTGGCGAAGAGTGCTTTGTGGCACGGATGACGAAACACACGACGGTTGTGATACACAACCTAGAATCCACTTTGTTTGCTTGTAGTTTGCTACTACACAAAGAAGAGGGGCTGCGGTTAGATTGAGTTCATGTCATTTATAACCAATTTCCAGGATGTTAAAGTGGTTTTTGGTTAGGGGTCCATGCAACATGTCATATATATTTTAGTTCACATGTCAAATGTCCTTTTTTCTTTCTTATTACATGAATGAGTTATGATTTGCATAAAATGTTTCAAAACTAATATGTTAAATGAAATAGATGCCACTAGTGCTGCAACCAGCAAATCTTTTCATTATTGATTTATCTGATGATTAATTTCTCAATTCATCAAAACATTTTGATTGTTTAAAAATAGGTGCCATTTTGAAACAACTGCTTTTGTCCAGCCAACAGCCAAATTTGAAACGGAGAAGGGCAGAATATATCCACATTTAAGGATCTGGTATTGGCAAATGTTGGTGTTTCCGCTTGAAAAGTCTCTCAAGCAATTCATTGATTATCAGAAAAGCTACTAGTGACTAATTCTTTCAGCCCTAGATGCCAACTGTTGTCACACTCCTGTGTGACGTGCATGTGATGTCCCAAATGTTCCTACCCTGATGCAGCACAGTCCTAACGCACACCAGTCGCCAATAACCTCCTGATCACCATCCATCATGGGGACGGGACTGGGGACTGAGTTGCTTTCGTCATTTTTCCTCCTCTTTGCCAGAGAAACTGATGAACTGATAGCTGAAAGAGCAGCACTGTTCACCTGGGATGATAAAGGCATGAATCACTTATTTCAACACGCTCTGCCTGTGCTGTGCCCCTGGGGGACAGAATTCCATTTAGCTCACCCCCCTCCATCCCTCTGCCAAAAAAAAAAAAAAAAAGAACGAGTCTTTCAGGCCAAAAGCCAAGCGTCTCTGTGCTGGTGTAATGATACCACTGAGTCTTTCTTTGAGACGCAAAACCTTGTGTTCTTGTGTTTGTTAGCGTGCAGTTTGAGACCTTCAACTGTGCTGAAGGTGATCAAGTGCGCGTGTATGCGGAGCAGAGAGTGAGTGTACTCAATATAAAAGTTGATCTGCGTGTTTATGTGTGCGTGTGCACACGTGCATCCATTCCCCAGGGTCCTCTCCTCTTCCCTGCTTCCCTTTATGAAAGGAGAGGTTCAGAGAGAACAGCAGATGTCGAAGCGCTGACCTTTATGGTGGCAAAGGCTTGGGCTAGAGTTAAAAGACATGCCGAGTCACCCCACTCCCCCGCCACTCAAAGCAGCAGCCCCATGCCCCCCCCACACACACGCACCCACTCAGCTACCTTAGCTGCAGCACTGATGGATAGGTTAACGACAGAGATGACACAAGCTACCTGATCTGTGTGTCACCTCAATATCCTGCAGCCTCCGAAGCTTTCCTCTATCCACCCAGAGCTGTGAAAATCTTCAAAGTGTGTGGTGTGGGTGGGGTGGGGGGGGAGTACAAGCCAGGGGGGGAGCTGTACAGAAGTCACAGGCAAAGCACCAAAGCAAATGTGCCACTGCCAGACATCTTTAGGGGGATTTATTCTCATGCTTACAGTAGCCTATTGTTTTGGAAGTTCATGCATATCCATTACCTCACATGATTGAAATATCCCCCGAAGCCTATAGTTTCATTCAGGGTTCAGATTCAACTTGTTTGGTCGAGTGATGATGGGACTCTTAAAGCACCGCACGCCCTAGTTGAGTCAGTGGCTTCGTTCTCTTGTTTCCCCGTTCACTCTGTTTGTGTCTGTCTGTCTGTCTGTCTCAGGGGAACAACCACAGGAGACACCCAAGGGGATAAAAATGCACATTTTTGCGTAATTTGGCCTGGATCGTCGCCAGCTTGGCACTCCTCATTCTTGGTCCTCAGCCACGTGCTTAAGCGTGCACAAACCAGATACACCATCATAGCACATCCCTGTACTTTTACTTTTTTTTCTTATTAATAGCAAGTGCCCCCAGCCTTCTGGGACACCAATGCTGCCGTTTGCCAGGGCAAGTGATGGCAGCCCCCTTTCTGATAATTGATTTGTGTTACCTTTTTCCCAGCCCAGGACCTGATAAGGGGTTTGGATTTCTCATACAAAAGCCACGACAAGTGTTAGTTAGTTAGTTAGTTTGAGCTCAAACATTTTTATCCCAGGCTCTTCCAGAAATCTCGCCGCCGTTTGCTTCGGAGAGGATGGGATGGGACGGAACATTCTGATGTAAATCTAAAGGCAGTGTGGTTTTGAAAACAGCCCTGGCGTCATGTTTGACAGAGGCCCAAGTCCTCTTGGTGTTGTTGTTGTTGGCGCTTGCTTAACTGCTTAGCTAAGACAGGAGAGGCAGAAAGCTAACACAAGGCAAATGCGACAGGCGGTGGAAGGACGTACCTATCCGCTGACTCTCGTTTTGGAGCAGGACGTTGTCTCTCCTACTCCAAGAGAGCTTCCTCGGCCCCAGCGTTCGCCTTTCACTGCCCCTGTTCCTCTGCTGTTTGTAGTGATTACAGCTTCGTCAAGGGAACGGTGGTTTCTACTGTGTCAGCAGTTTTTGCCCCCGCTGTCCCTCCACATTCAGGATGTTTCATTCAGAAAACATGAACAGATTCCCCATCTGACTCCTGTTTGCTTTCATTCAGCTTCAGTGAGCAGACTCATACCTACATCTTATGTCGGGGCAGCTAAAATTGAGAGGAAAAAATGTGAGCACTATTGACATTTGTGTGTTTGTTCCTCTTTCTTGTTTTTTTCATGTTCATGGTTGTCTCCTTAGAGATGATAGTGGGGGGTCTGTATTGTGAAGTTGCCTTTTAATAGAGGACTTATGCCAGACCTCTGATATTCTGTATAAGACTAGAATTTGCTGCTCTAAGCTTCCAAGAGAATTCACCAGAGAGCCAGGCTTAGAGAAAAAGCTTTATTTTCTTATTCTGTCAGCCCAGATAGTTGCCTCGCCTCTCTCAACTGTGGTGGCGAGGGCTCAGAGGCATTGTTCGAGTGTCTCGCTGTTGTCAGAGCGTTCTGTCTGTTCTACGACAATCACACCGCGTCGGCTCATCCAGTCAGAGGAAGGTTACAAATACACACAGGATCTCCCGTGTTGGGAAAGCCCCTTACGACACCACCTCCCCATGGCTGTAAGCAACTGCCACTATTACTGTATTAGATAAGGAGGGAGCGGCATGCAGTAAGCCTGTCTGTTGTAAACCTTGTGAAGGAAATGTTGTTGTAGCCTTGGGACTGTTAGTGGCATCATAAAGTCTGCTGATGGCCACAGAGCAGTTTCTCACTCCCATTCTCTTTATATGAATGGCTCATGCCTGATGAAAACATTGCTTTGCTGTTGATTGACATTTTTACTAGAGCTATTGACTTTGCTAACTACGCACATGAGTGCAGGAATAGGAGTATGACTGAGACTTTGTCGGATTCTTATATCAAACAGATGCTGTTTAAAATGTAGTAATTTTGCTTATTGTGGAGCAAAGCTGTACCATTGTGCTCCAAACCTTGCATTCACAGATACATGCAGCATATAACTAATGTTTTTAAACCCTTCAGAACCATATTTCAGCACATGCTTTCTGCAAGTCAGCCTCCAGGGACACCACTGCTGGCGTTGGCCCAGGCAAGTGATGGCAGCCCCAGGGAGACAAGCAGCCTGCATCCCCCTCTGCAAGAGACAGGGTGCTGACAAAGAGCAAGAAGTTATCAAGTGTCGGGGAAATATTCAAGGAAAAGAACAAAGAAAGTGAGGGTTGGGATTCCAGGAAAGGCGCACTGTTATCTCCAAATGTTTCTTTGCATTGTCTGCTTGTTTAACTAAGGCTGCCGGAGAGTTTTACCGAAGAATCTGCCTGGTGGCATTCCTGTGGCCGTTGACGTCAGGAGGTTTTGGCCTTTTCTTAGAATCACAATGAAGTAACAGACGCGTGTTACTGTGTGGAACAGTCTATTGATTGTGGTTCAGGAAACAATGCTTTTTTTTTTTTATTGAAGAGAGGGTTGATCATGTTGTGGTTGATCATCTTGCACTTGTGGCTGCAGTTTGATGTTCTCTACCGTTGCCATCATTTTGGAAGCACTGCTGAAGAATGTACGTGAGGTTTCACATGAGCTCATGGAAGGAAATGTTTTTTTCCCCCTTATATCTACTGGTTTATCCTAAAAAGTCACCAGCAAAGTTTCTCTATTTATCACCCTGCTGGATTTATTAGAGTTAGACCTCAAATATTCTAACCTCAAACCCAACTCGCCAAAGTGTCTGGTAGACAAATGAACCAGCCTTTGCCATCATTTACCATCGTTCAGCTTGTGTTTATTATTCATGTCCCTGCATGAGAATCTGATATATTCCAATTTATCGCATTTTAAAACATTCTACTTTCAAGACAAACTAGTGTGTGTGTGTTTGTGTGGTTGAGATTTAGGAAACCATCTCTTGTCTCACATCTTGTTAATGACAGAGTAGACAGTTTTGGAAAGATGGCATGTTTTGAAGAGGAACAAGCGGCAGGAAACAACAACCCCCTTCCCCATCACGACAACAACACTGAAACCAGACAGCAGTCCCGAGCTGACACAGTCATTGCTAAACTGCACACACACGCACACACAAGCGAGTCGTGGTCTCTCCGTTTGGTTCGGTTTGCCAGGGATCATCTCACAGCATGTGGGCTAAAGGTCACGTCTCGCTCGCTCTCCCTCTCTGTTTCTGCCAGGAATTCTATTTTTTTCCTCCCGTTGCAGCGCAGTCAGTCCTTTGGGTGGTTTTTGAGGCAAGGGCAGGGCAAGACGGTGGTTAGTTTGCCTGAGCTGATAGATGCCCAGAGAGACATTCAACAGTCCCGTTTTACAGCTAAGGCAGTGGGTGGATTCAATCCATTAAAGCGTTAAATCAGTCGGCAGAAAATTGATTTCATTCTCGTTTTGCAGCTTCTCCATTTGTGAGGGTTTCTGCCACTGTGAACTGAATATCTGTGGGTTTTGGACTGGAGCCCTACCGTATTCAAGTGGCATGCTCTGAAGCACCTGTATGCCCAGGATGTCATTGGCATCAGTGAGGAATGCTGACACTTTAGGGGTTGCATTAGTTTGGCTTCATCAACGCAAAACTACAAGGGCTGCTCTGTGCAGGGTGATCAATGCCTGGTAAAAACTGAAATTCAGCAGGGAGGCATAGTTGGTAGGAAGACCACCTTTCAACAAGGACACCTGTGATGACAAGCATTTGCACACTGAAAAGTAAAATCATTTCTTTATAATGTTTAAGATCATCATAGAATAAAAGCAAGACTGCAAAATCCAAAAATCCATTATAGTGTTGTGGGGCCTGAGGTGACACTTTTAGCTGCTCATTTTTTCCAACCAAGTTCAGAATCCAAAGAAATTCAGTTAATTAACCAAAAAACCTCCAGCAATATCCAAGGCAGAGCAATAAGGATTAGAGTGATTGTTTTGCCAACTGGGAACTCTGTGATCCAGTTTCATTGCATGTAAGAAACGACTGAACTTTGCAAGGCAAAGGTGCACCAACGCATTCTTAAAAAGGGGAGTCAGTCAGTGGCTGTTGACACTTTGACTTGTGGTTCCACAGCAAATGTCTGCACACAGGCCAAAGGCCTCGGGTTCGATCCTCACAGCAGTCAGTGTGGTTGTCATATCCTTCACCAGAACCACTAGTTCACCGAAGACGGCTCTGCACAAGAGCATGAGCTCCAGTAGTGCTGCTGTGGTCGATCGCGACGACTCGCAGTCCTTCCCCCTGGGTTCCCTCTTGTTCCAGCAGTGAGTCATCAGCTCAGCAGAGAGTGAGAAGGGGGGAAAGGGGAGCGGGAAAGGGTGGTTCATTCAGGGTTCAAGGCTCCCTCGCCTCGTCCCCTCTCCTCTCTTTCCTGACAGTTTCCCCCAAGCACATGACACATCACAACCCTAAACCCTGTCCGTTCTATGTGGGTCTTTGGCTGCAGTTACACTTGTCACTTCAGTGCAGTTTTTTTCGTGATTGTGAACGCCTAATTTTGTGAGATCACATTGCTGCATATCTTTGTACTTGGCCTGAAAATTGTCTGTTCTGCATCTCCTGTGGCTGTGTTTACTTTAAACAGCCCACGCGACTTTGTCGTCTTCCTCCATCTTTTTATATTGCTAATGTGAGGGAGCACACTGTCCTGGACTGGAGCTGTTCTGGACTTGGTGGTACAAGAGGGTTCTCTTGTCCACCAGGTACTTTTGTTTGATTTGTCCTAAAGCTAAATACTTTTTTGGTTGGATTGTGACCTGATTATATACACTTTCAAGCCAATATAAACTTAGAACTTCTACTTTTTTTTGTGTGTACAGACATGTTGTAACTACACCCTGTCAAGATAAGGTAAAAATCATGTCTAATTTGACATCAATGTTTTTACTTTTAATAAATATTAAATGAGAATAGGAGAAAATATGTTTACTTGCCAAAGTTGCAGATGAACAAAGACAATTTTAAATGGAACATTTCACTCACACATAAACCACACTGACACACATTTTTGGTATCAGACTATCTTAGTGAAGAGGCTCCTTTGCTGTCAGTCTCCATAACCTGTTTGAGTTGTGATGATGTGCTGCCGCGCAACCCTCGACTCTTGCACTTCCTCTATCATCTGTCTGCAAAAAACGGAGAACGGCAAGCCCACTCTAGCCTGAAAACGCACCTCTGCCAAACCTCTCCAGCTTCACCAGCCTCGTTAATTCATTCGTGTCTCAGTTATTTAACCTTGTGTTCAGTAATGCCACGCTCTCTGTTGAATTTTCGAAATTGAGGCAAATCAATTCAGCATTGACCCCTTTGTAGATCCACTGCGACTGGTGTCAGCCGAAGTGTCAGACTATCTTAATTTAGGACACGAGTTATCTGAGGACTGAATGGAGCCAGGTGGCAGGCAGTATAGAGAAAACAGAGTCAGAGCTGCGGGATTCACAAAGGAGACTTCATTAAAGATAGAACAAGCATCAAGGGAGTGTGTGTGTGTGCGTGTGTGTGTGTGTGTGTGCATGTGTGTGAGTCCAGGTTGGCTCCACAGCACACACTGGAAATTTCATTACTTTGTGTCCGGGGCATATTGTATGTGCACAAGTAATGCAGAATGGACTCGCTCAGTATGTTCCAGCCTCTGCGCCAGATTACACTCGTTAATGTGTACAGTTGGTGTGCAAGTGAGAGTACGTCTAGATGTCTTATTGATTGTGTGCCAGGCCAAGACGAGTTTTAAAAAGTCCGTCCAGGGAGCTCCATATGGAGCATTGATGTTGGAGAGTGCGGTCAAGACGGGGGGAGATGGAGGGAAGGAAAATGAAGGGAGGGAGGGAGAGAGAGAGGGACAGAACGAGGAGGCCTTTTCTTTGGCTTTTCTGCCTCTGTCATTAAGCTCTCCCATGTCAAAGACAGATGGAGCTGGTGCCCTGTGTGTGTGTGTGTATGCATGCACTTGCAAGTGCAGACTTATGTGACCCACCCAACTCCACACACACACACACACACACACACACACACACACACACACACACACACACGCACTGAGCCCTGCCCTTGATTCTGCCTCCAGCGGGGCGTCTCAGGGCAGCTACCAGACCTCTGCCATCTGCAGTCAGTCAGCCTTGAGGGTTGGACAGCTCATCAGCAGTCAGTTAACTCAGTCAACTAAGTTCTCTCTGCCCCTGCTTCTATCTGCTCACACAGCATTAAACTTTGATTTCTTATTAAAGCATGTTGTGGCCTTTTTGCGATTCTGATCACACCGTCCTTAATTCTTGTTTCCTCTTGGCCTTGTCTTATTGCCATTTTTAGCTCTGCAACCAGAGCGGCTTAATGTCCAAAAAGGGAACAATCTTAAGATAAAGTTTGACTAATTTTTAGTGAAGAAAGAGGGGCCAAGCAAGGTCATGTATGTCAAAGATAAGATGGATCTATATCCCAGTTTTGCCATAGATTACGTTAACAGCACATACCCAGTACTGTTAGTCACTGAGGTACTGTCCAACTTTGAGCAGGAAAATAGTACTGTCCACAAGAAAGAAAATGGATTTCCCCTAAAAGTCAAGGCAACATGATTAATGGTAATTAGTCATGTAGCCACAGTCATGCAGTGAGGCTTTTAATTCCCTTTCATGTGCACAGAATTAGGCCTACCCCTGCATTAGGAGCACTGCCATTGCTGTCAGCCTCAAAGTGTAAATTCAGTAACAAGTTCAACCTGCACAATGGTCTGTGACTGATCTTCCTCAGTTTCTTTGCATCCTCATCCTTTCCCTTCCATGTGACTTTGCTAACAGACACAATTGTGAGAATATCCGTAGTGACTCGGCACTGCCACTCCTAGCTGGCTGCTGCGGCTGTTGGCACGCACGGTGGCACATGCCAGGCATCTGTGCCAAGCACGGAGGGAGCCTCCAACTCGAGCCGCGTCTCCACGCCGTCTTGGTTGCTGTCAGGGAGACTTTCTAGCCCACTCCTCGTCTCCTATTTACGTCTTTCTCATTGTCCCTCTTGCCTCCACCTTCCCTTTGAAACACTCGGCCAGGGTTGACTTAGGATACGAGTTTAGTGCCCAAACTTGGCTGCCTTCACTGCGACAGTTTTTTTTCTCTCAATGATTAAATACGTGCTTGAAAGATGTGTGCGTAATACCCTTGCTGCAGGCCACACACAGCATGGCCCGGTGCTGCTGCTGCTGCTGCCGCTGAGGAAGTGGGTGTTAAAGGAAAAGGCTGATGTTTATGCTCAGTGTGTGTTATAACCGTGTGTGTCGGGGCTGTGACATCAGTATGCAGGTATTTTTCTCAATAGGCTGCCAGGGCAAATGTAGCCAGCGGGCTTGAATTTCCAAATTTCTCTCACTTCGTCCCTTCCACAGACACATTCGCTTGCTTGGTGAGACATGTTATTTCCACCCATTTTTCTCTGTCCAGTCTTGAAAGTTTTGAATACGCGTCATACACAGGTAACTCTAACAAGGAGCACAGTGTCTCAACCTCAGCCTGTTCTTGTCTTTCAAACAGTGCTCATATTTGGCAGGGCTTCACTGAGTAAAGCTTGCAGGCACGAGTTGGTTCTCTTTAAAAGGCTTTTATAAGTCCACTTACAGGTTAGCTTGGCAACTCCAGCCCATAATTTTGCATTTCTTATTGTGTCTGGCGAATACTAGTAAGCTTGTTGACAGCCGTCAGATGGTTGTAAGCGTCTTCTTTTCCCCAGACATCAACACGAATACTTCCCACACCTGACTGGGTCAAGAACGATCAGTGCACAGCGCTCACTCGGGTGCTGGAAATCCTTTATCCTTTCATAGTTGGATTTTGTACATGAAACTGCTTGAAATTGTAATCGCATTAATATAAGAAACCGCTGCCTGACTGAAGATAAAGAATAATGAAATATAGAGGGAACCTAATTGATTTGAGTATATTTACTCTACCACTGTTTGAAAAATGCACCTTGAAAATACTTGAAAGGTGCTTGAATTTTCCAGAGGCGCGCACGCCGATCAGACCAACACACATGGGCCCCTCTTCCACCTCCTGTTATCACGTGAACTCAGCGTATCCGTGTTTTGAACAATGCCATCCGATGCACAGGGCTTCATTTAATACCTGGCATTAATAAACGTAGTTATGCATGCGGTGTGCGTTTGAACAAATGTTTTTTTTTTTACTGTTTATTACTGTTTAATGTTGATATTGTGTTGAATCTTAAGCACCTCTGGTTTAGCTGTGCTATTTGAGTGTTGGAACCACTGATAACAAACTTTACACAAATTTAAAAGAGTGAATGAATGTGCCACTGAAAAGAAGTTTTCTCCAGGAACTCTGTGTGCAAGCACCTTGTTTTCTGCTACAGCTAGAGCAGGGTTCATATATTCGGTGTCACTGAGACGGCCCATGGCTGTGGAGGCCAGTGGAAGCTGTGAGGGAGCGTGGTGTTGATAATGAGGTGTACAGCCACTCCGAGGAGTTGTGATATCTGCTATCAGCCCTCAGGCGGGGCAACCAGACACCTTTTTATAGGCCTAATCCCTCTTCCCATCCCTCCCCTTTCCCTCACACTGCTGTTTGTGTGTGCACTATCCTGGAGCTCTGTGTGTCTGTGTGTGTAAAGTGTGTATGTGGAGATGCAGGTCCATACACACTGTCGGATACGAGTTCTCCTATTCACACAGGGCCTGTGTCAGTGCGGTTGATGCACCCTGGTGTGCAAATGTGACAGATGTGCGAAAAACAGTTTTAATTAGGTGGAGATTGAAGCTTACACTCAACAAGTCAAGCATATTTCATATCCTGATATTATCATACATTTATTTTAATATAATACAATGATAATAATATTATTTAAGTCAGTTTTAAGCAAAAATATCTGCCGTGAGAGGCATTTATGAGGTATTAATGAAGAACAAAAAATCATCTGTACAATTATGATATTTACTTTCTTGTAAATTTCCTGTTTTCTATTTAGTTGTTTTAATGCCAAAATATAGTATAGTAGAGTATTTTCCAAGTTCTTCCTATTGACCGAGTAGTCAGATTTAGCCATGTGCATCTGATAAGCACCTTGTTCACGTTTTCTTTGCGTACTCTGTTAAAAGTAAATACATCGGGGTTCAGTTTTGTACCTTATTTGCCTTGGGTGGAGCCCAAAATATACCCAGTTCTTATTTTCTGTGAGTCGCATTAAGTGGAAATAGATAAACATCAGCTCTCATGGTAGTATAATCAGTTTCAGGCCACATCCACATGCAGGCCGGTGCATGAACACACTGCCTGCCGGTTGACCCCAGAGGTCACACCCTAACCCTTGACCTTGAGCATATGAATGATGGCGTCTGCGGGTTCTGTTTTGGTCCCCTGGGAAGCACCAGGTCTACAAAAGATAGATATGCGTGTTCGTCCATCTTAAATCTAGACAAAAAAAGTGCTGAGCCAAACGTGTCCACTACTATCATTTTCATAGCATCAGAGGTTGAGTTTGAAAAACGCTGCCATGATTTTTCTTCTTGATAGTGATCTCATTTTCTGAGGTTTGTTATGACACAAATGTTTCTGAATTGATATTTCAGTAGAGTCCGCTGTGCTCCCACACTTTTGGTATAACTCAAAAGGGAAAAGGTCAAGGTTTTGGTTCTTGTCAACTCAGTGTGATGCATAGGTCGTCATCTAGCTCTGACCTGAATTTCCCTTGATCTCTCACATACGTTGTAATCTCACATGGAGAGCATTTACTGTTGCTGCTGAGGCAAAAGAGCATTTCGCAAACAGGGTTTAGGTTATTACCAACAGCCAGGGTGTTGATTAGAAGTCACATGTTCTTGAGCAACATAGAAAAGTCCAGTCACTGCACATTAGTTTGGATAAGAGCATTCCGCAGAAAATTTAAATGGCATCTGTTATGTGCTCAATTATGTGCTACTGTGATGGATCATTTTAATCCACATCACACACACACACACACGCACATTAACTTGAGGTAAGAACATGCAACAAGATCTCCCTTGACTGCAACATCATTTGGTGCGTACGTGGAAGGGCTCATATCCTTTTTTTTTTTTTTTTCTCTTGGCATCTAAAAAGTGCCAACATGACTTGTAGTTTCCACGCTTTAAGTCGTCAGTGGTGTTACAGTGTCTCAATTTCCTTGTTTCCTGCACAATGTCTCCCAGTTTCCCCTCAAGAGCAGGGCTTTGTATAGTGTTATGTGTATTTTTGGAGAGATGAGTTGAGGGCTTTATGCTCCTCGGTCAGGATGTTGCTGCACCAACACTCGGTTCTTTTATAACCTTGTCAGATTTCCAGTTATAGGTGACATGTTGCATCTCCAAAAATATAAAAAACATGTCAGGGCTAGGGGGCATATGACTTTTTTTGTTTTGTTTCTGGTGCTTGCAGTGTTTGCTGATGGTGAAGTAAACATTGAGAAGGTTGAAGAAAGACTCCAAAATCTTCTTTCAAATTTGTATTTAGTAATCTACCAAAGCCTTCTCACCACAGCTTTAATCTCCATCAGTGAGCAAGTTTACTTCAGGTATATATAATATAGCAGCTCATGACTCAATATTGTATAGCACCTTCATCTAGTGTTGCAATATTTCTTTGAAATCACCAGGTCAAATCTTCTGCTGAGTTCCTGCTAAGGATGCATTTTTAAAAAGTTTGTGAGGCACAGAAAACTTGACTTTGCTGCTGTTTGATTTATTAGAGATGCGTCTGATACATGTCTGAGCAACAGAGCAAAAAGTGTGTGTGCGTGTGCCTTTTCAGAAGTTTGGCTCACAGTGCTGAGGACATGTCAGGGTGTGTATTTCGGTCTGCTCTGAGCCTTCGGGTGTTGATGTGTCTTTTTTTCCTCAGCCCTGTTTGGACTGTCAGTCACAGCTGTCAAGCACATCCCTGTATGAACGGCAGGCTGGGTTCACACTCTCTCAATCAACCCCCCGTTGCGTGTGCATGTGTTGACGTGTGCATGTGTTGACGTGTGTGTGTGTGTGTGTTAGCATGTGGAGGTGGGTGGTCGATGCTCTATTCATAGCGACTGCCATCCCTCCCTGTCACTAATACCTCATATGTCACACTACCTGTCAAAGAACGACGAGAGAAGCCCTACGAGTTTTCGCTCCATGCTCCATCAAGAGGTTAATTTTGGTCTATTACTATTAGTATACAACCATTTTAGCTTGGCATTGCAGATGTACTGGCATTGCTTATTTAATTGGAAGGGACATCTGAAAAGCAGTTTACAGATCACATGGCAATGTAGAGCTTAACATCAGCTGTATTTCAATTTCAGGAATCTCACAGTTCAACTTTTGTTCATAAACAATCTGTGTATATATTATTTTTTACTATGTGTACTTTTATGAGCATCTTTTGCACAAAAACCTCCTCATTTTCGGGTTGTAGTTAAAAGTTGTGCTGGGTAGCCATGTCTTTTAGGTAAATATGAGATGATTTGGTTGGACCCTGTATCAGTAGACACATGATATTAAGTATCTTGAGAGCACGTGATGTAACAATTTCAAGCCACCAAATTGTTTTTTGCTTTACGTGTTTAATGACCAGTAAAGTGCCAACATACATAGCTAACAAGCTGCTGTCTGCTAGTGCGGATACTTATTTTTGTCTTTGCATTTTTGAAACTTCTAGAAGTGCTGACAGGTTGCAACATTTCAGTCTAAAACAGGGTCCTGGTGCACGTCAACAAATCCCAGTTCAATATAAAGTAAGTAATTGTTTTTGGATAGCTATAAAGCTGCGTACACATTTTAAATTTTCACGAATTTTGCTGTGATGTAAAATCTTATTCCACACAGTTATCGTGGTTGCCATATTGCTGGACGCTTTTAACACTGACCAGAAGATTCAGATCGAAAAAAGATATGTGGCTTTGACAAGACACACCCTCCAAAAGAGCTCCCGTCTGAATTCTAGATGACTGCATGTGAGTCGTTTTTCTAAGAGATGCTCACTCTGACCCGAGTGTTTGTGGTTGCGTATGTGTTCTCTGAAAGAGGCCCGAGGGGAGGTCTGGTATGGAGTTTCACTCTGTATCTTCAAGTCGTATCTGTTTTGTTGGGTTTTAATAAGTTACCACAAAAATATGGTCTGTCACCCTCTGGCTGCTCTTGTGTTTAGCCTCAGTCTGAGAAATTCAAGTGTCGGAGTGATGTCAGTCACTGGGTGTTCATAGACATCTGTGGGTGCACTCTAAAGACACATTTGTAGGAAATGGGAATTAAGTTGGCAAAATTATTAATAAAAACAAACAAATGATATTTGAAATATTTAAAAAAACGAAAACAGAAGTTAAATTCTCACTTTTTTGGACTGGTTTGCAGTTTGAAAGGCCATACCTTTTTATGTAAAATTCTTGATGATTCAGTTTCAGTCTTAACATTTTATATTTCCACATACTTCCAGTAACATTACTAGCATTATATTTTTTCCCTCAGAATATTGGTGTTGGCAGGATGGAGGACCTTTTATCAAATTTCCCATGGCTCGCAGGCTACAGTTTTGTTCCAAACAGCGCAGAGAACAATTTGGTCGGCGAGCGCAATCCATCACCGTAAAAGAAGCTGACAATCTCGGTTCGCATTCAGTCGCATCGGAATGGAAATCTCAGGCCGTAAAACTTTTACGCCGTGAAGGATGTTCCCCTCACCGTCTCAGATTAATGTGCGCATTCAGGGAAACAAACAGGTGACATGACAGGAGCGAGTGTGTGGTACCTCCACATGTTCTACTTCTCTGATTTTTCTCTGTCTAAAACATTCAACACTCACCGGGCTTCTGGTAGGATCCTCATTCTGTCAGTCACAAGTCCATCGTCCATAAAATTAAATGGGAAAAGAAATGCACTTAAAGTTTAAAATCATTCCTTTACTCCCTCTTTTTTTATTGAGAACAGAAAATGTAAAGGCGATGTAGAACATGTAACATGTTGGCCTACCCACAGCTGTTTTAACTTGTGTATTTACATGTTTTAATGACCTCTCAAATATAAGAAAGTCAATATTGTATAACTCCAAAACCCCCAATTATTTACTTATTTATTTGGTCTCTTTGAATCCGAGTACTACTCTACAGATTGATTACAGTTGTCTAGTTGTTCTTTTATACAACACAGCAATTATGATTTTAAGATGATAGTAAAATAAAAGAAGACATTAGAATAAAGGCTTGCTGATGAGTTTCTGTAGCATTTTTAGTTCCTTGAACACCTGCTATTTTTTCCAATGGACGAATTAGAAACTCAGTAGCTCAGTTGGCAGTTTCTGGTTTTAAAAACATCCTCATGGTAGAACCATTTGTCCTGATATCTACTAAAACTCAAGTCAAGTGCTAGTGTTTTTGAAGTGACAGACACCGACACAGCACAGCGGCCACTATCAGCCCACCTACGCAAGCCAACAGTGACATCACTCTCACTCCCCAGTGAAAGCCCAGAGCTGCTCACATCTACTGTAAATGCAACAACTGTTTGTCCTGTCTCGTTACAGATCACTGGCCTTGGCACACTTACCCATTAGTAACCATGCCAGGGTAAGCTACCAGCGAGTTGGCTTAGCAGTTTAAAGGGCCTATCAGGTTCCTAGAAGGGATCATTACAGGGTTTCTGAACAGACCTGGAAGGGTTAGGGAAAGTATGGGAAATTAGTTTGACAGTTTACAAATCTTGAAAAGCAGAGGATTGGATTAGTGCCCAAGAGAGCGGATGTGTGTGTGTGTGTGTGTACTGTCGGTCTCTTTAGAGTACTTTTTCTTTATAGCTAAAATGCTTCATCCTGTGGTGCTGTTGCGTTGGCATTTGAATCTTTACTAGTTATGCAGCCATGTTGTTTAAAGCTAATGGATCCCTGCAGCCAGAATTTCAATTTTGATGCCACTGAATGTTCAGATTTTCCTGAGGAGATGAGGGAGTGAGATAGAGGAAGTGACTGTTTGCACGCAAGCCGTGCTTTAACAAAACTACCAACATCCAGCAGCGGTGTCGAAGCTTAAACTGCTAAACAGACACGATTAACTTTTGAACTCACTGCTTCCTCATAATCTTTTTTTGGACGAGTTTAGCGGCAGCAGTTTGACAGTTTCACACTTCAGCTGGAGGCAGTGTTGAATGAAGCCAGCTTGTTATTTTAGGTATTTACCAAACTCCCAGGTAAAGACATTTTCATTTGGCAAGCAAGAAGACTCATGGCTTTGGCTGCATTCTTCTTTATTATATAACCACATCAAAATAAAAAGTCAAGCTAAGCTCACCTTGCTCTTTATCCTAATCCTGTTTCTCTCTACCAATTGAAATTGATAAATGAGGCCTGTTGTGAACACACGTGTCTGTGGTAATATTTTCCTGCTTGAATTTTCCCCCTCTTGCTGTCTGTGGCTGCTGTTTCTCACCCTCATTGTATCCAGCTGAATCAGTGATAGTAAGCAGAAGGTGAGGAGGAGGAAAAGAAGCAGGGAAGGGAGAGCGTCGATAAAGGATGGACAGCAAATCGGACGAAACGCTTCTTCGAGCAGAGCTTCCTTTTCCTCCACTGACCTCCGGCCTGATTTGAGAGTGTCTGTGTGTGTCGGAGGCCAAAAAAACAAGTCAGTTTTAGCGCTCACAGTTGCACGCTTTTGGTGCTGCTGCACAAGCCACAGGGCATCATTTGCACAGGAGAAAAGATGACACAAATCTGGTGTGTGAGCAGGTGAATTTATCTTGCTTGCGTTTCACTTCTGCAGAGATGGAGCCCACATTGCTCTGTAAAGTGGGATTAAAACGAGGAAACGGGGAAAATTAGGCAAAATTACGGAGCAAAAATATGCATTAGAATAAATGAATGTGTTGGGAAATATTAAAAAGCAAACCTTGAAATGGAAAGTGTTACAGAATGATGTAGGATTACCAAAAGAAATGATCTTGCTTTTACGGGCTTCTTATGGTCGTCTTGATATTGAGCTGAGCTTTTGTGGAATTTATGACAATTGGAAAAAACTCTGTCCCTGAACTCTCTTAACTTTGCCTCCATCCATGTCATTTCAGAGAGTCGAAAAAAAACTGCAGATGCAACAGTCGACGTTCCTCTCTTTTTTGTCTTTGCAACTCTACCTTTCGCGGTTTCCTGTGTTTGGTCGTCTTTTCTCTTGGTGTTTGCGTCTCCAGTGTAACAAAGTGAGGTCATGCAGGTGATGCGAAACTGTGGTTTTTCACAGAACTCGCAAACCCGACCCTTCAACACATCTGACCGCCTTCATCTCTCCTTTTACACATCACTTCTTCACATTAAAGCTAGCAAAGTACTTGGTGGATGCTTGCATGGTGAAAGCACACACACGCAAAATACTAACATTATGTATCTTTTATGGCTTTTTGTTTGATTTCCAAAACCTTTAAGAATAGCGAGTAAACGCAGCCACGACTGATTCATGTTTCTTGTGTGCAGACGCAGCCTCCTGCAACTTTTCTCCCCCTTTCTCGCCTTCCTTCTCTCTCCGTATACCCGCCTCTAAATCCTCACGCTCCTCACCACTGCGCGGATCCCACCCTCCCTCCTTCCACATCACGCCATCCACCTCTTCTTGCCTCGCCTTTAATCTCACCCCACACTCTCCCTGCAGTATCCTCTCCTCCATCGCTCCCTGTTTTGCAGCGGAGAGGGTGAGGTTCAGAAGGGGGAGGAGGGGAGGGAGAAGAGAGCCGTCTGGAATCCATTAGCCAGTTGAGGCATCAGTGTTTCGCTGTGGGAACCTTATTGATTGCCCTCCTTTATAATTATTCCACCTCCACTCCCTCCTTCTGGCTCTTGCACCAATCATGCTCTCAGTTTCTCTCGCTTTCTCCTGCCCTTTATCCCCTCTTTGCCTCTTTTGCCTGGCTTTTTAGCTATTTTCATCCTTCTATTTATGCTTGCGTGCTCCTTTTTTCAATTCCACAACGTGCGTGCATGCCAAAACCCCTAAACAACCGAGTGACACACAATCTGTGTGTTTATTGACGGCACGGAAGATGTATTGACATACTTATCAGCAGCATGCAAAGCTACCACATCCTACACAAGGAGAAAATCTGACTCACTCAGTCTGCACTCCTCTTGTACACACACACCCCTTTATACAGTCACCTCCACGTGCTGCATTCATGTATGCCCCCTTTATGTCAGCCCTGTGCAATGAGCTGCGCGTTACAGTAGTGCCGTAACAGACAGATGTGATGAGCATAAGTTCGCAGGTTCAGTACGTAACATGGTTTTAGGGTCAGTGCTGAGCATGCTTTTTTTTTTTTTTTTTTTGTAGGATTGTAAAACCAGAACAGTGGTGCACTGCTTTGAAAAAATAAAGTCACTGAAAGCATTTGCATATAGTCTGTAAGTAATGTGAAGGAAAGCTGCAAAACTACAAAGCTGTGTGCACTGCAGGAACATTACAGTGGTGTTCAAGCATGTGTCATCTGTCTGCAATGACCTGAACTCCTGGTTTGTCATTGTTGCAGCAAGACGCTGATTGAACGCTGTGTTGATTTTCACTGCAGTAACAGTTTGACAAGTTCATTTAGATCATGCTAACGAGCACGTTTAAAGGTAGGAAATTTTGGGAATCTCATAAGATTTGGAGCTGCGACAATTACTTTGATCAATGGATTAGTT
Organism: Pempheris klunzingeri; assembly: GCF_042242105.1. Classification (NCBI taxonomy): domain Eukaryota; kingdom Metazoa; phylum Chordata; class Actinopteri; order Acropomatiformes; family Pempheridae; genus Pempheris; species Pempheris klunzingeri. Next base: position 6,693,078 of record NC_092034.1, read on the forward strand.
GGTCGACAGAAAATTGTTCAACTATTTTTTTTTTTTTTTTCAAGGAAAAAATGTCAAACATGCTGTTTCTAGCTTCTCATGTGTGAGAAGTTTCTTTGTCGTACATGATCCCAAATTGAATTTTTTTGGATGTTGGACTGGGTTCGGACGGTCAAACTAAACGAGGCGTTTCTAAATGTAGCTTTGGTCTGTAGGAAATTATAATTATAGATTTTTCACAATTTTGTGGCATTTTACAGACAAAGAATTAAATTGAGCAGTGGAAACTATAATCAGCAGATGAATCGCTAATGAAAACAGTTGTTTGTTGCCTTCTTACACTGATTGAATTCAGAAGTGCTTCTTGATTCCCTGAATAGAAACATGGCATTATTTTTTTTTTCTTTCCTCCAGCGCACCGTGTACCAAAAATGGACTTTTGTGAACCATTCACTCACATTTTTGGGTCACTGATTTTCAAAATGAAGCATAGCTGACAGTGAAGCTAACTGGTCTTGATGAAGATGACGTCTGACCAAACAGTCATATAGCAGAGAACAGTGCCAGAACTTTTTTATTTTAGGCATAGTGACAATGAAGAGTAATTCATGGTCTACCAACACTAAGGCTAATTAGCACTAAGGCTAAAGGAAGTGGGCACATGTTCGGGAGTAGCAATGAAGCTGAAGCAGCTTTTTATATAGCGCTTTTCCAGAATCAAACCACACGGGACTGGCTGCTCGTTCGTACTCTCTGGCTTACCACTGTACAGATGATCCTGGCTTTAGGCTGTAACCTGCTAGCATGTCAATAAGTGGCACGCTGCCAAAACTTTCCAGGTGGAACTTTTTGAATCTAGCGTCTATGCACCAAGACATGGACTATAATTTGACTGCATGAGACTAATAAGCTTGTAATTGAATGATCGTTCATGACAATCGCATGCACTGTTAACACCCTGAGGTGAAATGAAGAGACAAACACCGCTATCGATTTTTCTACTCAACTCTTTACCTTTCACTCCTCTTCTCTCCGCTCTCTGGCTCCTGTCGGTGGTTCAGGCTCTCGCATTTTCGAAAAATATTAGGAAAAAAAATGCAGTGCTACCAGTGCTTTCAGTCTAGCTGTTCTATATGTTTGAAGGACCTTGTGATATGGTTTGCACGCTGTGTAAATCTGTCATTACTCAGGAAAATGTTCAAAGAGTGCAGGCCACACTTGCGCTGCTTGTACAGGGTGAAGTTGACCAGAAAATAGTCATCCTCTGCTGTAACATGTTCCAAGTTTACAACCTTTTTCTGTAGCCTACAATTGGTGTTTGCAGTGGTTTCCCTGTTACATGCAATGAATGACTAAGAGTTTTCAGGTATGACTCAATCACGGTTTACTGATACACCGGGCTTCCAGCAGGCTGTGTTTTATTAGAAGTCTGACTTTTAGGAGGGAATCTCTTATAGCGAGTGAAGGTAAATGATGCTGTCATTAAAGTGGAAACGCATGATTAATTGACCGTAACATCCTGAGGACAGTAAGCTAAAAAGCGGCGCATGTATAAATGCATGAAAAGTGAAATGAGCTGTTCTGTACGTGTCATCTTCCCCGTTTTAGATTGACGTGATCGATCATCCCTTGCTTGCCTTCACATTTTAAAGAGCGCCGGGAGCCTCGTTGCAGCCCTGCACCCCGCCACACTGCAAACACGTTGACTGTCAAACAGGTTGATTTAAATACTTAGTGGAAAGTTGAACTGTGCTTCCTGTGTGTCATGGACAGGCAGCAGACTTCAAACAAGTTTCTAGCTTCCAAAATGTCTTTTTGGGCAGGAGGAAAAGGTCCATATTCTCCCATTTACTAGTATTTTACCAAACGTTTTAATTAATTTCATTAGTTATTTGACTACATACTGCATAACTACTGCATTTGTCAGTAATGTTGAAAGTGGTGTCTCTTGTTTTTGGTAGAACCAGAGACAACTTAACATTTAATAATCATTTCCGAGCATTTTCATTTCTCTATGTTGTGGCGTACATCGCTGTGAATGAATTAATGGAATTGCTTGAATGAAAATGAACCCAGAGGCCATTTATAAAGCACTGCGACATGATTAAACTTAGTGCAGTACCTCATATCTTTCACAACACAGAGGCATTTATCTATTTTGCATCCCAGTGGTATCTATTTTCCAAATTCTGTATGTTGCCTTGGACCAAATAAAATCGTCCCTCAGCTATCACGCACCATTGAACCGGAAGCAGCGTCGGGAAATTATCAAGTCAGACGCACTTGTTCCATTTTTACAGTTCAGATCAGCCCACATGAAGCCTGAAAGCTGTTGTTATCGCTTTGTTACACTTTTATTAGTGATACACACTTAATGGCTTCAGTACCGTTCTTTGAAACACAGAGGTCTGTATCACCACCACATCTACAGCGTGTTAGATGGTTCGAGCCGTGGGGCGTAAAAACCTAGATAACCAAGATAAGGATGTCTAGTCATCCTCTGAGCACTCCAAGTCACTGCAGTCTCAGGCCATCCACGCCCGGCTGGCGAGTTTCGTGTGGTGTTGGCCATCTAGGAATTGTAGCTGATTCTGCTCTTGCACTTGATTTTCCGAAATGTAATGGCAACTGTAGTGATTTGTGAAATCTGAAACAAGAGGGCTTTCCTCCCGATGGTGCACAACCTCTTTTTCACATGCCATCGACAGGAATTACTCTGAATAAGTTTCAGCACCTGCACACCTCCTTTAACCTGCCATCCTGTCACTTGCCTTTGTGCCATCACACACTGTCAGGGCCTCAGTGACGCGTGTGTAGGTGCACCACTGTGTAGTGCAGTGTTTACTCTGTGTGTGTTTGTGGTTGATAACCAGCCCACTCATGTTTTCTTCTCACTTTGTGTCTTTGCAGGAAGTTTGGGGAGCGCCCTCAGCCACTGCGCCTAACAAGGTGAGTGCGCGTGTACACACAGCATGCTCTTCCCTTAAGACCTCGCTGCGTTGTCACGGGGGTATTTGTGTGTCTGCCTGTGCTTTGTGCAGAGTAAACACATTCTTGTGAATACAGTAAATCAAGAACACCCCCCCCAGTTAAGTAAATGCCATTAGGTTTTTGTGAACCTTCTGGATGCTGTATGTAAAGTTTAACGACCACGAGTTTGACAGGGGTCATGATTTTTTCTGGCTGTGTGGAAGATGTCATAAAGCATTTAGATTTGCACAGAACTGTGTGTAAAGGCTGATAATGGGGGGAAAAGGAACACAGCTTATCATACTAATTGGCCATGGGATACATGGTCCATCAAAAATGGATGATTTCCGATTCTGCAACAAATCAAAATACATGTCGTGTCTGACAAACAAACAAATGCATAAAATTCATTATTAGCCAACTAGTTGTCATTGGGGCTCATTTCTAGGAGTGACTTCCAAAGGTGTTGAAGGAGATTAGATAAAAAATGCATCAATAATGACCACGGAATGAATATAGTGCCGATTGGCTGCCTGTTAATACCACAACAACAGTATGTTAACTTACCGTGTAATGCTGGTTTGGTCATACATATTTTCGCCATCTGACAGCTGTTATCTGTCGACCCCTGCTCTATTACATCATTGTTGTTCTGCTATTGATTGTTTATTAGTCAGATCGCCCCGTAGCTTTTCACTCTAAAGTCCACAGAGACGTGCTTTAATACGCTTGTGTTGAAAGTAACTTCATGTCTCACAGTTGTTTAGAGAGAAACAAGCAAGAAAAGCAATAATTCACCCTTTCCGGGGACTTGCAGTCTAAACTTGCACTCTATATGCACTGTACAGTGCACTACACTCAGCATAACTATGACTAGCAGCGCTGCAAGTTTTTGATTATTCTGTTCCTCTTATGTTTGTTCCAAGTCACTTGGAGCAGCGTTTGGGTGAACACATAACGTTGATGGATGTTGTGGCTTGCTTCTGGAGGTTTGTGTGTGTTGCTGGGTAAATGGGCGTGTATGCGTACATGCACTTGTTTGCTTGCTGGCGTTTCTCTTTGTTACTAGCAGGCACAGGGTTGCCTGCGTGCTTGTGTGTGTGTGTGGGTGTGTGTGTGTGAGCGCATGAGCTCGTCTTTTGCGCGTGGCGCTCAGCGGGGAAAATGAGGGGTTGCATATTGCCTGGAACAGCCGAGAATGGTTTTGGAAAATGGGGCCCCAGCACCTTTTGATGTGTCCCCCTCTTCATTCATGTGCTGCCAGTCCGCTGGCTTGCACTGGCCCCTCCATTTGTCTGATGGTTTCGATGGACAGAAATATGACGGACACAAAACACTCCTTACCCAGCAGCTGAAAGGCTCAAAACACTACTCCTTCAGTACGAGCGTGTGTGTGTATATTTGCGCCAGTGCGTATTATGATGTTGTGTTCTTTGTGTTTGTCTCTTCGTATCTAGCTCAGTGTCCTCACGTCTGCGCGTTCGCTCACACCCACTTGTCCCCCTTCTTGCAGCCACAGCAGCCCCGTGATTTTTCTGTCAGGCAGCAGCACAGACAGCTAAAGCAGTGCACCGTCCTGCAGGGGCTTTTTAGGGCAGCTAAAGCTCGGGGTCCTGCAGGGCCGCCCTGTCAGGAAGGCTACTCGACTGGAAATACAATACATGGCACACACACACACAGACTGGAAACAAGTGCACACAGACAATCCCACACGCACACACACGCACACACACGCGCACACACACACACACACACACACACACACACACAGATACACATGCACAAGTGTACACACAAACAGACACAACACATGAACATGCAGGCTGGATAAGCTGCCTCCTCTGTTAGGGGAGCCGCCCCTTCAAGGGCTTATTCTCCCAAACAACAGAGGAAGGGCCAGCTCTGCAGAATCCATCGCCTCAGATGGAAATCCTCAGTAGAAACCACCTTTTACTGATCTGTGTCAAAGAACGCCTACGTTCAGAATAAAATAAAACCTCGATGACCGTTAATTTGGCCGAGGATCTTGTTTGGTCTGGAAGGTTTTGCTCTTGAATAATTTTTTCCATCTTGTTGCATGATAAGACCGGCGCGGTTGATTCACATGCGAAGTTCCCGTCTCACTGTCACAATCTGCATAATCCCTCTTTCAGTTTTCACTGTATATGAACATTTTTGGCTGATGATGCTGCAGGCTGTTCGACAACCCACTCTTCTGTCATTGTGACAAAATGCAGAGCTCCAGGTTTTCATACTGTTTGTAGGTAGTGAAATATCAGAGGTGATTATTCGCGGGCTTTGCAAAATGCTGTTGTTTTAGACATCTTTCCATCAGTTTTTTAGAGGCTCACAAGGGCCCTCAGGAGGTCAGACATCAAACACTAAACAGGTGCTTGCCTGCAGGTCACTTCACCTTGATTTACAAATGGAGAATGGATTTAAAAGGAGGGTGAACCGGCTGATTGTTGATGTCTTAACCCAAGCCTGACACTACGGATGTGTGTAATCTACCTTTTGTGATTCAAAAGGGCGCACACTAATTTGTAGTCTGATCAACTTAATTGAGCTATTTCTGAGTGTGTGTGTGTGTGTGTGTGTGTGTGTGTGTGTGTGTGTGTGTGTGTGTGTGTGTGTGTGTGTGTGTGTGTGTGTGTGTGTGTGTGTGTGTGTGTGTGTGTGTGTGTGTGTGTGTGTGTGTGTGTGTGTGTGTGTGTGTGTGTGTGTGTGTGTGTGTGTGTGTGTTCACAGAGGGTCTTATGACAGTCCCACTCTGCTGTAGACGCTGTGGCAGATGTACAGGACAGATGCCTGTCTGCTCCGCTGCATCTGTAGCCTGGCTTAACCTAGCTCCTCCTCCTCACACACACACACACACACACACACACACACACAGCCGACCCCCCGTAGTGCCTGCTGTTGAATATGCGTCTCTTTTTGTGAATCTGTCTGGCACATTTTTGTCTCGCTTGTCACGCATTTCCTCGGTTTTCTCTGTCATTTTTATCTCTCCCTCTTCCCTCCATTCCTCACTCCGTCGCCTCTCCTCACTCTCTTTTATTCGCATTCACTAAACATTCTTTAGCACATTCTCTCAACCTAAATAAAGCCAGACAAAAATTCAACCTGCCACTTACATGAAGTTCCCCTGTCATTTGCATCTTGTCCACCACTCGGTGCGACACTTGTTCTGCATGGTTGTTTGCTCCCGTGCTCTGTCGGTTCAGCTCCTCGTCACATTTATTACGTGCATGTTGCATATACGGCCTGAATAACTGCACGTGTCTTATTAGTTCAGGTAAACGACCACCATCTGCATCACAAATCTGCTTGCAATGCAGTGGCTGCTAAACTGCGAGCCTTGCACATAAAAAAAGTATGATTTATTTGCTTGTATGCATGGCTGCATTGTCATCCCTTGTTGCGTGCTACTTTATATATTACATGTGGATGTGGCTTTGTGTCTGTTTCAGTTAAGATTAAAATGCTCATTACCCTTAATTCGTGTCTCTGAAACAGGGCATAGATTTCCTAGATTGCACTATTTTCTTTGAAATCTCCCTTTAGATATATTTCAATTTGAGTGTTTTAAATTCTTCCTGTCCTTCCTTTTTTTTTTTTTTTTTGTGTCATTTAAATTTTTGTCCGCATGCTACTCTTGTACAGGAAGTTAAGCCATGCGCTGGTCACTGTCTCTCTCACTTCTGCTTCTTTTCAGCTCTCAGCAAAAGACCTAATCTCCCTCTTTGCGTGTCTTTCTGAATGTGTAAGAGAAAGAGATAAGTGATTACTCAGGCGGCCCTTTTATCCCCGCCAGCGTCACTGATCCTTGCAATAATCATGAGTTTTAGTCACCATATTTCCTTCTTTACCGGAGGTTACTACAGTGTGTTGCATCACAATTTTGTCTTATACGGATATCTATAATGACGTCATCAATTGCAGACAGCCACTTAGTCAACAGGGCCTTCGTTATTCTCCTACTGTCACGCCATCTCATAAACTCTTGTTGCCTAAAATGATATGAAACTATTTTGTCTCACTGCTGGAGCCAGTTCCTATTTCCATTCTCTATTGTATCACCGTCCTTATTGACCTTTCGCTAGCCAGTTGCTAGTCAATCATAGCTATTAATGGTGCACAAAACACTGGCGTGACACTGTGGTTTGTCATGTGCCTGGCACAAGTTTACAAGACTACTTATGCTAATTAGTGAATGGGCAGCTCTGTTTGGATGATGAAAAGTCTACAGCTATGTATTTTTACTTTATTGCTGTGAATAGCCTTTGTTAATATGACTAGAGTTTTTTTCACCCACATTGTCCTCTGCATTTGATACATAGTGTGTCATGAGGTTTTTCCCCCGTTTTGCATATGTTTTTAATCTCTTGAAGTCTTGATTTCCCCCTGAATTTCCCCATCTCTTGAACTTTTCCCCACTATTTGCCATGCATACATTTTGTGTCCACTTTGTGCAGTATTGTGTTGAGGTTGCGCTAGTCTCACATTAAGTAAAATATTCGAACCCAAGATGATTTTTATGGCTGCAACATTACATCAGATGGAAATATTTTAGATGTCCTGCGCATCATTTTATACACATTTCCCCAAAACTCAGACTGACATGTTTGGTATCTTTGTAAACTTGGGTTCCCCACTAGAATTTAATATCAAATTCTGTGGGTTTGAACAATGCTTGGCTACACAACACCAGTTTGTAAAGATGGACCCACCACTGTTATTCATTCGATCGCAGGATATTCTGTTTCATCTGATTGTTGCCACATGTGGGGCAACTTCGCTATCTACTGGGGGATTATTTTAGGGAAAGTTGTGGATAGCAGTGCGTTCAGAGGGCATTGCACATGACAATACTTTGAAGAATGACTGTGAGAGAAAGCTTAATTTGATGGTGAAGCATTTCTGTCTTGACGGGGGGATCGGTCTCTCCCCAGCTCGGCCACAGTGGTCTGGAATGGTGTGGTGAGCAGTGAAACAGTGTTAACCACAAGCCAGGGCTGTCGCACGAAGCCTACCCGACACTAGTGTGAGATTCTGGTCTCATAAAATAACTATGCGGCAATGTTTCTGAATATTTACTCATAGCCTTGGCCCAAATAAAAGATGACATCGATTTTGGAGCCAGAGTTATGTGGCTGGTTCAGCGTTTAGCTTTCTGGGAGGAATTGGTTAACAAGGTAACAACTGGAGTTTGCAAGGTGGTGATAGGAAAAAAAATAATAGATTTTTGTTATTGATTAATCTGGCACAAATCTAGTCTATAACATATCAGAAAACCCTTTAGTTCACTATATGTTAAGTTTATTTTTTCCACACTGCTTGCTCTATTTGACTGTGTGAAACCCAAAGATGTTCAGGTTACTCTCAGGTTAAGTCAAAGAAAAGCGTCATATCCTCAAGAATAACTGAGCCAGGGTGCTCTAGTGGTTAAGATGCATACCATGCAAACCACAATGTCTCCAGTTTGATTCTGACCCAGGACATTTGTTACATGCTGTAGCTGTCCGTCTCCATGTTTCCCATCCAACTGTTGCTATCAAATGCAGGCAAAAGTGACACAGACTTTTAAAAAAATAAATAAAAAAAAAGCGTGTGTTTTATCTGTGATGTCACCCTTCCTGCAGGTCTTGCAGGTCACAGGCATCGTCAGAGGTGTCCAGTGACATGTGCCCTGCAGGCCTGACATCAGTAGGTTTGGACTAAACGTAATCAATCAGAGCTGTGAGCTCGGGAGCCTCCCTGGGGTTTCTGCGTCTGCATCTGAGCATGACGCTGATAAGTGTATTATTCACCGAAGCCCAGAGGAAGGTTATGTCATTTAATGTACACCTGAGGAAAAGAATTAGCTGTAGCACATCCTTGCAAATAAGTCAGAAATGTGTGAATCAACACACGTCTTTTGAATGAGCTTGAGTTGTGTGCACCTTTTTTTTTTCCTGGCTTGATTTCGGGAAAGGAAAATAATTTTCTCCATGTGGTGCGTAAATGGTATCAGATTGCATCGGATCACTTAAACGGCCTTGAATGTTTGGAATTCTAGGATCGCACCTCCATCATTCTCGGTTAAATCTGCCGACGACCAGTGACTTTGAAAACACTGGTTAAACAACGGAGTGCAATTTCATGTTGCCATGAGACTCAAATTGCAGCTTTTACCCAGAAAAATAATTGTCTCATTGCATAGCGAAGTGAGAAATAAAACGTTTCCCAGTCCATTATGAAATGGATAAACTAAAATCCCTCTCCGCTTTCCTCCTCCTCCTCAGCACCCACCCTCCCACACACACACACACACACACACACACTGTGAGGGGCCCCTTGCTTTTCATAACAAAGGCCCCGTCTAACCCGAGCGTGCGGCCCAGTATTGCGTGGCAGAGTGGAGAGCTGTGTGTGTCTGAGTGGGAAGCCCTCTGAGCACCCCGGCGTGTCAGGTGTCACCGACATCTGTGCATGTGCGCCGATTGGGTCAGGGTGCGTTAATGTCCATGCGTGTGACGCGTCTTAATTGTGCATCTAAGCCCAATATTTGACCTCCTTGCTTCTCAGCCCCGCATAAACTCTTCTGCTGTCCCGAAATATTAAAATAATTTTAGGCTTGTTTGTGTAAAGGAGGTGTGGGGGAGGTGGGAGGGCTTGGCGGAGTTGACAGAAGTAATTGGAGCGCGGACCTTGCAACATTTTGACACGAGATGAGGAATCTTTGCTGGTGAGCTCAGCTCTGCTGTTTTTGTTTTTTCAGCTCTGGTGTTTTCTTTTTTCTCTCTTCTCTCTTTCGCCCCATCCCCTCCAAGCCCCGCTCTTCCCCGTCTCCCCCTCTCCCTTCTCTTCTCCCCCGTGCTCCTCTCTCTTTCTCCTCACTGTCCCTCTGAGCCGGTCATTAATGGTCCAGCCCACCCCCACCTCAGATGGACCCAGCTGGGGGAGAACTTAGCTTTTTGGCTAGCAGACTGTGCAGGCTCTGAGGCTTTCCAGAGGTCATTGCGAGTGTACTGTATGTGTGTTTCTGTATGTTCTCATTCCATACTTGACTCTTTTGTTTTTTAATCCGTCTACACTTGAGCGCTGCCTTTCAAAACCCACATGACAAATATATAAAATGTGACCTCCACACTGCCCCCTGACGCTTCCTCTGCTTCAGCGATACACCCCGGATCACTTCAGCCCATCAGATGGCCTGTTAATGAGCATCTTTCTGTCTCTGTCATCTTGCAGAGAAGCGATGAGGAATTACCTGAAGGAGCGAGGTGACCAAACTGTCATGATCCTGCACGCAAAAGTTGCACAGAAATCCTACGGCAATGAGAAAAGGTGAGTGAAATGTGGCAGCCTCTTCTTCTGGTCGTGATAATCATTGGAAGTGAGAGACAAATAAAAAGACTGCAAGGTTTTTGAAGCTTTAACAGATTTGGAGATGGAAATATACCTAATATGTATCAGTACTTTATCTGGATCTGTGTCCACTGTGGGATTAATACTTCACATCCACACAACCGATGTCTGGTCAGTGTTGGTGTAGTTCATCGTGTTGGGAAATAGGCTTATTTGCTTACTCACTGAAAGTTGGGAAAGAAGATCGACACCCTTCCCGTGTCTGTTCGATAAATATGCAGCTTCAGCCTGCTGCCTGTTACTTAGTTTAGCCCAAAGACTGGAAACGGTGTAAACGGCTAGCCTCGCTCTGTCTGAAGGTAACAAAATCCACCTGCCAGCACCTGTAAAACCCACTGATGTGCAGGTTTCATCTGGTTTGTTAAATCCCAAAACTGAAATGTGAAAACAGCAAGTTGAGTTGTTGTTTACAGGGAGGTTGTGTGTGCCAGACTATTTCTTGGCCATAAGATAGCTTGCTGTTTCCAGTCTTTATTGCTAAGCTAAGCTAACTGGCTGCTGGCTATAAGAGACATATCAAATATCAGATTGGATCAGAGAGAGATCAGGCTTCAAATTTAACTCCCAAAATGCCAAATGATTCCCCTAAAGTAAAAAATAGTGTGCGAGTGTGTCGACCGCTTATCAAGAATGATGTTTAAGAGGCCTTTGCACACACTGACCTATTGTTTAGTACAAACAGCCTTAAAGGGGTTATTAGCGTCATGTAGAAACACAAACCTGTCCTCGCCGTCTAACCCGTGTCCACCTTTTGAGAAGTGGCCCCCCCCACTGCAAGGTTTCATGGAAGGGTAATGTATGTCACTCAAGGGGATCAGGCTAAGGAGTGACTGGAAAACACACACCCCTGCTTGCCTCTGTGGAGCCTCGGCACCCTCGACCCTCATCACCTCCCATGTCGCAGGAGGTCAGGGGAGGAAACGAGCGCCGTGCGAGGCCACATTCAGGTGAAGGCAGCAGAGAGGAGGAAGGAAAAGGAGAGGGAGCGGGGGAGAGGGGGTTAGGAGCGATGGGAATAGGGGAGATAAAAGGCTCCTGGGGGAATGCGCTCGTCAAACCGTGGAGCATTTAGGCGAAAGGGTTCAAAGGCGAGAGCAAACAGGTCTCAGAGGTTCACAGAGCAACTTAACCTGTGTGGCTTTGCTGCCATTTCCACGCAAGTGCAGGGACATCACTGGCTGTCGCAACCCAGACTCGTTTTTTTCCCCCCTCCACTGCTCTCTTGAACTCAAACTCTTTTCCTCCTCAAGCCCTTCCTGTAACTCTGCTCTCACCTTTCTGCCTCTCACCCGCAAACTTTTTATAGCTTCCCCCCCCTCTCTCGCTCATTATGCAACTCTCTTCAGGGCTCCATCCTCCGCCTGTTTTCTTTGCCGAGCCGCAGCGCTGCTTGCGATCACATCAGGGCTATCTCTCGGTAAATCAGCCGTCGCGGGCCAAACTCCGAGACACCTCGGCGAGTTGGAGCAGGAGAGAAAAGATGGACAGAGGTTGAGGCTGCGATGAATTCCTCAGATAAATTGGAGCCGTCTCGTCCAGTTTAAAGTGACACCAGTGAGGCAAATGGCAGTGAGAGGAAGCACTCAGATGCTTGTCACACGCCTGCTTGTACAGGCTCAGTGTCGGGGGTTGCTGGATTGCGAGTTGCTCAATGTCATGCTGATGCAGGGCTTAAATTTGGGTGCTCAGTAAAAATCACAATATCTGTAACCAATAGAGAATTCAGCCAGATCATAGGCAGATATCTGAACGTGTCCCAAAGGGATTTCTGCTGTATTACAGTAACACATCCAAAGTCAGGTTTCAACATCCTTTGGCTCGCAAAACTCCACAGTGTTCACGGTGCACATGTGTCCGTCTGGCACCTTCTGATTACTTCTGTCCGTCTCATAACAAGGGAGCCCAAGAGAGCCCATGAAAGTGCGCGCATGGAGAATGCAAATGTGCTGTCTTTCTCTTTCTTGCTGCCTCTTTCTGTCTGCGCTTTTTATAGGAGGTGAAAGTAGACAAACACCCACAGAGACAGACACCGGTGTTGCGAAATAGGTCGCTTTCCAGTTCCACACTGACGCACACATGAATTCATTTGGAGGAGCTGCTCTCACATTTGATTATGGCTAAAGTTGACATTTTTCTTAATGAAGTTCTGTACTTGACATCAGAAAACATTCCAAGGGAGAAGAGCAGGATATGTATGAAATCCTTCGATGGAAAAAAAAAAAAAAAAAAGTAACCCATTTTCTTGAAACTCTGGTTTATATTTATTTCAGCAGATCAGTTTCATGCCGGACTGCTCATAATAACATCTGCAAAATTGCCCTCGACAACTTGAGGAAAGAGCATTTAGTTCAGTTGTACATAACAGTGTGTTGATAAAAGTTTCTTACGGACTTGTTGAAGCTTGAAGTACAGCTCTGCCCTCTTCTGGTGTGAATAAAGTGATGCACGCTGTCCAGCTTGTTCTATTTAAAGAGGTGTCACACTTGTTTTTGTTCAGTTGACAGCCAGACTAAATTACTGTCTTGTGCAGCGGTTGTGTTTTGAAATGCACTTTTCTCTGTTGATATGTTTGACCCTTTTGAGGACACATTAAGTTGAAGTTAATCTTAAAATCACTGCCACAACGTACAGATGTTATTTTATTCAATTTTTTGTCCGGTTCAAGTGGATTTAAAATATGGTTACATTCACAGTGCCAGGCTGGAATATTAATTACTGGAGCAAAAAGGGTCACAAAGCATCTGCTAATCTAAAACCGAAGGAGAAAAGGGGGGCGTCTTGCAGATGGCTCTTCGGATTTGAGTCCAGAAAATCCTAAATGTTTGTGCATGTGTCCAGGTTCTTCTGCCCCCCTCCCTGCGTTTACCTGATGGGCAGTGGCTGGAAGAAAAAGAAGGAACAGATGGAGCGGGACGGCTGCTCCGAGCAGGAGTCGCAGCCTTGTGCCTTCATTGGCATCGGCAACAGCGACCAAGAAATGCAACAGCTTAACTTAGAGGGAAAGGTACAAATACACACATAGTGTCATTTACCTTCACACAAAAATCATAATTGAAATGTGAGCTTTGTTCTTGTGTGACCACTAATGTGCTCTGACTTTCCTTTACCCGCTCCCTCCCCTCCCTCCCACCTGTATCACCAGAATTATTGCACAGCCAAAACCTTGTACATATCCGACTCCGACAAGAGAAAGCACTTCATGTTGTCCGTCAAGATGTTCTACGGCAATAGCGCTGACATCGGTGTCTTCCTCAGCAAGAGGATCAAAGTCATCTCCAAGCCCTCCAAAAAGAAGCAGTCCCTCAAAAACGCTGACTGTAAGTTTTTTTTTTTTTGCGCTTATCTGCACCGCGCACACATTTACCGATGACGGGAGTGCACACACATCAACGGCTTTTGAGACTAAGCTCTCTCATTTGTCGATAGCTGCGGTGTGTGTTGCAGTCAAACATGTTTACTTTTTGGCTATATTCTCCAGTCGCGTCTGTGTTTAACTGCTGGAAAACAATCAGCCATTGAAATAGATTCTACATCTGTCAACAGCAGCATGGATGTGAAAATCAATGAATGTGATAATGTTAATTTAACAGACTTAAGCTATGGTTATAACCAGTTATTATTCCCCATTTAAGTCTAAATCTTTTAGAATTTTTAGAATAAACTCTTTTTCTCTCTTTTTTATTAACAGTCTTTAATCTCAACTTTTGTTTATTTTACTATCTATTTGATGTACATTTACTTTGTTTCTTTGATTTTTTTTTTGTTGTTGCTTAAATTCTGATTTATTTTGTTGTAACTCCTGTTCTGAAGGGCGCTGTGACAACAGTTTATCAGTGTTGTTATTATTTCTGACCACTAGAGGTCAGTAGCGCAGCTCCACATGCACGGCCACTAACTCAGATGTGCCACAAGAAGCAAAGCTGCAGTGTACACATCAACTCCTCCGCTGAGATGACCACGCCGTTAACACAGCCGACCTGTGAGCAGCATGTCATGTTTGGGTCGTTATGTAACCTGTGTGTGTGTGTGTGTGTGTGTGTTTTCTCGTTGATGTTTGTCCACAGTGTGCATTGCGTCAGGGACCAAGGTGGCGCTGTTCAACCGGCTGCGGTCCCAAACGGTCAGCACACGCTATCTACACGTGGAGGGCGGCAACTTTCACGCCAGCTCCCAGCAGTGGGGCGCCTTTTACATCCACCTGTGTAAGCCGCACTCAGCTCAACTGCTACTGTAACACACACACACATACAAAAAACCCACTGAATTCATATAGAAAAGCGTCAAACAGTAAGATAAGCAATGTAGTTTGACAGCTTGTCACTTTGTCCTCATGTTGTGAATGTAACTCTCTGTATTATAGTAATTACACAGCCGATTCGCCACCGACAAAGAAAGTGATTGATTGATTAATGTGGGTTTGAGTAAATGGAGAACTTCGAGGCTCGTGGGCGGCTCGCTGCAGTGCTCACCGCTTCCTTGTGTGTTTTTTTTAGTGGATGACGAGGAGTCAGAAGGAGAAGAGTTCACTGTGAGAGACGGTTACATCCACTACGGCCAGACAGTCAAGCTGGTGTGCTCCGTCACCGGCATGGCCCTGCCCAGACTGGTAAAAGAAACGCATCATTTCAGATTCGATCGATCACAGCAGAAATAGAAACTTTAATTATGCCAGCGGGGGAAGTTGATTCATTACAGCAGCGGCAGCTAAGAGAATAGAATAAAGGAAAATAACAGTCTTCATTTTGTCTTTATTGTAAAGGAATAGTACAACATTTTGGGAAATATAGTATGTGCAGTAGTATTTTTTGGTCTGGCAGACGACCACTTGTAAGACGGCAGTTTTTACTCTTTGGTTTTCGTAGACGTAACAAACAGGATACTTATTTATTACCGAACTTTAGAGGCTAACTGTTCCGACTGTAACCATTTCCTAGCTCTTTAATGGACAGATATGAGAGTGGTATCAATTTTCATCTCATCTAACTTTTGGCGAGAAATGTTTTCTAAAATGCCGAACTACAAAAGACAACATAAAGCCTTTGTTTGTCCAAAGAACGTTTTCCTAAGTCTTTTTTTCCCTTTTGAATCATGTCCCTTTCTTTTATTAATTTCTTCCTTGTTTTCTTTTTCCTTCCTCCCTCCTTTTTTTTTTTTCACCCTCCCCCTTGTCTCCATTCTTCCATCCATCTTTCAGCTGGCTAAACTCTCTCCCCGTCTCTTTCCCTTTTCAGATCATCCGTAAGGTCGACAAGCAGACAGCACTGCTGGACGCCGACGACCCCGTCTCCCAGCTCCACAAGTGTGCCTTCTACCTGAAGGACACGGAACGCATGTACCTGTGCCTTTCCCAAGAAAGGATCATCCAGTTTCAAGTGAGTGCCAAGCACCCAAATCGCCCAAAGAAAAGAAATAAACATTAAACCTACACCTGCCAGCTCTTTCCGTGTACACATCAGGTCACTTCGCCCTCAGAACCAGTTAGTCTTACATTCACAGAGGATGATTGCTTTAGCGTTCTCGCTGTAGCTTTGAGTGGACTTTTTTTTTTAGATAGAATATTTTTCTTTGAAGAGTGTGCAATCCACTCACGTCCTGCAATTTTTACTTACTTGGACATCTGATTGCAGTCCTGAGGTCAGCAGGCTTGATTGTGTGTAATAGTTGGTGGTTATTTCTGCCCCTGCTGTGCATTAAGGTCACGTCCGTCTCCCCACTTTCTCCCCCTCTGCCAGGCCACTCCATGCCCAAAGGAACCAAACAAGGAGATGATCAACGACGGCGCCTCCTGGACAATCATCAGCACAGACAAGGCCGAATACACTTTCTACGAGGGCATGGGCCCCGTCCACTCGCCTGTCACCCCCGTGCCTGTGGTAGAGAGCTTACAGGTACGCACCGAGGAGACGTTCGGCTTTGCTCTACTTCTGTAGAGCGTGAATCTGCTCACATCGTGGGCGCACTCCTCTTCTTTTTTTTTTTTTATGTCAGCGAGGTTACTAAAGCATCTTCTTCCTCTGCAGCTAAATGGTGGCGGCGACGTCGCAATGCTGGAGCTGACAGGACAGAACTTCACTCCAAATCTGCGGGTCTGGTTCGGAGACGTCGAGGCGGAGACCATGTACAGGTGCGTCTTTGCTTCAGTTTCATTCTCCTTAAAGGTTAGACCTGTACATTTACTGTATTATTTTGCTTGTAACCCCCCCCCCACACCGCTTTTTATGCACACTGCAATGTCCCAGGCTGTTTGAAGGGCTCTTTCCATTTCTTGGCCAAAATGAGATCCATTGTCTGCAACAGACTAGCTAGAATTTCTCTAATTCCACATTAGCATTCAAATCGTCTATTACAACTAATTTGAGGATTTATTAGGGATCGTCCTGTCATGCCTAATATTATAAATTTGAATTATTAAAAGCTTTCAAAACGCTCTCCGTCAGGCTTAATGTTGCCGATCCTGTGAATGCTTAATGGCAGAATTGCTTAATGCAAGAAATAAATACTCATAACAGCTTTGGGGATTTAGCCAGCCATCTAAATCAGATGTGTCAAGTTGTATAATCTGTCCATCCTTCTTCCTCAAACCTGTGCGGTGCTCATTATGCCAAAACATTTAAAGAGCCAAGGCACTGCAATGTTCCACCCTCGTAAAATGCCATTTCCTCAGCCTTCCCCCTGCCACGTTGAGTTTTATGGACTGATTAGATGTTATGTGTTTATCAGTGCCACCCACCAAGCTTTAAGTCAGGGACGGCGGAGGAACATGAAAGTCCACGATGACAGCGGGACCTCCCTGACTGCAGAGTTACAGACCCCTGAAATCTATATGTTTGTTTAGTTTTTAGCCATTTTTACCTTTATTTGACAGCAGAGATACAGACAAGAAGATCTGTGGATTTGTCCCACAAATATCATTGTAGCTCCATATATAATGTGACCCGCTTGTAGATAATTAAATCCATCACAAGTGATACATATATAGCTATCATATCACAGGATTACACATACCATGACAGAGGCAAGTATTCATAACGTCCCTGTTTAAAATCAGTTTATTATCCCAGTGGACAGAGAAAAGCAGCACATCCTCACCACTGAGATGTTAGAACAAGGGAATGTTTGGTAATTTTGCTTCTGTCAACCAGTAAACTGATCAGTGGAGTAACTTGTTTTCATTTTTGAGCTGATGCTGTTTAAATGTTACTATTATAAATAATGGATTCCTTCATTCTGAATGAAAGCTCTTCCACCCAATATTTAGTTTTAAGATCCTAAGTTGCACATTGGCATCACTCTTTGTGTTTGTTTTCCACCGAACACTCCACAGGTGCGCGGAGAGCATGCTGTGCGTGGTGCCCGACATCTCCGCCTTCCGCGAGGGCTGGCGCTGGGTGCGGCAGCCCGTCCAGGTGCCCGTCACGCTGGTCAGGAACGACGGCATCATCTACTCCACCACGCTGACCTTCACCTACACGCCGGAGCCCGGGCCGCGGCCACACTGCAGCGCCGCCGGGGCCATCCTGCGGGCCGGAAACTCCAGCCTGCTCAGCAGCAACAGCCAGGAGCCCGGCTCCGGCGTCTACGGCCCCAACAGCACCTCCAACGCGGGAGTCACATCCTCATCCTCCACCGCCGCAGCTGTGGTGTCCTAACGCACACAGGGGGCCACCCAGTACAATATGCCTTGAGAGCAAATGTACCACAAGGTATAAAAAGACTATGGGAAATAACAAACAAAAACTGACTCACTCTAAAGTGCTGCGTATTAATTTTTGGATACAAAGAAGCTGAAATGGAAAACAAAAAAATCGGTGGGAGAAAGGAGCAAACGCAGGGGAAATCTGAAGGAGGAGCGACATCACAACGGTGTCCGCCAACGGGAATAAGCGAAAGTGCTCCTTGACACGCCCCCTCTCCTGTGGTTACTTTAGGGACCTGCCTATCCAGTTCTGGTGTTTGGAATGAGTGAAGTTCCTGCAGGCTCAGAGCACCAGCACCTTTCTACGGCTGTGAGAACGGAAACCACAACAACAATACATCCACCGCGTACAAAAAAAATAAAAAATTCTCTTTAAAGGAAAAGTACTTTCCCCCTTCCCCAAACCCGCCTTCCACTACTCGTTTTATAATTATTCCTTCTCGTTTCGTGTTATTTTGCCTTCGTTTGTGGTTTCCTAAAGGGGGCTGGATGTGTTGTTGTTGGAGGGAGCGCAAGGATGCAGAGGGACACACAGAAAACGTGACGATAACATAGTTTTTATGGACCAAGGATCTTGTATAAGCTTTAGTAAAGGTACATTTTTCTCCATACCTTTTTTGTATTAAACATATAGTACACTTTTGTTACCAAATAGTTTCTATTCTTCCTCTGAGCTTGGGCTTTGTTTTCCCCCTTTGAGGTCCAAAATCCCAACCTGTATGTATGTTAATGCGACCTTACTACAAACGCCTGCTTTTTCAGTCTTTGGATTGAACTTGTTTGTTTTGTTTTGTTTTTTTGATACTCTTGCTTCTTCTGTTGGGGGAAAAATCTGAAGTCTGGGTTCTTCATTCACATAAGCGAAGGTTGTTTTCGTTTTTTTTTTTTTGTCGTGTTTTTTTTTTTTAAATTGGGGAATAACCTCAGAGGGCCTATGTTTTATCATTGGCTTTTATGAAGTCTTTAAAAAGAAAAGCTTTAAGCAACGCCTCTGCCTTGCCTGCAATACTCTATGTGCGCTATGTCTCCTTTCGGAAAGTATACACATCAGTACATCTCACATGGAGCCATAGCAACACTTGCAGAATACATGAAAAACTAGACTTCCATGGTTACGAAAACAAGTCAGTTTGTCATTTTCAAACTAACGTAACAAGCGTGGTCATCGACTTAAAAGGATAGCCTTAGTACTGTATATTCTTACTGTGCACACAGTCAAAGCGGTCACATATCTAATATCCTGTATCTGTCGCTCTATTGGTCACTGTCAGCCTATCAGATAATGTAGTCAAACTTGTCTCTGAAAACTGCACCCAGCGAGGTGTCTTCCAGTGTGTGCTGTGGTTCTGGTGGCATTTTAACTCCAGTGGTTTTCCAAAAACACGGACACTTTTCAAATTTGATGTGGCCTTACCGAAAAAAAAGAAGAAAAAAAAAAACTTAAGAAAAAAAAAAAATCACCTTTTTCTTATCTGCTGTTTACTCGCCTTTGGAGGAACCTGTGCATAGCACAACAACAAGCTACCGCCTCGCTTCTTATCACGGGAGCTCTGCTGTTTTGAGCTCATCGCCGCGGCTCCAGAACCACCTTGTCATGCAAAGCAGCCTTCTGAAGGATCTCTCAGCCTTCGTTTTTGGTGTACAAGTACAATATGCCCGTTTTTTATTCTCATGCGGTGCCCAGCACCTTCTCACTTTTGGTACAATGTCTCACGAGCACTGTAAGCTCTTTTTCAGCCTTCTTTCTTTTCTTTCTTTTTTTTTTTTTCTAAAAGAAAAAACAACAACAGATCTCCTGTGGTTTATTATCTTCGCAGAAACAAGCGTGTGTACATTGTAAACTCACTGTCCGAGTAGTTGCACTCATCTGTGTTCATGGCGACCGCGTCTCCTGTAGGAGTATAAAGGCCTTCTAAATGTGTATTATTGAAGATGTGCATTTCCAAACATAACAGCAATATTGTACAGGTCATGTCATCGTCTTTGTGCGCCTGAGCACTAGTTCACCAGCCAGCAAATAGGAGTGTGCGTGTAAGTGTGTGTGTGTGTGTGTGAGAGACGGTCATATGTAGTTGCTGTAATGGATTATTGAGTCAGACTCCATTTCAAAATGTGCTCCAACAGCTCTCCAAAAACAAAAAAAACTAAAAGAAAAACCTCGAGCTTCATCGGGTTTTTCTGTCTTCCACCCGGATCCAAATGTCTGATAATTGTGGATAAACATTCAAAGGCAATACTTGTGATTTTAGTATTACAGTACGACTGTATACGCTTCCTGGGAAACAGAACAAAGGATACTGTAACTTGAATGTCTGCTTAATGAAGTATTTCAGAATATTTCTTACAAGCCCTTGAAATAGGAACAAAAAAGGATTCGCTTGCACCCACATCAAAGTTTTAAGAAAAAGAAGAAAAAAAAATTAAGTTATGCCCCCATTTTTCGCCACCCTTGCCCACCTGTCAGTCATTAATGTTAAATGTTTTATATTGTAATATTGATATTTTTTAAATTATTGGTACAAAGTCTCCCCTTGTCTTATGTCAAACAAAAAAAAAGAAAAAAAAAAAAAAAAAGAAAAGTGCATTATTGCCCGTGCTGCCTCGGTTGGCCTGGGAGTGTATTTTTTTCCAGAGAGGCCACTTCCTGTCTGTCCAGGAATCGCGGAGGAAGCGGTGCTGCAGCCGCAGTGTAGCATCCGAACCCGAACGTTTGCTCCTCCGGTGACGAGCTGCAGGTCGACCTGAACCCTTTACTCTGCAGGATGGAGGTCACAAAATCTTTAACTGTAGATTTTTAACTTTTTTTTTTTTTTTTTTTCTACGTTTACTAGCTCTAAATTCAGCAAGTTTTTAACATAACCTCTGCGTCAGCATCACGTCCCCCCCCCCTTTTTTCTCTCCCAGCGAGCTTGGATATTTTTGGGCTTTTGTTTACACGTCGAGTCGCCTCTTTCAGGCTAAGCACCCCTGGCTCCTCTTCATCTCCTCATGAGACTCTGAACAGAGCAGCTTTGTCGCATTCGCTCAAACTGATAAAGGGTGCATGCTTTTATTTTTTTTTAATTTTCTTTTAGGGGAGGGGGGGGGGGAATAATGTGTCGCCTTGACAATCTGAGCTGGTTTACAGTTTATTTTGCTCTAAAGTCGCAGGAGTTTTTCGAAGAGACGGGGAGGATACAGAACAACTTGATAACACGCCTCACTCAGAAAGGGGACGAACTGTCAGAAGCGGTTTGAAACAAACAAAAAAAAAAAAATGTTACATGCCTTCTTTTTAAAGAAACGCACGCTCTCATAACCTTGGCGACTAAGCTTTCAGAGAGGAAAACAAAAGAAAAAAAGAATCTCATCAGCATTCGCGATGCTCTTACGAAACATCTTAACCGGTTTCTCTCTCTCTCTCTCTCTCTCTCTCTCTCTCTCTCTCTCTCTCTCTCTCTCTTAGCGTGTCTGCTCATATTTGTGTTGCTCTTCCAAAAGCAGCTGCTCTTGTGGTTTTGTTTTCTTTTATTATTTTTTTTTTTTTTTAAATAATGAGCTCTGAACAATGTATGTATCCTCTAATATGCCAAATGTCTTTTATAATGTAGTTTTCATGCACTGCTAAACAAAACAGGGCAGAGTGAGAGGCAGCTTTAAACAAATAAAACAAAAACAAAACAAAAAAAAAGGAGTGTGGAGCCCTTCTCTGTCGCACTCAGCCTTACTTCTCCTAAAGACTATTTGGCTGTTTGCACTACAGAGCGCTAACCTTTGTTTCTCTCTTACACATTTCATCCTCACTCTTTATCGCTCATGTTTGTGCATGTACATTTGGAGTTTTCTCACACCTCCTCCCCCCTCCTTCCTTTTTTTGTTTTTAACATGCAGCCTGTAATGCTTAGCTTTGCTACAGTTGGATCACTTTTCTTTGTTTTTCTTGTTGTCGTCGTCGTCGTCATCTCCCTCCACCACCTCCTCCTCCTCCTCTTCTTCTCCATGTCCTTTCACTATCTTTCACTCTCACTGTATCTGTGTATTATTCTAGTAAATGGTAAGCAGAGGTGTCATTGTGGTAGTATACTCAGTGCTCAAAGGGTTGCTGATGGTAGAAACCTGTGCCGTTTGTAACATTTAGCAATAACGTCAAAACAAAGGGGACGGTTTTTTTGATAACATACGTTAGTTTGTTTTTGTACATATTGCAGCTCCAGATCATGCTCAAATCTGTATGTCATTAAAAGAAGAAAAAAAAAAAAAGAGAGAAAAAAAACTTGCAATATTGGCATAAAAATGAGAAATAAAAAAAGTGATATAAAATCTCAGTGTGTGTTATGTTTTTAATCGTAAGCATGGACGTTTTTACACTTTACTCCAAATAATTCAGCCTTTAACTGACAGTACAAATGAATAACCCAGACTTGTGTATTTTTTTAATGTAAAACATGAACATGTTAAGCCATTTACATCGTTCCATGTCCCCGTGAAGGCCGATAGGGCTTTGGGCATCTACCAAGCCCAAATGGAGCTCTTATCCCTGGGAAGAGGTCCCAGCAGATTGCCGCTTTTCTTTCTACCACTTGTCTGGGCCCTAATGCCCTCAGTCCTTTAGATCCACTTTTATTAAAGCCGTTAAAAGCTCCAAGTTATTCTGCCCCAAGTCTTTGCTGACGCAGCCGCGCGCCCGACGCTTTATATGGTCAACCAGACGACGTGGGTTATGCGGGAGATGTGTTGTGTGTCTGTACATAAAAGACTATTCCCAGAACCACTTCAGCACGTCAATAACAAACCTGTGAAATCACTGCGATTACATTCAGTTTAATGCGCCAGCAGGTTTAACAGGGCGTCTTGTCGAAATAGGCACATTATCAAGAAAACAGAATCTCAATGAGAAGTAAGAATTTACACAACAGCGTTTAGGTCGTACAGTTAACATGATACAGGAGAACGAAATGGGAGTAAGTTGCTACATTGGCGCTGCTATATTTAACAGTATGGGTCCGGGGGGGGGGAAATCAGGTGGGTGATGGCGGGAATGAACCCTTTGAAGAAGAGAGAGGATACAGGTGTTCAAAGTCCCACAAAAAGACAAGGCCTCTGCAGTTCCCACAGAACACACAGTACAGCCCCCCTTAGGCACACATATACACACACACACACACACACACACACAGTGGGTCAAGGACAAGAGCAGAACTGTTTGTGCACCGGAGGACTGTTCTGAAGCTACTGAGCACAGTTACGCTTGCAGAGTGACAGACATAAGAGCCCGTGCTGCATGCACTGCATGCCCGTGCATGCGAGCGCCATCGAAAAGAAATAAAGAAGCATGATGGAGATCTGAAGCCGCTTTCCCAACCTGTTCGCATTGCTGCTGATTATTCTGTGCTGTGGTTTTGCCAATTTCCAGAGAGTCAAGTGTTTGAAATGTGAAATCCATCACAGTCGGTGTTAAAGAAATGGGCCGACATTTTGGAATAAGAGCTCTGCTTTCTCGCTCGTTAAATCCTGTGCGGCAGTTGGCATGCAGAGAGTTAGAACGCAAACAGGACTGAACAAGGAAGATGTTTGTGTTGTTGTGATCTTTGAAGGGTTCCTGTTACTACTAGTCTTGCTAGCTGCAAAGCGAACCACCTCCCAGCTCCAGCTCCAGCTCCAGCTCCATACTTAACACAGACACGAAAGTGGCATCGCGCTTCTCATCTAATGTGTGACAAGAAAGCAAAACATGACATTTAGAATATAAAAACATTTACATTTTGAATTGTGGTCAGGGGTCATGTCCTGGAAATTATACATTACTTCCAGCTAAGCTACTCACCTTAAGGTGTATTTAGTAGCCAGCTTTTGATCACATCAAATGATCTTCATCAGCATATGGACTCAGTTGTCACGGAAAAAATATAGATGTTCGAATTCCACTTTTAAGAACTTTTTTTCCATGTTGGCTTAAAAGTTTCAGTCTTGACCGTGTCTACAACAAACTCAAGGATGAATCTGATATGATCGAAGGCTCCACAGTGGTTACTGAATCGCCCTTCAGTTCATCAACAGAAGTAATCGTGTAAGAACGTCACCTTGGAGCTCTTTTTAACAAATTGCCAGTCGTGGTTTTTCCTCACCTTCCCTGAGGCACCAGGTGGCTGGAGTTTACCGCATCGGAACTGTTTTCGTTAGAGGTTAGCGAGACTTTTTATTTTGTAATTTGGATGAACTGATTTTGTGCAGTCTAATCCCTCTGGCACTGATTGTGATTGTGGATATTTCTCACCTTGTGCATGGTGTATGGAAAGACTATTTGGTCCCTGTACAGTTACATATGTGTTTACCACTTACTGTGTCATGGGAGCAACTAAAATGTAGTTAAAGAAAGCATATTGAGTGCATTAACTGGTATTCTGCTTCACAACCCTTGCTGTGTTAGGCATTAAGCTTGGAGACATTTGGCTGTGTTGATGTGCTGTGAGAGCGCCTCTGCTCCACAGTCACTGGCTATTGTAGCCACGTCATGTCACACTCCGAGCCAAAGCAACGCAGCTGCTCGTTGAGTAGTCATATAAGCACGGTGAGGGCTTTAAGTTAAAACAACACACCGCAGAGTGTTCGGACTAAAGGCAGAGCTCTTACGCACACACACACACACACACACACACATTTCTATCCAGTTTAAGTCAGCTCACTCCAGGCAGCTGCACGGATGCCGGTGTAGGTGAAGCGTGTGCTGGCTCCACTTGGCGGGGTATGACCATTCTGCTCAGTGGTCTTTGGCGTCTCTCTCGATCTGCCCGCTTCCCCTTTGGCCGTTCCCATTCCAGCTGACCTCCTCAAGCCGCTGCTGCCTCCGCCGCTCCTCCTTAAGCAGCTGCAGCAGGTGAACGTGGCCAGTATGCCCTGGCGGAAGCGCTTGTTCATAAAGCAGTAAATGATGGGGTTGACACAGGCCGAGGTGTAGGACAGCAGGTGGATGAAGGAGATGGGCGCGCCGGTCAGACGGTAGGCCGAGCGCCGGTCGAAAGCCTGCCACGCGTTGACCACAAAGACGGGGGTCCAGCACAAGAAAAAGAGGAAGACGATGACGAGGAGCATGCGGATCACACGCTTCTTGGCCATCAGGTTGGCCGTAGAGCTGCTGCCGCACACACGGCCCATCATGGGCTTACTGCTGGAGCTGGCCGTACTCACTGTGATGCTCTTCTTTTTAGACGGCTGTAGGTAGCAGCCGTCACTGTCGCCGGGCTTGATGCTGCCGGTGCTGGATTGTCTGTCTGTCAGGGGAGGGAATGTGAGAAGACAAGACTGGAGTGTAAAAGTGCAACTCTGTCAGCAGCCTAGAAAAATGCAGGAGCGAAGCCCTCATGACTTGGAAGGCCGGGGTCATGTCTACAAAACTGACTTTTCTAAAAGCCGAGGCTGCATTTCCAGGACAATAGGCTGTTATATGTCAAAGTTAAATAATGTTCTATATTTTTTAATGTAAAAAAAGATTAAAAAGGACCAAATCCAGCAATTAATTGATCTTAGTAACAAGTATTATAAGTAACATTGAGTCAGTCTCACAAGCACCATCCTGCTGCTGCTGTAAAAACTCCCTCGAATGCCAAATGTGTATCAATCCGCAGCTGAAAATAGTCCCCCAAAACTGCAACTTTTACACCTCTTTTGAGTTATGTTTGCTAAATTCTACAGTGCCCAGATGTTTTAGAAAATGGTCTTTTTTTTAAAAGGAACTCTATACTTTTGATTGTCTTTTTTTAAAGAATCAAAGGGTAGAGAAAGTTCGGGAAGTCAGAAAGTATTAATATTGTTGATCTTCACATGAAACTTATTGACAAAAGGAAAAATTAGAATGATGGCAGCCATATTCTTAAAAAGAAAGTGTTGCTTTGATCACTTGCTGTGTTTGATTTGTTATACCTCTGCTCGATTTCCTGCTCGACAGCTCAAACTTGATGCCCCGATAGAGCTCCAGGGAAATGAGTCCATAGGCTGTCATCATGACGATCCCGGGGATTAGAAAGAGCAGCAGCAACAGGGACACGTACCTGCAAAGGACACATTTGGGGGGGTAAGTGGATGCAAACAAGCGTCATTGTATCTAATTTCTGTAAAAACCAGAGCGAAATTGCTTGTCTAATATTAGAAATGCCTGCCTGTGAGTTTAGTCTATTATCACCATGACAACATGGTTTTTTCTGCCTAGTACCTTTAATATCTTCTACATTTATGAATAATATTTTTACAATATTGTTAATATTCTTTAAATCAGGTAAGGAATGTGAACACATATCAAATTGGCTCTATATATAAATAAGTCTGTGCCATGCCTGAAGATTTCCCCAAGTGGTCGTCTCTCACCAGCAGCGCCAGACTGCGAAAATCGATAAAGGGGCCATCTGAAATTAGCAATGGGCTACTTTAGCTGCCACACAATATGAGTGCATCTGAATGTGAGGACACCCTGGTGGGACCGCAAAGGTACAATGCTCCCTAATGCACTTATTTCCAGCCTACCAGGATTGCTGGATGATGTCGTTGGGCCACACCAGGCGACACATGTGTCCGGTGCTGTTGTTGAGGCGGGTGAAGGGCTTGAGGGTGCTGGAAATGGGGTAGGGCAGCATCAAGATGAAGGACGCCACCCAGGTGGCAGTGATGACCTTGGCGGCGTGGGATTTGGTCTGCCACGTCCTTGAGGTCAGCGGGTTGCAAATGGCGCTGTAGCGCTCCAGGGAGATGGCCACCAGATTGAATGTGGAAACACTTACAGAGACACCTGCATAGATCAGAAAATTCAAAAATAGATGACTGTCACTTTTTTAGTTTCAGTGTCAAGCTTTTGATCTGTTAAAAACTTTAGCTATAATATAATAAATAATAAAGAATGACCTGGCCATATCTGACCATAGAAACCACAGGAACAGTAATACATAGGTACATAACTACATAGAAAACATCTCAAATTGGATTTCTGCTTCTTGCATTTTTTTATAAATACATTTATGGAAATTTCCCTTCACCTTGTTTTTTTTCACCTTCTGCCATTGGCTTTATAACAGCATCCCCACAACATGTCATCGTGTTTACTGTCGTGCATGCATTGCTATGGCACATTAACGTTTTTGTCACATTAAATTTAACTGCTGAGCAGCGACAGAGCACATCCTGCACTGTTTCTTACCAGATCAGCGTTAACACACTCAGTAACAATAACAAGACAGACTATAAATAAAATTATCGCTGTGTTCAATCCGAGAGACAAACAGATAAACACGTGGACAAATGAAGAAGTAATCCTGGGTGACAGCGCTCTGATCTCACCGAGCGTCTAAAAGGAGCTACAGGAAGTATGGAGAAAAATTAAAATCTGATTTCCTAGCGGACCTGTAATTGGATGAAAGTGAATTATTAGTAAAAGTGCACCATCTGTAATGACTGCACCTTGTTGCAAAGCTCCCAGCAGAGGCTTCCTGAGAGGACAATAAGAAACCTGGGGAATTGATCAAAATCACAAGCAAATTAAAGCCAAGGAAGATTCACATCCCTGATGTGATTGACTCATGTCCCTTGAAGCTGTCTGTGGCTTCTGCCTTTGATTACTTAAGGAATCATTTGGAAATAATTTAAATCCGGTTTGGTATAAACTTTGATAAGTGATGAGTCTTTTTGTTTCTAAAATGTGAGCTTGTAAGAAATGGGAGGTCTGTGCAAACAGCTGTATGACATGTCATTGTGGTTTTGGACCACATTGGATTACAAGCTAAATTTTCAGACATTTTTGTTAAATCCTGTCCTATTTTTGGTCATAATTAACATGATTTTGTTCATTTCTTTTCTTCTTCTTCTTTCACAAAGACAAAAATTTCAAACTAGCCCATTACTCCATGTCCACTTCACTGCAGAATAGTTCATGCATTTTTGTATTGAATATTTTATTGACCATTAAAGCGTGAGGAAGGTAATAATGCTTTAAAAGCTAGATTTGTAGTTTTTGTCTTTCTCACTTCCTTTAGCTGTATCCCATATCTCTGTATATTTATGATCCCCTCTGACATGTTTAAGGCTGTGAAAAGCCGAAAAGGTCACAATTCTTCAAACTTTTCCCAGTGTGTGAAGTAATTATAAAAACCACGCAGTGTGTAGGAATTAAATGTAACGCTTACATGTGGGGTCCCTCAAGGCTCTATTTTAGGCCCCATGCTCTTTTCATTGTGGTCTATATGTTACCCTCGGTATATAATAATATTCCTTTTCACTTTTAGCTGATGACATTCAAATCTATCTGCGTATTGGATCAAGCAGTAATCATTTAGTGCAACATTTGCTGGATGGACTTTCTCAATCTTAATGACAAGACTGAGATTGATATGTGTGGATAACCTGACCTACTCTTGGCCTTTGAGCTTCTTTTGCTAAAAATCTTGATGTGACTTTTGACAGCTCCTTCAAATTTAATAAACAGATTAGATCAGTTGTTCCCAACTATCTTTTTACAGAATTCTAGCCAAGGTAAAGTCCTCTCTCTCTCTCAGGGATTTCAAGAGAGCTATTCATGCTTTTATCACCTCTCAATTAGACTATTATAATTCTTTGTATGTGGGAGTAGAACAGTCGCCCGCTTATCATCTGCAGTTAGTAAAAAATGCACCTGCTCGTCTTTGAACTAGAAAAAGAAAGCACGATCACATAACACTGATGTTCGGCCTCTCTCCACAAGCCTCCTGTCCGTTTTAGGATTGATTTCAAGATTGTTGAAATTATTTTATGGTTTTAAATGGGCTGGCACCACCTTATCTAACAAACCTCTTACATCATCATAGTCCAATTAGAGCACTGAGGTCGACTAAGCAGATGCTCTTGGATGTTCAGAGACTCAGGCACAAAATTAGAGGTGACCCAGCCTTTGCGGTGGCTCTGAGACACTTCATCTATTGATATAAGAACTGCTCAGACCCTAGAAAATCTGAAGTCGCTGCTGATACACCTCTGATAGCTTGACATCTTGACCTTTTCTTTATCTTTATCTTGATATTTTCCACTTGTTTAGAACTTTGGTCAACTGTGGTTATTTTAAATGTGCTGTATAAATGAACTGTGACTTTCAGCTCATTATTTAGCTGTCCGGCTGCAACTTGACTGTTTTGACTGTTCTCATCACTCTCATAGTGTTGTTTTCAGCCGCAGCAGGCAAGGATGCTGGAGGTCAGGCTGCTGTGTGGGCTGCAGGTCCCCGTAAAACCAGGCATAACACAAAACCATCAGTTCATAAAAAAGTTTAAATTCATAATGCTTCATTTTTGATTTATATGCACTAGTATTTGCAATAGGAAAGAGGTTCTACTTTGTTTTTTATTTGTTAATTATAAACATGTATTAGCCTCTAAACACGTTGGGGTATTTTAAGGAGTGTCTTTTCAAGTGTCCCACAAGACGTGAGGGCACTGGTCACCCCATCAGACAGACCCAGAGAGTTCAAACCAGCCAACTGCAGCTGCAATAACTGTGACACATGTCTGTACACGTGTAAAGGCCAGTAATATAGCAGGATGTGTGATCTGGTTACAGCTCTAGCTTACACAGTGTATCCAGTAACGAGAGCTTGCTCTAAAAGTTTGAGATTTAACAGACTATTAATTTAATGATGTTTAAATTCACTGTACTCGCGTGGGAGGAGAGATAACCTGATGATCATGACATCTCTCGCCTGCGTACAGGTGTCGTCTCACTTCTTCTTCCTGTCCTTTCAGTTTTCATCCAGTCTGCCTGCCCGTGGCTGCTTCTACATACGCTATGTTTCTGAATGATTTTTCTGTCTTTAGCCCCGACACACGTCAAGGCGTCTCATTCTGGCCGAGTGTGAAACCTAAAGTTGGAGAAGCTCTCTCTCTGGAGCACAGTTTAGTTATCTGATTGTTTGGATTGGCTGGCGTCCTCTGGATAAGGAACGACGCTTGCGTTGTTGGGGTTACCAAGGTCACAGGTGATAGCTGTGCAGTGATACAGTCACAGTTTCTTGTTTAGTTAGCCAATGGACTAGTCACACATAGTTGTGGTGCATGTCGAATGACCACATTTGGACATGGCGAGCGCGCCGAGCAGGAGTTAAAAGACTGATCACGGATATCACTTAGTATGACATCATTATACAGACTGAATGTGTTTCAGCACCCCCAACTCTGACTGTATTACCTGCTCAGCACCAAACATCAGGCAGACAAAGTAAGCAATTAGTCGGGCAACATAGTGGAGTATTAAGCAGCTGCAGAGCCAGACAGTTCCCTCAGGAAATGGTGGAGACCAAAAACAGAGCTAAAACAGGCAGAAGGGGACTTTAAAGGTCTGTTGGCAGTTATTATGATACCAGACTGATTTGAGATTTGTATAGATTGTCATGTTAAATTGGTTTTGGTACCCATGTCATTCATAAATATTTTATTTACTTACTTTCTTAGTTACAGAAACAGTGCATATTAATCAAAATCTCAGTTTCCACGTCATTGTAAATGTGCCAGAGTTAGCTAATGAGCTTGTCCTTGTGTAGGTTTTAAATTGGTGGCCTAATGTCATCAATACAACACTACAGTACAACACAGGTAAATGATTCTGGTTGTAGCTTAGACACCTTGTTATTATTCATGAATGTGAATTAGTAGCAGAGAAAAACTGCACTGTCACTTTGATTGTGGCTTCAGGTGAATCTACACTTTCTGACAGTGTGCTTACCCAAAACTGTATTTAGCTCTTTTTTTTAGCCCAAGCTCATTAAATCAACATGAGCGTTTGAACACGCAGGGAAATAAACCTTGAGCAGGGCATGGCCTAAGATGACATCAATTATCCTCTCTCCGACAAAATACAATTACCATCACAATATAAGAACATAATAATAATTCCCTACGAGCATACAGAGTCTAATGACTCTGCACGAGGCATGACAGTAGTATTAGGAGATGCAGAAATTGCGCAGAGCAATCACCACAAAACTCAGACACATTTAAAGCAAACTTGGATGCTAAAATTTGAACAAATCTGGCAAAGTGTGTACTCGCAGCTGTTGCTTCCCTCAAATAAAAAAAAAGTCTTCTTTGGGTTATAATGATGAATTCAGCTATCAAATTAATTATTTTGTATCTACATTTCAACAATATGGCAAAGTTTGGGGTATGGCTGCCATATTGTTTGAGTGATGTTGATTAACGTAAAACAAAATGGTCATAAAAGTTGAGAAAATCATATAATTTAAGGGTAAAAGAAAGTTTAACACTAATGTGCCACAATTTAAAGATAATAAGATACATAAAGTATAATTAATGTGACAGCCTATCATGATTTCACTCACCCATGAAGTACATGACCAGCTTGCACATGCCGGTGCCGAAGATGAAGTCCCTCATGAGGTTGGGGATGAGGGTGAAGGGGATGCAGACCAGGGACACCATGAGGTCGCTGGCGGACAGAGACAGCAGGAAGAGGTTGGTGACGGTCCTCATGCGCCTGTTCCTCACCAGCACGGCGATGATGAGGCTGTTGCCCAGGACGCTGAGGAGGAAGATGAGGCTGTAGAGGACGATCCGCACTGTCTGGTTGATATCTGAGCCGCAGCGTGAGGAGACACATGGGCGCACACACATTAAGCACAAACTGCCTCTTTATATTAAATTAATTCACTGCCTGTGAGCAAAAATCACTCTAATATTCCTAAAATATCCCTCTGTGGCGACTTAGAAATGTGATTTCTTATGTTTATCCAGAGAAATTTGCATTTTGTGTCATTTCATTCTCTATCCTGTGCCCATAAAGTGCGTAATGGCACTTGACATTGGCAGAACTAGTGCACCGTGACAGCATATGTGTCACCACTAACATATAGCAGACTCCATTAGCTTTTTGGAGGAACTGAGCCATATGCGTAATGCGCACTGGCGCAAAGAATGCCCAAAGCTTTCGGCACAAACAGTTGGAATAAAATTAACATCACATTCCTAAATAAAATCGTCTATACTAAGTCCTCCATAGCTTTTAAAAGTGATTAAGAATAGGTGAAGTCACTGTACCTTTGGGCTCCGGTGAGGGCTCCTCCTCGACCTCGCACTCCGAAATATTCTTGATCCCAAAATTACACAAAATCTTGTTCAGGTCTGTTGAATTTAAAAGCATGTCGTGAATCGTGAACGTCTCCATTTCTCCGTCCTCTCCTGTGAGCCTCAAGTGAAATCAGTCATATGAACAGCATCCGTCATGCTCTTGTAAGAAATAAAATGCCCCGAAGGATGGACGGTGTCAGATTTGTATACTTCCTCTCAGACTTTTCTCTTTTTTTTTTTTTTTTTTTCTGTTAAAGAAAAAGAAGTAGGACTAATAATTGTAGTCTTCTCTACAAGTTTCCGTGCGCTCCCAGTCTGGTGCGCTCCGCTCCGCTCAGCATTTCCAGCCACTGACAGCATGTGGACGCATTCTTGAGCGCTCAGCCCGCCTTTAGTGTCTGTGCAAGACAAGTCAAACCCCCCCGCCCCCATCCCCCCCCCCCCCCCCCCCCCCCCCTGCTGCTGCGTCAAGTACGGAAGATGTTGACTGTTTTTCTTGATTATTTTGTAATTCATCTAATTTCCTACAAGAGAGGAAGGCATCAAAGCCAGAGAAATTCAAAGTGCACAACTGGAATCAAATTCATCTCAAGTGTCAGATACCTTTTAGCCAGCAGTCCACTGAAGGCTCTCTGTGCCATTTGTGCTTTCAAAGCTTGATACTGCCCGCCGTGGCATTTCATGGGCGCGTGTCAGCAGCGATGTGGACGCTCGTGCTGTAATTGTTCTGATGGCTGCAGAGATGTGCTGTCATTAGTGGGCCAACAACGCCAACTCCAGCTTTTTTGGAATCGGTAGCACGATGAGCTGCGGTGAATGTGATCCCTCAAGGCTTGTTGTGACTTCTTGTTAATTATGGTTAATCAAACACAAGGGGGTGAGCGCCCTGTGTGGTGACACAGATGTTGAAGTGAGAGTGTTACACCACAAGATAAATGTATATCAATCAAAGTAATCTTATGACAACAGTAACACATTTGGAAGAAGCTCATTCTTGCATGGAAATCACTCCTGCTAAAGTGTATGATTGTATATTATGTTACTGGACTGTCAAAACTGATGCCAGTGATATTTTGTGTTTTAAATGTGCGATATCATGTGCGAAATATTGTGTTTTCTTGCATTTAAACCACAAAAATTATTAATGTTTTTTTTTAAAAGAGTTATTTTAATGTGTGGGAATAAAATAAAATCGACAACCAGCTGTTTTATATTTAAAAATCTAATTTACAGCTCAGATATTTTCAGCTCGGAACCAAAGATATCGGGTTCTTGTTTCCGCCGCACATCCACTGACCCTCAGCAGTCCGTTGCTAAGTAACCTCTGCAGGGGGCGGCTGCCGCATAGCCGGATGCTAATGGTGTAAAATTAATCAAACGGTGCCGTTTCTTACCTAACTTAAACGAGCTTTGGTTTTTTTTTTTTTTGAGATAAAAAAAGGATGGACGAGGGCACCGAGTTATCTCTGACCATCGCTCAGATCGTCCAGCGGCTGAAAGGAAGCCATTTACACTCTCAGATAGAGAGACAAGCCAAAGTGAGTAGCGTTAGCGTGTGGCTAACGATGCGGAGCGGACTGCTGTCAATCCCGAGAGTGTCGTGAACAATTTGAATTTGTACTCCTAGCTTACGGTAACGTCAGACTGCAACCTGAAAGGCAGCTACACGTCGTGTAAAATGTCCAACTTTTGTTTTGTTCTCTCCCAAACGTTATTGCAGGAGTGTTTACATCAACCTGAGATCAAATTGGAGTCCCTGAAAGAGGACGTACGCAGTTTTCTCAAGACATCAGGTGTGGTCAATGTCACACCCTCAGCTTCTGTAACACACACACACACTGACACAGCATCTGACTATTGTAATGCAAATAACAAGTAACCTATCTCAATGTTTTACAGGCTGGGAAAGAAAGCTAAAGAATGCAGTGTACAGAGAACTGCATGTGTAAGTTACATTCACATACAGGTACACATACAAACAAACAACAGCACGTAGACCTGTATTCTGTCACAGACACCTGTGAGGTTTACAACTGAGCCGAGACACATTAGTAACTAATAATGATCTATAATCTATATCATAGTGATGATGATAATAATTGGAGACTGTCAAAATATGGCACTACTTCTGTAAATACTCCCAGGTGTGCATTTCTGGAGGGACGCCACACGCTTACGTCTGTTATAAAGTTTTGTGTAAATTGTCCCTCCCTGAAGTGGCTAGCTTCTTAGATATGGAGTGCTGCCTGCTCACGAGTCCTAATGCATGTACAGGAGATCTTTTCCGACTGTTTTACCCATTCTGCAGCTGGCGGGTTAAAATGAGAAACACCTTTAAGCACCTTCAGAATAGTTTTTAATGTAAAAACAAACCCGTGTTTTTAGCCTGAACCTGCAGTTTATTTGTCTTTAGTCTAAAGCCACATAGATTACAAGCTTATTGAAAAGGAAATAGAATAAAACCTTTATTGTCATTGCAGTATAATGAAATTAGGGAAAAACATATATCACAAAAACGTGGACAGAAAGACTAAAAACACAAGAAAAAGAAGGAGAGCAAAAAGCTGCTGCACTCATGCGTGCCGCCATCTTGGGTTAATACACACACATATAAATACACGTACAAATACACACACACACACACACACACATATTTGTATACACTTACATCAAGATCCTTGATGTAAGACTCCACTGAAGTCCACTTTATATGTATTTATCGCAATAATTAAAACTGATTTATGTGTCCAAAGTCTACTGTCATTTAGGTCTACCTCTGGTATAAGTTAGGAGTTGTGATCTGTGCTTTATGCAGCTGCTTTTCAACATGCATTTAACTTAAACATCCCACTGGGGAGGTGAAGCATTGTCACACGTTTTTCCACCGTTATTATTTGCGTACACTGCACATTGTTTACACAGTTCAGGGTTTTCTCTATTATTTTGGAAGCAAAAATGCAAAAATGCCTGGCCCCAAATATTTGTACTTCATATTGTTGTCTGAGACAGACAAGGAAATCAACCGTGAGTGTTCCAAACGGAGGTATTGCAGCACTGGCCCAACTTGTTTCTCTGCCCTGCAGTGATTCAGCGTCTCGCTGCCATCGTGTCCTGTTTTCACCTTCCTCTAACAGTATCACTAGCTTCACCTTCCTTATTTTGACAGAAAGCACTGAAATTGAGGCTCTTAACTTAAAACACTGTTCCAAAATAAACCTGATCTATGTTCGTTTCTCTTTAGTAATCTTTATTAGAATCAAATGGCTAAATATCCTGAAAACTTTTTGAACTTCAATAAACAGCTGCACTCTCTTACCTTTGAGGGTAACATACTCTCTTTGCTCTCTTGACGCTCAGACTGATGCTTTGCTTTTAAAGGATGACATATAACATTGATTAATGCCTCCTCGGCCATTAGTCAGCCTTATGCGCTCTTATAGGTGTTTAGATTAGGTAGAATGTTGTTTAACGCACTGAGACCTTGAGTCATTCAATATGCTCTGAGCATGCTTAGACATGGGACAATTGCTGCATCTGGTGGAGATACGTCCTGACTCATCTGAGCTCCATGTGCAGGGCGGCTAATGGTGACAGATTGCCTGTTTTTAAGGAAAATCTTCCCATTTTGTCATTTGTTTGACAGCCTACTTCTGTCAAGCACTTTTACGCAGTCCTTCCTGAAATATTTGTTGTTTGTGTCCATTATGGCTTCAGTCCCTCAAAGCTGTCAGTCTTTTTCATGCAGATTTTTTAATGTATTTACTGTACTTGGTCAACCCCTCTTCTATTTTACTGTAACTCTCCTCTCCCCCCGCCGCTCTTGTGTTTGCTTATTCTAGCCAGCTGCCCCCGAGCCATCCCGCGGCTCCTCCAGAGCATCTCAAAGAGCCGCTGGCCTACATGCGCAAGGCACAGGTCAGTCTGTCTGCTCCTATCTCCGTCACTCCTCACTACGTCTTCTCCTACCTCTCTTGTCTTTTTTAGCTTGCTGAATTCAGAGACGTAGCCCCTGTTTCTTTTTTTTTTATTGTCTCAGTATTTGTATTGTGGGATATGAAGCCACATTGTGTCTGTGTTTTTTGTGTGTGTCTCTTACACAGGCCAGCTGGGAGAAGCGTGTCCTTAAAAGCCTGAACAGCATGAGTACGGAGCTCGAAGTGCCTCTGGCTCGGATGGTAGCTAAAATATTGTCAGTCACAGCTAACAGCATAATTGCAACAGCTCCTAATTCAGGTTCACTGTGTCTTCTGTGCAAAGGCACTAAAACACTGCATTTTATCATATCACTGCATTGTTGTAGCATTAGTTTTTGCATAGTGTATTTTAGTATTGATGTCATACTGACCCCCAAGCTGTTTGGAGTCTGTTTATTTAGTTCTGAATGCACATGATTGCTTTTATGACCAAAGAACCACTTTTCCCATGCGACATTACAAAAATCGGCCCTGTTTTAGCTGTATGCTTTGATGAAATCCTCTCTTTCCACCCCGTCCACAGAGGCCAGCAGTGGAGCAGAAGGAGCTCACCAACAAATGGAACGAGATGGGCACAGATGAACCAGGTCTCAAGACATTCCCCAGGGGTTTGGCCCTGAGCAATCTGCCTTTTATGAAAGATTAGTGTTGATGTGTTTGTTCGCTGGCGCATCGGTCAGAGCAGAACACATCGCCGAACCAGATCTACCACTTCCGTGTCTGCTTTTTACCTGGTGTTTATCCAGAGAAGGTTTCTTAGGCGCTTTGATTGACTGTGCAACATCCAAAGCTGTTGATTCTGCTTTTCTGTTTTTGCCTTGAACTGCAGTGTTAATTATTAGCTTCTCCAGTGGAGAATTTTGATTGTTATCACCGTAGCTCAAGCGTAAAAAAAATGTTAAAGGTACATTTTTAAGAGGAAAACATGAAGTATGTTGATACTTTATCTTTTTATTGCAGTTAAAAACATATTTATTGGCATTCAGTTTGGGGAGACACATCTCATACCTCACCATGAAAGCCATAGCTGTTGGCTGTCATTGAACCAACCATTTGCACTTTGTGCCAGTACATTTACAAAGAGCACGGTAACTTCATGTCCAAACAATGCTATCACAGCTCACTGGCATATAATAACATTTAGGAGGTGCCTTCCCCTGGCTATAAACACTTTGGACTGTGAATATAGAGGCTGTCCAGACTCCTTGGACGGAGCTGCGATAACGAGCAGCACCTCTCTTTCCGCTCAAACCTTAATGCGCCCTCGTTCTGGGGAGGACGCGGCACTTGAATTTACTGCAGCGCTACGAGGACAGTGGATGGAAGTCCCACTTAAATCGCTCCTATAGTGTTCTTTTGACTTTTGTAGTCACAAGTGTCACAGATTAAGTATATCCAAGTTCAAGACGATTAAAAGGACTACATGGTTGGATTCACTTGTGTCGTCTAGGATTTACAGCTGTTAAGCCTGTTCTGAAATTGCATATGTAAACACTGTGTATATGCACAAGCTGTCCTTTGTAAGTGTTACTATCAACTAATGTATTATAGAGATACATTAATGTCTTTGTGTCTCTACAGATTTAAGCCGCTTTAGGCCCGTCTACGCCCCTAAAGACTTCCTGGAGGCAAGCAGATCTCTTGCAGCTCCGAGTGTTCATTAAAAGTTCCTGGAAAAGAGCTGGGATTTTAAGAGAGAAACTGTGCTTTCTACACAGGTGTTAATCAGCCTGCGGAACCCGAATCACGACTGCAGCGAGGACATCAGCGTCAGGAGCCACTGGGGTCTCATCCAGGTTCCTCTCAATGTCAGGGACATCCCACAGCTGGTAGGGACCCATGTGGGTGTCTGGGCCATTGTGATTGCATCATGTGTGTGTCTCTATCTGCCGGTGTTTTGTCCATTAGTGACCTTGCGAGTCCAACTCATATAACAGTATATCCTATTAAGCTGCCCCGGGAGATGCACAATGGATTTAAAATCAGTGTCTGTGTGTGTTTTTTGTGTGTAAACCTCTCAGAGACGGGCCTACTCAGAGCTGAACCTGAACACCGGGCAACTGGGGATTGATGACCATGCACACATCCATCCAGGTATTCACAAAGATACACCTCTATATGCGCCGTTATAGTTGTTTTGCAAAAAACACGTATTAGTTTTCTTTCTGAGAGTTAGATCAGAAGACTGATACCGCTCTCATGTCCGTGCAGTAAATGTGTAGCTAGTGCCAGTGACTGCTTAGCTTAGCATACAGTAGCTATAGTTAGCTGGACAGAAATGAGGGGGTATTGATCTTCTTGTGTAACTCTCTGCAAGAGAGCAAATGACCATATTTCCCAAACAAGTCTGTTATTTCAGCGGTTTCTGCATCCTGTCACCATGACACACAGCATGCAGGACATCGTGTCACACTGGTTTGAGGACTTTCTATATGTAAATATTATATATCAAATATCTAACATGTAATGTATGATTGGTAATAAAAACACACAATATTAGATTTAAACACGTTTTTTATTCCAGCAGATATTAATCAGGAATCTTCTGAAATAAACTTGCTTACTTGATGAACACTGTGTGTATACCATCAGGCCCCCCATCAGCCTGTGTTTGTGCCACATGGCAGCCTGGGTTTTCTCAAACCATATCTCTGTTAAGTCCAGATATTGACATTGTTACACTCTCGTGTTTAAGCTTTAAATAGAATCGCATCCACCATCTCTGTTTGTAAATCAAAGAGATAACATTAGTTTGAAAAACGGAACCACTACCAGACAATTATTGATGCATCTGTTTTGTTCTGTCTTTCTTGTCCTGTGCAGACTTGTTTGAAAACGAGTATGTTCAAATCGGGAAGAAAGGTTAGTGCTTGGTTATTGGTTTGTAGTATTTATGTTAAATACCTTTCTGTAAATGGTTTTCTAGTTTTTCTGCTTAATGTGGGACATTTTCTTTACAAACAGGTCTGAATGAAGCACAAATACTAAAACTGCACCCGACACAACTTAACTTTTAATGATCATGATTCATTAGTGATCATTATTAATACAGATTCAATCATTATTATAGAGAAACCTCGTCTCTGTCTCGTGTTTTATATCTGTACTTTATTTAGACCGTTCGAGAACTGGTTTTATTTTTACTTTAAAGAGTCTTTTTTGGGAGATACGTATCAAAAAATCTAATTATATCTACTGTGATTTCTTTAAAAGAAATAATAAAATCTTAGAGAGGTGAACTTAAGTAAAAGCTATGTTATTAAGATACACACTGTATAATCAGTGTACATAGAAATGTCTTTTAACTCAGTCACTGCCCAACATGTATGCACAGAAAATCCCGACGTCGACTTCTGCCATTAATGAATCCTCCTGTTTGCCTTAACTGTGATGAGAGACACTTTCTCATCTCATTGCTCTGCTATGAATCCAGCGCAAACACCAACCTTATTATGGTCACCAATCAGACATCAATCGGCAAGAATCTTAAAAACACAGGCTGTATGTTATATACACAGCCACAAGGCCCTGGTCCACTATTTTGCCCCTCGGCTGGCTGTGTGTTGGCTGCCGAGCTGCGAGTTGTGTTCCAGGCCAAGTGTTAAGTGCACTTAAATAGGAAATTTAAGAGCCGAGGAGTGCGTTCGTTTATGTTATGACTGACCAGCACCTTAAGTCAACGGCTGTGTGTTTTTGGCTACTGTCACAACAGAGATTTAGTGTCGAATGGAGATGGAGGAGAGAGTGTTTCCAGCATGTGCCTGAGCGTTTTTTTTTAAGTTATGTAATAATCACCATTATAGGAACGTCTGTGTTATGATTTTTGATGTTTATACATTTTCAGAGGGATAGAATGAAATTGTGAACCTGCGTGTGCGTGAAACCCAAACACACGGATGTTAGGCTGTGGCTTGCCCGCTCTTTTAAATTAACCAGTGTTATGATTTTTGACTGACATATTTGTCGTAGTTTTGTAGTCCCCAATGAAAGATGTTTTATTTCTGTCCCAATGGAGGTCATGCTTTTTTGAAAAAAAAACAAAAACCAAACAAACCTCTTAGCAGTTTCGGAGATGATTTGCCTGCTTGTTGTTGTGCAGTCATTCAAGACGTGCAAGTGTTCATTTTCCCAGCTGACTCAGTTGGCTCTGTACCATTTTAGATGACTCTGCTCTTTGTACATATTATGGCATTCTTCTGTCAAATCAGGAGGCTTCAAATCTGTCAACTCTCGTTGGTCAGATGCATTCTTGCATCTTTTTTTTTTTGCATCCTTTGTTTCTCCAGTCTTTTGTTTTTAGCTTTATCATTTGCCTTGTCAAGTCATCAATCAAGTTACAATAATGTTAAATGTTAAAATACATTGTAAGACTAGCACAAGTATAGAAGAGTCATACAGCCAATGACAGTTATACAACAAAATGTACCTTATTTTTAACATTAGCTACCATTAGCTATTGCAAGCTACTGGTCATAACAAACTTATTTGGTTTGGTCTGTAGTGAATTGTCGGGTTGAAATCATTTCTTAGATATACTTTAGTTATTATGGAGTTATGATGGAAAGCTGGATATTTCTACGACAAGTGATTATTTTCATTCTAATTATTCTATTGATCGTGTTATTTATTTTCTATTATTCAGTCTGTAAAATGTCAGAAAAAAGTGAAAAATGTGGGAAACAGATGGAAATATGATAGCAATCTTAAATCTGTCAGCTAGGTATGACATTACAGACAGGGCAGGGCTAGCTTAGCTTAGCTTAGCTTAGCTTAGCTTAGCTTAGCACAAAGAGTGACAAAAACAGGGGAAACAGACAGTCTGGCCCGAACAAAACTCACCTACCAGAACCTTTAATAATCTCATATTTAACATGTTATGTCTCATTTGTTTGTTGGCGTAATGTCTTGGAGTCTTATTGTCGTTGTGAGGTTGTGAGGTACGTAACAGAGGCTCCACAAAGTAACGGCTCCTTACCAAGAAATAGTCTGGTGATTTGTTTTGTTTTTACCTTCAGACTGAGCCAGGCTTTGCTGTTTCCCTCTGCTTCCAGTCATCATGCTAATTATCTCCATCATCATGTGTTTGTCCGTGTCGTGCATGTTGGTCTCTTTTGTGTCTAACATTTTGTCCCTCTTTGGTCCAGTGGTTACGGAGCAGGACAGTGCAGCAGCGCAGCAGTACAGCAGGCAGGGCTGTCCCACCGGGCTCCGGGCAGACCTGTGGGCCCTCATCCTGAACTCTACTAACCAGCCACAGGTATTTCACGCACATACACACACAAACACACAGCTGAGTTGCACCCTGGCGGCGGCGGTCGCCTGTCAGTGTTTGTCATAAAGACACCTTGCACACACAGCTGCAGTGATTCCCAAACTGCATGTTTACAACGAGGTGAAGTTTTTTTATAGCTGCAGTCATTTTTAAAGTTCACGGTCGGGCTTGTATTTGTTTCACTGGAGAAATCTGTTACATTGGGTTCATATTTGTAGACTAACTAAATCACTTTTCCAGCAGTTGCACGGGAGCTTTACTTTTTTCTTGGGAAGCTGCATCCTTCGTTCTCAACAAACTGTACATTTACTGCTAAGCTTTTCCTTTGCTCTGCTTGCCATTACTGATTACTTACATTACCATTCACCATCACTTTCTCTGACGCTCACACTCTCCCCTCGCTTCATCACAGACTAGCCACGCACACCAAACGCCTTAGTAAAGGGCTGAGAAGTGTGTATCCTAATGTAATGGAATACAAGTACATATATTATATAATAAAAAGTACATGTGACGGAGTAAGCCTAATGTGTTGCTGCCCACCAGACACATATGGAACACCAGCTGACCTACATCTTCTACATAATCTGTGCCCCTGTCCTGTTTATCCTAGCTCACAAATGCTAAGATAATCAAATGCTGACGATTTAGCACAGTTAGCCCAAACAGAGCAGCTGCCTGCCTGTGTGGCAAAGAGCTGTGTAAACGCTGGAGTCCAGAGTCTCCTGTTGAGGCCAAGTCGATAGAACAATGCCTGTGATGGGAAGGTTGATTTCTGAAGGAGAGTTACACGGACCTGACTGAGGTCTGGAGAGTGTTAGCGCAGCTGCGGACGACACAAGGGCAAACACATTAAACAATCAGAGTTGGCTGAGAACAGTTTGTGTATCATCTCAGTTTCAGACGAAATAACTCATTTGTCAGAGAATACCTGTGTTAACAGCGGACTGTCGTGACCCTCATCTACAAGACACATTATCATTGGCAGGTATTCTAGCAGAACTTATCTGAAGTCTTTTCCACTGATCCTGTCCATATTTCCACATTGGTTTCAATGTTGTACCTCAGCTGTCCAAAGGACCATCTCTGTTCCTGTTCTCCGCACATCCGCAGCGCTGATCATTGCCAGGATGCTTCACAGCTGTCACAGAGGACATTTTTATCGCCCCGTCCACCCTGCTGCCTGTTCTTTTGTTCATTTGTGATAACCTGTCTCAAACCGGAGACACGTTATGAGTTTAACCATGTGGTCGGAAACACAACACCCATCCACTTAGTTTGTTTTAATCTTCCTGTCTTCGCCATCTGAATACATAAAGTTGATTTAGCAGGAACAGTAGGAAAGGGTGATCTTTTACTTACCATATTTTTAAGAAAACCAGGGAATTGTCTTATAAAATGAACACTAACTTTGTAAACAAGCATTTTCTCAGGAATCTAACTTATCAACAGGACCAAACATACTCGACTCTGGCTATCAAGTTGTTGCCTGTTTAAACCTGTTGGATCTCTGTCGTTTCAGGATGTGATGCATTATGAGCAGCTAAAGGCCGGAGTCATACAACATGACCTACTGGTGGACAATCTCATCTATAAGGTACCCTCCCCTACACTGCCACTGTTCACATTTATGGGACTGTATAGCCAAGGCGTTAAATTAAAAAACTAACACTGACAGCCTTGGTTTTCAATCAATGTCATGATCCCATTAACACAAACTTTGACACCAAAGAAAAGCTTCACACATTCTGTCTGTATACATTTATAGTACTTCAAGTTTTGTTCTTTTTAATACCAGTGAAACCATTTAAAAGCTATAACTTTTACTGCACATTTCTCTTTGATATTTGAGATGTACTTTAATTACAAATGCTTTGCTCACCAGGATGTGAAGCTCACCGCCAGTAATGACGACTACTACTTTGTGTTTGAGGATTTCCTCTATCAGGTAGGGGCTCCGCTCTCACAGTTCAGCTCAGACCAGTTCTATAACATGAAATATCCTAAATAGGCAACAATCATAGGTAACGTTTAGGGGAATAAAAAACATCATAATTTACTATTTATTAAGACATTTCAACATAGTTACATGGGCTCCCACAAATATTTCATTCAATGACTGACCCTTCAAAATGAATCCACATCACCTCTGTCTTCTTTATTCCACTAAATGAGTGTTAGTGCTAAATAAGCCTATTGCCTGTGTCAGTTTACTGGGACAGTTAGTGTATGACGGCTTTACCAACAGTTGCATATTCAGCCCAGACGGGGATACGACGTGTTATTCTAGCTCCTCTGGTAGTCACTGCTCTGTTTGCCTTTGGTGCTCAGCTGATAAACGGACATATATACCCGGCAACCGGTTTATTCAGCCGCTGTTAAAATGTCGTGCTTCTTGGTGGATAACCGATGAGTACACAGGTGTAGACAGAACAAAGCACCGGTATCACTGTCAATATTGACTGACTCACTAGGCAGTGAAAGAATCCACTCATTGTTGGGTGATCAGTGATTCACACAGGTGTTGTTACAGCCTCAAGAAGTTATGCAAGATAAAACTATGGGAAGTTCTTAAGAACATGTAAGAAAAGCAATTTCAAAGAAATGTCACTTTGTGGCTCTTTTAAATCTTTGAGACCTCAGTAGATCTGAGCAGTGACATAACGGGACAAAAGCCTATTTGCACCTACTTTCTTAAGACAACATCTATTATACTCAGTCCAAAGAGAATGCCTCCCAGTATACAATCTATTGCAAATAGACAAAAACACTTCAAGTACAACAGTAGACCACCCTGTTTTTGTTCCCAGCAAGTATGCTTAAAGGTCAGATAGGACGCAGGCTATAGTCACCCGCTGTCATTGTTTGTAGTCTCCTGTTAATGACGTCGTACGAATGGAGGCCAGTCTCATATTTGCCCTGCTGGATTGTTTTTTTCTCCCTACAATGTAATTCATCTGAAGTGGCTGGTGGAAATGAAATTGGTCCTCAAAAAGACACAGAAATGGGCCTGTGATGGAAAGAGCCCCCACTTGGACTCTCATTTTGTGAAACAAGCAGCCACTCAAGGCTCTGTTACTGTCTGCTTCAGTACATCCTGAAACGCTGGCTCC
This sequence comes from Pempheris klunzingeri, assembly GCF_042242105.1. NCBI lineage: Eukaryota > Metazoa > Chordata > Actinopteri > Acropomatiformes > Pempheridae > Pempheris > Pempheris klunzingeri. The sequence continues at coordinate 6,737,555 of NC_092034.1, forward strand.
ATGTGTGCTGCCTTGATAGAATTCTTACTCAAGAGGAAGCAAGGCAAAAAAAAAAAGGGTATTAGGATATTGTCTCCTGTAGCCCCGGTTATCAGGCAAGGATAATGTTGCATATCTGTGTGTGTGAGAGAGGATGACACCACTTTATTAGGTTAAAGTTCCTTACAACATTGGAGCATCTACAAACCAAATCCTGCATCAGTCATTTTTAGTTTATCCAAATATATATGCCTGTGTGTGTGTGTGTGTGTGTGTGTGTGAGAGAGCATGTTCAACACCAAACCTGTGTGCTCCCAGGTGTTGCTGTGTTTCTCGCGGGACACCGCCGTCTTGGAGCACTTCAAATACAACAGTGCCACTCCTCCTAAATCCTACATCCAGGGTGAGAGGACGCGCCCTTCACCAAGGACACACATCACATGAACACACAGGAGTGGCCACTTCACTCTGATGACCCCACACAGATTGCTGCACATGACATAAATAATGAGGAAACCCACACGTGGTGCTGCGGTCACTGATGTCTGTCTGTGTGTCTGTCTGACAGGGAAGGTTGGAGATGATGAGTGTGCTGTTGTATATCCTCCCAACGGTGAGCCTGCATCTTGACACTCACATTCGTACTTTATATAAGAAGTTAAACAACATAAATACAAATTGTAGACATTTTCTTGTTTTGGTTATCATCGGGAGCTTTGTCTGAATATATGTTGCTTATTTGAACAGGTGTAATCCCTTTTCATGGATTTTCAATGTATGGTGAGTATTTTTTGCACCTGTTAACATTCATTTCTCGCGAGGAAGAACATCCCAAGATATAACAGGGAGTGTGTGTGTGTGTGTGTGTGTGTGTGTGTGTGTGTGTGTGTGTGTGTGTGTTTTTGTCCCCCAGTGGCACCTTTGTGTTTCTTGTACAACGAGCCATCCAAGCTGTACAGTGTATTCAGGGAAATGTACATCCGCTACTTCTTCAGATTACACTCCATCTCGTCCTCTCCCTCGGTAAGCTCCCTGATTGTCGTTTTGCGACTGCCGCCAAATGTCAAGGTCAGAATATTCTCTCTGACAGACTTCTTGCGTGTATTTTATTTAACTCCCTGCAGGGTATAGTGTCTTTGTGCCTGCAGTTTGAGCGGCTGCTCCAGACCCACCTGCCTCAGCTCTTCTACCACCTTAGGCAGATCGGGGCACAGCCGTGAGTAGCCCGCACACCTCTTCACCCCCCTGTCTTTGTGCTCCTGTGTAGCTCAGCAGCAAAGTGTAGCACCAACACTATCGAATAACCTTATAAAAATTTTTCGTTGTTGTCACAATCTAATATCTAAAATATTTCTGTCTATTTCTATCCGGGTCATTAAGACTAAATTATATTTCTAGCTAATTACTTGTGCTGTAGGAGTCATACACACCCCTCACATAGACACATTCACTACTGTTTTGTTTTGTTGCAGCTCTGTGGTAATAAGCTACTGCCATCTTGTGGTAAATTAATGGAATCACACTTTTTAACCAAAAACAAACTCGCACAGCAAATCAGTGGAGCCTTATGAGCAAGGTGCAGCTGTCTCACAGTTACATGCAAAAACGTTGCCTTTAAAATAGATGTAAACATTAAAATGGGGAGTTAAATAAGCTGTGTTTTATTAAAATTTTAATGTGTCAACTTCACAAACAGACATGATGGTTTGATCCCCAGGTTGCGTATTGCCTTTAAGTGGATGGTGCGGGCCTTTTCCGGCTATCTGTCTACCGACCAGCTGCTTCTCCTCTGGGACCGAATCCTGGGATATGATTCACTGGAGATAGTTGCTGGTAAGAGTTGTGTCACTCTGCAAAAAAAACACAGCAGCAACAGTCACAATATTTGTATGGACACTATTTTAATCTGACAACCACTTTTTCTGTAATTCTCTCATCCCATTCGCTTCTCTTACCTTCTCTGTCTTCAACCCTCCGTCCGCCATCCTCCACCTCTTTCAGTCCTAGCAGCTGCTGTTTTTGCCTTCCGCGCCGAGAACCTGATGGAAGTGACGTCTCTGGCCTCAGCTGAGGTATGTCCGTCTCACATTAAACGCGCGCGCATGTGTGTGTGTGTGTGTGTGTGAGTGAAACTCCAGTCCTCTCCCTGTCACCCCCACATACTCCTGGAAGGCTGTAAATAGCCGTTGATGACCAGCCAGTACCAGTAACCCAGTCTCCTGCATGCACATGTCTGAAAAAATGGCTTACTGGACACTTAAAAACCCTTCACCCCTTTACCCCACCCTGTGTACCAGCCCTCCAACGCCCCACAAGTCCTCTGCCACCATATCCCAACACCACTGAAAAAGAGAAAACTTGCTATTTCCCAAAGAATCTGCACTGCTGCACAAGCCACAACAGATGCCATCTTGTCTAGTGTTAATAACTTCAAATTCTACCATGCAAACACTCAGCTAATAGGTAAATGAGTGCATCCTCCATTAGCTTCTGCACTGTCACTCCTGTCGCATTATTACAGTAACCAGTAATGTAATTCTTGCTCATGCCTGCACTGTATATCGCACCCGCTCCCATACTGTGGTCCCGCTATCATATGACAAGAGTAAACCATACGATGACTCGCCTCACTCGCACCCCTTTGCCCCCCTTCTCTTCTCCCCTTCCCCTGAGGGTGAGGGAGTTAAACTACAATGTGGCGCATGGGGCGACAGGCTGATCTGCTGCTCTAAGATGCTGGCCGGCACTATTTGCTTGCTCATTTACCACCTGCCCCAGCAGAGAGAAGATATCATAACATACTGCTCCTTACCTTATATTTAGAAGCTCAGGCCCAGCGTTGAAATATTAAACCCTGCCTCTAAACATGATATGGTCCCTAAATTTAATCTCCCACCGATCCCAAAAGGACAGAGCGGGGAGCGGTGTACTTTTAAGCAAGGATTGTCGCTTCCCAAGGATCCTGCATCATCATTATGCACGTCGCTCTGTGTGGTTCTTTTTTTAAATCTTGAGATATGTCTCTCGAGAAGGGGGAGGGTGTGCTTTATAGCCCTTCTCAAGGGGTGCGAAATTTAGATGACAAATCTTATATGTGTTTTGTTTGACATACGCACTTGCAGGCTGTCCTCGCTGACCTTTCAACTCTGAAGGTCATGCCGCTCATCCAGATCTTTCTATTTGCCACCGCCATCTAAGGAGCATGGAGACTACAGCATTTATGAGCCGTGGTACGTACATACCACTTGGGAGGATGAAAAGACGCTACAAAAATGCCACTTTGCAAATGCCATAATCACACCAACACTAACTTTCCATCAACATACACCAGGCTAAAGTGTGGGATATCAAGAAATAATGAAGGTAAACCCACACAGGCCTTATACACTTCACCTTGCACTGGTTCAAGTAAGAACTCTTTAGCATGGACGCACCATAAATAGTGAATACCCTGTATCATGTTATTAGATATAATACAGTATGTAAGTATAGCATACAGATGAGTAAGGTTAAGCTAACCTCCTTAAGCCATATGCTCTGCAGGAAAGATGATACACACGGCTCTGCTTGGATCAGCTGAGAGGCTCATTAGGAGATGAGTTGCATGAAGCAGTAATTGTATTGCGATAGCGGTGCTGCGTGCGAGAGAGAACAACAGTAACATCACCGAGCTTGGCTAATGAAGTGTTAATTAGCTCTTGCAATTTAGTCTGCTCTGTGGCTCCTGTTCGCTATAACACTATTAGATAAGCTGTCGCTCATGAATGAGGAGATTGGAAGCACTAGTGTGCGCCAGCACGTCAAGGGAAAAGTCAAAAGACACAATCTAGATTAACATGTAACTCATGTTTAGAAGCTGCTGCGTGCCACATTATTTATTATATTTATGAAGAAGCTGTATGTAACTGCACTCTTAAGGGACACTCAGCACCTCTAGTGCCAGTATTTATTTTATTTTATTCTAAACGTTTTGTGGTCATCCTTCTTTTTTTAATTATGCATTTAATTCCACAATGTATTTGCCTATTTTATATTGTCTTTTTTTGAATACAGTGTATGTCATCTTTGATTTAAATGCAATCAAATCATTTTTTCTTAGTCACTAACAATATTATTTGTCAGTCAATGCCAATGCCTTTGATCCGACACATTTTAATGTTTATTGCGACTCCAAATAATGCAACTTTTGAAATAAAATAAAGTTTTGTTGAATCGTTTCTTCTGAGTTATTGTGTAAAAGCTTAAAAGACTCAGTGCGTTGCTGCCTGATATTTCCTGCTCCTTAATTGAATATTTCTCTCGGTTTGTGTGACAGGGTAAATATTTGGACTATTTTGGCAGCTCACCATAGGCTTTTGTAGAGAGGGTGGAAAGGGTAAACGACACATAGCAGCACTGAGGGATTTTACTGTCGCCCCCCCTCCTCCCACATGTAGCATCTGCTCTATTCCTCCCTCTGTGCTGGCTGCCTTCCTCCCTGCTGCCCCCTCTGCGGGCTCGTATCGAATTATGCTGTTCTTCTCTTTCGTCTCTCCCTCTCTCCCGGTTCCTGCTACATCTGCCACCTGTTCACTGGGACTCCCACGGCTTTTATCATGCGCCTCCTCTGGCCCCCAGACGTCTGTTCCTCCTGGGACAACCATTACCTGCTGTGTAGTCACACAGAGGTCCCTCCTGGTGGCTGAGCTGCTGCAGTGCAGGGAGATGTGCTTTCTGTCTGTCAGCGCTCTGAGGTTGGCCATCGCTCAAAGATTTCTCCCTGAAAGCTGCATGGAGTGCAGCGAACTTAACAATTGTTTGGACAGCAGCATGTTGCTACTGATGATATAATGACACAACTGTAAGATTAGGTTTTCATCCATATCAAGCCTCTCTCCTACTTCTGTTTAGACATTACTCATTTTTTTTGTCTTGCATTTAAATGCATATGAAAACCATATTAGTAGGTTAGTAGTTATTAGAATATTATTTTTAAAGATATAAGACAAGATTAAAATAAAATCCTAGGAGCTGAAATTAAGCAACACTATTTAAGACAAGGACAGGATAGAGAGCAGCAGATCTCAAAGACACATAATAGACTTCCTGATACCACCAACCACCAACCCTCAGTTAATGAGAAAAACTGTATTAGGGAACTCTTTTAATCAAAACTATTCTTGTCTTCTATGACTACACCGGATGTTTCCAGTTCTTAAATCTCTACATTTTCTTTGTATGCATGCCATGTGTTGGCCCAAAATTAGATTCTTTACATTTGCATTTACTCATTAAAAAAAAATATATATATTCTTCAAAATAGACCCAGATTGCACAATGTGAAATCTATGTAAAATTAGCCATAAATAACAACACCAAAGCAAAATATGAATGGATGTGAGTGCTAGTGTTTAGAGGTTTTTTCATGCTCTACCAGTACATATGGTAAGAATACCTTAATAACGAATGGTGTTATTATTGTTGGTAGTATGGGGTTGGGTGTTTTATCATTATTGGTAGTAATGGTAATGGTAGTATGGGATGGTGTAGGTGACATTTTCAAGGGGTCCACAATTTCCACTTGTGCCAAAATTGTGACCAAAAATAACCTTAAAATAAAGTGCCACAAAAAAACGTTGATATTATCCTTTAACATCACTATTTCCCGCGCTGAGCTTATTTAAAAGACAGAGAAAGTGCCGTCTGAACCAGCCAATCAGGCTCTGCCATGTTGGGACACTCCAGCCAATCAGCGCGCTTCGCCGGGAGGGAAACTCGCGTGGCCCCGGAGAGGGTAACAATGAAGCGGGTATCACCCTCCGCGTCACCGCCTGGGTACCAAAAAAAAAAACTGAAGTTTTTGAGGAGGATTCCTCTGCTGGGTACCCGGGTGCGGAGTCCCGTCAGGCGGCCAGAAAACACCGGGCGCCCGCGAGCTGCGTGGCCCACTGATAGTGCCTGAAACCCCGGGTAGCGTGGGAGTGATGCCCCGCTGATTTCCTCTGAAAACAAAAACAAATCCTGTCGGCGGGGTCCTGCACGCGGCGGCACACAAATTAAAGTGCTGCCTCCCCCCCTCCTCCTCCTCTGTCCTCCCTCCTCCCACCTCCCCTCCTCCCTCCCTCCCTCGTGTCAAACCATTTTGCATACCCCACTTCCGCCCCGCTCGGCTCTCCCTCCCTCGTCCTGCATCAGCCGGCGAGCAGCTAATATGACAGGAGGATACAGTATCACGCCGAGCCACCAGAAGCTGACTTAAAAAAAACTTCATTTAGAAAGTAGGCGGATGTCGTGTGCGGTTCAAATAGGTCGGAGACGGATTAGGGGAAACGGGGGAAGAAGCGAATGTCTCTTTTGATGCGATGGGATTTGCTACTTTCGCGTGAAGAGGCGGACCTGCGAGACGCTGCGAGTTCAATATGCTGAGGCTGTCCCCGGTGTTTGTATACTGTACGTGGAAGTACAGAGACTATTTTCCTCCAACTCGCAGGCCTACGTAAGGATTTAACACAGCATTTGATATTATTTACGGATACCCGCGGTTGAAACTACCATTTCTTTTGTCCGTCTTTGTTGTGGACACGGGATTCCTCCAGACAGGCTGCATGTGCTCTGCTCCATAGGCTCATTCCTGTTGGCTAATGTACATTTCTTAAATTGATAGATTTAGATATGGGGGTCTGGTTTGCCGTAGCTCGCAGCGGTCGCCCCTCTGAAACAGCCTGTAAACCCATTAGAGGCTATTAGACTTTTCCTTTTTTTTTTTTTTTTGTTTTTAAAGGGGGTCTTCTTTCAAAGTAGTTTGGCTTCTCGTTGACCCACGATGAACTATTATTTAGTGGGTATTTTCCACGTCCCTGTGAGGTTTTGTGACAGCAGTGACTGCTCCTGCTGTAGCTGTTAGCCTGTAGGTTTGCAAACTAGTCTACTGCGGGATTTTTTTTTTTTTTTTTTTTGTGGTTAAGTTGCTGCATTTACCAGGAGTCTCTTTTTCTCCTCCTTCAAAAGACTTTATTATTATTATTATTATTATTATTATTTTTCCCCCTGCTGTGTGACAGTGACCCCCCCCCCCCCGCCTTTTTGCTTTAAACCTCCATCCCCACTCCCGATCCCACGGATACGATTGCCTAGATTCTCCCCTCATATTTTTTTTTTCCACCATGAGTTACATCCACAAGGTATTGAATGTATTGCTACGTGGACTCGTCATCTATGCGGTACTGGGCTTGGAGTGCACTTACTCGAATGATCTACCCAGCCAGTCGCCTGATGCTGCAAACGTAGCCACCACAGGTAAGACCGATCCATGTCGGATACAAGCGTCTCCAATGTATTAACGCATGTACAGGATCACCCCCCCCTTTCCTCCTCCCCCTCCTCCCCCTCTTCTCCCCCATCCTCCCCTTGCTCCCACAGGCTTTCTCGGGGAAAGCCGAGGAAAGCCCTGCGCGGCGGCTTAATGGAAAGTGATGCATTTTGACAGTCACCTTTTTTTTTTCCTCCTCCCTCCCTCCTAACCCTCTCTCCCCCCTCCTCCCCCTCTGTACATCGGCGAGCAATGCATGACATGACAGGAATGCAGGATGAGTATTTACCATCATGTGCCACTGAGGATGCTGTAGGAGGTGAACCCACCGTCTCCATGAGCTAAATGATAATAGATCACAGCCACAATGCCCTAAATGCTCTCTGTTGACATGAGAAGGTGCTGCAGGTGAGTCGTGCTGATCAGTACCAGAAGGCCACAGGTGACCCCCCCCCCCCCCTCCTCCCTTCTGAAACTGCTATTGGTACAACCTAATGAGAGGAGGATCCCCATCCATTTGCACCTGTTTTAACGAGGCTATAATATAACTGACTGTTCATTTAACAGGCTTTTGTACATCGACTTAATCGACTACATGAAGTTGGAGGCCACACATGCACATTGGTGTGTGCAGAGTTTTATGTGTGATTATGCATGAAGGACATCAGTCTCAGACATCGTTACATAGGTAGAAGTTCTGCAGAAGACACGGTGTATATAAGGCATCTGTGCCGAAGCCCTTTTTTTTTTCTGGTTTTGAATATAAAATGCGAGTTTAAGTGACCGAATGAATAAATAGATGAAGGCAGCTTCAGGATAAAAACATCAGAGCAGATAAAACAGGCTGTGTGCATGTGTAGTGTTGTAAAGTAAATGTACCACAGGAAACTTTAAATGTCGGATTGCATATTTTCAATTCATGGCCACTTTAAGCCACGTGACTGAATCGGATAATTGGACAAAGTCCGGTTGGCTGTTTCCAGTCGTTATGCTAAGCTACAAGCTAACTGGCTGCAGCTTCATATGGCAAGGATACACGCGAGAGTGGTATCGCTCTTCTCATCTAACTCTCGCTGAGAACGCAAATGCTGCTGATCTTCTGGAGCTTTTAGCCACATTTCATCAGAAGAGGAAGTTTGCTCAGTTGTCATGGAGACAGTTGTCCCGTCCTTGAAAGTAAATCTTATTATATCCTCCATATATGACCGCCTGTTATCATGTGACTGAAATTCCAACTGAACCATCTTCATGAGAACTGAGCAAACACACACACACACCGATGAAGGTCACCAAATGTGGCTTGAAAGCTCCAGAACATTTCTAATTATGAGAATTGTTTTAGTCAAACTGCTCAAACCACATCGTAGTTTTTACACGTGCGTTAGCGAAACATTCACCTGCAGCAGATACCCTTACGGGCAGGTTGTCACACACGAGCCAGATAAGCCGTCGCTGATGTAAATATTAGCATTAATTTTCACCTCTGTTTTAAGTGAAATCCAGTGAAGGCAAATTTAAAATGTTAATTTCGAGTGTTTGTTTTTTTGACACTTTTGCACTTTGGGCTGTTTGCACAAATACTGAATGAGTTCTGTGTTGTACTGCCAACATTGACAGAACACATAGCTTTGTAAACGCAGGCCTATAGACTCATCTATATATTTATGTTGTTACACATCTACCGCTGCTGGAGAAAGTAATAAAGCTCGGGCCCAGACAGCTGTTAAGCATTCATGACTGTCTGTTTACACGTGTTAAGCAGCTCCTGAAAATAAACCAGGGATATACAGTTTATTGATTAATACGGCACAAGGACACTCTGCTTTTTCCACGGCAACAGCTCGACAGTGTAAAAATGGGCGAGAGGAGGATGCCCACTCTTTCTTTCTCTCTCTCTCTCTCTCTCTCTCTCTCTCTCTGTAAACAATGAAGTGCAGTGGATGCAGAGATGCTGGTGACTTAATACAGTGTCAGTAAACATGACCGCAGCTTTACCCATTTCCCAGCCGGCTCCTTGGAAAGGTCAGCTGCCTTTTTGCTGGTGTTGGCGTCAGGAGAGGAAAACACAAGCCTCTATCTGTGTGTGTGTGTGAGTGTGTGTGAGTGTGTGTGTGCTCGCTCATGTAGCCCCTGCATATGCAGACTTTCCTTTATAGATTAAAAGCTTCTAAGTGAATCTTTAATGCTGTTTGCGTTGCTATAATGTGTTTAAAGGTGTTATATGTATTTTTACATATATTTTTTTATGTATGTTTTTACATTTTCCTTCAAAACTGGCCAGTTCTAAAGGTTGCACTGAGAGAAGAAATAACACATTGTTCGTCTTACAAATGAAATGTTGAACTCATAGAGAATGAAACCGCACCATTGCTCAATTCACCACCTTGTTTTGTTGCCACAGCCTCAGCTGGTCTGGTATGACCAGTAGCTTACAATCGCTAATGTAAACAAACTTTTGGTTCATTTTGCAGTATAACAAACATTAAATTATTTGACCTTGGTCGGTACTGTAGCTTAGCATTTTAACTAAATGCAGTTAAGCTCACCTGTGGTGTAGCATGTAGTGTGGCTTTAACTTTATGATTCATTATATCTGTGGCTCGTAATGTCGACTCTAGGATGTTTGCACATTCAAAAAAATAGGTTGTAACTACTGAGTGCTGCTTGTCTTTGGGAATGAATGTTTTTGCCTGCAGGTATATTTGCACACACACACACACACACACATACTTCGCTTTGTGTGTGTTAGTGCCACGCACATTCAGTAGTGATGAAGGCATTTCTGGCCCTGGTTATTGAGGTCAGGGACGAGGGCTGTTGTTGTTGAAGCAGTTTAGGGTTCAAAGCTGCCATTTAGCGTGCTGTGAGTGGTGAGGGGCTGAGACCTGGGAGGGAGGGGGGGCGGTGGGTTTAACATTTGGTGGCCAGGAAGCTCTCTTGTGATTTAGGATCTTCAAAAGACCAGGACGGAGTTTAAGAGACGCTCCGTTTCAGGAATAAAGCAGGGGGCTGGTGATGGAGGATGATTATATAAGTGTGCAATTTGTCGTACATGAGCAGTTGTTAGCTTAGGCAAGGAGGGACTCATGCTATCTACAAGGTCTGAAAAGTGTAGAAATGTGCAATGTACATGTTGTCATAGTTCGCAGTCCTCTCTGAATCTGCATCCAGCTCTAGAAAAAGTCTTTTAAATAGAAAATGACTCTTCAAGGAACTTCCTTTATCTCATAAGGAAGACAAAGATGAGTCTGGCGCTGAGGTAGTAATTGATGTCGTAGTAATTGATGTGGTGTTGCACATGATTTGATTTGAATGTCACGTTGTGGAGTTGTTTTTCTGCTGGCGTTTCGCAGTCCGTCTGAGTTGAAGTAATATGACATCCTCCTGGTCTCTCCCTTTTGCTTTTACCAGCTCGTTCCTCATTGTGGGCCTTTTTAGTTGCGTCGGGTTCCTGGGTTTTTTTTGTAAATGCACTTGCATGCACTGCATATTGAGTGTTGGCAACAATAGGAATCATAAATCATCAGTGTACACCTAAGGAGAGAAAATGGGGCTAGAAATCTGAGACGGCAAAAAGAGGACGAGCTCCTCCGGGTTCAGCGGCGATGTGAACGTGGTCTTCCCCTGTTTTAATGGTAATGTGTGTTTAACTTGTTTGGCGTTTCAACAAACAAAGCCCTTCCCTCTGGCTGTAAGGAACATCCAGTTCTCAAGTAATGTGCCCGCTGGATGATAGTTGTCTCAGATACCGGGCCTCCATTTAGCATAAGCTTTACATAACTTACAGATGCAGAAACCGCAAAAGCTGTAGGTTAAATTACACAGAGTCAAATGTAGTAAAGCAAACATGAGTAGATCTCCCACACACCCCACTTGTCACGCACTGTGCATAACTCTGCCATTAAGATTTCATTCGAGGCCTGTCCAAGTTTAGAGAGACTTCACTGAGTGTTGTTTTGTTTGTGTAGCTAAATCAGAGGTGACATTGGCTATCTCAGAGCAGAGTGACTGCATTAATAAAGGGATTTACCTATCTCGCCAGCGCTTGCTTAGGCACTGCAGGGAGCATAGCAATTTGCATTTTGTGATACTTCCAGTTGCTGCTGGTTGGCGGCACACACACACACACACACACACACACACACACACACACACACACACACACACACACACACACTCACACACACACGCGCGCGCTCGTGCACTTCAGGAAAGACAGGCTTTCTTACTTTTAGTGGAGTCTCAGAGTGAGTTTTGGGTTCGCTCCGGGGGGCTAATAGTGACAGAGTGTCAGTGTGAACGTGAAGCGAGTCATAATGTCCTGGTTCAGGGGAGTACAGCTCAACAGGCGAAGCTATTTCCTCTCCCTGACTAGGACAGACTGTTCTTGAGGGCTCCTCGTGAGCCAACAAAAAATTACTTTGTTTTGATTATGTGTAATGTGAAAGAGGTCACTTGTAGTGATGAATTATCACCCAACTCAGCAGGTTTTTTTTTTCAGCTCAACGATGGCAAACGCCTCACTGCTTTAGAAACTTTCAGCCCATTTTGGTTTTTACGGATCGCAACTTATGTGTTTTGTTTCCGTCTTCAGGCAGCTATTTTTTAGCAAAAAAGCTCTGATAAAATGCATTGTAATGGGGCTTTTCCACCTACTCGACTGTACTCGACTCTACTTGGTTTTCAGGGTTTTCCATTAGGTACCAGGTACTTTTTTAGTTTTTCATAATTTACCTGGTATGTATTTAACTGGTGCTAATGTCCACAGTAGCACCAGTCACATATTGATGTGACTGGTGCTACTGAAACACACACTGACTGAAAGCGTGGCCTTGGTGGTGGTGGTGGTGGCTTGCAGGTGTAATGAGATGCTAAGCAGCTCGCAGGGACGCACGGCGGGACTTGAGGGCGTATTAGTACAAGAAAATGCTGGTGTAAAATGCATTTTTTGAATAGCTCTCAAATAAGGTTAAATGAAGTCATTTGCAAAAAAAAAGGAGCTAATAGCACATACCACATATGGTGCTAATGAGGCACCCTAAATCACCGCAGGGGAAATTCCTTCACTGCAACAACCCAAATTGTTAGCTAAACGGGAGTAGGTGGAGACCAAAACTGTGATAAAAGCAGACTGAATGTGGGACCCTCTGTTAGTAGGGTAAGTTGTAAATTTCCCTGTTGCGGTACTAATAAAGGAATATCCCACCTTAACTGTTAACAAGTGCTAAAGAGTTTCTTACTAACTCATATCAGCTTTATAAGTTATAAATATGTCAGTGTTTATAGCTGGAAAAATCAATTAATACAGCATAAATGCAAAATCCATCTGTCACAAGAGAGTATGAGTCCAGTTATAGATCATTTATAATCTCAAACTAAAGGCCTGCGTTACATCGCCGCACTGACGCCGCTCAGTTGCCCCCCAAAAGTGGACAGCTGCTGCTCATCTCAATCAAGGGCTTAAGGGTTGTGATCCAGCCCTAATGAGGTGGGTCACCAATCAGAACAGACTCACCCCTGGTGTATTTATAAAGCCACTGGTGAAGTTTTCCATGTGCTTTTTCCATCATGCTCCCTGTTGTGGCTGCTGCTGACCCAGTGCTGACATTGACGCTGCGGGTTCAGGCTGCTTAGCTCCTTAGCGTCACTGAGTTCTGTCATTGGACCAGTCTGACTTTCAACTGGCCTCACCAGGGAGATAATGGGTCTTTGTTTAATGGTTTACCCCACTGTGCCCACAGTCACCAGCCACGGCGGAGAGACTGGAGCTGAAGTGTTGCGCCAGCCAATGTCCTGACTCACTGGCATTGTTAAGTTGTCATCCCAACTGAGGAACTATTGTCCTTTTATTTCCCCCTTCTTCAAGATGCAACTATTTCTTTTTTTTTAATACCTCCTCTTAAAGGTTACACTGAAGCGAATCCTTGTTTTACATTCTTCAATCTCTGATGCACATAGCAGATAACTCACACACAAGCAGACAACACCAGCGAGTTGTTTCACTCATGCAGAAAGCGCCTCAGTAAGAGATCTAGGTCCATATACTCAGCTGGACAGTGTTTCCTGCTGCGAGTGGGCTACAGTAGCAGAACTGTTTGCCCTCTTCCAGCTCAGAGGGGGCTATTGTTGTCCTGCCACACTTAAGGTGTTGATCCCCCAGCTTGCAATGCATGGGCGCTTAGCTGGGTGAGCCCCATGAGGTGGATGCACACAAGCTGGCAACGGTGCACGCCACTGGGCAGCACACAAAAGCACACACTGATGTGTGTACACAAACACATTTGTGGAAAAGATTGGGGTAGGTTCCCTTTTTTTTTTTCTCACTCCTCCTCTGTCATTGGCTGTTCTCACTTTAATTTAGGCACGTACAAACATGCTGAAAATGAACTATTTTGGTATCACCATTGGCTCATGGACACTTCGATGGCCGTTTTTCACCGGGGTCACAGCCTCATCCTGTTATGAGTGTGTGAGTGTGGCATCCTGCTGTGATAATACTCGTCACCTTAACACAGGAAGAAGCCAATGCCGTGCCCTTCACAGTCGCCTAAAATTGTCGCTGTGGCTTTCTTGCTTTGCATATCATTTCCTGGCTAATCGCATGTATTTACTGAAGCATTAGTTTGAGAGCTGCAAGCAAACATTTTATTAAGTCTGTTTTTGTTTTCCCAGTGTGAGACTACCTGTAGAAGTCATTTAAAGTAGATGTTTAACTATTTAGAAATGAGGAAGGTGAACAGATTTTACATTTTTGGCGACAAAGCAAACAAGCAAAGACGTGTTATGTCTACAGCCGACTCTCCATTCAAACTCAGGCAAACAGATCTATATATATTTGAGTGAGATGTAAAGTTAGATATTGGACGTGACGAGCAGTCCCCTCTGAATTCAGGGACTTTCCCTTGGCAAAAGGCACGTGATGTGGTGGCCTGGGCGAGAGGGGCAAAGAGCGGTGTGGATTTCTTTGGTATGCTGTCCCCTCTCAAGCCTGTCTCCTCCAGCGTTCATAACAAACTAATATGTAAGTTAAGACCAAACATAACAGGAGGACTCAGACGCAAATGTAATCAAAATGAGGAAACCTGGAGAAAAACAGCATAAGGATGCATGCCTTCGTCTGTCAGTTATTTCTCTTGATGCTTTTGAGTCAGTATTATTTTAACATTATGTATTCTAACTGTCTTAATTTAAAGCTGCTATAATCAGTATTTTATATTAAATTGGGCCAAATAACTGTCAGTAATGTGAAAGGGGTTGCTCATTGCGGTGAACCTACAAATAATTATCACCCTGCTGTACAGTTCCCCTCAGCTATACAAGTGATTGCAGCATCTTGAAACTCGTAGCTTTTTTTTTGGTTTTTTTTTTTTTTAGCAAACAGCTGTTTTCAATGAAAAAAGCTCTAAAAACCGACTGGACACCAAAAGGCGGGCAACAAGCTTTTTGAGCAAAATGAAGCATTTTTGCAGCCACATATTTCTTTATATGTCTCAGCAGTTGGTGGAGACCAAACAAGAACTAAAAGGAGAGTAAATATTTGATTTACATTCAATAATGATGCTTATTATTATTTACATTCACCAGGCGGACAGGAGCACGACTTCTAATGAATGCTAATATTGTTCAGTATTTACTGGATGTGTAAATAAGCAACTGTCTGCTAAACGTAAAACTTGATCGTATGTTAGTGCCGGGTTTAGAGCTGCCTTCTGCTTTCTATTCCTATTGATGTATTTTTATTGATAGAAGTCAGCTTAACTTAATATTAGCAAAAAGAAACATGAGATGCAAATATCAAGCATGCAGTTGAAGTGTCTTCCACCCCCCCACCCACACCCACCCTTCATGTCTTGGTCGGACACTGCAAGACTGTAGTGAGTTGCCAGCTAATCCGTCTTAGTAGCATATCTGGACCAACAGGTGGGTTCTCAGGAGCCACTTGGCCTTCCTGTGATCTGTTCCAAAATGGACCCAGTTTGTATTACACATCAAAGGACCTGATAACAATAGAATGACTTTCATTTGCTTTCTTCTCCTGTGTCTCCTGCAGCAAGTGAGTCGAAGGTCCTCTGAAGGTTTAGGCCTTCTGTCTGCACATGATTTGTTTCTGCACTGTTTCACGTCAGAAATGGCAGCTTATGCTTTTGCTGTGAGATGCAGGCAGTTGGTAACCTTTTAGCACCTTATTGCCAGTAAGAAATGTAGCATGCTGGCATTTTCTATTTGTGTTGCCACTCTTAATCCACTGCATGGGCATTGCATCACTTGTGTAACTCTGATGCTTTCTTTGTTCGGGTTTGATAGGCCTCTATATTTGGACTGAACTCCAGAAATTTGCTTCGCTATTGTCTGAAGTCGCTTATTCTTAGCCTCCACACTGGCGTCCATATTTAGGAGCTCCAAGTTAAAAAAGCATCAGGAAGCAGGAAGGTACAAGACATACACAGGAAGCTGGCAGAGAGCCATATCTGCTGTCCGCCGTCGGCTACAAATCGCCTGACAGAGACACCATAAACCATTAAATTTATCTTTTTAGTGCCGCTTTCCAAAACGAGCCCGACAACACGTGTCCTCGGCCCGGTGAGCACACAGACATCAGCTTGGTTTGACAAACCTTAAAGGTTTAAAGGCGGCAGTAAAAGTTAAACAGGCTGTTTTCAATGTTCATTTCCCTCACATAAATCATTCCATTTAATGTAAGAACCAGCAAGATGCAAACATTCGGAATGATGCTACAGTACATTTACACTAAGAAAAAGGAGCTGCTTTCAGTGCTATTTAGCACCATTTTTGTTTAGTGTGTAGTAATGAGATCAGGGTTCTTTTACAACAATGTACTTGTAATAGAATCCTTCTTGAATGATAGAAATAATGGTAGCTGTGTGTTTAAACCTTGTATGGTGTTCGGGTTTGTGGGACCCGATTTCATCCGTTTTTATGTTCTTTATCAAAAGAAAAATGATACGATTAATCATTTTTTCAAACTCAAACAATATGAGCCAAGGCCAATGAGTCTGAGTTTGAAAAAATAATTAATCGTATCATTTTTCTCTTGATAAAAAAATTAAAACAACACATACACAGGGTTAAAACTGCAGTAAATTGCCAGAATAAGGTAATTTAAATCTTATGAGCAACTGTGAAATTAAGCCACTACTGAAACGCAATACAACAGAACTATTAGCATGAAAATGTTCACATTGAAAACCATCAATCACCTTTGAATTTACACTGCAGTTAGTTATTAATAAGTGAGTTCTGAGTTTTCAAAAACCTGTGTTAGGTATTGATTTTGATATTCACAATCCAAGTTGAGTCAAATTGCAGCTGATCTAAAATTACGATATCTAGTTTTTGGATTGATGAAATCGATTGCCAAAATTGAAGATGGAACATTTTCAACATTCAGGTTTCCAAGGTCAAATGCTCAAGTGTCCAATCTGGCTAAAATCCAACAAGAGAGGCAGGTTTATTCTTGGTTGTCCAGAAGTTCAAGTTTGAATCTTTCCCCTCTGAATTCACCCACCTCGTCCAACTCGCCCAACCTGATTGTTTTGACTTGGTAGATTTTTATGTAAAGTTAATTAGTTAGATTTATTATTTTAAAATAAATTGTGCAATTTCTTTTTCCAGCTTTCTACCTGATTTCACAAGCCCTGAAATTTCAATAGCCCCCAAGTACTATAAGTATTCATTTGTGGCTGAATTTTTCAATTTCCTGGCATTCAGTTACTTATAAGAATCAAATTATTGGAGTTATTAACTGCATCCATACACATCTGGTTTCTTCTTTCCTCCTTTTAGTTTCACTAATTTGTGACAGGGTCTGGGAACATGGGGTACCATGCCCTTACAGAGATGCTTCTCAGAAGTCCAGTGGGAAAGTTTTAACCCTCAGTTTTCCGTCCCTGAGGCCAGCACACAGACAAGGACCTCTTCATCCCACTTGGGATTATCCAGGCCACTTGTGTGCATGGCATTTGTTTTGCCTTGTAATCATTGCTGTTAATGTTTGTTATGCAAGAACATTTGACCCCATTACTTGATGGCTGATGCGTGTTGACTTCACATGATGCTTTTCATTGTTCACTGTTACTTTTTAAAGTCTAGCATGTGATCTCTTCTCTGCAGATTACTGGATCAGTCCAGCAATCTGCTGCCTGCTTTGCTTTCTATAGACATAAAATCCATTAACCTTATATCCAGAGGAGCATGTTAGAGGCAGAACGAGCTAATTAAACAGCCTCTTGCCCTGTCATCCTCTCCTACTGCTTTTCTTCCTCGGGCCAGCCGCACATATCACACAACTCGTGTTCGGCGCTGTTATTGAAACATTCCTTGGACGCTGGGGCGCAAGGAGCTCTCTCCTTTTCTGGAAGTTTTTAGATCAGACTTGTTGGGCCTCCACACGTTTTGCTCTAGTTGCTACTCTTCCTTCAAGCTCTGGCCAAAGCAGAGGATTACTGATGCCCTTTTAGGTGGTTTAGACCGGTATGGGATACCCTGTTTCAGCGGAAATGATTTGGTTCACCAGGTCAAAGATGAAAAGCTCCCTATACCCTGTTGAACTGGGCGATAGATGGCTTTTATCTGTTCAGTGTTTGAACTGTCTACTTTTACAGAAGCGAAAGCTTCAAGGTGCCCAGTGGAGAACACAACGGGCACCCACCCATGAAAACATTGCTCCAAAGTCTACAGGGTACCTTTTTTAATATGTTTAAAAACACAGCAAGTCCTTGGAGAGCTGCAGAACCTAAATGACTGAGTCAGAGTTTCGCTCCTGACCTGCAGTTGCCCGAGCTGATCAAGCTCCAGCTCCACCTGGACTGTTTGCCTAACTTATTGCTTCTTGCATCCAGCAAATTGAGACAAAGATAATGCAGATCAGGGTGGATCATGTTTCGTTGAAACATGTCCAACGTCTGGAGCCTGGATACATGTAGCTTTGTGTGTGTGTGTGTGTGTGTGTGTGTGGTTTTGCAAGACTTTTGTTTTGGCGGTCTCTCTGTAGGTGGCTCTCAAGAAGTATGTTCATCATCAGAAATATTTGACTCCCACTCTGGGAAACGGCGTAATTATGCGTTAGGTGTGTGGCACCGTGCTTTTGTGTTTGCTTATTGTTGATTTTGCAGCCACACATTCTTCTGCCGTGCCCCAGGGCACCTCAGGGAGTTAGAAAGCTCACCTGTCAGCATAGCGGTAGCTCAGACATAACAAAAAACTCAAAGCCTTTGCAAATAACTAATCCTGTCTTTTTTCGCAAGTACATCAAGGCAGAGAAATCACTTGTCTGGTTTTTGGAAAGAGATGTTTGCTGTCAGGTTCTTTCCCTCCTGCTGTCCAACTTCATTAAAGCTACCTTGAGCTTCTTTTTTTCCCCAGTGTTCCTCCAATGAATAAGTGAAAGAGGTCAGTTTAACAGCTTGTGCAAGCTGTGAGTAACATACAAACACTCTCCCTTTCTTGTTTTCTTCCTCTTCTCCCCCAGTCTCCCTCTCCAACGCTCTGCACTAGCTGGTGGCATTTGTAGGCGGCTAATGATATTTGTGTCTTATTAATGGCTGCTGATGAGCTGAAATGGTAGACTCTCCAGAAGCTTTATTTACTTGCCTTTAATACTGACCCGTCAGCTTGACTTATGACACTGCCATATGGGCACTGGTTACAGGGGACAGGGGGAGTCTGGTACACATTGACATCACATTTCTCCCCCCCTTTCCCCTCCCACTCTCTCACAATTTGGAGCATCTAATTAGTGCACTGAATATAGCACAATTAAAATTCTATCCACAAGACACACAGGCATGTGACTTTTAAGAGCTCACCAGAGCGGGGCGAACGGAGTCTAACTCGTGGCCACTGAGGTCATCATCCAAAAAACGGGAATTTTAAGAATATGCATGACATCTTGCACATCACCCATATGGTAAGCACACACATCATAACCCCTTGTTGTAGGGGTTGTTTCTGCAGTCTGTCTTACATGTTGCGTGTCTCAAGGACGGAAAAAAACGTGTTTCAAAGGTGAA
Source organism: Pempheris klunzingeri (assembly GCF_042242105.1). Taxonomy (NCBI): domain Eukaryota; kingdom Metazoa; phylum Chordata; class Actinopteri; order Acropomatiformes; family Pempheridae; genus Pempheris; species Pempheris klunzingeri. The sequence continues at coordinate 6,756,851 of NC_092034.1, forward strand.
GTCGAATCACCCAATAATCGCCCAATCCCTACCCCGTGGAAGCTGTAGGAAATTTTATTCAAAGATTAATTTTGTGACAGGTTGTTATGTTGAGGTGCAGTTTAGCTGCATTGAACAGGTTCTTTTAATTCTAATATTTGTGTTAATTGAAGCAAATCAGGAGATGTGGTCACCGCCAGGAGGCTGAAATATGAAGAGGCCAAACTCTTCTCGCGCACATCTGGTTTTAGCGCGTGGCGTGTGTTGCTGACATGTTCTCTAAGCTCGCTCAGTCTGCCACCGTTCAGCACCGTCTTGGACACTTGAGAGCGTGCGTGAACAGGTGCCGCATGTGGACACAAGGCGTGTGTCTTTGGTGTTTTTGATATGTCTTCTGTGTCTGTCTGAGAGGGAGAGAGAGAGAGAGACAAAGAGAGGAAGAGACAATGTGTGTGTCTGTGCGAGAGCAGGAAATAGCTGAGGACGCGGAGAAATCTCGAGCAGTTTGCTGGTAAGACGAGGCCACTTCAGCCCCCTTGGCTCCCCAGAGTCGCATGTCAAAGGCGGATGGGTATGGGCAGAGGCGACGTATTTTACGTCGCCTCTGCCCATACCCATCCGCCCCTCTCCCACCGCTCGGATACTCTTACACTGAATCTGGCTCCTTACCCAAGATCAGGTTTGTTGAGGTATGGGAGAGAGGGGACGTGCCTCCGTCTACCCCACAGGTGGAGAGCTCACTCTGTGGGCTACGCTGGGGCGGACGTGACGCCTCTACAGCTGGAGCTCTGAGCCCAGATACTTCTTCTACGGGACAAAGCTGCTTCCAGGCTTTGCGTTTTCAGGCTTTTCAGTTGATGCTGCCATGTTGAGAGAATCAAAGTCATATCTATCTCTTTCTTTGAGTGATATTTGTTAAAAATGTCTGCACAAATTCCAAATACAAGTGTATTTCTTGTGAAAAGAGAAACGTCCTTCAGTGCATTTCAGTTACGTTAGTTATATTGTGCTGTGCAATTTTCTCTTAAGAAGTCCCATCAGGGAAAAAGGTCTATGAAAGTGCAGAGAAATCTAGAAAATCTGCTCAGCTTAGTTTGTATGATCTGATGTAAGGTCTTTTGTCAAAAAGCATCTCAAAAACATAGTTTAGTTTTTAAAGAAGGCCAAGTAATTTGCTAAGACAGCTGGGCATAGTTTTTAGCAAATGTTACTCAAACACTGAATAGATGCAGTAGATGTGTGGAACTATTTACAGCTGCGGAATAACACACCTTTAGTCCAGTTCTTTAATGAGTATTCACAGAAGCAGGACGGCGTTTGTGGGATTGATGCTAAATAAACTACAAAGTGTGTCCTCATCGTACTGAAGGAACCTTTTATGTGTTTTTAATAGTTTCTGGACAATAATGGAGGCATGTGGTTGTAGGATATCACCAGACTCATCCTTTAAAAGGATTGCGGTATGTTTTTTGTTACATTTAAATTCTCAAAAGAGTTATTCTGTGGATGTTTTTATGAAGCACATGCATAAATATAAAAGTCCTGTCATACCACTGATCTGAGCTGAATTAGAGCACCTATTCTCACATGTGCTTTAATTCTCGTTAGAGTGCAGAAAAAACTAATTTTACTCCTGTCACTTCTGTCATATTAGCACATCAAACCTGCAGGAGAAAATCTGACACTTTGTGAACGCGCTGTTTTGCAACGTTTGAACAGACAACACTCCCAGAATGCAGTGGGGGTAGCGAGCCAGGGTCCGCTGCATCCATTCAGTCGTATAAACATGATGTCCGTACGTCTCCAGGGATCTGGTTCAAGGAGGTCCCCCCCCCCCCCTCCAAACAAAAAAAAAATCACTGTAAACTCATCAGACACACACTCCTCCCTGTCTGCTGCTCCTGTCGCCCACTTTATAGCTTTCTGCAAAAAATAAAGACAAAACCCTCTTAATGACATGCATATATAATAATAATAAAAAAAAAAAAAACAATTTTGAAGTGTTGGGATTCACTTTAAAGGAAGCAGCTGACAGCTAAATGCTTTTGTTATCCGATTCTTTTGAACCAAACCCGCCGCCCTCTGTGACAGCTTGCACACATTTGTGAGTTATGGCAAAGTGAATTACTGTACAACTGCTTTCCTGCTTGTGTTTGCCTACTGTGTATACATCTGTGTGTGTGTGTTTGTCTGTGTTTGAGCAAGGGAGACCTCTGCCATTGTTGGGCTTTTACATCCTGACAACTGGGTGCCTGACGGGTTAAAAATAGCCCAGCGCTTTCCAATTTTGTCATCTTTTGGGACTGCTTCTCCCGGCTGTTTTGATTTTGCGTGCGTCCCCCTGGAACACTCGGGGTCACAGACGGCCACTTCCTGTCACATGCCTCGTCATTGCGGCGCTCGCAACCGTCCCTAAACACGCTCAAACTCACCGAAAAATAGGACACCTGGGAGGGAACGGCTCGTGCTGTCATATTTCTGAATCGCACGCTAGGTGGCCCAGCCTGAGTACTGTCATTGAATGACAGCGTTTTATCTTAGAATTATCTTTTCCTCCGTGAGCTTCAGAAGATAAGTCGGTTCATGAAGGGTGCTGCACACATGCAGAACAGAATTAGGCCACCAGTACGCGGAAGAAAGAAATGACAACTGAGGAAGATCAACATCATAGAAAGTTGTTTGTAAAAGTATGCTGTTATCAGTTCTGATATGTCTGCAAAAGTAAGCTTTAAAGTTAAACTGGGATTCGCAGTAGGATGTGCAGCCAACAGTGTGTGTGTGTGTGTGTGTGTATGTAAAACACAAGTAAAGTATTTGAGTTTTGTGCCTGTTTAAATAACCAAACAGCCAAATAGATATGCATGCTATGCAAACAACAGGCTATGTAAACTGCCCTGGCGAGCTAAGCAAATGCATTATGTAAGTCGTTCTAAAGCATCAGATGCTTTCTGACTGGAGACGGATGGACCGTCGCCGAATAAGGCTGATCTGAGAGAGTCTTGTTGTGTTGATGATCTTTCCCGTCACTGATAGATGAGCATTTGTGTCTTGTGTGGTCATCTTAAAGAGAAAAAAAAAAGTGTTGACAGGGTTTTTTCTTGCAATGTTTTCTTAGTGCACAGTGGTTAGAAGAATTACGGTATGTGCGCTTCTACGCCAGGCAGTTTGGTAGAAGTCAAACGGGTCGATTGTCACACCAGGAAGTCGCTGCTAATTGCAGCAGCTTAGTCAAAACACGAGTTCAATATGTTTGTCAGCGCTGCCACGTCACCATCTTAACAGGTGGAGATTTTAAAGCCACTCGGGTTTCACTTACACCAAAACAAATGATGACTGTGTTATCCAACCGACTGTATCGTGGCGAGGCTCAGTCCAGTCGCAGACCTTTGCCAGCGCCGGCGTCTTCGTTTGACATAGACATCCTCCCCAGTGTCCTGTCATCCAAACTTAGCCCAGGCACACGTCCAATCACATGCCTCCTTTTGCTTCTTCTTCTGGGGTTCGCCAAGTGGCAACTCTATAACCAACTTGTCAAGTCTTGTTTCAGTAAACAGATCCTGCATCAAAAACCCCCGGAAAATGTCCCATGGTCCCCTACTGCATGCTTATGGATAGTACATTTTTATATGGACACAATTGTTTCAACTTTCTGGAGTATTTTGTATTATTCTTTTCAAATATAAATGAAATAGTTTGATATTTTACTTGCTTTTTTTTTTGCAGGGAGTTAGATGAGATCTAGTATGGAGCTACAACCAGGAGCTTTTGAATGCTAATTAGCTTTTGAATGCTAACTAGCTTAGCATTCAGACGCTTGACAGTTTCAGGAAATACACTTCTTCACTTTCTTTGCTGAGGGTTCATTGAGAAGATTCGAGGCTGATATCATCTCATGTCTGTATGTTAATTATGAAGCTGAAGCCGGAGCCAGCAGCCGGCTAGCTTAGCTTAGCATTGGGACTGGAAACGGGGGTTAGGCGGCTAACACGCCAAAAGGTAACAAACAAACGCTCTATAACTTTAGTTTTATGTTTAGGCTTTAGCATGGGCTAAACGAACAAGTCATAAATGGTTAATTTGTGAGTTTAAGAGGTGCTCGTGGTTGTTTTTGGCATTTGGACGGAGCCAGGTTAGCTATATAACTAACTCTGCTAGAAAATGAATATGTGTATTTCCTGAAAATGTCTTTTCAACGCATGCTTAAACAGCATGAGGTTATTATTATTTTTTTTTTACATTATCTAGCTTTTCTAGCTAGTTTTGAGCATTCAAAAAAATTTAAAGTGAATAAAAAATGTTTATGCATCCAAAAGGAATATATGAACGGACATTTCAGGCCAGACACTGTAACACGATTTCCTAACCACCTCCTCTCTGTATTCTTTCAGAGACTTTTCTGGTTGCTTTTCTATCTGCCAGATGACTCCTCTGATATGTAACTCATTGCCAGCAGCAACTAAAAGCCTGATTCATTTGTTTGGGTGTGTGTTGCTGTCCACTTGTTGTTTGGCTGTTGTTGTGCCTCCCTCTGCTGCTCTGGGGCTTTGTGTTTGCTCTGAAACTGCTGCCAGACTTGGGGCATTATTAGTTGTTGGGCTGTGGACAAGTCCTTGACACAAAACAAGCGGTTATAGATTTAAAATATTCTTTCTGTCATTTTGTATTCCGTCTACGGGGCGATATATATTTACTATTGTGACCACAATCTTCTTAAAATGTGGTTTTGAGCCTTAATGTATCTGTCTATGTGTGTGTTTGTGTGTGAGCTTATGCTTCTGTGGCTCTGCTGAGACAGTTTGGCACCTGGCCAGTTCAAACTGTCCGTTGCTTAGAAGGCTGGAAGTAATGGGCTCATTTTCCCCAGTGGGACGGGAGGGGGACTGAATAAAAACAAGTGGGGGATGCCTGGGGACGCTGCGGGAATGACAACAGCACACGACAGAGTCCAGCAGGACACTTCATTTCATAACTTGTCTTCATTCCAAATCACACCCACTAAGGAACACACAGGAGGATAACGAGTTCTCCACTATTGTCCAAGTATGAATATTCGCAAGTAAAGAATGGGTCGTTATCAGGCTGCGTCAGAGCTTGATGATGAGCTGATCATTTGAATGAGGTGTGTTGGAGCAGGGAAACACCTAAAACAACATGCAGGGCAGCGGGCCCTCAGGACCAGGATTGGGAAACAACATGTTAGGGATGCCAGCATCTTTAATAGTAACGTACTTTAATGTTTGCTTCTAAAGCGCAGCCTGTGAAGCCATGTGTCTTAGCATTACCACCTCTTCACCATCATGCAAGCATTTCTGTTTTGTAACCCGTCAGCTCAGTTTTAGCACTGCTCGACTCGACTTGACTCTTTCCATTACAGTTGCGTACCACCTCAACGTGGGTGGGGTCGTCATAGCGAGGCAGCCCAAAACTCCAGTGACGTCATTTGTATGTGACACAAACACAACATTTACCTCGGTCACAGAAATAATAAAAACGCACGGTCGCTGTTGCCAGGGTTTTAAAAAAGTGGCGGGTTTGATTCTTGTGAACGAGTCGCTCTCATGACTCATCCAGTGACGTCACAGTCTGCTGACGTCACATTTTCGGCTCGACTCAGCTCGCTTGGAACCCCGGCCAAGTTGGTACTAAAACAGTACGTGGTACCAGGTACTGTCAGTAATTTCTTGGCCCCCTCCTGTAAAGACATGGGCTGTCTTTGTAAACGCAGCCTCATTTTACTACAATAGATGTTGCTGTGTTTGCTCTCTGAAATTATTTTGTGGCACGTGTCCACACTGTGAGCCTAGTATGTCACCGTCACCCGGAAGCTACTGTTTGCTGATGCGTAATCCGCACACAGATGTGTGTATAAACTGCTGGAACTAAAAGTGACGTGAAAAAGAGGAAATACGCAAATTGCTAATCTGTTTGCGCCTGACACATAGTGTGTAGCTGGACATGTTATCGCTGTGTAAACGTCCTGCGGCAGCTTCTTAACCTACACCTGACCCTTCATCCCTGACCTGATTTTCTTTTCCCTATTCCATGTAGACCCCTGTCTTATAGTGATGCCGCCATGCATAGGCGAGGCCGACCGCTTCAGTCTGGAGGCGCTGCGGCACATCCACAAACAGCTGGACGACGACAACGACGGGGGTATAGAGGTCAACGAGAGCGTGGAGGTGAGCTTTGTTAAATGTGCATTTACGATGTGGGGTGTTGAGCTGACACTGGGGGTCGCTGTATTGCCTGAGGACACACCACAAGGAACATGTTCCCAAATTTGATTGGACATCACGGACTTGCTCGTGCTGCTATCTCAGCGAAAATGCGTTTTGTAGATCATCACGTTAACCAAACCAGACCACTTGTAAATGTTTCTAGTGTTGACACAAGAATAGCTGCCTGTCAGCTCTGAAAGTGGATCGCCACATGAAAGTAAATATTTAGTTTACAGAGCTAACAGTGAGTAACCGCTTGTGGCAGTTGGACAGGCTTTGTAGCTGTCCAAAAAGTGAAATAAGTTTTAATATTAGAGAGTTGGAGGAAAGAGCCAAATTGCCAGCATTTTAATTTATATGCACGCATTGCACAAATATATGCATGCTCACATAACCATCCTGACCTTTGTACTGCATAACCAATATGAGAACTGGGCCTGCATTTGAGATTTTATGCCTTTCAGTTAACCGAGAACACTTATAGCCTCATAAAGTTGTAATAGTCTTTGCTAACGATGCAGTTGAATAACTGTGACGCAGGTGGTCTGTGTGTGTGTGTGTGTGTGTGTGTGTGTGTGGAGGGAGTGGGGGGGGTGAGTGAGTGGGTGGGTCTCAGAGAGAAGGGGCAGGTTTCTGTGAGTGACTAGGGGGGGAGAAGTGACACCTGAGACCGCTCTGACCTGCTGTACCCTCTGCGTCTCTTGGTAATCAACGACCTCTTACGTTCAAAAAAACTTCTTGGGTCGATGATCGCATTTGGTGTGTGTGTGTGTGTGTGTGTGTGTGTGTGTGTGTGTGTGTGTGTGTGTGTGTGTGTGTGTGTGTGTGTGTGTGTGTGTGTGTGTGTGTGTGTGTGTGTGTGTGTGTGTGTGTGTGTGTTTGGCGGGAGTCATCTTTAACTGGCTGAGAAGTCCTGGTGTGAGAAACGGTTATACCTTGCAGCCGTGCAGTTGCCCCCTCCAGTAAAGAGCGTGACGCTGTATGAGTCCTGTCTGAAGAACCCTAACCCTGTCTGAGGGCTGCGGCGTTAGAACTGGCCTCCAGCCCACATGAAGACGATGCACGTCTGTGCATGTGTCACTGATGCCCGTACGTGTTGCACCGTATAGGTGTGTGTTACACGTCGCCACTTACCCTGATTTCACCTTTTGTCTTTATAAGGGCAGCGGGTCCAACAGAAAGCCCCAGTTGTTTTTGGCCGCCGCTCTTTTCCAAGCATCTTTTCTGGGCTCTGGCGGCGGGTGGAGCAGGGTTTCATAAAATGATGTATGCTCCTTTCATCAAATTAGTGGCTGTCTATCAGTTTCTTTTTGAAAGAAGGACATTATCATGCAACAGTGGATTTTCACCATCTTTAGCGAGTAAAGCGACGGTTTAACATGCCTTAGCAGATACACTGTACTGCAGAACATTCATTGCGTTATGTTAAACTTCTAAAGTTCTTTAAATTGGCTACTCAAAAAAAAAAAGTTCCTCTTGATAAATACCAACTGGTTTAAAATGAAAGGCTTTCAGGCCTAAAACCAAATGTCTTTGAATTTCTTTAACAATATCAACATAAATGAAAGTAATGAGTTAGTCAGCTATTGGCTTGTATTGCCGAACACAAAAGCGATTAGCCTTGCATTCAGAGTTAATTAAGGAAGAAAAGCCATGCGGTATCAGCAAGAGCACTGGATGAAGTTATTATTGACAGGAACAAAAGCAGACAGATTATCTTGGACTTTTTTACTTTCAAAATGAGATTATGAGATTTACTGTACGTTTTTACTTGATGACACAGTAAAAATGGCCTTGAAAGAGTTCACCATTTATAGAAGGGTTGATCCTCGTGCACATACTGGAATGTCAGCGTCAGTTCCCCAAATTGCTTTTTTGGGCACCATTTACTGTCGGTTTCAGCACAAAGTCAGCCTCTTCTCGACAGCGATGAGTTGAGAGGAGTGACACAGTTACGGCGGAGGGTGACTCGCGTGGGGTCGGGACAAGACCCTGTCGACGCCTCGCCCCTTTGCCACCTGGCTGAAACCTTACACTCTGTCAACAGAGATCTCACCTGCCTCTTCCTCCATTATCCCAACCTTTATCCCTAAATTTGAGAGGATGATTGAAATGAGAGGATGGTCATACTTCTAATGTTATATACGTGATCAGGATATCCAGTTTTTCATGACAGGAGATTCTAATGCTGGCGGTGAAGATGACTGGTGGTGATATATGATGGCCATGACGCCATTGGCTTTTGGCTAATGTTTACCTGTTAATGTTTTAGAGCATGTTGAGCCGCAAAGGAAAAGAATACTATGAATGCTTTCTGAATACTTAGCACAAAATATAAGAAAAACTCTGTTTAAAAGCCAATTCGATGGAGGGTGAATAGGACTGGCTTCTTTTTTGTGTATTTGAAGATATGTCTGTTTTTAAATCCAATATGTTTTTCAATTGGGTGAAGAGATAAAAGGATAACTCTGGTATTTTGTGTGTTACACAAATATTGTGCTGGATCCAAACCAACCCTTTAAAACGTCAAAGTCACTTAATAACAGAAAGAGACTAACCAATCGAGGCAGCGGTAGACGAGCGACTCCGGTCTTCTGCAAGGTAAAATGACTGTTTTTATCAAAGGAGTCTGGCGGCTTTGACGAGAGGCTGTTTCTGATTCTGATTTAGAAAAAAAAAGGATTTTAAAGGTCTATCTCGGTTGGGATCGAAAACTGTTTGCACCTACCAGTCATTTCAAACCCGAAATATGCAAAATTAGAGAACAGCTTTAAAGATATAGGAGTTCTTAAAGCAGAAATGCAAAAAAATCTTAAAAATATGAATATTTGCTGTAAGCAGCAATGAATAGATCATCAGCTGTTTTTCACCATATAAATACTATAAGCACTATAAGCAGCATACGTTCTTCTTTGGTCTTCTGTCGCTAGAACAAGTGCAGCTTTAGATTTTAACATGTATTATTGGGGCTGCAGCAAGAAAAAGGCCCAGCCAGACAAAGATGAGGTGTTCAGGGTCTGGTGGCATTACCAGCATCTTCAACATGCCCAAGAAGTTTGGCTGCAAACTAAGTAGGTTCAGACTTATTTATGGTGTTTTGATTGCTGGTAATTTGTCATATCCATTTTCACGTAATGCATGTCGTGCAACCGCAGCGAACATGATCAGTTTTTGTAATGTAACTCTAAGATACACCTAACAGCAGGTGACTAAAAAGTCACCCGGTAGCAAATTTGTTTCACTTTTAAAATTCATCCGTAACTTAAGAACAATCAGTGTTGCTAAGTTACAGGGAAATGAACCCTCACAGACATATCAACGCCTACCCATGTTTCACAGCTTATATCCCCACACAGACAAAACACACGGACGGATGATTTACAGCATACAGGAGCCATCGACGTGAGTTGCATCGGCCGCCACGGCAAAATGATCCAGAGCACTAAAACGCCTCTGGCTAAAATGAGCACCCATTAACATGTGTACTCACACATATCGACACGTTGTGGAGTCGTGAGGCGAGGAGAGCAAACAAGGGAAGTGCTGAGGGCCAACGAGCATCTCGGTTCCCTTTACAGCTACAGTATTCACTGACATGTCACATCATGGAGTTATCAGGGAGGACGCTGCACAAAAAAAAAAAAAAAAAAAAAAAAGCTTCAAAAAAAGCTTCTGCTGCGTTTGAAGTTCATATTTGGAGCGCTGACTCGTGGCAGAACGCAAATAGCTATCTAGTGAAGCAGATTTTTATTTGTCAGAATCAGTTGGCATGAAGAGGGTAAAGATTGATTTCGGCAGCTTTTTAGTCACACGATGCAGTTTTACCCGCGTTGCCGTAAACCCTCATGATTATATGATATTTGAAGTGTGAAATAAAGTGTATTTATAGTTTGTCTCCCAGAAAGTGATTTTCTACATGTGAAGGTCTCAGATCAGACCTGTCAAAACCTTCACCCCTCCCTGTCTACATCAGCCTAAATGAATACAAATCAGTGACTTTGACCACCTGACAACGTGTATTTATAGTCGCAGTATCAAAAGTAATCACTTTTTTAACCGCCACCCCCAAAGTTTGTGTAATTTGACAACTGTGGAAGAATTTTATTAGGAATCAAATCCTGCTGTAATCCTGTCAAACATAATCCCGTCTCGGATTACTCTGCGGGTCAGGGCGTCGTCGGGGGGTTTTGGGTGACGGACGGGTGTCTGTTGCCGAGCGCAATCGCTGGGGACGGCAGGTGCACGTCCTCTCCTCTGGGGCGCTGGGCTGTGTGCTGCCAGCCTGCCAAGGAGACGCTCGGCTGGATCGTGTTGCATCACTTTGAAATTGCAAGAACCCAATCCACGTCACCGCAGGGGGCGATGGTGCTGCTTCTGTGTGTGTGTGTGCACTTTATTAGTTCTTGACAAGCTATGCATTACAACTTGGTGGAAAATTAGGCTTGCATGTGAGTTCTACATCTGGCAAGCACACTGTATATATGACTTACTTGTGTTTAGACGGGCATGAACAGAGGAAACCTGAGGAGGCTCATGGAGCGTCTATTTGTATCTGAAATGTATGAAAGGAGAAATCTCAGAAGGTTCAAGAAGGTGTTTGTTGACTTGTCTGGGAATGTTCTCAAGGGAACTTTCAAGAGAGAGATTTTATTTACGACCAACCACTTTGAATGGAGACATAGAGCTTATGCATTAAAGGGTTGGTTCAACCAGATGACAAAAAAAAAACTCTCTCACTGTCATGTCTGCATGTGGAGCTAGAGCTGGGAGGTGATTAGCTTAGCATATAGACTGGACGCAGGGTGAAACTGCTAGTCCAGCTCACTCCAAGCACGTCTGCAGCACAGCAATTACAGTTTTATCTCATTTGAATGCAGTAACTATTTCATGGCGACCAATGGCGAGGATGGGTGCAGTGACTTCCAGAAGTTTTGATGTGACCTTGAGGCACATAACTGCCCTGAAAACCACACCTCGTCGTCTTCACACGTCTGCTTGCGTATGGTCTAAAGAAATGCGATCCACTGCGCTAATTAGTGAGCTTCGGATGTGCTGGCAGGGATATTTTTGAACTTTGGACAGAGCTAGGCTACCTGCTTCCCACTGCTTCCAGTCTTTATGCTAAGCTAAGCTAATCTTGTCCAAGTTCTAGCTTTGTATTTAGCACAAAGACATGACAGTGGGATCACTCTTCTCATCTAACTCTCAGCAAGAAAGCAAATAAGCATACTAATAATGATTAGTATTAATAATACATAATGTAAAACAACTTCTGCTGCGCTGAGGATGACTTGATAAAACCTGGAGTTCATGTTAGCCCCTGGAACATGGAGCACATTGTTATGCAAAGATAGACGAGGAAGATTTTATCACACGACTGATGGTTTCACAATTGAGAATGCCCAGTCACGCGTGATAAATCACCTGTGCTACAAGGAGTTCATTTTTCATAAATCTTTTGCCAAGTTCGGCAGACTTTTTGCCCCACATTTCTAACAGATTAATAACAATTAGTCAACCTAATAATCCTCTACCGGCACTTTCAGGTTTGATTAATGTGGCGGTATGTAGTTGATTAAAAAAAAAAAAAAAAAAAAAGCACTGTATGATGATAGATAAGCAATAGATGTAATAACTTTGAGCAAATTAGATGAGCAGATGTGGACAGATATACTGATGCATTAGATATAGCAGGAGAGAGCGGTGGCTCATGGGAAGAGTCTCGAACTCAGCCGGCTCCCTCCGATCTGGAATCTGACGGGAACAAATATGTCTTTGTCTGCTCCTGCCTGTGTGTGTGACCATGTGTCATACCCAGTCTGTGCTCTGCCTCCGTCTATAGGATATGTGTTTGTGTTATTGTCTTCTCAGGGCTGACTCTTGCTCCTCGGGCAGAGTTGGGACTCTCCATCCCATCATCAGTGCTTACAAGAGAACATCTTTTTTTCAGCTGTTACTATCATGTAATCATGTAAATGCCAGACCACTTTATATATACGTTTTCTTTGCAGAAATGTCTCCTCTTTTGATCACCCAGTAAGAGGTCATCATCACTGCTATCATGCTATAACGCTGTAATCTGGACTGTTAACCGCAGAGGCTGTGAAGCTCCCACACAAAGACCTATCTTTATGTGCACCACATATTTTATCTGACTCCATAAAGCACCACAAGGCTGTCAGTGACCATATGCAAAGCTGCTCCGCCAGTCTGCCCGCAAGTACATGTTTCATAATAGCAGCACTTGAACCAATTACATTTACTGTTAATGCTCTACTTAAGCAGCTTTTTGTAGTTTTTTTTTTTTTATTAATATGATATAATAATCATGTAATATTAATCTGTCTTTAATAAAAGCAAATAGTTGAGTGCACGTTATGCATTACACAGTACGTCTTTAAACAAAAGATCAGGTCATTTTAACCTCTGTTATGAATGTCTTGCTTAAATGAGAATAAAATGAAGACAGTTAAAACAATGAGCAAATAAAGAGCTCCTCAAAGAATAGTTTTCCTTTATGGCCATGGAGAGAAACCGAATCTGTCTGTTCATTCATCAGGCCCTTTCTATTCTAGTTCCTGTGCTCTGGCAAATGTCCTTGAAGGCCGCGTCTTTGCCAGCAGGACTTTATTTCTCATAAAGTACAGTGAGCATTAAAGGCTTTGCAAGACATTTGTTTGGACTAGTATCGCACACATTGTGGTCCCTCCAGTGACTCAGCAGACAGTTGGTTCCTTTAGCTGGTTCCTGGCTTTACGTCAGCGAGAGAACTCATTTGCATTTGTATTGTGTAAGAAGAAGGTGAAGGAAAGAAACACTGGGCAAAGTCTTCCGACTCCGCAGACTGTTTTTGTCCACTATTGGTGTGCTAAAGGAGCTTTTCAGACCCAAATGGGGACCCAAGAAAACCTTTGACGTTGGTCACCACAGGCTACAACAACAACTTCAGAGTTATTGTAGGATTTAAGAGTAACTATAGCACTATTTCAGGTTCAATATTGTGGCTACCAGTGTTGGAGTCCAACACTCAACAAACCTTATATCAATAAGACCAAAAAAAGGTTAGATAGAAGGAAAATCCTTGTATCTCCTATAAAATATTTTATCCTTTCTATCTTTTTATTATTTTCTAGCACAATATCATTCAGGTAGTTAATAATGTTATGAATGTTGAGTTTTAGTCATTCAAAGTCACACATTGATTCTTCTTTATAACTTGTCAAATAAATACTCACGTAATTCAGTGAAGGAATTCAAAAGGTTTTTGGGGTTCCTAAGCTAATGTGAAGCTGAATTCAGATGAATCCAGTCTAAAAACAACAAGCAAAGAATCAGTTGTGGACCCGGGTTTCGAATGAATTGCCACGTTTCCCCATCACTGACCATTCGCAGGTTGAATGTTAGTTCAGTGCCCTGCGTCACACACCAGGTTTGTGTGTGAAGGTTGAACTGGATTGCTGATAAAAGCGCTTTACATCACCAGTCGGCGCGCCCTCATGCCACAAAGTGTGTCTCAGATTGATCCGTGCGAGGAGAGAGAGATCTGGAAAAACGGGCGTCGTCAGCTCTTTTTAATACATATAGCCGACTCCAGGAGTGAATCATACTGACACTGAACGAGCACAAACATTTTGCCCTCTTTTGTCCGCGACCTTCGATGTCAGATTCTTCGTTCATGTTTTTTACTTCCCTCTGACAACATAAGTATCTCCCTCCCATCTCTCAAATGTGATATAAAAATCTACATATGAGTGCATGTGTCAGAAGTGACTCTCACATTTTCGAATCAGTTCTTGATCACAGAGACTTTTTTTCTGTGACAGCAAAAATGCGGATTCAGTGCTGAAGACATTTTTTTTTTTTTGCAGGCAGCAACTCAACACCAGACTGCCATTATGTATTCAATGTCAAACTCACAGCACTCCTTCAGACTCACACATCTACGCACACAGCGTAGATGTGTGAAAGTGCTGGTGGATTTTTGAAAATCACGGCCACGTCTTCATGTATGTCTCTGTCTTTCAGGGCTATTTCAAAGGGATTTTGGTGCAGTCAAGCATTTCTAACCTGTGTCTCTGTGCAGGCAGATGACATATTTCAAGCTGTGTTGGAATACGGGTGTGCTCCTTTATCAAGTCGAATGTGAAACTCATTGATCCGTGACTGCTGTGATTCATAATGGTGTGACACGTCAAAACAGCTGCAGCTCCCACATGCAGTTTATATTGTAGTCTCTATGTTGCTGATGAGTTTTCTCCTCTAATAGCAGTTTTGTACTCCAGAGTCAATAGGAACCTCTGAGTTTGTAGCACCTTTTGTTTGCTGCTGACGTGAACGGACAGTACATGCTAGCACGGCACACAGCACATTCAGCTCCCTACTGACCTCACCCAGGCTGAAAACTCAGGAACTTTTCTATCCCTCTGTGAATTTACACTTTCGTTTAAGCATCTTTACTGGTGAATCGACCAGCTAAGCTTCTCTTTATGAGTCCCGCAGCATCAATTAACAGCACCTAGCTGCAGCCTTCCTGCTTCCTGCTCGCTCCCATTGTATACGTCATATATTTATATTAGATTGTTTCATGCAACTTCAGCACAGATTATCTATGAGTAGTCCACGGGATGAACAAACAAGCTTTGGGTGGGTTTGTTTACTGTATTCACAGGTGGGGATTTTATTGGACCAATAGGTTCTATGGGACATGTATTTAAAAGTTTGATACCACTCATGTATGCACTAAGGTTCACTATATTCAGAACATTAATAAAGCATTAAACTATTGCTAAGTAAAGATACAGTGGAGTAATGGTGACCTGAGTGGAGAGAAAAGTCACACTCACTCTGTGTGTTTTGTAGTCCAAGCTTCTTTATCCTTTGTTTTGGTCGTAGGGATGACCGCGTGCACATGTTAGTCCATGAATCCTTCAGTAAGCGAACCCGTAGCACAGCGAAAACGAGTCAGAGCCGCTGCCCAGCGATAGACTCCACTAACCAGGAAGCACATAAGCTAAAAGAGGCTGTCAGTCATCGGTTGCATACAAAATAACCAAAGATGAACTACAGTGCTGGCCTTGTAACTGCAGCGGTGGGGAGGGGGGTTGTGGGAGATCTGGGAGGCACGCCGAGATGCTGAGATATCATATAGAGAACCTTTTAAGGAGCTGGAGCCAGGAAGCATTAGCATGCTTAGCATGAATGGTGGAAGAAGGGGAAAATGGCTAGTTTAGCTTACTGTAATATCAAAAAATACACCTACCTGCACATTTTAGCTCGTTTGTCAAAGAAAAGTTGTAGTTTTATGGTGAGGTTCGTATTTGTTTCTACTTTTACACTAAACTAACTAACTAACTTCATACTGCCTGCTGGACCTCTACTACAATTAAATGCTACATGAACATGTAATTCATATTGTAAATGAGTCCATGTGTTTAATCCCATGTTAAACCAACAAACACTCAACCCCAAACAGGTGCTGAGTGTTAAAGGGTTAACATTTTAAAGCTGATATTCATTATAGTAGCTTACTTAACATTAGCCTAAAACTCATCCAACCAGTTACAATATAAATAATGTTTGCCTGCTTGCCATTTAGCTAGCTAACTTTGAGAGGTAGTTTGGACGGTGAGCAAACCACGTCATTGGGTATTATTAATGAATTCTCCTATGGCCAACTATTATCATTTTGCATGGGAAAACGCCAACAGCACACTGCTTTACTGCAGTAATATGTAATATAAGGCTAATTAGTTATCTAAAGCCTGTAGGGAATTAGACAGGAGGTATAAGGTTTTTAGTTTATACCAAGGCCACATACACATACACATAGTGCTACAAGATGAATGCTTTGAGTCGTTTGGTTGGCAGCCATGGCCCTTTTCCTCGTTGTCATTAATGCTGCTGGTGTTCTGGCAATTCTTTGATCAGTTTGTTTTGCTAAGGCTTTCTCTGCAGGGGCGTTTAGTCCTGAGCTACCAAAGGAGGACAGCCGGAAACTGACAACACACACACACACTCATGCACACACACACACGCACATGCACATGCACACACAGGTGGAAGCGGTGGCTCTCTCTCTCTTTTCAAAGTCCCTAAAAGGAAGAAAGGAGAGTGAAAAGAAAGTCTGTGTGTGTGTGTGTGTGTGTGTGTGTGTGTGTGTGTGATCCAAAGCCAGACTTTTAGGCAAAGCCAACTCTCTACAGCTCTCTGTCAAAACCACACACATACACAGGCGAGCACAGCCGCCCGCATCTCCCCCTGACTTCTCAGTGAAAGCACTCGCTTTAAAATATTATAAACAAATAGAACTATATGTTTTGCGATCCCTTCGGAAATCCTGGGAAACTCAGCGCCTCAACTATCCCTCTTTTTACTTCCTAGTTCATAATAGAAGACATGAAGCAGCAGCAAACCAACAAACACAGCAACCTGCACCGTGAGGACCAGCACATCACCGTGGAGGAGCTGTGGAAAGGCTGGAAGACCTCTGAAGGTAAAAGCAAGAGAAGTCAACGGTCTCTGCCCCAAGGTCACTCACACAAATACCTCTACATTCAGTCCTATGTACAAAGTTGGTCTAACTATGTAGGACAAAACCCCCGGGTGTACTCTAGACTAGTGCTGATTTATTCCCATCAAAGTGCCTCAGGCTGCATTAATAGCAATTAAGACACTTTACTATATAAATACACCAAACCATATGACAAAGGTGTGGTTTCTAATGAGTAATGATCAGGTTAGACATCGTCCTCGAGTCATTACACAAGCCCTCGTTGACTGCCCCTCTGGGAGAATCCTAATCGGCACCTTAAATGACTTTTCCAATTCTCCGAAAACTTAAGTGGACTTCTGCAAGCTCGACGCTTCGAGGGCCGAAGGAGGGAGGGAAGGAGGGAGGGAGGGAGGGAGGGAGGGAGCGACGATGAGCACTCAAGGGCATATTTACCCAGCATGAAGGGTGATCTATTACTCTCACCAGAATGTGTAAAGGATTATCCAGTGATATAAAATTATAAGTAAACAGACAATCATTAATGTTTGAGGGCTTATTTCTTTTCCAAGAACCCATCTGCCATTCTGCGTCATCATTTACTGGTATTATTTTAGTTATCAGGCAGCTCAAGAGGAAGCGCTTTTCATTTTTATTTTGATCACACAGACTTTCCCTTCTGTAAATGACACCCATAAAGTTGGATTTAATCATATTATTGCAATTAATACATCTTCAAAAACATGTTTCCTCTCCTACTTCTTCCCTCATTTGAATTTCAGATAGGAACAAAATTTGACCCAAAGTCTTCCTCTTTTTTTTTTTTTTTTTTACAACACATCTGTGGTTTATCTCTAAACACCCCCCCCCCCCCTCGTCATTCTCAGTTTATGTGTGCCAGTGTTTGTTTACGACTCTGAAAATATGTGTGTGGAGCTAAGTGGTTTTTAACATGCACTCATGCTTTCTTAGCATTCAAAATAAATAAACATCCAGCCACGCCACAGTCATGCACACTGGTGTTATTCTGTCACATTCACGAGTTTTTTTTAAATAATAAATCATACATATTATGCATTTTTTAAAATCAATTTTTTATCATCTTTACTGTCTGACACTCATTTGCTTATTCCAATATTTTAAACTCTGTGAAATTACATTTGTGAGGTACTGGTACATGTACTTGTACACAAATAACATTAGATGAGCTTGTAAAATACAATACATTAAAGGTTAAACCTGTTTTTCTTTGATCTTGTGATCCTCTGGAGGGGTCAGATTCCCACTGTAGGCTGGGGGCCACTGGACAAATGAAGCAGTTAAAACCAAATCTCCACCTCAACCAGATACAGCAGTGACATTCTGCACAAGCAATGATGAATTATCAAAGTAAAAGTACTCTTTCTCTGATATATAATATATATCATTTATCATTAGGATGCTTATACTAATTAAGGTGTCATACATTTACTGAAGTAAATGATCTTAATACTTCTTCCATCACTGTGTATTCTTAACCTTCTGTTGCTCTTGATAAAAGCTAATTGCTCAAACAGTAAAGTAACGACCTTCATCCTCATCCTCATCCTTACTTTACCGCTTTCCTTTCCCCTCTCTCTCTTCCCTCTTGTCCAGTCCACAACTGGACCGTGGAGGACTCGGTGCAGTGGCTGAAGGAGTCGGTGGAGCTGCCGCAGTACGAGAGGAACTTCCGGGACTTCCGGGTCACAGGGAACACGTTACCTCGGTCAGTACCCGTCACCTCAAACACGTCTTTGCCTCCGGCCTTGTTTTTCTGGTTGTTGCCTCTGGTGAGCACTGAGGTGTGTTTATGAACAGAAACACTATTATGGTGGTTGGTACAATACACAAAGGAGCCTGTAGTTTTCATTACTCTGTTTAATGCTGCCCACTGCTGGTCTTATAAGGCAACACAAGGGGAAAGTGACTGAAACAGGTAGATTGTTCGCCTCACTGTCTTTGCTCCTCTATTGTTGTGTTAGAAACAGTTTCTAACGGCTTGCAGATGTATTTTTCCAAGGCCAGATCATTTCCTTGTCACACGATTGTAAAAGCAACTGTCATTTCACTCTGTAAATGCTGTGTAGTTACCCACAATGCAATGATTTAGTCCTTCAAAAGCAGATTAAATTGTTAATAGAGCAGTCTGAGTGCCGACATTACAGAAGAAACTCAGATGTTGGTGCGACACTTGTGGTATGTGACTCGCTGCAAACTGCATGTACGGCATGAGTAGACAGAGGGGCGGGCGGCGGGGTTGTAGGGGGGGTTTCGTGTTACCGCCACGGGGCCGATGGGCGCTGACTCATGAAGTGATGTCACAGAAAGGGGGTACAGTTTCCACGGGCTGCCATGTTGTCTGAGCCTTTTAAGATGGTGGTGGAGGACGGCGACACAACGTCTTAATAGTTCACACAGTAAAAACCGTTAAGCGACAGCAGTAAGCCCTGCTGCTACAGCAGGTTCCTTCCTTCCAGTGAAGTGTCTTCTCCTCAACACATCCTCTAAGTTGCAGTAGCAGAAAACACCTTCTTATGAGCGACATGTGGCCTAGCGTCAGCTGCACCTTCCATCCGATGAACTCTATGAGCTGAACAACTTCTTTTTCTCCATATTTCAGAATAGCGGCAAATGAACCGTCGTTTATGTCGATGCAGCTGAAGATATTAGACCAGCGGCATAAACAAAAGCTAAACCTAAAGGCACTAGACGCAGTCCTTTTCGGCCCTCCTCTCCGTAAGTATGCACATACTCTAATTTTTTTGCAGCCAGAAAAAAAGATTACATGAAATATTCAGTATTTGCTAAAGTCGCCCATCTTCTCCTGTGCTTCCCTCCCTCCGCAGGTCCACAACACAACTGGATGAAAGACTTTGTACTGATGGTTTCTATAGTGATTGGGGTTGGGGGATGCTGGTTTGCCTACGTGCAGAACAAGTCCAGCAAGGTGCACATCTCTCAGATGATGAAGGATCTGGAGAGCCTGCAAAATGCTGAGCAAAGCCTCTTAGACCTGCAGAGCCGGTAAGAGAAGGCAGTGTATCAGAGTTATATTAGAAGGTGTGCACATATATAATGAGATAGGGGATGAAATGGAGCTTAGGTTTTCACTTTTCTCCGCTCAAACGTCTTCACCCGCTGTAGAAATTGAATCCCACACCCTGCCAGACTTCACGCTCCACACTCGTCCAGCCTCATTTCATCTTTTTTTCTCCTCATCCTCATCCAGGCTGGAAAAGGCTCAGGAGGAGAACCGGACGGTGGCCGTGGAGAAGCAGAACCTTGAGCAGAAGATGAGGGATGAGATCACCGGCGCCAAAACGGAGGCTCACAGGCTTCGAGAGCTGCGGGAGGGCGCTGAGTGTGAACTCAGCCGGCTCAAATACGCTGAGGAGGAGCTCGTACAGGTGGGGCCTAAATACTACCGGCCAACAGATTTATCAGTATTTCTTTTATAGGTTTAATATCTTTTGTAGTAATGCATTGCAATCAATGGCAAATAATTTCAAAATGAAGGCCAGTAATTCACATAAATGGTTACTCATACCAGTCTAACCCAGCACAGAGACTTGAATGGTTTACTTTAATTAAACGGCAGTAGAAACTTCAGGCCAGGCACCACCCAGGAATAGGGGGGGGGGGGGGGGGGGGGGGGGGGGGATCCTTTTATTCCATGAATGATTAATGTAGACCCAAATACAAGACTTGTTCAAAATTCTGCAAATTGGGCAATATCTAATGAAATATTCCTTCATTTACATATCAGTAGAAACCATTTTTAGGCTCAGATAAAACAGATAAAGCCAGAACTTTTTTTCTTGCTTTACTGTGATCAATAACTAAATGGCTGCTAATAGTCAGAAATGTTGTTTTCTAAGCTTTTTTTATGTTGGAAAAACTTAAGTTTCAAGTTGGATAATCGACAGGCGGCTTCTTCTCTCTCAGTTTGTCCCGGCGTCTGGAATGTTTTTTCATGCTAGCTTGACAATATCAATGAAAATAATGCTAAATAATTGTACTAAATTGATTTCATCCAGCACACGTCTTTTAATTGCTACTTTATAATTTATTTACCTGACATTAATAGTTGAATCATTTCAATAGCTTCCATGTAATGTGACCCAGTGGCTCTAAATCAATACCAGAAATGATTACCACACAGGCCACATAAGGCACAACTCTTCATATTGGATTTTAGCGCTTCTTCTTTCTTATATTAATATTTACATAGCAATGGGAGGAAGGACTGCACAAATATTCAGCTCAGCTGAGATCCGGAGGAGCACTAGGTGGCGATAATGCACCACAAGTTGAAAGAAGAAAAAGGAGGTAGGAGACCTTTACAAAAGAAGCACAGCAAATGGAAAAGGAATTTGTTGTTTAATCTCAAAATGAGGCACTTCAAGGCCAGAGATGGAAAAGTACAGAGCTCCGGCTAAAAGCCTGAAGTAGAGATGCTATGATGAGGTCTTTTATTTTTACAAAGCTTAGTGGTGCATGTTTTCAACTCATATTATTATTTGTGTTTAAAAGACATTTTTTCAAACTGAAATTAGATGAATTACTTTTGAGATATGTTGATATATGGGAAGAGATGCCAGTGAGAGAGGGAGGCTTGAGGCGACAGCTCCAAAAAAAATGGAGAGGGCAATGTCAAGGGCAAGAGAGAGCACACGGGGAGTGATGCAGTGCAGAGTGAAGTTTGGCAAGTGTGAACAAAAAAAGAGAGCAGAGCGAGTGATGAATAAAATAAAGACAAGGATGATGAAGCTCTTCACTGTTGCCAGTGACCAGATACCTCCAGGCGAAGAGGACAGGGACAGTGCACAGGAGGATAGAGAGACGGAGAGGACAGAGATGAATATAATAAGAAGAGTTCTGTCTAAAACTGGAAGTGGGAAAGGAAAAGGACACTGAAACAGATGGTCACATGCTGTGTACAGAAAGTACACAGCAGGGCCAAGAGTGTTCAAAACTGTGATTACAAGAAGCCAATGGAACAAAATGAAACTAAAACCTGGGAAGAAAAATCTTCAGCTGTCCTGATACATTTTATCTGGTTTTTCTGAAAAAAATGATTCGCGCTTTCAAACAGCAGCATGTTCAGATGCGCGTTTGATGGATGCAAGGCCGTCCACACTTTCTCATAACAAAGCAGGCCAAAATCAATAGGTAAACAAATATGTGTCAAAGTCTTGTGCTTTGTTGAAGCTACACACCATAAAACTCAAAGGCGATTTAGTGCCCGCGAAGAGGAAAGAAAGCTTTAAACTGCACAGGAGAGGTGGAGCTGCAGTTGTGGCAGACGTGTGTCCTGTTTGTCACTGCTTCACATTACATGGAAGCTATTGCGAAAAAAAAAATTTAATAAAGAAGATTTTTCCATAAAAATATTAATAAAAAAGTGAAGCAGTGGAGCAATAACTGCATAACTGCATTGCATAGAAGCTACTGGAAAAAATGCCACTATTTTTTAATTAAAATATGTAGGTAAAATGAATGAATTGGACATTAGCAGTCAAAATAATAATAATGCTTCATGAAATCAATTTAGTACTAATATTTTCAAGTCAGCATGAGGGTAGGTCAGTAAGTCAGCTCCTGCTGCTGAGTGAGAGGTTCTGGGAGGTGAACCGGGGGGAATATCTGTCGAACGTCCACCTTAAAACTAACTACAAACTACTACTACTAATGCCTTCCGGACTCACGGATCAAGACTGTTCAGCAGAAAGTAGCCTTCACACTCCCCCCCCCCCCGTCTGTCTTCATCACGTTGTCAGGTGATTCCTTTCAAACTGAAAGGAACAACTAAAACCAACATCTTGCATCAAAAGAAACACTTTATATGCTAAATTGAAACTAAAAAGAACCGCCCGTCTTACGGTTGACTGGTGGAAGGGTGCCTCGACACAGAGAGACGCTGAATACAACACAGAGATGTATCTATGACGGAGTGCAGAAGGCTCTTTTAAGGACCTATTTATTACTCCTTAAATCTAAGCACTTTAAAGGTCTTGATTTTTTTTTAAATCTAAGCACTTTCCAGTCCTTTTCAGACCTGCAGCAAGCCTGCGTATTTCACTAGCCAGTATACGGATCATCCCTGTGTATGAATGTAAGCGTATTCATTACTGCCGATGAAGCGCCTTGAAATTAAAAGATTAATTTCACATTTTTTCATGTTAAATTGCACAAAATACCTTCACAAGATTTCCCCATTTCCCTTTGCATAAAAAATACGGCATTAATATATCAAGGCTTCGTCCTGGTAATGAGTTTTCTGCTATGCGGACGAGCCGGGATCGGACTCATTTTAACACGGCGAATTCAGAATTTAAAAAGTAAATGCAGTTCATTTGAAATTCAACGGGTGTTTCAGCCTCACTTACAGTATTTGATCAACGACCTCACGGGGGAAGAAGGTTTTAAATATTTGAGAGTGAATTTAACCTGGACCCCGACATGTCCCGTTCCCCCCCCTCGTGCAGGTGAGAAAGGCTCTAAAGCGAGCGGAGAAGGAGATGCAGTCGGAGCGGTCGGTGCCGGAAGCTCTGCAGAAGTGGCTGCAGCTCACACACGAGGTGGAGGTCCAGTACTACAACATCAAGAAACAGAATGCTGAGTTTCAGCTGTGCGTCGCCAAAGACGAGGTACCCTTTTCTGCATTTATTTACCACACCACAGGATTGCAAGCATGCTGCACTGATGCTACACAGTGAACTACATTTTCCTCGCTTTAAGTTTGACTTCCTGAGGCAGTGTTGCCTGGCAGGAACCGACCAAAATCAGAAACTGCCAAAATCAGACCCTACCTACATTTTTAACACTTGCAGTCTCACACTCACAGGCCACACACAGCTACGCTTGGCGTGCCTCTTTTTTTTTTTTTTGTCTCCACACGGGAAAAGAGCAGTAAATCATGTTTAGTGCTGCCACCAAGCTACTAGTGCTGGGCTGCAGAGAGAGCTCACTGCATCAGACAGTAATGTTTAATGCAGCCTGTCTGTAGTAGTAGTAGTAGTAGTGGTAATTAAAATTAGTTATTATCACTTGAAATGTCCAATTTGTCAAACACAAGCATAATAGATGTAACTGTATATTTTATTCTGGCTTTTTTTGTAATAAATCACAGTTAGTCAGCAGAACTTATTTAATTAATGGTGCTTTTTTTTTTTTTCTTAATGATGCGACTGAATTATGTTTTTAATTGCAACACCTGTTTGTTTTTTTACCCACATCTGGCAGAAGTCTTTATTGTTACAGTTCAGAGAGCCCTTTATTACCTGCAGTCAGGCCTGTGAAGGGGGTGCTAACAAACATTAGTTCAGGTTACACCGAGGAACTCTTCGGAGGGAGAGGCGAAACCGTTCCGTTCAAAATAACACTCGGAAATCTTTTGTGTGTTTTTGACTCGTAGGCAGAGAAAATAAAAAAGAAAAGGGGATCCGTGTTTGGAACTCTCCATGTAGCCCACAGTTCATCACTGGATGAGGTGGACCACAAGATACTAGAAGCAAAGTAAGGGACAAAACACACACACACACACACACGATCATGTGACCACAGGAGACTTCATTGTCCTTGATCTGTGTATTCTGTCAGCCACGTCTGCTTAGCCGTACCTATTGATTAGCAATAATGTCAACCAATCACAGAGCTTATTGATACTAAATGTTACAAGAAAGGCCCGTGGGTCATATCGAATACCAGGTCATGTTGTGATGGCACGTTATCAATATGGCCGTATGGAAATCTCCACTCAGCCGTAGTGTTGCTTGCAAAGTGTATTATTCACCCCATATACATTTATGTAGATACACAGTTAAGTCTATATATATATATATATGTTTTAGCTGTTGACCAAAATATATTCAAGTTCCAGTACACAATGAATAGTAAAGTGCAGATTCTCAGCTTTAATTTGTGGGTATTCACATCCATATCGAAGGAAACGTTTAGGAACTGCAGCTCTTTACTATGTAGTGTTTGTCAAGGGACCGAACGTAATTGGACAGTTGATACTTGTGGGCTATTAAATCATTATTTCAGTATCAATTAAGCAGGTAGAAGAGGTTGATTATAACAGGGGACTGCTTGAATCAAATCTCAAAGTCTGCACCTAAATTGAATCTCTCTTATTTCAAATCCACCGTGGTGGCCTACAGAGCCAAAATTATGAAAATGCCAAAAATTAATGGCACTTGGTTACACAAACAATGACTTTTCCTTTGTTTGTTCAGGGGTTCAATTCTTTGCCCTCAAAGCACTCGCTGCATTGGAAAAAAAAACTCAGGCACTGACAATATCTGACTGTACGGTGTCAAGTTCCTGCACAGATTTGAGCGCATAATGCTCTTAGGTTTCTCGGGCAGACCCCAGGAGTTTTTATTCCAGATATATCAAACATATTCAGAAGGCTTTTATAATCCCGGGACTGCCACTCAGATATAAGAATTCCTTTGTGTTTAAAAGCCAAAAAGAGGGAGAAAAAAAAAAAATCACATAAAAGAGAAGTTCTTCTGCATGACTACTTTATTAGGCACAAGTCCAGTATCATAAAATAACCAGCTTGTGTGCCAAAAGTGTCGAAATCCTGACGAATCAAAGCAGAGACGGCTTCTTACTGCGTCTGACACAAGAATTTGATTCAGTATCAGAAAAGGGATCACGATAATGTTTGCCAAGTGCAATAAGTGTGCAGCGCCATCCCCTCATTCATGTCTGATTTTTGAATTTTTTTTTTTTTAGGAAAGCCCTGTCAGAGGTAACGGCGTGCCTGAGGGAGCGGCTGCATCGCTGGCAGCAGATCGAGAAGCTTTGCGGCTTCCCCGTCGTCAATAACTCGGGGCTGCCGAGCCTGACGGCCAGCCTCTACTCAGACCACAGCTGGGTGGTCATGCCGCGAGTCTCGGTGCCTCCCTACCCCATCGCGGGGGGAGTGGACGACCTGGACGAGGACACGCCGCCCATCATTCCGCAGTTCACAAGTGAGCGACGCTTTCTTGTGACACAGAATGTCGACATATGCTGTGAAACAAATTGTAATCTCCTCCTCCTCCTCCTCCTCCTTGGCTTCTCTCCCCCAGCGACCACGCTGATCCGGCCCTCGCTGACCCGCAGCAGCAGCCTGTGTCGTTCCCGCCGGAGCCTGCTGAGCTCCCCGCAGTCCTCTCTGATGTCCCCAGACCCCGACCTGCTGTCCATGGCCAGCTCTTCCCTCTCCTATCGCCCCGAGGCAGACGACGAACATATCATGTTCAGCTCGGATAGGAGGGGGTATGTAGCGGTGGCCGGAACACCGCGGAATGGTTTTACAGTTTGGACTCACAGGTGTTTTATCCAGACATTCACACTTTTAAGCTTGGGGTTAAGTGGTGCCGCTTGTCACTGGGTGCCTCGCATGATCAATTAGCAAGATCTGATCTTCGCTTTAATTCCTGCACTTTGTCCCCAGTTTGCCAGTAAAGACTAAAAACCCCAGAAAACCTTAAACAGTGGTCCTATTTATGTTAAATGCATGACAAGCATATAAAATAAACTGTAATCTTTCCAAATTTGTAATTTTGGTGCCACAAGCACCTGAGAGGATAAGTTTTAAATTTGCATTCTTTTAGGATACACATTTTGAATACAAGTTTGTATTGTGACGCATGCATGGGGAAGAAAATTAGATTTCTGCCACATGCATGTAGACACAGGCTCTGCCCTCCATTTAGTTTGTCCCTCATCATAGTCATAGTTAAAAGTAAATTCGCACACAGGGCACAGTGCCACAACCATCGTGTAGTTAAGTTGTGCAAATTCCCTAAAAAATACTGTGCAATTAATCATAGTACCAACACCATTTGAAATGAAATGAACCAGGTGATTTCACGTGATTCTTTTTGCGATTTTTCTCTGTGGTTAGTGCTAAAAATTCCTTTTGTAATGCAATGTATTTATTCATAAATGATGATTAAACTGTCCGGTCAGGTCGCTACGATGAGATTAAAATCACCAAAGTAAAAGGTCACGATTCGTCCCTCCACAGGCACAATATATTCCATCAGAACAGCATTTGGTTTTTCTTTTAGGGAGCTTTGTCCAAAAATAGACGCTGTGACAGACATTTTGTGGTTGAACAATTTGCCGTATTGCTCAGACTGCTCTCGTCTCGCAGGGAACCGGCTCAGGAGGGCAGCTCCGACACAGACTCTCTCAGCTCCTCTTTGGGCCGCAAGCAGCTGCAAAACCCCTGCACGCCGGGCTCGGACGCCCCGTACCGCAAGATCTCCCGCGAGGAGCTGCTGCTGTTCAGCCAGAGTCCGGACCTGCCCACGTCCACCTCCACCACCCACACCAGCAGCAGCAGCAGCAGCAGTCTCAGGGACTCCACGCCCCCCCCTCTGCCTCCCACTCCGGCCACCACCCCGTCCGGCCCACCGTCCACCTCGCCTTCCCCGGCCTTGGAGCACCACCCGTTTGCACACAGAGGCTCGCCCGACCTCACCCGCATCATCCCCGAGTCCCAAAGCGCGACCTTCTCGCAGGGGAGCACCGCCTCTCAGACGGGCAAGGGCATGTACAACGGCATCCTGGAGAAGTCCTACAGCTTCGGCCAGCTGCCCGCCAGCATGCTGCCCAACGTGGGGCGCTACCCGTCTCTTACCTCCCTGGACTCGGAGGGCCGGAGCGTGGGAAGGGAATACAAGCTCCAGAGCGCCTCCTCCCAGGACTCCAGCGACAATGGAGAGAAAATCAAGCGCTCCTCCTCTAAAATCAAAAGCTTATTTAAGAAGAAAAAATAAAACTTGCAGAGTGAGATAGTGTGTGAGAGAGAAAGAGAGAGAAATAAAATATAAAGAGCTGTTTTAGCCCTAATACTAAAAAATGGACATCACTGTAAGCTAAAGCATTTCATTTTCTCTCTTGTTTTCTTCTTTTTGTCGTCAAAGATGGAATGTAGCTCAGTCCGGGTGCCTTTAAAGGCCTCAGACTGGTAGCCTTATTTTTCAATAATGCCTTTTTATTTAGTTCACTCATAGCCTCACGGGGGAAACCTGCAAAGGTCACGGAAAAGTCAACAAAAGGTCAAAGGTCACAAGAGCTGTCATCCAGACAGCCAAAACAGGTGACCTGTTCACTGTCTTCTATTCATTTTGGTTTGAGTTTGAACCAAAAAGCCACTAAGTGTAAGGGTCTAAAGGTGCAGTCCATAAATGTATTTTTAAGCACACGTCGTCTAGTGTTTCGCCCCTGCATGCTGTTCCTACTAAAAGCCTTTAAATCACTCTTTCAGTAGTGACAGCAGCACTAGACTATCACCAAGAAAAAGAAAAAAAAAAATCCTAAAACACACAATTTCTCTCTAAACTACTCCCCCCCCCCCCCCCCCCACGTT
Source organism: Pempheris klunzingeri (assembly GCF_042242105.1). Taxonomy (NCBI): domain Eukaryota; kingdom Metazoa; phylum Chordata; class Actinopteri; order Acropomatiformes; family Pempheridae; genus Pempheris; species Pempheris klunzingeri. The sequence continues at coordinate 6,784,938 of NC_092034.1, forward strand.
CAAATCATGGATTGCATCTTGTAAAGTCTTTGAGTCCTAATGTTGTGTACTTGATTAATTTCCTTTGGAAAAAAAAAAAAATCCTGCTAAAAGTTTGTTGCACTACTGCTTTCCTGGTATTTTGGGAAAGAGCCGCTGCTTTGCGGAGTACATATTGAATAAAGATATAGAGATGAGAGAAATGCATGGGCAGTGGCAGTGGAGATGCAGCACATAATACCAGAGCCAACATTATGTGGTGTGTCTTCAATGCCAGTACTTATGGATGTCTCGATATATATATATATATATATATAAAAATAAACAAATAAATATATATATATACTTCGTTTTCACATTATTATGTTCTTATAGATGTTTTTAAATAGATTTCTATTGGTGGGGGTTCCTATGAACTGATCATTACTGAGGAAAGTTTATTGAATATGCAGATTTAACCCGCACCACTCATTTCCCCTGTACTCTAGCTGTCCCTTATTACTTGATTTACTGTGTCATGTAGCCATACCAACATACCATTTCCATTTCTCGTCTTAAGTACCCTGTAAAACTTGGTGTCACTTCCAGATTTTGGTCAAATCGACTGTGCAAATGATTTGTGTGGTTTGAGTGCCACACATGCTGCATTTAAGGAGCGCTGAAGTGTAAGACAGTCGCAGGCACGTCCATTTTTTTTCCTTAAAAAAGAAGTAATCTCTGACTACACTGTCTGTACTGTGAGGACGTGGCCTCTACCATGTGTGTTTTCAGGCTTTTGTAAAGACAAAACACTAAGGATTATCTGTTCAAAACTAAAGGAACTATCTGATCCAGATCTGATCGATACACCAAGACCTGCCCCCCTCTCCCAACCTCCCCCCCCTCAACCCCCCCACCGCCACCACCACACACACACTAAGCTCGAAGCCGACCCATGCAATACGGTCCTGTTCCTGTTCCTCACCTCTGGGCCCGCACCGAGCACACTGATGTCAAGAGCTCCTGCTTCACACTGTGATTTCTGCCTTCTTCCCTTCATCCTGGACCCGGCTGTCACTGCTGCAATTCAAACACGACGGGTCATGTGACGACCGTGAGGCAATGAAATGCCAAGGGGGGGGGGGTGATGCTGTGTAGGAGGTGTGTCTGGCTGACAATGCGACACGAGGATCCAGTGGCCTCTGTTTTTAAAGAAAGAAAAAATATATATATATCTGGAAGGTTGTGGCAATACAGCACACAGTGAAGGAAATAGAAGACAGAACTGCAAGACGAGGAGAACATGAATGTTTACGAAACATTAGGGTTTTTTGAGAACATTTTGTGTGTGAATATTTGTATACTGTAGAAAAATTAATAAAAAAATGGAGGCATTGGAGACTTTTGCTGCAGTGTTTTTTTTTTTACAGCAGAACAACTAGACAAGCAAGGGATTAAAAGATAATACTGATTTTTCTTTTCCATGTCAGTGCTGATTTTACACATTAAGTTTAATTGTCATGAGGAGAATTTTTTAGCTCTGCTGCCACAGCAAAAATTAGTTTCTTGACACTAAGAAATATGCGCATATCTAAGACTGCAAGTAACTATTGCTTTCATATCAATACATAATTCTTAATCAGTCATTAAGTCTTTAAAATGTAAGAGAATATGGAAAAAAAACAGACTCACAGCCCCAAACCCAAATATTATAAATGTACAATAATATTAAACTGAATCAGCATCTAATTAATTTGAATGAAATTACATTGTTTGGAGTTTTTGCTTGATTAAATACATAAATATTTAATCATTGATTTAAGCGGTTGCTGATTTTCTGTTGACTTTCTAATAAACTAATTTCGTTAATAGTACACTTTTCGACTTTATCAGCCGTTGCAAATGATGAGAAAGCCTGACAGCTGAGAACAGAGAAAACAAACAGGTAGTATAATGGTGAATAAAATACATAAACAGCAGAGCAGTGATATCCTTTAAAAAAATAAACTGTTATATTTTACAATGAAACATGTTCCTTCATGTGTGAGATCTGTGATTCTCAGCCGTTGGTTTGCAGCTGAGCTCTAAACTTGACTAATCCCCCCCCCCCCCCAGAAACCAGTCCTTCCTCTCCGTACGGAGCTCGCATCCTCCTCACAGCAGAGCACAGAAGTGGGGAAAAGTATCATTCTGACACCCCATTTGTCTTTGGGGGTGAGGAAACCGTGATACACAGAAGAAAAGCATGCATGATTGCTTTATCAATATAAAGTGAACGTGATGAAACTTGTGTTGATGGTTCATCAATTCGGCACACTAGGAGAGGAGCGGGGACGTCTGCTGGTGATGAATGTGTTGTTTGGGCACTACTGTACACAGCAACAAATCCCAGCCTTTCACACCGGCCCACCTTATTGGCCCCGGGCTCGAAGGCGCACTTACAGCGACGGCCACATGGGGTCAGCAGAGCATCGGAGGAAACAACCATAGGAGCCACTCCCTGACAGAGAAACACACAGAGTGTCACTGTGACTGACCAGAATCAGGCACATTTTTCTATCAAATACACTACATTTTAGTGGAGTGTGTTTGCAGACATATTTGCATATGATGATAGTTTTAGATGTGACTTAAGATTTAGATCTGACTTAACTGCCCAGGCTGGCAAGTAAGCACGTTTCTAGTATTAGACTGAAAACAATGAGAAGGACTCCTGCACAGCTGCCTCGCTTACAGCTGAAATATTTATTGTGATCGAAAACCTGGACCGTCAAACCTTGATCATATGTATGGGCGGCATCACAGCACCTCCATGTGTATATACACACATGAGAGGTGCCTCAGTCATCCAATTAGTGGATGACAGAGATTGGTTTTACCGACGAGACCTTGAACTAACACAAAGCATAATTTAAACATGTTATTGTATAGACTCATGCCGGTAATTATGCTATTCATTTATGCGGTGGTATATCCCTGACCTGTGACTATTCAATGCCATGCTCAATGTATGATGATGGCATTGAAAACATTTTTTGACAAGCAGAATTTTCTCCCTAATTTACCTTCCTTTGTGGCTTTTTGGCTGATATTTGTTTGATATCATTTGTAAGATTAATGATAGCGCAGTGTATTTATTAATTCACTTGTTCTTTTCTATCTATGACCTCTGGAGAGCTTTGGGCCTACATGGATGTTGTTTAAGATTTATTGGCATCACAATATTGTGTCATTTTCTATCACTGTAATCTTTTTAATGCTATTTTCTGACCGTGATGCGAATGCTTTGTGTTAGTTCAAGGTGCTCAACAGTAAAACCAATCCCTGTAGTCCTCTGACTGGATGATCGAGGCAGTTCCTGTGTACATATATATTGAAGTGTTGTGGTGCTGTGTATTTACCTGATGAAGGTCAGACAAACTGAAACATTGTCATCTAATAAATATTTCAGCAGTAAGCGAGACAGCGTGCTGGAGTTCCTCTCATTGTTTTCAAGCTGCAGCTTCCTCCGATGTACCTGTCACATATTCAGCTCTGCAGAGAAACACAGTACCAGCCGAAATATCATTTTGTTCCCCCGCTCGCTGTCTGAAAATGGCCCTACTTTAAGCAAATATGCTCAAAAAACGAAACATTATATTCAAATCACACATGTCCAACCCAGCTAATCCCACATACTATTAACAAATTATCCAATAAAGCAAAAACATAAGTAAGTTTCAATACAAAAGCTTCAAATTGTTACTCTTAGGTCTCATCAAGTTTGTTAAAGTTAGTCCATGTGTTTTGTATTTCCTGTTTTATTGTGGTGTTTAAGTTTTCCCTCTTATTTTAATGACAATTAACTTCCCGCCCTTGTGTGTTCCCACCTGTGCTCCCTTCCCTGGTGTATATATCATCAGCGTTTTACTCTGTCCTGTGCCTTGTGTTGAGCATTCCAGCAATCTAAATCAGTATCTTGTTAAGCTTTTGATTCAAGTCAGGCAGTATTGCAAGTATTTTTGATCGTGTCTGTTTGTTGGTGCCTTGTCTTTGTTGTCCTTGTACAACAAACAATCTTCACCTTTTTACCATCTGTTTGCCCCATGTTGAGCATTTGAGTCTATCTTCTTGGGTGTGCTTCTAGCCATAACATTATGATCCGGCCACTATGGACTCAGCTGACTGGGAGATCCTGAGGGTGGCCATCCACTCTCAGGGCACATACCGGAATCAGTTGGAGGAGCAACTGTCCTCAATTGATAAGCGTGTGCAACAGATGACACACAAGGAGAGCTGAAGGCTTCACTTACCACTCAGATCAATCACATGGCGGGACAAATAAACTGCATGACGACCAATGCAGAAGCCAGTTCCACAGTTGCAGCCACACCATCGCTGTTTAGCTCCAGTTCCCCTGAGCCACTTGCCTCCTGCCAAGTCCTCCAGGGATTCGGGTAACCCTCGATTCTCGTATTGTGTGATTTCTCTGGCACCTCCTGTATTGATGTCCCTGGAGGAACCAATGCAGCTGGGCAGAACCAAGATTAAACTGGAGAAGTATCGGCAGAGGGAGAGTTCTTCTACAACCAGGACACCTTTCAGCCTGTCTGCTTAAAGAGCAGACTCACCTGCAGATCGGAGGGTGCTGGTGAGCCATACGCAGACCCCGGAAATTCCTCCGCGTGCTCTAACTTCAACTGAGGTATGGTGACTGCAACACTCCTTAGATTCAGGAGTTGACAAGTCTAATGGTCTGGGAGTTGGGTCGCCAATGGGACATGCAGAACTGACTTAAAGAGCATACAGAATTCCTAACCTTTCACCTGTTTGAGTCAGCTCGACATCCAATTGTCTTGGGTTATCCTTGGATGAGGAAACGCAATCCCCATGACTAGTCCACTGGGGAAATTAAGAGTTGGGGAGAAGGATGCAAGCAATCATGTTTTTGTGGCCCTGATCTGTGCGAAAGTAACCATGTATCTAGTGATTGTTCTCAGAGCCCCTTTGTCTTATGCCTTTTGGTCTTACCAATGCTGCAGTAGTTTCCCAGAACTTGATCAATGACGTCTTCAGAGACTTTCTGAATTCGTATCTGTGTATCTGAATGAGATTTCGATCTTTTCTCCTGATGAAAAGACCCATGTACAGCATGTCTGGAACATTCTCCAGAGACTTTTGGAGAAGCAGTTGTATGTCAAAGCAGAAAAGTGAGTTCCATGTTCCCAAGATCTTTCCTTTTGGGGGTTACGACCAACTCCAAATGGATCCAGAGACGGTGAGAAGTGTGGCAAACAGGCCCACTCCCACCTTCAGAAAGAAGGTTCAACAGTTCCTGGATGTGCACATTTCTACAGAGTACTTTCCAGTTTTGGAAGGAGTTTTGCAGTCTCTTTGGTGCTACATCCAGTCTCGAGTCAGGATATCCTCCCCAGGCCAATGGACACGGAGGCTCAACCAGAAGTTGCTGGCCTGTCTACACTGTCTAGTCTCCCAGAACCCCACCTCCTCAGAAAACATATGGCACCACCTTCAGCGTTTCCAAAAACTGAAGGAGAGTTAAGTCCATCTGCTCATGCACTTATTTGCCACTGCAAAAAGGTATGGGTGGGAGCCAGGCAGATCCTCCTGGGGAGCACAGTTGGGATGAATAGATCAGCTGACTGACATCAGAGTCTGGCTAGCCACACAAGACCTTGCCCTACACGTGGCTTCCAGGAAGTTGGCTCACCAGTTCGTTGGCCCTTTTACCATTTCTAAAATCACAATCCTGTCTCAGTTTGTCTACAGTTAACCAGGTCTCTTCATGCCCATCTAACCTTCCGTGTGTCCATAGTGAAGCATGTTGAGAGCACACTGGTCCAACGGTTGGTTGGTTGATGGTATTAGTCTGAAGTCAAAGTTGCTGGCAGTTTGGAAAGGATACGGGCCAGAGGAATGTTCATGGATTCCAGCCAGCTTCATTGTAGAAGAATTCTGGGTCATCCAGAGCCATGGGGGTGCCTTGTCTTTGTAAAACAATAAACTGCAGTAAACTGAGTAATTGTTGACCAGAAGCACACCCAAGGAGGACTCAAATTCTTAAGTACACTTGAGAACAAGGATGCACAATTTCTAATAAAATAGAACAATGCTCTAATTATAATTCACTCTACATAATATTAGACTCTTGCGTTCTTTGCCTCATTATCATCCATCACAACTGTGAAAGACCTTATTATTCTTCACACATTAGTGTTAACCCATATGGTTAAAGGTGGGCGGTTAAATCAAAAGTCACATGTGAATGTAATGCATGGTAGCCACACACTTCTGGCCATACAATAGCAGACAAAAGTATGGACAATATGTGAGGTACAGTACTGCAATATCACTCCAATACAATAACACTAAGATGTCGTCAATCACGCATGTGCAATACTTGGGTGTCCACACAGTTTTGGCCATGTAGTGTGTGCACAATAGATTGTGTTAGATCAGAGGTTACCTGCTAATGTTGCTCTCTAACTTTTGAATGTTTGAACTGCAAACTGCAGTGCGAATTCCTGCATAATTGTTACTGGACTGTGAAGTGCTGTGACATCAGTCCCACAACTATTCACTCTGCAACAAACATGTTCGCTGTGATCTGATTCTGGTGCAGTACTTTTAAAACTGTACTCAGCTGCTCCTTTGTCCCACATTCCCTTCCTACTTTCCTCTTCTCTGCTTCCTCTCTTTCCTCACAGGAGCACTGCAGGTTGGGGACACGTTGCAGATATTTATGGCCCCCGAACACCACCGCAGTGTCGTAATTGGCCCCACAATGACGCTAATGCTCAGAAAAGGGAGTTGTGTAGGAGTAGAAAGTGACGCAACGCTCTGGCAGAAGATGGCACATCCTTCCCTTAATGAACGCTGGTAGGAAAGGTAATGAATAGACAGAGGGGCTTAAAGGCACACATACGTAAAGTGAGTGTGCATCAGTGAAGCTTTTACCCAGCCTGTCACTGCTTCATCTCTCCCTCCTCAGTCTACCACTTTGCCAAGCTCAGCCTCTCTCCTTTCTTTATCCCCATCACTCAACACCCTCTCCCTCTCTTGTTTGGATCCCATTCCATTGCAATGTAATGGGTTTATTAGTGTGGTTAATGCACTGTGACCTACTGGGGCTTGCGTCAACCTTTTTCATGTGCAACAAAAAGAGAAAAGGTGGAATGTTTTTAAATGGGGAAGCAGTTCAGAAATGGGGTAAGAAAGAGGGAAAGACTATTTTAGAAACAAAATGATTACAAAAGAGTGAAGTAAATGAAGAAATGCTAACGGAGAAACTGAGGAAAACTCTGAGGCTGTGAGGGCCAATGCAGATGTGCATGATCATGCCTATTACACTGCAGCATAGTTGGGTTCCTAAACAGACTGGGCTAGTCCATGTTGATGGCTGCCATGTTTACCCAGACAGGGACAGACAAAGTCAGCTTTGGCATCAGATGTGCTTGGTGCAAATGAATGTTTGTGCTCAAAACTCTGCCAGGGAGACTTGCAGCCAGTTTGTGGTACAGTATAATGAAGCCATTTCAGTTGGGACTGTGGTGTCCCTGTGCCTGTGCCTGAGCCAAAATGGAGATTTACAGAGTGGAGGCTTTAGCCGAGAGGGAGTTTGGGTTTAGACAATGAGAGACATCAGAGCACATCTTTAAGTCTTGACTGAAGAGGTTCAACCAGAGCAACATATTGTCTCATTTGTTGTATGCAGCACAAACCAGGGTTGTAGTAAAGACCAACTTAGTTGCACCAGCAAATATATATATATCAACAACACTTTCAGCTCATTGTTTTGGTTTTATAGCTGGCAACTTTATGGCAGATGGCACATATGGTCTACGCAGGTAGACGCAGATTCTTTGAGGTATTTCACACGTTGTGTTCTGGACTGTGTCGCCTGAAAATTGTAACGCAAATGGTTCAGATAAAACCACTTTACACTACTAGTCTGGCACCACATGGTGGATAAAGTTAGCAACTAGCTAGTGGAACATTTAGTAGCTAATGAGCTGAATCTTTCCCTTAGGAGTTGGTGGAGACCAAAAATGGAGCCTAAGAGAGTGAATATTGAACTTACATTCACCAGGTGGATAAACGGGGCTCAAATACTCACATTTGTAATTGATTTCCAGCATGTCATTCCTTCTATCCACCCGCATCGTTGCACATCAAGGTTAAACGTTGAATGATGCTGCTCTGATTGATCTGCTGTGATTAAACAGAGCTTCATCAGATTTGCATAGTTGATCATGGCAATTGCATCTGCATAGCATTAGTCCTCCACACCTTTCACAAGCAAGCAAACACCCAGGTATTAGTTTGAACCTGACACTTTCTCCCAAGTTATTTCTAATTTACCACATGCGCGTGATGTGTAGTTTGAATCCTAAAGTAGTCTGATTTATGCGGTGTTCAAGTTCCTGAAGCACTTGCAAGGACAAAGGTGGGACAGTTTTATCCTTTTAGGATTCCAAGTATGTTCATGTTCAATGCAAAATAAATCCCGGGCCCCTTGTTCTGTATGTTGAGCTAGACACGACTGCAAAATATAACCAAACATCTTCTGGAGAGCCACTGGGGGATTCCAGTGTTTAATTAACTGAGTGGCGAATCCCCACGTGTGCCTTCAATAAGATGAAATATTTTAAGATAAGGGTGAGGGATGAAACCTGATGACACATCGGTGCAGCTGGATACAAATCCTGCAACTCTTAACAGTAGTGATTTTTCCTGCTTCATTTGAAAAATGTATTACTGCCACCACGACAAAACAAAATGCTCAGTTTCTTGTATTTCTGAGATCCTTTTCATTTTGCGATTCTATCTAGACATATTTTCTCATTCCTTGTGGGAATGTGAGTATTAATGGGTTTTTTTTTTTCTGTTTATACTACAGTACAGCGTCAGTGCTGTGATAGACTGACGACCTGCACAGGAGTAAGGCGAGGCACGTTTATTTGAACACATGTAACACCTTTTTGATTAAAGCAGTGACAATAAAATGGAAGATAGTAACCAGCTACAGTGCAGTTTATTTTCTATAGAGACAGTCTTCTTCAGAGGCTCCATTTTAAAGAGCAGAGTTGCAGCAGACTGAGTTTGATGCAGATACTGTTTGTGGAGAAGGTGAGTACTGTTTCTCCAGATGTAGTTTAGACCACAGCAGAAAATGTCCCAAATGACTTCATACTGAAGGGTCTGATGGTTCATTATAGCAGCAGATCAGAGACGTATTCTGGCCTCAAACCAGGAAAGGTGTAAAGATCTAAGACCTGGATTGCAGTGAGCAACTCTCTTGGTCTTAGTCAGAGGACTTTGACACTATGTGAGGATGTGTTTTTAAATGAGTCTCTGCTCGCTAGCCACATTTCCTCTGCTCCTGTGTTCACCCAGACGCCCCGGCAGCGCCGTCTCTACTGATGATTCACGAAAAGCTGAGTCCTAATTGTAGTGTTTTTGCCTGTCACCTGAAATGATCTGGTTACAAAGTGAACCTCAGCTAAATATCAAAAAGCCCATCATCTAACAAGGGAGTATGGGTATCCTAATAGGTGTCTGCTGCTTCTCTGAGACAAATATCATGTTGTTATCATCCACGCCGTGTCAGAAGATGTGATCAAGTCCAAACAGTCAGTCTGAGGTCCAACAGATGTGACATACCACTGACTGACTGAGGCATCTATTTGGCTAACAAGGACACCGCGCACCTCTCCTTACGTCGGTTTGACAAACACCAGTGGGCGAAGCCTTGGGAGACCAGTCAGCTGCCTCAAAGGAGTTTCATTCCTCACTCCTAGTTTGCTTACATTTCGCACATTCTTTTTACTAGATCACTTACATTACATGCAACTTTACTGCAACACTGACTGTAAACTGCGCCTTGTTCCTGAATAATATGTATCATTAGGCTAATGAGGGGCCTGGAGGTGTATTTTACATAATGACGGTGTGATCATAACCTGCTCCAAAGACGGTACCACCGAAGAACTATCCTTTCCTCTACAATTATAGAATATGCACGTGTAGGTGTATGAAGTACAGTATCTAAATCATTATGAAGGCACCGGTCATGAACATTTATCATCAGATTAAAGTGATTCAACACCACTGAGCTCTTGCAGGTGTTTCGTTGTTTGTTTCGTGGGCATTCAAGTAAAAAAGACGTCCAAAATAATAAAGATACTGGTAAGATACTGCTTGGGAGTACAGTTACACTGTGAACCCGAATAGGGACTATGAGGGTGCAAAACAATATACATTTCAACTAATTTTATATAGTCGCCTTTCATAAAAAAAGTTTAATTTAAATGGTTGTGGAAATTTAGCCTTTGATTTCGCCTGCCAGCTCTCATTGAAAAATATAAGGATTCTGTATTACTCTCCAAAAAGAAGTCTATGTTTCTACTTACTGTGCTGTAGCTACAGTGTCAGGCGTACTGTTACAATAACTGGCTGGTGCAGGAGTTGTATGGCTCAGACCTTGAGTGGGAGTTCAGAACTCGACAGCACTGTAACTCAGTGACATTGCTGCAGTGACCTGCATCACATTATGAGCCGGGCTGACACTCGAAGTCGCTGCTGTGATATGTGAAGTGAGTCCAGGGGTTTAGTTTAATTTACTTTAGTTGATGAAACACAGTGAAACAAGACAGGAGATAAAATGAGAACAAAAGAAAGTACAAAAAAAAATTTAAATTTGAGCTGATGAGATAAAAACCCAAACGTGCCTGATAAAAAATTTGCTCCTAATCATCGCTGCGGGGCTCAGCTTAGCTCTTTATTGAGCACTTATCGAGTGATGAGACCTTTCTGGCAATTACTGCATTGTCCAATCTGAAAGTAAAACAAATCCTAAAAAAATTTTTTGCAAGTCACATCTAACCCCGGTGTGTGCTGCTCAAAAAGTATTTGAATTTCTTTGACAGCAGGAGATCAGAGTGGGAGAGAGGAGAGAGGAGGGGGAAAAAAAAATCTGAAAAGAGAAAGGCATGAGAGAGAAACATACAGGATGAAAGAATTGCAACAAAACAAGTGAATCAGCAGGGTGCCAAGGTCACCCGAATGTGAGAGCGGCTGACTTATCAAGAGAAAATGCTGGAGTGGGTCGTGTGAAGTAGTGAAAAAATGATAATGAAACTGAGAAAAGTAAAAGGCAAGATTTTGTTATAGACCCTATCAGTGAAAAATCATATATTTGTAAACATATTCAGCTCTTAAGCTATTTTTTCTTATTTAAAAAACTTATCTCTAAAAGCATCGCAATGTCCTCTCCTGCACTCATAACTTTCTCCCTCCCTCCTTTTTCTTATAAGTCTATGAAATCCAATCATTTCTATATGTGTCAAACCTCAAGCTTGATCTCTCAAACAAAGGCGGGCGAATTTGATTTGAGTGAATTCAGGAGCTTTGTGCCGATGAATAAAACATCGCTTCTCCTTGATGTTACCCGGACTTATCAAGTCACAGATTCCCCCTTTGAGCTTGGTGGTGACACAGTGCAGGAACCCCTGTGCAGGATGAGACAGAAAAGATGAAGCTTCTACTGTATATCTTGAGCTTTGGCTGCGAGGAGAGATAACTGCACAAACGCGGAGATATACAGGTATGAGCAACATACACAGGCCTGATGGAGATTGACTTTTGATCAGTTTCTGATGAATAATACACTCGATGAAAGGCACGAAGAGAGACAGAAAGCGAGAAAGAAAGAAAAACAAAGTTGATCTTCGATTTCATCTCGTCCGTGTTGTAGAACTTGAACAAATCCCTTCAATGGTGCAAAAATTGGATATGTATAGGGATTAAGATGACTGCGTGGGAGTTATACAATATATACATTCTTCCTTAATCCACAGTTTCACTTGCAGGCTGGCTGTGATTAGTGGCTGCGTGTGTGACACTCATACATATTAAAGTGTGCTGGAAGCTGCTGTGGGTCGAATTAGTAATTGAAATGGGATTTACTTTTTCTTACCGTGATCAATCAAAAGTGGAATTTACAGCTTTGGACCCAGAAATTCAAAAAGGACACCCACGCAGAATTATTCCAACTGATTTTTTCATTCTCTGTCTTGCCTATTTGCCAGAGCTGCGTTACTGCACGTGAAGGTGGTTAAACTGCCGCTAAGATGTAGATTGATTGAGGAAACGCATTCGAAGCAACGGAACAATATTCCCAATGGATCCCCACAGGACCCTTCTCACTCCCATCCTGTCAGAATCCTCAAAAATGAACAGTAAACCGCTATAATCTTTAAATGTTTCAGGCTTCATTGGATATTATGGAGCTACAAGATGATATAAGGACGATGATAGATGAAAGACAATGTGTTTGATGAGGGGAAAAGCACACAGCCAATTCAGCAAACACTCATTAACGCTATCAGAGTTCATTTCAGCACTTTAAAAGTGTTTGTATGGACACAAAGCACAGTGTTAACAAAACTCTCTCTGAGTGGTCAGTCGGACCGGACTGAGACATTTCTTCAGCTATTAGATGGCCTTCCAAGTTGTTTTGTACAAACATGTGTAGTCCCCAGAGGATGCACCTTCTAGCGCCACCATGAGGTTTACATTTGTGGGTTTTGCTGAAATGTCTGGTGTGAAATGTACTGCAGATATTTATGTTCCCCTCAGGATGAATTGTAATAACTTTGATAACTCACATCAAATCAGATCATAATTTTATTTGTTCTGTGGTTGCTTTATAACAAGACTAACAAAATTAATGCCTATATATATTTGACTAATTATCAAATGTTAGCATGCTGGGAATCTAAATCAAAATGGTGAACATGGGAAACATTATACCTGCTAAACATCAGCATGTTAGCATTCAGTTGAAGGCTCTCTCAGTTAGCCATAGTATGGTGTAAATATTATATTATTCTGTTATGTATATTATTATATGTACATACAAATATCTCAAACCACAATAATATAATAAATAGTTAACTTAAACTAAACTCAAGTATGCCAAAGGAAACATTTTTGCTTTATTTTCTTGTGGAAAGTTTGCACCATAATTTGTATATAACCCACATTATCATGGATGGCAGACTTTACTTCTACTATGAATGGCAAAATGCAATATTTAAGATAGTGTCGACATTAAAATGTATTTTGTAAAACCCTGTGATACAACAGGTTAATGTCAAGGCCGTTAGTTTAAATTATTTCTCCTTTGATTCTCAGAATTTCTTTATTTTTGTCAGTTTTTGATGGCAGAAGGGCAAACACTGTCTGCCGTCAGCGGGCTTCATTCCATTTCAGATTGCTGCCGGTCGGCCACAACCTGAGTCACAACCTGAGGCGCTCATTTAATTATATATCTTAAAATGTTGCATTTTCCACTGCGAATAAAAGAAATGTCCGCCATTGTGCTTGAGGTTTTGTATTACAGGGGTTTGTGAAGGTACACTGATTAACCTATAAAGTGTATTTCATGCTTCTACGGTCTAGTTACAAGACTGTTTCACATTAACATAAAAAATACTGTAAATTATTAGTTGAATTCATTACCGTGTAAAACTTTCGACATCTTTCTTCAGTCTTCCAAGCTCAACTTCAGCTAAATTAGAAGAAACACAAAGAAAAAAAATAGTCCACATGTGCCAATATCTTATCAATCTTCATAAAACTTACAACAGGAGTTGCAAAGGGGGGAATTCAACTTTTGTGCTTCTACTGTTTGTAGAACTAGAAAAATATGTGCAGAAAAAAACCTCCTGTTATTATTTCTTTATGGTCAAGAGAGAGTTAAGACTTAGTTTTCATTCCAAGTCCATAAGATATACTGACAAAGCTGCGCTGCAAAACTAATCCAGAAATCAAAATATCTGTCTTAACTTGACAGTAAGCTGTCCAAAAAAGCAAACCGTTTAGCTAACCTTAGTTGAGATACAACAAATATATTGGCTTTGAATCACACCGAGCAAAATAAAGATGAATATCAACATCAAAATCCAGCGCATATGCCTCACAGAGATGTTGAAACTCTCCTCTCTTTTTCTCAGTAGATGGCAGACTTGCCTTGTGCAGAGCTTTCAGTCTCAGATAACAGTGAACCCGCTCCCTCTACTGCTGACTACTCCCTGCTACTGTCTACATTTTTACCTCAGATGGCATGTCTGACTACCATATCCACACCACCTATGTGTGGGTGCTCATATCCGAGAGAGAATATGAATGAGAGAGAGAGAGAGAGAGAGAGAGAAAGGGTGAATATCTTGGTGTTGTATCTGTTTTTGAGGTCGGGTTGAGTATTAGAAAAACATTGTTGGATTCATGATACATGAATGAAGCATGGTAGTTGTCCTCGACCCACTTTTTTCCACGGAGAATCATTCAAATGTGTCTTTAAATATAAAAAACATTTCAATTTATGTTCATCTTTATAACAGTTGGGTTTTCCTACATGTGAACATAAACTCGGACGCCCTTTTGGTGCAACGGTATTCTTAAATATTCTGCTCTCTGATAACAGAATAAAGGTACATCTACAACAACTACTGTTTCAGATGAAGTCAGAGTGACATTTGCTGCTCAGTCTTCCTGATTAAAACAACACCATCAAATCAAGTGAAGACAGACGTTTGGTAAATCAAATCATCCCAGTGATTAGCTGATCATAAGTGCCAGACGTGCTACAGGGAGTAAACAAACATTTAAAATGTACACAAATAGTAAATTAATAGAATACTTGTAGTGTAGAAAATACAAGGGCACAGTGTTAGATGCAGTGAAAGCATATTGTACTTACATGTGCACAAGTTAAAGGACAATTAAAATTGAAATATCCTGACTTTTACTCTCTAGTATGGGTCAACAATGGATCCTACAATTCACAAAATGCAACTCTTTCCTTACACCCCCCTTCTGCAGGCCCACATCCTGTAAAGCCCCTGGAAACCCGTCTTCAAATCTTATTTCTTGAGAATTTTTTTTTTTTTTACATAGTCATGATTAAATAACCGACAGTGAACGTTAAAAACATTTTTGATTTATCAGATTTCATTGACAGAAATCAGAAAACCCACCAGCTGTCATCAAAATCGGACACAAAATATGCTGAATCCTGATTGGCGCACGGTATGACCTTTTTCCAAGGAGCAGGGCACAGAGGGGGAAAATAGCAAGTCGAAATACAGAAATCTCTCTTGTGAAATAACAAAGACTGAAAAATGCTGTGGTCATGTGGGATCCTGTTATTCTCATTAAGGAGTGAATGAGGAGGCCTTTAAAACCCCGCGCCTCCAGAGCCCAGGCTTCTCGGTGGAATAGCCTTTTAATTGGTGGACTAGCCCTTTAAAAGAGAAAAGCGCTCGTCTGTGAGGTTGAATAATGACGACAACAAACTAAAATTCTACTTCTGTGGACACAGGCGGCACCATCAAACTTTTACTCTGGCTCTGTGTTTACTATTCAGGGTCTCCATCTTTGTGTGTGTGTGTGTGTGTGTGTGTGTGTGTGTGTGACTGCATGTACGTACGCTCCTGCTTTTTTCACGGTGCACACCTGAAAATTATCTCTGCTCATACAAATCAGAAATTCTTACCGTGGCCTGTGAAGTGAAAAATGTCCGCCTGAAAAACGCCCCGCTCCTGACCAATCATCTTGTTTAGCATTCCCTTTGACTGCGCTTTGATTGGGTGCCGCTCGCACAAAAAGACCGCACCACACTTGAGGGCTGTGTGAAAAATGGGGAAAGTGCTCTACTTTTTATGAACTCACGAACTAGTAAGGCAGTCGAGGAATTCGTGTTAGCATTGGGTGCTGTGCTGCAGAATATTTTTGAATAATCCCATGCGAGTAGAAAGCTTTCTGTGTGGCTCAGCTGGTAAAGCGTGACAGTAACACTAGCATGGTTAGCGGTTTGATTCCCTCTGTGGCCGAGCGTGATAAAACTCCACGCGCACGTGGTACCGAGAGGTGATAAAAGCAGCCACCAAATGTGTAGTGAATGCTAATCTTCACTGAAACAGCAGTAATACATGTAACACAGCTTGGTGTCAATGTCTCGACTTGCGTAGTGACTGTAGATCAATGTAGATGTAGGTATAATGCAGCATTGCCTTCCTCAAGGTAAAATATCAGCCTTATTAGTCCTGTCAAAAATACAGCTGCTCCACGGTCCATTCATGTACCCTTCAGTAGAGACACAGAATGAGAGGACGAAAAAAAAAAAAAATCACACTCATGGGGGAGTGTGGTTTCAGAGACAAAGAGGAAAAAGAGCAAGAGGAGAAAAAATGAGGGGGTGATGTGGTTGAGCAGCTGTGTTTCTGAAAAGTAAAGGAAGAAAAAAAAAAAAACTTGACTGAGTTTTGTGGTATAAGAGTGAAGACACAAAGAAGGTGTGAATGAATGATGAGAAACAAGATGAGGAATGGTCTTTTGAAAAAGACAGACATTAATAAAAAGTTTAAAAAAAAAAAAACCCATTGTAACTGTCAAATTACCTTTTTATGAGTTAAGAGCCTATTTCAGAATTTAAGGTGAAAGAGTGTGAAATTACAGAAGGTGAATAGCAGGGAACAAGAGGTCTAAGAGGTCTAAGACTGCCTTCATATTAACAGCAGCTTAATGGTAAGAAAACAGGAACAGGAAAGACACCAGAACAAAGAGGTCAAGAGAGCGGAGCTGGCTTATACTGCTTCTTCAAGTACCTCAAGTATACTTTGGTTAGATGCCTGAAAAAAGGTCTGTGTGGAACACGGGTGTAAGAGATTTTCACATTTTGTTCTCTGAAATAAAACACATCAGTAAATATCCCAATTTGGAAGCTTTTAAAAAAAAAGCAGTTGCTAACTCAAGGCTAAATGAGACTACAGAGGTTGTAGTTTTAATTTGTAATTTGTAGATTTTACAATGTACTATAATAGTTTTTTTGTGTGTAGCTTGATGGTGTTGACGTGTTCAGTCACATGACTGCGGTGTAGCTCATTTACAGGTCATTTTTACTTCTGCGTCTACACTTCAGAAAGTGATGCTCCTCAGCGAAGATTATCTTGCTGAACAAAACTTAATATCATAAATCTTCGCCCTCGTTTTCCTTAACAGTCCAAAATCCGGTGGAAAAATCCTGTTGGTTCTCTGTTGAGGGAACCAGGGTGTTGCTGACTGCTGGGTTGGCCTACAAAAAAATCCGTCGTCGCTGCAGCACTGAGTCAGTTTGGGTGAAAGTGACTAAACCTTATACATGGCGGTGGCAAATTAGACAATGATCAACGGTCACTTTGAAAGGATTTTGTCCTTTAGTTTTGGACACCTCTCTGTGTCGTCCCCCACCCCCCTCTACCTCCCTATGGAAGTATGGCTGAAGATGGAGCGTGTGCACTGCATGTCGCAAGAGTGATAACACGCTACAATACCAATGTCAGCCTTAAGTGAATGCAAAATACAAATGCAAAACGCTGTTTATATGTACATGAACATCCATTCTTAAGATTTAGTGCATGTGCTTTACTGCGTGTACACACATTCAGCCCTCATGTATCTATTCACACGGCTTATGCATGGGCCTCCATTTATAACTTCTGCTATTATGTTTTTCTGCGTCTGTGGTTATTGTTTTGAGCTTGTTACCCTGTTCGCACTGTGTTACCGCACTCGCCCTCCATAATTCCCATAAAGCCAGCCCTTAAATCATTCAGGAAGCCTATTCAATTTCAGAGGTGAGCACCAGTGTGGTAATTTAGGGGCTCGTGTATCGTCCCACTGAGGGTTTCTACATCCTGCTTCTTCCTGTGCTTCACAACGCCAATCTGATCAGACGTTCGGCTGAAGTTTGAAAAAAGACAACATTCAGAGCCAATGAAAGCAGTGTATTAAGATAAGAACCTCATTGACCTGCCCAACCTGGTACTTATTTATCCTATATAGATGAAGAACGAGGGGGCTTTGACACATTTTACATTACAACTGATGCCAGAAAATGTCTACATATATAGCAAAGTAGATGAAGGGGAATAACGTGTTTTTTTTTCTTTCCCAACATGCTGTTTGGTTTGACCTGCTACAATAAACCTCACTGCTCTAGTAATTAATAGGGGGAAAAAATGTTAAAAATAAGCTGCACATACCATTGAAGTGATGAAGCCCTTTAAATGATAGTTTCATTTCCATCTGATGGATGGATGAGACAACTATACACATACTATTTCACCTGGCTCTGCTTTTCCACCTCTGTCTCTGCAGTAGAACGTGAATAGCGACATCTGAAACGCCTCTCTCAAGCCACCTAACAATTGAAGACATTAAAGGTATAATGCAGCATTGGCCCTGATAAAGATAAATGTTAGTCCTGTCAAAAAATTCAACTGTTCCGTGGCTCATTCATGTACCCTTCACTGGGGATAGAAAATGAGAGCAGTACAAAAAAATTTTACAAAAGCAGAGGAGAACCAAAGAAGAAAAGTGCAAGAAATAATTAGCAGTTTAGTGGCAGTGCTGGCAGTGGCAGTGTGGTCCAGCCGTGCTGTTTTTGAAAAGTAAATATAATGTGTAAAAGAAGGAGCGAAAAAACTTGACGATGGGGTTTGTGATACAAGTGTGACGCTGAGAAGAAGTCGTGAATGAATGATGAGAAACGGCATGAAGAAAGGAAAATGACACAGAACACTCATGTGCTGTGAGTGAAGGAACTGCTTGGCACTGTTTGCTCTACCTGGCACTGTTTTATGACCTGCAACATTACTGTTTTTGGTTCACTCTCAGCCCTCTCAGCGCCGCATTACCAGATGCAGAAGGCAGCTGTTTTCAGCAACAAAACAAAACAAAAAAAACCCTCTTTAAACCCACTACATCACCTGCAAATCATCAACGAGCAAACAGTCAACGTTAGCAACTAGCTGCTGGACATAAAGAAGCATTTAGCAGCTAAAGAGCTAGATATCTTCCTCAGGAGTTGGTGGAGACCAAAATGAAGCTAAAAGGAGTGTGAATATGGGACTTTCACATTCACCAGGTAGCCAGAAACATGACCCTAAATAAATGCTAATATTGCTTTGTGTCTGCTAAATACGCTACTAGGGAACTGTTTGCTAACACATTTATTTTATATACATAGTTTATTTTAGTTTATTTAATAGGTGTCACATGCAACAGTTAAGACGGAGTTAACTGTTTAGCTAATTTACATCTACCTAAATCTGACAAATAAGAAGTCACATAACTGGATCGTTATTTTCTCTGTTTAACTATGCTTAAGCCACCTAGACTTTTAAATTACCACACTCAAGACTTATATTTGGACGTAACTTTGGCCATGAAACCCAGACTTCTGGAAAAAAAATAAAAAATCTGATTTAATATTAACAAGCAGAAGTCCTTCAACAACAATCCTACAATAATCACGAGTTAAACCTGTGACCTACCAGTCACAAACCTTCGTTTGCTCTATTTGAAAGGTTTTTTCAGGCTAGGTTGGGAAAAAAAACACTTCCATTCAATGACATTCAAAGAGAATTTACCTTGCAAATAAAAATTCCACAAAACATGAAGCCAACAAAAGAAGTTTTCAAAAAACATCTATATAATGATTAATGGAGTATACGTTCCCTTAAGACCGACGACAAAACAGTAAAAAAGTTATGTTAAAGAAAGAAGTTTTCTTCGTATCTTTCCAAAACCGACAATCCAGAGAGCACACCTTCTCTTTCTATTCCATTCTTCACACGACGTCTTCTGTTACTTTGTGAATGCATTCAAGGCAAGCTTGTGTTAAAGTGTTGACTCCATTTGTACAATTCATCACTTCTTGCCCCATTGACCTGGTGTATTAACATTTATCTGGTTCTGGATGCAGGTGCAATTACTGTTTTTTTGTGCTTGGAGAAAAAGGCACGATATTTTGACAATGGATTTCACATTTGTCATTAAATTTACCATTAACTTTACGCAGTGTTTAGTCATGTAACCTCTTGAAGCTTGCATAATTAAACTTAATGTTGCAGACAGGGACTAAATTCTAATTTTGATGTTGAAGAAGAACTCAGTGTTGCTATTTCCATTTTCATTTCCATATACTTTACTTCACATCCATAATACTGCAACTCCAAGTGTATGAAACCTTATAGATACGCATTTGTTTTTGAACAATAATTAGATGTCAGAAATTCCAGAAATTGAACTGTGAAAATCAAAAATTATTATCAGAAATGCAGTTTTGACATTTTCTATAGTACACCAGTTATGTTAATAATGTTAGATTAGTCACAGAACACTTTGAAGGGGACAAGACAAAGAAAGCGACACAGAACCCTGAAGACCGATCGAGACAAATTACACAGACGAGGACACAAAATGATCTATTGCACTCTCGTACTTCTTTGAGGGCTTTTCGAGAGGCATGACCTTAAAAAAAAACTTTTGTCACCTGTACTGAGATACAGATATAGTTGCTGAGCTGTTAGAAGTGGGAGCAGTGTAAGAACCGTTTTAGATTATGGCTCATCAATGTCGTTAATTCTCACAGTTACCGGTGGCAAAGACGAACGATAGAGGCTAAACTGGGCCACCTACAAACATGACTGAATCAGGCTGTTTCTGTGATGACAGACACTCTGCACTTGCTCCTTAAAAAAAAAAAAAAAAAAGTGAAAAAACCCCATTTTGACTCATTTAAGCAATGTTGGAAACAGATAAACAAGAACAAGAGTGCACAACTAGCGGCTCTGTGAGGCTGTACTTAACCAACAGTGGTGCTTTGAATTCAAATACATAGTGACATTTAGCAGGTATAATGTTTACCAGTTTTAGTCTAGTTTTAGACCTTTTAGTTGGAGTTTGGGGAAAAATCTAATTAATAACTTAATATTTGCTGATTTTGGACAGAAGATTCGGCATATTTAACATTTTACGTCAGATAAAATTGTGCATTCAGTCAAGCCAACAACTGTAACTCTGCTAGTATAAAAATGCAAAGCATAGGGCTGTTTTCAGTACGCCATGGCAAAATTAGATGTGATAAGACATTATCATATGCATGATATACAGCGTGACAGCAAAATGCCAGAGTGTGACTTGTGTGTTTTGTAAATCAAGCTAGAAACAAGCTACTCTGTAAGTGAGCTGACTGAGCTAATATCTAACAGCTCTAAATACTGCCGTTGTCAGAGAGAACATCAATATGGAGCGGAAACTAGAAGAAAACACAAACTTGGAGAAAAATAAATGGGTAAAAAAAAATGAACGCAACTAAGTGGAAGAACTGCGCAGCATGAGAAAAAAGATGGACTCGGCGGCAGATGGAGAGCAATGAAAAGATTAAGAACAATGAGAGGAAACAGAGATAAAGGGAGCGCGAGAGGGGGAGACTGGTGACAAAGAGGGATTGCAGCAGCAGTGAAAGAACAAAGTTTGTCCATGAGAGAAAGAGAGCGGGAGAGAAAAGGGAGGACGTGACGATGAGAATGCAAGTGTGGAAGTGCAAGAAATTCATATATCATTCGGAGGCGCAGGGGAGAAACACAGAGAGACGGATAGAGGACCGTTTAACCTCGCACAATGCTGCTTACCAGTGAAGAGTGGTTGACATTTATCAGGCAGCATACTGAATGGAAACCTGAAGACATTAGCAACTGATCATACTGTATGTTTTACTGAAGAGACCCCTCTAAGGACCTTCAAGACATTTTCTTGTCAGTGTTTTTATTTTGAAGAGCAGGAGGCGGCAGCCTGTTGGCATTTGTTGGCTATAGCGGAACACACGACAGTGTAAAAGCAGAGGCTATGCTACAAGAACAAGGACACATCGAGATGCCATTGGTGATGCAAAATAGAATAGAAATACTATCTATTGGAAAGAAATGCACTGAAAAAAACATGTCATCGTATGCGCCCGAGCATTGTAGCAGGTGGAGCAGATGCACCCCCACTATTAGAACTGTGGGAGCAAATGTTTTTTTTGCACCCCCGCTTTCTGATCAGACAGCTTTGCTATTTTTAAACAATTTAGCAAGTTTAGTTCAAAAGTACTTCCATCTGTCCCTTTTTGAGGCCGTTTTCTCATATAAAGACAATTCCCGGAGAATCAGAGAACTTTTACCGGGGACGCTGGAGGTCGAGTCTCATATTGATGTAAAGAGGCAGTGTTTTTAGTTTATTTTTACACACACACACACACACACACACACTGTGTGTGTATGAGGCGTTATAATTTGGCTACTATTCTTTGCAGTTTACTTTGTTAGGGTTAAAGTTACTTTTTTAGTGTTTAAGGTTACTTTTCTAGTTTATTATGGATCAGAAACTGAAATGCACATGATGTTGACTCAACAAAAGTTTGGTTTTGAGTCAAAATATGTCCAGATGAGTTAAGTAGCTTTGCAGTTTGTCTGTGAATTAGACAAACTATGAATTCTATGCATAATGCATTGGAGACTAAATTAAATCGGTTTCTGAAACTAGTACAGAACACAATGAAAAACACATTTTTCATGGTGCAATATAAACTGAGTTTTATACTGAAAGAGCAGCTTTATTAGTCATTATTGAAGCCTCTGTATTGTAGGAAATGGCATTTTCAGGCGTTAATTAAATGAAACTTCTTTTGACAGTATCCAGCAATTTGACAATTTGACTTTTTATAACAGCATCTAGAATGGACAAACCTGCTCAGGTGACCTACTTTGAAGTTTATTTGGAGCACATTGCACGGGATGCCGGACTCAATTCAATCAGCGATTTCTACCCAGTGTAATTAGTTTCATGTTTCTGGGGGGAAAGGAAGGTTCAACACATGACCTTTCGGCTATGGGATGGCCTCTGGTGGTCAGACAGGGTTCTAATTAAATGTGAGACAGAATATGAGCGGTAAAATGCTGAGTTCTATTATTTGTTATGTTTTTCACTCCTGCTCGCTGGTCTCATTGCCTCGCTCATTCCAAACACATGGCCACAGGGATCTAATTTAGGGAGCACCCGTGCTTCCTCCGAGTTAAAACTGTAACTTTAAGGTAATGGTCACACATGAAATAAATGTATGGGCTGAATCCCAAATCCCCTGATTCACAGTTAAATTTGTTCTTTGTCTGTGTGCTATTAGCATACTGTATGTGCACAAGGGTGTCATCTCCACTGGGGATGGGGATGCTGGGATGCTCCCAGCTGCCAAAAGATAAGAGAAAAGAGGATCTGCTAAAAATGTTGACGTGCTCATGGAAGTCAACTATTACCCTGCAGTCAAAACATTAATCACAGTGATAATAACCGTTTACCAACAGCAAGAGACTTTTTTTGGCCTGGAGTTTCGCCTCTCAGGCTACAGACATTACATGCGGCTCTACCTTACACGTGTAAGTTATTGTTGCTAAAATGGAACATCAATCATAGGTATAGTAAGGCAGTAAAGCCCATAGCTCTTTGTAGTAAAGATTCAAATACTATATCATCTGTATTTATAAGCTGTATTATCCATCATAAAATATTGTCATAATTCTCACTTTACTACTTACATGATTTCATGACCTCTCTTTGTCTGTCTGTTTTCGTAGGGGGCGGGGGTGCGACTGTCACAAGTGCTCGAGTTAATGGAGGGGGACAAATGATTCACATGAAATTATTGGGTGAGACACATTTACTTTACTGCTTTCCTTTAAAATGGCACCTTGCAGTTACAATTAAGGGTAAAACTCTGAGGTGATATAAAAAAACCCAGTGTGAAATCCTCTGAAAAAGGATTTATGCTAGAAGTTAGAAAGCTTTCCTACTGCCTGTGTTTCTCCTAAATAATTTCACCAACCATCATCATTATGCATTTTCCTTTTAAAGCCATAATTTTCTGTAAATGGGCGTTTGTACAGTTGGAAAGTTCCCCGGGATAAAATGTGTCACTAAATGGACAAATAATCAATGCTGAATGGCATAGAAGACAGTATATTACTGACATTTCAAGGGTATCATCAAAGGTTAATGCACATTTCTTATACTAATTACCTTATAGGAAAAATCCATTCAGTGACCTTTGTCGTGCATCTTTCTCCCCCTCATCTCTTACCTCTGTTTGGTCACCATCATCTGTGAGCTTTAAAGCAGCAGTAATCTCAAAGTACAGATCAGTTAGAGATGAATCAGGGCACATGTGGGTGTGACTGTCAGGATGGAAAGGGAGCTGTCTCCTCGAAACTCCTCACAAGTCTCACATAGCACAGGTTTCTTCAAGTGCAATTAAAGAGCAAGTGGGCTGTGACATATTCTGATTATTTCCGACAAAGTCTCATTGGTAGCTGATTCAAAAAAAAACTGACAACTGTTTTATTCATTAGCCTGCTTTCCAAGTACCAAAATCACAATTTTGACTGATGCAAGAATCCTCCATTGAGACTTTGATTATATCTCTGCAAATTATGTTGTCAGAAGTTAAAGTAATAATTACTGGGTTTGACTTCTATAGTCTTATTTCATCCGACAATGCGCTAAATGTAATTCAGTAGGCCTTGTACTACTAACATCTGGAGCTGTGATGTGTCGGATACAAAATATCTGGCTGATTTTGGTTACGATTTAAGTTTCTTCATCGCTAATTAGCATTAAATTAGTATTCTGTATGTTCATTAAAATGCAAGCATCTCGGAAGTCTTTTGAAAGTTGCCAATTAGCCTATATATTTCTGCTTTAATGAAGGATTTCAGATTACTTTCACTTGGCTCACACAGTGCTTCTGACCTATTTTTAAAGAACAGGTGGAAACTCTGTAAATTGGTTTCAAATCTTATTTTGTGATCTTTGAACCTGGGGAAATTGAAAATCATTTGGCAAGCGGAAACATACACACAGCATACACAACATAAGATCACCTTTCTAATATTGACTTGCGGACCCTTTTTGCACAGTTGACTCAAGGCTTAAACACTCCTGCTGTTCAGATTTATTTCTGAAATGTTCTCTAATCTTCTCCCCTTCATCTGCATCTGTTATTAAAGAGATAAATGGATTTGATAGATAAAGTAAATGAAGAATCGCTGCATTACTGGAAATGCACTCTGTATTCTGAAACCGAATCCAAACCTTGTTTTTCATTTGACTCTCCAGCTGCACTAAACAACATCATGATTTAATACAAACCAGTTCAAAGCAGTGCACCTAATGTACTGCAGGATCACAGTTAACACTGAAAGTACTGAAAGTGAAATTTTTGCAGCGATAAGTAGACAACTATAACCCAACACGTGGGCTCAGCCTTCCTGAGCTGTAATGAGTTTAAGTCCCTTCCTGGCCGCCTGTGCTGTCTCGTTGTTTGATAGCAGTGTTATCCACACTCACTTACCCTTTCTCTTAGGCACTGCAAGGCCTCAGGGACTCAGCTCGTTTTGTGTGTTTACCAATTCCCACAACCTAGCCGGGACTCTCGGGGCGCCTCTTGGAAATTACATTTCGTAAGGTCCCTGAGACTATTTAGCTGGCTGGGTGGTAATAATTGCAGGGCAGGAAAAATCAGAAGATGTAGAACTTTCCAAACACAATATATGGAATGGAATGGACTGATGGAAATAAGTGAAATGAAACAGATTTAAACATCTTGGTTATTGTACGTGTATTCCTGTGATAATAATGAGAATGTTGGCCACTTGTGGATAGGGGCGAGTGACTCATGTGGGAACAATTACCCAGAAGAAAAGCAATTTCATCCGAGAAAAGGCTATCACTATTCTGGTTAGCATGACGTGTTTAGTAAATTCATGTGTTTAACTTCCACTTGCGTGTTGCGGAGACAAGCTGACATATTGTCACCTTTCGACTTACACGGCCAACCTGTTAGCTAACAGTTGCTTACACATCAAGCAGGTACAGAGCAGCATTAGCATTCATTGCCACCCAATGAATTCAAGTCCAATATTCACTCTCAGTTTTGCTCCTCAGCAACTCCAGAGAAAAATATGGAGCTATCTTCAAAAGCTCCAAGTTTAAGTTCCATTCAAATCCAGAATTCACTTTCCTTTTTGTTCAGTTTTGGTCTGCTCCGACTCGCCAAGTTCTTTTGCGCTAAAAAGCTGCCTACCGATTCTGTTAATGACACTATGAGAGCCAAGAGACTGAATCAAATGGTAATCTTAAGCTGGAAAACCAAACAACATGCTGCGTAGAATTGAGGATGACTGTTGAGTTGGATGATAATTGTTCGAGGTTGGTTTCTTCACCATAAGCAACTTCCTCCACTGGTAATATACAGTAAAACCATTGATTAGAGCAGAGTTAATGTGGCATTTAGAGTTTATACACATTACATTTACAAAACTAGAAGACTTATAAGAGGCACTGACCTGATACCCTGCATTTGTAAGGCTGAATATGTTTCTCCATCCAAATGTAGACAGTTGAATGGCCAACTTAATCTTTGGACTCCACCATATTTCTTCACATGAAATGCCAAACGTCTGTCTGTTTGACCTATCTCCTCGCTCTGAAGAATACAATGTCTGACTGACTGCTGGAGCCAAAGGTAAAGAAAGAGTGTCAGGAGAGGGAGGGGAGAGGCTGATAGAGTGAAAGGCCATTATTAGAGTCATTCTGCATTTTTGGTCAGGAGCGAATCTGGAAATTGGAATTGTGCGACCTGCCAGCGACCGATAGGAGCCCTTTCAGTGAAATAAATAAACCAAAAATAAATAGATAACTCGGGTTATTTTTAAATTAAAACAATCAATCAAAGGGAAAGGGAGAGAAAAGCAGGCCAAGTGTGCTGAGACTGCCCATTAAGACAGTGGTGGGGTTGTTATTTCCTCACCTGTGGAGGGGCATAAGCAAAGGTCAATATGAATGCAGTCAAACATATTGGACACTAGGGATTATGTGCTACCAACACGTACGCTGTGCACTAGTTGCCGGAGAAGCTCTTTTAATCTCAATGTAGTATATATCCTCCCTCACGGTGACATGTCATGCTGAAGACATACATCATGAATTATGCGCATCAGCTCAATGCAGGCTGTTGTGTTTTATTTCTATCCTTTACCGAGCTTAGCTTATAAGATTTCTTGTCATATTTATTCACTTACATGAAGGCATTTTCCAATAAGCAATGTGACATTGACGCGAGAATCTACGTTGGATTTTAAATCAGGTTTACTGGAACACCTTTAAGCTTCCCTCTGTGGAAAATGTGTAATATAGACATGCTGAAGGGTGGTGGGATCAATTTTACCAGATAAAGCTGCATCTATATTGCTATAATGGGGTCCCATGTGTGACCTTATCACCCTGTCACACGTTTGCCATAACAAGGCAGTTGATGTTATTGTAAACAACTGATATTGTTAGTCCCCTCAGCCTCCTGTCCTCTCCATTCAGCGCCGGTCTAATTAAGGCTGGATTTAGATGGTGGCATTTGGGTTTGTGTGGGCTGAGCGATGCTTTCTGGTAAATGACCACATTAATGTGATGATTCCTCCCTCTGTCTTACCCTCTGTTCACCCTCCTCCTCTCCTCCCTCCCTCCCCGAGCTCTGTTTCTTCCCATTTCCCACCATGGCTGTGATTCAGCCAGTGATCCATGCAGATGTGAGGGGCCCCCACGCTGCGGCCTGTCTAATTGTTATCATATTTTGTCATCTGCGGCCTGTTATTTTAGCCAGCGGTTGGGGATGCATATAAATACCCGCTGACGTTTATTGAATGTCAAAGGCCACTGGGCGGCTGATTGATTTTGACCCCTTTTCAGTGATGTCAGAATGTGATTTGTTGCCACATCACGGCAATCTTAAAAAGCTATTTTCCCCGCCAGTGGAAATACGAACTATCACTCTGAGAGGAAAGCGAGACTCGGATAACTCCGGAATTAAGATTAATGGGCATTTTAGGAAGCCTGCCAGAAACTATGAAGATATTTTTTTGGATACATTTAAAATAGAAAAGGGAATGTCACAGATGGCAATAATTAATAGATTTGGGGTAAAACTTTGGAGAAAGGGCAAGGCCTTTGTATTTCTGAAAGGTGTGTGCTCAAGCATATAATAATGGAGAGCTGAGGCTTGCAGCACATAAAATAATAGCCCTGTGGATTAATATCCAGATTTGTGCTGATGCTTCCATATATACTTTCCTAGCTAACGTTAGAATATTCAATAAAGACAATGTAAATATGAGTGGCAATAACATTTCATCATGCACCTTTGAGACGTCTTCACGATAGAAGTCTATATAAGTAGCCTGAACCACAAATATCCATATCACATAAGAAGTCTGCACTTTAGCTTGCAGACTTATATTCCAGCCTCTGTGTGTTTGTAAAGTATATGACGTGTTGTATCGATTGATATTGATCAAATTTAAAATCTGAAAAGAATACCTAATTTGCTCTGTCATCATTTGATTAGCAGTGCATTCATGTTATTTTTTTTTTTAGATTTCCTTAATAGATGCTAGCATGTGACTTGGGTGACACAGGGCCCAATCCCGTGGCTATAGGCGACTCATACCTGTCCTCACACAACAAGAAAATCCTCTCCAATGTGTAGATCCAGGCTCTTAGTAGCTTGTTTTTGTTGCATCATTTTACATGTCTCTAGTTTACACAAGACAACTGTGACATTGTGAAGTGAACGCAAGAAGAAAGGCAAAATGTAGAAGATTAGATCAGCTCTTGTGATACTTGGCACACTGACCAGGCGAGCCGATAAAGGGTAAATCAGCAGTGGATCACAGAGGGCAGGTGTTTTCTTTTTGACAGCTGATGGAAAAAAAACAAAACAAAAAAACATCTGATGCTGAAGAGAGGCCTGTGGGGACCCTGGACGGCTTTGTGTCTTCAACTTTGTTTCCTTTCTTGCCTTTGAAAATATCATTAAGGCCAATCAATTGTGCAGCACGGTGGCAAACATAAGACGCCACAAACTCTGGCAAGCAATTACCTGCTCATCCACCAACTGTCTTATCACTTCTTTCGGCGGACGGCGATATAAAGGGAAGACCAAATGACATTTTAGAATACAGATTAATGAGCACAGTAGTGTGGAAAGAAGAGAGGACTCACGACAGAGGCCAAGCATGTAATGACTGACCTTAAATTCAGTGTGTCCAAAAGGTAAAGCAACGTCTGTGTGTGTGTGTGTGTGTGTGTGTGTGTGGGCATTCCAAGTAGCCTGTTACTTATAAAAGCTTTCAAACTTTATTTACCATCTGCCATGTTTTCAGTGGGTATTGACTTGTGATTTAATGTCAGCTGTTCAGTGTTTTTATTGCTTTAATTTAATGACGGATATGTAAAATGTACAATAAATCTCTTTTAATGAAAATAGCTCTGACCTTTATCGAAATATCAGATCTGTACCGTGCACGTGGGACCACTATTTCATTGAAACGCAAATTTTCACTGATTAGCTTCATCTTGTTAATTGAATATGTGCATACAGCATGTCATTTAGCCTGACAATCCACAGATTTGGAATTTCTGAGTGTATATTTCTTGATAATAATGAGGTAAAAAAAAAAAAAAAAAAAAAAAAGGTAGCCAATGGTGTTTATATTTCAACATTCTTCTCCAGTATCTGTATCAGTGTTTCCTCACATAGTCAGCTCTAGCAGAGAACACTGCTTTCATAGCTGCAGAGAAGTGGGCCCAGCCTCCACCTGTACCCAGTGTAGGTACGACGCGAGAGCCTTCTCTGGGGTACACAGGAAGACGAGAGACAGCCCAGTTGTGCTTGGGAGTCTGCTCCCTCTTCTAACTGTAATAAGAAAGAAACTCTTATACTCTGTAGAGCAGGATGAAAATAGACACGTGCTCGACAGGAACACTTTAATCTTTTCCTCCCTCCCTCTTCCCTCACTCCTTCTGCCACTGTCACACAGCTGAACAATGTCTTGGGGTATAGGAGTGTGGGATTTGAAAACCTATATCTGCTCTGCGAGACAGAACTGGATCCCGCTCTTCTTTTGTGTTTCGCTGCAGTCATAAATTTTGCATGTGGGAGCGCGGGGAGCGCTGCTTACTGATCGAGCCTCAGCAGGCTGCGTGCTGCGCCAAGAGAGGGCGGCTGGGGCTGCTATTAAATAGCACCACAGTGGTTCTCAGGCTGCTCAGGGGGAAGAAGGCATTTCTGTGGGAGGTGATTGGTGTGCGGCGAGGAGAGTGACCACGTGCAATCTGTTCAGCACAGCGGCGCTGGAGGTGCAAGCCAAAGCCTTGTTTGGTATTCAGAGCAGTGGGCTTTAATGCATTGATCCATGAAGGGACAGGCTGCACAGACAGAGTAGCACATGACTATAAATCCACAGCCAGCAAGCTATTAGGTGGTAATAACACTGACCAAGAGGTGCATATGTCTACATACAAAGAGCCTCTGCACAGGATGTGCCTGTTTGTATTCTTAGCCTAAAGTGCAACCTGCATGCATAAACATGTGCTACTGGTTATGCGCTTGCTTCTTGCTGCACACACATGCACACACACACACACACACATGCAGACTCATTCAAGAGCCAGGGGACAGGGGTGTCTCTTGTTTTGATGGTGGGGGTCTCTCATTTGTGCTGCTGTAATATTAAATACTCGGTTGTGTGGGAATGTGTTAAAGATTCATGAGAATAACTGCTTTCTCCGCTGGTTCCAACTGACATCCCTCCCACACGATCTCTCTCTTCGCTACTATCTCACACACACTGGCCATAATCAAAGCTCTTCTTCTTTGCTCCGTCTTACACATGTGCACACACATGCGCACACAACTGTGTGCTCCCGTCCACCTTTCAAAAACAGTAGAAAGGCTAGAGAGGGAGAGGTGAGAGAAAAAGGGTCATAATATTCTGTGTGATCCTGCCCTCACATCTTTGCCCTCCCTTCCTCCAGCCTCCCACGGGATCATGGAAAATAAATGACGGCGCTTCCCTTTGCAATGGTTTACACATGATCGAAGGCGATGTCAACCCTTCAGCTGGTGAGGGGAGAGTTCGGTGGTCCATGGATTAGTGTGCCAGCCTGGGCATCTTAGTTTATGAGCGGCTAGGAAAAATGCCCCATTTTTTGGCCACAAATTACCTCCCGGGCCCCCCCCCTCGCCTCCCACCCATGCCGGCCTGGCTGGATTTATTGCACCCAGCTTACACCTGACACCAAGAATTTACTCAGGAGGGCTCAGTTTCTCTCTCTGGCTCAGCTGAAAAAAGGCTTGAGTGTAATTGTGTGCGTAGACAAAGACACACAGTAGGCAGACAGATGATACATGTGTTTACACATATGAAAACACATGCATGCTTTTAGGGTTTCAGATTCTTGCATAGTGATTAATGTGGGTAAAGCTGCATGGACCCTATTTATAGCAGCTGTATTTAACTACATGCTGTCTGGATTCTAACAATCCAAACATGCTCCTCAATCATGAACATGCTCATGCGAGACCCTTGGTGCTCTTCTTTTTGTGCCGAGATCCTTTTTGCAGAGCAACAAAGGAGGTGCTGACAATAAAAACACGACGGGTTATTATGTTTTAAAGACACGACACTGTCAGGCCAGGTGTGTTTAGACCCAACGGGACAGTACGCACTGCATTTTTAATCAGCCAATTATCATGCACCAAATTAGTGAAGCAGCATAAAAGCCACTCTGTCATTTCATTTCATTTCATTTTCCCATAACCTGCTCACTCCATACAGTTCAGTATATATTTCCTGCTGTGCCTTGCTGGGGAGGCTAATGATGCTTGTTGCTATGGACACCACTCGATGAATTTAAAAAAAAAAAGCCCTTATAAGTTACCTCTTCAGAGTGATGCAGCTTCTTTACATTGATAAAAACAACAGGGAGGCAGTAAATGTTCTTCAAGTACTCTCGCTCTATTCATTGAATCATCTTGTTTGACTTTGAGGGCCAGAGTTGCGGATGGGAATGACACTCACATGCTGACATTGACTGACACTGACATATTCTATTGTGACGGCCACATTTTTCAGTGAGGCTACGTAAAATGGAAGCTTAAAGTAAATGAAATATAGTGCTCACATTGACACGTGCAGTGTATAGTTACTACAATCAAACAAAGAAGACTGAGACTGTATAATCAAGGGTTTAACTCCAACATGGGAGCACATATTAAGAGATCTGGGGGAAATTTTGAGCATCAATTTTGAGCATTCATTTCAAGACCTCCATCCTGATGAATTTTTCTGCATCAATTTATTTGCCTGTGTGAAGGCAAATGCAAAATTCAGTTGCACATCAACTTTTCTCGTTTAACGTTCTCCCTACTGAGTCAACACACATGTAGATTTACTCTTCTGTCCTCTTTTGTACTTACTCTCTGCAAAAATGGCAAAAAAGCAAATTGAAGCGTATCGGCACTCAGCATTCCTGATTTCACTCTGGGAAATATACTGTCGGGCAGTAAACCTAAGCTGTATTGTTCGTAATGTAATAGAATTTTGGTTTATGCTGAATAGATAACTAAATCAAAATCTTTACCACGACAACAGCGACACCAATTGCAACACTATCTTTTGTTAGTGATTTTTATGGTTGCTGTAGTATAATGAGTGTGTTGTCTGCCTCCCTGCTCTCCTCCTGCGTTCAGTTCCAGATGTTGAGATCCGTCAATAAGATGCTGTGATAAAACAGCATTATAGCACCTTTATAATGGCATTATAGAGACTAACAGCTGTAGCGTAGGAAGATGTGGGCGGATTGAGAAATCCTGACACTCAAAGACTCTCTCAAAGAGTGTCCCCAAAACCACAGCAGCTCACTTTCACCTGCCTGCGTGTGCATTGTGCGAGAGGAGAGATTGGAACGCAAAGAGGCTGCTGACTGAGATCTGAGATCAATCTGACTGAGATTGATGCTTGTCGCTTTTTACAAATAAAGTCACTAAGAGAACCATGTTGTTTCAGAATGGGTTCCTTTTGGCTTTTTCCAAAAGTTTATATCTACTTAAGGGCAACACACTCAGTGGCACATGCTACTGGTCTAACATTGTTTCCTCCAATGTCAGTTGTTATATTCACAAGATTAATTGTACAAGTTGGTAAAAAACTTCCAAATAGGTCATCCAATTTCCAAACAATTACAGCATTTTACACAACTACATGGGCTTTATCGTATGATAAATGCTCAGCCAGGGGCAATTTGCAATGACCTGACAAGCATTTTGTGCATTGCAGGAGCAAACAGACATGTTTGAAATGACAGACAGACACACACACACACACAAATGCCATGTAGAGAGGTGATAATCCCACAGGTGTCTGTGTGCTATCTTCTCCGTTGTCAGCAGCAGACAGGCTCTGCTCCATTGCTTTTTGTCACGCACACTGACCCTCTTTGTCTTCCCTTAAGCCTCACATTCAGCCCTGCTCCTCTGGACACACTAAAAGCCTACAGTATGTTTGTCTCATCCTCTCTTCCTGTCAGACAGACATCCGCACACATACGCCGGACACATGTGCGAGCCTTCAAAGTAGGGTCGCCTTAACTGGTAAGCCATGTTGTGTTGGTTGCTTTATGAACATTGCAAGCACATTTTAGCTCACTTTGGAGTTCATGCACAGATTGGTAATAATACAAAGTAACAAATATGTGCTTGGAGCTTATGAGGGTATAGTATGTATGTCATTTCTAAGAATTTTATTTTTTTCTAGCATATTTAATAGAAGAGAGACTCAGGTGAGGCTCCTCTCACTGATGAAATGGAAAAAAAGGAGCTGCACCTTCTTCATCACTTCCAGTATGTTTATTAAAACTCTTCCTTCACTCTACGAAGGCATTGGGAGTAGAGAAGCCTGTGTGACACAGCGACTGCTGCCTCTTCCTTTCAGCCCCTGAAACTATGCTACCTTCAGTCAAATGGCACAAAAGCAGACAGTAAAAAGGATAAAGTCAGAGATGGAAATCCATTCTCCATTCACTATGCACAGCCTATAGACAAGGGAGCTGCTTGACTTCAGTTAAAGGATTCTCTGCAGACGCTTTGTGAGTAGTTGCTCCATTTTTCCATCCATAATCCTCATCTTTCTATTAGGAGAAACAATTTATTAAGATTAGATGAAACTTTAATGATCCCTGTCGGGAAAATGGGTCGATGCGCTGGCAAAAAAAGGGCTTGAGTGAAAGAGTGACTAGAGAATACACTGAATATTATACAAGGAAAAGAGCATATTGAAAATAATCGAACAAACAGAACATACAACTTAAGAAACAACGTTTGATTGCCATGTGACGCTGAAACTTGTGGAACTAGATAACTGCATTTGGGTGCATTTTTGGAAAATATATGGTTCTCAATAAAAGAAACTGAATTTTTTTGTGTATTCTTGAAATTCAGCATCTAGATATTTTAGATAATTTTGTTTCATTTTAGGTTGACTTACTTTAAAAATCACATTTATTATCTCATCCTTTATATAAAGACTTTAAATTCAAAATGCTTTCAGAGTGGCTCAGGAAATGTTGCATTTATTGTTTGTTTCTCAAGATAAAGTTAATAAAATACCTCGGCAGTGATCAATCTCAGTACATATACAACACCAGTAATCATCACACTGGATTTATAAAGATGTGTGTGCGGAAATGGTGCACCAAAACCTGTACATGACAGAATTACAGAAAGTAAATACATTTCATGCTAATTGCTGAAAGAATGCTGACAACAGACAAATTAGATTCAATTTAATTAGAATATTAGAGCTTTAAAGAGCTGAAAACTATTTATTTAAGAAAGCCAGCTGCCCCAAATGTTACGAGACCCCCAATCTGGACTCTGTCAGCCAGTGGTTGAGGGTTTGTTTTGTATTTAAAAAACAGGAGGTAAACATAACAAAAGGGGATGCTTCTATCCAGAGCAGAAGGGATTACGACACAAAAAAACGTTAATCATATGTCTTGGCCCTCACATTTACCAGATCTCAGCCCCTCATTAAACACCTGAGTTAGATTCATCCATCATCAAAGCCCTAACTGAGGGAATATTTGGCAGAACTTCCTTCAGTAAAGAACCAGAGGCTTGTAGAACCTATGCCAAGGAGCACTGAAACTGTGCTGGTATTTTGCTTATGGCGTTTCTTTATTTTGACACTCATCTGTGTATGCTGTTTGCAAGACCCAACCACAGTCCAATCTTCTCTACTGTAGTATTTTTGTTATAAATTAACCTTGACCGCGACATCTAAACTCCACAGAAAGACTAGCAGTACCCCGACACAAAGAAAACAGGACTCCAGCTGAAAGCTTATGTAATTTAAGCGTTGTAACATTAATTAATTACTAAATGTAGCTCTCTTTTGCTACAATCAAAATGTGCTGTCTGTGGATGGATGGATGGTAAGAAGTAAAGACTGACATGTTGAATAAAATGATAAAAGGGTAAAAAGTCTACAGCGTAAGACGCAAGCTTCAATACAAAAAGAATCAGAATTATATGCAAAAGAGAATGAACAAACATACGACATAGTGCACACAACTCAGTATACAACTGGACTGAAAACAAACGAAGGAAATAAAACACCACATCCTCACATATTAGTCAAAGTTACAGTTCCAGGTTTGCTAAATTTCAACTAGAGGTTTGTTAATTATGGTGACTCCATTGGATTGATCTAATTTCTGTAATTTGTTCATTCTAGTGTGACCAGGCCTCAATGATGGGAAGAACAGCAAAGTCTTATTGGTATCGAAATAAAAAAAAAGTTATCTATTAAGCAAATACCAGCAAATATTATAGTAGAAAGACTGAAGAGAGACTTCATCCATCATATCTATCAATCTGCACCCATCTGTCCCTCCAGCACCGTCTCCTTACAAACCTCTTCAGTGCCAGCTCATCCCTATCACACGGCTCCATCAGACTTCTACCACCGCTCGAGCGAGACGCCATGCAGCTATCCAAGTGAACATAATCAATTCCTCCTTCAATGGAGCACAATGCAACCGTTACAGCCCCTCACGCTGCTATCCATCCTGCTGCTGTTCACCTCAGCAGCAGCCGGCTGTGCCACACAGATGGGCCTCAGCTCTGCCATGAAATGAGCTTAGTTTGTGCATGTGCATGTGGGCTGTACATACTGCGCATGTATGTACATGTTTTGGATGCACGGCGCTGGCAGGTGAAGGTGATGACAACGTGTGATATATTCTAGTGGGCTACATGTGAGAGTTGCCACGAGACAAACTAGCGTGAATTTGCATTTCAGTCTGTCAAACTGAAGGTCGCTCTGCTGTCTGGTTGTGTCAATCACTCGCAATGCCACTAAAGGATAACAAGGGTAATATTGATGCCGTCTTCATGCCGTCAGCATAGTTGGACAAATCTGGGCTTTTTTCATCCTTTCAGAATAAACTGCTTAATAATTTATTGTAACATACAGTAATGCACGGCAACATATGGTACGGTTATGTACGGTATTGTACAGTAACGTTTGGTAATGTACGGTAATATACAGTAACGTACGGAAATGTTTTGAAATTAAGATTTCAGTTCTTTTTCACATACACACGCACTCATACACTCGTCAGTTCAAAGCAGCATCTTTTCTTCCTTTGTCATAGTGAAGTTCATTCTTTTAACCTTGCCTGAGCTCTGCAGATGAAAAGGAACCTGTAACTTCCAGCATAATCTCTTACATGCTGCTCAGTTGCTGGGTAATTTTAGAAGTGAGAGTTTTTGCATTCAAAGCTTTCCAGATCTTGTAACAACGTGCCATTCGTCAGGTTTGTTAACTTTTCAGAAAAGGATATAAGAAGAAGTGTGTGGGACTGGCTAAAAAACAACATAGTCTACCGTATAACACATTGGTGCTAGACAAGCAGAACTCGCGCTGTCTTAGTCAAAGTTCGAACATAGCTTTAATTTAATAAAATGATGTCAGAGGATCAAAAACTTGTACGTGTTTCTTGTTTACTACGTAATTCCATATGTGTTCCTTTGTAGTTTTTATGTCTTCAGTATTAATCTACAGTGTAGATAATAATGAAAATAAAGAAAAAAACATTGAATGAGAAAGTGTGTCCAAACTTTTGACAGGTATTGTATGTCCAGATGAGTTCAGTAGCTTTGCAATTTGTCAATTTGGCAAACTATGAAATATTATGTACATTTTGAGAGCTGCTTTATTGGTCGTTATTCCAGGCTCTGTATTGTAGGAAATGGCATTTTCAGGTGCACCCCCCACTTTTAACAATAACCAGGCGCCCATGGTTGCCATACATACATCTGTAGTGCGTACTGTACGTTAACTACAACAACTCCAGTAGACTCTTCAGTCAGGGAAGGAGGGAGCACTGTAATTTTCTGAGGAGTGGAGAGTGGTGTGTAGTTATTTCTCTGCCCAGAAACTGATACATATAATTACGGCAGAGGAACGTAGGGTGAAATAGTGGGGTAGCTGACATGTCGATGTTTACTCTGAACAGCTGCTGTCAGAGAGCAGGGAAACAAGGCGTGGTGTAAACAAGCACAGTGAAAATTAGTTACTGGGATGAACTTTTCGAGTGTCTAACAAAACAAGAAACAAAAAGAACGAGGGGAATAAAATAAATGTGATGAGCAGATGGATGTAGAGAGAGAGAGAGGAAAATGAAGACCTGGTAAAAAAAAATCATTCTTCCTCAGGTCAAGGGAGCGATCAACTATAGAAAACAGACAGCCCCAAACAAGTTAGATACAGAAAAACTGCATTTTTTCATATTTAAAGGAAAATTCTGGATGTTTACGCAACTGTTTGCTAACAAGTTTGCTGATAATATGTTGGTGAGCCCCCAAGATCACGTTTCACATAAATATTTTGAAATGCTTTACCAAAAGTAAACAGAGAAAACAGGCCCTGCATACGAACCTACTTCCAGAGCAACGGATAACAAAACTAGCTGCCTTATGATGCGTGCATGTTAGGTTAGCCACAACAGCTAATCCATTAGGCTAATTTCCGTTTTTACTTTAAGATGGAATCAGAGGGAGGCAACGTTTTACCCAAATTCATGGCAGCTACAAAGTTAGCATGATCCTAAGTCAGAATAACAGCAATTAAGATGATTTAGAAGAGGTTACAGCAATTTTATAATAATGTTCCAGCTTTTATTTCATATTTTCATTGGTATTGGCCCAAAAAACACACTATACTGTCTGATACTGTCTGAATGTCATAGTTAAAAACCTTACGCTGCATTTGCACTAACCCATACTGTCATTTCATTACCACATTAAAAATGAGAGATCTCTTAAAACTGCTGCAAAAATGTAGCCTTTGTTAAATACAGCAGAGGCTGAAGCTTCCAATTCAAGCGAGTGCTTCTGTTAACAAAGGTGTCATTACGTGTGCTCACGCCAGTGTGGTACATGATGTGACCTCTTTGTTCCATACATCCTCATGTGTCCTCACATTGAAAGTCTGCTGGTTACCTGAGTGGCACAAGAGAAAACCAGCAGGCAGCAGAGTGTTTTCCAACCGTGCTCTCCATCTCCTGTGATTAGGGAAGCAAATTCTGCAGAAGCCTTAAATTCCAAGCTCACAATTTATCTATTTTCACTCCCTGGCAGGGTTTGTTCTTCTACCTCAGTTCAGACTATGTAGAAATGTAGACACCTATAGTTGTGGATCCCATGGACCGCTGCCTGGTTACCATGTGTCTGCTGTGTGTGTGTGTGTGTGTGTGTGTGTGTGTGGTGTACTGGCAGCAGATACGGATGCTGCAGGTACTGTATCCACACCTGCACCCAAAGCCCTATCTTTTTGTTATAGCATGTTAATTTTCATTTTATCCATGCATGTTTTCCGATGACCCTGTCTGAATGACATTCCATTTTATAGTTTTAACCTTTCACCTACTGCATGCTCAGGTGCCCTTGTGGCGTCTTGATACAGGCAAAACAATTTTTTTCACTATATGAGGACATCTCTGAGCAACCCCGTCTCTTACAATTTACATTTCTATACCAGTAAATGGTTTTGCCTCGAACACTTTTGGAGAAATGGAAAAAAGTCAAAGTGAAGAGGTCAGGGCGGATGGGGAGTGTACAAAGCACTTTGAGGACTTTGACCTCAGAAACCAGGCTTCAGGCTACTGAAACACTGTGAATAAAGTCAGTAGAAAGAAAGATTGTGATTTTGGTTATATGCACTGAAAAAGTAAACACATCCTGTCAGTGAATGTTTTGCACGTACATTCATTAAAAACATTTCCTCACTATGTTTCTATATTTGCCAGCAATGTACAGTATAACTGTTTGAAGAAAACAGTTTCCAATTACCAGAGTTAAAGCAAAAGATGCTACAAAGTTCAGTTTCATCAGTGACAACCAACTGGTGACATACCATGGAGCAGACGCACTGTGATTCTTGAGGAGCAGGAGCCGTCGTCCAATGAGGCTGGGGGGGGGGGGTTCACTTCCACAGACCAAACTGTTGCCAGTGTTCATGGAGATTGTTTCTTCAATAGAAAGTAGTTCCAATGAATACGGCATTGTCCAGAGCAACAATGGTAGTGTTTCTGGAAAGAGATGTCGCTGATTATCTAAATGTCATTTTTTAAAATGCTGCACCACAAACTAAATTCCACGCTGCTCCATTGTGTTGGTGAAATTTCAGAGACGGATATCTTAAATTGAATCGAACTATCTCAATGGCCAGATACCACCAGGGAGTAGTAAGAATATTCTCATTTTATTTTAATTATTTATTTATAATTTGGGTTAAGTGACCCTTTAAATGAAGTTGAGGGAAAAAAGTTCACTTCCTTGAATCACTGTGAAGTTCCAAAAACCAACAATACAACGCCCCAAAAGTACAAGCTTATATCTCAAATCACTAGTGTTGAATTTATGTTTCCCAAAACACAACATGGAAAAATAGACACTGCACTGAGGTACCTATGGTAACTTATAGGCTTAGTACAATAAAATTATCTCAGTTTTTATTTACTTAGATTAGATATGTTCCATGCTTGTAGTAATGCCACTACTACAAATATGATTGTGTTTAATCACCAGAACTGAAAGCCTTTGCTGCTTTTGAAGAAAAAAATTGGGAGTGCTGCCCTGGGTAGAAAAAAAAGCAGTAGAGACACTGGTGTGTAAAATCAGGTGCTCTTCAAGGATGAAGCAAATAATAAGATGATGAAAATAAAGAACTACAACCGTTCAGCATAGTGAAGGTGGAAGTCCATGATGTAGAACAGCGGTCAAGGAGAAACTCGAGGTACTGTGATGGTGAATATTAAAAACCCTTTATTAATTCATGGATGAACCAACACGTTTAAACTCGCAGTCTACATCGGGGTATGAGGTGCAGGGAGGCCAGGTGTTCAATATAAAAGCTAAGCAGCTGGTAATTTCGCCCGGTCGCAAGGAATGGCAGCACAGTCAAAACTGTATCCAAGAATCCAAAACACCGCTATAGATGCAAACATACACAAAACATACTTAAAGGTTGTGTATAAAATAACAAAGGTGAAGAAAAGAGAAGAGAAATCTATCTAATAGTAAGGAAGTAGGAATCAGAGCTCATAACAACAACAGAAAATTGCAGTTTTAGGATAATACTGCTATCGAGCCTGGTTGTTGCCAATGATTTTACTTTCTAAATGTGGAACCTGTGTGCAGCAGCTTCACTGTTTGCTGTGCAGCAAGGTCAACAAGGCTACAGTAGGATCACAATGCCTCATCAGAAGATTTAAATAATTAATGAAGATCACCGCCACTGCTCCATGCGAGCGGGACAAATGTGAGATACATTTATGTCGTTGTAAAGAGGAAGCTCCCGCCACCGCTGAGAAATAGTAGTGAAGATGGTAAAGGGGAAAAATTAGGAAAACAATGGGAAAAGTTGAGCTCAGCAGAGTAAATGCACAGTAAGACCTTTGTGTCACCGGAACAGAGAGCTCTCAGCACGACTTATTCTGCTGCATAAAGGTCTGCTTCCTTCTATTGTGCTTCGAGACTGCTGCTTTTTTAGCCCTCGCAAACGACAGCTCTTTCACAACAACTCCCCGAAAGAATGTGAACAGGGAGATATGTGACATTTTCAACGGTTTTACTGCATAATTACTTTCAGCTCAAAGCTGCCGCCGCATCTTTGAGCGCCTGCCATTTTATCTCTGGTTGCTTACATTTTGAAGTCCTGATGTGGTATCCATATCACAACCAGCATGTTTAGCTGCACACAGGCAGATAAATGCTTCCTCGGCTCAACTGTGATTTGTCAAAGCAATTTGTGTTTCAGTGGGAGTCTACTCCTCCCTCTTAAACAAGCCAAAGTACACAATTGTGAGTCTCCAATTTAAATAGACTCTGTCAAAAATACACTCCTTAACATAGTACAGTAGGTGAAAGAAAACAGTGGTGCTGAGGTTTGAATCTTCTCTCTATGCTTTTTATTACCATTTTTTTTTTTTACACTGGATAGACAAATGTGGGGAGTCTGTCTTTAGTGTCAACCCCTCGTTTTGGCCAAATTTGAAACCAGTGGCGTGTTGCAGGTGTGATTAGGTATAAGGCAGAAATTATTTCAGTTTTAGACCAGTGACTGCCATTAATTTCCTCCAGCCCTTGTGTGCTAAAGGTAAGTATTAAAGATAAGTGGCTTAGCCTGATTACCGTTTAATAACTAAGAGGTGTCATAATTAAATTTCCATCAATCACGGTACTCCGCCTCTTAACAAATGTCTGAATCATGTGAATCATTATGCAAATTAATAAGTAATATTCTCAGAATAAATTGGGCTATTAACCAATGGTACATGCTCTATCTGGTTCAGTTCAGTGGGTTGTGTGTGTGTGTGTGTGCAGCCGGCATGTGTATTAAAAAAAAACGCCCATGTGTGTAAATGTGTGCTGCGTAATTGCGACGAGCACACCTTAAGGTTGTCTCCCCCTCAGAAACAGGCCTATGCCACCGCGCTTCAGGCTTGTAGCGGCAGTGAGCTGTGAATGTCAAACACGAGGAAAAGAGAA
The DNA here is from genome assembly GCF_042242105.1 of Pempheris klunzingeri. NCBI lineage: Eukaryota > Metazoa > Chordata > Actinopteri > Acropomatiformes > Pempheridae > Pempheris > Pempheris klunzingeri. Next base: position 6,826,762 of record NC_092034.1, read on the forward strand.
ATGCAGGCGAAATAAATAACAGTGAGGAACATGGTCCTCTGCAACCTTTTCGTTATGAAAAAAAAAAAGTGCACAAAAAAAAATAAAAAATCAGCTGAACAAAACACCTACAGTCATTACAGCTGGAAAGTTAGAACACAGTTATTAGAGCTGAGAAACTTTTGACGCTGCTGACTGAGCTTCAGGAGCATGAAGGAAGGAAGAGAAGAGAAAATAGGGCAAGAAAATATCAATATGAGATATGAACGATGGTGGATGCCCCCTCCTTTAAAAATGCTAGTGGCGGGGGCCACTCAATATTCATCGATTAGAGACGCTGCGTCGGTGGGAGAGAGAGCTGACGCGTAGTGAGAATGCTCCTCATCGAGTTCCTCTTGTTTTTATAACCCTGCGAATTAGTGCTTTTGTCTACAAGGCAATTTATTTTGGGGATAAAACAGCCTGTGGTTAATCCAGATCCCAGCAGTGCCTTTTGCCTTTGTTTTTGTTTTGATTTTGTCTCTGCTTATGCACGGGGTGTAAATTAAGGTACACTCGCAGTCAGCTTGACCCTGATCGGTTCCGCTCTTCAGCTGAGATGTTTGGTTAAAAAGTAAGTGTTGAAAGACAAACGAGAGAGGTGGATGTTCGAGCTGTTTCCTACACTCTCAGTAACTTAGCCTCTATGTAGCAGCTGAAGGTGCTGCTACATCTCAGGTGTGCGACTCTCTGTGTTGTCAACTCCCTCAGTGTCATTTTCGGCATTGTGTCGTTCTCTGCTCTGTGTTTCAAGGGCGTCTTTAACCCACTCAAATGGTAATATAAAGCCACCATGTTAAAAGCACTAAAATCTACACAGTGCACAGCTGGTAGCCTCTGCAGCAGAATTTAACTTCATCTTCCTTTGATAACGGTTAGATGTTAGCTCTATCTGTGGCCACCAGCTAAGCTGCTCTGCTGCCTTTCCTTAAGCAATCTGCTGCTCACAAACACCCCCCAAAATTACAAACACCCATATACTATAAGTACAAGGGGTGAATGGGACTGTCTGTCTTTCACATGGCCCTTTTCTTATCAGGTGCTGTGTTTCAAAGCAAAGAATCTCAGCTTTCACATGAAAGGGAGAACTTTCACACCTTCCACCTGCTTCTTTCCTCTCTCCTGCTCACTCACTCAGCATTATCTCTCTTGATTGTGCTCGTGCCATCTGCCAGATTAATTGATCAAAAAAGGCTCAAAATGTTCCTCCATGTTTGCTTGATTGAATTTGGGACAGCCGGAGCCTTTCGTATTTTTCACCCCCAGCTTCCCCTTCGCCACTTTCACACACTCTTCGTCTGTCTACTCTTCACTCGCTTTTTTTTTTTCATTGTCGCTCGCTCTTTTTTATCCTTCTCCATTCTAACACCTAGACAGTCGGTAATATCACAGATAGTATATCACACAGGAGGAAGAACGACATTTATCTGGCGAGGGGAAAAAAAAACTCCATCGGATTCATTCCAAGCAGACAAAAAAAGGGAAAAAAAACGAGCTGTGGGGAAAGTTGTATACCTTAAACTTGAGGCAAACTCTTCAGAGATCAAATATGTTTCTGTTTTCAGTTTTTTTTTAAGGGGAGTGTCATTACAGGCTGCTTGTTCTTTCCTACGGAGTATGCACAGGGAACCCCTCTGACCAATCAAAATGTCAATAAAAGACTCTGGATCAAGCTAGAGCTGGGACACCCATGTGCTTCTGTATTGGCATGTGCATTTGAGCATACACTGCTCCTTTTCTTACAGCACGTCATTGCAAATGTGCCTGCATGTATGCCCGTGGAACGGCCAGACTTTGTTAAGCTATTGTTTTCTGCCAGATAACCCTGCTGTGAGCATTCATGTAGCACAAGGCTCTGAAATCAAACAGCAGCCTTGCATCAAGTCGACGTGGGAGTGAGCACCATGCTGGGCTTTCTAAGTCGGCTATAGACGCATAAATTGAAATATAATTAGATAATGACTTACATTATGCCTCTGACGTTTAACCGACGTTCTCAGACCAAAGTGTTGGCAATGAGAGAGCAGGTGGTAATTTGGCGGCTTGTGCAAGGCAAGGATGAGTGGCTGTTCTGGAGGGTCAACACTACAGCACACTGCTGTTATTTGATGCGTAACCTTGATCAAGTACTCTTGGGAATTAAATTTGGAGGCATGAAGGTAAGGTCCCTTCTGGTATGTGGAATGTGTGTGTTCCCTCTTTTATTCCCATATACTGGGAATGTGTATAGATCACTTATGCTCTTTTTCACGACTACCCCGCATCACATTAGAACATTTTCCCACCTAGTACGGTAAGATTGAAGTTGAGCTAATATTTAAATTTTGAATTTGGGTGCTGCCCAGGAATACGGACTGGGTGTCACAAGTAATCTGCTCCACTGTTGGGATTTAAAACATTGAATGAGTGTAGGGAGGATCTTGAAGTTGTAATCGGTTGATTTTGGTGACACCGGTGGTCACCGTGGTAACAGCAGGTGCGGATTAATACTACATCAAACGTTCCTTGAGGAGCTACTTTGTCAGAGATGCAACAACCAGTATTTACAGTGCAGCCAAACATTTTTTAGAAATTTGTCAAAAATAATTGCAACTTAAGTCAGATTTCATGCTATAGTTTTCCACGCAGAAGCACAACACTGTAAAAGCTCACTGTGGCCGCTCCTTCTTGTTCGATTCCTCCCTTGCAGTCTTATGATGCTTTTAAAGTAAGCTTGCGTCTCCTCCCTTTCACAGGTTACATCACCGGTTGCGAAGTTTTTTTTCCTTTGATTGATTTTAAAAGGTGTGATGGGATATCCTTGTCAGTAATTTACATTACTTGCCTCTAGCAAGTTTAAAACAAAACCAAATTTTTTGTTGTTGTCCGATTTCAAACGCAGAATACTTCATAATAATAATAATAATCATACAATATTGTTTTCCCATATGATTTTCTATGGTCATAAATGCCAGGTTAGTGTTAATGAAGAGTTATAAAGACTCGATCACACATTTATAGACATAAGTCGAGCCTACAAATGGACGGAAGTTCTGACTCATGTAATTGGCCAAAGTGGTAACACATCCTTAAGTGTTTCACTAGAACCACAGATGTTGGTTTGTCACAGTCAGGAACTACTTAAGCAACTGAGGCTTAAGTGCTTTGTTCAAGTTGACAATAGTTGGTGTGGTATGTGAAAAATGCTTTGTGCAACGTGTTATGTCCTCAGCAAAACAAAACAGTGAGATAGTGGATGTCTTTGTGGAAAAAAGCTGATCTCTTTGGTATGAACGAGGACATTTTTTCTGCAGCATATCACACGATACAGATGTTGTCAGTGGTCTGTTTTAATATTTACTTTGTGAGCAAGATTTATGGCGTCTTGTCCTTGTATTCACCAGGAAGAATTACCAGCATTTTCTTAGCATTTTTTACAGTTGACCAAAAAACGAAAACAGAAAAATATATCAAATATTAACTAAATTCAACTGAATTTGCCACCTTTCCCTCTTCAGAGTGGGCAGAGAACTTTTCAAACACAACATGGAAATCTTTAAATATAAATGTCATTCTCGGGTTTATCTGAGGCTTTTTTTTTTATCATTAAATAAATCCACATGAATCCACTTGAATCCAGATGGATATACGAGTTGTTAAGGTTTCTGGAAATTCCTCAACTTTTCTCAATTTTTTGGGGTATTGATTCTTTGGAAGATTGAACTGAAATGTGATGGAAGTACATGGGAGGCACAAATTGGGGCTAGCCTTAGGTCCCATTCATAGTGAGAAACCAGTCTGTTCTCATCGCCCCTTTGGTAACGCACCAGGCACCCTTTAGTGTCCGTATGAGACACCCTTTCTACACCTTTATTAGATGCTTATTAGATGGTTGGATGGTTCATGTCCCCTGTGAAACTTAAGTTATGTGAATATAACTTCAGTTTTAATACAATCTTTTCCTAAACCAAACCAGGTAGTTTTTGTGCCTAAACCTAACCAAACTTCAACAGTTTCAGAATTTTAACCAGCGTTTTTCATTGTTGCGATGATGCTGAAGATCCGGAGTGCCGTTTGGAGTGGGGGGGGGCGACTGTAACAGTTGATCCCCTCATACTGATGCAGATGGGTGCCTTGTCTGTTTGCATTAGGCACCAAAGGGCGTGACAAAGCAACGGTATTCAACGCTCTGGAAATGAGAATGACTTAGAGAAACGTGACCTGTTTTAGATCCAGGGATGAAGAAACACCTATGCAGTGAAACTAAACTTTTTTGTTTTTTGATAGCGATGTCAATATTTCTCTGTTGAATACTGGATTTGTTGATGACACCTTTTCTCTTAACTTTATTAACTTTCTGTAAAAGTTTCTTGTTCCTACATTCTACTTCAAGCTGTCTAATGTCATAGAAATAACGTATGCAAATTTATATTTAGTTTGTTGTTTCCTTTCAAGTCTTGCCAATAAAAGTGCCAGGTTCCTGACAGAACAAAAGCAAAATATGGGGCGTATCAAAGAAAGCAAAAATGTATGCAGTCAGGGCGTCAATTTGCGAGTGACATTCAACGCGCGGTCTTCAAACCTCATTTGTAGACCTGACTATGGAGACATTCTCCAACAAGCAGCTTTGACACTACGGCCTTATCTTCATGAGGATGCCAACCCAGCTCAGCTGTGATCAGGAGAAACAGAAGATTGTAGACAGTGAAGAAAAACAGTCCTGAAATAAGCCTGCAGGTTGGCACTGATACTGATATAGCTACTGTAGAGAGAGCAAACACACACAAGGCTTAGAGAAAAAAAGAAGAGGCTAACTCTCGGAGATCAATAAGTATGTATTTGTGTATGTCTGTGCGTATGAAAAGGAGACTGACGGAGAGTGAAAAATGCAATCAGTGTGTGTATGAGGTTTCTCCAGAGTGAGGATTTGGGTCATTTGAGAGAATACGGCTGAAACAGCAACACTGCTGAACTTAATCTACAGAATAGTCCTGCAGGCGGAGACTGAGCGAGAGAGAGAGGAGAGGAGGAAGTGAGTGAAGTAGTGAAATCGCCAAATGGGAAGAGAAGGAGAGGATGAGAGAGGAGAAGATGAAACAAAGGGAGAGGCGAAAGCAGGAGGGGAGACACAGCGATAGATACAGGCAAGACGGGAGCGGCCCGAGAAGGGGAGAAGAAGAGAGATGGGGAGAGACAGAGGAGGCGCAAAGGAGTGGGTGAGAGATTTATCAGAGGAGACGGCAGGAGCGGGAGGGGGGTCGGAAAAAGAGGGGAGAGAGGGAAGGCAAAAGAAAGAGACAGAGGGAGAAGTGGAGAGAGGGAGGGAGGGAGGGAGGGAGGGGGGAGAGATATTGGAGCCAAACAAGAGGGAGATAGAGTAAGCTCACCCACTGTCTGTCGGCTGCCCGCTGCTGCTCACTCGTGGATTGTTCTCCCCATCAGATTACTGAGAGAAGGGGTTGAGAAGTCTGCACCCTCCCCTCCTCCTCCCCCACCCTACACCACCGCGCTGCTCATCCTCCAAGGGGTGCTGTGCTGCTTATTTCATTACCTTCTACATTAACCCCATTTTTCCTGTCTCATTCTGTACATCCCGCACAGCCTTAAGTCTTAACACGCAGGAACATCACGTTCATTGCTCCTGAAGCATGTTGCTCTGGTCCTGCAAGCAGAACTTTAACATTTCCAAGCATCCATACAGCTTTTTTTTTTTTTTTTTACAGGATGAATGTTTAAAATCCAACTCGCCAGATGGAAGGCAATGTTCTTATCAACTTGAAATGTATGAAAAGGTGCACACACCCATCAAGCGATCTCTGCTATGCTGAACCCAACTGCGGGGAGGCACCTCTACAGGAAACACCATCTGAAAATAACAGAAATAGGGATTTTTCTTCTTGTCCTGAGACCAAACTTTTCGACAGATGTCAGTTTTTAGCCAAGACAAAGGCCAAAATGTGGCCTGCAACAGACGAGGTAATGCTGGTTTTTAGCATAGCCAAATTCATTTTGCTGCGTGATGTGAAACTGCAGCATTGGTTGATGACTTGCGACTCCTACCGGTCGGTTATGAGGAGTCAGCAGTCATTGAAGGCACATAACCTTCAGTGTAAAATAGGTTTTTTTTTTAAAAAGAAAAAAAGTAAATTAACTCATCTGGAAAGGTCATTTAGCATACAAGTACAAAAATGTGCATAAAAATATTAGGCTGACTGCTCCAGTAGTATTCAAGATTAGCCAAAGGCGGACAGACACACGTGTGCACACATGCCTGGTAGAGCTAAAAATGGCATGTAAATGGGACTATGCCATCTTTGCCAATGCCAATTTCACATGGCTCGTATTGTCTCCAAAGGAAGTCACCTTTCTGTGAGAGCACATCATGTGACACTCATCTGACACTAAGCTGCTCAGGTGATCACCCCCCCCCCCCCAGAGTGCCTGAAATGTTTGGGTGTCCTCTGGTAGCCACGCGGGACCAGGACATGTAGTGTGACTGCTCTGGATGGAGGCTACTTGTGCTTTTGGCTGCAGCCCAAGTTGGGATGTTACAGAAGGTGTTTTCCACCAGCTACTTGCATTACCACTACTTAGAGTATGCAGTTAGTTCAATGACTTATGATAACTATAAAATTACTTTGCACGACCAAATTGAAATCGGAGGGCACGATAATACACGCCATTCATTCTGTATGCCACACAAGCACAGGCGTTAGACGACATCCTCCTGGTTTCATAGGCAACCCGTATGACAGGCAGAACTTTGTGAATGTTATACCGAAATGACCGTCTTATAGAGCGTACTGTTTACATACAGCAGATGGATAATTAATTCAGCTCACGACATAGCTTGTATTCACTCCCCTTGGTCTTGATATAAATGCGTCACTTCCATCGCTTGAACCAGCAGTTCATGACGTGGTTCTTGCGTTTAGTGAGTTTTTCGTACGTAACCTGACAGATCTCGATGCATATGAGAGCAGTGCTTCATGTTACACCATGCGTCAAAAGTTTCAACCTGGGGGCCCAGTGGAGCGGCAGCTTATGTTGCTCACCAAGCCTTCATTTTCACCGCATGTGGGCCAATCCGCTGTGAGCTGAATGTCTTCCGCAACACAACAATCATTATTGTCTCTTTGCAAATGTCACATGCACATACAAGCATACAGAGGTGGAGATTAACTCAACAGAGGGCACAGTAATTTATGACATTTATTGACCTTTAATGACAAATAGGAACTGCCACATATATGCTGCTGGTTATATGGTAGAGCCTGGACTTTCCTCTTCCTATAGCGTTGGCTCCTCCCAAAGTGCCCACCCCGCTGTTGCCCCTCAAGAGGCTCTTCAGACAGTAAAAAAAAATATATATTTCATACACAAAATGTGAACTAAATGTGGGAAAACGCTAGGTTTGCAATGAATTGTAGTCGAGGTAAACAGGTGGTGTGATGTTAAAATTCCAGCTGGTTTTTGTTCCAATATTTACTGGACAGTTTAGAAAGCCATAAATCTAATGTCATTGCAAAAACAACAATTGAATCAATGATATTGATCAGCAAAGCTCAAATCTCTGAAGATATAGTATTTCATGGCATTAAAAGTGTACTTAAATAACCCCAAGACCTTATGCATCATCAGTGTTTTTGTGGTAGGAAGTAAACCACATTAAAAAAAATAGTGCTGACTGGCTCATTGGATCTGCATCTCCAAATTTTGTTTTCCATCTCTGAAAGGAATCTGACATGAGAACAACACGTCTTGGGGCCAAATCCAATCATACCTTTTCAACTGGAAAAAAAAACAAAAAACTTGACAAATAAATATTCTATTCTGCTTTCAACAAATTGGATGGAGATTTGCCATCTAGAACGCAGCTCACAGCCACCAATATTCCCCTATCTCTCTCTGTCTCTCTCTCTCTCTCTCTGCCTTTAGTTCTGTCTCCATGCCACTAGATGGCAGACATGCTATGTGTGGCCACCGCCATCGAAAGCACCTCTCCCTTGGCTGAGCCTAATGGCATGTGGCGGCTGGTGCCTGTGAGTAATGCCGCAGGAAAATGCGTTCCATAACCTATTGTTCTTATTGGAAAAGAGGAGGAAGAGAGGATAGGGACACAAACAAAACAAACAAGAAAGAAGGAGAAGATAGAGAGAGGAAGGGGGTGGGGTTGGCGGGGGGGTAGACACCAGGCGAGCGCTGTGGGTGAGGCTTGTGCGGTCCAATCTTCTGACAGGAGGGTGGGGAGGGTTACTGCGAGATACAGAGGCAGAAAATGGTCTGCTGATGTAGTTGGTGTATTTAACACTTGTGCAGACACAGACGGGCGCCCAGCGACACAAACACAACACATGCTCGGCTCGGAGATGCACACAACTTTAATGCAGACAGCCGTTTCATTCGCAGTGCAAGGAGGAAGTGATTCTGAAAGCTGACTGACTGAATGAGGCTCTTCTTCCATTGTGTTACAAACTACTGTCTCTGTTTCTACTAATGAAACTGTTAAGACTTAGCCCAATAGACAAATCAATACGCAGGTTAAGCCTCTTCTCTCCAATCTTTAATGAGCACAGGAGTGAGAAATGTTCAAACGCTAAGTTTCCTAATGTATGTTCCTTTTGGATTTTGGGGGAAACTTAAGGTGCTGAGCAATACACTTTTGCAAAATTGCCTCTCTAATTTTCCAAAATAGAAGGGAAATCTCCTGTGACGCTAATGGGCTGCAATTAGCTCGAGTTAATGACAGAGAGCCGCAAATATGTTTAACAAAATATTAGAGACAACCTTAAAAAGTGCAACTGAACACAAGGGGATTGGCTGCAAAAGTAAATAACGCAGCATTTGCAGAAATGTGATTCCTGCTGATGAATTCTTCCCATCACACTGTATTGGACCGGGGGCCTACAGGAAGCCAGTGGATCAATCGGCATGAAGGCTGAATCTAAAATCTCTGACTACGGTCTCACACGCAGCAGGACTGAGAGCATATACTTGTGTTTTTTGAGGGTGTACAGTACACAGTGTGACGCAGCGTTGGGATATGTGTAATGCCCCAAAGAACACTGTGTGAGAACTGCATAGATCATCCCCATCTGAAGATTGCAAAGTTCGACTTTGTTGGCATACGTAGCAATTTCTACCTGATTTAATCCGAAGCAAAACCTTCATATTTTCAATCTTTAGAATACTTTTATTGTCACTAAATCCCTCTTTTGTTCTTTATTATCTGGAACTGTCTGATAAATCAGGTTTAAGTCAACTTTGGTGCATTACATTTTCATCCCTACTATTGGATTATCTTAAAAGACATCAAATGCACAATAAATCCTGGTGTGGTTTGGATCTCATGCAAACTAAAAACACAAATATATGCAGCCATCACCCCGACACCCACCCACACATATACACTATAGCATGTCAGCACTGCGGAGAGGGAGAGAGAGGGGTACTCGTTTGTCAATGCCACGCCTAATCATGTAAAATACCCTCCACCCTCTCAAAATCTGACTCATGCCCCCCTCTGTGCCTTCCTTACACACCCGCTTCTCATCTTACTCTAATTTTTTTATTCCCTAATGTCTGATGAGATGAAAAGCGAAACACTTTTGTTTGCTCAAAAAAAAGGAAAAGAAAAGAGGGCGGGGGCGGGGGCGGGGGTTCGGCTGGTGGTATGACTCCATGTGCGAAGCTTGATTTCTAGATCGTTATATCCTCCCGAGAAGCTTCTGAATACAGTTTGTAGAGCAGAGGGAGAGGCAGGAAGTCATCTGGAATTTACTTTCCCTCGTCTCCCCAATGCTGGCTGCATAGGGGTTTCCCATTAAATTGCTTGTGACCTTTGGAGGAGAGGGGCAGGGGTTTGATTGGGCTTTTTTGTCAAATTGGGCACACAACGAGCACAGGCACAGTGAGGGCCCATTTACTGACTGCAGCCACTGCATGTGAGGCGGAGAGCTGTGGTTCCCACACTGCAAGTGCTGTGAGTAGGCAGCTGCAGCACTGGAGTACTTAGATTCTAATATTTTTTGAACAGAGACTGTGTATGATAAATAACACATTACTGTAAACACTTTTAACTTTTCAGACATTGAAGATACAGAAAGATACAGCGACGGTTGTGTTTGTTGTTTCAAATTATGATGGAGTGCAATAGAACTTTAAAGGATTATATTATTTTCTGGAGTGATGAAATTAGACTGCATGTATAGTACATTAGCTAACAGTTGCTTATTTACATATCCAGCAGGGACTGAACAAGTATGTACTTCTTTTAACTCTTTTTTGGTCTCCATGAACTCCTGAGGGAGAAATAGTTTGGCTTTCTCTCCTTTTTGATGTTGTCTTATTTTTATTTTTATTTTTTTTTGTTGCTGAAAACAGGTGCTTACTGCTGGAAATGAGCAGGTAACCTACTAATATCTCCAAAAAGTCACAATTTAGAAGACACAATACTTAAAGGCAGGATGAGAATGATTTTTCCTTAAAAAAGCATGTCTGGATTCATACGAAATGAATTCCTCTCAATCATCACTTATGAGCCACTGGAGGTGTGTATCCTGTATCAGCAGAGAGCCACCAGAAGCAGCTCTCTACTAAAAATATGTGCCTTGTCTACTTCAGACCGAAGCTGCTGTATGGTGCCAGACAACCTACACAGAACAGATGAGCCGGGCAGGAAGTCAGATACAGGAATGGCACATAGCATCTGGTCATTTTTCAAAATAAAACACCTCGTTTAGACTCCTGATTATACATCACATCACTTCACACTACATCAATTTTACTTAATAACTTGCAGCATCAGACAAGAAGTCAACTGGTCAGAGAACTTTTGACACCATGGACTCATCTTGGAAGCGGAAAAAAACTTTGTCTGCAGGCTACAGTTCAAAAAAGTAGAAAATAACAACAATGAACACAATTAAAACTGGCAAAAAAAGAAACCATTTCATGCTTAGCCATAGCAGAAGCTCAAAAATCAAGGAAAAATGACCAAATCAACAAAATCTGGGCAAGTAAAGTAAACCAGCCGGACAAAATGCTCTGCTGCTGAAATGTTCCCGGTAGGGTATGAAGCCGCGTGGAGGATGAAACAAAACCGGGCCACAGACAGAAAGTGACGCATCCTCGCCCTTTGGAATCCAGGCGTCAATGTGTGAGCACGCTAGTTGTAACAAAAGTATAAATGGAAAATGTTACTGACTCAAACATGAAAAGTTCTAGTCCCTTTAAAAAAAAAAACTTTTTCACTTTACTTGTATCTTTTTACCACTCATCACTGGTGTTAGGGCTGGGTGTGTAACCCCCCAGTAACATATCAATGAGAAAAAAAAAGCTCTTTTCAACAAGGTTATCCGTTTATGCTAATTGTCCTGTAGCAGAAACATTTATCTGACAATAGCAGCGCTGTCATGTCACTGATGTGTTACAGGTGATGCACATTAAATGCACTTTGTCAAACCACTGGACATATTGTCTCTCACTCACTCTCTCTGAGCACTTTAGACATCTTGAAATGGCTTTCTCCACATACATGTGCATAATCTTTTGTCAAAGTCTCTTCGTTTCTCATTTTATCCCTCACTCACGAGACCTGTCATCCTGAAAACCACTTAAAGCGGCTTCTTGTCAAAGAAAATCAGACAAAACAGTCGTATGGAAAAGTAATCAGCACTCGCCCACTATGGTTTCATCTTCACCCTCTTTTTTCTTTTTTACAAGCCCTCATTTTCTCTCTATCTGCCTGTGCTGTAACTGCCACTCAGCCAGATGTGGAATACGACTGCTTCTGTCCCCACATCTGTCTACAGATACATACACATCCAGCATCACGGTTTTTGCAGGTCGCAATTACACGATGGACTGAAAACCAGACGCGCACTTCGCTCCGCTTTCACACGTGCAGCTACACGTGGCTGCCTGTAAACACGCTTGTGTCTGCAAATGTTTATGCTCACATACGTGTCAAAGATGCAGCTGCGGTTATCTCCACCCTCCATGTCACTCAACGACGTGAGTGAGATGATTTGTAGAGGCAAGCGGAGCATCCCCGTTTGTTTGACGAATATAAGTAAACATGAATAAATCCATACATCGGGAACAGCCTGAAATAAAGAATATAAGGGCTAGAGGAGGAGATAGGAGGAATTTGTGACAAAGGGTTGTGTAGAAAGCAATAGAAGAGACTTTAGATGCCAGTCTACATGTTTACATCAACATAGAATGTGGAAAAAGGATTGCAACTAAAGAGAGATAGAACTAAAAGGTGAAGGCAAAAGAAAGGGGAAAAAGGGAGGTGTGGGAAATAAGAGACAGACTCTTGGTCCATCAGTTTAAGTCAATTCAGTTACACTCTAATTCAGTCTATCAAGACCGAGAGCGAGAAATGTGGGGTTGAACAAAGATGATGGATGATGACGTTGATGATGATGATCCACCCACCAGGCTGCTGATAGGTAGGTAAATGTGATCCAACTGGTAGCAGCAAACAGGCTCATTTTTTCTAAATTAAAAGACTGTTCTGTTGTTTTTGTGTGCGCGGATATAATTTCATCTCGCTGATGCGCTTAATCACCAGATCAGCTAACAGTGTAAGTGTGACTGTGTTTAATAAATGAAGCGTCATGTCTATTTCAAATGCGCACACACACAGGCGCGTGTGTTAATCTGAAGCGACATTGACTTTAATAGCCACTTTAAATGTCTTTATTATTTTAAAGCACTTTATGAGTTGCCCCTGGCGTAGAGGACTACGGTATGAGGTTTTACTTGAATCACAGCAACAAAAGCTGGTGCTAGACGAGTTTATGTCCCTCTGCCTCCTCCCCTTGTGCCATTTCCAGGTTGCAGTGTGAGTACAGATGAAGAATTAAAGGATAATTCTGCTTTATTACTACTTAAAGTGGTGCGCCAGAGATTTAGCACTGCACTCCCATAAAATCGAGGATGACACAATAAAAAAAAAAAGCAATGGTCAAAATCGCAGCCACGTATCCTGACTTTTAATCCCTAGTGTGACTCAAGCTTTAATAACACTGGATCCTGCACTACTCATAATGCAAGTCAATAGCATCTTTCACTGAACCCTCCCTGTCTGTTAAATGCCTTTATCTGTCAAACCCCACACCCCAGTTTGTCATGCAGGTTTTCTGTAGAAAACTGAGATTTATGTGTGGTTTTTTTTTCCTAGTAAAGCCGTTCAAAATCTCACAAATCTCTTGTGGTCTTTATGTTGTGAACCCATTATCGATTCTGTAATGACTGATCAAGGCAGCTAGTTTTGCTGTGAGCTTTCCGGTTTCACTATGGACATGAATCAATAGATAAATACATAAAATAGGTATGTTTAATACTCCTCATGGAGTCTGCTGTAAAACTATTCCCGTCCAGTAAACTTTGGTTGTTACTTTTCCTGCTTACAATGGCCATAATCTATAGCAGTAAAGGCAAAAACTATGAAAATAAGACCCAAGCTGTAACCAGAATTATGCTTTAACAGTCAGAACAGAGACTGCAGGCTAAAAAGACAAACAATAGAAAAACAAACTAAACTACCCTTAAAAAATAATTTGGAATGAAACCTTTCAAAGTGTCCCAGAAAAAATGGCTCCTGCTGTGGCTATATGGAGAGCACTCCTGAATACACTAATTATTCACGTTATTCACTCCGGATGCCTGAAGTGCAACTGCAAATGAACCCACAACGAAGACACTACAAACGCGCGCAGTCAAGACAACACAGTTGAATATTTAGGCATCCATATGCGCACAAACATACACACCATCGCCATCATCAGTGCGTTCACAAAACGCACCAGGCCCGAAGCCACTTTCACATCTCTTGGGGTTCTGCATTGCGTTTTCTCTCCACGAGCTGATGCCAGTTAAAGACCTTAAAGTCGCCAGTAATGGGGACGCACCACCAATCAATGAGAAGCATATCCACCGTGGAAAAAAAAGCCACACGAGGAGAGTGAGAGCAATTTTTCTATTTAAGGTGGTGTCTTGGTAAACACTGGTAGTCTAACCCGGTTATGACCTTTCAGTATCAGTATTTTGAATGCGGCTCATGTTTACTTTTAATGCATGAGCAAGAAGCTGCTGATAAAACGATGTTGCTTACTTGAGCAGATTACAGAGCTACAAGACCCCCCCCCCCCCCCAATTGCACGACGGTGTCAGGGAGGCAGTAAAAATGCTCCGCGCAGGTCAGTAAAATGTGAAGACACTTTCTTATCCGTTCATTAGAAAACTCATAAATGGCACAATAAATTCACGTGTCTAAACTGGAGACAGAGGAAGATTACCTCCGCCGTGCCACTAGCTAGTGGAGAGAAATCTCACACACACATCCATACACTTATCAGCTTCAAAATGACACAATGCTGGTACCAGGGGGACTTAAATATTAATTCCCAGCCTCGTGAATATAAAAATAAATCCTTTTGCTAATCGTGCCGGGAGATGCTCGACGGCGGTAAAAAGGTTTTGTGTAAATTACTAAAAGATTAGTTCCTTTCGCTGCTTTATCTACAGGTCCAAACCACAGAGGTGCATTCCTCAAGCACCTAAAACTCCTCTTTAACTTCCAGACAGAAATATAAGGATTTACCATGTGTGAATGTGAATGTGTGTGTGTGTGTGTGGGTGTACTATAAGTGTCCCGGCAGCTCCTTTGAAATCCTTCGATTGTCTCTGGTGAAACAAGATAGTGGTGGCGCTTTGAAGGTGCAAAGCTGTGACAGGATGGTATTACCTGCGCGCAGATATCGCAACACGGGAAGTTTTGGCCAGTTGGACGTTTGTCACATGTGACGCTGTTTTGCCATGGGATTAGAGCGTATTAGCCGAGGTGGGTGCCAGTCAAAACAGTTGTATTTACTTATTTATTTTTAAATCTGTGGCAGGAAATAAACATTTATAGCAGGAAGAATTTAAGCTTCCCTCTCTGTCACGTAGCTACGCCCAACAAACACTGATTACTGGCCCATTTAGTGGACATTTTTGCTTTGAACTGGGAGATGAAAATACTAGAAGGATATTCTGTATCACACACTCAGCAAAAATGTTAAAGCACCTTAGCAGATTACCCCCTGCTTAAGGCTTCCCGAGGATATGATAATATACTGAGAGGCCACTGAACAATGTGCTTAATAATGAAATAGCCTATTTGCCGGGATGAGACAGCTATAATATCCCAATAAAAAACAGGAATCCTATCAGCCTCCACAGCTGACCGCCATCAGCACTGTTCAAGGTAGAGAAGATGTGAAATGTCTTTCTTTTATGTCAAGATTTTGCTCCCTGTTGCACATAAATGTTTACGAATGCCTTTTACGCTCGCCACACTCGAGTGTATAGCCGTCCTCTGTGCTGTGTGTGTGTGTAAAACCTCAGGACTGAGTCAGAGCTGATCAATTAAAAGCTTATTGATCTGTTACGGAGGCGGCGGGGGAGGCGGCGTCAGGGACGTGGGAAGTACTTCGCCACGTAAAGCCTTTTCCCAATCCCACTTCGTCCACGTTAAAACACACACACAAACACTCACACGCGGAATTAATAGAAGATCTAATTACATCAAGGAGGAGGCTTTAAAGCTGCGCGTGTTCTACCGTGGAGACATGTGATACTAGATACTTGAAAGCAACATGTATTGTACTAGATGTATGGTCAAGGTGATGTGGCCAGCGATGAGAGAATATGTTGCTTTCAAGATACAGCCGGGCTGGATGACGGTGTTTCCCAGGTGAAGGTTCCTCTGAATTCACCATGAAAATGTTACATTTCCTCACACAGGCCTGCAGTGCTGGCTGTTCAAAATCATATAGATTACAATGATTTTGCTCACAGACGTGGAGTGTGCACACTTCTTATAGATGCCTATTTTAGATACGGATAAAGAGCTTAGGCCTACACACCTTTCTTTCAACCTCTTCTTCCCTTGATTTTTCTTCTTTCTCTTTTGTCACATTCTCACCCCTCTCAAGCACAAACAGAAACTCACACAGACGTACACACACACACACACACAGACATGCACACACACCCACACCCCTGGAGCTTAATTTGCAATAGAAGACTACTTCATTTGAATGTCTTTGATGTAGCGTGGCTTTCCTCAAATGAAGTATCTGATCCCAATCCCCTGGACAGATCCACGTGGGCGAATCAGTGTAACCAACCACCACTAGCATCCCCTTCCTACTATCAGCTGCCTTTTTCTTTTGTTCCTCACCTACAATCCATGCACCATCCCTCTCCATACCCATCCCCCCCATCTATCCCTCTACAATTTAATTCATTTACAGTTTTAACCAGCGTGCTTACGTGCCTCGTCATGCGGGTAATTTATGGAAATGGGGTCTCAGGCTCGGTCCCCTGGTGGCTACACGGCCTTGACGTGTAGCTAAACATGTCTTTGGCCAGCATAGGCTTACGGGAGAGGGCAAATGTTGAATGGTGGTTATGGAGAACCACACTAGAGTTTTTGCAAGTTTTCTTTACAAATCCTGTATATACTTTATTTTTGTATCGCTAACAGTTATGCAAATAATAATTGTTTTCCATCCAAGGCAGTCTTTGGTTTCATGTTTCATTCATCTCCATGATTTTCATCATTCATTTCAATTCATGTCTTTGATTATTTGGCTCCTGACTATGGGGCGATGAGGTTCAGACTTCAGAATAGAACAGAATAAAACAAGCACAACCGGCAGTATGGTCCCTCAATGTCATGGATTTTGGCTATAGTGTGATATATCCTGAAAAAGTGGCCCAAGAGTCTTGACAACCAGCAAACATTTTTGGGAATACACT
Source organism: Pempheris klunzingeri (assembly GCF_042242105.1). Lineage (NCBI taxonomy): Eukaryota > Metazoa > Chordata > Actinopteri > Acropomatiformes > Pempheridae > Pempheris > Pempheris klunzingeri. The sequence continues at coordinate 6,843,577 of NC_092034.1, forward strand.
TACTGATGATGAGAAGATCAATACCATTCTCATGTCTGCACGTTAATGAAGGAGCTTAGCATAAATACTGGAAGCAGGGAAGCTAGTCATGCTCTCTCTAAACACCAATTTCAGTAACTTATTGTGTCACGTTTATCCGCCCGTACAGAGACAGAAAAAGAACTGTGGCTTTACTTGTCTCGTTTCGTGGTTTAGTTTTGTACACTGGCAAGACCTAGACTAGCTGTTTTCCACTGCCTCCATCCTTAATGCTAAGCTAGGCTAATCACCTCCAAGCTTTAGTTGACTTTTAGTGATTTGGCTTGACATTTGGGGGGCTCAGCCTGTTTGCAGTTATGTGGAGATTGAGGTTTGGGATGTGTTGGCTTAACACGGGTGCTTGAGGTGTTGGAAAGTGGTTTGCTTCTACCTAAAAACCAAAGCTGCCTTATTCACATGGACTGTGTTTAGTTGACTTCCTAAGGTTATCTACTCATACGCGTCATACGTTACATACACTGTACATTTTCATTCATAATTCATGACAGTTTTCGTGTAGTTTGCCCAAAACTAGAAGTGTGCATACAGATCTTATTTTTCTTTTATTGCTGCCCTTTACCACATACTGTAATGTGCCTTTTTTTTTTTTTTTTAATAATGTAAACTGACCACACTTGCCACAATGTGTTTCTGAGTTTAAATAAAGGTTATTGTCAACTGAAAAGAAGATAAGCAAGCATTTCCCCAAATGCTGAACTATTCCTTTAATAATTTCACACACTGAATGACTGGTTTGGGGCATTTTTGGTAGGTTAGTCTCTGTCACACACACACACACACACACACACACACACACACACACACACACACGTAAAAACACACAAAGATACAGCCTCCAAAACCAGAGCAAAATCCAACAGCAGTCTAATAAAGGGATTAGAGCATCCCAGAGCCCAGGTTTGTTCACTGACTGTGAACAAAAAGGAGAAATAGAAAAGGGGAGCTGAAAATGTGCAGATTAAACAAACAAATGCGCTGGTATTTTCTAGGTGCTTGAGGTGCATGCATTGCTGGAGTGTCACAGACTGAGAGTAAATATACACATGCTCACACATCCAGTCTCAGCACCATCTTGTGCCTTATTGGGGCTAATCCTGTGAGTACACCCTGACAGGCTTACAGATGCCCCCGTAGACTCCACCAGCACCGTGGAGCACAGAGAGCCTCACTGAAGTGTTTTATTCAGAGCATGAGCACGCAGCAAAATGTATTGAAATGACCAACATGTGCAAACAAGCTGGCAGCCAGCTGCCCCAGAAGTACTAATTACGAAAATGAGGGAGTGGGCAAAAGCTGAGGCATATTAAATGGCATGTGTTGCACAACAATATTAATCCTCTGCTGTTAAATCATTATGTAGCCTAGTGCAAATAAATCATTGTATTCTAAGCTACCATGGTGAGGCCGTGAAACCAAAAGCACACAAATTTGGTCAAAAGTTGTTGTCAAAATGCTACTAAATGCACAAGAGTATTGATTAGCATATTAATTCACCATTTTTGTATCAATCTGGTGATTTTTGGATGCTGCTTTTACTAACTAGCTCTGCCAAGGTGGTCTGACAGACTTTTTTTTTTTTTTTTATAATGCAAATAACTCTATTTGAATAAAAACTACAAACGATTCAGCCTGTGACTTTTCCTGAAAATGAGTTATTGATGTTTTTTGAAACCTCGAAAGTAGATTTCTGAGCTATTATACATCTCTCTACAAGAAAGCAAATAACCATATAATGTGTTTATGGTCTCAATCGCTAGTTTCAAGTCCAGAGTAAAATAGACCATAAAGCAGGGAATGGTTTAGGGCGAGGCTAGCTTATTACGAGTCACTCAGAGGCGATCTACGTCGAATGAACATCACCACTGGCTAAAACCAAGATTGCAATGGCCATGAAACCAAGATGGCGACACCCATAAAGCCAAATTCGGCTTCGAAACGGCAGTCCACAGACGTCACAGTGGCCATATCTGCTGCTCATTTACAGTCTGTGGAGCTACAGAAATGTCATATGTGTGACTGCAGTACGAAAAGGACATAATATCTGAGAGGATAGATGTTCTTGTGTCGGGTCCTTAATCAAAGGTAAAACTTTTGTGTGATTTCCTTCTTAACTGTCATCTGAAAATGAGAAAAGCTCACCTCAAGCTTGCACTTTCTGCCACAACCTTCTTGACCTTCAGGAGTGCACAAAAGGCACCCTCTCTGAAGTGTTCATTCAGTGGGTTTGTGTTTGAAGTGTGGAGGATGACATTCGTTGAGGCTAAACTGGGGAAAAGAGGGTCAGCATCAAGTAAGCCTTGAAAGGATGTGACGTGTTGAAGTGTCTTATCATAAACACTCCTTCTGTGCCTTGAATATTCCTTTGGGTCATTGATATTGAACTTGTGCTTTGACTGGAAATCGAACATGATTCACGGTGGCATCTCCTTCCCTTAGATCACGTATGGAAAACGTTACATCTCTGAAGAAGATACGAGATCCGCACTGACTGCAAACGGAAAGTACTGTCACCATAGCAGCCATTTTATGCACTTTAATTTGTTGTTATTCACACACCTGATAGAGGAAAAGCCGCCCTCTGGCTTTCCATCCATTAGAGGCAGGGATTTCTGGAGTTTAGTTCTGATGTTGTCTGGCCTTAGTTTGCTTGTTTACCTCTGAGGACAAAGGGGAGGCTGATAATGTGGCAGCAGAGTCATGGCCGCTGGCCCTTTTTGATGAGGAGAAAGGTCTGTTTGACTAATTACCCTGGTGGTCAGACCACTTGTTTTTCCAATGCAACATTTTTTACGTCTTCTCTCGCTCACTCTGGTTATTTTTCTTTCCCAGGTTCCTGGGTGCGTGTGGTAAGCCATGACATCTGATGCTGATATTTGCATTTGAATTAGCACTCTGAATCACTATGTATTGATTACCTGCAATTACCTTTTCTTCCCAGTTTAACCATTTGTTGAAGGATATTTTCGCTCCTTTCACAGAGTGGATTCTCATCCTCTGTCTTCTCTTCTCTTAGTCTTCCTTGACTCCGTAGTTTGGGCTGATTTAGTCCAAACTGCAGTTCACCTTGACTGCAGGTGAGTAATGCACAAACCATTGTTTGACATGAAATCCATAATCTGCAAAGTGGATCAGATAACTTAGAAATGCATCAGCAGTGAGTTATTGATGGCTATTATATTAGTTGGTAACGGAGTGAGAGAACATAATATTATATTTATATGGGAATAGTAAGATCACTCCTAGTTGCCCTCACATGTATTTTAACAATTAATAACAATGATGATCAATTTCATCACAGACACTGTGTATGCTTAGAAAAGCTGAGCCTCATGCAAGAACATTTATGTATTTTTACCCTAAATAAGCATTTCATATTACAACTTCTGTCTGTGAGACATGTTGGTACCATCGCTCATTCGCCAGAGTTAATTTGCTTGTTTCAATTGTACAAATGCCGCTTCTTCATGACTAGTTCATGAGGTGTGTTCATGAGATTTCAGCATCAGAATAATCAACACACACAAACTGCTTTTTACAATCACATTATCTCGTTTGACTTATCAGCTGACTTGAAAATGTGATGGTATGTGTAGTTCTTGCATGAGGTCTACTGTCAGTCATTTGCACACAAAACAACTGGTAAAAAAGTGCAGGTGCAGGTTTTTTTTTGTTTTTCAGAGGACTAAAAATACCTGTACTGTGAAACACAGTATTTCACATCACAACATACAATAGTAACTTAAAAAGGCCATATCACATGACATTGAAGCTCCTCTCCACCACAGACGGCCGCATTATTATGCCCCAAATTGAAATGACCGTTGCTAGTCTCTGGGCACGTAAACCCATCCTGGCCATGGCATGGTCATTTTCAGGAGTTGGGTTCCATCTTGTCTCCTGATGAAGAGCTTTGTATGGACCACCTGCGCTCAGGGTCTGGACAAGCAAAACTCTGATTGCAAGGTGGACGCCACACATACGCAGCCAGGAAAGAGGCACCATAGCGGGCCTAAGTGGCACTTTAACATGCGGTGCATCCTGGGGTCTGGCTGTCCACCTAGGCTGCGGGCACGACCGTGATGCAAGAGATTGGCTTGTTGAAGGACACAGAGAAGTAAACAAACCAGAGAGACTGAAGCGTGGAGTGTTAAACAGGAAAGAGATTAAATGTTTTTAATGACGATAAAAGCAAGTGTGTTTTTTTTCCCCTCTCTTTTAAAGTGTTTCTCTTTGAAACACGGTGATTAAGCTTTAATTTCTGAACAAAGCGATGCAGCGACTGCTTGTGTTTGGATGATTGTGTGTGTTGGGACAGATGGTGTCTGTGGGGGTGGTGAGTGATAAAGTGTATATGAACCCAGTAAGGATAGTATTAGCTGCGAGAGCTGCAGGTGGCTCATCATGATGTTTGCCTGCTAAACTGCTGACTTATATCGCTGGGTTAAAAGAGACAATAGTTGGTGAGTGGGAGGTGCTGTTGTTTTCTCTCTTTTTGTCTCTCATCCTTCTCTTTCTAGAAGGGAGAACTCTAAAGATCCAAAAGAACTGGTATGTTCATTTGTTTCAGAGACATGCAGCTGCACTGTGTATTGATTTGACACACAAAGTGGACTTTCCACTGACCCGGGGGTGAGTAAATGATGATAAAAACATTCAAATAGCTGGCCAGTATAAAGACAAAGCAGCTCATTGGGAAGCACACATTCATCCATTGCTCCATTGTTTAAAACTCAAACCATGTTTGAGGCTCAAACTGAAAATACCTGGAGGCCCTAGTCAGGTTGTTTGCTGCTTGAAAATTGGTTGAAGGAAATACAAGTTTTTTTTTTAACTAATGAAAATTAAATTTAATTAAATTTAAACTTGTTCTTCACCATGTGTTTATGCTGCAGTTATAGAGTAAGATGCCGCTTGCTGAATGTTAAATACAAAACCAAAACTGCCAATTTCTGTTATACGTTGAGAGATGATAAATGAGAGTTTGAGCAGAAGCTAGTGGAACATGAAATAGGTGCTTTAATGACAATCATACATAATAATTAGAAAGATTCCTGCACACTTGGATCTGTGCACTCTACTTGATTAGATTCAAGCTTTTGATTATAGGCGTTGGCCAGGGATCCAACACTAGTATGGTATGGCAGGGTAATCTGTAAGCAAAGTAATTATAAACTTCTTACTTCAAAACTTTCTTACATTTGCTCCTATAATTCTTACCAACAATGGAAGTTTCCTTGTTTTTCCCCATGTCTGCAATACCACCAAATGAAATGTTAAGAGGGGTGAATAATCCTTTCACATGGACATCAGAGCTTGTGGACAGAATGTAGATAAAGGTAACCAGACAAAAGGCCTCAACGTGGCTACCAGCTGTTGCTGTAAATAGGTTAGGGGCCTTTGACCTGAATGATGAGGAACATTATGTATAAATCTTAACAACACAGAACTCGAACTGTGGCAAAGCCAATACAGGATAGGACATGGCAGAGTGGAAGGCTTATGACGAATATTGAAACTAAAAACAAGGAAATTCCTTGTAAAAAAAAAAAAGAAGATAAAGGAACAAATGAGTCCTTCTTATGCATCTCATGTAGTTCTTAGAAGAAGAAGCGGGAGGCACTGCACTCTATATGACAAGTCCTGCTACTTAGAAGGTTGTGATCTTTCACCTCACTTGGCCCTTGCATCCTTCACTCAACCAGCAAAACTCTTACATAATTAAATTCCAGTCGTGATTTTGGCTGTGTGGAAGAAGTCAAAAGTCAGCTAAGCATTGCGCAGAGGCTGCTGGAGAATCCTCAAAGTTCAAATCGATTTCTTGCCAACACTGTGAACTTGTGTCATCCTTAAGACTTTCGGGCAGAAGTGTATCTGTGGTACATGCAAGCTTGTTAGCGTCAAGACCAATATCAAAAGCATACTTGTGTGATGTAGTAAGTACAGTGAGCACACGTATAATGTCTTTACATCTACATTACTGTATTTCCTTTTTCTTTTTCCCTTGTGGTCTGAGCTCTGGGGATTGCTGCTTTGCTGTTCATTCCAAATATGTAGCGTCTCCTCAAAACGAAATTGTATCTGAATGCTACGTGAGCGTTGCTCAAAGAAAAATGATTGCTGTCACTGACCGCAACTAAGTTGACATGCCTGCCGGCCTTGTGTGTGTATTCAGCGTGTTCACGGCTGTATGTAAATTAAGTTGCTCTCATGCTGTCTAACTGCAGTTGATGGCTCCAGGTATATTGTGAAAATTATCTGGTTTGTGTAGGCAATTTGCTCTAGAAGTACATGAGTGGGAGTGAATTAAAGAAATGTCCAACCAATATAATGAGAGAGAGAGAGAGAGAGAGAGAGAGAGAGAGAGAGAGAGGAGATTGGCCTATACATGAATACAGATGCTCTAGAAAGTAGATGTTGGAAGATACATTTATATAACCTGGGTGGAAAAAAAAAAAAGATACAACAGTGAGGTGGGGGGGAGGTGGGGGGGCGAAGAGGAGAGGAGCGGGAAGATTAAGTAATTATCCTTTCAAGCCTAATTTGAGGTGCTGTTTGAAATTAACCTATGCAAATGAAGTGGCTAAATCACATTGAGGACCATAGTGAGTCAGACTCTACAGGCGCAAGATTGGTTTTCACATCTTATCACAATACTATCAAATGCAAATTCTGAACTGTAATATAATGTTGAGGCTATGCATTGATGAACAGTCTTCCATAACATGTGAATAGGAATCACTTGCTAGTGATATAAAATGTAATCTAACATGTTTAAAATGTCGTACAATCATCAAAATGATGTCCTCTTAACAGAAGTATGATTCTAATTCACTCATTTCTAATTCCGGAGTTAATCAGGGATGCAGAACGTCTCACCTTTCGGTGGCAGTACGCCGGATGGCGTGCTACAGAAGAAGCTACCGATTCCAACTCGAACGCTTCAAAGTATGTCTACCCTGGATCCCACTGTAAGGGGTCACTCATTGACTGGTAAATGCATCAAGAAACTGTGCAATAGTACAATATGGATCCCTGTCTGGCCGCCAGTAACGTGGTAAAATCTTTGCCAGGGTGGGCAGTGACCTAGTAATGTGGCGTATATCTATATTCAATTAATGCAGCAACCCAAATCTGTATTACGCATGGATAGATAAAGTATAGTCCACATTAGTTAGGCTGTAAATCAACAAATACGCTTATGGTGCACTGCAAAGTCAGTGAGATGTGGAGCTAATGCACAATCAAACCTAATCAATGGACACATCCACAGTAGCTTACAATGTGTTTACAGGCTTGTACAACACAATGAACACCTTTGTGTTGGAACACACATGCACGCAGGGAGAGAACACACAATGAGAGTACGGTGATGATGCACCAGGATGAAGAAGTCTTGGTGTCGGCGCACAGAAGCCTAACATGTCCACATTACGTTTCCAGCTGCCATACGTGGCCAAAAATCGATGATCGATTGAATCGATGAAAAACTAGAGATAATGGCCTTTCTTTAATCTAAGCCTGTTGCTCAAGACCTGTTTCTCTCTGCAGTTGATGTAAACACTGACCACTTTTGGAGAGTCAAAGGCAATGCTCCATGGAGACGGTGCCTGAGTCAGCTTACCTGACTGTCTCGTCCTATTTATAAAGTTAACCCCGGAGAGTAAGCTGTGCTAAACACTCGTTTAGCACTAAAGAAACCATCACATCCCGGTAATATTATGCATGTTCACAAACAGCTGCTTTTCAGAGAAATTTCACATAACACCCTAGCACAATCCGTCAACTGGCACGGGCGCATGACTGTGACCTTCTGTAACGACCTACAACAGCGCAGGATTCCCAGTGTGCATCTCTGCGAGCATGAGGAGAGAAAAGGAAGTGGGGCGCATGTGTTTAACTGGCGGAGATGAAATTAAAAGTGGTGATTTCCCTGTCGACTGCTCCCCCTAAGCAGCTGCTTGCTTCTCTTTATGGTGAAGATGTCATTATTTAATTCATAAAAGCGTTTTTTTTATCTCTCTCACCCCTCTGCAGACAGCCACATGCCAGCTCTTTCTGTTTACCCAAGCTTGCATTCCTCCAGATTCTCTCTGCTCTGGTTTTTTTTTCCATCTTTCTGCAAACACGTTCAAATGGTCAAAATCAGATGAAATTTATTTGTCAAGAATAATAAAAGCAGTAGGAACTGTCTTGGTGACATTTACACAGGGACTTGCTGTATCACCAGGTAAGGGGCACATCATTCAGGCGCATCGGGGCCTCTTATTCTGCACAAGACGAAACAAGCAATAGACAGTGCAAATCAATCAGCATTTATATACTTACTGTTGTATCACTCTATGCATCCATGTGGCATGGCACACCGCATGGCTGCAGCTTTAGAAAAGGATGAATGGACACTCTGAAGAGCTTGCTTGGGATCATCTCGCGATCTAAATGCAAATTTAGGAAGGGTGTGAAAGCACTGAGGAAGTTATTACCTACATGGCTGGCTTTGATGAACAGCTCGCAGCGTTTGAGGCAAATACCAAAGTGGAGGATTGCATCCATGTGATTAAGATGATTAATTACTCTTTTAAATGTATTCCTTTTTTTTTTTTTTTACACCTCCTTCAACCTCAAGCAATCACAGGAGGTGTGCACAGAACCTGTGGTGCTACTTGTTTGAAAGTGTGTTGTGAATTCAAGTGTGGCATTTGGCACAAGCATGGGGAGCCCACACGTAATCAGTACAGATGTAGTGAAGTCGAAGTCATGCACGAAGGTAAGGGGAGGATGTGTACAGGAACCGGCGACATGATGTAAGACGTATGAATGTTGAATTGGTAGGATCAAGCAAACTCAGGCCCATTAGAAAAGATATCATTAAAAGTACACATTAAATGCTGTGAAATCTTAAAAAGTCACAGAAAAAACTGTACTGCCCTGACGGAAAATGTGTAGTCACGGCTCTCTGAATATCTCCTTCCAAAAAAAGAAAAAAAAGTAGGAACCAATACTCATTTATGTAAAAGCCCCCAATTTGTGTCTCTACTTTGCAATGATTCCCAAGGACATTTCCAGAGACAGTCCAAAACATATGCTGATGTGACATCACTCTGTGACAAGCCCACTTAAAGATAAACTCTTAAAAACACACTTTCAGAAATAAAAGTCACCTTTAGAGGGGGGGGGGAATACTGAGTGAGGGAAATGAAAGCAATTTTTCTCCTTTTGAAATGTAAATGCGCAGCGATTTGCTGAATACCTTTGAAGAAATCATGTTATTAAGAATCAGGTGTCGCTATGCAGCCACCATTGATATGGAGTTCATAATTTTTAAATGAAATATATTTCTTCCTCTTGCAATTTCTTCACCCCTTTCACTTCTTTCTTAGTGGAGAGCAGGCTTTGTGTGAAAAGGTCATATGGCTTTCATGGAGCTCACACTCACCTGCTGACAGGCAAATGTCATCACTTTCCTTTAAACTTAGTAATGATTCTTTTTACAAGCCTACAAGCACTAAAACATTCCAGTGTGGTGCTTTTTAGCCTCCCGGAGCATGCAGACTGGAGGCTACATGCAACGCAATGCAAAGGTAACTGTCATTTTGAGAACTTCAGTCATGATGGAGAAATTGTATTATTTATGTTGGTGCAAGCTGAATCACGCAATAACAACCCAAAGGCATGAAGTTTTATGTAGCAGCCATTGTGATCACGGCTGGCTATGTGGCACTAAAGTAGTAGAAGTCGTTATAGAGTAGGGTTATCATGATCAAATTATTCAATACTTTCAGCCTTGAGAAAATGAAAAGGTGTCTGTCATCACACTGCACAGTGAGGGCAACAATCTTAGATCACAACACTGATTCCAGACTGAGAGTATATTAATCACTCGGTCTTATCTGGCTGGTTTTTGTAATTAACAGTGTCAAGAGCAATTTTAATTAGGTCAAATTAGGACATTAGGAATTAATTAAAGTACAATTGTACAGGCCAGCAAACCTTAGAATAATAAATTGCCAAACAAAGTCCACCACAAGCACACTACTTAGTTATTTATCCTAAGTAAGTAAAGCAAAGTTTATTTAGTAGAGTAAAAAGAAAGTCAAAACAAAATATATATGATGAAATAATAAATAAGATCATAAAAACTGTAAAAGAAACATCAATCAGCCATAAGAAGGGACTGGTCTAAAACACACCAATCATAGCCCATAAACGCTAGACAGCAGGAGGCAAGAAAAAGGCCGGTTTGAATAAATGTTTTTCCAGCTGCTTTTTAGAAGCATCAAGCGAGACTGCGGATCAAATGTCTAAAGGAAGGGTGTTCCACAATGTCGGAGCCGCCACTTCAAAGGCACGATCACCTTTCGTTTTTAGTCAAGTGTGAGGGACTGACAGTGAACTCTGGTCAGAGGACCTCAGAGACCTGCTGGTGATGTACGGATGAAGCAGCTCAGAGACGTACACATGGTGCTTGACCATACAAGCTGTGGGTGACCACGGTTAGAGCACAGCGGCCCTTTGAGCTGAATGCTAAACGGCAGCATGCTAACATGCTCGCAATGACAATGCTAACAGGATGATGATGTCACTAGATGACAAGTTAAATATTCAGAAAAGCTGTAACAGGTCACCCTTAGGGGAACGTGGACTAAAACTTAAATTTAATGGCAAATGGTTGTTGAGACGTTTAAAACAAAACCACAAAACATGAACCTCATGGTGGCGCTAGATGAAAGGTCAGGGGATCACTGGAGTTTCCAGTCAGGACCAAAGCAGTAGTTGTGGACTGACTGAAAAAAAACCCATAATCCGTTCTGATTTTACATATTCCAGGTTGACGCTTTAAAAATAGAAAATAACCTCCTCAAGAAAAAATTACACACTGCACTTGCAAAGCGGCACTTGCATACTGTAAAAACTGTAATTTAGCAACTGTTGTCAGAGCTTCTTTCAGTCCGACTGTCTTCATATTCCCTCCGTGGAGTTGCATTTGTCATAAAAACTACTACGATTTTCCATTGAGATGAAACTAGAGCAGATTGGATGACTTATTCTGTTTGTTCAAAGCAAAACAAGGTTTCAAAATTCACTTATCTGTGACTCAGGGGTGCTCAAGTGTTGTCTTTCTCTGGTCTGATGAACGAGGATATCACAGCGGTTGTTTGTTCTGCAGTGTCTCGGAAAAAGTAGCTATGAGCTCATGTCATGAAAGACAGTTGTGAGGGACCTTTGTGGTTTAGTGGCCTTGGGATTCACACGCTGCTCTGGAACGCACTCCTGAGGCATTCGTATAAGTCGCTGAGACGCACCTGAAGGGTCAAATGGATGAGAATATTTCATGTTTCATTCCTCACATTTGCTCTGTAATTAAAAATAAGCATATGCAGGACTGGGCCATCGCTTCTGCTTCTGGTTGCTTTTATTTATTTCAACACAGTTGGTTGGCATTTTCAGCGTGCCCACAGTATAATAAACTTTTACTGTACATGTCCAGTCATTCACTAATGATTACTCATTTCTAAGTGGCACATAATTACGGTTTTGTTTACCTCCTCTAAATGCTAATTATGGTTGACAGGCTACAGAAAATGCTCAGGGTTTTGCAAAACACAAAAGCCAATGAAAATGCAGGTAATGCAAATGTACAAGGAAAAAAAAACACAAGCCATAAGTTTGGAGTGAACTACTTTCACAACATGTCCTTCTCTAGCATAAGGAATGTATTGGTATTGATGAGCAATATTGGTATTGCTTATTGGTATTAGCAATGGACTGATAAAATCCTAATAACGGCCATTTCTTATGGGGTTCATTTTATATTTTTAGGTTTTAATAGCTTAGCATAGATGTAGCTAACAAGCCTGCTAGCGTTTGCTTACATTAGATGCTACTAACTTGGAGAAGGACACCATAGACATCTTAGGACGGTATCCATTATTAGCAATAAGGTTTCACAAAGAAGATTTAAATGATATTGATCCAGTGCATCAGAGTATGGGCTCCGTGAGACCCCACATTTGTTTGCGTTTTCATTAACACTCAAAATTAACCCCATAATTCCTACACATTCTGCATTCATTAACTACAGGTTTCTGTCGGATATCCTTGGCGACAAGTTTGCAGTCGCACCTGCTGATGAGAGCAACGAATCTAACTCCCCCAGAACTGAGCAGCTGAAAGGTATGCAGGGGACCGTTTTCACAGACGACATTTTGACATGTCACAGTAGGAAGAGCACAGGTCTAAATAACAAAACTAATGATGGCTGAATTTCTATTTAGCTGCTTCAGTTTCAGGGTGCCGGTATTGTGCACGCTCGCTCACTGTGACGGCTTACAGGGACGCTCGAACAGAAAAGGAGCCATTGTTAATATTATCAGCAACACTTGTGCTTTTCCTAATAAATGGTCTGCTGGGGAAGGGGCATCTTGTGATACATTTAAGAGCATAAATGCAAGAAATTTTTGTCTTTCGCCCAATGAAAATTGGGAGCTGAAAGCTGGTGCAAGCGTATGCTACAAGTATACTGAGGTCTTTTATAGGATAAAAAAGTAACTACCGCACTCTGAAACATTGGAATATAAATGATACATTGCGCCTCATTTATTTTTTTTTGCATATGATGCACAAGAATACGGGGTAACACTTTGATTTCCAGTGGAGATCATTTAACGTCTCGACATATTCCATTTTTAAAACATAATACTCAGCTCTATAATTGCTCCCGCCACCCACGTGCACTCACAAACCTGCCAATCCTGCTGAATCAAGGCTGCCTTAAATCCCGCTTTAACTCCCAAGTGAATGGTACACACCCCCAGAAGTCAAATCCACAAGTGTTCTTACTACAGTTTAGACTTTGGAGCTGTGTAAAAACTTGCCTAGATGGAGCCTCATTGCTGTGACCTCCATTCTAGCTTTTCCTTTCCATGCTCCCACATGCAATTCATTTTTCATGCCGGCTTGTATTGTTTCAGCCCATTTTCTTTTGCTCCTCTGGAGAAGAGGTGTGTTGTTTTTTTCAGTGAAAGCAGTGTGTGCTGGAGCCTGCTGAGCCCAGGCAGTTGGTTGGGTACGCCATGTGCTTGCTGAGCACTGCTGCCGTCTGGCATGGATGCTAGCAGTCATCACTACCCGCAGCCGATTTGCTTCAGTGAGTCTTTCAAACTTCTTTACTCCCTTGTCACTTATTCTATATGTCTTTGCACACTCAGCCACTTGAAAATAATTAAGCGAAAGAAAGACTTTAAACAATGTACTGAATCAGTTGTTACAGGGTGTTCCTAAACAGCAAACGTCAAATTTAACACTATAACAAACTTTCTGGCAGTAACTCCAAGTACCTCACTAGTCTGTAATCATAAGAACATTCATGAAGTTTGTTCCCATGGTTGCCCCAGTGCAAGGCAATGAAATAAAAGCATTCCAGCTAGTAAAAATCAAACATGTGGGCTTTATACCTACGATTGAACATCAAGCTGAAAGGTATAAGGGAGCGTCTGCTTGGCTTTATCACTAATGGCCCCCAAACTGCAGCGCTTAGACTGAATATGAATGTACCCCCGGTGAATTATTAATGTTGTGGTACGCTTCGTATTCTGCCTGGCACTTCCAGAGGTGATCCACCTCCCACACGGATTGGAAGCTGTCATCCGTAATTGGAGAAATCACGACAGCACGGAGTTAAGTGCTCCACAGTCCCTGGGTAAAGAATCTGACGGTGCACACTGCAGCACCAAGAGGTGGGAACATTTTCCTATATGGGTTTTTTTTATCCTGTTTTTTCTCTCCATTTCTTTCCCCAATATTTCTCCTTCTCTTTCCCTTTCCACCCATATATGATTTAAAGAGTGTGTTTCGCTTTGCAGGTATATTTAACCTAAACCGGGAATTCTTAATTCATTAAGGATGCCACATTTATGAGCAGTGATGGAAAAAGTCAGTACTTGGAAATCGGATGACCATGCTCAGTCAGTGCTCACAGATCAAGATAAGCTACAGTGACTTTCATAATGACCTTTAACCTTAACCACAGCCCATGATTTTCACTGAACATATTCCATAAACCGCGTGAGGTGAACCGCGTCTGATGAAAAACATTGTAATATCGCATGAGGCACCATTCATGAGGACTCTGTGGTACATTTTTCTGACAGAGTGACAACTCTGTGCAAAGCATGTGGATCCTGGGTCCCGCAGAGTGCCCAGGGCACCATCAAACCGACAGCTCATAGCGCACACGGACCCCCCGTGTCCCAAAGATAGAGGCAAAGTTGTTGGCACAGCAAGGAGTTTTGGTAGTCCTCTTGCCCTTGAACAAAGGGATCTGTCACTTTTCATGACAGGAGCAAGATTGCAGTGTTTAATTCCGGACCAACCCTAGCATCTATGATCCATGGTCAAACACTGGCAGATTCATCTCCGTTTCAGCAGCCATAGTTCTTTGAGGACGGTCTGTCTGTCAAAGAAAACACTGTTGATTGGGAGAGACGAAGCTTATGTTGACAGAGGTTTAGGCCAGTGCAGGTCATGTGTGAACTTGTGACAAGGTCAAAAGATGAAATCCATCTGGGGCTCGTCTGGAAACCGAGGGCTCTCAAAGCGATAAGTGACGCTCGATGTGGCGATGGTTGTCTAAATTTGATAAGAACCCTAAACTGGGGCACGGATTTCGCTGCGCCTCACAGGAGTACACACTTTTGTCAAGAGGAATACTGTGCAGTCTGTTTTTAGCTCCACAATTGGAACTTAATCACTATAATCCATTCATTGGATTATGATGCCACTGCTTCGTGACAAACCATCTGTGTGAGAAGGTGCCTCTGTGTTAAATTTAAAGTTCACCTATCATTGCTTGTTAATCTATTTCACTTAATTTGGTGGTTTATTTTTATTTCTTCATGTCAATTTCCCTTTTTTTATCAGCTCTTTGCCTTTAGCAGGACTGAAATCTAATAGATGCTGTTCAATACCGTATATATCTATACATACTGTTGTTGCAAACATGCTAACCCTAAAGGCAAGTATTTAATTTCCTCTTTTAGGTGAAAGAGAAAAGATGCAATATTGGAGGAGATTGAAGAGATAAGATGCTATGCTGTCTGTGAAATGCAAATTTAATGGACATGAAAAGGAAATGAGTGTGCCACTATCAGTTCTGCTAGAAAAATTAGAATATACACAACCATAACAAATTAAAAAATGATAATAAATGTACACACAGCATGCAGTACTATTATGGCTGTTTATATATGCTTACTGGCTTACATATTTGATAATAAGATAATAAATTCTTTATATAAGGAAATTAAGTGTCCTGAATAACAGGGCAAAAGGAGCATGTTTTCACAATTATAGCTAATTGGAAAAATATATTGTTTATTAGACATGAAAATATAATTCAGTGTTGAAGGAGAAGTGGTTACACAGTCAAGGTATTCGGATGTGATTAAGAACAGCCTCTGTATTGTTTTCCCTACCGGTTCTTATGGACCTGGGCCACACATCAGCAACAAGCTAGGAAATGTAAACTCGTCCAGCAGCAGCAGCAGCAGCAAATAACTACAAAGGGGCACCCACTTTTTGTCTCCATGCTGCTTAAGTAGCTAGTTTAGAGTGTGAATAGAACATCCTTAATTACATAGCTTAGCTTTTCATAAAGAATGATAAAAGAAATCCTTCCAAGTATGAACTACCTGTCCCCCCTACTCTGTAGCTACAGCTGATTTTGCCAAGAAAGAGCAGGGACAACAAATTGTCTAACTTAACCCTTTAAGCTTCTGCTCAACCATATGGTAGAGCACATTTTGACTCACTATATCTTATTGAAAACATGTTTTACTTACGACATCTCACCCGTTTGGTAGAGGCCAATATTTCAAAAAATGTGGGGTCTGTTCATAAAAAAACATAGATTTTTGTAATTAGTGCCCCAAGGAAATAAAATATATAAAGAATACATTTTTTCATTGCTTTTTTCTTGGTGAGGAGGCTAAAGGGTTAAAATGCAACTAAAGAGATCACAGAAGGCAGGCCACGAACTTAGAAAGGCTTTCCGAAGATCAAATTAAATGGAGAAAGTGCATTATGCATTGGAGAGGAAAACAAGTGTCATCAAATTCTTATCAAGTGATGAGAAAAGCTGACTTCTGTCTGGGGAAAAGGACACACAAAGTGAAACAACAGAGACACGTCCTCACCACATCTCTGAAAGGGCTTGATGAAGATTACAGCACAGAAGCGGGGAGATGTTGTCTCTGTCATATAGACAGTTTCTACACTTCTGGTCTTTCTGTTTTACTGAGCCAAAGGCCAGTGATCGCAGTACATGTGCATTGCATTAACCATAAGAACCTGAAAATACTTGGCTTAAAACTTAACTTATTTCAGTGCCAATGTCCTCATTGTATGTGACCCAAAGAGGAAGGAGTGCATGCACAATGTTGGACCAAAATAGACGGACAAATCCTTTCATCACAACACTGCAATGTGTGAGTGATGGCTGAGCTAACTTGTGCAGAAACAAAAAGGAACTTTTATGGTACTTTGCTCTTTCTCCATGGTTTTAAAGGAATTAAGTGGAGATTTTCAGAGAAATCTCAGGAAAAAGGTGCTGCAGATGGAGTGGTTTGGGCCATCAGATGAAGTGCAGATGCCTGTGTGAAATTGGGAGGTGACATCTCATCTTAAGTCCACATTACCTGCACACCATGCTGCAAAACAACAACCTCAGACATCAAATATTTCTGGATTTCAGGAGATGAGGTGAATTCATTTGATGAAGGCTGTTCCAACAGGTAAGTTGCCAGCTGTGAAAGGCGCTATGAGATTAATTTGCCTCACAGCCAAGTATCAGCTGCGTGCGTTTTTCAGAACTGACGTTTCTCAGCCTAAAATATGATGACCATTTTTTGTTGGCCAAGCGCTAGGTCGTCAGAGACAAGACTGAAGTGAGCTGCACACAAGATCGCCCAAGAATTCATCAGTGTGCAAGCAGTCGTCCCAGAGCCAGAACCATCCACTGGTCGCATTCTGAAACAGACAGTTCATCCTGATGATATGAATATATAATTTTATAAATTTCAGTCCAGTTTCTGCCTTATGAATAAATTTACTGTTAAGTTTAAATTTGTTGGAAGATATTGTACTCTTTAAAAAGATGACTTTTTTGCTGTTTTTTTAAAAATTGCTAACTACAAAATGACAATTTCAAAATATGTTCCATGTCACTATTTTCACAGTATCTTTTAACAAACCGGTGATGACTTTTATCAGAGTGAATTGTTCGTTCATTTGTTGTAAGAAAAGATTACAAAAAGTTTGTTCATTACATTGCTGATTGCAAGCACTAGCTATAACCCCCTTGCGTATTTATTATATTTTTTTGTCCATGGACCCCACAGTTCAGAAAATTTAAATACATGATGTGTCCCGCAAACACTTGCTTTAGCAGTGCCTGTACAATACTTAATTCATACGCACAATGACAACCAAAATAAACCCCTTTTTTACCCCCCAAGTCTATTTTGTTCTTATTCACCACCTAGGGCACTAGAATACACAATAAGTCACATTTACAACTTATAGCCTCGATAATAAGAGCATACAGGGGGCACTTGAGGGCAGCATTATACCACGTCTGTTATACCTTGGGCTTTTTAGATGATGAGATACAGAATAATTCATTCAGATGTTGAATTTTTTATAAAAATGTATGAGCTGGTATGCGTAATAGCTATTTCTTTTCAAAGGTTATGTTTAAAAAAGGCTATAATACACTATGTCCATATTTTGAGGGCCATGGTGGAGGCCAGGTAGTGCTTTGTGTGAAAACCTTGTAACTCTAATTAGATGATTTCTACACTTGAAGAGTTTTCTATGTGTTTAAAAAATGATACAGCATTTTGCAAATCTGATATCTTTCCTAAACTATTTAATGTGTGAATGCCCACTTAGCCAAAACAGAGGAAGCTATAGAATTACCAGGACGTGCGGTTGTCACTTGAAAGTTCTCTGCAGCTGGCCTGTGGTTGGCCAGTCTGATTCAAAAGTTAAGCCCATGTTTTGATTCATCTTCCACGGGTCATACTGCATTCATAATGCTTTATGGTGCAGTATATTAGTTTCTGATGGGATTGCTATGTACGTATGATTGCCTATAACGTGTTATAGCCAAAATAAATCTAGCTTCAAAATATATAGCCTTGCATATAACATCCTTGTCATTGTGCCATATAAAGCCACAATGCTATATGATGCTATATCTTGATATTTTCTGATGCAGTCGTTGTGTGAACACACACTCTCATCAGTTGTATTTTGAACATTTCCACAAGGGATATTTAAGATAACTTTGCCCTTCATTGTACAAACATTAGGAGACATTGAAAGTGCGAGTGTAGTCCTCAAGCCTCTGTTCTTCTGCTCTCTTCTCTAATAGATTCAAATGAATTCAGCCTCGCCAAGAGCAACTGACAGAGTTAAGTTATTTGTGCTGGGCCGACACCCCTGTTCAGCTCATCTCTATACAAATTCAATTTCAATTTGAAAAACAGACTCATCGTTATTGCACATTTGTCAAAACATCAGCATTGGCCTAAATAGTGCAGTGGGAGAGGCTCTGGCATGTAGCTTATGATGGTCGTTTCCCTGAAGAAAACCAGATCTGGTATTGTTAATGACTCCCACTCACACCTTGAGTTTGAGTATTAATTCTGTACACTGTCACACTGTAGAGACAAGAAAGGCCATCCAACAATGGCCCGAGTCTATATTTAATCCATTCTAGTCTGTTGTATAGTAGGAGTACAGGATCTATTTTCTCCATACTCCACATTGTTAACATATGTGGTTTGTATTTTCACTGAACAAAAGCAGGAACCATTTATTAACAGGAATAAAAAATAAAAATGAAGCATATGCATAAAATTAACCCGTTAAAAGAAACAAAATTGCAGCAAACAATGAAAGCAGTGAGGTCACGGTGTAGGAGGACAGAGGAAGGCTAGCTGGAAATAGAAAGTTTGAAGATGAGACTAAAGTACAGAAAGGGAAGTGGTGACACCAAGGTCCCAGGCCTGAGTGTTCCTCAGCTCAGGGTCAACAACACTAACAGTTCGATCACCCATGGAGCAGAGCTTCAGCGAAAGTGTGGGAGAAACAAAGTGTTTAAGAGGCGGTGTAAGGCTGCTGGAGGTTGAAGATTTTTTTTTATTTTTTTTTGTCTTGGATCGAGTGCAAATAAAGATGCTGGAATTGTCCAGACGACTGTTTGTCAGCATTTTTTCGCTTTTTGGCAGCGTCAGATGAAGAAAGACTTGATAGAGAGAAGAAGAAGGTGAATACATAAAAGAGGGATAGTGAAGAGTGAAACATCAGCATTGGTTTTGATTCACCTATTGATCTTGGCAGACTGACACTCCCTCTCATCCTTGACAGTCTCTTTATCTCCTTTACCTGAAATCCATTTTATGCCATCTCAGCAGAAAGGAAGGAAAACATGGCTTTGGGATGATGATGTGTCACATGATGTACTTTGTTGGTAAAAGGTTGAATAAAGTAAAAGGTCGAATAACATATTGAGTAAGTTGCTAATGTTTCCTTTGTTCCCCGTAAAAGAGTCAAAACAGTAAAAGGAATAGGTTGACATTTTGGGAAGTAGGCTTATTAGCTGCCATGACAACAGTTAGATGAGATCATTCTCATGATTGTGCGTTAAGTAGCCTACAGAGCTACAGCCGTGACGCAGCTAGCATAGCTTAGCATAAAGTGGCTCTCTTCAAAGATGAAAACTCCTCGCTGTCAGTGTCTAGAAGCTACTGAGGCTAACAAATTAGTTAGCTAGTGAGCGGGTATTATAATGTGTTCATATGGACTTTTTTGTGGTCAACATGGTAAATGCAGGCCCATTTGAAGGCACCAGACGCATAGCTAGCTTTTTACCCCAGGGTAAACATCTAGCCTGTCTCTGTTCATGGGTGACAATTGACACATTAAAAGCTGTTCATTTAATCTATACATAAACTACATATTCAGCAGATTGTTTTACCGTTAGATAGAGCCAGGCTAGCTATTTCCCCAGCTAACTTCAGCTAAGCTAACCCGCTGCTTGAACAATCTACATTTTTAACTTAAAGACGTGAAAATGGTAACAATGTTCTCATCTAACTGAGCTAGAAAGACAACAAGTCTGTTTTTTTATTACTTAGTATTGTAAGTACATTAAATGTAATGCTAAAAAAAATAGATAAAATAAAATCCCAATGGGTGAAGTACTGTTTCTACAGAAAAAAAAATCATGTTTTCCAAAGGATACGCCATGTCCACTTTAAAAGCTATTGTCAGCTATTTATTTGGTTTTATTCAACATGTCACGTTACACATAACAACATAAACATTATTAAAGTACTTCTACAAACCACCACTGTTTAGGGCTTTGTCATCTTAACACTTCCGGAACACTTCTGGGAACTCTTAATATGCTTAAGGGGCCCCGAGATGCCAAGATGCATTTTAAGTCTGACTCATGACTGTTGTTGTGTTATATTCTTTCTACTCCTACACTGTTCACCCTGTTCACCTTGCCTTTCTCCATTTTGTACTGTCTAACAGATAGTTTGTAAAAATAATTGTCACAATAATGCCCTTCAGGCTGATTCATTTGATTTCCATTTTTTCTGCTTGGCTTTCAGATATTCTGGACATCAATTTGGAAATGATTGCTCACAAAGGCAGGTTTGCCTTCTGTTCCTGCTACTGACACATACTCATCAATTTCAAAATAACATGCTGAATGAAATACTGATTTCTTTTGCAAATAAAAATCATTTCTAATCTTACTTTTGCACAATTGTAATCACACTGCATATTTATTTTTTTAGAATAAAATACAATTTAAAGTTGTGTTGGTCAAGATCAAAGGAAATGTAAGCTGACAATTAACTGGCTAAAAGCTTATCAAAGTGCATTCAAAGCCTCATAACCAGTAGTGCCTCGGTAGTGTGTTATTTTAGTCCGGTGGTTAAAAGCGTGAGTGTGTCCTACACTACACCAGCTGCTAATAGTATGTGCAACAACACTGCTGTGTGATATTGCTGAGCCAAAGCTAATGGTTGGGTAGTCTCCTTAATAGGGGATTACATTCCTGAACAGATACACCATACTGCTACTACATCTTTCTGATCTGTAATATTCATTAGAATAGAATATTTTACACTTACACACATAAAATGGCTTGCTCAAAGTAGTTCCAGTGTTGCATGTCTTTTAATGTTCATGTATTGCCACACTGAATAAGTAGGGTAGTTCACACTGTTTTCTTGGGGGGTTTTCTGTACAAGCCTGTGTGGAAAAGATTGCCTGATGTTTCTATAAATTGGGAACCATTTTGAAATGCCCATAAGAAAGTGGTTGCTGGCTATTCACTCCTCAAATAGCCACAATGGCGTCATGTAAAAGGGTAGAACTTTAGATCATTGTAAGCAAAATCTCACATGACATAACATCACAGTAGTTAGCGTTAACATTGCGTTGATAATCTATATATCCATTTAGCTGTTTCTGCAGGAGAGTTGGTTTATTTGATTGAACTGTTTGTGAGCAATTGACCAGATTGGCATGAAAATTGATGTTCACATTCACCTTCATTGCAGGAAGAAATGTATTGATTATGGTGAACCTGTACCGTTATTCTCTGGTGCCACTACTAAGCCAAACTCAAACTTTTCTACATAAAAAAAAAACCAATGGTCAGATTGGCATGGCATTTTGATGTGATCTCAAGAGAGACAAAAATATTGATTTGGGTTGTCATCACAACAGTGCCAGACTTCTATCTCCCAATCCATACCTCATAAAATGCAATATTTTCTGTGCACATTCATGTTCTAAAGAGGAGAAAACAGATTAATTTTGGAACCCAATGTTCTTGACTATATAACCATGATTGGGCCAACCTCTTCATGTGTATCTCCTGACCTGTTGGCCACAAAAGTTCAATATTTTTGCTGTGCACTTTGGCCACCATACCCATGCTGTCATCTACCCAGTACAATGTTTGTCTGTGAAAGTAATTGCTAACAGGGGAGATTATTAGCCCTTGGTGGAGGTCTGCACTGTGTTGAGTGCTTTTCTTGTTGGCCATTAGTTGCAGACATTTTTGACAGTGGTTTTACTTTTGAAGAACAGCTAAAGACAGCAGTGCAGGCCTGCTTCTGGTGATTCAGAAACATCAATTTGTTTGTGTCCCATATAGATTTACAGAATGTTGTTTGGAATACTACAACAATCTTTATTCCCAACTCAGTCCTTTTCACACATATCTGTCTTTTCAAAATGCAGTTAACATTTTGAGTTGTACATTGTTGTTAGAGAACAGTGTTACCAATGTTGATGCACTAAATGACAACCCTACATTACTGAAAGCGTACAGTATGTACCATAATGATATGCACAGTAACATCTTCAGCCATGCTAGCGACATGGCTGTATGAACAGCAGTGTCTGTCTATGTGTTGGTTGGTTGCTAGGTCTGTAACTTTGGTCCAGACTGAAATATAAACAACTATTGGATGGTTTGCCATGCAATCTAGTACACACATCCCCACAGTATAAATTCTAAGGACTGACCTTTCCTCTAACACCTCCAGCGAGACAAAGTTTTCACATATCTTCTGATCTTGTGCCAACATCTAATAGATTAATTGGCTTCAAAATGTAGGGTGAATTACCCTGATGTTGAAAGCTGCCTAATGTGGCACACCTAAGCTCCAGTGGGTTTTGGCCTTCTCCAAGCAAATGAAAGTCAATCAGGTCATCAAATTTTAATTTGTCTAATATGTTGGTTTAAGCCAAAATACCTGCAAAACCAGTTACATTTCCATTAACCTCAGTTGTGTTTAGTTCTAATTAGTGCTTATGTTAGCATGCCCAACATTTTAACCTAAAACGGTGACCATTGTAAACACAGTACCAGCTTAGCATTAGCATGTCAGCATTGTGGTTGTGAGCATGTTACTATGCTGATGTTAGCATTCAACTTAGAAGAGAACCGCTAGAATGGCTGTAGAACTTTTAATCTTGTTATGATATTGTGTAACATACTTTAAATTCACCACTATTTCTCAGTGAAACTGCAAATCAAGTTGCTGTCAAGCCAACTTGACAAGAATATTTACTCCAACATAGCTTCAACCTTTCAGTATAATCTGTCTGAGCTGATGGTAGGAAATGTAAAAATCAATCATAAACATCCGTGTCATAAATGTAATGAAAACCAGTAAATCATGCTCATGTCATACCAAACCTGCCTATGTGAATAATAATAAAAAACTGGATTTGTCTACGGTATTTCTTTCATTATCCTCTCACGCACCTATTTTGATTGAAAATACAGCTTTATATCAACTCCCACTTTTGGAAAAGATGAGGAGCAATGGACTTTTGGGGAAACTGTTATTAGTTCCTTAGGTGAAGAACAGATAAATCAGAGATGATAACATGTGGCTGAGTTCAGGGACTCTCAAACAGTTCCTTAGATTTAATTACACTTGGACTGTCAACAGCATTATCATTAAATATATGTCATATCATCACCATTTCTCTATTTTCAAGCCAAGGAAAGACTCAAGTGAGCATGTGAAATGCACCGACCATTTCAGTTAATAGAAGACTAACTGGAAACCACATCAGCTTGTATTCTGCATTTATTAATCAGTTTTTCAAACATGAAAGAATGAGGTGAACCTTGATTAAAAATGGACATGTAGCAAACAGAGTTCTTGGCTTCCCCCCCCCCTTGAGAACCATTTTAATTAAAAAGCATGCAAACATATCTTAATATCACAGGCCTGTATAAAGGGGAAATGGATTGTGTAATTTAATTCCCGGATCAATAAGTCATTGAGAATGTTCTAAAACAGATATTTCCCCTCGGAGATGTAAATTAAGACTGTATGCTGTGATGTAGTGTCAGGGTCCTGTTGTTTGTTGCACCCAGAGCTCCTCTCCTCACCTTTCAGCATTGATTTTCATTCCACCACTCTGGATTTTTTTCTCCAAATATCTAACTCCCTGTATGCTTTAAAGGGCATGGATTTACTGTTTGTTCCTTGTGCATTTTGATAATGTGTATCTGAGAGTTTTTCATGTTCTCATCACGGTGTGTCCCTGGGCACATCAGTTGTAAACAGCAGCAGAGATAGTCTTAGATAGCGGACCGTGTTAATATTCACCTCAACCAAATTAATTTCTCGAGCCTGGTCTTTAATCGTTAAAATCTGTTTCATATATCACTCGGAGTTATGCATCTGCGAGAATTTATTTGAATTTATTTGCGGGTAAAAGAGAGCGCGAAGAAAAAAAAAAATCAACAATATTTCCTTCAACAGCTGGTGTAGATTAATCTCCATCCTTGCAAGACTGGGGAAAGAGTAAAGTTCCAAAATCAAAGTCTTGCAGGTGCAAAATTGAATCTTAAATGTAAATTGATTTGGAGATCAAACATTCTCCAGCCCCCTCTATCATTTTAATCAGGCAAAGTCGAGACACTGGCGGAGTAGAGAGGTGCTTGAAATTCTGAATTCACCAAATGCATCTTCCAACCTTGATTAAGGGTGGGTATGTGTGGGTGGGTGTGTGTGTGAGGAAGAGGGTTGGGGCTCTGGTGCCGGTGTCACACACTTAGGACAGGTTTGAGAGGGCGACTGTCGACGTCTGCACGTTTTTTTTTTTGTAATTTCAGTCACTTGAGGCCTCGGTGAGGGCAGCAGCAGTTAAGTCCAATGCATTGTTTCAGGTAATTGTTGAAATGATAGAAGAACTATGTGACCCGCTGTGCAAATACTGCACAACCTGAAACTGACTGAAAATTTCAAATGGGAGCGTTCAGATCAACTAAATTTATCTGAATGGTTTTCAAAATAAAACAGTTCGGTGTTAGGAATTTAATGGCATTGAAATATCAATATCAAATATTCAGTGGTGATTGAATTTCGGTTGCTTTTAGGATTTAAATCTTTATAGACATTATTTGCTGTGTGTAACCGGGCCCTGATGCCAAGATGCATGCTGATACAGTTCCTCTGATATCCGGGATCAAAACTGTAACATTTGGGCTGTGATATATACAGGAATGGACTTCACACAGTTGTTTCTGAAAGGCTGCAGAGCTCCTTTGGTCTTCTGAGAATGTCTCATCTTTTACTGCAAATCTCCTTTGCCCCTCTCATGTTCTCTCACCCCTTGTGCATTCTTGCTTCTTTTGCTTTTCTTCTCCCTTTCTTAACACTGTGCACGTCTTCTCTGTTCTTGCCTGGCTCATTATAAGGGTCCGAATTGGAGAACAGTGTAGGAGAGTTGAAGGTGCTAGCACACTGGAGCGTGGCCTCTCATCCATGATCCGCCCAGCTAATTACCCAAGTGTGGCCAGCATCACTATACCCCCCCCCACCATCTCTCACCCAAGAACAGATTAAACACTTGGGAATGACCTGCCCTAGATTTTATGCTACATTGAACTCTTAACAAATTAGAGAAGGGTCATCCACGGACAGCTAATTGCAAGAAGCATATGGTGTGTTAACTCATAATCAAGATTAAATCACACATTTCCGAATTAGATCGGCATTTGGCCTCCAACAGCTTGCCTTTGCCATTGGTATCACTCTAATCTCAGCTCCAAATAATCTGTTTTTGGTATAAATTGCAACTTAAATCATAGTGGAGGAGAACACATAAATACTGATACTGACTATTATGCAGTTCGGCTTTTAGACCAATAACAGACTTGACAAAAGCTAATGACAATGAGATTGTAATTTGAAAGGAGGAAGGAAATCGAATAAGCTTCTATCTGACGCCCTTGTCATCTTCCATTTGACAAAACAACAAGGAATGAATTAATCATATGTTTAATATCTCTCATGATTCTTTCTGACTTAGCTAATCGTTTCACAAAGATGATTTTTAAATAGACTGTTGACAAAATGAATAGATGAGCAATTATAGGTTTCTTGGGAATGGCAGATGGAGGAAGAATCAAAGTGACTGTAAACTGTAAGGGCTCAGCAGAATTTATGAGAGAAAAAGAAAAAATGCAAATACGCCAAAACAGTAAATTGATTCTGTTTCAAGTCTTCTGTTGTACTGAAAAAAAGCAAAAAAAACAGCAGTTTGTCTTTGTAGGAACACTAAAAAATGCACCATATAAATTACACAAAGGAAGTCAATTTATTGAACTTGCAAAGTGCATAAGTTTTAAAATGACGAAAAGTTCTAATTATTTTTGGTGGGAAAATGCTCTGCTGGGCTTGTATTTGTGTGTCGGTGGTTGAGAAGGTTCGCAGTCGCCAGATACCATCGATTTCCACTCTACATGAGGTGTATTGGTGGAGCTATCAATAGCCAAAGCAAAGGCCTCACTTCACAGAGCACTGTGCCACTCTTCTGAAACATCCGCACTTATCAGTCTCACAGTTTTGAGCCTGACCTCTTTCTGTAAAACACAATGCTAAGACTCAAAAGGCCTTGCCATTCACATTGGCCTTTAAGTGGCCTTTCACTCCTTTTCTTCTCCCCTTTAGAGAACAGTCCCAAATAAGCTCAACCGAGGGGCGACAATATACGGATTCGTGTTTGAGTTTGTCTTTTGGGGAGATATCTCGGAGCAGTGAGCTTGTGTTTGTGTTGTTTGTGATGCTGCAGGAATTGGAAAAGGTGAGGGATGAGGTCGACACTCCAAAGTGAAGTGAGAGAAAGACAAGCCAGAGGATGAAGATCCCCAGCCAATAAACCTGACATTTCTCCTCTCTGCACTCCAATATCTCACCAATAACAATTAGCCCGGTAATTGTTTGGCTAATTATGATTAAATATCTGGTGCGGTGCCAGGAAAGCGCCCTCCACGGCTGCTTGTGCATCCTCACTTCGAATACTGCAAATGTCAAGAGGAGACACTATTGGTTTAAGGCAATGCATGTAAGTTTATTGTGTTTTCGAGCATGTAAACACAGATAAACTCTAAACGGGTGCCCTCACGAACACAACCGTGCTCTCAGGCACACAGACACTCTCTATGCTCTCTGCTGACCTCAATCTATAACCACTGCTCATCAGACCTCCCTGAAATAAATGGAAATAGCCTGAGTGGATAAAGACAGGAGAGCAAGGGCGTTTTGAGTGGCAAACATGCAACCTACTGTACATCCACAGTCGTAGAGCAGCCTTGCCGGCGTGACTCCACATCTGAACCAGACAACCCTGCATGCTTGTTCTTATCCGGTTAATCATCATAATCAGTTGATTTAGCTGTCAACCATAAAAATAATCAATAGTTTTAGTGCTGAAGGAAAAATAATTGCACACAATTTGCACACAACAGTTAAAAAAAGGTGATTTATCAAGCGAATGTTTTCAGCTTATCAAATGTAAGGATGTGTTAGGATTTAATATCTTTAGCTATCGAAGTGTAGCTTAGACAAATAAAGAAATTTTGAGATATCACCTTTGACATTTTGGCATATATGCTTGGTCACTTTCATGCCAAAAGTTAGATGAGAAGATTGATACCACTTTCGCAAGTTGTTAAGGGGTATCAATCTTCTCATCTCGACTAAATCATACGTTTTTAAGAGTCGTCACTTTGAGACTGAAAAAAGCTGGAACACAGGGATTTTAAAGCACTTGCCCTTTGATAAACAGACACCCTAGATAAGCTGATTCGCATTCACCCTATCACCTCTCAGTACCTCCACTGGCGATTCAAAAGGGACAGGTGAGCATGCTATTGCTGCCTCACTAGGTCCTAACCCGCGGCTCCAGCTGTGACGATATTGCTGCTGTTCCAGTCTGAGTGTTACCTCTTCCCCTCCCTCGCTCCCTCCTCTCCTCCACGCCTCCCTTTCGCTCTGGGCCGCTCTTTACTCCGCTCCCGTGGCGGAACCGTCAGGTCCTTGTTGCTCGGCAACCGCTGTCTTAAGATTTTCCCAGTGGAGTTTTGAAGGTAATAAAACAATGCCCCAAGACAAACAGCGACTGGAACCGGAAAGGCCTTGGGGAGGGGGGGAGGGAGGGAGGGAGGGAGGGAGAAAGGGAGTGATAGAGATAGCACCTAGTTATTCCAAAACTCTCTTTTAGTTTTAAATGAAAAATAAATGTTATTAATAGCACCAAACCCAGCTCAGATTTAGTTAAGATAAGCAGAGGGAATGTGAAAAGATACTGAAAGAATATCTATGAAATTCATTCTACAGTTACACCCCCTGTTACTTAAATTGAAATCTTATCTCATGATGACTGAGCATCCAAGCTGAGAAACAGCTGTCTTTTTCAAGGTTACTGAGCCCCAAGGTTATGCAAACATATGGTAATGTTTTACTTCAATCTCCGTCTATTGATACATAACCGTACTCACCTCGATTGCACTTATAGGGTGTCTGCATAGGAGTTTTGAGTGACATCTGTCAGTCTGATTTTCTATACGTTCCCTGGCGACCTTGCAGAGGATGGTCAGCCTTTTTATTCACCTAATGGGATGGCTCAGTTCCCACAACTTTGGATGGAAAATAAATGCGAGCAAAAGCTTCCACATGCACTCACAAACGAACCGATTTGTCAGGCAGATTTGATTGGAAGATGTTTTTTTTCTCTCTCTCCCTTCCTTTCTACACAAGACTCCCTGTGAAATTAATGCAACACAAACAAAACATTTGGAGACAGCGCACAGATCCTCTGGCATGCTGAATTATGGTGAGGCATCAGGGAGATGAAAACTTTTGTTTTATTTCATTCGCTGTTTTCCTTTCTTCCCATCCAAGCCCTTGTAGGAGATGGAACATCAAAGGCGAGCTCTTGCTAATACAAGCAATAAACTACTCCCCCAACGTTTGGTTTGAATTTAGCAGTTTTTCCCTATCGCACAGTCTTTATGAGTGACACAAGACAGCTCAAACAACTGTCCCCCCCTTCCCCTCATTTTACAATAAAAGGTGGCACTGATTCCAAAAAGGGTAAAACCAAAAAGCAAGATCATAAGACAGTCTCTCTTGACGCCAAGCCACAGTGAAACACTACTCCAAAGTAATCATCAAACATGGCATTCTACAGAGCGGCCCCAGCATACCTCCCATTTGATTCATTATTTAATTGTATAGTTTCAATCTGTGCTGTTGCGGTTAGACTGTCATCTGCGTTGCCGGGTGGAATTGGAGACGAGAGAGACGAGAGATGTTGGCCCTCGCTAATCAAAATGCAAATATCTGTCTCCCTATTGGGGTATTAGTGCATCTTGGAGGGTGAATCTCAAGGCTCTAAATTGAAAGATGATGAATGTGCAGGTTCTTTTTTTTTTTTTTTTTCACGCTTGCAATGTGAGGCAGCACTGAAATTAAAAAGTCATAAAAATAAATAAATAAAAGTGTAAATAAATAAATAAAAGTAAATAGAAAAGGATGGGGGTGGGGGTGGGGGTGGAGGTGATGATAGTTGGATGACAAGATACAGAAGAAAAGTGTCAAAGGTTTTTTTTTTTTTTTATAATAGCATGCTGTCAATAACCACAGCAGCAGTTCACAGATACCAGGTAAAGACTTGATTACATGGTACATTGACAAACGGACTACTTGCCACTTGGTATCGGGCTGTCAATCACAGGAAGCACTTGAGGGACATGACAGCCATGTCCCTTGACTTTCAAGTGCATCTGCCTATCTGGCAGAGTGTGCAATCAGTGTATGAATTTCTGAAGCACAGACCTTGGTATTGTGAGTAGAGACAGATTTATTAAGCTATGGCAGGTATGGATCATGCTGAATGTGTTCTTTTGAGTCTTTAGGCTTGTTTCCACCACATTCTACGGCTCGCTTCGACGCTTCATTTTCCACCACAGATAGTACCCCCCAGTGTAAGGAGGCTTGTTAGCTGATCATCATAGCTATGCTGCGTGAAACTGCTCTTACATCGTCTTCAAAGCGACACACAGGAACAATGAGGGTGTTTATTCACTTTTATTCACTGTAACTCACACTGTCCGTTTACTGCTCGAATGCCAATTTCACTGTTAACCTTTCACTTTCCTCAGCTCGCATCCCCCGTCACACCTTACACACTGCGTGCTGCCATTTTTAAAAATCTAGGCCGAATGAATAAGAAAAAAAATATGGTTGCTACTGATGGTAGCATGGCTATTTCAAAATGCCGGTTTTGTCTACAGTTTTTTTTCATTCAATCCAGCTCAGTTGGAGCCTCCACCAAGGTGATACCAAAAAAAAGTACCAGCTGCCAGGTTCTATGACAAAATGCCAGCAGTAAACCTACTTGCAACTGCCAGGAAAGAGTTACAATTTTAGTTTGACTGCTGAAGCCTCATATTAGCTTCACTGAACTTCCGGATGCATTTTTGCACAGAACTTGACCGTGTTTGTTTTGTCTGCCATTTTTTAGCCTGCTCTACGAAGGTACTTGTTGGCAGCCGGGAGGAATAGGCGGGATGATTACTGTGACTAATAACTCTTTCTGTGTATAGAATGTGAGTGTTGCTGAAGAACAGCCTAAAGAAACAGAACTAGTCCTTTAAACTGCCCTTTGTCCCAGCAAAATTGGCTCCTAAATATCATTTGGTATTAGACCTCATTGGGGTGCAAGTCTCCTCCTGTACCCCCCTCACCCATCACTAAAATAAATGACTTCTTGTCTTGTCTACATATTATTACTTCTGTAGTTAAAATGCATGGAAATAAGTAAAAAATAAGGTATTGTGGTATGTAGTAATATCACTTTGTGCGTGTCTAGATTTTTCGGTATTGTCATGGTATGTTTGGCTATTGTATGTGTGTTGGTTCATAAACAGAAACAAATGCATCAGGGATTCTCTGCCGGGTCTGTCTGGCTGCTGCCTGCTTCTCTTTCCCATCAGGTTCTCCTCTCCCTCGCCACATCTGCTCGTGTTATCTGAGTCTGGGACTTCTGATTTCGTGAGACAACACAGCTCTGTCGCCGGCGGAAAAAACCCCAGAGCAAATCGCCAAACCCAACACCACCACCGCAGCAAATGACTGACAGCGAGTCACGTCCTCGTGCGAGATTACATGTGATGCATGAGCAGTTTGTAGAAACATGCTGTTTTTCCTGCTGATACAGATAGGCAGTGATGGAGGAAGTGTTCAGATCATTTACTTGAGTGAAGGTATCAAGACCACACTGGGAAAACAACACAAGAGAAGGTCCTGGATTCACAACCTCACTTAAGTAAAAGTAAATAGTTTATCAGAACCATTCACATAGAAAATTACCAACACTGCCAGACAAATGTAGTGGAGTAAAAACCCTCTGAGGTGTAGTGGAGTAGAAGTACAATGTAAGAGTGAAATGGAAATACTCGTGTTAAGTACAAGTACCTCAAATTTGAGTGAAGTAATTGAATAAATGTACTTATTTACATTCCATCACTGCAGATAGACAGATTGCTGTTATCATAATGCGACGCTTAAATGTTGTGAGATGCAGCTAGTGTCCATTCTCTTAAGTTGAGCGTTCAGCCTATTGGATCTACTTTACAGCTGAAATGTATTTTCCTGTAATGCCTATAAAACCTCTGCTCTAAAAGAAAACTTGAACCTACTGTTGGTAACTTTAGAAAGTCCTCTCTTTATCACCATTCCTCCAGTCACTCACTGTCTTTTTAGGCCCTAGCTAATCTTATGAAGTGTCTTTTACTGCTCTAATGGAGAAATCTTCAAAAAATCTGGAGCACCAATTAAAGAACTGTTCGTCCTCATCCTTGAGCCAGCCTGAAAGCTGGAAGACGGAGACCCTTCAGACGCTGAAGATCTTTATTCTCTCCCTCTTTCTCTGTCTTTTTCTTTCGGACTGTTCGCTGTGGGCGCTCTCTTGACCTTCAGTAATGTATCCACACTTAACATTTAAATCACAGCAGGGAGCGCCGCCACTGAAATCCAAGTCTCACAATGAATATCTTCTTAATTTAGGGATAAATTCTTGAGTAGAGACACATGCTAGAATCCTTTTCGTCAAGTACCATTGATTATGCCCTGTTAATCAGCATGGCGAAATGCATCTCTATTGTATAATGGATCAAAACTACTCAAAAGCTCAGTACATTTCCATACTTTACTCTCAGTTCCATCATGCAGTGGTGCTGTGGCAGCATTTGGACTACAAAATGCTGGATCAAAGACTTGCAAAGAGGAGGGATTCTGGCACATTTACATGTCAGATGGTGGTGCCTCTTCTCCTCCTGTCCTGTCACTGAGCTGCTACAGGAGGGTCATTAGAGGCAGAAACATATGCCATTCAGCATGCATGGTCTGCTGTCCAATTAGTGGCCTCGAAGCACTCGTCTGAAGCCAAGCATAGAAAGTGGCAAAACACATGCAGACACAAGTCCGGAGTAATCTGCTTCACATTGTGTACCTGCATGTTTGAGCAGCAACAATTGTAAGTTTCCAGACTTGCATCATAGTTTGAATATAGAGTGAGGAGAAAGGGAGCTTTCGGCACCACCCCGCTGCAGGAGTGTACACATACAGGAACACACAACCAACTTGGTGTGTGTTTCATAAATCTTTTAAACTCCTGTCAAGTCACACCAATATTCCTCTTACAAAGAAAGTGTGTCGCCTCTCTGAGACGCAGAAAATCTTAGAAGAAAATATCTTATTTTTCAAGCTATTTATTTACTTCTCTTTCCCCCCCATCGCCCACACAATCCTGGCAGTTTTCATCTGCTTCATAGGTGCTGATATCCAGGATTCTCGGATGTCTGACTTTTTTTATTTGCTGTCAGAGGAGAAGGCAAGGACAAGGCTTAGCTAGTCGCAGCAATATCCAGCCAATCCTGAGGTTTGCTGTGTGGTATTCACAAACAAACCTTTGTGCACCACGGCAACAATAGATAGATTTCATTGTTCTGTAACTGGAAGGTCAACTTTACAAGAGCCTGTGCAGAAAGGCTGTTTATATGTGAAGTAAATGTAGTGTCTTGATTATATAGTAGCACATAAAATTGAAGGGATGAAACAGCATAGGTTGTTAACAAGGCAGAGATCCATGCTGAAGAAAAAAAATAGTTCTTTTCCTAGTGGACAGTAGTTACCTATTCCTTAGTCTCATCTATGCCTGTGATGTTGGACTCCGAGCTCGTACACCTACATAAACTTCCTGAATGAATCTTGGACTCCTCTCTTCATTGCTACAACCACAGAAAAGCATCCCTACGACACCTGTCACAGTACATTCTCAGGGTATACAAATAAAACAATCTGCCATATTCATAATGAGTACAGGTCAACCCAGATCACTGCTGAGGTGCCTTTACTCTAGGTGTTGCCAGTGGTATGGTTATTTCAGAGGGAGTGATGAGACTTTATTGCGATTGGTTATGAGAGCCTTTGAAGTAGAAAAATCTACATTCTGAACATGAACTGATTTCGACTTTAAATGACAAAATTACAGTAGGCTGTGTGCGTGTGTGTATGCATGCCTGAGCTGACAGCGTGGGCCTCTCACAGCTAATGGGAATCATCGTTTCAATTAGTGATTGGACTAGATGGTACTTTATTGATCCTAGAGTAGGAAATCACTCTTCATCCTCATGGCCATGACACACTGAATGTCGGGGATTAATTAACTTAATATACAAAGACATAATACAATCAAGACGCAATTATTTACTTCTAAGGCAATGATTTTTCAGAAATAAAGGGTTAGGGTTAAAATGCATTTGCATCAGTTGTACCAGCAACTGCTTGAAAACTTCACATTTACATTCAAACAAACAAATCCTTTGTTACAGAGCGACAAAACAATTGTACTTGTAATGGCATCTGTTTCTATTTGTTTTTGTATGTACATTAACCAACCATGTGGTTGTTAGTGTGACCATAATGACTAAGGTTTCCAAGCCTTTATGAAATACTAAGTTTAATCCAAACTGTGATATTTCTTTAACCAGCCAGTAAGTACTTAGTTTAAGCCAAACGATGATTGTTGCCAAAGTCAGGATCAGTGTGTGTGTGATAAAAAGCATTTAATTTCAGTTAGACTGCTGGAAAATGTCTAACAAATTGGAAATATAGTGGCACTGTAGAAGCTTTCAACCTTAAATAAAATGGCAATGGCAATATTGTGGTTTACAAATGAGTTTTAGAGTTTACTAATTACCAAAGTGATTTTGTGTGTAGGTGTGAAAGAAGTACATGTGTTTTTTTTTTTTTTGCGAAAGCTGAAGAGGCAGACATGTAAGACGAGATAAACTTTACACCCCACTATTTCAAGCCTTTAATTAAAAGATTCAGTGTAGCGGTCCTTGTAGGAGTTCTCAATTTTTGGCACAAAAGGAATAGGAAATAAAAACAGCATTAAATGAAAAAGGAGGGGGTTCTGTTTGGGAGCACTTCTGTTTAGTTTGGGCACCAATGACCTCAGAGGAGCCAAGGACTAGTGGTCCAACACCCCGAGAAAGATGGATTCCGCTGCTCGGAATGGGCCCGGATTATCTCTCTGGCACAGGAGCCGGAAGAAAGGGAGCAACTGAACATCTCTGGGTGGTGAAAAATGAGGGAGCGAGATACTATTTCTCCTTTAATTCACAAGGGGTGGCCTGGCTCTGCCTGCGATAAGACACAAGTGATCAACATCCTTTGAGTTGGCGGTGACTTAGCAGCTTCTCCCTCGCTGATATGTAGGACGCATTTTGCTTCCTCCAACAGGTACAGTGTAGGTAAGAAAGAAAATGGAAAGGGAGGAGGGGGGAGACAGAGAGGAATCATCTGGAAGCTGTAGGCACAGAGCTACCATATACTGCAGAGCCCAGATCTGGATTTATGATCATGGGCAGTGGAGAGTGCTCTATTGGGCCTGCGGGGACTGTTGAGATACTTTTAGGCCCTTTTTCTCATTTCTTGTCTTGTTTCCACATTCTTTGTATTGTACATTGCATTTTCTCCAAGGACAAAGTACGCCTCCAAACATAACTCATTCTCAAGCCTTTAACTTTCTCCTCCATCCTTATTCAAGTGCTGCAAATAAATATATAAATCTCCATGCTTAGTGAAATAGATCTGTCTGTACAGATTTGAGGTGTTTTTACACTTGGCCAACTTCAGTCATTCAAGTGATATTAGAGCTTTAAGTCAGCAGTTTCTGTGCATTCGGGAATATTAAAATAAACTCAGCGAGAAGAATGTGACTGGCTTCATTTAAAGCATTGTTAACACCAAGCACTTACAGTTCACTGGCTCAGTTTGCTTGAGAAAATACAGAATAAAGTAATAACAGCAATCAAGTGACGGAGCAATATCCCTCATTTTAGGTATTGTATTAAATTCTACATTTGCTAAATTTGGCGACATGCAAGAATAAAGAGCTCCATGATTCCAAAGCTGCTGAATAATAATAATAATAATAATGACAAACACTTTTTCTTTTGAACCGAAAAGTGTTGAAAAGCTACCTTAATTAAAGAATTAGATTCAGCCCATGAAAAGTTTGATGAAATTAAGCATCAGCTTGTTTGTTTCGTGACACGGAAATCAACTTCTTTTCACATTAAAGAGTTGTCTTCTGAAGAATGTTGAGAGCGTGAGCAAAGAGATCCCATCAGAGACAGAAAAAGATCCACGTTAAAGGAGCATTAATGAAGAGAACTGAGTTTGTTTACTTGTTGTCATCTTCTTTTTGTAGTTCTTCAAGAAGCCTGGCTTGGCTGAGAAGCACTGCAGGTGCAAACATCCAGAGCGAGCTGTGGAGCCGAAAGAAAGCTGTGAAGAAAAGAGCAAACACGTGGGCAAAAGCTATTTTCAAATGCCAACATGAAAGTACGAGGAAAGCAAAACAATTAAGGAAGAAAATGTAGCTCTCTTATCTGAATCGTCTATCTCACAGGTGATACAAGTTGTAATGGAAGTCCCCCTTCCTGTCGTACACTCTCCCCAGAGCTGGTTCCAGCTCGGCTTTATCTCACCTTGGTCAGGACAAATGTGAGTGATTGCTGTCTGGGCTATTTCAGGAGGCCGCAGGTTGACACCGAGCCACGGTTCCACAGCTTCCACCGCCGCTCTGCTTCACCACAAGCTCCACCCTCCTCCCCGCATGCCCACGGTTGTCACGCCCAATGAAAGAGATGGTCTCTCAAACCACCCGAGCCGTGATTAAATCTCCACCTCTGAAATACCAGAGTTTGGGCTGACATCTACTCAATATGGGCTGTTAATTGCATTCTTGTAATTTATTCATCGCAAAATGATAATTGTTCACCTTGACATAATTCAACTACGTGTGATCCATTGCTGCAGGTTGGTGTAATTGCTCTTACCAAGTGAGATGGAAAAAAAAAAAAAGCTTATTTCTAAACAAAGACAACAACAAGAAGTTGGAACTTTTGAAACAACTTGGCCAGAACATACCAATTTAAATGAGCCCTTAAAAAAGCACTAATTAATTGCTTGTAATGACCAGTTTCATGCACATTGCTACCATACAATGTGCTTAATGTGGCACAGTCATACTTAGCCATCAGAGAGAGAAGCTCTGGGTTTGGAGTTTGTTAAAGGAAAACAAAGGCGAGTGATGAGTTTTAGGAGGTTAACGGAGAGGCCCAACGTTCAGAAAACCATCAGAGACAAAGTTTTATTCCATTGAGGGTTACAAAATGTGAGACATTGTTTGGACTTTCATTCGATTTCCCCTGACTGTCTCTCCTCTGCCACCATGAAGTTGACATTTGCAGTTTTGAGTAAAATATCTTGGAAACCACTGGATGTATTTCTGTTAGATGATTATGTCCCTATGGGGCGAACAACACTCCCAAAGCTGTCTGACGTCAGACTAAAATTTTGTATGACCATTTCCAAAACTGACAATCCGACATTCACAACTACCTCTTGATTGGCCAGTTGTGAGGTGAGAAATGAGTCAGGGTTTGAACCTCTCTCTCTCTCAAGCGCCCCTTTTTTTTTTTTTAGATTTTCTGCAGCTATGTCTGTCACCTTTCATGTGACTCACTGAGTGCAACACTATGAATATCCAGGAGAGACTGTCGCCATGCTCATTCATCCCCGTAGTTAAACAATATCACCTCTCCACTTTCTCTTTGACAGCTGACTTTTCACCTGCCATCCAGTGTGGCCATTTGGAACAACTCTTTATAAAACAATTTTAATTCTGAAAAAAAAGAAAGAAAAACACCTCTGACAGCACATCGCACAAACCACACTTTTAGCAACCCAGTCCTCAGTCCTGTTTTGGCCTCCCCTCTAAATAATAATGCACTGCTTTGTAGCTCAAATATAACTTCACCCCAAACTGGGTATGCAGCTTAAAGCAAGTAGAGTCAATGATCGAACATCTTTCAGCCAATCAAAATTGTCTGTTCCTGCTAGAGCTTAATTGCTTTTAATGACCAGTTTCATACACAATGAATAAATAAATCTAACTTTTCCTTCCTGATAAGGTAATCTTCATCACCCTCGATCCTCAACCCCATGCAAAAGCTTTACCTAAGAAATAATAACATTATGACATTTAGAATATCACCAAAGCACGTCCACATACAGTGTCATCTTTTTGGAGATGTGTGGATGCATCTCATCTGATTGCTTTGTAATGACGCTCACTGTTCATCTGATAGATTCCCATTCCTTGGAATTTAGGTGGATCTGCTATGGTGCATATCCTAATGACATTCCATCTCCCGTAACAGTCCTGACATTTTGATCGTCTTATTTGTTTTGCACTCTTTGCCTTCTCTTTGAAGGTCATTCCTAAATTACTTTAAAGCATGCAAATCACTATATCCAGAGTCTATCTTTAACGCTTGATGAGTTGGATGTAGCAGGGGGAGCATCCGAGCGTGTACAAATATGACTGGGGTGAATGGAACAGTATCATCTCGAGGTTTTTCATACACTTTTGTATTGAGCACTAATTAACTGGAAGCCTCTCACATCCTTGCACAAGTAATCCCACCTCCCCCTCTCCTGTAAGAAAATGACTCCACAGGGATGTCAGAGGTGAGAGAGGTGAGCCACTGAACAGTCTCTCAGGTGCTGGCGGTGATGTCTTGTACAATGACACTAATGCGGAGACTGAGAAATTTCTTGTCAGGGGTGCCCTTCAATTTGCCAGTCAAAAGTCCTATTCATACAGGCCTTTCATTACTCTGGGTCCTCCTGTGATTTGTAATAACTCCTAAGGTCGCCTGTGTTCTTAATCCTGCAGTAAAATTTCCACCACAAATTACTTATTTTGCCAGAGGTCATATGATGATATCACACTGGTATGAATCAGCACTTCAAGTAGTTCAAGTAGAGTTGGTTGGTTTTTCCTGCTCTTTTCTCCTCCTTGTCTAGAATAATGAAGGCTGCAGTGGAAATTATTAATGAAAGCTTTAATAGATTATCGGCTGGAAAATTCAGGAGGCTCATCTAGTCACTCAGCATTTGGAGAAAGCTCAAATCATTTAGTCAGTAAATTTGGGCGAAATACTGACTACGTACATGCTGTGTGTGTGATTGCGCTCCAAGAAAGACAGACAAGGGGTTTAATTTCCTAAATCATGTCCATTTTGTTGTGGATGTTGCACAGTTGTAGTGAACACGTTCAGAGAGCAGCACACTATCCTTGAAGTGACGTTCATAACGGAGGATTCGGCACCTCAAAATGTATAACCGAAAGCCAACATTTCCTGCCAACACAGGAAGTAGTGTGCCCTTTGTGTGGCAGGAAAAGAAAGTGAGAATGCGGAGGTCGGGGTGGTGGATGGGCATCTAGTGAGTCAGACCATCGTACAGGAAGCTGGAGTCATTGAGTGATTTTGTTGTTTCTGAAGCTATTTGACCATCTGACATCAGTTCTGATTAAGCATACTGGCTTCATTTGTTTGCTATAACTACAATCTTAACCTAAGCATATTTATGTCATAGTTGCCATGTGCAGATATTATAGGAAGTGAGAATGTGAGAGAAAGCGACAAAATGATTACCAGGATAACTTTTTTTGTTGTTGTTTTGAGTTGTAAAATCTTCCTTATTGTATTATAAACTACTTGGCATCTCATGAGTCTTATAAACCACAGATCTATTACACAAACAGGCCATTGTGGATTGTATTTCCTTTTTTTCTCCCTACTTTCCTGGATTGTGTTTAATTGTCTCAGCAGTACCTGAAAGAAAATACTTCATGTGTTTTTGTTTTTTGGAATGAACAGTCTGGAATTGCCAGATACCAAGTACATGATTGATTCTGGGTAAAAACTATTCACTCTGTTTGTAGATACACTGCATTGAACATATTCATTTGTTCCCATCAGTGTCTTCACAAATGCAACAGGACATAAGCCTGAGGAGCATTCGAGCTCTCCTTCTCCAAGCTAAATAACAGTTTGGGTGAGCGCTGACCCTTCTGGATGTAAAGAGCCTGTCATTGTTTCACATATCCTCCACATCCATCCTTTTAGTAATATGCCTCCTCTTGCCAGCGTATATTTGAATATTTCATTCAAGACAGATGGAATCCTAATCTTAGCTCCAAGCTGTGGCGTTTTGTCACCGATCCATTTTCCAATCAGGCAGTCTCCATCTACTCCTCCATTTTTCCTTCCTCGCTGCTATGTTTTGTCCTCCCTCTGGCTCTGCCACCATCGCTCACTCACTCAACTTTCTTTTTGCCCTCCTTCTTTCCCGCTGACATACTTTTGCTGAGGTGCGTCAGTTTGAAATGCTTGAATATTTAATTTTCCCCAACATATGTTAAGACTGAAGAGCATTCATTCATTTTATACCCTGACATGAAATTGTCTTGAGCGAGTGGGAAGAGAATGTAATGAGATGCTTCATATTGTCAAAAAAAAAAAAGAATTGCTTTGTTGTTAATTTCTGGCTGTACATCATAATACAGGTTAATTATTACTACACTTTAATACTTGTATCTGAATGAATGTAAGACAATAGAGAAAAGGCAAGAGAAAAGACTCTGCATGTGATAATTGCTCATCATGGCTGGGCGGCAGAGCAGAACAATTGAATCTGACTACAGTGGTTTCACATTTGCATGTGTTAAGCAATAGTCTCAGCCACAATTCTTAGCTACATTATGGGAAGTCCCCAATGAATAATGAATGTGGGAGGACCTAGGCAAGTAAGCAGTGACCTTAAGCAGTGAGATGCACTACTGATATTCAAGGTAGAACCAGTAACATAAATGGTAAGTAGATATGAAACATTTATCAATGTATCCTTAGTCAACACATTGCAAATACTGAAAGCTGTAATCCATAAGATTTCAGCCCATGTTGATTTCACAGCAAGTGCTGTTTAACATTAAAACAACCACTCCTTGAGTCTCTTCTTTGTCAGATATACAATAGAGGAGCAATTGATGTATGTTTACAGTGCAGCCAAACAAATTAACATTATTTTAATAAGGCCAGTAATCATTGCAACCATGATTTGATTTAATCCTGCATATGGCTCGAGTAGTGTTCTGGGCACAGCAGCAGGGCACAGTAAAGTTTACTAGCTGAGTAGCTGGAGGGGTATACTCTGCCACCTGCAGCTATTTATCATACAGTGACTGCTCCTTCTTGTTCCATTACTTCCTATAATATTCAAAACTGATTCACTTGCAAAGAAATCCTAAAAAAGAACCTTGTTTTCTAGACTAAGTTTTGATAAACAATTGCAGTGCTATCCTCACTGACAAATATATCACATATCTGTCACTGCTACTTATTTCAAAAGTGAAAAGTGAGGCTGGTGTTAATGAGGTAAAATTGCAAAGAGGGATGCTGTATTACATGCATCCATTGTTTCCTGTGAGGTCCTTGTACGGGTAAAGACAATTTGAATCCAGCGGAGGTTTGGCAGAAAATAATTACAGTCTGTGACTACAATTGCTGAAAAATTCAAACCATAAATAGCATCAAAAAATGCGTTGATGCCATTAAAATCTTGAGGAATGCAACTTTAATCAAACCTCAGTCAAAGAATTGTGGTTATCTGTACTAGTGTATTGTTGAACTTCAATGATCAAGCCAGTGGACCAATGGATCAATACACAGACAACTAAAAACATCCACAGCAACCAGGTAATCTTTCACCAGTGATTTGTCAGCATTGTGTATATAATCATTCAGTAGTCTGCCAAAGAAAGAGAAAAATAAAGATTTTAGTAATGTGATTATGTCTTGATTATGATGACTTGTTCAGATTTTGACCCTCTGGCAGATGCTTCTCATTTGGATTAAGTGTGAGAAAAGTTTTACCAATTAAATTTTTTCTTTTTTTTTTGGGAATATGAAACTTTTCTAATCAATCCTTATCAGCCACTCACCCGTAATAGGTAAAGGTTTGTTTACCTAACTCTGTAATGGTTCATCTCCCTGATGAGTGCTTTTACTCACTACAATTAATTATCACTGCTAAATTTACGGATTAGAGCAGCATCCAAACAATTACAGCTTTCATTTGCTAATTGAACAATGGTCCATCTATCTTTGTGATGGGACGGATGGTGCTCCGATTTGAGGTTTGTCACCTTGACAAAAAGTCCGGGCAAAGATCTCAATGATACACTGAGAGGCATCAACATGAGCTCAGAATAGATTTTGTGGAAATGTTATTTCTATTATTTAATCCATATGTGTGACAAAGGTGAATCAGGAGGGACGTATCGCATATCAATTTCCTCAAGTATTCAAGGAATATGTTGGTTTTGCAGTTTGCAAACACTAGGTCTGCATGTTCATATGTACAGAATGTATCTGAGTGTGTGTTGCCTGAATGTGCGTTTGTGTGTCCCTCTGGGTTGTCAGATCTTGTTAATTGCTGCCTTCCTGCTGCTTTAAAAAGTTGTGACTAGCTCACCCCCCAACTGTCACTCCGCTTTCATTATTTACCCGTTCAAATGAGAGAAAAATGTTCATGTCGACATTAATGACTCTACGAGAGAGAGGAAGAAAGACTAAACTAATTAAGGCGACTGACTCACCTCACCATTACAGAGAATTTAGTGGGGATATTGCAGTGTACTTCCACTGCCACTTCGACATCCCGTTCGTTTTAATTACTGCACGCTTTAAGAAGTTTTTCCACTGCTAACAAACAACCAGTGAGAGATGGGAAGTAGCTGAAGACATTTGCTGGACCGTATTTTTTGAGGCAAACACACAAGTGAAGGGCATTTATTATCTTTATACTTACAACGCCTACAGTGGATGACATGTCAGATTTTATAATTAAAATGATTTTGTTGTCAACAGTTAGCACAGAGATAATATCTATGCGTTGAGACCCCACCCCCCTCCCCCCTTCAATTGACAAACAGGATGATTCTTTTACTCAATTTTAAAGTGTAATTTAACCCAAAAGGTCTGAGCTTAACTCCACCAGCATGGATTTGTGAGGCAGGAGTTGCCATATTTGAAAATTAGCAATGTTTCACAGACTCTTACTCCAGGGCGTGGGCTTCCCAACTGGTCGACTCTATGTAGGCTTTTGGTCTTGCAAAGTTTGAGCTGTGGAAGGCCTGTTGAGCCATTTTCAACCCATGAAATGCAGATTTCAATGTTAACACCAGCATTTTATCAAAGTACAGTCACGCCATTCATTTACAGCTCAAACAACATATTTAATATTGCAGTATTTCAGTATTTTTTACATTCAATAAATAATCTAATCCATTACCAAATGTAAGTATCCTCGCCACAGGCATCTATGGACGACCTTCAGCTGCAGCTCTAGTGAATCACTA
Source organism: Pempheris klunzingeri (assembly GCF_042242105.1). Classification (NCBI taxonomy): domain Eukaryota; kingdom Metazoa; phylum Chordata; class Actinopteri; order Acropomatiformes; family Pempheridae; genus Pempheris; species Pempheris klunzingeri. The sequence continues at coordinate 6,886,366 of NC_092034.1, forward strand.
TTGACAGCTTAGGCACTTCACATGCTGTATATGACAGCAAAGGGAATATAAAGCAGCTTCAATGAAATGTAACATAATAACAAATGATAACATTAAGATTTGTTTTTCTGATTTATGAAGTCCTAATTATTCAACGGTTTCTCAAATAAAATCACCCACAGTAAAAGTTCTTGAAATGTTAACCTGGTAACGCTCCATACAACTGTAATCAATCCACTGCTTTAATACTGAAAAGTCAATTCAGGAAAATATGCGCGCTCACAACCACTACAGTAGGTTTGAGCCAAATAGTTGGTTGATGGATGTTTACAATGAACACTTAGTTTCATTAATGGCCTTTTCACATTTGGCTACAATCAGTAAACCATTGGAAGTTTTGTTTAAAATAATAAAATTAGTCCTGGTAATTAATTTTCTGTTGATTTCTCATTGAATTAATCAAATAATCATTTCAGCTTTATTTCCCATGAAGTCTTGGCCGTGGAGGAGTCAGAATTGGCTGGATGTATGCTCCACACATATTAGAGTATTTATAGTATCTACTAATGGCAAGCTCGTAAAAAATGAATGGCCTGTGAATGACAGATCCCCAAGCTCATGAAAAAAAATGGAGAGAGGGATTTAGAAGAAATGCCAATGCAGAACCAGCAAGACTGATCTCCTCTTTCAGTGAGGGCGACTCCAACAGAAGTACCTGCTAAGCAAATTTATTTCACTCGAGTTTAATGCTCCCGGCCTCTCTCTCTCTGTCATTCTCCGTCACCCCCCCTCCCCCCCTTTCTCTCACTTCCTTGGCGCTCTTTCACAATACTTCCAAGAGGGGCACTTTCCCCCCTTAAATCACATCCCTTTATTTGCAAGCACAACACTTTTCTAAGGGTGGGCTTTTAAGAAATTAATCTGGATGTTGAAAAACACTATTGCTAATACCTTCACAGAAACTGAGAAAGCAATCCTGACTATTGAGCGGGTGGTAAATTGCCAATTAGAGGGTAACATTGTACTGCAAAGCCTATATACATTTAGGTGGCTCTCCTATGTTGTAAAACTACCTGTCAGTCAAACAGCACCTGGGGCAATTTTGTATTTCATTAAGTCATAATTAATGAAGGTAGGTATTATTGCCTTCCATGGGGAGAAAGAAGCTGGGTTAGGTGGGCAGATATTTGAAAACAGTCTATAATTATGAACTCTTTGTTAATGTCACATTGGATGAGCCGGGCGGCAAGTGAACATTTGGGTTGTGAGCGTGCATTTGCCGTCATAGCAACACATGGAGTAATATTATGTGTTTGTGTATTTGCAGTGTGTGTGTGTGTGTACAGATGCTTCAGGGGACACTGGAGGAAAATGGAAGTCCTAAAAAGTTAAACTGGGCACAATGAGTGTTCACATGAGTGTCTACTGTTATTGTCGGTCTTGGCTGAAGGAAAGCGGTCTCCTCAAGGTACCTCTACTTTGGTTAGGCGATATTTGAGAGAGCAACTAACTAATTAAACAAATAAATGGCGTGAAACAGAATAAAATGCTAAGCTTTGCTAGCTCTGAAACAGGACTGTTCACGTGATAACTAGTAACATGTAACGTATCACTTTTTGAAAGCAGCTTGCCCAACACTGACTGTAGGTGGTATTGATGTGAATAAGCTAAAATCTCAGCCTCTTTAATTCGCACCCTTTAAATTACACATATACCATCACATTCTGGGTCTTTGGTTTAAATCAGGAAACAGCAATAGTCTTCAAATTAGCATGTGTAAAAACATACGCAGCTATACACGGATACAGAATCCTATTTTCCATTTCCATCCCGCATATGGCATTCGATTGTGAACTGATAATGCAGATTAGAAATATTGGATCCCCAATGTGATGAGGTGATTCAATCATTATTATCATTCAGCAGAGGATGGTCATGTCCATTTTTATTTGTTGAATTCTATATTACAGTGATCAGCACTAGTTCCAATACAGGTATTTGTCTAAAAAAAACATTGTTTTTTCTTTTTCTTAACATGGCACATTCCTATTTTCTGACAAGAACATTACACATACACACAAACATGTGCACACTTACAAACACAATCAAAAGCATGCATGAGAGCTCTCATTGGCACAAGCGCACACATAAGGCCTTTATCTGGACAGCTTAGCAGCTCTGTGGACATTGTGTTAACTCCTCAGGTTTATTTTATGTTCTCTGTTGCCTGAGTGAAGCTATTGGACACAGTATATTCTTGCCAATAATACTCTATCACAGCGACTGTGAATGACTGTGGTTCTCAGGAGTGCATTTGTAACCCTTTGAAATCATATTCCATTATCTACCTGACAGTATATTAGGAACACTGTAAACCTACTCATGACATTGGGCCAGATAAGATTTCAATCATGGTTATAGTCAATAATGTTGCCATATTTATTGTAACCTTCCTCCTCTCCCTCTGCTTTCAGCAGTTTTTTGTAACAGCAATTCTTAAAATACAAAAACAAACATAACAAAGCATACAAGATGCTATGCATAGAAATCTACAGTATGAGCCAGCAGAGTTGGAGCTTTCCTTGGGGAAAAAAACAGGCAATACACAAGTTAATCAAGGTTTGCATGTTTACCCTCCGGCTCTATGACGGCTGCCTCCAAGATTCCTCTCTCACACAAAGCCTAATATTTACAGGGGTGGGGTGGGGGGCAAAATATTTAGAGCTCCTGTCAAGGTTGTGAGCGTTTTCTCAACATTTGAAAGGTGAGACCTGAGGTGATATTTTCTTCACAACTGCAGCAGAAGAAGACAACAAGAGAACTGCAAGTGTGTGGGAGGGGTTAAGAAGAAAAGCAGAAGATGTAAGTGCATTGTTGTCGCTCGGTGGTGAAAAAAAAAAAAAGGAAAAAAGAAAGATTCAGTGCAATGGAGTTTAGTTTGACAAGTCAGCTGTCAGCGCCGCAAATCTCAGCTTCTGTGTTTTACAAAGACATAATCAGTTGCTGCTTTATTTTTAAAGAGCCAGTGCCGTTTGTTGGGTGAAAGTAGCAAAGTAAATGTCAAGGTGTGTAATGGTTGGAAAATGGTGTTTATTAAAGAAAGAGTGCACAGCGGCTGCCATATTTTAAATGGAGTTATTTTGGTAGATTGTTTGAATTGGAAAACAACTTTCTAAATGATACAAAAACACGAATAAAGCTGTCTGTCTCAAATTTGCTATGTAGTATGTGCTCTTTTGACCATAGAAAACAAGGGAGGAAACGAGAGTATGAGGTGGAACAGCACCAGGCCCACTCAGTCTGTGAACTTTAAGCCTTTAAGCCAGTTTTTCAGACTAAAAGCTGAAAAAGATGTGGCCAATTGATCACGTATGTATGTATGTATGTATGTTTCTCTAAGATATATTAGGGAGTGTGTCAGAAATATGTAACTACCAAGACCTATCCACAAAAAAATGAATTTGAACTTCTTTTTTTTTTTTTTTTTTCACTTTTTCTCTTTAAATATATTAATATACATATATTCTAAATATATCACCATTGTCAGTCTACACAACTAAATCGGACAGTAGCTAAATTCAATCCAGTGGAGAAGCACAGCTAACTGGAGGCTAACTAGCTTAGCAGAATAGCAGTTGCAGCAGAGGAAACCACCAAGGACCTCTACTGCAGCGGAATAAAAATGAACCTACTAATCCTGAAGTAGAGGTTTCACGCTGACTTTGTCTTTATCAGCTCTTTTAAATCGCACCAGACGTCCGGAAAGAGACAGAGAGACATCTCATTTGTATTACAAACGCATTTCTTCGTTTCAACACAAACACTTTCCTGTCACTTTACATCAGGTCATGTGAGACAAAGCAATCCAATAAAAATAAAAATTATCAGTATATTGCGGGGCAAAAAAATTACCAAGCCTTTCATGCTGTCAGTTTAATGTGTGCTGGATCTTTGTCCTGGAGTCAATCTGTGAGGGTTAGTGCAAGTGGAGAAATAAAAGGAGCTCTTCCTGAAAGGAGGTATTCAGATGTGTTTTGTTTGTCGGTGAAGTATATCCAGAGGGGTGGAAGTTTGTCAAAAGAATTAAAAAGTATGAAAAGAAATGAGACTCAACACTTCATCCTAAACAGCTTGCCCCAGATACAAGAATTTGTGTACATGTGGGCATGTTTATGTGGCCCGTACATGCCCAGTGAGTTAAATGTAATGAGCAACTGTGATCTTCTTCATTCAATTCAAAATTCTTGTGCTTTCTGACAAAGGAGCGAACAAAAATACGGTCCATGATGCATTTGCACTTATCATGTTTTGAGTATATTTTGAGTCTTTACAGTCTTCAACCTTGCTCGTTCATCCCCCCCCCCCCCACCCGTCCTCCCCTGCCCGTTGGATGTGGTTACCATGACAACACCCATTACCCCTTGATTGGAGATCTAATGTAATCTAGACTACAAGCGGTGCCATTTATCTGCTGTTAACACAGCAGTAGCTGCATTAGCAGCAGTCAGAGTCGGACAGCCATGAACAGAGAATGAAACAGAGTCATTAGAGCGATGAATATACTGTATGGTGTGTTTTTAGAGAAAGTGTGTGTGTGTGTGTGTGTGTGTGTGTGCAGGGGGGAGGCTTGTGAATATGTGTGTATGTTCAAGTGAGGCCACACCTGCCGCATGTGAGCTTATGTCTGTAGTTTGTTTTTGAGGGTGGCAGCAGTGATCTCCAGCGCAGTACGACTCGGCGGCCAGAGCTGAATTTCTCGACGCAGAATTCTAGTGCCAACTGAGCTCGCAGCACACGGACACAAAGATAAGCTCTTCGGCTCTGTCTCTGCTCCAGCTTCACATCCCCACAATGAACTGGGACAGGATTACATCAAATAAAATTGGGATCTTGCTGTTAACAAATCTGCTGCAGTGCCGCATGCTCTGGATTCCTGTCAGTCGGACCCAAAATGACGAGCTGCTGGGCACACCAGCTGCCATTTTGTTGAATTTAACCAAAGATGTGATGGGGCAACGTATGAACACCTTTATGTTTCTTAATGAAACAGCAACATGGAAACTCCCTGTTGCCATTCCCTACAATTAGGGCCATGTAAAACATTAACTGTGCTACTCCCAGCAATTAATCTGAGGGACAGAATAAAGGGGTCTCTGTCCGCATGGTAAATCACAACCTTTTCTCATTTCCTCTCCTTGGCCCCCCCCCCCTCCACCGTGTCACTGTGAATCATTTCTGCCACCACTATCCTTGATAAGCAACAAATAAAAAGTGATTGACATCAAATTATTTCCAAGCTGATAGATGTTCCACTAGCTTTGTCAGTGTTGTCACCTCTTTGGAGAGATCCTTCTAGTTTAGAATAATTGAAAGAGTAACTGAGTTTTCAGACGAGTCAAGAATTGGTGGAAAAGTTGGCACAGGCAGGATTTCTCCCTTTCTTTCTTCCTCTTTTATCACCATCCTTTCGCTCTTTTCTTTTTTTTTTTTGTTCAGGGGGAAAATAATGATATTGGACTGCAATGGGCAAATAAATAAATAAAAAAAAAAGAAAGAAAATGAGCATTGTGCAACGTAAAATATGACTTCAAAGTCATGACACTGACAAGACAACAAAGCCACACAGATCGAGGTACTACACACCAGAGGTTCGAGTATTCATCATTAAAGAAGAAAAATGAAAAACAAACCAAAAAAAAAAAAAAAAAACAACAAAAAAAAAGCAGTGCGGAAGGACAGCGACAGTATGAGATGTTGACTATTTTCTGTTATATTGCCCTGGATTCCCCTGAGTCGGCTGCCAAAAGAGTTGTTTTGATGAACAATATGAGTGATGTTGTTTTCCAGGGCAGTCCTCTGCGTCCATCTTGATTGCTTTTAAACTAAGAGGACAAAGTTCATACTGTGAAGACACATGCTGTATACCGTAAATTATAATGTGACTTTCTGGGGAGCCGAGCAGCCACGACCCTAGTATTTCTACATGGAATTAACATTTAGAGATTACACACATGACGCGTGTTCTGGTGAAACTGTATAAAAAGTTGTAAGTACCACAAACATGCCCACAGCGCAGCCAGATGAACCAAGTGGGACTTCCTAAACTCCACCCTTCATGATCCAAAAATGTACATTTGAAATGATTTTATCTGTTGTTATTGAGTATTGTTAGATATATAAAAGTGGACTTTGTGACAAGAATCAAGCCAGTTTGCGTTCAAAAGATGAAAACTTGCCAGATGTTTCAAGCCTTTATCGCTAGTTTATCCTGTTCAAACAGCTGAACCATTATGTTTAGCTAACTAATTATTTTTATTGGACTATTTCAACTCTTTATTTATCATTTTATTGTTCATATATTAATATCATCATGCCTATCCAGTAAGGGATAATGTACAGTGAGCTGGCTTTTATTGCAAAACAAACCCCAACAGGATGATGCAGGACCTGGACATGAAGCTTATTACACTTATTGCATGGCTTCCTGCTAAAGCAATCGATAATTTGACCTAAAATATAGATTTAAAAACACTTTTATTGATTTACTAATGGTTCATTTCGTCAGAACTGTGGCCACAACAGTGCTCTGCTGACATGTCGTCTTTTTAAATCAAATTATTTTTCATTTTCTAAAATTAGCTGAGACAATCTTCCACAATCTTTCCACGCACCTCCTGACAACCTCCTGAAGAACCCCCTGGCGCACGAGTTGCGACAGATTACAGTTCACACTAGACAGAGTTGCAAATAGAGCAGTTTCTTCTCTCCCTACTTGCAAATACCACTACACAAACATTTATGTGTGACACACAGAAGTGCTCACACCCTCAACAACCCTCCCCCCCTTAACGTGCCCCCAAACAGATCTGTGACACCGTGTATCTTGTGTGTTTGTGTGTGTGTGTGTGTGTGTGTTGCTTCATTAAGCATGTATCCAATCAGTCACACACACCGCAGCTCGGCACGCCACGCCGCAGTTTACTCCCGGCCTATAACCCGTCTGTCAGTCAAACGGCTGGAGTTCATTAGAGACACTGAGAGCCGCTGACAACTCCCCACGGATCTGACCTGTGTATACAAACGCAGGTGATCTGACCCTCCAGGAGGATATCACCACGTAAACAAAGATACTGTGTCACTTGAGAGGAGGGGGAAAAAAAAAGAGCGAAACCTCAGAAATCCATAAAAACAGCCTGTGGGATGCACGAGGTTTATACAGAGAGGGAAAATTGAAGAGAAAACAGTGCTTTGCTGTTTCTGGTACAGGTTAATAAAACAGTAGTGCATAAATTGTGCCTGATGGCTAGTTATCTGATTGTATGTGTGGCTAAAGAGACATTTAGATCCAAATAGATCCCATTCATGGTTGTAGAAGCCAAGGTGCTGCAAATATATCACGAGTATGCTACATCGAAGGTTAAGGATGTGGTTTCTTATTATGCCACACACCAGATAACTTGAAATTCCAATACAGCATCCACATTCAGACTTAATAAAGCACACAAATGAGCAGTGGCACAAATGTCCTTTTTTAAAGTGAGTGTCATACATACCAGTCTCATCATTTTGTCCAATTAATTAGAGTGGAGACTGCCCCAGAATAGGTTTATCATGGGTAAACACAAGTTAAGGGAAATCTGTTGTGTGGCAAAGAAAGTCTTAGCACTCTATCCTGTTAATAAGATTAGAATGTGAAATATTCATTGGAAACGGCTTAATAATAAATGGCGGGTATTAAAAATTGAATTAATTCAAATTCCATCCATGAATTTTTAAAGGTACATTATTAAGAGTGCACCAACAAGCCATTCCATTGATGTAGTGTTGTAACGCTGAAACTTAAGTCCCACCTACCGCTCATCCATTCATTTCCCACATGCTCAACAAAAGTCTTTAGGAAAGACTAACGGGCCAGTTTGACAGCAAGGTGAAGTAAAGCGCCCCCGCCCCCCTCCTGCCTCCCTCCATTTAGCATTAGCACTCACATCTCCGTGTAAACTGATTGCTGACAGGAGGCGAAAAAACGGGGCCAGGGTCAATAATTTAAGGAACTTGAGGCTAATTTTAATCTATTACCTTGCTATGTGCATACAGTGTGTCAAAGGTAAGGCCGCAGAGGGATCTGTCATGTGATTCATACTCCGAGGAGAGAATTAGTTTCATGACACATCATAATTTAAGACATTTTAAGGAACTCAGCATGACTTTGCCAGGCTGATGGAGGGAGGGGAGGCAGGGGAGAGTGAGGGGAGATGAAGAACGAGAGGGATATTAAATTATGGAGCACCTTAACAGAGCAATCTGTCTTAGAGAGACATGATTGCCTTACCGCTGTGGATTGATGATAATCTGTTTGTAAGGGGCCTTGTAAAGGCTACAAGGGCTGTAATGTGTGGGAGCTCTGGCTCAGGCCAAAACACACCAGTGGATGTCTCACCCTAAAATAAAGGGTACAATTCAGTACCATTAAATGATAAGGAGTATTTTATAAGGAGCATATAAGGTAATGGTAGCCTCAGGTATAGTTACTAAAGGTAAGTAATGGTATTATTAATCATTATAACTCATTAATTAATACTTTATAGGTCAGTGACAACATAATAATGACTTATTGTTTGCTTAAAAAGCCAATAAACTCAATGTTTGTAATGATTGACATTATTACTGATCTATAACACATTAATAAATCATTTATTAACATGAATGAAACAAGCAGGTTGTAGATCAGTTTTAATTCACTGATGAGAAGCTATTAGGGCACCAGAAAAGTTTTAATAAACGTTTAATAAAGCTTATTTAACATTAACTGTAACGTTAATAAGTCATGAATTAAAAGCACTCTCTAGGCAGCCATGAAGATGAGTCAAAGAGGTGTAGAGGAGGGTAAACATCAGCCACAGGGATCTTTCACAATAATGGCAAATTCAGTTCTTATCAATGGCTTATTACAGGTTTGTTAACACAAATAAAAAGAAGCTACCGACCATGTTTTAAACTATATATAAAGTATGACTTATAATGGAGGTCTGGATCATGAAAACATTCAACTAAAAGTTACCTGATTCATTGTCTGACTGTGTTGTTTTTTTTTTCTGACTTTTTTTTAGTCCACCCCTTCTGAATTCCCAGCATTAGAGTGTGGCGTCTCTCACCCGAAGCACATTTAAAGTTACTCTCTAACAGGTAAGGTCAAGCACCCTTTTTCCTTTCCTCCCATTTCCCTCAGTCTTTCTATTCACCGCAGTCACACAGGCTTTGTCTCGCCCGTGCTCATGCCTTGAAGCTTGGGCTGGAGTGGAGAATAGTAAACTAGCCTATCGCTGCCAGGGCTTACTTCAGAGAGCAGGAAGGCTTTGGCTGTCATAGGTTCTCAGGATCAGAGCTGAGAGCGGGGACACTTCATTTGCCGGTGCTGAGGAGGAGAGGAAGGTGGAGGAGGAGGAGGGAGGCAGGGATGTGGTGGCGGAGGGGTGTATGTGCCAGGGTCAAGTGCTGTGGAAAAAGCTAGGCAGTTATCCAATAGAGCTTTGCTCTCCTCTCTGCTCTCTGTTAGTGTCTTATGCAGCCCACTCTGTCCCGAGGCTTTCTCGGCTTTGCCCATTCTGTTATGGCAAGGGCATCCCGGATCAGCATTTGAAAGGCATTATAACTGGGAGAACTGGCGCTGGTCTGTTAAACCTGCAATGCATCAGCAATTCATGAGGTATAGGAGTCTGTTCCGAGAAAGCAAAGCATGTGGATCAGATGCCTTTGTGTGATTTTTCTTGTGGAAATGAACAGAGATAGCTGTTTTCGATATCGAGTGGCACCGGGCGCGTGTTTAAAAAAAGGTGGCTCTGAATCGGACAAATGCGAGGGAATCGAAAGAAAGCTCGCCTCTCACGCGCGACGTGATTGCCTGCGCTCTCCCTTTCTCGCACGCTTCCTCGTTTCTAAAACAGAAGGTGCCATAATATTGTGCTGAACAGATGCTGCAAACACAGAAACGTTTTACACTTTCAGGTAATGTGTTAGCGAGCTGAGAAAGTGCACACTCGCTGTTGCGTGAGATGAAAATCTAATCCATGAAAAGGAGTTATGGGGAAGGGAAGTGAACAAGGGAAAAGTGATTCCTCTTGCCTTTCTTTGTTTGAATCTCTGAGTAAATGTAGAGTGGGTAAGTGGATTCACACTCTCTCCCTATATCCATCCACACACCTGCTATGGCAGCCCCTAGTGGAAGTGATTGACATTGCAGAATTGTCTCTGTGAACTAAACCGGCCTGCTTGACAGGCATATAGGAGCTAATCCTCACCACCCCTCACACAAGCTATTTGTCAGATCCCACTTTCCATACTGACTGGCTTGACCCCCTTGCACACACAGATCTGAGCCTGGAAATAGGAGCTGAAGGGAGAGAAAAAAAAAAAAGTGCAAAAGAAGGAGGATAAAGAGGAGAGGGGAGATCAGAGAGAGGAGAAGTGAAACAGGGCAGAGAGGAGGAGGAAGGAAAGTATTATCAGTGGGAAGGACGGTAGGGGGGAAGGGGATAACACATAACGCCTCACTGAGCCATACAGAGGCAGAAGATGTGGTCATCTGACAAACTGGAAGCCCACCCATCTGCCACCTACAAGCCAGTCTGACATTACCACCGTCAGGTGCCAAATGCCGATAAAATTCGTCTTTGGTGGATAAGATGCATCAAAGTCACCTGTCAAAGATACCTGTAACTTTTTGAGGTATTAACATTTGACTGCCCCAGTTAGCCTCTACTTTGGGATTAGCTTGTTGTTTGTCCCTACTGGATGCTGTAAAATCTATCTGACAGTGAGCCAACAGCATCAAGGGGAAACAAAAGGCTCTGAATGCTCGCCAGTTATCATACTCTATATATGACACAGCAGCAGCATCTAGGCATCAAAATCTCTGCTGCCTTCTTGGCCATTAGGCAAATGCAAGTTGAGACATTATTCCCATGCGGTGACTGACTTGATGATTAATTACAGACTAGAGCCACCGTATAACTAAGTTTAAGATTAAAATCTAAATTTGCTGTTGTCACTGTACTTAATGTTTAACACAGCACGTTCATTTTGGGCAATGCCTTCAAGTTTAGCAACTTCTTACCACCTGATCAGAGGTCAGAGGTCACTTATGACTATTTGGGAAATACATTTTACTGCTAAGAGTTTGATGAGACTGATAACACTCTCATATCCGTACACTAGCTGTGGAGCTAGAGCTGTGAGTGAGTTAGCTTTACTGGAAGTAGAGGGAAACAGCTATTATGGATCTGTCCGAATCTCAAATGTAAAATGACCAGTACCTCTAAAGCTCATTAATTAACATGTTGTATATTGTTTGTTTAATCCAGGGCTGTTCAACCCAAGTCCTGGAGGACCGGAGCCCTGCAGCTCTGTGCTCCTCTGTGGTACTTAATGAGCTCTTCCTATCCAGGATCTACCTGAGACCAGTGTAGTCTATTAACTACTAGGAAGGAAGAAAAGCCTGCAGGGCTCCAGCTCTCAAGGATTGGAATTGAACTGCTCTGGTTTAATCCGTGCGCAATCAAAATGTAAACAATAATAAGTTTTGGTTTCCTAAAAATGTCCATGAATCACAAAGTTTCATTGTTTGTTTTTAAAGTATCATTTCCTTCATCACCATTTCCATAATGCAGGGCTCTTCCTTTTCAATTTAACCGATTCCACGAGTCGAGACTTTCATCACCTGCATTACAAACACTGTCATCTTTCATCATCACCACCACCTGCATCACCATGATTACCGGAAGCATCACATGAACCATCATCATCAAAACTCCATCACAAATCCAAACGTCCAGCCACGGAGGAGCGTTCACCCGCACTGGCTTCGCAACATCAACGTGACGAAGGTCAAAACTTCAATGTCAAGTGTGCGTCTTGGGGTTTCACGAGAACAGACTGCATACCCGGTAGAAATCCCCGTACTTATTCCCAACAAGCTCACGCTCCCTGCTCCCCTATCCCTAAGGAGCATTCCAGGAATCTGCTATGTTTTTAATTAGCTTAATCTAGAGGAAGGATTTAAATCTAGGGTTGTAGCTTTCCATAAGCAACAGCAAACAATCCAGTTGGGGACGGGTAGAGAGACAGACAGAAGGTCCCTTTGAAATATATTAATAATGATAGTGAATAGACCAACTGCACAAGGGACATACATTCTATGGTAAGTTGGAATTCTTACATTTTTCATTAAATCAAACTCAGTTTTCGAAAATGATCCGCACTTTTTTTTCCAGTTATGGCTGTTAAAGCCATTAAATATGTTTACCTCTGTATTTATATTATTTGTCATCGTTAGTGGCGGAGTCCGCCATTTCCATGCTGAATTGAAGTTACCTACCCATGCACAAGACATTCACAGGATACAGTGCTGCAAACCAAAGCAAACCAAACCTGTTCCACTGATGCGGCCTCACATTAAAGTGGTGAAAAACATGTGGTTGTTATCATTGTGAAGCAGCCAAAGGAAATGTATTTTTCACTGCTGTTAATGCCAGCTGCCACAGACGGCAAGAAAACAGCATTTTTGTTGTAAATAAAAGTAGAGTAACATCAGTTAGTGGTTCCTGATGGAGGAAATGGAGTTTTAATCATTAATGTATTTGTAGGCAACAAGATTTATACCATCCACTGGTAAATAAATCAACATCTGTTGATTTCCGAGTAGTTTGCTTTACTTAGTTGGTTTCTTTGGCTCTTACTTAAAGTGCATGGATGTGTCAGGTGATTTTACTGAGCCATTCTTCTCTTAAAATTGGACAGGCAACGCTTCCCTCCTTTCAGCAGAGAGTGGCTTATTACCAAACTCATAAAGCCCCCTTGTTTTTTCTGGATTCTTTTATTTATTTATTTATTTAGTGTGTGTGAGGAGGCGGAGGGCAGGAGGGGGGGGACAATTACTTGGAGACATTTTCTTGATTAAAACTCTGTTTTGGAAGAGAAGGTGGGATAAAGAAAATTGCAAACAGCTTAGTTCACTCTCTTTTTTTTTTAAAACAAGGAGGTGTGTTTGATAGCTTGCATTTCCTCTGAAATCAATGTTAATCTCAGTTGCCTTTTTTGAATTCAAGTGGGCTGTGCGTCTGATAAAAATAAGTAATCTGCGTCTTTATGAGAGTGCAGATTTGGAATATTATAGACATACAGGATGTACTTACAAAGTCCAAATTAACAACAGAGGCAATTGTTTAAGAGCATTGCGCGACTTGAATGAAGTGGTTTGAAATGGCTTCTGTTATCTTCAAACTCTTCAGGTAGATTAAACAGCCCAGGGGGAAAGGCTTCCTATGTGTTAATGCTGATGCTGTACGGCTTTTATCGCATAAAGAAAACGAGACCAGAAATATGCAGTATGAGCACGCATTAGGCAGGTGCAGGAGAAATCAAGCATGCACTTAAATGATCAAGGGATGGACAACTGCTGATTTACAGAAGGCTTATAGTTTTAGATCTTTGCGTACTGTAGCACAGGAATTAGTTCAACATAAATATACTTTTACCTAATCAAACATTAAATCATGGAAAATATTGAAAATGAACACAAACAGGAACCTCTAACATGATCTGTATGAAGTTGTAGCATAATGTAGTTACAACATATTATTAAGTGCCATATGGATTGTGTGGGGTTGTACAATTCTTTTTGTATTTGTTCTCGCATAGTCTGTCCACTATGCTATTAAACACAATATTACCTGTCTTTATTATGATGAAAGGAAGTCTTTGGCTATATCATAGCTCTTAAATTAAATACAAAGAGTAATACATGGCATCAAAAATACATAACATCAGTCAATACACTGTATTTTTCCAAGTGAGTAATTAGCCTCATGTTACGTTGGCCTGAACTTCAGTTAGAGAAGTTTGTCTTGGCAACTCTTGACAACAACAATAGTGTTGTGAGCCACACTGTATTATAACAAAGCTGGTAAACCTTAAAATCTTCATAACATCAAACTCGTTATTATGTAATTATGCAATTATCTGTAGTAGTTTTTATTCTTCAATCCCTGGCAGGATTGAAGTTGCCCTGTCAGGTAGCAGGGATTGACAGGGATTAAGGGATGCATAAATTCCAGCATGACTGTTATGCTGTATATTTTTATCAGTTATTTCAGCCTCATAGTTTACTTTTAACTCTCCAAAAGCCATTACAGGACTTTATTAAGTTAATGCAAATGCAAACTGAACATTGTCTGCTGCTGCCACTCTCTACAAACCAATCAGGACCAAAATCATAAAGACTCTGACTTTAAGAATACTTGAAGAGATGTTACTATCAGTCTGGATTGCAGTTTCCACTTGGTGCATTCTAATACACTATGAAAGGCGTGACAAACAAAACCACAGTCTTTTTTTTTCTAATTAAACTGTGCTTGCTAATTTGGTAACTTTTTGTAGTTGGTAAAATGATGTTCTCATTAGAAATAAACTGCATTGCACTTTGGTTGGGAGAGGCTCTAGTTTTCTGGTTTCTCAGCAGGGTTATTTCTGCAAATCCCAGTTAATGAAATGCATTGTTCTCACCTTTCTTAATGAGCCAAACAGTTGTTTCAGTTAATGTTGCAGGCTCTAGATGAAAAATGCTCTAAATACACTTAGTGAGAATGTGTCCTAGGTGTCGACATATGGTGGGCCTCTAAACTTACACCGTGACTCACCTTCCATCACAAAGCGAGCATCAACATCTGGCAAAAGATTTTAGGGTGGCTCAGAAACGTTGTGGGGAGGCTCAGGAGGCAGCCATCTTTACACAGGTTGTCCATTAATGGCAACAAAAGCAAATGGAGTCTGATGCCTGCTGGATTTAGGCAGGATGGCAACCAACAAAAAAAACAATCACTGCTGTTAATAGCCATTTGTTTTAATCCACTGTGTGTGCTGAGTACATTCAGATGACAACGCCACAGCACATGAACGCAAAGTTCATAATGAACGCGAGTGATGCAGAGAGAGCAAGAAATAGGCAGGTGCAAATACGAGCCCTGTTTCATGCCTCCTCACTAACAAGCACATCATTTTCAAAAGTGCACAATGGTGTCAAGTCGCCTGGGATGATCCCCCCTTCAACGAGTGCCGGGATTACTGTAAGCTGATTTTCCATAATTTACCCTCACCAACTGGAAAAGCACAATCCGGATTCGCCTTTTAACTCCCTCTCCTTATCTTGTTCCCCTCACGTCATTGTTGTCCTAAGAACAAATATGAGTTATGTCTGTGAGCCTCAAGCTGTAAATGGGTTAGTTTTGAAGTTGGTAAATTTGCATTGTAGGTCAAATCCATGTATTAGGGACGCGGTTGATGCTCTAATAGGATGCAGTTTTTTGTCTTTCTTTTTTGTGGTGTTGGCTTTTTAGGAATGACACACTGTAACTGTACATCATTTCCATATATTTCACCCCCTGTTTAACATCTTTAAGAGGACAACCTGCGATCCCTATTATTTTCTTGCTGAGTGGATTCTCCTCTGTATCCAGACCGATCTCACAATTGCGCTAACAAGACAGGTAACACCACTCTTTTTTTTGGGGGGGGGGGGACTTGTATGATGAACATTGAGCGGCAATCCCACACATTCACAAACAACTTCCTGCAGACAGTGTTGTGCCGAAAAATACAATACTTTCTGTAAATGCTGAGCTCCACATTGTTCCAGCTACTCCTAACACTTTGTCTGAAGGACAATAACATGGTGTCAGAAAAAGAAAAGTTACTTCCAGTTCTACAATAGCTCTGTTGAGTCCACATTACAGTCACTATGTGGAGGTAACCTAAACTGGATGAGACTGCCGGTTCAAGCTTGTTTACTTACCACCACATACAGATAGTGATGACATTTATAACCACACTAGCAGCATGGCTTAATGGATGCCAGTGTCAGTCTGTCCATTACTTGACTAATCTTTTCATTTATTACCAAATACCTGCAAAACTAATGCCATTCCCATACCTGGGAAGCTGTAGGTGCTAATTAGCAGATTTTAGCATGCTCACATGCTAAACCAAGTTGGTGAAATGAGTTAGCATCGAGCTCAAAGCAGCACTGTACCGAGGTACAGCCTCACAGAGCTGCTGGTTGTAGGCTCATATTCCTGTTTCTTTGTCGGGACAGTTGAAGATAAAATATCAAATTAGCTCTCTTATCCCTTGTTGTGTATCAGAGAGAAAGTCAATACACTCATTGGTTTACAAAGTAACCATATTTGCTGCTAACGGAGGACACGTTAAATCATCAAATTCTGGCAGAAAGTTTGACATGATATTTTCTCCCAAACACAGACAGAAAAAGAAATTGGCATGAAGACCAGCCAGGCCCCAGAGCAAATAGTGGAGGTTGGCTGACGGTGTAGACTGCATCACCTTCCAGCATTTGTTATTGTTCCTTATTACTGCCCATATTTTTCATTGGCTCGCTCCAAGCTGTCTGTATCTCTCTTTTCTTCCCCTCACCGTGTTAGGCATTGTTATGTGAATGGGTTGCATCAAGGTTCAGCTTAGCTTTGGTCAGTTTCCCAGATTGCACAGTTGAAAAAGAAGGTAGAGAAACGAATCAATGCGCTGTTAAATCATGCATGGATGAAAGATATTTTGTAATAAATTTATGAAACTGTGAGTGCTGACAAAACATTTCCAGGCGAACTGGTTGGTGCTTTTTCAGCTTTGTTCAATTTACCATCATGCTCTACTCACTATTGACCAGTGAAACATAGGTAAAATGAACTGGTTCACCTAATGTAATTTTCATCCAGCAAGGCATAATTTTGTCTTCCTTGGCTTTTTCTATCCACTGTATGTGCTTAGCTGCTCATGCTGTGTCAGCTATACTCCACTACCTTCCTCTGTGCTCGTATTAGTCTGATCTTAACCAATGGAAACATCTAGAGTAGAATTCAATTGAGGCAGCCAATCAGCCAATTACACCAACTTGTCCTTAGGAGGACGCTGTTGGTACGATGCAATCTTTACTGACCACCAACTGATGAAGTGGGGAAATAAGCCGTCATACATTTGCAGTGCCAGCAGTTATTCTAGCATTAGATCAATCGTTGAATGATTGCTTTGTTTTAGAGGGAAACAAAAGCATCTTGTTCCATTTATAACTCCCAGTAGAGGGGCTGGTTCTGAGTGCATGCTGCAGCAGGAAAATGTTTTTTTTTTATTTTATTTCATATAGATACCAACAGTGCTATTAGTTTGGAATAATATGGACACCTGAATATGTTTTGCAATGGAAATAGGTCTAATTGTTCGTATTCATCTCCAAGTAATAACTTGAAAAGAGGGGCAGGCCAGCTGAGGGTATTTTATTTTTTGCATATGCCAAATTTAATTGAATTCTTCCACTTTATTCCAGTTTAATTATCTATTTATTTGCAATAAATTAAAAAGGTCAAATAGATCCATCATAAAGAAGGCTTTTTTGCTACGGATTATAAAAAGCGTATTTGCCATATATGGAGGACAGCGGTTCATCATCTGTTCCTCTACAGTTAAAGCTACAATAAAAGACTTGTTGTTCCACGGAGCGGAAAGTTGTGAACACATAACTGGCATTGACCCCACATCTTTGAATTTAATAGTGGCAGCAAACAGCTGCTTATTTAAACATCCAGCAGTTGTACAGCAACATAATGATTCGTTTGGCACCATATGTCTGGCCATCAGAAGTGTGTACAGTAAGTAGCTCTCTACAAGCTCTGTTTTTGGTCTCTACCAACTTAGTTACTAAGTTTTTCTCGCTGACAGAAGGTTTCACACTGCCTGTTGTGGCTGAAACTGATGCTATGAGAGCTATGGGAGCGAACCACAGTTAAAAAGTTGAAGAGAGCTGCAGAATCAGGTGACAATTTCCGTAGGCTCATGACTATGAATGACCCCTTTCACATTGCATTCACATTGTCATTTGATACATTGTCATAAAAAATTGATTACAGCTACTGTAACTAAACATTTAGTTTCATCTCGTAAGTGAAGGAGGAGTGTCCCTTATTGTATTAGTTTCTGAATATGGCTCAAACTTCGACTTGACTGCCACAAGGTTACAAACACCAACAACAACAGAACGGTGCATACATCAATTAAAGTTGTAACAGGACAGCTTTGCTCCAATGCCATTAATTGCCAGTAAAGTCCGGGGGAGAGCATGTAATTGGCATTTAACGCTATTGATAGCAGCATGTGTTGGTATTTAGCTGTCGGGCCACAGAAGGGCCATGCGGAGTCAAAAATTGTCGGGGTGGTGGTGAGCCAAATCCTGCAGGAGCTGAGGCATGGCTCAGTGTGATTAGACAGGGTTCTCATCTCAGTGCCAAGCATAGAGGACAGCAAGGTCAGACGTGTTGCACCAAATGAACAGACTTGGACAGGGATGCTGCACAAATGGATGTATGTGCTAATGTAAATACACTCACAGACACAGACTTGTCTGTGTTCAGACTGTCAAGAAGGTCTGGCAGGGTGCTTCTTTGTTGCTCTTACCTGTGTACAATTGATTTTATTTTCTATATAATTGGGTGATCATTTATTTCTTGACAGCTACCTTCGGTTTTTAGCCATACCTGCCCCCAGCCATCTGGTAATCAAACACAGGTGCAATTTAGAGGCATATGTTATGTTGGGTTCATATGACTGTGTACAGTGCATTCCAAAAAGCTGGATGAATAATGCATTAACATGCTAATGTAAGCACCTATTAGCCCTGGACACAATTACTGCCAGGAAAGAGAGAGAAAAGGGCAGATGGAGGGAGATTTGGGAGATGACTGACTTCCCAGAATGACTTCTGAACTATTGAAATTTCTTTTCCCCAATTGGATAAAAATGCTGAATCCATAATGAAATAAAAGCAAGGGTGAAAAACAGGCCACTTCTTTTTCTCCATAAGTGGCGACACACAGCAGAAAGACTAAGAGCAGTGGAAGTTGATTTGCTGCCAGGGCGCTTTTGGGGAAATCGATACAGAAAATGTAAACGACCCATTTCTATTCCCCCAAACTGCCACTGATGTGAATATTTATTTATATGAAAGTCGTGTAATTAGATTTTCAAAGTCAAATATATTGTATTGTTAAGGTCACGTCACTACCCAAGGGAGATTACAAGTTGGGTACATTTTTATGAGCATACCCAAGTGCTGCGTTGAAGTCAGCAAGCTTGAGCCCAGTAAATTGAATTAAAAGTGAGACGCCTGTGCTGTTATTTAGAAATGATGAAAGCTGGTGATACACAAGGCAGCCCATGCCAAGGCCTAGATATGAGGCCTAGACCCAATTTGAGCATTATCATGTTTTTTTCTCCTCACATGGTGCTAGAAAGGCAGTTGGCATGCCTTTGCTAACTCTGTTTCTTTGACTTCATTCCATTTATTTTCATTTGTAAATGTCTCCAGCATTTCCGTCTAGATCAGAAACTGTCTGTCCATTTTTTTTTGTTACAAGAGAGATCGTGCAGTGCGTGCCTCGCCTCACAATCGGAGGGGTTCACCTTTTCAAGTACTTTAGAAATGCATTTTGGCTTTTCAGGAATGCGCCACGCTGGGCGCTCCCCAAAAACACAGCAGGTAGCTACTGGCTTGACAAAGCTCTTTATTACTTATGCCAATAATAAGCTGCCCATTCCACTATTACAACAGGTTTGAGGCTGACAGTTAAGGTACCTGTTGGAAGTGAAACAAATATTTAGTTGCGCAATGTGTAACAGAGGCGTCACGCGTTGGAGTTCACTCTCAGTTAGTGACAGGAACTGCAGCAAACACAGTGAACAAAGTTGGGTAGAGAAAGAGTTCACAACCATGCAAGCAGCACTGTGAGGCTTAAGCACTGCTGTGGTTTCACCTGAATTCCAATGTCAGCATGCTAACATGCTCACAATAGCAATACTAGCATATTTAGCAGGTATTAGAAATATCATCATCTTTGTTGAGTGTGTTAGCGTGCATTTGCTAATTGGCACTATACATAACATACAGCTGAGACTAATGGAATGTGGTTAGTCATTAATTTTGTGGGTACTTAGTCATTAGCCAAGCATATTTATATATATATATATATATGTACACACACACATACACACACACACACACACTCACACACTCACACATATATATATATGTTATTTTCATACCAGCCACCTAATATAAAGCTGCAAATCAATTGCTTTTGTCAGAGCTCTTTTAACTTACTTCCTTTTCCTCACCCTTTTAGGTGAGCAAGTAGTCATATTGCCGATGTTACAAGACACAGATTCATTGCTGTAATCTTGCCCATCAAGGCTAAGGAATCTCCAGCTCTTGAGAATATGAGAGCGTGTACAAAAATCTAAAATCAAAGAAGAAATAAAGCCAGCAAGATGAAAGAGGAGAAGCTGAAAGCCCTGCCTGATGAGTGTGCGCCTGCTTTCTCTCCTTGTCTTTTCACTTTCACTATTTTTGCCTGAAAAGAGAAGGAAAAAATTGTGATTGCCACCTATGAAAGTATAAAGTACAACTTCCCTACGTTCCAGTAAATGTGGCGACTAAAGCTGGGGTCATGCAGAGACGTGATCAATGACTGGGGAGATGGAAGGCGTCACAGAACCTAATTGAATTGGGGCTCACCGGAAACCTTCTGGGTTCACAGTCTTGTGCTTGCTGTGCCCACTCAAGCCTTTGCCCATCACCTCAGAGCAGCACAGGAGACCAGCGCTGGTTGGATTTTCAAGCAAAATAAGCCATAATTTGAAGTCCCAAACGCTGCAGAAAATAAACACAACCTGGTAAAAGTTTTTCATACCTACATATCTATCTGCATCACACCCAGACCTGTGATCGTTGTTTGCCACAACATTGTCCTCTCCTGCCTTTCCCCCCTTTAAACCTCCAGATTACTGCAGTTCTCTGAGTTCCCTGTATTCCTCCAGTTCATCTTCTTAGTGTGGAGCTCTCTGTTGGAGAAAGAGGGCTTGTAGATCCCTGCAAACATTAACCTTTTATGTGCCTTTGAAGGCTGTGGCTGCAGTTTAAATCAGATCTCTGATGCCTGCTGATCTTCGAAATTAAAATTTTTTATATTACAACTTGCAACATCAACAACAGCTGGGTTCATAAAAGTGTGAATTGTTGTCTATTAAGGTACCTAAACTCAGCAAACACGAAGATGTTAAACCAGAATTGATTCATTTCTTCTTTTCTGTTCTGATGTGATAGTTTACTTCAGGCTCATGTGTATTGCATTGTGCCTTTGTTTGCCTCTCTTTCCCATTCTGCATTTCACATCAGTTTCTCTGGGACCTATGTTCAGTACATTGTGTGCCTCAAATAGTCATGGTTTTAGGTAGAAAACATAGAGACGCCTTGTCACAGATGGCACATTTGTGCTGATAGCTGCAACCCCTGTGGTCTGCAGTCATGGTTTGCAGTTGCAGGGGAAGTGATTGTGTAGTGTATGAATAAAAGCTCCTCCTAATCTTCCATCCAATCTGCAGAAAATCAAGATCAGAGCCACTGAACCAAATCTTTGTTTTCTCTGCTCCCCTCAGTGCTCCTGAGGAGCGGAGCTGTCAGCGACGAACACAGAGACGGGGTGAAAAAGAGAGAAGCGAGGGAGGGAGAGGAACACTGAGGGAGAGGCGTGCAGGGAAAACAGGGGGAAGAAAGTGGGAGAGAGCGAAGATGGGCGAAGCATCACACTGTGAGTGCTGTCTAAGGATGTTTATGAAGCCAGAGAAATGACCAGCGAGGAAGCTCTTAGAGAACGGTGAGAGAAATGAGCAGGAGGTAAGCGGGGAAGATAAGAACGAGAATTAAGAGAATCCACTACAGCCAGATGGTGCCACTGGGCAGGAAATGGTGTCATCTGTGCTCCGTTGCGCTTTTGCTGTGATTAAAAAAACGAGGCAAAGATGCATATGCAGGCATGATAAACAATGTGCGTTAAACAGCAAATCCTCTGCTGAGGCGGGTGCCAAAAATTAGCTGACGCCCATGAAATGGAACAAATGAGCTAGAAAGGCAAATTGAATGCTCATCCTGGACACGAGCAGTCCAGCTGAGCGGCAAAACTAAACTTTCCTGCTCATCAGTAAGCTATGTCGTGCATTTATCATTATTTGAGCATGCTTCCAGGCCGGCAGATTGTAAATAGAATGGCAGCTGTGTCATGATAAGTCAGGTAATCTGGAGCTAGTCAGTAACCTTGACTTTGTTGTTTTCTCCACAAAACAATTAGAAGGTGTTGCAAGGCTATATTGGCTGGGATTTGATTTATCCCATATCGTATTACCTATTTATTGCTACAGGATGCAACTTTTTTCCTTGAGGCAAGAGCTGGTTTAATCACCTTCCGTTGCCTTAGTTGGCCCAAGTTCTGCCCAAACAGCTGTCACTCATCCTGAAGAGTTTTCTGTTGTAGTCTTAACCTAGCATCTATAAGCAAGACAGTATGGGGAGAAGAAGCAGTGGATGTTATCTGCTACATGTGCAGGTTTTCCTGTATATTTATTACCTACTGCTGCCCTTCATTGCTGCTGTGACTGTGACGTCAAACTGCCTGTTACTCACAGCTCGGCTCATTGCTTCAATTATTCATCATTGAAAGGCAAAATAATACATTAACAATATCTCATGTTAATGCTGCGTATTTGTTATTTGATTTGAGCTTAAATGCAGCAAGCTAATGTAGATATAACTTCACCAACTGTTATACATGATCTTTTGCCAAAATGAAGCGTTTCAAACTAAAAATAACAGAAGAAACATGCCAGACAATACGCACATTCAGCCTGTGAGACTTTCAGCTTTGAATGAAAAAAATAAGCACCGTGCTTTCTCCCTAACGATGAGATGCAGTGTTAAACCAAAAATTACATGAGGTGTATTTGCTGTAGGAGAGAACTTTGGTGCGCTGCACCATTGCAGAGATAAACAACTGGCCAGTGGCTACGCTTTTCTCACCTCCTAAAGACAAAAAAGGAATCTCTAAAGTTTGTCATTTGAATCTGCACTGCTTGCTGTTTTCTTTTCCCCTCTGTTTCTATTTGCCCAAATCGGACTTTCATGAATAGTGACAGCCTCTGTGCTCAAGTAGAGGCGTCCTGCTGGCTAAGAATGGCTATTTTTTTCCCACTCACCTCAGTGGTTCACAACTACAGAGCCACTAACTCAATTTCATTCCTGGAACCCAGCAGATTTACACACATTCACTGCACCTGCAGAGCTGGATGTATACCTCCAGATTAACAAGTGAACACATTTTCATTTCCTGTGCCTCTAAACTGAGATTATTGTGTAATTTGCAAATACATGCACATTGAGCGTTAATCCAAATAAATTAAGATTTTGGTATTTTGGCCATCGCCATCTTGGTTTCGGAACCAGAGTTGATGTTAATTCTGCAAAGAACCCCACGTCTGATTGGTTAGGTTTAGGCATAATCCGCCTCTGATTGGGTAGTTACATGGTGCTCCTGCCATAAAGTATACACTGTTTTATTTTCTATTTTCCTCTAAATGGGACCATAAATTACAAAAGGAGCATCGTGCTGTGTTGAAGAAGACTAAAAAAACTAGCGACTGAGGCCATAAACTCATTAGGAAAGTGTTTACTAAGTTAACAAATCAAATAAGAAGTATATTCATTTTCTCAAAGACTTCGTTTTGCAACTAGTGTAGTCGCCCCTTGCTGGCCATTAGAAAGAATGCAGGTTTAAGGCGCTTCTGCATTCGCATCGCTTTTCACACTTGGAAGCTACATCCACTTCTTTTACGCGGTCAATGGGTGTGGCCACATGTGACCTCTGCTAATAGAGGTCTAATCTACAGTATTATTACTATTAGTGAATGTATAGTCCTTCTATCTGCCCGTCTTCATCATGCTTCTGCAACATTTAATCCTCGTTTCTCTTTCTGTATCTCTGCAAGGCTGAAACACTCAAGAGTCACTGGAAAAAAAAGATAAGCATGCAAAATAATAATGGTGTGCCTTGGCACGCAAGCACACTAATTAAATGGCGCAATGCAGTGGTCATTTGATGATATGCCACATATCACAGCAAAACGGTGATGAGATGATGATTTAATGTATGTGTTTGGTCTGCATGCTCTTTTAATTGCCCTGCTAGACATTAGAAAAGTTATCGAATTGAATAGAGCAGAGAGTTTGAAATTTAGCAAGCCTAATAGACACAGACAATGTAGCCAGAGTCAAGGCTGAAGACTTGCATTCAACAGGCAGTGAGAAAGAGGATTGGATATATCTACACTGTCCCTTTTTTGTTTTGTGCTCTCATGTTAATACTGAGAACTTAAAAGTCAGATCCATGAAAGCATCTCTTTCTGCCCTGTAGTGGTCAAAAATCACTCAATATCAGCTTTAAATATCATACCAACCACATTAAACCTACGTTTCTTAACACTTATACACACAAACTTAGTTCAGCCTGATCAGAATGCCCATATAACATGAATTGTAATAATTTGGCTGATCACAGTTGCACACACACTTTCAATCAGACTCTATTCAGCACTCCATAATCACTTCTATCATTTACACAAAGCCTCCTCTATCCAGCCGAGTGCTTAGTAAAGCGTGGTCTATGTGCAAATGCTTGTGTAAAGTAGCCTCAATGGCTGTCATGCCTTATTGTATACAGCGGTTACAAACAGATTACCTGCATTTGTATTCCAAGCCTGCAGCTAAACAGGTCCAGAGAATATTTTGCCCTCTTTGGTGTCTTATCTGTAACATAGACGAAGCCAGCACAGCTCTGGGACAGGAACCATTTCCACCACAAAGAGCAACAGACTCGCCTTTACCAACTGTGTTTTTCTTCTCTTTTGTGTGTGCGGGCGTGCTTGTGTGTTCTGAACAGGAGTTAAATGGGTTGTAGAGTGCAAACAATGTGCAAGTGTGTGTCCTACAGGGAGTTTAATGGTTCGTGGAACAAGACCACTGACTATGTTTGTGTCTGTGTGCGTGTGTGTGTGTGTGTGTGTGTGGTGCGTACTCATGCGGGCGTGCGTGTTGCTGTTGACAGATGCGTTTTTCTGCTGACAGCCGTGATCAACGGTGAGCACCCCTGGCTTGGCACCAAGCTATTACTTAATTCATTGACATTTTGTGTAATTGCCTCGGGGCAGTTTGCAGAGGAGGTACGGGGTTCTAATGGGATTAGATTAGAGAAATACAATTACCATTTCACATATAAAGGGAATAATCTTTGAGCTCCGCCACAAGACTGCGGGAGGAGGAGGGATGTGAGCTATGTGCATGTATATCTATATGGGTATATATTAAATAATTAGTCAGAATAGGAAGAAGAAAATCTCTTTTTTTTTTTGTCTATTTCTGCAGACTCGCATGCTTTCACAATGTATGTGTAGAAGTGAGTGAAAGTGGCTTTGGGCTTTTCTTCCCCCCTTTCTCTTCCCTGGGTTTATCGTGGTGGCTTGCCATGGCAGCCTCAGAAATGGCCTGTCAGGGCTCTTGGAAATGTCGATGTGCAGATAATGACATGTTGAAAGCCCTGAACCACCAGCTTGTCACCTGCTGGTAATTGGTTCTTCTACCAGTTTATTGTCTCCAGCTGCACTGCTCATCACTGATATTCCTATTTTAGAAACAGAGGAAGAGTGAGAGAGAAAGAGACAGAGATAAATATGAACATTTTCACGTGCGCGTCCGCACACGCGCGCATATGCATACGGCTTGGAGAGGCTGCAGGTGCACAATAGCCAAGCAGTATGTGTGTATTTGCGCTCATTAATGATGATTTGCTACACCAATTCGGGTTGCTAAAGTATACAGTGAAAAAAAAGAGCAGTAGTTTACACATTTACATAGTTGAAGAAAACACATGGGGCACTTTATTTATCTTATCTTGCCAGTGATGTTTCCAACTTTGCGGGTGCTGAGCAAGATAACCCAAGCAATCCTCAAGCTGTTTCAATATTTTAAACCAAAATCAAACGTCTTTGGCATTGAGAAGATTGCATTGAGTCCAGGCTTAGCATCAACACTACTGAAGTTTAATCTGCTGTGAAGGCAGAGCCTCTGTGTCGAGTTTTTTTTTTTTTCTATGGGAGATAGGGGAATCACATGTTACACAGCAGATATTGAGCTTCAGCGCTGGACATTGCCCTCTGGCTGCTATTGCATGGAACATAACTTGCCTTTTGTTACAAAGGAATCATTCCCTCACCACCTGATTCGCATCATTGGCCACGGAAAGCCTCTAGCACATCTCTATCATTTAAAAACCTGTTTGCATTTGCCATTTTTGTTACAAATCCTTAAAGTCATTTTTATATAGTCTGTATAACATCACACATTCAAACTGTGCTAAAATATAGGAGACAAAATGTCATTGCTGTTTGCACCCCATAGTACCATTATCACTAACTGGTAAATACATATGACAAAATGTTATTCACTCCATTCTCAGTCAATTAGTGTAGAGCTTTTACATTTCGTATTTGGAATACATGTAGGGCCCTGCTTCCAGCTTTTGCTGCAACTGCAATCTCACTACTGCTTCAATATTTGAATATATCACTATTAACCAAAAGGTGGATTATAACTTTGAAGTCCTTAAACATACGTTAATTGATTTATTTATACGGTTATAATTTTGTTTGTTTGTCATTTTATCAATCATCATCATCAACAATCATGTTATAAAAACCTATAAAATGCTCTGCTTGAACTAATACATTGTCTCTGATGAGGTTTTTACAACAGCTAACTTGCAAAAGGATGATACTTATCTACACCTGATTTCTCTGGCTAGCAAAGCTAGGGCAAGTGCACGTAATGACATGTAAAGTGTCACCCCTTCCTTGAATGGGATTTTGACATATGAGGCCCTGTCTGACTGAATCTGTTTTGTAAACCTTCCTTGGCACGCTGCAGTTTCAAAGCAGACATGCTCAGCTGTGGTGTTGGCTGCTTATTTTGCTACTGATGTGTCTTGTAGCATATGAAACACACCACATAGAGATGTTGTCAAGGTTCAAACTCGGTTTTCACAGGAATGGGTCTTTAACTCGTCTCTGTTTTGGTCTCCACCGGCTCCTGAAGAGAATATCTGGCTTGTTAGCAGCTAACTTTGTCTGTCTGCTGCTGGGTTGGTAATATGCTGAAGGTTTATCAGAACTTTTTTTTTTTTCCAGCCTGCCGCTGCTGGAAGCGAGGGTCATGCAATTGGGGAGATTAAACAGTGATGTTGAGGGTAATAATGTTGGTGAAAGACGCTGAAGCTCTCAGTAGAGCTAAGGATATCTGCACATTTGAATGATCATTTTCTGTTGGTTCAAAACTATCAGCATCCTCTTTCCCTTTCCACACAGTCATGTGTTTAGAAATGTTGAATTCTGCAGCTTTAAAGTTGAATTTCTTCCAGGGGTGTCAAAATGTCCCAGTTTCATTTAACAAGCTGACCACAGCTGAGGTTGCCCTAATATGCACTTATTTCATTGTGGGTTACACAAATATTGTGCTGCGTCTGAACTAACTCACTAAAACACCAAAGTTACATAATAAAACCTACAGACTGAGGCAGCAACTCCTGTATTCTGCAAGGTAAACTTGCTGTTTTTGCCAGCGGTGTTTGGTGGCCTTATTAATAGAGAGATATAACAGCTGTTTTTGGTTAAACAAAATGGATCTGTCAGGTTTATCTCTGTGGGGAGACTTTCTGTAATGTTGTCAAACACTCTGGATAACAATCTGAGGCTGACATTGGCAAAAACAAGCACTTTGACTGGACGTGCTTTGCGCTCAGTCGCCCCAAAGGATTACGTTGCTGCCATTGCAGTGAATCACAGCTGCTGACTGAGGCGATGTAGTACACCAATTCCAAAACTTTTTATGGCTACTTTTTTTCGTTTTGAATCCAAAATATAAAAAAATAAGGACCAAGTTTAAGAATATGCTTTAAATAGAAATACATAAAACATACTTCAAAGAATTGTATATGTGAATCTCATTATTTTTTGTGTCCTGAAGCAAGGAGTTTCCTCCATGGTCTCTCCCTTCTGTATCAAAACCTTTACTAATTATCAAAAATACCAAACTATAAAACAGTAATGGAATTTTGAACAATGCCAAACCCACTGTCTTATTACATTACACCAAATCTATGGGGTGAGATGGACTCAAATTGCTGCGCCCTTGCCACTTGAGGTCTCAAGTAATAAAGAGATAATATTTCACGTCTAGGTGAAGCTTTGTTTGCGTCTGGGTCAAGCACGTGCGAGAGAACACATTTGCACTTTTCTCGAAGGTCCAGCACAAGAGAGACCTATTCAGATTGGTAACAAGTATAGTCGATATTAAATGTCATTATTGAGCGATTCACACACCACCTTGTCTGCGTCCTCTTTTCACTGAGAAGTGCTTAAGTTTCTCTCATTCATCTTGACCTTGCAGTCAGCATGTGTCTCCATTCAAAGGGCACAGAAGATTATGGCAGTTCAGTGGTTTTGTCAAAGGATGAGCCGGGTGATGATTTATCAGGCACCCTCTATTAATTTTTCAAACACAAATGATGGTCATGAATCATGCTATAAGCTGACCGCCCCCTTCCTGACCAATGTTGACCTTTGCATACATTTTGAACAGCTAATTTGCTAATGCTTCAAAGTTGCGTACATGTTTCACCCCAGTTAACGTGGTGACTTTGATGCATTTTGACTGTTTCGGGGGTTATTTAAGTTTACACGGAAGATATGAATAGTAAAAAAACTCGCCAATGTAGGCATGGTGGATTACAGTGTACACTATGGGGAGATGGTCATTACAGCTTGCCCTCCTTCATGGCTGTAATTTTGTCTATATGACGCTGATGATTGGATGTCTAAACTGTCCTTGACCTTTTGGAGCAAGACAGTGTCATTCCTCTTTAACAAGCATCATAATACCTGTGGTTTGAGAGAAAAGGAATGAAAAAGTCTTGAGGGGGCCAACGGCTTCTCAGAACGGTTGTTTGTGCAAGACTAACTCATGATAGAATGTGTTAACAAGGTTATAACAGGAGGTTGCGGTTGTATTTCAAACCATTTCATCTGTCATGTAAGGATATCAGAAGTTTAATGGCGACTGCTCTCAGCCAGTGACGTTTAACCAGCTTCCATTATTAGAACTGTTTCACACTCTGATTTATCTCTTCATTTTGACCATTGGATTTTTTTTTCTCGCCTCACCAATTTCTCCTGCAGG
Source organism: Pempheris klunzingeri (assembly GCF_042242105.1). Lineage (NCBI taxonomy): Eukaryota > Metazoa > Chordata > Actinopteri > Acropomatiformes > Pempheridae > Pempheris > Pempheris klunzingeri. The sequence goes on from NC_092034.1 coordinate 6,915,563, forward strand.
GGATCGAAAAGTGGTGAATCTTGATTCGTGGTCTTGTCAGGTGTTGTGAAAATCCACTTGGCCCAGCAATTTATCAGTATCCACATTCCGCGCACACATCCCTTCATCTATCTCTCCGGTACCATAAAAATCAATTGATTTGGCCTGCAAAGTGCTCGGCTTCTTTTATATCACGGTTTCTGATGATTTCCGTTGAACAGGCTGCTGCAAGCGGCTAAACTCTGTTACAATACTTTTTGCTGCAGGTGTCAAAATGGTCACGATTCATTTGTCAGGATGGTTGTCATAGGTCCTAGATTGTTTATTTGCTTAATATGAAAAACGGCTGGTCCTCCTCAAACTGTGGATGTCGTTAAATATTCACATAATGTTAGAACGAATAGAAATCAGTATTTAAAGTAGCAGATTTCACTTACATGGCTAGAAACTCCACAAAAAGTGTAATCCTTGGTATTACAGTACATATAAATCCATCTGTTATCTGACTTCCATTCAACTTTAATAATATAATCATTTTCACGCAGTCCTTAGCAAAAAAAAAAAATAGCAAAGCAAAATAAAACATTGACATATTAGTGTTGTGGTAAACTTATTAAAAATCAGCTGCCTATTTACACATACAGCAGACACAAAGCACCAATGACATTGATTTGGAGTCATGTTTGTGGCTATGTGATAAATGCAAGTCCAAGATCCACTCTCCTTTTAGCTCTGTTTTGGTCTCCACTAAAGGTCGACTGACATAATAGGGCTTTTTGCAAACTATCGTTATTATAACTCTGGGACTCTGAGGACTACTCTTATGCAGATAAACACATTGATGAGAGTGACAGTTTGCAGCTGTAAAACCAAACAAATTAGCTGACAGATGCTAATCTTCATAGAGGACCACAGAGTTTAGGATTTAATTATTTATGGTGTTAGCAACTTGCAAAATCTTTCACTTTATACGTACTCATTTGGCCAAATGTTCATATAATAACTGCTTAAAGTGTAACTCGACCAATTCTTCTGTTTGTGTGATACATCTGGTCTCAACTTTTAGAGAAACTAATAATTTGAATTGGTTATGTTGTGTTCAAAGAGAGAAAGCAATGAAGTAATTACATTATTCTTCGTGCACTTTTAGTTTGTTTGATTTACGTGGCACACGGTAACAACGGAAACAAACATTATCAGTGAAAGAGTGGTGAAAAAGGATGAACATATGCCTCATGGTTCTTTCTTTATCGATAATTACCACTGGAAAGCATGAAAGTATGTTTACAGCAGTGCTGCTCATTAAAAGCTGCACAGAGTTACCCATCATTCGAGTCCAGCGTCATTGTCTAGTTTCTCAAATAGAATGGTCACCTTGCAATTAGGGTTTGGTGACACGGTGATCTAAATGCCGCCTAAAGAGAGGCCCACTGTCTCAGACTTGTCTCAGTCGATGCTTATTCTTAGCCGAGGACAATTACTGAAATACTGACTCATTAGTTTCCTTCACATCCTTTTCAACAAAGTGTAATCTATCTCCCTTGTAACCACATCCTGTCTGGGATGTTTTCAATTACTCACTGTGTCCCATTCTCTGCTTTACCATCTCAGCGAAAATTCTCCTCCCCCCGTTAACCGTCCACAGACAGCATACAGTAGCTGCCTGTCTGTATACATTACACCTTTAAGACCATTTCTCAATCCGCAGAGAAACTCTTACTGTCCGGGCAAAACAACGTTTGTTATTTATGTTGGTTGATGTAAGCATCCTTACTGAACCGCGACAGTTCAGCAAAGATAAATAGCGCACCTTACCTTGTCAGTAATACCATACTCTATTACAAACCATGTGGAATATTTGAAGATCATTGGTTTGCCAGGAAGAAAGGCTATATTTGTATATTTTCTGTTGACAATATTTCCTATTCCCGTAACCTTGGTTATTTTTACTCGCCTTCAGTCATGCATTTTCACAGGATTGGCAGTGTCATTATCTGCCCAACAGCAAAGTCCCTTGTATTTCTGACTAAATGTATGTATTTGTGATTGTGGAGCTGCGGGGTGCAGTGATATCTGCCACTCTCAGCAGCGCTTGGGGGCTTTTGTGTGGCGCTTCAGAAAGGTGTTGTGTCCCCGAGACTCTACACCTTACCAAGCAAGACGGATTCCCAGCCAGCCTGCCTCCTGATAAGCCTCTGTGAAATCCCAGAGAGGGGGGATTCGATTAAAATAATCAACAAGGGGGTGAGAATATCTCCATTTTTCTGGTGTGGTTCTAGACATTGTGATAGAGGAAGGCCATTCACCCACAGAAAAATGTGCCTTGTTGAGCCAAAGTTGTTTGTAGTAAATTACACTTGATTTTGTAACAGCCCTTGTGTTTGCAGCACTGCTAAAAAAGAAAAACTGCTTTTCAGTTATCCCGGTTGCCCTTTTTACCTTTGCAATTATGTGTTTGTGCATGTGTAAGTGAGACACACAGTTGTTGATCACTTGTTGGAGGAGTCAGAGGAAGCGGCGCGCGCTGCCAAAACGACCAATAATCACATTCAGTGTCGACTTTGACAGCTTCCAATCCCCAAGATTTATCCCTCCTAAAACTGCCACTTCAAAGCGCAGAGTCATCCAAATTTGTCTGTCAGTTTGAGCACTTGTATAACATTCTGTGTATAATAAGCACCACAGCTGCTATAGGGAACAAATGACACAACTCTGAGGTAAATATCTCCTCCTTTACCAAGCCCATTTAAATGCTCTGGTGTGCTTCAAGAGTAGCTGAAAACCACTGCAAAATTCATGACTTTAAGGAGGGACATAAGACAAATCAATAACATACATTATGTTAACATACATTAACATGCAGCTACTGGAGGCAAGAGAAGAGGGTCCCTAAAATAATTAACAGCGGCAACATTCAAATTATTGTGGAAAGTCGTTAAACATGGGTAATGGAGGACACACATTAAGTTGCTACTTAATGACTGGAGCTGCTAGAGTTGCCTAAATATACTTAATTCAGGTGTAAATTAGTGTGAAATATCTCAGTGTTAAACTATACATGTACTGCTGATAGACATAATCCAACAACTCAGGGTGAAAGAAAGGTTTTGCAGTATGGGGTGCTGTGACTGATGACAAAAATATAGGTGTTGTTTTGAGTGTGTGCGAGTGTATGCACAGCATAAGATTTTAATGTAACCATCTGTGTGCTGATGATACAGTTATTATTTCCCTGCTTTTTGCAAATAACTCTTGAAGGCCTGAGGCTGATTGGTTAGTTGTTTGTCATACAAAATATCCCCAGAAACTGATGTAGAGATTTTGGGAAAAAATGTAGAAATAAAGTTTGATTCCGGGATTTTCAAATGCGTCTAGTTACTCTAGGGGGAAATATGAGGAAACATTCTCTGCATGTTACCCACCAATAGTTTTGCATCATTCACAAGGTCAGCATGTTTATGTAACCTGTTGAATCAGATTTTGGTCCCTGATTGATATGACTTTAGAGTGTGTTTTCAAGACTTGCGGTAATGTTAAGGTAATGTAATCTTCAGGCAATATAAATGAAATGATCCAAACGCACTGCTTTTAATTGGATGTATAAAAGTAAAATAAGGAAGTATGGAAGTGGCAGACTTTTATGACATGATACAACGACCCTACACTACAATATATAAGATGCCTAAAATAAAAATGAAGTGAAATACACTACAAATTGTTGGATGCATTTCATTTTACGTTTGCATTTATTCTATGCAAAGTATGTTAAATGACAACTATTTGGCCTGCTAGAGTAGCTTTACAAATTGTTTTTGTTGTTTGTAGAATAGAACTGCAAAGTACTGCCATTAGTTCTCATGAGGAGGTGCAGGGAGCTTTTTCTTTTTAAAATGGAAATGCATCGTCCATGCCAAAATAATACTAATAATAATTAAAACAATCTGTCCAAACGTAGCCGTGAGTGTGAGAACAATGGGCAAGACTGAAGTGCAATGCACCTGTCCAATTTTTGTAAAGTGTGATTTTAATGGGGAATTGAAAATTCATGAAACAATGATACATGCTTTCTCCTGTTATTCATGACACAATAAATGCATACATGAAAATGAGTGTGTGACACTACACTACAAGCATCTATCAAAAAGAAGTTGAAGAAGTACAGTCCAAGTTATCTAGTGTGAGAAAAACAGAAGGAAAAGTCAGCGAGTCACATTTGAAAACTGACCAACAACCCCTGCATTATTACCATTTGTCAGATTCTTCTTACAGGCACGTGTCATTTTAAAGTCTCTGTTCAGCTTGACGTATATAAGCAGAAGGATGGAAAGCTGTGATAAATGTGACGCAGGTACTTGTGGGTGAATATAGAACTGCAGAAACACAACAGCTAAGCCTACTCTAAATTTGGATGTTACTCAAATATACAAGGCAAGAGCTGAAAGCATGTGAGAAAAAGATCAACAAAGGCGCACTACAAATGATAAAGGCAGGTCATCCCTCACCAGTTACTCCTGAGAGAGTAAAAATCCAAAATACCAAATAATTCTTCCAAAATGCATCATGTCACAGGTTTATGACAATTATACAAATGATGTTTGAGACATCACATTAGATGAAAATTTTGACTTTAACCGAGATGCTCTAATTAGGCCAGTCGGTGTCATTTGGAAAAATAGTGGACAAGAGTGTCACAATTCTTTTTCCAACCACGTATAACAATAATATTTTCAGATTTACCCTCTCCAGAGAGCGTTTTTAAAAAGCTAAATGTTCTTTGTCGTTATGGATGAAGGACCAGAGTGAATGAAAGAAATGATTTGATAGTGTGGACATGATCTCAGACTCCGACCACAATCATGGCTTGGCCTATCGCGTCAGTCTGAGATATCGCCTCTGATCTGCTCGTGAAGTTGAGGCTGCAATGTATGCTGAAGAGAAGGCTGAGAGAGACAGGGAGGCAGAGGGAAGAAAGATGGATGACAACAGAGAGGGATCTTTTCTCGCACAGATGTTTGCACAGAAGTGCTGTGCAGATGATCAGACTTCTGCACCGCTCTCAAGGTAAGTTCCAGTGATCATCCCAGACACAATAAGGTCAACTGCAGCCTGAAGCACTGCACTTTTTGTTTGCAACAATACGCACAAAAGTTGTTGATAGCCTCTCCTCTCCGGCTAAAGTGGCTCATGTAAAAAGGATAAATACACATGGAAAATTGAAAAGAAAAAACGCAAACACACACCTACTCAGCTGCCCTGTTTTTCTTCTCCTGCTGCTGTAATCTATGCGGGACAATATTTCAAACACCACCGAAGATGACTGCCATAAATAAAACAGTATTAATCATCCCAACTCCCATTTGAGGCCCCTTTCACATTTATCAGGCTTTTAATATTAACATAGATTAAGGGCATGTCTCACACCTTCAGTCACTGCACATAATCTTGCTCCAGATAAGGGCACTGTGAAAGGATTCTGTTGCACCTGAGAAGTGCAACATAACATCTGAGACCTCATCAATGCAAATGCAATCCTGCAACACAGACGTGTGTGTATATAGGTGGACAAGATAAGTCAAAGCAACAATCAATTCATTTGTAGATAATGTAGTTTGAATAATTGAAGCGTTTACTGCCTCAGTTTTTGACTTTTACATGAATACATAATGTGGCTTGTGATGAACTTAGATGATGAATAAATAGGATTTTGTCAATTCTTTAATATTGTATTACTGATATGGAAGACGAGGTCGTGCTTTTCTATACTGCAACTATGACTATCCTGTAAAGTAAATATGGATTCAGAGGAATATATGCCTATTTATTGTAAGGGCCCAGAAGGCCCTCTTCCCCCAGAGGATCGTGACCAGACACCAAAAATAGGTCTTTAAAAGGCCGGAGTTATTGGCGTCTCAAATGGGTTCTTATTTACCGTGTTCATGATAAGAGTCCTCGAATGTTCCCTCTCTTGTGGTGATCCCAACTACAGAGGTGGAATTTCACAGAGTTTACAAGATGTGATGCATTGTTGACATTTTTATACACGATGGAAGCCATGGAAGTTGATTATTCAATGGATTATAAGTTAATATAGTGTATTTTTAGCCTTTTAAGTTTTTCTTGGTAATTTTTTATCTGTGGAAAATGTTATTTCCAACGACCTTACATTTCCTCCATTAACGTCAAGTTACCCGTTTGCTAGCTAGCAACATTTCTAGATGCTGAGAGCGAGAAGTCTTTTGGAGTCTAAGTTCCACTTAAAGGCAGCGTAACAACTACTATCATAATGGATTGCCTGCTCTGGGCTGGAAACGACTTGCTGCCCCAAGTGAGGGAGTTCAAGTATCTCCAGGTCTTGTTCACGTGTGGGGGTAAAGTGGAGCATGGCATGGACAGACAGCATCAGCAGTAATGCGGGCACTGTACTGGACCGTTGTGGAAAAAAAAGAGCTTTGAGTAATGATTGAAAGAACGAGGTCAACGATACAAGCGGCCAAAATGAGTTTCCGCCATAGGTGTCAGGGCTCAGCTTTAGAAATAGGATGAGGAGTTCGGACATCTGGGAGGGGCTCGGAGTAGAGCCGCTGCTCCTTCACATTGAAAGGAGCCAGTTGAAGATGCCTCCATGAGACCTCCCTTTGGACATTTTCTGGGCACATCCAACTGGGAGGAGACCCTGGGGCATATCTGGAATCTGTTGGAAGGATTATATATCTCATCTGGCCTGGGAACACCTCTGCATCCCCCAGAAGGAGCTTGAAGGCATTGTTCAGGAGAAGGACATTCGGAGGAATATTGAATTTAATAAATACTGGAAACAGCCAATAAAATATCCACCAGTGTAGGATGTAAAGTCTCCACAGGTCTATAAAACCCCACATTCCCAGAAATAATACAGTGAATGTGTCCTCAGCTGTAACTGTAAGCCTGTTTATTACTACCCAAAACATAATTGTAATTATTCCCATTTACATGCTCCTTGCAGAATTACAATCATCATCAAATCATCTTGCATTTTCTTAATAAAAGTACAACTTTTTTCCAATACAACTTTTTTTGTTTACCAGCTTCTTTTCCTGACTGGAACAACTTGTCCAATCACACACGTATTCCAGTTACTGCCCCATGCAGGTATCTCTTGAAAGCGAGGTAGGGTGCCGTTAACACGAGCGCTTAACACTGTGTTCTGGTATTGCTTAAGTGGTCCCATTTTAGATTTTATGATAATGAGCAGGTGTGAGGATGTGTTTATGTATGAATGACTGTGACTGCCATTGTGCATCTGACAATAGTCCTTGATTAAGGTGATTCAGCCACAATAGATGGCTCAAGTTTAAGCTGGAGAAAAAGAATGAAAATGCAGCACACAGAGTACAGTACATGCAGGCACATGTGCTGCTCGCAAACAGTGACTTCTGTGAGGAAGTGTGTCAAACAGCATAGCTTTTAGTTAAATGCTAACATGCTCAGAATGAACATGCTGATGTTTGGCAGGCATGACGTTTACCATGTGCACCATTTTGGTATAGCGAATTAGCATGTCAACATCACTAACTGACACTAAACTCAAAATGCAGGTGTAGACCTAATAATGGTGGTACAGGAAAACACAAGGAATCAGCATAGTTATTAAAATACAGGCTAAGGCTGAACATGGATGTCTGTGATACATTTCATGGCAAAGCATCCTATATTGTTGAACCAAATGTGAACCTCACTGGAGGAAAAGTCGGAGGATCACCAAAGTCATTAGGGTACATCACCTAGAAACCATAAATAAGGTTAATGGATCACCAAAGTCATTGAGATACATAATCGGGGGAACTATGAATAAGGTGAGGGGGTCACTTAAATATCTAGGATTCATCCTCATTGGAGCATGACTATCTGTAGCAATCTATACAATATATTTCACTAAAAAACCACAAATGTGAACCTCATGGTGATATTTGAGAAAAAGTGAAGGGATCACCAAAGTCACTAGGATTCATCCTCAGGGGAACATGAATGCCTGTGCGAAGTTGTGTGTCAATCTATTCAACAGTTGATAATACAGTCTTGACCAAAGTGGTGGAGCGATCGACAATGCTATCTCTAGACCCATTCTGCTTTGGGGCTGAAAATGTACATGGTGGTAATTCATGGTATGTAAAGGAACTTTCCACATTCAAAATTCATACAAAGTTGTGTGCATTTCACCCCTTACAAAATAAAAACACTCAACATGAATAATTGAATTTATTGCTTCTTGGGTGGGATCAAACAGAATTTGCACTGTTTACAAAAAGTAGATGACTCATCAGCTAATAATTATTATGACAAGAAAGGCTATTCATTTTCCCAAACCACCAATGTACTCTCCCTCGTCTATCTCTTGCTGTTAACACCTGCTTTATTTGTTGAAAAACATAAAAAAAAAACCCAAATCACACTCACTCAACATGCATTCATTTCTGTTTTCAGCTCGACAAGGCAGCTTTTAACCGCCAAAAAACATCAACCAGAAAAGGAAGGGAAAAAAACAGATAAAAGCTATATTTCCCTCAAGTTTTAATTATTCCCCCCTCCTCTCTCTGTTTACTGTGTAGTCTATTCTCTGAAACACACACACACACACGCTCGCAAACATCCACCTACAAATGCCAGCACATACACACACTGCAAAAACCTATTGTTTTCTGATGTAAATGAGATGAAAAAGCTATTACCTTGAATTATAAGAACGGGCTTGTTTTGCTTATCTCTGCTTCTGCTGAGGTGGAGACGTGCTAAAGCAAACTGGCCTTTCACTCTATTGCCCCTACAAGAAAATGTTAAAAAATATATAAATAAAGGGAAAAATAATAGCAATGCATCTCTTTGGCTATAGCAATTAGAGATAATTAACATCCTGTACGTCTAATCTTCAGTCAGTGTGAACTGTATAACATTTCCTGCAAAAAGACAGTTTGTGACCCTGTACATTCAAGCCAGAAAATGGATGTATAAGCGAAGAACCTACTTCATGTGAATCAATAGCAGCAGTCCAATTGTTTAAGGCATCTGAGTGAGGTTTTTGTCATACCTTTGCTCCCTTCAGGCTCTACACTTCCTTCACAGTGGCCTTTGCACAACATGCGCTCTGTGCCTCCCACTGGTTAATGGGGAATTCTCCTAAAGGTCACATTAGGATGGCAAGCCAAACAGAGAGGAGGAGGATAATCCCTCTCCAGCAATTCAAACTTTCTCTCATGACACATAAATCCACGTCAGAGCTGTGTAATCACATCATGTGCACATACACAACCTTGCACCTAAACACCGATGGAATGCATGGTTAACACAACAAAATTTAACAAAAGTGTAATTAGTATACATCAATTAAAAATCAGGTTAAAGCCGCTATAACCGATGTTACGCTAATATTGTATCAAATGACCAATGGTATTTGCACCTTGAGTGGAACAGCCAATGTGACTATTTACACCTAGGTGTATGTTGTATATTTTAGTATAGTAGTATAAATGTACCCTTCATTTTCTATTTGTATTTTACTTATTGATCTTTTCCTAAATCTAACCAAACTGCAACTGAGAACTAATGACAATAAAAAAAATGAAACTTTTAAGTTAATTAGGTCTATAAATAAAGAATTCTCTTTTGACAGCTGGTCTCAAATGGGACTCGAACCTTAGACTTCTAGGTGAAAGTAATATCATCATCTTCATCTTCAAGCACCTGTGTCTTGTCTTGTATTGTGTCATCCTACACATATTGTAGATGAGTGCGATTTAATGACACTGTCAAACAAGCTAAACTCTCCCAAGTAGTGCATGGACTATTCTTTCACTAAAGGTTGTTAGTTGGTTTATTGGGACTGCTCACATATGTGGCTGTGCATCCAGCGGAGTTTGTATTACTGTCATTTCCCTGCCTTTTTTTAACATTCATTAGAATATCTGGAAGTCAAAACTGTACAACTGCACTCATACACAGATGCACAATATAGCCCAAAGTGATAACGATATAACCTTAGCGTACCCAACTTTAACTAACTGCAGTTACTGTAGAGAGTCTTGCCGGGAAATGTATGATATGCAGTGTTAAGTGAGACTTGGAACACAAAGGCCTTTCTGTTGGCAAAAAATAGAGCACCCTTGAGACAGGGGTCCTTTATGCATAGAGACGCACTGATCGGCTCCGGGTCCCAAAGGCTCACTTTTAAGTCCTTATTCTTGCAGTAGTTATGGCTCGATGCCTGAAGTTACTTGGAAACGTCAGAAGAGACCTATTAGCTTATGATAATGGCTGCCTCTATACCGTATGTCACTTCATACCCATATTCCTGTACTGGGTGCTAATGAGACGGCTTGGGAGAGAAGCACCTCTTGATCTTCAGGTGAGAAAATCACACAATTGCAACACTGCCACGGGTGATAATTCAAGGCTCGCATGTTGCACTTCAAACACAGCCATTTAAAAAGTTTTGATTGTTAATAATGATTGCTAAAATTAGCTAATATGTTACTGCACGACACTTGAAATCGCACACACTTGTCACTTTCAAACAAGAGTGATTTATGTCTGGCTTCAAAAAGGCCTGTGATGTCCTAAAACATACTGTAGATGCTGGCAATGTCTTCCTCCAGCCAAAACCAAGATTAAACCCAAGGTGTAATTTCTCACTGTCATTCAGTTGTATTGTTTCATTTTTGCTGAGAGGCCGCAGACAGTAAAAAGTGCGGTGAGTTCACAGACGTGGCTCTCATAATTGTTGGCAAGAGTGGCAGAGTGATTTCTGTTGCCACTAAACCCTCCTGTGAGATTCACAGCTTGGGCCTTGGGACCACCGCCAAACTAGTTTAAGGTCACCTTGCTGAACAAGCTGGCAGGAAGCAGAAAGCTCCTGTACAGCTGCTCATCCAACATGCTTCTCTCACCGACATTCAGCTTGAAAGGAGAGGGAGTTGCTGGCAATCATCTGTCTTGCGTCGCTACCCACTCATCGGCCGCGTCAACCGCACTCCCACGCCTTTGCTGAAGCGGTTTCATTTTTCACCTTTCCCAGAGTGCAGCTGTGGCCTACTCGTTCTGCCCCTTCACTGAACCTTACAAACCATTTCCCATCGCTGTTATGTCAAGCCCGTGCTCCACCTAACAAGGTCCTGCTGACCTCAAGCTTGTGTCCTCTTCAGTCCTGGCCTTGGAAGCCCGTCCCCGCCGCAGGGTTTGTAAGTTTAATTAACCCCAAACCAGGATCAAGCCAGTTTCGACAGCTTTCAAGCATCTGGGCTGCCTGCGAGTGGTGAAGCAATAACGCAAAATCCAAGCCATACACCTGTCTGTCTTTACTCAGCAACATAAAGAGGACAAAGTAAAGGTAAGAGCTTATCACTAGATGTCCCTCTATGACAGAAAATTACTGAGAGTTTAGGAAAATTAGACTTTTGGAGTTTTTTCCTTTCTTAGAGGGATACTAGGTATTGCATTTTAATGAGTTGCTGGGACTAGAAACAGATAAGCAACTTAACACCCATTTTAGCTCCTTTAGCACTTCTGTTAAACTCAAAAAGTGCATTTGAAAGCAGTGGAAGTGACTCCAGCTTCACTGACCGCCATGACCGTGGTTCAGGGGCGTTTTAACTGCTAGCGTAGCAAAGTGTCAGCAGATTCAGCAAAATCAACGTAGAGTGACAGAATGGGGAATATGAATGAGCGATAGAGTGGGTTTAAGTTTGCCCCCAACACTCTAACACTGATTGACACCGTAAATTACAAGCATACTACAGGTAATATTTCTACTACTAATTTCTGCCTCATAGTTTAGAGGGTTGGTGTCTCAAGGAACAGCATGCATTTTGATGGGAGGTTAGAGGGTAGGATTAATTGATTTTTTCTGGAAAAAGGAAAATAACATTCTTTTTAATTAGCATTATACTGTAGAATCGGAGCAGGACTAAATGGTGGTGTAAAAAAGAGACTGTACCCATGTTTAGCAACTCAAAAAAGTATTTACTGTTAACTCTTTTCTAAAGGTGAAGTAGGGGTTCAAACTGAAGCAGTAGATGCTTATTTGATAAAAAATGCTCGCTCTTTACTATAATGGTCTATCAAGCTCCAACCCCTTAGTTTAGAACACAGGCACTCCTTCATGATTTTGCAGTCTCCAAACCCAAGTTGATCATTTCTAGACTTTTCTAGAAGCTTACATCAGAGCCACAAGATGACATCACCAAACTGTCCTCACAGTTTGAGTAGAACTTACCATGATGACTAAATTACCCTTTATGTGTAAAATTGGTGCTACCTTTTATTGGCATAAATTGTTGCCCAATGAATAATGTTCCAGAACTGCTCCTACTGTGTGAGTGAAAGACATGATTTGAACTGTTTTCATGTTTAAATTTAAGTACAGGTGGGTTGGACGGACACACAAAAAAAAAAACAACAATCTTTTACTCCTTTAAATACCCCCAAACTTTTAAAACTAGCACAGCATTTAATTTGAGTGAATAGATTTCACAACATCATCAAATAGCCCAGACTCTCTTGGGCAAACCATCTGCACTCTCAAAGTTCAGCAGTTAAATGAACAGATAAGCGAGCACCCTTTTTTTCCTCTCCTTCTTCTTCCCAGCATGTATCAAATGGGCCGTCATTTGCATGCATGAGGGTTGAAAGGAAAACATATTGAAGGAAAATACAACCCCGATCTCTCTTCGCAGATATGGGTCAGCTATATTTCAGACATCAATAAGATTTTCTTATTTCAGGACATGTGCAAGGGCGAGCCTACGGGGGGAGGAAGTTGGCAGGATTGCAGACGTTCCTTGTATTGACCGTTTGCAGCCCGATACTGTATTCAACTCACAGCTGAGGACACAGAGTGAAGCTAATCACCGGCAGACATACCAAATTCAAAGCTGACTTTGGAGGGAAAATCTAATTGAAATAATAATGAATGAAATGGAGCAAGAAGAGAAGAAGGATTATTTTCACCTGCTGGTTGGAGAGGCGGGGTGATCGGTGTCAAGATGACGTAGAGAAAGGGAATTTTACTTGTAGTTAAACTGTGGAAGGTCAAGGGTCACGCAGTTCTGCACCGAATAAGAAACAAATTCAAAGAGCTCTTTATTCCACTAATCACTGTTGATAGCGCTAGTGTCAGAGTATGTGAAACTGGTAGGTCAGATCTAAAATCACTTTTGAAGAGTAATTACGTTATGCATATTACATTATAATGACTATCAATCATCGGTTACACATCTAAACTGATGGAAACAGAATATGATTTTGTTGGCTTTCATATTAGCCCCCTCTCCCTGCCTTCTCATCCCAAACACAGTTGACAGGTGAAATCTCATTTGCTTTGCGAAAAGTGAAACAGGAGGGACAAAAAGCAAATTCAACAGCTATGTCAGCACTGCTCTGTGAATACCTGGGCAGTGCGGCACCTTGGAGTTCTTGTCACTGCTGTCACGCATCACTGTCTCATGAAATTGGAAACACAGAGAAATACAAATCTTGACATTGCTGGATATCTGTATGACATTGGGCACGTTAAACTAACTGTCGCAGTCTGCATATGCAAGCACTTACTGGTGCACATACCAAACAATGGCTTTTTGTGGAAGTACCGCATGCACTACAACCGAGACAAAAAAAAAAAAGCAGCTGCGAAAGTAAGTTTTTGCCCTTCAATATTATCTAATAATCCAAATCTGCATCTACTCCCTCTCATCTATGACTGTAGAGCGCAAGCAAGGCTTATGCATTAATTATAGCTTCTTTGCCAGGTCACCGCCAGGGCCAGAGGACATAGGGAATTATTCATTGTGTCAGCGGAGCGGTTGAACCCCAGTGGATGAGGAGGCCTGTTGATGAGGGCACAGGGTGCACAATTCCTCTCCCAAAACATTCACACTTACACTCATAAAGCCTCTGGTTCCCTCCTTCCTTCACCCTCCTTTTGCCCTCCTTCCCCTCAAGCTCACTTTCCTACTTCCTTCACTCCTGGATGTCAAGGGGTGCGTGGAGGAGGGAGAGTGTCTTTCTTTTTCTCCTCTCTCAGTAGGAAGCCCTCTTAAGACACAGCGGCATCTCACGATTATTATTCTCTCCCTCCTCCTCCCTAAGGCCTCTTTAGCGGGTAACTTCTATCCCACCTTTTCTCAAGTAAAGTCACCTTATTCCCCTGGTCTGATGAAAAGGATGAAGTCTCATCCAGCAGAGCAGGAGGGAAGGAGCAAATAGGGAAAGAAGGTGGGAAGGAGTGGAGACACACCAGATTCCCTCTCAACAACTCCATGTTGCAGTGCAGCTGTCTTAATGAGATCCGTAAGTGCGTTAGCTCTGAGGTTAATTTGCCCCTAACTGCGCCCACACAACACTCGTCTGCTGATTTACTTTTGAATAAAAAGAAATGAGGCAGGAAATGGAAAGTTTGACCATTTTGAAGCTTTGAAATAAAGAATCAGGAGCTGCAACAATGCCCTGCTCAGATTCAAGTTGTCATTATAGTTATTCTGTAACAGTATCTAAATCCCGTGCGTGCATGGCTGAACAAAAGATTTGAATCAGACACAGAGAGGCCGGAAGCTCGGCACAATCAGGGAGTTCAGCTAATGACAAGAGTGCCAGGTGTATCGCCAGGTGTGGTTGATTAGAGGGAATGAAATGCACAGTGAAGGTGACAACTGGCACTGTGTTCCAGCTGAGAGTAGAAGGGAATGTTGTGGTGGAGCAGAGGACCGAAATTTGAATGATCTACAAGCCGACATTGACGAAACCAAGGAACTTTCCCCTTGATTGTGGAGGATTCTCGCATGCTACATGTTGATTTGAGGTTAAGTGATATGACTGAAGTCAAAGATAAAGTAGGACAGAAATGTTACTGTTGAAAAGTGTGCCGGTTTGCTTAGCGCATTCAGTTATGAGTATTCATGGTGCTTCATCAAAATTTGTCAAAATTAGATCTGGCTAAAGGCAAGTTTGTTTGTTTTTTTTGGATAATTTTATTATTTATATAAAATAAGCTCTCTTCATTCAGACTGAGGTGTTGTTGAAGCAGTTTTATTGCCTCATACTGGCCCAACAAACTGAGCGAGAGTGTTTGGAATCATGTTTGGTTTCTGTTTTCTGGTGTGTAAAGAGATATTTTGTAGAATAAAGGTTGTGTGGACGCCTTTTCTTCAACAGAGGAGAACCGTATCCATTTAGAAAAATATCTGTAGCCTCTACGTTTGGACAAGGCCTTACTCGAAGGGCTCAGTAAACGTCTGCCAGTTTTTCATGTAAAGTGAAATTTTAATGGACTTTGACCACTGAATTTGCAGCATGTATTGACAGCGAACCGAATTGACAGCGCTAACATGTGAGGGAATGGAGAAACCAAAATGAGAGCTTTTGTAGCTATTAGCTGTGTAGCACCATGCATTTAACAACTCTCTGAGTATAAGGTCATACACAAAAGAGGAATGTTTCCCAGAAGAGGTTTGAATTAGGAGTCAGTGGCACAAATACATCTTTTGAATAAACTGTGTGAACTATATTCCAGCTAGCAGCCACACTAATGAGCGTCCTACCTGACAGCTAGCAAGCAATTAGCATTGCTGTTAGCCTGGAGAGCTTTTTCCCTCCTCAAAGTGGCAATAATAAATATTGTTCTAATGACAATGCATCATGACAATGTGAAAACAATGTGACGTGTGAAAGGGGTCACTCATTATCGTTCTCTCCCAACTCTGCAGCTCCCCTCGACTTTACAGAGATACGTCGTGAGTTTGAGCTTTTTAAATTGAAGCTGAGAGGTGCTAAAATACTGCTTGTGAGTTGAAAAAGTGACTTTTTCCTTATTTCTGAATGAGACAACTGGAAGTGGATGAAGAGCTCCAAAGGTTAGAGGTGAGAATTCTAATCCGGCTCTCAGTCCACATGGTGCTCTTAATATTTGATCATAGTTGATGGTGAAATCTCTAAAATCTGTTGATGAGGACATTCTTTAACTCTAATATCTACATGGCATTAATACCAATGTCTGCAAAGCTTATCTATCTGTACGTCTGTGTGTGGGTCTCGTCTGGTTTCAGGAAATTATCTGCAGGCATGCGATTGGCCAAAGGCAAAAAAAACCAGCTGCACTCCTGTGTCTGGACCGCCTGTCATCTACTGGACAAACTGTAAAATGGCACAACTTGGCAAGTCGTTCTGTGATTTTGATTCCCTTTTATTAAGCTACTATATGATGTATCTGACATGATAAACATTTTCATCAAAAAATCAATTACTGGGTTGGTCAGGTTCATAAAATGGAGCCAAGACCTGAGTCTCTCTCCTCTCAGCTATGCATCGGGTCGGGTCTGTAATATCTCCGGCAAAAATGGCTTGATATATGTGTATATATTTTAAATTACAGAATCCAATTGGAAATTTTACTTCCTGGGGCCTTAGCAAAATTTGGCTGAGGAGCCCCTGCACCTGACCTGCGAGCCTTGTAAACCATTTGCCATTGACACAGTTACACCTCACACCCCGGTGCTCCCACTGCAATCCTGCCTACTGGAAAACAATTGGCTTCATCTGAAGATCTAAGAATAAGAGCAGAATGAGGAAGGAACAAACAATAGTCATTGAATAGATTATTTTCTAGATAATTTGTGAAGTGAATATCAATATAAATATACGATAAGAAATTGTAGAAAACTAAAATGCGGAGCTTCATTTCTGCTGCTGCCTTGTAGTTTGTCCAGTCCTCACAATATATGTTTTGTGTAATAGTAATTTATTGATTTCTATCTTGCATTATCCAGAGTTGTAACAAAACCTTGACCGAGAGATTAACCCTAAATCGTATAGTGCCTATAGAGGTGACTGCTGGAAGGTCATGTGCATATGAACGCATGTTCACGCACAACATGGTCATCTTTTCCAAGCTGCAGTTTCTAAACACAATAATAAATGGTTGTATTTCATTCAGACTTTTGTCAGACACAAAGCCACAGAACAGAGCTCGGCCCTGGAAGCAAGCAAGACAGAGACACAGATGCGCTGCTCAGCTGGCACATCAACTTAACATTGCGGATATTTGCTGACACCAGAGTTGTAGAAAACATACGTCTACCTGATTACTGTTCCCACAATTCACTCATATGCTTTGAGGTGGGGCCCAGACCCACGATTGCGACTCTGGTACACAGGTTTAGAATTTGGCGTGTTAAGCTCAGGCTGAACACATCATCGTAGATACTTCAGCCTCAAATCCTCTCCATTTCACTCGGGCAGCTCGTACCTTTACGGATATTTCACGACTCACGTGGGTCACATTTTCAGGTCGGAAAATCCAAAGAAATCCCCTCCCTGAATCTGAGATGTTTGCAGTGTTTTTGAAGGCATTTTATTACTTTTTTTTTTTTTCTTTGTCATTTCCACACGGTTTGCCACACATAATGGACCTCATTCATCAGAACATTGTATGCACAAATTGGATCTCCAAATGTTTCTGCATTCACTTCACAATAAAGTCAATATTTCTCAATAACTACTTTGTTGTAGCAATCTCATACCAGCTCAGGAAATATTTATACCCTTTTCAAAGACCTAAATATTTGTATTGCACATGAAAAATATTGAAATTCCTCAGTGGTGTGACAAAACACACAATTCTCTATTTAAGGACGATTTAAGTGTCTGAATACATTATGGAAATCTTTCTGGGATTTCCTCATTGATAAAAACAAACTGTACCAGCATGTTTGCAGGGAAGCTCTTTAAACTATATTTATGACTTATGTCGTCCAAAAATCAAACCTGAATAGACCTTGATGGCGAGACAAGGACTTTTGCTTAATATCATACCAAATTCACAACTCACAAAGGCACGATTGAGTGGATGGTTTTAAAGATGTTCGTATTCTTTAAACTAAATATGATTCTCATCTGTGGTCATTAAGTCAAGGTGCCAAAATGGTGCCCTCACAAAATAGCATCAGAGGACACGGAGGTTATGGTTCTCCTAAAATAGCTGAAAGCTACAACAGTGCGATGGTAGAAGAGCTGTAGCAGACCTATTAAGGCAATGAATGCTATTTTGTTTTATTTAATTCTTTGAGAACACTAGTAACTCAACACCACAGCCAAACTACATTTTTAATGCATTTGTTCTCCATTAGCTGACAACATTTGACAGACTTTTTATTCCTTTATACCTTCAGAGACACATCATTTAAAAAAAAAAACAAAAATCCTTAGATATAGATACACTTGACCATAACATGATGATCATTACATGACCATAAGATCTCTATTAAAGCAACACATAGCGTTATTTCATTACTTGCAACTGGACATTAAATGGCCTGTTTCCATTGAAAAATAAGTATGTTTTTGATTATATACCGGTGTTGACAGACTTGTACCAGCCCTTTAAAGACTTGAGACTGGACGTAGACTCGTCCTGTGGACCTGGTTCAAAATATTCAGCTTATTTATGGCTCTGATTTCTGACTATCACTGTACGGTCTATGTCAAAGCAGTCAAAGCACCAATTGTTATTATGGGCTAGATTTGCATTGTAGAAGTTGTAGAAGACCAGAAGAAAAGTATGCTGCAATATTTGCAAGAACAACAAAACTCACTCTTTTTAACATAGGAATGTCTAATTGCTCTAAAAAAAAAACTTCTTTATTCAAGATCTGAGCGAGGGTTGAACCTATAGATGTGTTGTCATGGGTTTTATATCACTCCTTCCTTTCAACCCTTTTGATTTCTTTCTCTGATAGCTGGATGAGTCAGACGTACAGTCGGAATCATGAATCAGTCAGCAGTGACACTTGAGACAGCAACGCACAAAAAGCAGCCCTAACGCGGTGATTGTGGTGTCTTTATTTAGTGCATCAATGCCATCCTTTTACAGAGACTTGTTGTGCGTGTGTCACTAATCTAAAGACTTTCCAATTCACATCAGGAGCCTGGAGTTACTTTGTACATGAAATAAACTAAACTCTCCATTTTGTGCGTTGCTTTTTTTTTTTTATATGAACAGCCGATAATAAGTGGCCCAGTTTCATTAACTATTCCTCTCCATCATTTCTGCCATCTTACCTGATTTAATTTGATCATGAATCAAACAAGGCGCAGACATCTTATTCCAGTAAAACACTTAAGAGCTGTACTCCGACTCTTAGTTGTTATTTGGCAGTTTGCACGTCTGATTATGCTGAGAGCGGAGGCATACATACTGTAGGCGTCTGCCTCGGGCGATGTGCAGTCAAGTACAAGTGGAAATGCACGTTTCTCCTGCAGTCCCCCTGAGGGCACAGAATTGGTCAGCTCCAGGTTCCCTGTTTCCTGACCCGTTTTTTTCTTCAAATCTAGCAACATCTCAGTCAAAACCTCAAACTTTTTCTGACAGGCAGCAGGGGTGATGCAAGGACGCTGAAAGCTGAATGGGTTCTATGCAAAATGGGGAAGAAAAACAAGACCCATAAATGTCAGATTCCTAGAGATATCTGATATATCCTGGCGCTGCAATCTGTTTGCCGGTGCCGCTGTGTCATCCAATAGAAGTACTGTAGGTCGGCTCGAATGAAAGCGACGTCGGTTTGTGTGGGCTCGGAGATTGGGAACGGAGACAAAGACAAAGGGCTTGTGTGTGTGTGTGTGTGTGTGTGTGTGTGTGTGTGATTGTGCTTGCAGAAGAGAGGGAAAGTAGGAAAATAATACAAGACACACTATTGTCTTCTGCTTGCAGAGATGAGAGGACTGTTATAACACAGGCAGAAAGAAGTATATTTTGACACAGACTCAGTAGAATATTTTCAGCCCTACGGGATCCAAATCTACAACAAAACTCCTTTTTATTCAGACATCACACGGCACAACAGCTTACGCTCCCTTTGACCTTCTGAGCATTCTGTTGTTCAAGGTCATCAATGGGCGCACAATATCTGGTGCTTCTATTAGCTGCTAAAGTGGCGTTCCTCCCCATCAGCGAGCAGTGTGAAATATTAAGCAGCAATGGAATTGGACAGGGGCTTTAAACTGCTTTGAGCAGATGCTCTGTGCTTTTAAGTGCTGAATAATACATTTTGGTTCAATGTCTCTGTCTCCATTAATGCCCCTGCTAAACGCTGCCGGGATTTCACTTTGGCGTTATTTCTCATAAACACTACTCACACCCTGACAATCAAGACATGTTAGCACTCGTGCTTGCATCAGCGCGCACGCAGACGCGCACTCCTGGACAAAATATACATACACACACATGTGCGCATGGCATACGCACATTCATTCGCGCTCATTCCGGTGATAATGCTCTGTTGCAGAGCCAGTCAGGCGGATACCCTGACGGTCAAAATCACCTGCAGCCCAAAGGAACATTAAACCTCATTTTAAGAGTAATAGATCTCATCAGTCAGTGAACCTAAAGCATTACACTTGGACACGCTTGAGTGCACGGTCATTAATTCAGTCGTAGTGATACTTTGTCACAAGCACTGACCGCATGCAATTACAGGACCCACTATAGAATTTGATATATTTTTAAAGTTTTTCAGTTTAGTTTAATCATACTTAAAGCTATATTTTCTTTCAATAGAATAGCGCAGCTTTGCTTGGGTGGTCCAGCGTTACCTGGCACATATAACAGACTACTGAATCATTACTTTTCTTCTTTTATGGTTGATACAGGAAGTAATATCCAATTAGAAAGCCAGCTTTGGCTCTCAGCAACAGATAATATATATGTACTTTATCTCATTGCTTCCTGTCATTTTTTTGTCTTTGTCATTTCACACTAAGCCTCATCTTACAAGTAGAGTATTTGTTCTCATTGGTCACACTGTGCAGCACCTTTCAGCTTTACCCTCCAAAACCCTTTTGTGTGAACCATTTATCATCTAAGTGGATTGACAGAGGAGGGAACACATCTCTCGAGCCTTGCTGATGTAGCCGCCTTACTGTTATTCAATTATGGCACAGCTTGCTTCCTGGAGACCGCAAAGGCTAACAAGCCCCTATTCCAGGAAGTAGGGAGGAGATGATGTGCAGTTATGTCATGGTTCACCGAGACGCCAACGCTAAGACAGTAACCTCCCCCCACGACATCTCTAATCCTTCAGCAGCCGAGTCGATCCGTGCCTCGCAGATCAATGGCCATTGACAGGTCCAATTGATCTCTGTGGGAAAGGGATACAGGCTCATCCAGCTAAAAGCCTGCAACCACCACACACACATGAGCAGCCACGTGCAGATTTGGATATATGTGTCTGCGTCAAGCAATGCAGCGTGAGCATAGATCAGGAGGCCAGGAGAGACCTGAGTAACTAATCGCTGTTCACACTGCTGATGAAAGTGAGCAAAATTGTTAAAGTCTGACATTTCCCACCCCTTCCGTAGAGGATAAAGATCTAATTCAGGACTCGACTGAATGCAAATAGTAGAAAATCAGATCCCCAGATATGAGACCTACATGTGATTCATAAATGAGGGATCTAATCAGAATTTCACATGGTTGACACAACATAAATTGCTATCATTCACCTTTGACACAAGTAGGGAGGGCCTAGGCGAATGGTGACAATGAATGTAACGTCATTTTATGTTGGGATTCTTTAATCATATGAGTGTGTTTCACCCTGTAATAGACATTAACACCGTCCCAAAGAAATCTTACATGGGTTTTATGCTGTACCCTGTGTGTGTTGCCGATACACACACATAGACACAAACAAGCTGTTAGACCTCATCCCAAATGGGGAGCATTTATCTAGCCTGTGGACATTTGGACATCTTCATCAATGAATTAAGACCTCACCACACCAGTGGTGTGCAATTTATATGGCTGAACTGACCTGCTGGGGGTCCTCGGAGCAAAAATGAGCTGCAGGGCCCCTGCTAACCACCTCTCCTTCTGCTCTCTGGGCAATATGAATGTTTTTGAATGAAATACTACCATACCCCAGATTCACTTTTTCACCATTTTGATAAAACATGTTCATTTTGGAATGTGGAAAAAGACTGAGCCTTAAAATAAGGTAGTAAAGCAGAACCCACTTTAAGACCCTTTGCACAACAGTTGATATTGATATTTTCAAACAAAGTTTTAAATTGATTAGCCCAAACCACTTGACAAACAATGAGCCTGGAGCTTTTGTGGATCCTTGGGACCTTGCTGCTTTTGCAGGGTTGGCAATCCAGCCTAGGTAAGTGATACTGAATAAACCCAAGAAGTCGTAATAAGCAAAACTATATCTGTACTCAAAAGTATGCTTATTTCGAAAAGATTCAGCTTGTGAGTCAAGTGGGTGTTCTGCTCACTGAGATATGAACAAGATTTATGTGTTCTATTCAGACTTGGCAGCACAAGGTAATCTGTCATTGATTGTCCGTTTTGGCACATTATTGTCTGGCCAGTTCACTCGCACGGTGACGGCTCGCGTTACTTTGCGGAACATGGCGAGGGATGTTAGTCGTGTGATCCGGCTCTGCAAGTGCTCAAAGGATGTAACAGCTCACTGATCGAGACCCGATCCATGCAGAAATGCTTGAATGCACTGGGCATATGTTAAGCTCAGCACATTCAAACGATTTCTTGGCACACTTTGTGCACCCCGGCAGCGCCAGCTCCTTTGATTATCCCTTAAAACTTGAGCACATAAATGGCAGGACATGTTTTGATTGCTTAAGAGTCTGCACATTCCCTTAAATACCATTCCAATTTTTTATAGACCAATCAACAGCTTCGCACAGCATAATTAATCTCCTTGAAGTTTTTGTGATTCATCATTTTATATCTCATTGATGTCTTTGGTGTTCAATAATATGCAGATTTCTTGTTTTACCTCAGCAAACAGATGGCGGGGGGAGAGACATGCTGTATGTTTTTGGATGGCTAACAAAAGTATGTGGGGAAATGGATTTTAGTTAAATCAAAATCTGTGCAGCATAACATGGAAAGGGTCACATTTATTTGAGTTGCTTTGCTGAAGTTTCAGCCAAAATCTGAATCTGGAAACCAACTCATACTGATGAAAATGGATCTCACATGACTACTTGTATGTATGTTCCCAGTGACAAACATACATAGGTTTAATTCTGACTCTGCAGTTTCTCTCAGCTTTTGTAGGGCGCGGAGCTTTGCCATTTCGGCTCGGTCTCACCACTGTCATAGCTTTTTTTTTGGCCACAGCAGGAAAAAATGCTCCAAAAAGAAAATCTGCTGAATGTAAATAACAAACTGTTTGCTAACGAGCTCACAATATCAACTGAAATGGTGTTAATGTGTGAGTGTGCAGCTTGTTTCTTCAGCTCCCAAAGTACTTGTTGTGGGTTTAAGATTTATTGCAAATCAAAAGGTGACAATTTCTAATACTGATACAAACATTTTTCTAATTTCCAAATTTCAGCATGACTTTCACAGCAGGAATTTAAAAGTATTATTATATATACTTTTACTTATTTTATATGTTGCTGTTGATATATTAACGTGATATAGTATATCACATTGTCACAGAGAATGTATGGGAGAGCAAACCTACCATCAAACAATCATGGCTCCCCACAACAAGCTTAGACTTGCATGTTCAGCAACATGTGCAAAAAGCTGGATTGCACATGTAGAATAGCACTTACTGTAGGAGAGGAAATTAAACTGATTAAAAAACAGTCTGTAGCCTGAGAAAAGTACCTCCCCCCCCTCTAACGTGTTAATATTAAACGCAGTTTGAATTCAATTGAAAAATACGTGCATGAATGCAAAGAAAGGGCTCTCCCATTATACTGGCAATAATTTTTTAATCTGACTTAAAGTTGGCGCCTGGAAGGAACATTTAATTTGCCTTTTGTAATTGCATTAGCTTTCATACATTTAAAACTTAAGCTGCATAAGTTGTTGATTAAAAAAACAAAAATCGTGGCAGTGTTATTATAAAAGATCCCTGAAGGTTCTTAATTACTTGAATAAAAGGAAATGTGCTGCCTGTTAATCCATACATATATGCACACACACCTGTGTTTGTGTGTGTATATATATATATATATATATATATATATATATATGTCTTGAGCCTCAATCTAAAGGATCTAATTAGTATTAATAGATTTGTGTTATTAAAGTTAACAAGAAATTATCTGCTTAGCATTTACTAAGCCTACCTGTCACCTTTGAGTATGTGTCACTTTAAAAACCCATGACTTTAAAACTTTGTCGCAGCATAAATTAGACAGAATCTCTGGGAGCTGAGTCTCAGTGGAAATGTTTTCTGCCACACAGTTCATATTTCACAGCACACCCACGAGCATTAATTGCATTCGCATACCCAGATATTCAGATGCAAACTGCTTTTAATACAAATTACTTCAGACAGCAAGTAATGACTTTTCCCTCTTTCACAACAGTTGCAGCCTCGCACATCTTTCATATTCAGGGCTCATGAGAATACACCCACAGCCTTCTAATCAGAGCTCGCTCCCCTCATCTTTCACTCACACTAGTGTTTTTCCAAATGTCACTTGTCTTCATACAGTCTGAGGTCGCATTAAGAATCATCTATGTCTCCCATCTAAAAGATTAGCTGGGAAATTTTCAGATCCATATCAATATTCTTAAGATATAAACATGATAGCAGATTGACCGCCTAAAGACAGCTTATATCAATAATTGAGCAGCTATAGGAGAATCAGCCCCATGCAACCTGCCCGCGGCCTCTTTTACCCCTTTTTTCCTTGATCTGCATCAACCTCAAACCCCTTGTAGAGGAGCATCAAGCACCACTCTGGCACGGACATGCTCTCTCCTTTTCACCCACAGGTTAGGCCGTCTATTTGATATTCTGTTGGAGTGCGGCTCTGGTCTGGCCTTCCTCACCTGGCTACCCCTTTGTTCTGCTCCTCCAAACTATCGGTGTATATTAAGGTCAGTCCAGGGAAGTGGCCAGTCTGCATGATTCAGACCCCGTTACTCATTGCTCAGTTGGCCCCAATGAATTAATAGAAAAAATAGAATTATTGCTAACTTACTTTTTACCCAAAGAGTACAAACCAAAAAAAGTAGAAAGACAAAATAATCACAGTTCCTACTGATGATTAATGGGTGATCTAAATAAAGTTTTAATTGGTACAGAAAGCACCTGGAGTACAATTGTGTACTTTATGTGCTTTTTATCAGTTACAGGACTTCTTCCATACTAGCTACTGCATAACTTTCTGACAATAAATAAACGAGTGATCATCACAAATGTACACAAATGCTTCTATACAATAGACAGGGGCTTACAAAATGGCTTGATGACTGTGAAAATGATGTGAATCATTCACAGTCACAAGTGATTTCTTGCTCACAGTTCCTTGTAGACTTGTAGAAACTACAATAAATAGCGCTGAAGCTGGTCTGTAGGCACACTGAGACACTATGTTGTTGGTTCCTTTAATTTGTCACACGTCTGTATGCGAAAATGTGCCACAACAGCTTAGCAGCTGCTGAAAATCCTGTGGTGTTTTAAAGACTCTCCCGACTACAGTGACGTAGAACTACACTTTAGGGCGTGCCAGTACGCGGTGACATCACTGCTGGGTGTGGTTACAGGTGCAACAGAGGGTCAGAGGCGCAACACACTTGAAATTTTCAACCAAAGAGGGCAGAGACACGCTGTTTTCTAGCTTGGTATTACGCTGATCTTTCAGTGGTCAGTCAGAGTCAGCATGTGATCAGATCTTTCTACATCCAGCAAGTAAGGATTTGGTCATTTGCACACCGTGTTTTGAAAAGTGAGCCAAAATTAAACTTGAAAATGAACTTTTTCAGGCTTGTAATGCCCATACTGTATATCCATTGCTTTAATAGAATCTAATAACTGTATTTCAGTGTGTAGCAGAGTGCAGTAATGTAATTGCTTCAAAAACAACAGGGCTGCATAACATATGGATTTACAGATTGGATACACTGGATCATTATCGGGGCCACAGCTAACACTATTAAGTGGATCAGGTTTTGGAAATGTTGTGACATTAAATATAGTTTTTTTTTTTTAAAAATGTTGTCAATGTCATTACAAATGTCTCTGTTTCTTGTCAGCACACTACCGACTCACTTTTTAAAGCCACAACAGTCCCTTGTCCTCCACACGTTGCAAAAAAATCATGCTAGTGAGTTCCATACAGTGAGTTGTACATATTTGGGAAAAAAGATAGAGCACTCGTGTCAGATTGGTAGATATCCCAATATGTATCAGGATCAGGAGAGGAAAAAATAGACTCATCAACCACATTTTAGCTAGATGTTTTGTGGCCTGCAAATTAAACACGCATCTATCCAACTTCGAATGAACACCAGTCCTTTCTTTTATGGGCAACTGAGGTCACACGATATTGCGACTCACATTCTATGTTTTTTGTTACAAAGAAGTCAGCAGTGATTTATATTTCACTCACTTGACTTTGACAGGTTAACGCGCCTCTTTGTGTTCTTTGTGCTTTACACTTTTTAAATCCAAGGCTGAAAAAAGGTGCTCTCAAAAGCAGCTCATATAACTATAATACAACGAGCTGATCATTAATATTTTCCATTAAGTCCTTTAAGATTCTTGCGGCTCCTCAAAATGTCTTACATGAAAGACTTTGATGCAGCAGGAGGTCCGTTTTCCTGATGGCAGGGAGTGTTTAAAGAGGGAGAGGTCACTGGCAGTGCAGCGCCAGCCTTTCCTTCTTAATGACGCCTCAAAGTGAGAGCCCATCATTCCCCCTAATTATTGTTGATTGCATTCATTATGTCATGTCCTGATATCTTGGAGGCGCCGTTGGTGGTTTGGGCTAAATGGCAGCTACGGGTTAGCTTGTTTCTCCAAGCTAATTGGACGTCGACTTTGAGAGACAAACAGAGAAAGAAGAAAACGTCTCCCATCAGCAGACTGCCCATTGTCAAATGCATTTTTTATGAGCTTGCAGACCCCTAACAGAGCAGACAGAGGCCCAGGGTTGTGATGCTTGCGAGATGTCAAGCACCTCTTCCTAGAAATCCCCCAAGCTCTGTTTTAATGAAATTAACAAGCCTATGCTAAAGAGTCTTATTAAAAAATCTGCTGCATTGACATCTGACACGGCAGTGGACTGTAGTTCTTAAATAAAGTTTATAAGGAGCAGCTGTGAGTTCATGGCAAGCTTAATGTTAAGCTGAAAAGTAAAAACTGAAATCTTCATTATTATAGCATCCACTGTACTGTAGGTTATGCTCCGGACAAACATCTCCATTTATTACTCTATTGTATTAAAAGAATAGGAATAAAACAGACAGTGAATGTATCTAAAGGTACCAAAGGGAAATATTTTGTCGGGTTACATTTCCCCTGAAAAGAGAAAGAGAAAAGATTAGAAAAGCACTTGGGGAGCGATTCTAAATCTCACATATCAGCAGTGAAGGGACAGCCAAGCTGGCAACATAGATATGGAGGCACAATAGTGAATCACTCCCACGCGTCCCCCAACAATGCGAGGGAGGGCCAGTGACTCATAAACTGATTCACCTATATGTCCGCTTGTATGTACGAGCTCCCACACTCAACCACAATCTTCATAAACATTTCCAACATTTAGCCTATGCTTATTGCTAGCTTAGGCTAGCGTTTCTGGCTGCCCTCCATGTCTAATAAAAATCATAGAAAGATAATCACTGCAAGCATCTACTGCTGAGGGTAATGTCTATGAATATTGAACATCAGAGTGCTCAATTACACCTTGCTACTGCTCATCATGTCCTGTTTAAAAGTGCATAATATTAGGTGAGACAACATCAGTCAGCAGACTTTCTTAAGGTGAAGGCAGAGAAATCCTCCTCTATTTTTTCTTCTCTGGTTTTCTCTCATCAGCTTACTTCTCCAATGAAATCTCCTCTCTGTCCCCTTAATGCAGCTTTTTGCTTGTGTCTGCACGTAAAAGAGCTCAGGGCTCTTCTCTGCATTACCGAGATTGAAGGGAGACTGAGAGCAAAAGAGAGAGATGGAGCCGCTTCTCTATCAGCAAACCCACACAAATACTTCTGATGTGTGTATGCGCGACCCCGCCTCCTAAGCACGTTGCTGTAAATTGCACTTTATAACTGATTTTGCATGCCCTTTTATACGTTTAAAGAGCGCATGCAACTTGTAAGGGCTGCAAAACGCAAAACAGCTGTAAGGCCGTTACAAACCAGCAGCATTTTTTTTTTTGTGTGTGTGATTATTTTGCACGTCTTCGATATTTTTCTAGAACCAATCCAGCCTTTACATCGGGGGCAGAATTTTGCTTTAGGATATTGCTCTTGTTCTTTTTTTCAGTGCTTCACCTCTGACACGTACACGTTGTTTTACGGAATTCTGTTTGGGATGATAAACGGAAAAAAAAAAACTACAAAGACAACATGTGGAGGAGGAATAATATAGCAAATGAGTTTCAGTGTGATGATGGTGCCTGTATATCAAGCTTCAACAGTCTACGTAAAACGGCATTACGTCCTCCATTGTAATGTTATGTTGCAGTGGTTTTAGGGTTTTAGCAGCAGGTCATATACAGCTGTATTGCGGTTGTAAAGAGTATAAATAAAGAAAATGCAAATTGTGCTACAGTCCCATACACACCTGAGTATCTGGCTGCAACACCTTCTTGGTTATAATGTCTGCGTTGCTTTACAGCTGTACTAGCTGCTCAGACTTTCCTCTCTGTATTTAGGAACGCAATGGCTTGGCTGTTTAACTGTTTAACGCTGTGCACATTCAGGGCCGTGGGAAGACAATTTACTGAATGATTTAGGGATGCACAAGGATTAGATGGCCTGGTCTACATCCCTCTCTTTTCTTTTCTTTTTCGGAACTTAATAATTTATTCACAGACTTGAGTAGCACTCAATGTGCGCCTCCAAATTATTTGCAATTCATTTGGTGCCATTTATTCACATCGCTATAGCCACATTTAGCCAAACGATATATCCTAGTTTCTAATAGAATTTAAACAGCAGAGGTTATATAGAGATATTCTTCCCTTAAAGGAATAGTCTGACGTGTTGGACATGTTGTGCTTATGTGCTTTTTTTTTTGCCAAGATTTAGATTAAAAGATTTATGTGGCTGTAGCTTATTTTAGCATAAACACTGGAAGCAGGGAGAAATGGCTGGCTTGGCTGATTAACAGGTTACATCATGTTTGTTTAATCCGCACACAAACAGATATGTAAAAATATTAAACTGTAGTTTTACAGGGAAATACATGCTGTAACCACTTGCCGTAACTGACTGATTTGCGGCCAATCACAGTGGCTTCCTGGAGCTCTGCTGGTTGCCTGGCAGCTTCATGGTTACAACAAGACTCATAGCACTCATATGTCACATAAAAAAGACCATTATCTATACCATTTATCCTCAGAGGGTCAAGGGGGGGGGGCTGACATTGGCTGACAGGTGGGGAACATTCTGGAGTGGTCACCGGTCGATCTCAGGGCTGACACATAGAGACAGACAAACATTCATTCTCACATTCACACCATCAGGTAATTTAGAGTCACCAATTAGCCCAATCTGTCTTTGGACTGTGGGAGGAAGCCGGTGCACCAGGAGAGAATCCATGCAATCATATGGAAAACATGCAAACTCCAGAACCTTCTTCGTTGCGAGGCGACAGTGCTAACCACTGCACCTAAAAATGTTTCATCCTTTGTGTTTTTGAAATATGATTTGTTCCCCAGATCTACCTCTGACATTTACGGGGTCAGAACTTTGGTATTGTAAGACAGACTAATAAAAGTCAGAATTAGACTCATCTAAATACAGATAAAGTTCATTACTTGCAGTTTTAATTTAAAACGGCAATTAATTTGTATTAGTTTGAAACGTAAGAAAAAGTAAAAATGGCTGGAAATCTGTAGCGCAAACATTCTTCACTTTCATCATTTTAATGTCATTGGATTTTGAAATTACCTGAGGCACTGAGGTAGATAAAACATAATCAGGGCTTTTTTTTGTTCTGTTTTTTATCTTTCCTTCACTACTTATTAGCAGAAGCATAAGAGGACTTAAGTGTCTTTTGCTGTACAGTGGCCAATGTGATCCCTGATGACAATTATAGTATAATGGTTGATGCTAAAATATATGTGTATTGTATACAGTATAAATGAGTCATAAAATCACTGAACTCGTTTAGTGATGTCAGTTTCGCAGCAATATCCAATAGCTAAGATTAGCCGCCATAAGTCACCGGTCATATAAGACCATCAGCAAAACGCCTGAGAGCACTGAACTGAGCAACCGTGTATTTTATTGCTTGTGAATTCAACTTTTGATTCGTAAGTAGAAGACTATTATGAATTCTTTCAAAAGTTAGTCTTGGCCAAACATTAAAGGTTGACAAAACATCCACAATAATGAGCTGAAAATGTCCCAATTACTTGCATAGAACTCCAAAACAAAGAACTATGTCATCACTTCTTTTGTTGCCAAATGAGCAGTCACTCATTACAAAAAAACACAATGATAAAAAATCCCATATAGTGTACAGGGTGTTTTGGTGAAGAGGTACAGCTTTTCTACCTGCTTAAAATATAATGGTCCAAAAAGCCCAAACGTGTGAGTCACTCACAGTAGCAGTAAAATATTGACTGAGTTGACTGCTCAGAGTTGTACTGCATTCTAAACTCGATGGCTCTTCCCATAGGAGCTGGAGCCAGTCTGGTCACACACACACAAACCTCAGGCTCTTTTCACACATGCACACAATAAGGACAGGCATATTCCTCAAGCACAAACACAAACTAACACACTGCATGCCAACACACACCTCATCAGTGACAACTGAGCAATGAAGAAATTGCTTGCAAAATTGAAGGAGGCGGTCGAGTATTAGAAAACCAACAAATGCAGCACACTGTTCCAGTGCTCAAACACTCTCTCTGTGTTATATATACTTTGCCACCGGACTGTGTGATACCCAGTGAGGGGGCCAATTTGAAGGAGATGGGTACTGACGATGGCATTCGTCGCCACATGGCACCTGTCAGTGCCTGTGCTGACATGCAGGACTGAGGTGCACCTCCTCCCGACAAACCCTTGGACAGAGAGAGATATATGGCAGGTAGCCTTTAAAGGTCTGCCACTTGGCAACACTGCATCATTAACAGGCCTGCTGAAGGCCCGAGCTTGGCCTGCTTCCAGAAGAAGAGAGGGAGAGAGAGAGAGAGAGTTCAGCGGCACTCACTCCCCGCTCTGTGTCCTCATCACCTCCTCTCTCCCCCCCGATCCTTCCATATATCCCCTTCTATCTTTAGAGTGCTATGCAAAGTCAGCACTCTCCAACCATCTACCTTTAACACATCAAATGTGTGCCCGCCAGCATTTTTTTCATACAAAAAAAAGAAAAGAACAACAGGAGAAGTGAAGAGAAGGTGGCACAGTGTAGCCATTAGGATAGCCACCTGGTGGCTGACGCCGCTGCTCTCATTTGTCCTCATTCTGTCCCTCTATTTCTCCAGTCGTGCTGAAACAAACCAAAAACTCAAGTTCAATTCCTCATCCTCAGTTTAGATCAAGCAGCTTCTCCCTAATACAATCCAATTTACTGTAAAATACCAATTACTGGTAAAAAAGGCCAATCCATTTAAAGTGAAAGCTGCATTATTAGGGTAGTAAGTGGTGTCTTTATGAGAATGCAAGCTTAGCAGAAGTTAACAAGCGAGGCAGTAAAGCGAAGGGCATCAAAAGGGGTCTACCTATATAACTTGCACGAGCGGGCACAAATCACTTATTACAAGAAAAGAAAAAAGGAGCTTGGCTTGATCTGAAGCCACAGAGAAACGCTACATCCACGAGACTCAATGAGAGTCAACAGCAAAAACAAGGAGAAAAGTAACCTACAGATTAGGTATGTGACGGTGCTCATGATCATCAAGACATTAGGGGGGGGTGTCATCTGATGAACCATGGCCTTTACCCCACAGATGAATGGCATCTTCAAATGAGCACCAGGGGAAAAGATGTGTTGGGTGGGTTTGATGTGCTTTATGAGCCACACTGGCCGCCCAGTCACTAACCATTACAGGAATGTTACCTCCCATAAATGATTTTCTGACATCAGCCAGTTGCTCTTCAGCCATGCTTGTGACATGCTAGCAAACCTCATTAATTTCAGTATCGGTCTCAGTCTGTGAATTACTGTAAGCGTAGTTGCTGTGCTCGTGTTTGATCTGGTGTCTTTTCATGTGTTTTCATCATTGCGTGTACATTCCTTCACAATGCAGTGTGCCAACTATGGCTCAGTCTGACCGGGCCTCCAGGGGCATTTCTGTTGCATTAAGAGCCATCTGTCGGCCATAGGGGGAAACTGACAGTTTCATCTGCAGTGGTCATCTGAAATGTTCATGTTGACATTTCTTTTCTCAAGGCCACTCCATCAGCACCTCAAATGCAAGCGGCATTGTAGTTCAGAGTGTGTGTGTGTGTGTTGTTTCTCAAAGAAAGACTTCACCCTCCAGTTATGAAAGGGTCCAACCTCAAAGACAAGCTATGCATATGAGTTATTAGAAGATGAAGCAACCATAAGCCTAACTGCCACCGTTGGCTGGTGGGGGCAACTGTTGCCTGTGAGATATATTAAATGAAGTGGCTTTGGTTGCTGTTCAAAGTTTTTTTTTTTTTATGTTAGCGAGTAGCTGGAGAGCCACATGCAGCATTTAAAAGCTACAGAGTCACATAGTTTCCTCATGAATTGGTGAAGACCAAAAAAGAGCAACAGGGAGAGTGAACTTTGAACATACAGTTGTTTGCAAGGCTTGAGAATGATAAGAATTTTCCAGCATGTTTTCTGGACGTGTCAATACAGAACTGTTAAATAACAGGTTCACAATAACTTTATAAGATGATGATGAGCTGTGGGTGCCCCCAAAAGGCCCCAAAAAACAATAAATGCAGCTTTACTAAGATCAATATGACGTTTTTCCATTCATCACCAAAGGAGAACATCTTGAAGTTGTAGGTATACTGTCTGATATGAGAACCATCACATATTCCAGTGTCTACTCATGTTTTTTTTTACCTTTGTAAATGTTGAATCATCTAGGTTAAACTTTATAACAACTGGATCTAAGTCAGTTTTGCAAAGGTGAAAAGAGAGAAGATGAGACATCTGGATTGAGCTTCCTGCATGTCCTGTGCTTCAGTCGTCACAAAATAGAACGCATCATCTGTGGTGGAACCAATGGGAAATATCATCTTCACCAGAACAAAGATGTTGTTTTCCTCTGGTCATGTGCTTCTCACTTTAGATTGTCTACGTGGCTCTTTTGTTAAATTCACATAATGTATTTTGTCATAAATAAGCACTGAATGGCCCAAGCAGCAGCATAACTTTGTCCCCACAGTCTGCAGTGATGGCTCAGTACAGAGAGAGGACCATATGGTTGGTGACTTTACAAAGTCTAGAGGTCTTTAAAGTCTTTAAGGTCTAGATTAAATTGTTTGAACTCAGACATCTGCATGTATAAACATGAGCTGTAAGATGTGCACAGAGTTACATGACTCAAACACTGGCATGCCTCTTGGAATTCGGAATGACTAGCTCATTTTTACAAATAGCCAGTATAGAATCAATCAACAAATCAATAGTTCTGTAAATACTGTAAACCTGTAAATATTTTGCTACATGTAATCTGCACAAATGATTTTTTACACTGGGATCATCTTGTTCCATTGATTTTCTCACCCCAGAAAGATCTGCTCTCGTATTACCCGTATGGGGTGGGGGGTTCATTAGACACCTTTCAATCCCAGGTAATCTATCTGGTGTCTGGTGCATGATGTCACGTCAAGTATTCTCTCAGTTGGTGGCAATGTGTCAAAACTTGTTGTTCCATCTAGAAATTTGTGCAAAAACATGGACAACCCTCAAAACTAGGATTGAATCAAAAATGTGTGTTTGTCATTTTCAACAAGTCTGAGAAATCAGAAAATAAGTGCTACAATGCCCAAAGGACTATGTATGCAAGCATAATGGTGTGTGTGCCCATTTGTTAATAACATACGATTACTTCAGAAACTGCTAGACTCAACACTTTTATCAGTGACCTCTGTGTGCGACCCAGCTAATGTCCAAATTAGGATACAACTACTGATCTTACCCACAATATTTTCAAGTACCAGCTCTTGCCCAGATTTCTGTGTCAACCCTAAATGTAAATCTTCCGAGTTGTCCCAGTGACACCCAACAGTGAGATAAAAACGAGTCCTTACTATGTTTTACTGGCTACATGGTGAAGGGTTTCTATATTTTGTACGCCCACCACTGGTGTGAGAGATCTAACAAGGAGCGGTGATGAGGAGCTGAAGCAGTATAACAATCGTCATACCCTGTGCCAATTATTTCCCAGTGGGGAAAATGCCCAAAAGTGCTAGCTTCCCCCAAAACTTGATGTTTCACTCCTGCCTCTTGTCTTGGTTTTGGCGTTCATGCTTGGCTTCTTCCCCTACTGTCCATAGACATTGATCACAGTCTAGTGGGGTCTTGCAAAAGGAGCTTCAGCCATGTGTTAAGGCTAACAAGGTGAAAAAATGATAATGAGGAAACTCAAAAGAAGAGGTCTCTGGCTTTTCTTTGACCGTACTGCACTGTTAGTATTCCCTAAACCCAAATCATCCCATACATTACTTCTGCTGGAATAGACGGCCACTAAGCGGAAAGTATGGAGGGGGTGTTCGTTATCTGTGACCCTGGACGGCCTGACCCTGCACTGGATAGGACAAAAATTAGAGGAAAGCTCTTGAAAAGCTTTTGAGATTTTTTCTGTGTGTACTTAACAGCATGAATCATCCTAGACTGAGGGAGGAGGCTGAAATAGCAAACACAAAAATGGCAGGTGAACTGAACAACCATACTCATTGCTGCAGCATATGGTGGCCAGGGTCCACACTTGTCTTTTTCTCTTGTATTAGTTACTTGAAACTCTCTATGAAGAGCTTTTGGCATGTCAGCAAAAGCTGTTGGAAAAGCAAATAGTCATTATCTCCTACCCAGGCAACTTTGAGCAGCTTGTTGCCTAGCATGAGACCGTCTGTTGATGATGTAAGCCTATGCACTTCACAAGCACCTTCAAAAACAGATTATTTTACCACTTGATGTGGCGCTTGATGTCTCGGTTTTAGTACCCTGAATAAAATCATATCAGACAAAAGAATCTACAAGGACACTCTGTGAACATGAATGACAAACAATTAAAAATCATTTCCTCAAGCACTAAAAAAATCTGTTGATTTCTTTCAAGCTACAGCTGTAGAAAGATCTTGGTGGAATGTACATTAACTTTATTTAATGTAATGTTGTAATGAAGTACAATTCTGTTTAAATAATTCATTCTGCTAATCCTTTACATTTCGGAGGAAAATAAAATACGTTACTTTTCAGATAAACATTTTGCACGACAAAATGATCCAGTGAGCGACATTAAAATGCTGCTTAAAGTATGCATTGATGCATCAGGTTTTAAAGGGTAATACTGTGCAAAATGCACTTGTTGTCAACATAAATATGCGTCCCTGGTGTGTCTAAAGACCCTCAGACTATGAGATAAGACCATCTTCTCTTTTTTCCAAAGCATGCAAATTCGGTTGTTAGTGGCAAAAATCAGCACAACAGTCTTCATGGCCTCCTACAATCAGAGGAACTAAAGACCCAAAGGATTAACTTTATTTTGGATGAAGTTGTGACGAAAAATGTCCTCACAGTGACTGCAAAACATGATTGTTACGTGTTTGTTTAACACAGTTTTACTTTGGTCTGCTTTCTTGACAAGGGCCATTAAGAGTACTAGAGTACAAACACACATATTCGCCTGAAAATGAGCACAGTATGTCTCTTTTAACAATTTAATAGCATAGAATATCAGTCACAGGGCCATTTCCTGCAGAACAAGTACTTTTGATAGTCTAAACATTTTGCCTGTACATTTTTACTTAATTAGGAATTTGAAGGCTTTAAAGCTGTTATCACAGATATTTCTTATAATGAGAATGTGTAAGGGGTTGCTCGTAGTAATGAACTTACAGAGAGTTATCACCTGAATCTGCAGCTCCCTTTGACTTTATGGAGCTTCGCAGCAAGTTTCAGCTCATTATTTAGCTGTCCGGTCAGCAACTTTACCATTTTGGTTCACTCTCACCATTCTTATAGTGTTATTTTTGGCCTTTTTTTTCCAGTGAAATAGCTCTAAAAACCCACTGTACAGTACCTGCTCAGGAATGAATGACAGACTGCTAAATAGACAGGTGTTTCTCTCAAGTGTTGATGGAGAGCAAAGCAGAGCTAAAAGAGAGCAAATATTGGACAGCTGTAAAGGTGATGATATGGTTCACAACTTGCTATTGCAGATGTACTTGTAATGTAATAAAAGGTGCCTCTTCCACCATGCATATGCTGGAAAATATCAGTATTCTTCATTTCTCACTCTCCTATTCCACAAATGAATAAGAATCTGTTTTGTTTCATCCTCTACAGAGTTTAAAGGAGATCCATGTAACAAAACACATTACTGTCTAAGGCTTACCAAAGTGATGTAAACTAAAAACTAAAAAAAAAACATGCTTGTGTTTAGTTTAGCGTTTGGGTTGCGAAAGGTTGTATTTTCCATTAATTGTACTGCACCCCTGCAACCTGTCAAAAAAAACCAAAACAGGATCTCTTTGTACCAACTGCCATCAAGGAAAATTGCATGGATAAGTGACTCTATTTACTCTTTTAATTACACTAATATCAAGAGGGAGGATTTTTTTTTAGAATGGGAATAAACAAGGGTCGTAAAAGCACCAAATTGCAACATTAAAATGTCATATTTCACAAGGGTGAAACTGAGATCTAATTCATTTAATCAGAAAATTGCTCTGATTGAATAGATAGAGAAAGGAGGAGGGAAAATAACTTTGAACTAAAGGTCATATATCAACACACCAAAACTCAAGGGCTTTTTTCAGTGATTGGGCCTGTTTGTAAACGATTTTGAAAAAAACTGGCTTATGTCTGTAGGGTGCCATATATCTCCCCTGGCTGTACTGTCATATGACATTTGAAGGCCTGAAAGTGACAAATATTTACAAGTTTAATTTAAGACAGCATCATGCCCTCCATGGCAGGGAAATTTTGAAAAATAGGTGCTGTGCTAGCATGGACACGAGGGATATGACAATCCATGATTAGAAATTGATTTTCTTCTTTAACCCCAGGTTCAATTATCGGGGTTTATGTTTGACGGAACCATAATGGTGCCTATCTGCAAATCCAGCCTGTCGCGGCTCGCGCCATTGTGTTTTCTTTTCCATCAGGTTTGATCGAGCTGTAATTGATTCACTAATTGCCTTTAATTATAAAGTAAATGACTTCTTTCTACCATGCAAGTTGGGTTATCTGTTTTGGTGGCTATCAAAGAAGAAGTTAATAAACTGGATGATAGGGTTAACAATCGCAATCAGTGCTGTAATTCTCATTAGATCCAAATACGCATAAAGAAATGCAATTACTTTTTGAGCATATAATTGCTTCGTATAACAACCTCTGCAATCTTGATGACAATTATATCAAATTGTTTGCAGAATAAAACCTAAATCAATCATTTATTACCTTCTATGTCACCAGGGACATTGTTATTTCTTGAAATAGCTGAAAAAATATTTTGCTGTTCTCCCCTTCCCATTGTTTGTGCTGTGGTGGAGGTTACGCCAGAGCAGCTGCTACGAAGCTATTTGCAGCTTATTGAGGGAAATGAATCACAGGACAGACATTTTCCAGCACATTATTTCTAAAACAAAAGTTCCCTGCTTGTTGGGGGCCGAGGAAATGCATGCTGAGATTTCTGCTGCTGTTGCGGTTGTTGTTGAGTTAAACACACCGCTTGCTTTGCCACTCCTGATAAATAAAACATTGAAGTGCTACAGGAGAAAGGGGGCTGCCTCCCTGCCTGCATCACACTTTCCCTGAATGCACTACGGACACTGTGTTTCTGCTTTGACACCACACACGAATAAACACAAACTCACACACTGGTTTTCACCCTTCGGCACTCTCTCACTAGCCGTATCCCACCCTACATTCACATTCCCCCGTATTCGCTCTGAAGATATTCATGCTTATTCTGAAACATTCGCTTGTAATCTCCCCAGAGTGTGCACAGCCTTACCCAGCACCCAGCACATGTACTGGAGCTACTATGCACATGCATTTAAACGAATTCCTGCAAATGCCTGCGCACACAAAGACAAAGCTGAGATTGAAAACAGAGATAATTCTGTAGCATTAGTCCCTCGCTTTAATGTTTGACTAATCCCCTCAAACATTTATTGGTTTTCTTCCGGATAACATCATTAATAAATGTTTGAGGTGCAAAGCATAAACTAAACTTGGGCTGTGAGGAATACAGGACAGACTGTTACATGTCCGAGCCCATGGACTAAGACGTGACCATTCCTGAACACCCGATGTGCTGCTCTGTCAGCAGCCGCATGCTCTCAGACGTCCATACAAACACTCTCTGAGTGCTTTCTGCACAGTCAAACATCATACATTCATAGATAAGAACCGCATGCATAATTGAAACCACACACTGAATGGCATGACGAGAGAGAGAGAAAAAAAATATCAATGCTGCTGCGTCTTGGTACCTCCTTTCACACTGCCTCAAAAATAAACAAGAAAATGAACAAAATGGAGGCCCAGAAAAGCCCTATGAAAATTTAATGGATGGACATTATTTAGCCGTGCTTGGCTGGGTAGCTGTTGTACGGTTCAAAAGATAATTCTTCTTTCTTTGTCTTGGGTAAGGACCACACTGTAGCTCGTGAGGTGAATAAGACTGAGGGGTTTCCTCCGTTGGGATTTGTTCGCCGTAATAGTGATGAACTACAGATGTAAGGCTGAGAGCAAAAAGTCAACTGTCTGGTGAAATAGAAATGCTGAAGCATAATTTGGACAGGTCAATGTGATATGAAAGCTTGTGTGGAGAAAATGAAAATCATTGTTGTGATGGTTGTTTCGCAGAGCTTCAGCAAATGCTGACTTCACGACCAAAATAAAGAGCACGCATTTGATAGTCAGTGTATGCTTGTCTGTGGTTACCATTACTATTAATATCTGAATTGTCCTGATGTGATAACAAACCCTACGATTATCTGCGAATTACAGGGACTGAAAGCCAAGATGTTATCTGGGGTAAAATCACCCAGACGCAGAGATCAAACATTTCCACAGCCTTGGATTTCATGTTACTCTGAAAGCAATTGCTCGACATTTTGGGAAATACGCTTTATCACGTTCTTGTAGAGACTTGGATGATAAGATAGATAGCAATCTTATGTCTTTAAGTTAATACGTAGCTGGAGCCAGCTGCCAGTTAGCTTAGCTTAGCATTAAGCATAGCATAGCATAAATATGTTCGAAATTTTGCTGCTCTTGTTAGTTTCTCCAATGTTAAAGACCCTGCCATTAAGAGTCAATCCAATTAGACAGACAGATGTAAAAACTAAGAAGTCATAAACCCTTTGGGCATTTAAATTCTCAAATAGTATAACTGATTGACACATAAGAAACCCTTTGTGGCATCAGAACGCGTGAAGTCCAATTGGCCCTGATCTGCTCTGACAGCTTCTCTGTTTGTTCCTTTGCAATATTAATGAAAATGTAATTGCTGTGGTGAAATCCTGGTCACATGCAAACAGTATTCCAGTGATTGTATAATCCTCTTTATATTGGCCACAACTTTCTTGTTGTTCTGCCACTCCCACGGATTTGTCCCTCCTCAGTGGCAGGTTGTTTGCACCTTAAGATGGCTGCCATCTGTTCAGTAACCACTGAGGATATCCACCCGCTTCCCAACATAGCTGACAGATATAATGATGGATTACATTATTAGAGATTATAATGAGGGAATATTTTAACTCTTCACCTATTTCCTAACTGATACATTACTATTACATTATTGTAATATAAAGTTTAGTGACAAACCCACAGATAATAATGGAAGAGGGTTTAGAGACTTTTAGCTCATTGTTTTGGCTTTACAGTCCACATACTGTTTTGGTTGAAGTTAACCATTTTCAAACCCCATCGTACATTGTCTGCCAGCTCAGCACTGAACAGCACACAAAGTTGGCAATTACCAACATAGTGGAACATTTAGTAGATAAATAGCCGGATATCTCTTTCACTAGCTGGTGGAGACCAGAAACACACCTAACGTCTAACTTCTTAATGATGCATATGTTTTTCCAGGTCTTCTGGATGTGGCATAATAAAAGGTCAGTGTTATGTTGTCAGAGTCTTCAGCCAAAAAATCAATAAATATGTGTTTAATAGTAAATGTACCAGTATTTTACCTTGTGAAGTCTATATCATCAGTCTCAAGTCTCAAATCTACATGTACATACAAAAAAGTCAACCCAGAACAAATAAGACTCAAGTTCAGGTTGATATCTCAAACAGAACAGTCTTTTTTAAACAGTCTCTTCTGGACAACAGTCATAATTTTGAACTTATTTGTACAGGGATAGAAGCATGAAGAATGAAGTTTTAAGGTCTGTTTGATTATACTGACGCCTTTAGGTTATTTCGATTGAATCCAAGGAGGTAAATAACCTTTGTTTGTATAGAGCCTCTCTAGTCTTCCAACCATTCAAAGCGCTTTTATACTCCATTCACCCAGTCACATACACACTCACACACACCATACTCTCATGCAGTGGTGGCATTAGCTCATCAGTGGGAGCTAATCATTCACACACACACACACACACACACTCACAGCAGCAATTTAGGGTTCAGTATCTTTTCCAAGGACACTTGGACATGCAGACTGCCGATATCCCGATTAAGTGGACAACCTACTACCTCCTGAGCCACAGCTACCCCAGGCAACTCTCAAGGATGATGAGGGTGGAAATTATAATTAGTTGAGTGTAAAGTTGGTATATTTGTTATGATTTGCACCGAAATTGCAAGTGAAGCTATAGACAGTAGGAGATTTGTTACATCTGAAGGGAATTGAAAATTAAACCCTATTCATTAAGTGGTTGATGGACTCTTCCCTACTGGCTAAGAAGCAGTAGCGTCTGGAACCAATGCAAGATGACCAGAATTGCAGTATTTTTCACCAGGGAAAACATAAATCCCCAGCCACTGAGAGTAATGCATGTGAAATGCTGTGCAGGGCGAGTACTGCATTCAGTGTAATACCATTATAAATATAATAGATTAAAACGATTACACAGAGAGAGCGTATGGTGAGTTTCCCTGTGTTCATGTGTAGAATGCAAAGCGGGGAAAAAAAATGACATAACGCAAGAGAGAAAAATAAGAGTCTGAAAGTGAGTCAGCTGCCGGCAAATGCTTTCCCTTCTCTTTTTCTATTCCTCAACTTTACCTTGCTGAGAATGTATTGTGAGGAAGAACGGCTAATCCACTGAGAGGATGTCTTGGACTATTCTGGGAGAAAAAAGGCTGCTTCAGCATATAGCAAAGTACAGGAGCAATGACAAGGCACCCCCCCCCCATCCCTCGCACTTTACATACAAATAGCTGTCAAAATAAAATTGCCTATTTTGAATAAGAATATGCCTGGGACAAAAACACAAATATATGAAAGGACAAAGCAGCCCACTGGAACAGACAGAGAAAGCATGAAATAAGATATTAATGTGTTCTAAATTGAAAGACATTGCGTTATGACTTTGCAAATAAAGTAAACTCATGTCACTTTCATCACTTTTTTAATATAAATGTTATTATTAGTTCTGATATTCTGCTCGCAGACGACTCCCATCGCGCGATATAATGATGTTTTTCCATGAGAGAGGTCACGGTGTGGTCTTGGTAGAGGTCAATAGAAGGTTGGCCTTTTGAAAAAGCAAGATGAACATAGAATATTATTTGCTTCAGAGACCACGTTAGTCTGATGGTATCAAGTGCTCATAAGGTAATTATGTTTACTTTTCTAAACACATTAAAACACACCTTTATAAAGGTCACTGCATTTGCATCTGATTTTGAGAGATAGCTTTGGCTTATCTGCTTTTGTCGTTAACTGTATCAACACTGCATACGCACAAGTGGAAGAGTGCAGTCTCTTTGCAGTCCAACACAACAGCCCTGCCTGTCATCTTTACAGAGTTCATAATGGCCCACTTTTTGGTGAAACTGTCAGAAATTATGTGTATTATTGAAGTCATTGAAGTCAAATTTTTTGCCTTTACCATTTAAATACACGAGGGGGGCAGAATATTAATTAATATAATGTAGTCAAGTACAACAACACCGCTAACTATGACCTCAATGCTAGAACATACAACGGAATTGACACCTTTACCACAGCGTAGAGACTTATCTAATAAAGTGACCATTGTATGTTGTGAATGTTGATGATAAAATCAAGCTCTTTAATATGCTTTATTAAATGGCTGGATTTTTAAGTGTGGTTTTCAATGTGGTGTCTCGTAACAAAAACTGAATGAATACGTCCTCCGTAATCCATTTTTTAAATTTGAAATTGATAGTACTTTTTCAAGGTTGCGGTTTGACAGACATTCTTCATTCCCTGTTAATACAAAATGCAGAATTTTGCATTTATTCCTTGTATACTACTTGTGATGACAACATTAATACACTGTGTTTACTTTATAGTGATAATGTGTTTCATAGAGTTGGCATATCACACACAGCTGAGTCTACAACTGGGCATACAAAGATGGAATTAGAGCTATGATCACATTTGGGGCCGTCAGTATGAATCTAGCAGCTAAATTTGATCAGAGCAAAGCCCGTGAGGCCAAAGGTCAAATTGCAGCAGAACTTCTATAGACCGTCACTTAATTTGGTTGCTGGAGTGCCATAATCACTGGCAATTATTAGCGTCATCACATAATCTAAGATATATGAGGCACGCATGGCCGAGGCATTATGTTTGTGATATTCATTTTGATTTTAAGCAACAGCCATATAGATAGAATAATCAAGAAAAATGAGACGATTATCCATCAAGGGCATTACACAAGGCAGGAGCCAATTTATCCCTGACGAGAAGGCTCTGAATGGGCTTGATAAATCATCAAGAGAGGGGATATCATTTGGCCTCACAGCAAAAAAACTGTAGCGCAAGCATATTTCAAACCATTAAGGGCTAAAGTTAGCTCTCGCCCCCCCTCCCGCCAATCTATCAAAGGGCGTGCAGTCTTTAGTGTGAGCCTAACAGCAGGCTCGGCTGTGTGCCTGTGAGGTGCCCTAAAGAACAAATGTTTCATTTTCATTAGTTACCAGGTAGTGTGTGCCTCAGGGTCAGGACAGGCTTTCTCAATGTCTGAGTGTAAATCTCTCCTGGGAAGATAAGGGATGGAGAAAAGTTTTCAACCACTTTTCAGTTTGAACAAGGGTGGAAGTGTCATAGAAGAAATACTGAATATCATAAGAGGATATTCATCTCACTTTAAGCTGTTTCTTTTCCTGCATTAAAGTAATGGTGATATAGCTTGGCTTCCGTTTGCAATGAGTATCACTCTGTCTAAATGCTGATATATAGTGAAATTGGTGGTAAATACCGTAGGAACTAATGACCTACCTTTGGTTTAATGGCCGTGCGTTTCATTTCTAAGTTTGTCCAAATTCACAAATCCACTTTTCACTTTAAGCTTGTGCAGATATCATGTAACTATTTTCATTCAAAAAACAAAATCAAAAACAGACAAATTATTAGCAACATGAAAGTTGAGGAAATTGAACACTTTAACAATCCTTCACTAGAAAAGTCTAGCTGGCATTTTGTTTCATCAGCCAAAACAACATTTTGCAGATGCTGGGTAACAATAATCAATCAATAATCAAACAATAATGCACAAAATAGTAAACCTGTGCACACTGCTAACTAATTCCAAGCTCCTCAATTATTCCAATATTAAGATTAAGAAGACAAATTAAGATAAAGCGTCTATGGTGTACAGCTACCCATTTTATTTAGCAGTTTCAGCTGTTAGTGGCGGGGTCCGCCATTCCCATCATGAGTCATAAGTTCATTTAGCAGTCTCAGCTGTTAGTGGCGGGTACCGCCATTCCCATCATGCAGACCCAACAGCACAGCTCAAAGGATTAGCTGATTAATTGATTAGTTGATCAAGAGAAAAATATTTTTTAGTAACAACTATTCATTGTATTAACATTCAGTAATTTAGATAGTAATTTGCATTGCTAGTGATGGAGTCTGCCATTCCCATGCTGTTGTCAGATTGCCTTGACACGCACGAGGGGTTCACAGGAAATGATGCATCTATGAAATCCAGTGTTACAGCTTGTAATTTTATGTCATTGATATTGGCTTCACTGTTAACTGCCTCTGATGCTTCACATTAAAAGCATCCAACTGGTGAAACACGATATGGCTTTTATTATGAAGCAGGTGTTGCAAAATCAACCAAGTTTTTTTTTTTAAGCAAAAATGC
The DNA here is from genome assembly GCF_042242105.1 of Pempheris klunzingeri. NCBI lineage: Eukaryota > Metazoa > Chordata > Actinopteri > Acropomatiformes > Pempheridae > Pempheris > Pempheris klunzingeri. Next base: position 6,959,973 of record NC_092034.1, read on the forward strand.
AAAAACAATTCAGAGGTTCCAGCTTCACAAATGCCAATATTTGTTGGTCTCTGACATTGTATTAGAAAATAATCCCCAAAATAAACTGGGGACTCCACCAATTTTACACATCAAAATCTGTTCAAAGGTCTTGGGGAGTATTGGCGCATAGATAGAAAAGGCGTATAAAGTATTTTGTGACTCCAGTGGCACCGCAGGAAGTAATGTCACTTGAATCGCTGTCAGTTGGAGCTGAAGACCACAAATTTGAAATGAAAAGAATCTTGGGTAATCAATTTGGAGAGAAATCAAGTTACCAGATCTCTGTAGCCTTCATCTATGCTTGATGCTCGAGCCTCGAGGCCACATTAGCCGCTACTAGCATAACAGACCTGAATTGCAAACTATACTGTTGTCAGTTGAGTTGCAATGTGGGTGATGTAGTCACAAGGATTCGACAAGGAAGATGAACGTTTGAAATTAAAAACGCAATATCTCTGTTCTGCTGACAATGTTATGGCACTGCAATAAATGGATGGAGTACTCTTTTAATCATTAATGAAAATTACCGTTAGCTGCAGCACTACTCTGAAGCTGAAGACAAATCAATATGGAGCAATGCACCCATATCTGCACTACCTATTTCTGGGTTATCTTCCCCTTTGGCAACAATTCATGTCCTTTTTTAAAATTTTCCCCATTTGAATTTTTAGACTTTATATTAAATATTGCAAGACTGGGCTACTGGTAGAGATGTCAGACACCGACATGTACTGTACTGAGCAATTACGGTACTGAGGTAGTGGGCAATTAAACTGGAATTTTCCTGCTGCCAAAAGATTTCTTCATCATCCAGCCTATTAGCTTATCCACTTTCTCAGGACATGAATGCACCTTGGTTGACTAGGTAATCCCAGGTCAATCACCCCTGTGCTATTTCTCTGCTTACTCCTCAGCCTTTTATCCAAACCTGTCCGCAGGGCACCCGACACCACATGATCTTGCTTCAGGGCCAAATTTTTATGAAACAAATGGAAGGAATTTAGAAAAATGCACAGATGAGACAAACAACTCCTGACCGCCCGAGGGCTTTTTTTTGTTGTTACTGTAATTCCCTTTCAAAATGTAATAACTTTATCTCAGGTTTATGAAGAAGAGGACCTCTGTTGGTGGATTTTGACAGGTCTGGTGGAATGGAGCTTTATGTATCCCTTTCATTTTCACAGCGCTTGTCCTTGCAACTGCCACTTGATTTGTTGTCCTGCAAATGTGTCATGTGGGTGGGCATGCAGGCAGAGCCCCAGTATCTGCCTGAGTGTCAATCTCCCCCTGAGATTTGTTGGAACTCTCTGACACCATTGTGATTTCAACACCCTGAAGGTTCACACAATTGAATTCATTCAAAATATGTAGGCCAGCACAGTTGCAAGTTTACTCCGAATAGAATATCACTATCCTAACCTTTCTGGCCATTAGTTCTTTTATTGTATTGTAAATGTATAAAAGCAGTATACATTTTCCTGAAAACATGGACAACACAAACTGTAGGGAGCATTCAAATAATAAATGCATCACACTGAGAGGCTTATACTTATGTAAATATTTGTCTATGAAATTGATGGTTTTGGTCAAGCTGAACAGTCAGAATGGCCTCTGGTGTCAAAGCAAGCCTGTACTCTTTGTTGACAAATTACAGTATAGCAAAACTGTTGATTGGGTTTTTTTTTAACAAGCGAGTGAACCTGAAATGACAGGTGTGAGGAGACAATTTACGAATCCAAATCAAGTGACAGCTCTGCAATCATTCCGCTCTTGAGTCATTTGCGTCGAGGCGGAGGGCTCCGGTGGCACATGAAAATGAAAAAATCTCAAAGAGCAAACAAATATATGCTTGTGTAATTGTTGCACTCTATACATTGATAACTCGCAGAGGCTCACTACCACATTGACACACTTCCAATGATCATTGATTGCCTGTAATTGGACTGTCAAAACCCTCAATTGTGATATCTGAAATGGATAAAGCCAACACGGCGCAGACGCTAAAGAAACGCACAAATTACAGTGTGCATATTCGCCAGCTCTTTTGTCCAGCACACGCGTGTGTTGTTTCCTGTGAATCCTTTGATTCAGTGTTGGAACTGTTGCCTTCACACCTAACAGTACAAACTACTGGATATCTCCTGGATAATAAGTTTACAATAATTCCACTCAGAGTGCATTTATTACGCCTTTTTTCCATCCACTATGTTCACTTCTTTTTTTTTTTCTACTTAAATATTCCACTAAAACCATCAGAATTTAATGCTGTAGATGAAAGTGCATATTTCAGTGCTAGAAAGTGACTTAACACCAGATAAATTTGTATCTATAATATGATCTATAATATGATTTGACTGGTCAAGCGGCATGGCACTAGCATGAATGGACCCCGTAGCGTTTCTCTGACTGATCTCATGCATTTGTAAGAGAGCTGTATGCGAATCCTTCCTCATCTTTTCTTGTGGTTATTATGCATTTGCTCAGATGTTATTGGTTGAAGGCAAAACTCTTTCACACAGTTATGCAAATGTCCACATTTTTAGTTGGAAACATGGATGATAGACTGTATATGAGATTGAGAGGCTTTTATGCAAAGAGAAATCAATCTGAAACCTCAGCATGAGATGAAATTATACAAATCCACAGCACAATTAAGTCACTTCGAGCCGTGCTCGTCTCGGATCTAATTAGATGTGCTAGGAATTACAGTCAATTTTTGACCATTGTTTTCGAGTCTTCAAGCACACTTGAGAACACAGACACATTTCTATACACTCGTGCATGTGTGTGTGTGCAGCCGTGTGAGAAGCCTCTGAGTTGTGCTGGTCATTTTCTCCTTGATAGGAGCCAAAGAGAGCAGCTGTCAATGAGAGTGACCTAAATGATAGATAGCCTACTCTGTGAGGCCAGCAAGGCCATTTGAACATGGGGACATTCACTTAGGAATCCCCCCAGTTCTCCTGTAGAATTTATATCCTCCATCCTCTCCCAAATCAAAAGCCGTCTGTGTCAGTGTCATTTTCGCTACGAGCTCATGGCGGCAACCGCAAGAGGTGCAAAGCAACTTCTTTCTTGAAAACAAATAAGCAGCACAACACAACAGAACCTCCCTATGGGGAAGCCTTGAAATGGATTATCTGTCTTTAAACACCCACACTCTTTCGTCTATTCCTCTCTTCTCTTCTCGACGTCTCCTGTTCTGTGATCCAAATTATAAATCTCAACTAGAGGGTGAAAGATAAAAGTTCCCACAGGAGAGCAGCTTTTATGTAAAGAAGGGGGGAGCAGTATGTGGTTGTAGAAGCAATAGGGGAAGAGACAGAGCTGACTGTTTAACTACCAAACCACACCACAGTTTTCCCTCACACGTGGAATTGAAGTAAACACTCACGTTTGTCTCTCCTTTAGTGCAGTGGCTGCAGTGTAAAACATTTCCAAACTGCAAATGTTTGTTTCAACTGCCTCAGCCCTTGAACAGTTATAAAGACAGCTGGTGATAGGTGATTTAACAGGATTGCCGTAGCAAGTTGCAATTGACTGACAAATGTGGCTTGAACTACTCTATACCCTTCAGTTTATACCCACTGCACAGCAATCTGACCATACTGCACATTCACCATAATATTATCAGAGCCAAACATTTCACTCTGCAGCTCTTGTGCTCCACCATCATTGTTATTTTCCATCTGTATAATAGAAAATTTCATTGCGAATACTGACCCACTTTTTAAAATGAGTGCGATTCTTTATTCTTGGAAAAACATACACTTTGTCACACACCCAAAAAAAAAACAAAACAGAAACTGCACAGAGCCTACCTATTATTGGCATGTCCTTATGGTCAAATTTGTGTGGGGTGGGTGTGTGTGTGTGTGTGTGTGGGGGGGGGCATTTCTCCACCAGCACAGATTGGCTTCCATGGCAACAGCCAGAGACTTGCATGAACCAAAGCCTGGCCTTGTTAACTTCAGATATACACCTGACAAGGAAACACATTGCTACAGTCATAACATGATGCCCACAGCTATGTTTTACTCACTAGATGAAGTTACTGTACAATGAATTGTCCAAACACCATGAATACCTCTTTTGTAAAGCTGAACTGGAATATCCAATTGTCTCACTTTTTGTGCAAGGAAATAAAACCTATAATATACTGTATACTATTGTGCATATTGTTTTCCATTTCCAGGTCCACATGGTATTGATAAAGTTCTTTGGTGTTTTCCCACGCAGATATTTCACCAATGAAATTACAGTATCGACATTCTTTGTTGAAACCAGAAATGCGTGCCCACTGGATAATGTAGGTTCTGCTACCAAGGCAAAAGAAAAAGAAGTTAAAAGGTACATTTCTTCAAAGTAAAATGGATTCTCATTTTATTTTGGTGGTTTTTTCGAACCGTTATAATAAGATACATCTCCTGGCTTTCACCACATCTGGAGTACCTCATATTCAGCCTTGGCTAGCGACACTAGTTTGTTGCATAGTGTCACTGTTCTCGTTTAAGAATCTGTTTATGCTTGTTTGTTTCTTTCCTGACCTCTATTAACACTTGGCAACACGAGCGCCGCCACTATTCATAACGCCTGTCTGAAACTGTGACTGGCTACCAGTGAGCAAACTGAAATATGTGCCCTGGCTTCAGCAGCTAGGTCAAACATTTTGCTGACTTCATATCAATCCATAAGTGCCAAGAAGTGAAAAAGATCCAAACGTTACAGGAGGGGTATCAAACATCCTTATAGAGCAAGGCTGCATCCAAGATTTTTCCCCCCCTAACAGTCGACTTCCTGGCAGACAGGCAGTAATGCACCAGATGACCTAGCTTAATTGGCTTCGTTGGGCACCAGCGCAGATTTTGTACACACTTAGAAATGAGTGATTTAACGTTTAATTTTTGATCCAAGGGAGCTGGGAACACATTTAATTACACTGGGTAGGACCACAGGAGTGACTCTATATTGAAAGTCTATTTGATAGCCAATCTGCAATGCAATTAACAACCGAAAACATGCTTTGAGAACATTACAGAATTGGTATGATTGATTCATTCGAAATATGAATAAAAATTAAAACCTCACATGCTTTTGGAGACATAAAACAGAAGTCTAGTCATGTGCATTATATCTGTTGCATAACTAGAACATGTGCAATATAAGTGTTATATATAACCTTCAATGAAGTCTTTATTCCAATTGCGGCCACTGAGGTTTGATGTGGTCTGTGGGCTCAGGCGTATCCAGTGCCATCACATTATATTTGCTCTGTGCCAGCATAAACCTCTCCTCCCCATGCCTTCATAACTCTGTGGGAGTTGATTAATGAAGCAAATTTCCAGCTATCAAGCTGGGTGCAAACTGTTCAATTATGCATCTTGGAATCTCCTTATATCATGTTTTAGTAGCCTCGTAAGCTCTGTGGGACCGATGTGTGTGGGAGGCCCAGCCAGAGACCAGCCTCAGTAGCATGAGCTATATTTGCCTGAGTGATGACCTTTGCCACTGCGACAAATTAAAGTGGAGTGATTGGTGCAGTACTGTCAATTTGCTCTTTCATGAGGTCTTTGCCAGGGTTGTCACAGCGATCCTGGCAGGACTCAATTCACATTCTGAGTTAATCAAAATGCATGACTGGGGCAGGCAAGGAGGCAGCAGGCTCATGCTGTAAACAGTAAAGAAGCCGTTTACAACCTGACGCAGACATCTGTCCTCATCAGGCACAGCTGCTCTGAGACTGCCTTATGATTGTTTGGTTGCTTTTGCAGACACTCGTACCACTTTCATATTTTATATTGGAGTACGCAGTTTGTTATACAGCAGCCTCTTTAGCTGATATAATTCTTGGTGGATAAAAAGCCTTGGGTGGTGTGCTGATGGGCTTTGAGAAACAAAACACTCACATCTCAGCAGGTGAAAGTTAAGATTACCTCTTGTAAGCACTAGAATTCACAAGTTCTTATTTAGCACTGCTAAATAAGAACATCTAAACCATCTAAACCTAAGACATCTAAACCTGTTCTGGTTAGTCAGTCAAACTCTTCTTCATCTGTAAAAAAAAAAGTGAAATGTTACGTACCTTCTAATCAATTAGTGTTACATCTGAATTTTTCAGCACATGGGCGAGGCTGTAGGGTCTCATAATGCAGGCCGGATGGTTCAGACTTAAATATCTTGAATGGATTACAGTTAAATTTGGTTAAGTTATTCGTGCTCCCAGAGGATGAATTCTAATGACTTTGGAATTTTCGTTTGGCGCCACAAGCAAGTCAAAGTTTTCAATTATAAGCACTATTGTAAAAAATGACGAATAGTATAATGACAATAGTTTTACACAGGGTAAATGATGAAAAAAAAATATAATAAGTTATTCAAAAAAATGCTCAATTGTTAAAATGCCTCAGGCTTAATTTACCAAAGAAATAGTTTCATATTTTCTTAGTCAAACTAGTCTTAAAAGCGACTGCAACAATGTCTGAACAGTAACATCATTTTAAGCATATGGATTTAAACAAGAGCCTAATCACAAACTAAAGGGATTGAATGTAGATTGTTGCCTCGGATTTGAGCAAAACATATTTCTATAAATGTGTATGCACATATGAATACACACCCTGAGCTGCCAGTTTATTTGGTAGACCTAGCTACAGCTAATACAATCTGATAAAACAGCCCGACATAATATCCCACCGTCATGACGGTTATAATGTTAAGGTTATTATTTTTCAGTATATTTGGAGTGGTGATGCACTGCATCGCAATATACTGAGAGACGCCTATTACATTTAGTCCATCCTCACAATATAAATGATGTGTACTTGATGGAGTGCAGATTAGCCTATACGACATTTTTAAAGATATAAGAAAGAGATTTTGCGGCACACAACCACCACTGTTTTCTCTGGGCATCTGTGTTTGTGGTTGGTGATGATTCCCCTGCGAGCAATGTAACAGGTGGGTGGATGGACAAAACAAAAGATCAAATCAATAGTTTCAGCTACCGCTTAATTGCACAGTGGGAGCCAAGGGTTTTTTTTATTATGGAGCTCTGGTCAAACTTTTAATATACCTCCAGCCTCTGGAGTATGGTGTTCCCGCATACCTGGCTTTGTCTGAGAAACAAAGGCTTTCTCTCCAGGTTTTTATACACCCTGTCTTCTAGTCAACCTTAGCAACTTCCAGTTTTCAGGAGAATAGTTTACAAACAGCAGAGAATGTAATGAAGTCACAGTGTCTGAATTAAGCTGCTTATGAGATTAGAGTATTCAACCCACCTTCTCTGGTGTGGAAATTATTAGAAAACAAAAGGTTTACCAAGCGAAGAGATTTAAACTGAACTGGAGATTTTCCTCCTCACTTCAAACGTAATGCCATTGAAATTTGTGTGCTGCAAATTAGTAATGCAGTTTCACTTTTAATCAAATGTAGGACTCGGGGAAAAGGAATGCACCTCCAAAAATACTTGAGGTTGAGTCTCCCCCCTATAAGCTTGACATTTCAGTGTTATGGTTATATGCGATTTTGAGCCTTGGATAATTTGACAAAAACAGTCAATAATGAGAATGTCATGGCAAGGTATTGAGGATGCTTAGTGAGGCATTCCCAATTTCCAAGTAAAGCACAAGAATGTACGGTGCTCCAAATATGACACAAATGATCCTGGATCTGTGATCAAAGAGTACGCCCTGTGAATGCACCATCATAAGTCCTATACAACTCTGGCAGCCATCATGATGAGGAATTTGAAGCGTGACCCCTCAATTTTATTAATCAGGATTTTACTGACATATTAATATACTCTCATTAGCTTAACAAATCAGCCAAAGGGCAAGCTTTGGAAAATGTACCTGTGCTCGATAAAATGCGTCTCTGTTTTGAGTAAACAGCTTGTTCCTTCAGACGGATGCGTGTAAGCTATTCAGATTGTTACACGTCTGAGAAGTTTCATGTAAATGATGCATGAGTGTAAGGAACAAGTAGTAGAATGTGTGACACACCACGCAGCGTCTCAAATACCTGCGTCCAGGCATAGTTGCGCAAACATTTAGAGCTTAAATAGAATAGTGCGAAAAATAAAATTCATCCTGAGGAAAAACACACTGCTTCTCAGCCATGCCGGCACAGCGGTACTAACTGCAAATGCCACCAGGACAACATAATTCAAATGACATTACAAACATAATAATGTTTAGCAGGTATTTACCATGTTCACTATTTAATTTTTTTTTATTCTAGTTTGTTAGCATGCTAAGGTTTGCTTATTAGCACTTAAACACACAGTACAGCTGCACACAGCAGCAAAACAAACAACAACACAACAAAATTGGGGGGAGAACATGAGTGCCTGGTCATGGTGCTGTCATGTTGACACTAAAAGAAAAGTAAGGGTAAGGTGGCCATATTTTCGAACCCACAAACTGGGACCCTTAAGTGTAGCACACAATGATGCACACGCATGCACTTGTGCACACACCATAGGCGTTTTCATTGAGACTGACTTAGCACAACTACCTAACACACTGCAATATATCTAAGAGTTGTTGAGATATTTTAGTCCGGACCAAAGCGGTGGACTGACTAATATAGCCATCACTAGACAGATGCCCCTTTGTGTGCGATTTACACAGCAAAATGACAAAACGTATCCAGACTACCAGTGAATGCTGAAATATGCAAATAGTGGGGAAGTATAAGAGTACTTGTGCAAAGGTCTCACAACATACAAAGTCCAAAGTCACAAAGCCAAGCTCCACCTGTCAGTCAGCAAAAATATGAAGCTTCGGGGAGCAGATGATTACCACAGTTGAATAATTTGAATACATCAATTAGTCCGATGAATCCTACAAAAGGCACATTTGACGTAAAAGCATGAAGTTCATGGCTCTGTCATGCCAAAAGGTACAGACAGCAAATATTATTCTGTTTGTCATATTCATTCATTTTAGATTATGAATCTGAGCCCCCCATTAATTATTAGTAAGGAATTACCAATATCATCTCCATTGTATGATTAGCTACTTCTCTTCTCCATCCCAACTTTAAATTGCTGGATTAACTACTATTTACTTTTTTTGAAGCCCCTCATACATTAGAAATACCAACAGGCACCCTATGAAGTAGTCGATGAATTCCTCAAATTGAATATTCTGCCTCAGCTAGTGTGGCGTGGTGCCTCTAGCCTGTCAGATGGCAAAAATTAAAGAATTGCGTTTTTTATAAGCACAAACCACAACCACCACTATTACTTTGTGCTCACTTGTACACTGACTTAGTAATGTACTTCCTGATGTGTAGCTAAACTAATGTCAAATGTTAAATTGTTAGATTATGTCAGAAAAAACAAAAGGTACAAACAAAGTCTTACCTTTAATGGTACAGCGAAGGGTTTATGAACGTGCAATACAGAACACGTACACAGTCTTCATATATTATGGACGTTCTCTGCAAAGGGGAAGTAAAAATATTACTTTCCCCTTTAGCTTTTCAAGCTGAAACAAGCTCACTTGTATCTGCTCTCATCTAGCCCACACACTCTACCAGGAGAAAAGATCTTTTTAAGTTTAAAAAAGGACAAAAAGCTATTGTTCCATATCAACTTGCTTTACATAACTTCAGTTTGGTGTTTGATTTGGATTCGTTTCATGCCAGCCACTCACTGGATAATGTTAGATTCAGAGGTCCTCACTGTCCAGCCTCTTTCCCCTTCAGCAAACAGATGTGTGGGCAAGGCACAAACAAGCTCCCGAAGCTTTGCTCGGTCCATAAATAACTTGTTTGTCTTAATCCATCAAGCTTGTGGATGTAGAAACCGGTACCTTTGTAGCATGTGGGGGCTGAGTATTAGCTGGATGTCTGCAGTATCATGATGTATAAGCTTGTTCTTTGAACAGGGGTCTGGTCCACTACAGAGCTATTATGCCAGGCTAGTGCCACCAATCCATCATGCTTAAGCACTGTACAGCCTATTTCACTTGGCTGCGAGCCACGGTCACCCTCTGTTTACCTATTTCCATACTGGAATCTACGGATGTGACTTATTCATAAGGTCGAGGTGTTCGGAGAAATGGTCAGAAGCTCACCGGGATTCATGGGATTTTTAAGCTTGACAGTGGCAGAAGCTCTTTCATGTACTCATATTGACATACAAGGGAATCTACAGAAGGATTTTTTTGCTTACATAAAATTACAAATACGGCAATATAAAACAAGTCCTGCCTTCAAAATGTAGGCCGACTTCAAGTTTTAAAATGAAAAGATCTCATTCTACAGAAAAAAAGGCCCCTTTGACTGCTGTATTATTGTATATGATCTTAATACTGTGTAAATAACATTTAATTGTTTAGTTGTGGTCTGGTCCAGGGGGAAATAGTTTTAACTACTAAGTAGTATAGTCCAGTGATTCCCTGCATAGGGGTCAGGCCCCCCCCCGAAGGGTCAGCAGATGCATCTGAGTGGTTGTATGATGATTAATGAGGTAGGAAGAAAGAAAAAGCAAAAGTTCTGCTGCACAAATATCTATTCAGTTTTCTCATTCCTTTGCTTTTTTTGTGAAATGATGTACAGTATATCATGACCTTTTTGGGCCACAGACAATTTTAATTTAAATGAAATCATCTGAACGGGCAAGTTTAAGGAGGAAATGTCTCTTTGGTGGAACTGCCAACAACTCATAGACAAGTGAAATGTAACAAGAGGCACAGAGGCACAGCTTTCTGGTGATTCAAAAAGATTTGGAACAGCTGGTTGAATACATAACACTGCATTGTATTTTATAAACTAATAAGTTTGACTTGAAAGGTAGCTGTAAAATAAACATAGAGCACTGAAAAGTTTATCAAAATTGTACTTAAGTGCAGAGAAATGAATTGAATGCATCGCCCATTAAGAGCACTAAAAATAGACTCATATTTCACCCCAATATGACCCAAAAAATGGCACATCTGGCTCCACAAAGCACCACCACTGCTTGAAGGTGTGTTGGCCCACTTTGGTTACGGAAACACAAGACAAAAACAGATGACACGCTGCCCTCATCCCACAAAGTCCCCCCAGCAAGTCATTTTACACCCTGAGCAGGAGTGTTATTTTTCCACTTTCTAATGATATCCTTTTATCAGGCCACCCTGTGATTGGTTTTTGGTGATAAGCAGGAAGTCAGAGTGAAAAAAAAAAACAAGCAATCGTAATGTTGAGAATTAGAGGGAGAAAACTGCTTTTTTGTTATCTCACCGGGGAGTAAAATGGGAAGTAGAAGTCGATTTTAAAATGTTACGTGAGCATTACTGCAAGGTGACAAGGTGTGGCATGGCAATCAGCTCCTCACTTTGTCTTCCAGGAACTCGCATTTTTTTTTATTAATCTTTGCAAATATTTTTTTTTCTCTCTTCTCTGTGGAACTTTGTTGAAACAGAGGTTGTCTACTTTTTTATAAAAAAAAAACTCTACTTTGAAGATTTCTCACTTTTCACGACAGTCACCTCGCCGATTATCTGGAAGATCAAGACGAGCAGGTTTCAGAGGGGTTTTTCTCCGTGTTAGCAGCCACTCCCACGGGGGCACATTTATGCATAACTGCTCTTTTTGTGGAAATTTGGAGGGACTGAGTGGGATGATGTGAGCACAGGTGCATTATTCAAGTGATTCCCTTTCACTTTGACATCACTTGGGGTCACATTAGCATTGCTAATAAGTGATGCTTTAAAGGGATGTTGCCAGTCTTCTGTGTCTTAATGACTCAAAGGCAAAATGTTCAAAAGCAGGTAGAAAGAAGACATCTTCTTTCTCCATTTCTACCATGAATAAGAAACATTGGCATGCATTATTTTCTGCACGATGAATATGGCAACACTTTAGCCAGACTATATATAGAAAGCGGGAAAATACTAATTAAAACGTATATTGTATGCAGTGTAATCTTCCTAAACAGCATGGCATGGTGGAGGTAGAACGCCGAGAAAGAATAAGAGGGAGAGATGGCTCCTTTAGAGACCTGCTGAAGCTCTAGAGCCCTTACAGTCTATTTGTTTTTGAATCTTTTCAAAAAGAAACTCCAGATGCTCAGTCTGAGAACAGAATGAAACTAAAAACAGCAGACGCTTGTTTTTTTTTTCCTTCTTCTTCTTCCTCCTGCTCTGAAATAGTTGCAAATGGCTTTTCGATGCCAAGGCACATTGTTAGAATGTTGATGGATGCCAACTGCTTTGGAAATTGGCGAGGAAATGGCTAAGACAAACATCTGAAGCAACGTCTGTAACAGGGCTGTTTGTATATCAAAGATGCACCATCTAAGTGTAATGAGAATGAAATAGATATTAAAATTTAATCCCTCAGTTTGTATTCATACAGGCTTGTTGTTGCATGGCTGCTATCCACTTTGTTCTGTTTTACCTTGTTATCCTGCGCTCAGGCTCAGAAACTAGCAGAGTGTTGAGACACACAGGCGTGCTGCCTGCAGGTTGCCTACATAAAACCCCATAAATTCACTTTTTCAGACATTATGCATGTTCTTACAGGGTGTTCTCCTATAACCCTCTTATAAGCCTATTAAAATATGAATGTCTTTTAAATTAAACTACAGCAGGTGATGCACAAACCAGCAGTTTTCTGTTAATCAGCTTGGGTTACTGGTGATAGTGTAATAGATTGTTTACAGGCACCAGTGGCCAGCAGCTTTTAGTGCAAGCATAACTTGGACTACATTTTGACTCCTGTTTTCCAACATGACATTTGACTCTGTCATTCTTGCCTCAAGCATATTCCCAGCACTAGTCTATTCAATAACGTGTCTTTGTCAATGCTCTAAACACACAGACTCCTTTTTTCCCCTAACATAGAGCAACAGTGAATAGATACAAATTAAAATGACTTTGTGCTGCATTTATTGCAAAGTTCCGAAGCTGCTTTGCACTCTTAAGAAGTCACACTCCAGTGACAATAAATTGAAGATACAATAATGCATGATTTGAGCAGTGTTTTGAAAAATACCGTTGAATGTTGAATATATATTAATAATATTTTGATTTTACAAAATGAGCTATGGTCAAAAACTGTTTGTGGAAATGTAAAATCATGTCTTGTTTGTCACATTATTTGATTTTGCCCCAAGTCACGCATTTGGCTGTAATGACTAACGCCATTTTATTTTTTGAATTTGTATATTTGGGTAAAATGCAGACAGAAACAATAATTATATGCAATATTATATTTCTGCCCTGAAGCTTACATCTCAATTATTGTAACAGAAATTGCGTCCTTGTACACAGAATTTTAAGAACTTGTGGGAGAGATTTAAGCCATGGATCAAATAAGAGTTAATCTGCCAGAAAACACGCAATGACATTAAAAAAAAAAAAAAATGGAACAAGTGGCTTCATTAGGGTAATTAAAAACATATCACAGGCTTAAATTGGCTTTTGGAAATAGTAAAACTGTTGTATAATTACACTATTGTGATGACAATTACCCTTTTTTTCTTTCCCTCTAGTCTATGCTTTGTATGTTTGTACCGTGTCCTTTATATGATTATTTCGTTAATTATCATTAAGAAATGTCACCACTTTGTGTACTCATATTATGCGGTATTTTATTTTTGTTTTACGGTGATGACACTTAACATTCAGAGTGATTAAAGTGGTATTTTGTTAAGAATCTGTATCATTATAATGGAAAACAGAAACCTGTTTGATCTTCATTTCTGCAATTATTGCAAGCTACATCATCTCTTATTCCTCCATGTGCGCCACATTAAATAGGATCCTTTCTCACAAGGACCTTTCTCTGTTTTTATAAAAGTTACAGTAACAGGTTGCACTCTGATCAGCAACTATCTGGTGTCCGTTATCCAACTGCCCAGGCTGATTGATTTTTACTATTTGGAAACTGAGAACATAGACTGTTCTCAAGGAAGGATGCTGTGACAACTCCCAAAAAGTGAAGCCAAAACATGTTGATTGCCTCCTGGTGGCTGGCTGCAGTATAGGTCATAAACCCCACCCCCTCCATGTTAGTGGATAGGGCAAATAAAAAAGTACACGTAAAATAATTGTTTTCTCAAAGATGGTTTTGGTAGATCTTATGACACTGATGTATGTTCAAGTGTTCATTATTCTGACCAGTTTGGTTTTAATTAGTTATTTGATGTTATAAAAATGGGGCTGAATGATTGACAGCCAACTCTAACCTGTAACTGGGTCAGGTGGGTGTTCACGGCTGGACCCAGATCACAACTGCTTAAATTTATATCACCGGCTCAAGATGGCGATGGCCATAACCATGCTTTTTTTGGTTTCATATTTGTAGGGTGGAAGAAAACTGAGATGCATCCATCTGTATATGCACATATAGGCACTTCTATAAAATGGTAATCTAATTCAGTGCATTTATGCATAATTTGTAACAAAACAGAGCAGAAGTAATAGACGACTTTCAAACCATCAGGTTTATGTCACAAAGAGGCAAATGTTGTTACGACTGAAGTATAAAAAGAGTACAAGCAAGCAAAAGTCCTGCATTAACATTTACAAGTATTTCAGTTTTTATTTTGCTCTGAGTTGCAGCGCAGTAGAGGTGAAATGTAGCATGAAATGGAAATAGTTAAAATACAAGGCAACTTTACTATGCCACCTCTGCTCACCAGCATGGTATACTAAAATTTTGCTTGCAATGAAGAGTTGCAAATATTAAAATACAGCAGACCACATATGCTGCTAAAGGCAGATTATGTCTCTTTCTTTTGCACTTTCATAGATGCTTTTGAATTTGCAATTTTATGTGGAGACACAGTGATTTGCACAATCACTGTATTTGGCTTTATGATCAATCAAATAAAAGTGAAAATGAAAATGTCCTCAAGCTCCATGACTGAAACCAGGCAACGTTAGCTTACTGTACTTGAGTGTGACTCTTTAACATTATTGAAGCACCGTGAGATGTGCTGTAAATAATGAGCACCTTCATTATTCGTTTGTCAAGAGGAAATCTGCCAAGCAATCTTTGAAAATTGAACAATTTCTATTAATACTTGTGTTTTGTTCCTGCTTCAGTAAGACATGAAAGCCAATATTCAACCCAGTGTATCAGCACATCAAACATAACATGAACCCCTAAAGAAAAAGATAGATAAAATAAATAGGGGCTCTCTCTCACATAATGGTTGCCATAAGTAAAGTAGTTCTCTGCTCAACATTTAATTGTAGAAGAAATGCACAGTGAACATTTGGAACATTTTACTAAATAACATAGGGAAAAATGCGGGCTAAAATAGCACCATGTGAGAAAAAAGCATGAGTATGAATGCCCAAGGACAGGTTATAGTGTCCTGGTAGATTGATGGCTGAAAAATCCTGGATCTGTTTACCACGCAATCATCGTGGGACCTTGTTTGCACAAACAAATCTGAAAACAGCATCTGAGAATATACTAATGGCTCATGCTTGCAGGGCCCACACAGGTCAAATCGATGGGATGCTTTGGCTTTGAACACTCTTCTAATGTATTGCCAAGGGTTTTCCCATGTCACCCAATTTACAAGTTAGGAGATTTGTATACGCCAATAAGCCAGAGCTCAAACTTGATCTTCTTGCTTTTGCTTATTCTAAAATGCTCCTTCATAGAACATTGAAAGCAAAGAAAGCACTGGAACATGTGTTTTCATGTGGGACGAATGCCAGCTGATCTGTCTTGGATGCATCATTGACACATCTATTGGTATATTTATTGTATTTACTGTAAATGTACGTAATCCTAGATTGACAACTGTAAGAATTATTAAAACTACACAGTGGAAATGTATTGATTTAAAAAAATTTTTTTAAGTAGAAGCCAGTCACGACATTTGCTCACAATACATTCAGTACTGTTCACTTCACCACTGTAAAGAATTTTGTTTTAACCTTGGTGGCTAATCTTCGCAAGAGAAATGTGTTTCTCAGACATCTGCATTACCCTTTCCTATGCCTGACTAAACAAACATCACTTGCCGAGCTGTCACTTGTCTTCTTTGCTTTTGATTTTCAAACTGAAGAAAACATCAGAGCGTCTCTTTTAAACTATCTATCAAAAACGCTTAATGAAGAAATCTGAGGTGAAAGATAGGCCATGCATTCGCTGAATCGTGTGTCACTTCGACACCTCGAGTGCTTTAAATAATTGACAATAAAGATTTCCTTTGGTGGTTTTAAAAAAATACGACTTCATTAAAAATACAAGGAAGCTGCTGTAGGTGACTTTTGACCACTAGGGAGCAGAGAGAGTCCAAAACAAACCCACAGCAGCACACTGATATATCAATTATCAAATTTGTGGCTCTCACATTACTAGACAACTGTGCACTGTGCAAGTATTGGGTCAGTAAGTAACATACAGGTTTTATTATAACTCTGTATCAGTAGTAAAGGGGGGTCTGTAAAAGCCGTTGTAACCGAACTGTTGGAATGGAATTAACTAAAAGTCGCACAGAGCTGGAGACAAGACTGTTGATTCTCAGTAGGATCAGCAGTACAATTTACAGCAGTTACACATTAATGTACAGGGAATCATTCTGAAAGGAGCTCTTGGGTCTTGGACTACCACAGTTAGCTTCTTGCGGTTGTTGAAACCCACGTTTCCAACCGAATTAGAATTTTCTGAGCCTGTCAACAAAAAAAGTGTGGGGCCAAAATCCAAGCTTCAAAATTCCCCCCTAAAAACCCATTGTTGAGTTCCTACATCCACGTTTGTGACCTCCTATGGCTTGAAATAAACACAAGAAGAATAGGCCAGGCAGTAATAATAGCTGCTGCGACTGAATAGAAAAGAGATCTACAGCACTCAAACTCAATCAGCATTAATTTGCCAGGAGAAAAGTGAAACAGATTAATTCCTCAGAGGAAGTTAAGTGTGTTAAAAAGGAGGGCAATGCTTTTCAGAGCTAAAAGATGGCCTAAGATGAGAAGTGAACGGAGATGCAGGTGCTGCTTTTTTAATGAACTGGTAGGTTTTATTATTATTCATTGGCCACTGAATCACACAATCCTCCGAATTAAACAACAAAAGACATTGTTTGTCCATGCCCTCTAGGGGGACACATAGAAGCAGTTACTGATCTGACTGAGTTAGGTATCTATTGGGAGAAAAATGACTTGGTTGGGTTTAGGGAGAGATCATAGTTTGGATTAAAACAAATACTTTGCTAAAGTTACTGAAACACTGTGGTCTGTGTTAAAATGACTAGTTTGTTTCAGCGTGCATCATATTAATTGAAAGCACTTTATAAGAACTCCAGGTTTTGTTTTTTTTTTATTCACTAAGCTAGGTGTCGAGGTTATAGAGATCATTTTTCTCAGCTCGAGCAGCCTGACAGTGAGAAAACACGGTGATAAAGGGGCAGTTAACATCTTGATCGTGCACTGGCTTTCTTGTTGATGGTGAAAGGGCACAGAAGGCGTCAGGAGTGCAGCTGCCGTTTCCAAACGTGCACTTCCATAATGTCTCAGGATCTGTGGCACAGTACAGTTTATGATGACAGCCTTCTCTGCTTTCTTCACAGCCATTAGATAAAAGTCCGATTTTAGAAGCGTCTGTCCTGCTGTGCTTTGACTTTTGAAAAACAGAGCCTATAAAAATGCGTGAGATTGTCTCAATATGTGGGAAGTGGGTCAGGGGACAAAAACGCTGTGCAGTCCTGCATAAAGCGGGACACCTGGTCACCCTACTCAGGAGCTCAGTCTAGGGTCCTTTGTGTGGGAGTTTGGGAATTGCTATCAAATCAGCGGCATAAGTACAAGTACTACAGATGCAAGTATATAGATAAGTACTTTATTTTGCAGTGCTAAACACTAAAAGTGTTGCCAATATGATAAGAAGCATGGATCTGACACCTTATCACAATTCTAATTAATGCAATTAATCATGCAGTACTGTTTGATAGAGTGCTTCACTATCAAGAGTCAATTATTTTGCAGTAAGTAAAAACAGGCTTTGTTAAAGCTGGGCTTTAAGTGTTATATACATTTCTAATATAAAAAAATGTATCAGTGGTCAGTAAGTGGTTTTGGCTGTTATTGCCATCAGTGTCGCCCACCCTCAGCCATTTCTGCAAGAGGAAAATTTGCTCAGTGATTAAATATTCATAGAAATGTTAAGGATTCAACTTATGAAGTAATTTTCTATACTTCATTTCAAGTGTGTCTTGAATTTCTAGATGCTTTGAAGTGAGTGCTTTTTCTATTTGTATGTGTTGAGAGAGTGACAGAGCGCACACATGCACACATGGTACTTGAGGGTCTCTCAACAGCCCCATCCGCTCCTTGGTGTCACTCATTTCCCTTGCTCTGCGAGTTTTCTCTTCCCTTGTGGACCCTCGAGGATCTAACAAACCTGTGGTTTATGTACACTTCATATCTCAGCTGCAATCGTCTGAGGGGGACCTGGACTGTTATCCCAGTAGAGAACAACACATCATTTTCTCCTGTCAAGCCTTCTGTTAGGCCTCATCACAGAGAGCAAGCACTCAGGATCCATGATATTATTAGTCTCCCAGGGAAGGTTGTTCATTCAATTTTCCCCACAACATTGCACTGTAGCAAGGTCCTTCAGCATGGAGCGAAAAAAGTGAGAAAGAGGAGATAGTGCCGAAGCTCAGCTTGTGTTAATCTGGTCTCCGTGTAGAGAGGCATATCTGCAAAACAAGGTGATCCAATAAGTGAACTTTAAGGATGATCTGTGCAAAATGTATGGAATCTTTTCCCCACCGCCCACTCTTTCACAGAGTCTCATATCTGCTGATTCCTTATGGTTTGGTATAGGGATACTTGTGTGTTAAGTGCAAGGCTGGAATCACTGTGTGTTCAATGGAAGCTCTCAAATCTTCGGTACAATGCTGTGACACGGTCAGGGAGATTCTTCCGGTTGATACTCGATACAAATATTTGCACCTCAACAGAGGCAGGAAATGTTGCTTGCAAACAACTTCAATGAAAAGCTACTTGGTTTTTTTTTGTCAGCATACACCGGGTCCAATCTGAGGCATCTGGAACATTGAGAAAAAAGGCTGCACAGTTCAATCCCACTCTCACTTTCAAAGCCCGAGGCTTAATCCCCTCACCAGTGAAGGCGTTTGTTTGAGGATCGCCCTCACCGCTGGCACCCGCCTCTCCGTCCTTGCCATGCCCTCCAAAGGCGCACTGGCAGATCTTCACTCAGGATTCCTCTTAAAAAAAACGCCTTCTCTCTCATGCTTTACTTTGCCCCTCACTTCATCGTCTAATTTATTCCTCTTAAATACTTTGAATGCATTTTTTATTGAGGGTCGGCATGTGGTATCCCAGGAAACATCCTGCTAAATGCTGAATTTACCAAAATTCCTTAGGTGACTAAGGCCTAAATGTCAGCAGTCTGCACAAACAAAGAATTATACCAACTTAGTTTGCTGGCTTTGTTAATAAAAAGTGGTAAAATAGCTTACAGGACTTTTTCAAAGATGCGGAACCATAATCATTATATTGCTATTTTGCATTATGGGTTGGCGGTGAATAGGTTTGTCTTGATGAACCTTTACAGTAAACTACAAGCTATTATCAAAGGCCACTGTCCAATAAGGAATGATGGTACACTAAACAGTGAGAGGCAATTTATTAGAGGCAAAAATATGTAAATTATATTGACCTTTAATTTTCTAAAGATACCACAGAGGAGATGAGAGTGGAAAATCCTAAATAAATATACATTTATGTGTTCTGATTTCTCATCATACAGAGAAAAGCCATTCAACCCTCTTGAAATGACAGTGTGGCACATTAATCACCGTCTGTTAAAGGTTTAAAATAGTAAATTCATGGTCTGTAAGGGTAGAATTCTGTCTCATAGTTCAAAAGATCTCTGTGATCCATGAGATGGCTTTAAAATGCAAGATTCATTGTATGTTTAAAAGCTGCTATCACTTCTTATATTCTATTTAATTCTTTACCGTTTCATTTAAGCCGTGACCACTTTACTTGTGAACTACAGAGTGGTCTTTTTCTTCAATTGCTTCTGTAAGTTTTGTGAAAGCTCACTAAGTCTGAGTTCCATTATTTTGTCCTATTTCATATATCCATTCTTGCTGATATCGAGAATAATTGTGGTCTGGTCTTGCTGGAATGTTTTATTCCTGTTTCCTTGATCACCAGGCACCCTCTCTTGTTTCATGGGCATCATCAGTGACTTCATTACCAGCGCATGGACAAGTGTGAGCAGCAATAAATCTTATCCGAGCTGTCCGCCAGTCCCAACTGGTGGATATGACTGTTATCCTTTGAGGAATTTCCCTGATGCCTAACGAGGCATTTAAGCTGCAGCGTTCGCCCTCGGAAAGAAAGTAGGGCTCAGAAAGAGGAATAATGTCCTCATTCAAATTTGACACACTTGAAGTAAAATGCTGACCATTTTGAAGTCATAAAAGTAGGAAGTGGTTGAGGGAGACACAGTCTTACAAACGATTTTCACTCCTATTCAGCAGTTTCGGACCAAACGGGTATTAGACGTTGGACTTTTCTATTAGATTTAAGCCTTGCTTCTCACCAGGCTGCAGAGAGAAATCCCCCAATGGTCTGTGGAATCAGGGAAAATAATCTCAATCCTTGCATCATTTTTCATCACTTTCCACTGCTAAGAGCAGGCACCCAATATTATTTTTTTCAAGTTATGCATACGAAATAAGAAACAATCCAAATGTAAATTAAACTATCGGCATGTAGATCTCTCCACGTGACTTATTATGATTCAAAAGACACAAATTTCAAACTGCAAACACAGCTTTTTTTGGGGGGGGGAATACTTTTGCTTTTCTATATTTAGTTGACCACTTTCTCAAGGTTTTTTTTTTTTTTTTTTTAAATAAGCAGTAAAGGCAAAGTAAACATATTTTGTGTCAACAGCTCAGATAATATGAGTTCCTAATTCTTGAAAATCTGGGCTGACTCACACACACACACACTATAGGGGATAGAGCAGGAGAGGAAGGAGGAGAGCTGCCAGTGATTGATCGCTGAGCTGTCGAGCGGAGCTGCGGAAGGGGGATTGAAAAAGCTTGGATTTGAGAATATGCCAATAACTTATTTCCAAAGAAATAAACATCAGTTGCATTTACAGCAAATCAGAGATGCACCGAAAAGGAAAACATGTTCATTTTTATCTACAAATGCCTGACAGCTCTAGATTGCACAAGGCAATCAAGTAATGAAATCACTATTTCTGGCTTGATAAAGGCAGACGTGTTACAGTGGATCACGGCTATTAACTGTGGGCGGAACAGCTAAATTGTTCTTCTGTTTTTTGGTTAAAATAACAAGCTTATGCAAATGTGATGATTCAGGGGGAGCATACATGACTCCCATATAGCATGTTATACATTAAACATTAATAGCAGGTTGCATGTATAAGAGTGATGCATACTTGACAGCAGAATATACAATAATGGAGGCCTCTGGGGTTGTAATATTTATTCATATTCAGGCAAGAAGCACTCTCCTGCTGGAAAGAACACCTGAGGGCTTTCAGCGGGGCCATGTAAGTACCTGGACCACTCCCCTCGGGACAGGAAGCTACTCTCCATCTATATTCAAACAGATAAGCCTAAGATGATAGTAGCAAGTACAGTGACAAGAAATCCATCCCATCCCATGAGTTTTGCAATGCAACTTAATAAATACCAAGGGCAAAGTTTTATACTTAAAGGAATAGCTTGACATTTTGGGAAATGCTCAGTCAATGCCAATCTTGTGTCGTACGGTAAATACGAAGCCGCGTATCTCAAAGACTGAAAACATTGGGAAACAGCTAGCCTGGCTGTGTCCAAAGGTAACAAAAGACGTTTCTTTTTAGAGATATGTTGGGAATTATGCCAATTTGAGAAGATGGATACCATTTGTGACTGTCTGGTATATATGAAGCTGAAGCTAGCAGACTTGAAATGGGGAAACAGATAGCTTAGCTTTGTCCAATCAGAGCAAAATTCAGTATTAAATAATAAAAATGTAGTATTCAAATAAATATTTAACTTCAACGTATTGTTTTAATGCTTTGATTTTGCATAGTTTACACAAACAAGATAAACCACGTGAATTAGTTAAATCAATATGTGCTTGTAGAGGAAATCTGTTACGTTTTAACAGGGTCAAAGAAACTCTGTCCCCCTGTCTCCAGGCTTTTTCGCTAAGATAAGCTAAAGGCCTTTGGCTATAGATTCATATTTGACCTATGTACATGAAAGTGGTTTAGATTTTCTCATCTAACTTTCAGCAAGAAAAACAATTTCCACAGGCTACAGCCTTTAGTATATCTTGTGGGCCGGTGTTCATGGAGTAAACTTGTCTCAAAACTCGGAGCATTTAACTGTAACAGTATGAGATACAAGTCAAAGCCTCAGAAGATGGTCCTTGGATTTTCATATTCTTTTTATTTATCCCTATATTTCCCTCTTTCTTTTTCTGGTGATCCCACTGACTTTTGGGTTGTTTGTCTTGCAGCAATCTGAGAATCAGAGCTAGTGCTCAGTGAAGCAGCTCAGTGTCTGCCCAGTATCAGAGGCAACCATGTGGCTCTGAGAAACCTTTTCTCACACAACAACAAGTTTGTTTATGCTTGGCTAGAGTCTTGACACAACACTGTAGAATAGGATTATGCAATCATACAGGTAGCAAAGATTTTTTTTCCCTTCTGCTAACCTTTACCGCATCATCAAACTATTTTGAACAGTAAAAAGTTCTAGTTGCTGTTAGAATAAACAGAACTTTAATGGAGATCATTGTATGACTTTTGATAAAAATTGGAATTGGTGAATAGGCTTAAAGTTCTTTTTTTTAATTTCTTTCAGACAGTTTCCAAGCAATATTTGGTCATGGCCATTATGCAAAACAGAAATGAATGGAAATGAGTCAGTGTTTCACTGTGACCAGCAGTAAGAATCGCCAAACGTGGGTTGAAATGATGATTCTTAAAACCCTACTGATAGAGGATTTTTTTTTTTTTCAATAAATTTGTTGGCGATATTTAAGAGAAAATTCTGAATCACTGTCAGAAATCTGATAGGCAAGGCATGGCAGTTTTATTTCTGCTGCACCATTCAGACACAAGGCAATTCAAAGTGTTTTACGGGGACATAAAAAACAATAAAAACGGGACACAGGAGCATTAAAACATTAAAATTGCATGTAAAAGATAATAAAAGCACAAGCAAATAAATAGTTAAAGCTTAAGAGAGGCTGCATTAAAAGACAATAAAAGCATGTGGATAAATAATTATAGATTACAAGAAAGTTATGCAGCTCATTTATTGGAAAGCTAACAGTAAACAGCAATGTTTTAAGACCTGATTTAAATGCGCTGACAGCTTCAGCAGACCTTAGGTGATCGGGAAGCGTTGCTCTATAGGTGGGGAGCGTAGAAACCAAAAGCTGCTTCACCTTGCTCGGTTCTGCTTCTGGGAACACTGAGTAGACCTGGACCAGATGACCTGAGAGTTCTGATAGTGACATTTTGGCAAACTTTACTGAGAGTATCTTAACACCGAGCTGAAAAGCAGTGTTTCACTCTCTCCGGTCAAATGGTTGAAATCAAAAACACAGATTTGGAGCTGCTGCGAAGAGGCCTGATATTGAAGAAAATTATAATTCAGACACCAGAATAAATAACCTTGAATGAAGACAAATTTACAGCTTAAATTACGTAAAATACAGACCAGACATGTATAAAAATGCCTTTAAATACCATGTATGTACTGAGATGTCTATTTGTATTTCTGCACATACAGTATGAGCCAATATCAGCCGGTATTTACTATCACAGGGATTGCAGCTGACAGAGGTATTAAAAAGCTGGAACCTGGCAACAAGAAAGAGACAAACTAATTATTTTTACCGCTTTGCAAGAGGTCATATTACAGCAAGCAAATAAAACTAATAATATTATCAGTGTGTCCTTGAAATGTGTACCACATTTGCAGTAACTGTAGCTGTGACAGCTGCTCTGGCCCAGAGATCATGTTTGTCTTTGACTTTGAGAGGAGCAGAACGTCCACTCTGCCAACTAAGGTACACTACAGTGAAAGGCATAGATATTCATTACAGTGTGATAATCCTCTTTCACAGAACTTTATATTCGCTAAGACACAGGCTAGCATAACACAATGATACTGACACATGGGTCAGTTTACATTCTGAATTTCCTCAACTGCGGTGAATTATACCAAAGTGGAAATAGATTGCATTTGACTTGAAAGAGGAAAGTTCTGAGCCTTAATTCCTCAGAGGAAATAAATATCTGTATTTTTATCCATTTCATTTCTCTTTAAAGGCCCTTTCCATTTCCCTCCGGAGGAAGAACAAAACTTGTCAAATATGATTTGTTGATGTGTTCCTTCATTTCATCCTTTAAACCTCCACAGCTTATATATCTTTGAGCCTTCAGACTGGGTTATCTGAATTGACAACATGGTGAGGGTTTCCAAATATGGAGACCAACACACTACAATGACACTTGTTGAGTGTTGGCATTTATGCTCTTACGAAATGATTACTCAAGTAATTTCCTGGCTTTGATGATGCCTGGAGGTCAACACAGTACACACCAAGAACAATGTCATGGAAATGTCAGAATGACCAAGCAATGAAGGGTACTGATACAGTATATTTGATTCAGACCAGTTTACTCACATGGCTTTGTTACTGTATCTCCATCACTCCCACACAACATCGCTGCATAAACCCGATAGTCCTCTGAGTCAGAGTTGATGTAAACAACAAGAGAGCTTCATGTCCAGCCAGAGCCGAGCAGGAGAATGGATATCAACCTAGCTACATGTGATTTGCATAGACAGCACAGAGGGATTAGGGTATGATCTGTAGCGTCTCAGAAAAGGCAAAGCAGAAATGTGTTGCTGTAATTCGTGAGCACCCCAAGCCCCTCAGATTTGTTTTCATGTGATTCCAACCAGCAAATCCCGATCAGACAGTTATCCTGATAGGAGAAAAACATCCCGGCTTCACATTTAAATATCTGCAGTCCCAACTTTTATCAATGACAGACAGACAACGGCATGTCAAACAAGCATCATTTGATATTATGTTCAACTCTGCTCCATATCTGTGATGGCTATGTCACAAAACAAACAACAGGTCTCTCAATTTCTCTTTCACAATTTTTTGCCAGCTTTTTTTTTTTTTAATTTTGTGTTGTTGCCCTCTGACAGGGCTGCCTGGAAGTCATTTTTTTTTTTTTTAGGAGGTAGATGTAGTGTCTATCTGCCTGAGTGTATTTTTAAAGGCGCAGACGAGGCTGACATTATACCTGCTCCTGCTGCGCCAGCTGAAGGGGAATCCCCAGTGGCACCTTGTCGAGCAGCCATGTCAATTGTTTGTTTGCATACTGAATAGCTCCGGGCGTTATGTTTTTCTAGCTCGGAGAATAAGCGGCTGATGACTACCCATGGACCGTCAGAAAATCTGTATGCCAACCAGGAAAATTCACTGGGACCAACAATCATGTAACTGTCATTAAAGGTAAAGAAATACTCAGTGTGACATTCGGCACATTTGGAGGTGAATTAGCGGATAGTATGGACTCTTCATCTTATAAATAGTTTATTGTGAACTCTTGTGCCGCAATGCACAGGCGAAAAGTTGTTGCGCAGCTTAATTAGTGATACTATAGCTCTTGATCTCAACTAAATAAAGGTGGTTACGAAGATGAAAAGCCACTTGTCAGTGAGGTTCCTCTTTATTGTTGCTGCTGATGAGGTCAAAGACTGTGAGACCTCAACATGAAAGCAATTCCTGTCCTTTAATATGATAATACATTATTTTTAATTAGTGTTTACCCTTAAGCTTGAAAGCTAAAACTTTCCAAAAAGGGTTGAAAAGGATGATAAGTGTGAGTTGCAAAGTTGAATATTAGCTCGGAAAGTCAGCGATGAGGACTTGGTGGTGAATGCGAGTCCCCCGAATCGATCGCAACTTTTCTCTCTCTGGTTCGAAATGAAAGGGCTTTTGAAACCCAGTGATTGCATGAAAAGAAGAAAAATGCTACAAATTTTGCCAGAAATGCAGCAGACAAACAAAATAACACACTTTGCACATTAGTTTTTTCTTTTGCTTTGGTGGAGCTTGAATTGAGCTCTTTTATGAATTAAATCAAAACTTTAATATGGCATTTTTCCATTTCATACCAAGCCACAGAAAAAAAAAAAAAAAATTCACACCTGACCAACTACTTCACATGTAATGCTTTTTGGTACTAAACGCTCTCAGCACACAGTAAGCCATACAGTAATACTGCCCTCAACACTGTCTTTTTTACTTTGGGTTACACATAGTGACCCCTATTTTCTTTCTCAGTAAATTGAATCTCATGGGTTGCCTGACTGCATCTAGGCCACTCATTGTGACTTTAAGGAACAGCAGCAGAGTGCATTTGATTGATTCCCTCATGCCAAGAAATATGATGCTGCCGTGACACTGCTAGCAAAACTAGGCCTTAGCAAGTTATCTAAATATACATACTTACAAATAAACAGGCTTTATACTGACACTTGTGATACATCCTATAAAATTTCGCAAAGTTGAACTACGTGCTAAGACCCAGATAAAATGTAATCTCCGATAAATTGTGCCATGTGTGTATGACACATGACAACCTGTCCTTACTTTCATAGCAGCATGTTGTAAATATACCCTTGCATATGCTGTAAGTAAACCAATTTACATCCCTTGCACAGTCTTGCATGTTTTTTTTCACAGCTCCAGGGAGAGTTCTATATGGTTGGTCCACCAGGCTGCCAGCTACCCTTTTCCCTTGGGATAATCCTTGTGCATCTTGTCTCAAAACGCTACTTAGATAGGCCCTGTGGGACGTGAGCCTCTGAGGGGCCCTGTCTGCAGGAGGAAACACCCACTTCTCTTTTTGCTTGGCTGCGTTTGAGGAGGAAGAAAAATGACAACCTGGATCTAATGTTGTTCTTACAGCATATCTTTGTTTTTTACGCCCCCAAATTTAAATGTTTTTAAGCATATCTTCTTCATCAGTTTTTCAGCTTTTGGAATGCAATTAGTTGTGATATATTCTTTTTAGTTTTTTGATCATATAAGATATTATGTCAAATATTACCGCCAAAGAGAACATAAAATGTCGATTTTAGTCTTTATTTCATTACAGTGGACAAATAAGTTGAAATTAGTGTCAAAGGTACCTCCATTCCACAATGTTACATATTTATATTCACATTAACCCTTTCATGCATGGAAGTCACTACAGTGTACAGCTATTCAAAAGCTGTTTTCTTGTATATGCATGAGTTTTGAGGGCATAGTTGCACATCAGCCACTACGGTGGATGCTATTGCATCATCTCATACACTGCTACCCAGTACCAAGCCATTGCAAGTGAAACAAACAGTGAAACCAAGATGGTTTCCGGACAGACAGTCAGAAACACCAAGTTGCTCATTTTGTTCTGTTCAAACCTTCTATAAAAAGAGACCCCTGCAGGTAAGAAAAAAATGGTGACATCAAATAAAATCTAAAGAGTCATGCAATTGCTAAATTTTCCAAGTATTGATTTTATATTGGAAGGAAAGTATGATTAATCACATGTCCACTGAAGTGTACATCATGCATCACTAGCTATATTTCAACTACTGGACATGTAAATATATATTTATGAAATATGGGTTGATGGGTTATGTTTTTCGTGCCTATGGATGAATAAAAACACTTCCTGACTGAGGTTATCATAATTCATGCATGAAAGGGTTAAAGTGAGAGCATTTTTAAACAAGTATGATAAATTGCTTTCTTGCCAAGAGTTGAGGTGAGAGGACTGATACCACCTTATTGTTTGTACATTGAGAATGTAGCTAGACTCCAACAGGTGGTTAGCTTAGCATTAAGACTGGAAATATGTGCGGGGGCAAAAGCAACAATCTGCCATTTAATGGGGGGATATGTGCAAAATAGTGTTTTTTTGCCTGGAGCATTGGCTGGACAGCCAACGGAGACCCAATGCCAAACAATATACAAGATATAACTTGCTACTAAGTGAGCTTGAGAGGTGCTCTTAGACAAAACCAGGTTACCTGTTTCCCCATTTTCCATTTTTATGCTAAGCTAAAGCTAAATGGCTACTGACAACAGTTACATATCAACTATACAGACTTGTCAGTGGTGTTGCTCTTCTTGTTTAGCTCTTGGCAAGAAAGTAATTAAGCTTATTTCCCCAAAATGTCAAACTTATACTTCAATTGCTGCTCAATAGAACTCTGCATGTTCCTAAAATACAAGTTAGTGCTCATGTCAATTACTTATTTTAAACTGTACAATATTAACTCTTATTTTAGCTGTTTTCAGTCTCTACCAACCGCTACAATACAACACCACCATCTCTTTAGCTGCTAAATGCTACACTATGTTCGACCAGTATTTGGTAACTTTGTCAAATCTCCCATTTGGTGCTGGGCAGGTCATGCACAGCTGGTTTTTAGAGTTTCACTGCTGAGTCTGATGAACTGTTTTCATAAAATTAGAGGTTTTAGTAGTTTTAATCCTATGAATATTTAAAAATCAAAGATGATAGGAAGATGTATCAACTATAATGTCAGTAAAATGTGGCTTTCAAAGTTCCCCCGCTCTTCTCTTTTATTGTACATTCTCTTTTAAATTCCAACAACGTAATTGCAATTATTCAAAGCATCAACTTTCTCCTCTTGCCTACTGATGCTCAGCACTTCTCTCTCCAGTTCAGTCGCTTGATATCTCCCAAGATAATTTGATGGGAAATTTATTTCATTCACACATCATACCACACTGGCTGTAATTAATTGTTCTGCTGTTCGGTGTACAATAGTTCACTGACTCCTTTGTGTGACTACAGGCTTGTTACTGTTCCATGATACGTGGTGCCATGCTGAAACTGGTAACAGATGCCGCTGTCACTTAAAATGTCCACCTAGATGACTCCAAAACAAAGAATCCCTGGAATGAATAAACAGCAGCCTGTATTAATGCATTCAGCTCTTCTTGACAGGAAGCTGTCCGGTGAAATATTTTAAATTCATCTGATTATATTAGGGCTGTTAGTGCATAACATAGTAGTTTCATGCTTTTAGTGTTTGGCATCTCTTGGAAAATCGGCCACATATATCAAATTATACTGCAGTAGAATATGATCTTAAATGGGCATATGCTTGTTTCTTAAATTAAACACTTATTTGGGAGTCCTACAACAAGTATATGTGTATCTTGTAACATTACCAGCCCTCATTAAGAAAGCTATCCCAAGTAAAATTATTTTAGACACAAACGCTCCAGTTTCTGAGGGGATATTTCCATCACACTTCCATCCAAAATAAAGCAAATCCGCTATGTGTTCGCCTCCTCGGGTGGTGGGAGGACATGAAGGCGGTTGTGTGGGTTTTTTTTGCGGCCAACAACAGCACAATTTGGTGCTTTGCTCGCACTTTCTACACATTAGTGTTACCAGAGCTAATGCCAGCGAGATAGCAACAATGGTGTACAGCAAATGGATTCAAGTTTTCAGTGAGTGGGACAGTCACTTGACGTCCCATGAGGGGCAAATCTAAATGTGGTTTTTTTTTCACACACATTTGATAAAAGCTGGAGAAAAATAAAGAGGATGGCCTTTTTTCATTGTTTGAGGGTCTTTGAGCACGC
Source organism: Pempheris klunzingeri (assembly GCF_042242105.1). NCBI lineage: Eukaryota > Metazoa > Chordata > Actinopteri > Acropomatiformes > Pempheridae > Pempheris > Pempheris klunzingeri. The sequence continues at coordinate 6,989,669 of NC_092034.1, forward strand.
TGGAGACATATTTATGTTGAAAAGTTATTGAAAAAGTTAAATTCATTTATTTAAATTTGGGACTACTTTTTCATATTTTCACAGTAGCTTCACTGTAATTTTTATCCCACAGTTCATCTGGTTGTATCTTATCTTCATCTTTTATTTAATTTTGTTTAACTCTTTTTAGAATATTTTTTTGTATCTTATGTAATTTATATTGTCTTGTTTTTCTTTTAGATATTTCATAATGCATTTCTGCCTCAAAGCACTTTGGATTGCCTTGTTGAATTACACAGTAGCAGCACTGTAATTTCACAGGCTGTAAGGATGTGCTTTCTATAACAATTAGCATATTCATGTTTCTTGCCATTTTAAGGTTTCAGATTTAGTTGAGAATTTAATATTTAACACATTTTGGAAATTTTGCATTACAAATATGCATAAAACCCAACTTATAAATGTTAAAAATGCAAAATGCACAGGCCTTATTCATCCACAGTGCATAACTGTATAACTGAGTAATTGGACAGCAGGAGCTTCATGTAAATGAATTCTATTGCTGAAAACTGTTTCTTGATCCTGCATTTCTCATAATGCACTTAGAATGTACATTTTACATTTTTAATAGGCTGAGTAGGATTTTTGATTGAATATGTGTAAAATCAATGTAATGCACCATCATACATATATGGTCTGACATGATATGTGTGTGAAGAGTTATTTTAAGGGTTGGAAGTTGTTTGTTACAGGCTACGCCTGAAGATAGCAGGTCTTCACCTTGACTGCAGTGTTTGGGGTTGGTAACACATCACAATTTGCAGCTATAATGAATCTAATTCCATTGCCCTTCATACTCCAAGGCTCCCTTTAGTTCAGAGTCTTTGTCTGAATACTTTGCCAGTTTACAGACTGCTGCTGCTTTGCCAGAGAAACACACTTCGTCCTGCTGAAAACATGCCCTCCAACCGTCACTCTTCTTTATGGAATTGGCTGAAAGATTCCCAATATGAAGCCCCAATTGTTCCTGTTGTTGTTGAAACTACCCCGAAGTCAGTGTTGGAATTCTTATTAGAAAAAATATTAAATCATCCAATGCTCGTTATTTTGCGTAGGAGGTCAGTGTTACTAATACTCTGTGAGAAAAGTAATTGTTTGATCTCCTTATTATGATAATTTTATGTTGAACATTTATCTCTTGATTCTCATTTTTAATGCAACTGACAAAAATTAATTATCAAGTCTTTACATTGTGCAAATGCATGTTTTAGCATGTTGTTCAGGCTTCCTTTAGGTAGTTCCACAATCCCCTTCCATAGAAAACAACATTTCTGAGCTAATCACAGTCTGATTTCACCACTCCACTGATTTCAGTAAAAAAGCTGAGAAATTGCATACTAATTGTAGCCTACTTGATTTTTCAATACAAAATACATGTAGTTTACAGTTATCACTAAGTTGCCTCTTTACAAGATAGTGCTATGAATATTTATACTATACTATTGTACTGTTAAGCACTGTACAAGTTAGACTTTGAAACATGGCTGCCATGATACTGCATGGATGACAAAATAAATACAACGGGGACGAAGAAATATAAATAAAGAAAAAGATAGCATTGTTCAGATAAGTGCTGTGATTCAGAGGTGATAAAAAAGCAAACCAACAATACAATAAGCCCAACAAACAGCCTTTGAAACTGTGAAAAAGACAGCTTAAGATAGCTCAGGAGGAAGAAATGAAAAGATGAAATCACAGCTTTTTCGTATCATGTATTGCAAAAGTTGTATCAAAAGAATTCAGTATACAAAAGAAAGCTTATGAACACAAATACACTGATTGGACCTTCTTAAAACACGGTTTTGAAAGCGAATGACACTTTGTATGATCTGAGGATTTTTTCAGTTTCAAAAACTAGATATCTTCTATTGCTCTCCTCTCTTGAATTGCGCTTCATAACTCGTCACTGTATTGTGCAGTTTGCCTGAACTTAGACACCATGAGAACAAAAGTTGCAGCGCCCTTGGGCAGGCACGTAAAGGGACTTTGTCACTGCCAGTGCTGAGCTGTGGATTCATTGTTCATTGAAGCAAATCTGACAAAAGGAGTGAAGGTCAAGAGAAGGATAAGTCAATGCAGGAAAGAAGCATTATATAAGGTCTGTTAGAAACTTAATATGACTGAAGTGACACAAATTATTAGGAGGGCCGTCTCATCTGTGCGTTCCAATGTAGGCAAAGTTCACAACCGGGTTTTGGTCCCCTGCCATTATGGACTGTCATCGGAGCAAGAATGACGAGAAGGGACGTCTCTAATTAGCCCTTGTCAGCCAAATGACATTCTAATCACGTGTTTCTGGTAATTACTTCACATTCACGATCTCTCTGCTCATCTTAGTTTGACACGATAGCACTTGCCACTAAAATGAACCTCTTTAAATGTGTTTGCAGCTTACTGGATAAAGTGGTAGAAGGAGGAGATCTAAAAACGGAGAGGAATAACCGCCTCGATCCACCACTTTGAAGCCCTGAGGCGCTGTAATGTGCAAAAAAAAATCTTTTCATTTTATCATCTTCAGTGCATAAAATTGAGGTGTGTGGTGTATTTACGTGGACTAACAGAGTCTTGACACTGGCAAGTCTGTACTTATCTGTTTGCACACCTTTTAGGTGGCTTTGGTTGATAGCCCTGCCTTCCTGAACTTCTACCAACTGAGCTGGTTATATGTGAAATTAAAAAGGGAAATTATTAAACAGCTGGCTAAACACGGTTCCTGGACACAGGGCTTGGAGAGCGATTCATTTTCATCCCATCTTTGCCTGCAAAATTGATTCAAGCATTTACGTGTGTTCACATATTTCAGAGAGTATCTATATATTTAGCAAAGAGGGTGAAGAGGTTCGTTTAAAGAGAGAGATAGGGCGGCTAATTAAACAGTGATCTACATTATGAAATTACTTGTTTATGATTAATATTGTTTTCACACTTAGTATGAGAGACATTATTTCTGGGGAGATAACAACTTGCTCTATGGAAAACATATTCTGTGTGCCTATGGTGGTATCAAAAAAGCCCATGAATTTTCAGTCTGCTTCTGCGAAGACCGGCTGTGCCCTGTGGTGGAAAACAACTCCCCAACAATTTCTAAGACCTCTCCCTGCAGGGAATCATTAGTTGGGACACATGTGACATCATTTGAATTTGTGACCTTGCAAGCCATACGGGACCACTGGATCGGTAGACACATCATTGAATAATACAGCTCTTTTGCTGTGTGAAGCACGAGGGACGGCGGGGGGAAGCAGCAGAGCATTATGCTAAAATATGTACCATTTCCACCGTGGTCCGCTGGGCCTCGGCGACTGTTGTTTGTGTGGCGATGGCTGTCTTGGCTTCTTGGTTCGCTCCATCTCCAACTCGGGCCTCATTATGTGTGACAGCGCTCTAAGGAAGCAGGTAGATGCTGGAATGAAAGGAAGGGAGGGAGGTACAGAGAAGGGCCCTCTCCTCCTCCTGATATCATGGATGAATCAATTGATGCTGTTTTGTGCACTTTTTCTGCTGACCCAGCGAGAAGGAGAGGGAAATATTCGGCCAGTTGCCTATGGCATGGCAGCTAGAGTTTGAGTTTAGCTCACTCTGTCACTATTATACCCCCATCCCCATGCTTCTTGCTACTGCAAGCACACTCACACAGGACAATTTGTGCATACACACACACTCACATACACCATCCTTTTCCACTGAAATGCATTTGTCGCCTGTGGTGTTATGGCATTGGACTGTCTGCTAGATATTAGGGTTGTGGGGGTAAATCTAGAAGATGGATGATTTCTGTTGTGCTGTCAAAACCAGCGCTTGATAAAGGAACAACACAGGACAGACGCACAAGACAAACGGATGGTGGAGGGAAAGCAAAACTCACATCAATATCTGCTCTTACCAAGTTCATACCACTGGAGCAATTTGAATATGTCGCGTCATGAGGATCCCACTTATAAAGGGTTAGTTTGTTTACAATTTCACAGTGTCAGACGCTTTAAAACCAGCCGATACATTAAGCACACTTCTCACAGCTGCACTTGCTAGGTAAACATTATTATAGGTCCTCAATCAAATGTTTTCGCCTGCATGTTGTGTCAACTCACCAGGCATCTTCAGCTGACTGTGGGCTGAACAAATGCACTGCTGTCTTGTCTGTAAGAGGAATAAATATTGATATGCTCCAGTGGCCTAGTATGTTAATTAAATACATGCTTATTGAAATTCAATGACAGCTGGAATTTCACAGTGAGCAGGGGATCTTGCTTCTCCCCAAGAGTGTAAAACATAATTGGTTGACAGCAAAAAGTAACACACAATTAGTTAGGGAGGTTTAATTAATATTATTCAGGCGAGGTCCTCAGTTTAGATGCGTCCTACAGCGAGTTGCCTCTCTGTTGTACTGATGCAGCAGATGTGGTGCTGAGAGCTTAAGGCGATTGGTTGACGCATGCAACTGTGGTCCTGGGTTGGAGCTGTAACCCTCAGTGGAAACAGATGAAAAAAAAGAAAACAAAGATTGCCCCATGGCATACTCTGAAATATCTAGACTAAAAATGTCATGTAGAGTTGCTCTCTAATCAACTCTCTCCTCTGTAAGAAACTAGAAGTTGTTGGAATTCTAATCAGCAGTGTAAATGTAAAATAATTTGACATGAAAAGCATAAAAGCTTTAAACAAGACCAAGAGTTTGCAGCTTTGCTAGTGACTCTGTGGGGCTATACGTATGCATAGTGGTGCTTTGAGCTAAATGCTACTGTCAGCATATTACCAGGCTCAAAACAGTGCTAACATGCTGATTTATGCAGGTGTAATATTCACCATGTCCACCAGCTAAATTTAGCACGTTAGCATATCAAAATTTGCTACTCAGCACTAAACACAAAGTACAGCTGATGCTGATGGGATGAGGACCACCAATGTGGCAACAATCATTCCTGAGGAGAACTTTATGGTGCTCCATCCAATAACTGGTGACATATTTCACTCTAAACCAATGATTTTAACCTCGAGGTGGCGCTAGAATAAAAATCAGAGGTAAACCAAACAGTAGGACTATTCCTCTGGGAACCAGGAATGTACGTACCAAATTTAATCGTAATTCATGAGACATTTCAGTTTAGAGAAAGCAGGTGGACGGATCGATCAACCGAACTTGCCATCCCTAGCGCCATGCCTCTAGCATGGCTAAAAAACAATGATAAGTAGTGACCAATGCCTCTCAAATCACACAGGCACTCAAGTCTCAATTGAAAGCATCGGCTACACTGCTGACACCGATTAAGGTCTAATTTGACTCATAATATTGTGCACAGGTCTCAGCAAAGCACCAGCTGAAGAGCATTTATATCATTGCAGCTACCCCCTCAAGATTCAACCCACTGTCAGCAAATTTAACAGGAACATCCTAAAACCCATACACCTAACTCATGCTCACTTTCCCCCATCACAATGCCTGTCTTCTCTTTCTTCCCACAGTGGCGTTGACACCTGGAGTCCTTTGTGAATCATGTATCACACTCACTTAAATGGCCTCTCACGGCTTATGGACAACAATCCGCTTTGTTTTGGACTATTGTGCGAAACATTAAAAAGCAATTTGCTAGCAGACCTTTTGAGCAGACATGCAATTGGTCCCCCAACACAACTCCCCAGGTGGATTGTTATTGTCATTGAGTGGTTGGGGGGAAACCTCTGACAGTAGGCGGTTGGGAAATTTCAGACTTTATTGAGCTGAGCTTCACAAAAGGCAAATAAAAGTGAGTTTGAAGTGAGGATTACTGTGATAATGTAGACACAAACACGTACAATTTGTGTAAACCATGTAAACACTATTTCTTTTTTATGTCCACACCATGTGTGAGCAGGACAATAAACAATGAAAAGACTGGATGATTATGAGTTAAGTGACATCCCTGATCTGCATTACCAACCTCATGTTTATATTAATGCTGAGTTACTATAAACAATCCTAGTGTTTAGGGTTTTCTACCATTGGGTACTGGGTAATTTTTAACCTGATGATTTCGAGTTACAAGTTTAAAGGCTGCAGCGATCATGTTGAGGCCTCAGCTTGGGATCATTGTTATTTTTTAATCACACCATTATTTTACCAGGAAAGCCTCATTAAGATGTTTTTGTTCTGCTGGCCAAGATAGCCAGCGGTATTAATGAGTTACAGACAAATAACAGAAGATAGATAACACAAAATATGCTATAAAATCAAAACTGAAATCTGATTATGAGCTCATGGATAATATTTCTAATACAATGATGAGAAAGATTTCATCTTAAAAATAAACTAAATGGCACCTTAGAGCCATCTAAAATGATCAAAATAACCAAGGCTCATATGTGGCAACTGATTGGTTTCCAGTTTGGGTAAATATAGCCACATATTACTGAATCTCTGAGTACTTTTACCTTCAGCAAGTAATCATCCAGCATACTATAAAAGAATATAAAGCTGCTTTCAGATGATGATATAGCTACAGTATAAAGTGAATTCCTCAAGACTCCCATCTACTCTTCAGTGCTCCCTTCCTGCCTTGTGACCAAGGACACAATCTAACAGCATACTAGTCCAATGGGAATTCAGTACATCTTGTGTGGGTTGACATGGAATCCCCAGTCAGCATCAGCTTATGGCCACCTCAGCCGATATCAACACACACATCTCCACTCATTGTTTATTTCCACATATGGAGGAGATCAAACAAACATGACCTGCAATCTGCCATACCTTCATATCACACCTTCCCACCAGATATTAAACCAAAGAAAATGTGAAACGGGATGTTTCAGTCGCTGGACTGATCTCTACGTTAAAGCTACATAGATATACAAGATCTCTATCCAAGTAAAAACACAGAAGATTAGTGAAATGCTGGATGACTGCTCTGTGTGTTTTTTGTGTGTGGAAAGAAGTGCAGAACAGGAGCTGTTTGGATTTAAGCTCTCTCTTCAATTCTTGGCACTGATAAATGATCATCTACAGTGTCTGCAACACAGATTAGATAGAACACATGAAGGAATAGCAGAAAAAAACTTTTAAGAAACCCTTCACAATAGTGTGGTTTTGAGTGGTGATTAACTTCAGGCTAAACCATTCTCTAAACAACAATTCTCCATTATAATGAATCTCTTCAAATGTCGAAACACTATCAGTATTAGGCTGTAATAAGAGGGATGCTACGATAATAAACAGTTTGTTTGCCGGGTTGGAATAAAACGCCTGCTTTTGTCTATCGCTAGCTGAAATCAAGTCGTTTTAAAAATTCCCCTTCCATTATCTTCGTAAACTTTATAGTTAAGATCCTGATGGCCCCTTCACTGTTAAGCAACAGACTTTTCAATAATCCATTACAATGTTGGCGCTGTAATTACAAATGAACATAATCTGGCAGATATAAAGGCCTTGATGTTGTAATCATCATGTCAGAAGCATATTTTTCTTCCCTAATAAAATACAACCATGGGAGTTCCGTGACCAGTGATTTGATGTCTTCATATTATGATTAATTTCACATCTGGTCACAGGAGTGATTATATTATTGATGTAGTCACTGTCAATTTGCTATGGGTATAATAGTAACAGTGGTTCTTGGCAAATGATTACATTATCAACCATATGAAGGAACAATGAAAGATGAGTATTCGCCAAAGCCTGCCAGTATGTGGCACATTATACTGTGTTCTCTGTGATTTTCATTGGGCTGCATTATAGATTATTTACTGCGGTTTTATATTTAAACTTATTGAAAGAAGCAGTCGGAGGGATGATCTCGTGTCATGGAATAAATTGATGGAATAACTAATTTGCTGGTATTACTGTCTATTGACAACTGAATGTCAGCAATAATTCTAAATATGTATAATTGATCTGAAGGACTCTTCTCATTGGTTTAGAAGCATCAAATCTATAAAGCCGTCATACCTCATATTATTTTAAAACAGCTTCATCAGATTTGTTAAAAAAAAAAGGCGCAACTCAACATAATTTTGCCAACTCTTAAGTAACAGAGGACGGACAAGATGTTGCCACAGGCGAGTCTAAAGACCCCACAGCTCAGAGTACACCAATTACCACACATTTCCTCTAGCTTGGCACTTTATGCCTTGGACAGAGTCATCACACAGTCAGGACAGAATAAATTAAGAAAAACTTTGAGCCTTGCTTTTCCCAGCACAGATGATAATTTTCCAGGCAATTAAGATGAGCTGAGCTTTAGAAGGTTGGGTCAGTGCATGCTCATGGGAAACTAGTGTGATAAAACCGATGCAGCGCTGTTGTGGGCGATGTAAAATGCTGCTTGTCAGCTGTCCTACAAGCTTGGGTAATTGACCCAGCTTTGAGACTGATCACTGATATCAAAGAGTCATTAAGTTCTTTAGAATTAGATTCCCTGATGAAATATTTCCTAAAAGTGGCATTTTGGAACAGTGTCTTTAACAGTTCTGATGTTATCTATCTCAAAGCCACAATCTGTGCAATATCTGAACAAACCAAATCGTCAACTTAACATGAATATTTTTATCAAATTGTGTCATGCAAGGGATAATGTACAATGAGCCGGTCGATATTGCAAAGCTAACCCCCGACAGAGTGATGCAGGACATCATTCTGAGGTCACTTGCTGTACACTGTCCCACTTATTACATGGCTTGGTACTAAATAAATCACCAATTTGACACAAAATACTAACTTAAAAATGATTTTAATGATTTATGATGAATTTATTACTGCCACTATCAGAAGTGTGTCCATAGCAACGCTCTGTTATACATGGCAACATTCTGCTCTACAGAAATGAGTGTAGAATTATTTGAATTAACAAATCAGACTGCAATATTCACAAAACCATGTAATAACAATATCTAAGGCATATACTTATAAGCCAAATATGGGTGTAATATAGTTCCATGTGCTACACTTTAACTAGGCTATTAAAGCTCTGTGTCACAGCTAATCACATAGAAGCAACCTTGCAGCATGTAATGCAACAGTGGCAACAGTGCACTGGTTCCACCACTGCAGCTGGAGGAGCCATGCAGGTAGAGTCTGCTTTAGTTGCTTTACCGGTAATTGCACACAAGCTGTGCTGTGAAACTCAAGGCCTTTGATTTAGGTGGAAAACCATGCCTGTTTAAAATGTTCAACCCAGACATTTAGTATGTTGTTTCCCATCATTCATTATCATGCTTTAGGTTAAACTAACCACTCAACTGCAGCTTGTCACTGGGCCTAAAACAGTCTATCGGAGCAATGTTTAGGCCTTTAAAGACAAGGATGAATCCCAATTTAGAAAAAGGGAGGGTCATAGTATAATCAACCAAGCCTATGTTATATATTAGTCATAAATATCAGCCTTACATGAGGTGTATTTGGCTTCAGCTTACTTCCTGCATCTGAACACAGATCTCCATAAGAGCAATTAGTTGAATAAAATCTGATAAAAAAGCATCACAACCACAATTTACAAATTGTGAGTTTTCTGTGAGCTTAATCCTTCAGAGAGAAAATGAACCCTGGTGTCTGAGGGCTAAAACAACTGCTCAGTGTCCAAATTATCCAGCATGGATAATTGACAAGCACATTAATCAGTTTGTTACAACTAGCTAAAGACAAAACATGAACTAAAGTCTGGGTTAAACAACGGTGAACCTATCTATTCTTCTCCACATCTGTCTCCAAAGTGTTGGACCATGCTCTGGTTAAAATTGAACATGGATGACTCAAAACATTAAACAGTGTCCGTTGTCAGGCTCATTTTTGCATTTTAGCACTTGAAAGATGCTTCCTTTAGAACAGAAATGGATCAGAAATAAATGGAACATTCATTTCATGTCTGGATGTGATTCACGAAACAAAGAAGCCGCAAATATGTATCAAAGGAGACATAAAAGTGTAACAACCTTCACTGGGACTGGCTCCTGCAAACATTCACCATCTGTGTTATGGAATCCTGTACTGGCAAACTCACGAGCCACAACCGAGCCAACATAGCTGTCTCTTACCTAGAATGTAACACTGGCAATCTTTGTAAATTTACCGTGTTGTGTTTAACAAAAACTGTGCTGCCCTCCTTCCTGTGTATATGTGTGAACATTCCTGCTGAGCCATTTTGGAAAACAAACAAGCTTTTTTGTTAGAATTTCAGATTGATATTATATAATATTAATAGCTTATATACACTATATTAGGCCGTTTCTGAATTTGAAGTTTGACAAAAAATATTCAGGGATGTGGCGTTTTCAGCCACTGGCACATGGCAGTATTGGCCTTCTTGGTTGGCAGGTCCATCTTTTTTGCCCTAACTGAAATATGTCAGCAACTACTGGGTGGATTGCAATTGCATTTTGTGTGGACATTTAGGATGAACCCTATTGACTTTGGTGATCTCCTGACATTGTGAGTATATTAGCATGCTGGTTTTCGCAATTGCCTCAAAGCACCACTGTGCATAAATAGGCATAGAGCCTCACAGAGTGTGCGTGAAACTTTGTGTCCTGAAACCCCCCAAATGCTCGGCAAATAAGTTGGTCTCTGGGCAAATAAAATGCTTCAGACACTTTGGAGCAGACACTGAGTGGGATATGAATAATAATGCAACAAACAATGGACTTACAAGATCTGGAGACAATGAACACAAGAGTATTGGAGACAGAGAACAAGAACTAGAAGACAAACACTTAAGCGCCATTTCATTGAAATGGGAGACCAGATGGACTGTATTTTAAAATAAATGCAGGTAAAATAATGTCTACATTTAAAATGCAGCTGAACAGAGTGAAGGGAATGAATCCAGAATCCAGAAATTGCTTGGACACGTTCTGATGTTGAAAAATTAACCTCAAACTACCTGAGAATATAGAATATAGGCATACCAAAGAAATGGGATTGGTTCACAAGGTCAATCATTGTGCAGCTCTCGCAGCTATGACAGTAAGAAAGAAATTATAAAGGAACCCCCGCTTCAAGAAAGAGATCTGCGTCAAGGGCATACATGTATCTATCCAGACCACGACCTCGCGATAAAAGTGAAACAAAAATGGGCTTCCTGCTGACCTGCGAGAACAACTGAGAAAGCAATAGGTCAAGCCATACATTTTGGCTCCAGCAAAGCTCAAAGTGTTCAATAAGGACGGCACTCGAACCATCTACAGCAGTGCTGAGGAAGCAAGAAAGGATTCTTCTACGAGTCAGATGGAGAAATGGAACCAGCAAGGGAAAATGCCGCTCAAGTGCAACGGAGGCAAACGGTCTAATGGAGAATAAAAGAAAGATCTCACGTTTAAGATTAAGGGACACACTGATGAACTGTAAGTGATGAAATTATATGCCTGATGGGCCTTTTTTCCTCTTTATTTACAACAATATAGGCCAGATTTACGGACAGTTATAACTTTATCTGTAGACTAACGGAATAGCTACTGTGATGATCTCTTTCTCTGCCTCTCTCCTTTTTCCTGTGCGTTTAGGCAGGTGTGTGTATATGTGTGAGCGAATGCGCGTGCATAACCATGTGATCATGGATATATGTGTGCATGTGTGTGGGGTGGGGTTCAGGCAATGTGGGAGTGTGGGGGGGGGCTGGGGGATGAGAGGAGAAAACCTCGAAGCTTTTGTTCAGAGGGAGAAAGGTATGCATGTAGGATAATGAGTATGTCTATGTGTGTTGTACATGTAGACATTTGTTTTTTCAGCATTTACAACTTGTATATTTTCTAAAGCAAATATGGCAATGAGCAGAAAAACACATTTCTTGCACAACGATAACTGTTCAAAGGATACTGTACAACTTCACCCAGAGCCTGAATGCAAAACTTTGCAACTGTTCAAACTTTCTGAAACTTTTACAGTATACTAAAACCTAATAAAACACACTGCAATCACTTCAAACATCTGCTACAAATGCTAATATTTTCCTCTCAAAATTAATACTTAATGACACAAGCAACGACACGGTGCAATTATAACGGACTTCCCATCATTTCGTTCTGTCACTACGTCCCTCTTTCTAAGGGCCCTGAATAAAAATGCTGCAGTTTTATCAAAAGCACTTTGAGTGCGGATGATGGAGGTTATGAAATGTCTCAAAAGCAGTCAGTCAGCAGGACAATATGAGGAGAGCAAAATGAGCATCCACCCGAAGGTAGAACCTAAAAGTAACACATGTCTAACACGTGTAAAGGAATCAACAACAAAGCTTAAAAGGCAGGAGGGAGGTAATATACAAAAGATAGTGCTGTGTGAGACGTTTCCTTTGGGATGTACAATACATGTCCATGATCAGTGCAATGAAGGGAGGAATAATGTCAATGGAAAACTGCATCCTGTCTGTCTCACTGAAAGTCTGTGATACTCATCCTGGAGAGTGTGTTGATTTTCAGCTCCATGCCAACCTACTGCAGTGCTTCAGAGGTGTACTTGAGTTCAGGACGTTGGTTAAGTTCCCACCTGTGAATCTCAGACAGCCCATTCAAGTCTTAATTAAACCAAACAGGGATATTCATGTTCTCTCATGTTTCCTCACATGCCTCTAAGTGAGTGTGACTAGCAGGAAGACTTTGGAGCATCACTCAGAAAAAAAAAAAAAAAAAAAAAGCAGAGGTTCATCAATGCCTGCGGCTGGAGAAACACCAGATATCTTGCTGCATTGAAATCAAATGTTAACATTGGACAAAGTGGTATAATCTTAACAGCTGCTGCTGTGACCTGGAAGGAAGCACAGACATCTCCAATTGATTTTGACTGACTGAGCTGTCTGACTTTAAAAAAATGACAAAATGTTGCCAGACAGGTGTAACGAAGCTAATCCACGTCTCTCTACTCCAAAATAAAGACCAAAGGCTCATTTTTTGCACATTAACGTTACCACATAAAGTGTAAAAACCTTACCGAAGGCTAATCTTAGCATGACTGGTGGATTGAAGCGAACATTTGCATTAACATTAATAAGCTCAAGTTGACCAGCCCATCATGAGGCTCTGACCAAACCTGATAATGACATTCATTTGAATCAAGTGTGTTAGAGCAGGAAAACATCTAATAATGGTTCAATAAGGATGGAGGAACAGTAGTGTGCTGCCACTGATGAACCAAAGAAATTCTGCTTGTACATACTGTTGAGGTGATTTGCCTATACAACCATAGAAGCAGAATTGGTTGAAGAACTCTTGGAGGTGTCACTTTTGTAATTCAACCCCGTCTCCCAGAAATTAAATTTATATGCAACTAATTTGCTTTCCTACTTACAAACAAATTCACTGACTGGATTATATTCACAGAAAATAGTTTTGGGAGTTTATTCTTTAAACAAATGTAAAAATGTAGAAGAAAATTCAAAAGAAACTGACTGAATATGTAGAAATCACAGAGGAAATCAAACAACAAATACAGGAACTGAAAAATGGAAAAAAAAAATCTCCAGGAGATGATGGATTTACACACCAGTTTCATTAAAAAGCCAATTCAGGAGGGTTAGGTGTTCCAAATTTGGAGATATAATTCCATGCAATGCAAAGGGGCCAAAGGGATTAATATAGATAAAGAATTGGCAACTCAATTTAATGGGACCATATATAGAAAAAGCATTAAGGAAAAGACATACAGAGCAAAGCCGATGTATTTCAAACACTGTGACGAAGTTGAAATGTATATGCAAAACCATAGAGTGAATATTGAATGTGTATATCTCAGAGAAATGAAGCATGACACTGACTTTATCCCAGATAAATTTGATTCAATTTTAAATTGCTCTGCACTCTCAATTTCTCACAAAACACACAATAAATGACATTGAAATGACAGCCTTGAGGGAATTTGCTTGGAAAGTGACCATGGATATTGTAATACACCTTACAAGTATGAGAAACATAACACCTCAGTGGGGACTAGTTGCTGGAGAGGATGCGGCAAACATGTAGCTATAAACTATACCCACACATTCTTTACCTGCTCTAATATTTAAACCCCTCTGGGAAGAGCCGGAATCATCCTTGAGGTATATTTTTGATTTAAAAGAAGCTCTGAAATCATAAAATATTTGGGGTATTCATTACCAAGGACACGAAACATCACCTGACACACGTCTCGTTAACGTGTGACAGCCATGTGACAAGCAGGTGACAAGGACATGAAAACCATGCACAGTAAATTCATGGCTGTCAACAATAGAACTAATTTTGGCCGTTAAAAAATGTACTTTTAACAATTAGAGATAACACAAAAAATGAAAAAGTAAAATAACATTATTTCAATCTAGCACTGTGATAAACAGGTACCCCTCCCCAACCCCAGTCCAATGCCTCTTCTTATAACATACCCTATCCCTAACAAGTATTTGTTATTTCTGCTGCTTATTAGTTTAAATGGAATAAAAAGTTTAAAAATGCACAATGGACTGGACCGAATTGTGCAATTGCCTGAGAGAGGAAGAAAACATTGCAAAAAAAACCCCATGAAATGTATACATGAAAAACATGTAACTTTGAAAGTACATTAAAAACACCCAAAACGGAGAATATGACAACAACAATAACCCGTTTGATTGTATCAAAAGGTGTCTGTGAGCTCTCACATGAATCCAACCAGGGCACCTTTGTTTTACTTCAAAAGGGGCTCTTCGCCAAAACTAAAAAGCTCATGCATTAAACCCATGGACATATTTTAAAAATCTAAACAATCTTTGAATTTGTCCTCCGAGTGGTGTCATCTGGAGGACGCTAATTACAGGTGGTTGTTAAACACAGCTGAGTGGAAGAGAGGGAGACAGAAACTGGTGAGCTAAATGAGCTTTGATGGTGTGAAAATATAATTTCCAAATTGTTAGCGCTTTGCTTTGCATATTTAAGGTTGCTCTCCACTGGCTCAAATCAAAACTAAAATCTATATAATGATGTTGAAAACTTTACTTTGTGGAGTAAAATTCCCCCCGAAACTATAAACACTCTGTCCTCTTTTCAATATTCCTGAAGGTTATCAAGAGTTCAGGAGTGTGCAGATTCTAAAGAAAGACTCCAACGCATCCTTTCATTGTTCACAGGAGCACACTGAGATGTTCCAATTTGGTAGTGTTACTTTTGAATGAGACACCAAGGACGGGCTCATGCATATATCGAGCAGACAGCACTGAGTTGTCGAGGCACTGCTTCGTTAAGTGCAAAAAAGAAAAGCTGTAAAATGCTTCTTTTGCCCGATATAGTAGACTATTGCTTTCTACGGTAGAGTTTATCACAGATGGGAGGAGGCGGCTGCTCAACCATTATCATAGGTTCTGTCTGGGCTTCTTATTGCTTGTAGTCATAACCCAACACATTTCACTCATCTTCCATGTTAAATAATTTAGCAGCACAAACCGCATTAATGGGCGCGATCTGTCTCTGGTAGATGAGAGGTGGAGAGTGGTTATTTATGTACAATACCGACTGGGGAATTAAGAATTGTGTTTCAAATGAAGACGAGTCGAGAGGGAGGAAAAATATGGCGATTCAGGTTGGCCTTTGGGTTAGTTCTGAAAGTGAAAGAACATGTTTAAAATAAACACGGAGACATATTATACGAACGGATTGTGATATCTAAGGTTGTCACTGGTCTTTTGGGATAACTGACATATAGTTCAATCAGCCAACTCACATGAAAGGTATTTCTATGTGAGTGCATATAGGGTTTATGTTAGCTCTGATTTTGTCACCCCCCCCATAAGCAACCACAGGGTTTAACACAGAGAGAGACAGGAGTGATGATAATAAGCCCCCCTTCAAAACTACAGCACACTCGCAAGAATTCATGACTTGGATCAGATCATCCGCGTGAAATGTTCTGCAGCATTGGTAAGCAGGGATTCACAATTAAAACCAATACAAATACTGCACAAAGCATAACGACAAAAATTAACACCCAGCAAATGCCATGATGTTGCCCACATGCAGAGCAATAAAACAGCCAGAAGCCTCGGCATCCTCATAGCTTTCTGATATTGCCTAAGCACACAAACCAGCAAGAGTGTGCAGCTGTTTTACATTTATTTACCGCAGAGCTTGCAATCAGCAGAGGAGTGGGGAGGGCATTGAGAGCTTATATAGGCCCCCTTGTTGCAAAGAGTTCATTGGCATGGTATGTTGCATGAATCTGACATGTGAGCGTACAGCAGCAGCAGCAGCAGCAGCAGCAGCAGCAGCAAGTCAAGCTCTCCATGTTAATATGAATTGTTTGGTTTAAAAGTCACCCAAGTTCAGAAAAAGGAGACAGACATGAATGTGGCATGAAAGACCCTGCTGTTCTGGACCAACTAAAGGATTTGGGCACATTCTGTATGCAACTTGTATCCATGAGCAAGCTGCTTGCCTCTCCATGGTGTTAGGTCCAGCTCAGAGGATTAAGATAGAAAACTGAGATGCATTGTATTTTGGCATAGCACGCTCTGGGTGTGGACTACATCCTTTGATGCCACTGCCGTTAGACGCAGAGTCAATATTTGTCAGTGGACTACAAGTTGTCTTCAGTCTACTGCCTCGACACCAATCCCAAGCACTCTGACAAATGCTCTACAGAGGCACTGAGGAGGCACTCTTATTAGACTCTTCATCTGTAATTAACCTAAGATCTATCCACTCCCCATCACCATGCTAATGAGCAATCTAATACTCTTGAGTGATTTGTAATATGCATAGGCCATCAATCACAGGGCATGAATAATGGTTGGTTCCAATCACGGATGTTCCATTGACGATCCATTTGAGTGCTGTTGGTTTTGCAAGGGATCTGTCTTTGTTTACCATTCAACAGCCACCAAACCATTTTTATTTCAGTATAACAAATTTGGAGCATTTGTCTGTTTATTTTTATTATTAAAAAAGACCTGAAAAGTCAGTAGTGGGCTCAATTTTGTCATCATTAATCGGCTGAATGGTCAACAATATGGCCCTCGGATGATCAATCGGAACGTTGGGCGTTGGTCGGCTTGTTTGGAGAAATTAGAAAGAAAGCCACGTCATGGCCAGTCAAATGAACGGTGCAGTGTGAACATAAAAGTTGCCAATTAAAACATGTGGTATGCCAACAAACACGACTGATAACATCCTCTTTTTTTTTTGCATTATTTGAAGAGGCTTTTGCATCTTACCAAAACTTTGACTTCACTTTCATTTCGTGGTCCCTTAATCGGAGCCGTCTTCACCTCTAGATGACCCCATTTACTGCAAACTGCACTGAACAGCGCCATCTGGCAGCAGGAAAGAGAACAACTGTTTAGTGTGTGGGAACATTTTATCTGTGAAAAGTCACACGTGCCTCTTTTAACGCATTTTTCGGTTAGGTGCTGTGCGCATTAGAAAAAATCTGTATGCTAAGTGATGCTGCAGAGCAGGACCGCTTTTTTTTTTTGGCTGCATTAGCTCCTCAATCATTCAGTAACCGCACACACTTCAGCAGGAGCTACATTACAGTAATTGATATTTGTATCCTGAGACAGTTAAGTAAAACAACCTCTCTGGCTCAAGGCAGGAGGATTTCCCTGAAATGTAAATGGAGCTCGAAGAAGGTTGGGAGTGATTTAAGAGTCAGTGACATCCACACTGTTGTGCTAAGTCAGTGGAAGTGCTGAGTGCAGGGCGCCAGGTCTTTCTTTCTCCCTCTCTCACACTCTCTTTCGCTCTCTCCATCACTGTCTCTCTTTCTCCATCCCGCCCTCTCCATTTCCCTCTTAAGGCAGCTGCCATAACTCAGACTCTATCTTAATCCTGTCTGAGTGCACAAACACACACACACAGACGCGCACACAGCCATAAGCACACGCACACAATACACCCAAGCACATACACACAGGAAATCACAAAAGGCATTTGCTCGAAGAATGATCCTGTTAATCGTGTCTTGGACTTTAAGGTGGGAGTTCAGACTGGGAGCTGAGCAAAGACCAAGTGGGATGCTATGTGGGCAGACAGAGTTATTAGAGGGGCATTTGGTTTCACTTCTGTATTAATCGCTGAAGCACAATGACAACAGATAATTTACTGTTTCAAGCAGCACAGTTTCAGCTATGTGTCGTAACTAACTCTCAGACACTAGAGTGGTGTCAAAGATAGTGACTGACCTTTTGTAGGTCTTAGAGGTCACTCAAGTTAAACCCTGTATGACCAGTTACTTGGTTACTTTGTGCATGTGCAACAAATTGTTGGTGTTGATTCTTATGGGTGCCACAAGTGTCACCCTGCCGTCCACAGAAAGGTACTTTTTAGGTTCTTTTTTATGTTTCTTATTTTCAGGGGTTTCTCTCAGAGCTGGCACGCCAATGAGAGCTAAATGAGGCGCTTTAGCGTGGCAGTCGGAGATAATAATGACGTTGTTTGGGAGGCATAGCATTCCTATGCATGTACGGTAATATATGAACATAGCAATAAAAAGGATAAAAATAGATGACATCTCATATGTGATGAGGGGAGGGTGGTTGGGGAGATGACACTAGCCAACTGCTGCAGAGGGAAACTCAGCTCTTGTTAACCTAAAATATGCTGAATGCTTCATTCTTCAAACAAACTCACTCCTTTGATCATTTTGAGGTCCTTGGAAGTACAGAGCAACAATAGTAAACATGCTAATTTATTCCAAAGAAAGGTTGTAGCATGTATTTACAATTAAATGTGAATTACCACAGGGAATACCAGCTCGCGCTAACACACTATTCTATCCCTTCTTGCAGATAAAATTATAATGTCCTCTGTGGCGGTTAAACAGAACCCAGCGAAATCTGAAATAAGCTTGCATTCCCATAATGGAACAAACAGACAAAGAGCCCCATTGGTTTGCCTTTGTGGCCTTATCTGGCCTTGGCCAGCTCGAGGCGCATCATGGGAGACTGTGCGTGAGAGAGATCCACTGTATCACATCTCAGTGACTGTGGGGAGTCAGTATCACACCAGATCTCCAGGTCATTTACCAGGGTGGGTGGTTTCATTAGTCTTCTTTGCAACAATACTCGCTGATTGCCATCTTGTTTCACAGTGATTTATAATTCTAGCCCCTTGGAGTTTGCAGAAATACCTAAAGCAACTGCTCAAATAAGATAAGAAGGGTTCTTTATGTATGGTGTTGTCTGTGGTGTACATCAGAAAGAGGGAGAGAGGGAGAGAGAAAGAGAGAAGCCTCAGGGTGACGCGGTACTTTATTTTTTGCAAGCATTTACAGTTTTCGCCGGAGATGCAAGAATGCAAGAGGCTGTTGTTTCTAACTTCTGGAACAAACATTGGCTGCAAATGAATGAGACACTTGTCAGGTTCAATTTGGTTAACACATGACGTTATGCCACCTTTAGAGGATTGCAGAGCATCTATGAGAATAAAGCAAATCCACAGACAAAAGGGTGGAATCATGACAGTTTTGTCATTTCAGAGGGAAAGATTCTGTCTTTTTATCATCGCGCCATTTACATAAAACTGTACAACCCCTCCAATAACAAGAAATGCAGATAGGGAGAGAGGAGGAAAGAGAGAGGCAGCGGGTTATACAGTGATCATAAATAGACGGTAGAACAGAACAATTAGAAGGACAGAAATAGGAAACATCTTTACAGAGGTGTGATGGTGTTAATTGGATACAGAAAAGAAATGATGTTTAATCACTGAACAGACATATTTCTAGTGAAACAACGCGTCATTGACCAATTTTCACCTTTGATGTAGTTCAGTTAGATGGTTCCTGTATGGCTTAACATACAGAAGTTCAAAAGACAAGACAAATCAATCTTTACTGTAGGGTTGTTTTAATAGCTCATTTCAAATTTGGTATGCAGTTAACTTCAAGCTGCTCTACCTTTACTCCACGACAGTCGCTGAGAGCACAGAGCCATGAATTATGCACAGGAATTTTATTACTGCCGCAAAACAGCTAATGGGCCACGCATTTGCACAGATTAACACTGGCTCTGCTCAGTGCCTGTGTGCGTATGTGTGTGACAGCACATACTATCAGACCCATTCAAAGTCCATAGAAGTAAACGATAAAGCAACCAGGTCATAAACTACATATATCACAACAATATCAAAAATATGTGTATATGTAACCCACGGACACACATACAGTTAAGTAATGTTGTCTCAGGTTTTCGTTTAATTCTAATGACGATTTCTTACATTTCTCTCAAGTTCTGCACCAGTAGAGTAATTTCTTTGGTTTCCAGATGCAACAAATTAAATGAAAATGTATATTAACAACATTTTTCAACTTTATTTAACTTAGAATTTCTGTGTGCATGTGTGTGCTGGTCTGTGTATACTAATGGTTCAATTCACTTTTCAACTTTATTCCTTCTATAATAGAAGGTAACATATCCCTGAGAATAACCACTGTAAACATCGCAGACAGTATAATAGAAAACATATTAACTAAAAGTAACGACTCACAATTTCAAGCACAGCACGACACATTCCTCAGGTTTCCACATGCAACAAATGAACTGATCTAAAAATATTAATTTGTACATGATTTTAACTTGATTTAATCTATCATTGCTATAACACGTGTATTCTTACGACAGTGTTCTACATGTTCATACCATGACGGGCAGGAACATTATAAGGTAATCACGGGACCACGCAGGGCCTCATTATTGCCCTTGAATGTGCCTTGGGGGGGGGACTGAATCTCTTCCCATTCACTCACTGTCAGATGTCTCAAAGGCGATTAGCAAAAGGCCCGTCAATACCCTATTACACGCCACTCCCACATCTGTAGGTTTGCGACAGGGTTACACTGCCTCCCCTATTAACTTAGCCACATGTCTCGCCGTGTTAGCTATCTACGTGGACGACTCAGCTCATTATGGTTATGTAGGCCAGCGCTTCTCTCAGTCCCCCTCACTCCCCCCAATCGGAGGGGACAGGCCAGGAGTTATTCTGGCCCTCAGTCGGGTGCGTCTGAGTCTGTCTGAACAAAGAGTATAGCCTGGGGCACCTCTTTGGAGAGGGCTACATGTCTGCCTCGGCCTGTGCTGATGACTGAGGAACGGACTGAGCTTAATGTGTACTGCGACTGAGGTGGATGCTAACTTATATGTTACCCAGATTGTGGTATAGTCAGACGTTGCCCCCAAGACATGAAATTATCTTCTGATGAAAAAAAACAAGGGCCCTGAACCCCCTGATGTCAGTGACTTCACATTTACAGTGATTTATATTTTTCTTATCAGGTCGCACACGCTTGAATTCATGCATGAATGCAGCAGTAAAAAAAAAAAAAAAGGTTGAATTTAAAGAGATACTGCACATTTAAATGTGTTTTTGAGCTGTAACTTAAATAACATAACTCTACTGTACTGAAACACATCAATGCTGGTCTTAACATTGCCAGTTCTTACCAAATGGGTAAAAAGCGGCATTTCCTGGATTGAAAATGGCTCAACATGACGTCAACTGTTTTAAATTATAGAGTCGACTGACTGGTCATGATTTTTTTTTTTTTTTTTCTAAATGACGGCCACCTCCCCCAGCCCCACACTTGAGTGGTTTTGTGTAAAACAATCATTTACAAATGACGCACTTCACATTTACGCCCTATCCCCCTCAAAATTAACCAGGCATACCTACAACACAGTTAATATTCGCCATTAATACTTTGAATGAGGTTGATGTCATCATGCCATAATGTTATGCCATTGTCTAGCGGCATAGATATGATTGGCGTAGATCTTGAGGTGTTTTCTCACTATGATTTATGTATGTATTGATGATATTAGCCAAGCATATCTAAGCTGGTACTATATAGTTAATGTGGGTTAGGAGTGGTAATGTTGTGCTTGTAGAAAATGTAGCAATTGGTTACTCACTGCTAAATCATTGTTAACCATTGTTAAATAAAGCTAGTTAGCTCCGGTGAGGGAAGCGGAATGCAGCACAAAAACCGGATGTTCGATCAAGGTGAATTCAAACAGAATACAGTATGTCTGAGACAAGTCCTTGTTTTATTGGAACAACCTTAAAGGGGAACTCCAATGATTTTACACATCAAAGTCTGTTTACAGCTCTTGGGGAGCAGTACTGCATATGTGAAAAGTTGTATAAAGCTTTTTGTGGCTCCAGAGGGAGCCGCACAAAATCTGATAGATTGCCTCAAGTGACATAAATGGAGGCAGAATCGGTTGGTGCTGAAGACTACAAGGTTGAAAATGAAGGAAAAAAAAAAAGTGGTG
Organism: Pempheris klunzingeri; assembly: GCF_042242105.1. Taxonomy (NCBI): domain Eukaryota; kingdom Metazoa; phylum Chordata; class Actinopteri; order Acropomatiformes; family Pempheridae; genus Pempheris; species Pempheris klunzingeri. The sequence continues at coordinate 7,011,874 of NC_092034.1, forward strand.
GTGTGGAGTTAGAGAGCAGTGAGTTTATCAGGCCTCTGTAGCCCACTCTACATTTCTGCTTGACACTAGAGGCTTCATAGCTGCTACGAGCATTACACACCCAAAACTCTGACTGAATTGTTAGTAGTTGAGTTGCCTTAAAGGTAATGTTGGTGCCAGATATTGACAAGAAAGAGGAAGGAGTGGAATAAAAAAGACATTATGTCTGTTCTGTTGCATCGATTTAGATTTTTTTAAAAACTGTCAACTGCAGTCTGACAGAGCTACAGGAATGCAATGCTAAATCAGTGAAGTACTTCGACATATAAACACAATTTAGACTTTGAACATCAATATAAATGCATCATTTATGGAAATGGCAAGGTCAAATAGATAATGGCTATAAAGAACTTGGATACTTTTTGACAAGACAGGGAGTCGACACCCACGCTAGCAAGGCAGATCACTAAAGTTCTTACGATTCATTCTACAGGGGATATAGATGTCTGCACCAAATTTCATGGCAATCCGTCCACTCGTGTTTAAGGTAGTTCAGCCTGTATCAAAGTGGTAGACCAACCAACTGCCCCAGTGCCATGCATAGAGCTAGCATGGCTAAAAAGGATGGCAGAGTTTACAGCTTTACAGAAGGGATGTGTAGCACTTTCAAAGATGAAATGTTGTCAGAATACTAATGCACTTAACGCTAGCGCTATAATTACTTTAAACTAGAGAGACCACAAGACCATTACAATTAATGTGGCTTAAACATGACAGTTAAAAACAAAAAAAATATATTTTAGCTCTCAGGTTTCTTGCTTTTTGGAATATCCTGGTGGACAGCCTTTTCATGAGGTATACAACATCTCTGCACAATAGAGGACTCAGGTAACTCATGTTGACACACTAACTGTGCTTCACATTGATGCAGACTTTGCTTCATTAGTTCACCAACTCCAAGAGGTGCAAGGTCAACTTTATTTTAGCAACTTCCCGGCTCCCCCAAGAATATGAACCCGGTGCATTTCCAGAACACAAGCAGCAGCTTAATTCAAGTGGAAATATGCAGTTCCTATGTGGTTTCAATTTCAACAGGAATAAATGTTTGCCTGAGGAGGACTCTCAGTGTTAAATGAATGCTATATATGTGAGACTAATACTCTAAGAGAAGTACATTGTCCTTGCTTTAACCTCTGCCATTGACTCCTGCCATGGTTGGAGATCATGCATCATTTAGTTATTAAAGAATACTTTGTTAGCACCCCACTTCAGATTGGATTTTCAGCTTAACGGATCCTTTTTGTTCAATCTACCTAAGCTTCTAAGTGAACCTGACAGCCATTCGGCAAGAGAGAGGCAGGATCTGTCCACAGTTTAAGTTTAAAAGAAAACATCCGACCCTATTTCACTGTACATTAAACCAATTAGAGGGTGGGGAAGAAGGAGGGGGTACAATTAAGTGTTGGAAAGATACAGCCAAATGCTTGTCAGCAGCATGTTTTAGGATGGTTCACACATACTTAATTTTTTGGAGTGAAAACCAAAAGAATCTGAGTGTTACATGCTGATACTAGAGGCCGCCTACAGTTTGGCGCCGGGAAAATTCATTGAAAGAACGCAGACAGTTGCAAAATAATGATGTTCATGAATAATGATAGAGGAGGTCTCAGAGGCTTCACACACATTTTAGTGCCAGGCAGCTAGAAACTGGCAGGATGAAGCTTATCGGGCGAATGCCACAAGATTCTTGGGGGAAAATACTACAAATCCTGCTTGGCGGGAAAACAGTCGTGCGTGCGTGTGTTCATGCAGCTGAGTGTGAACGTGGGCCTCCCCAACAGCATGTCCTGAGGGTTTATGGATACGACGTGTATGTGCGAGCCTTGGCACACCAACAATATACAGTCGTGTGTGAATGAACAAGAGAGACGGAGGGAGGGTAAGAGGAAAATACAAACTAATCCTCTGGATGCTTTGGCATCACAAGGTAGAGGACAATCACAGCCACAGGGTTTTCCGACCCTAGACTGGAGCGCCGCAAAAGTCCCAGACCAGCACCCGCACCCAGGGCAATGCATGGAAAGGGCATCTCCGTAAAGCATACCAGAGGCCAAACAAATCAAAAACAAGCACAGATAGAGGGCACAGAGGAAGGAGGTGAAAAACAATAAACAAGTCAACTCAGTTATATTCCACAAGGAGATAGCTAAGGTCACTCCACCTTTGCTCAATCACTTAGGAAAGGTCTATTGCAGGAGATTGGGTTATTAATCCTCGTGGACGTACTGACAAGCGCAGCTTCAATTGGATCATCAAAGCAATGCAAATGCAAACAGCATGTTGTGTTTTGTTGAATACATACTGGATGAGTGAAGAGCAATTTCCACTTGACCCCTATTTATTTCACATAGCAATTTCAAGCGATAACGGCTATATTGAAGGTTGTCTCCATCTGAATAGTGAAGATGAATTTCAGCGTTTCAGGTTTCATCTCCACTGACTTTATCTGGAGGAAAAGACGTTTTGCAAAAGCACACATGCAGGAATTCTAAACATATACTGTATATCTCAGTGCCCCAGATTTCATGAAACCTGTGAGGGAGGGAAGACAAGAAAAGAAAAGAAAAGGGAACTGAGCAGACACCAGGGATCATATTTCTCATTCCTCTGTTTTCTCCCCCTCTGTCTCAGGAAGGATTCTGTGGGTCTGAATTATTAATTCTCTCTCTGCATTCGATTTGTACGGCTTGTCACTTTTATCAAATTATATGCGGGATCTCTCATTCTTCTGGGCACATTCTTTTAATTCAACATCTGCATTTCACCTTGCATTGGCAGCTGTTACATAGTCAAAATTAGATTCATGCTTTAGATTGAAATGTAAATACTGATATATTTAAAGGATATGGCATTCACTTTTATTTATTTTTCAAAATTATTACCCAAAAAGTGTACTGACACCGTTTTCATATTTCACTATGCACTAATTCTTGGCAAGTGGCTACTGTAGGTAGGTTGTGACCGACTTTGTCTGGCCACCATTTGGTGGGGGGGTGGTGGCACACAGTGGGTTTAACATTTTTGTGAACAGTTTGCTGCTGTTAGAAACATGAAAGATTTGAGCAGTGAGGGTGAATTAAACATTAAATTTGCAGGCTTTAAAACCAAAACAATGGACTAAGAGGCAATAAAATGCCCTGTATAGAGGAACTAACCTAATGTACCAAATAGTTTGTTATACAGAACCATCAGAGACTTGGCAGGTAATTGGATGAACCACCTGTCAATCACTGTCGAATGCTCTCTTGTTCATTTATAACTGATGTTCTAGCAGCATCTGCATTTGCCACTTTAGATGCCACCATTGTTGCATTGGAAAGGACCACTTGCTTCTTGCTGTCGTCACACCGAAGCCCTTCTGGTAGCTTAAAGCTGATTGGTCCAAACCACCGTGGTTCGACCATTAACATGTGACTGGGATGCTTGTGATAGGAACCGTGCAAAGGTTGAATGAAAATTGTCTGTGGGGTTTTCACTCCTTTTATATTTCACCTAATCACCAAATCCATTGTTATTACAAAAATATTGATAAGTGCAGCTTTAAGTCTTTAACTCAGGAAAGTATAAACATTTCTCCTCGCTGAATGCGAGATATTCAGAAATATCAAATTATGAACTTCAGCTTAAGTTCCTTTAAAAATGTACGTTATTTTTCCAATGGACCCTGCGTGAGATGATTCTAAAATGCAGTAGAAGCTGCTTACAGTGATCCAGTCTGTCCACTTCAAATTGATCAGTGTTGATGATTACTATCACCATCCTTTACTAATCATGCAGATTGCCACCTAATTTACATTTATATGTTTATTACACGAATATAAGCAGTAAAACTGAGAGCTTTCCTATTTACTAAGTTTTGTTGACTCACCAAGGGTCCACTCAGAGGCACATTGTGTGACCAAGCATCATCAATCAATCAAGGGCAACTTTAACAACAGGTGCCATCCTCCTGTGGTTTCGTTTTCTGCCTCAACCATTAGCAGCCATGACGGTTCCTTGTCGTTTGAGTAGACTACACTGCATCTCATTTGGACAGTTTTGTCATAAACTTTCAGGAGAGTAGGTTTTTCAGAGAGAGAAAATGATTTTCTTTTTCACCTCATGATCTCAGTGTGCACGCAACACCAGCCTCTGGAAGCCAGCCGGAGGCAGATGGGTTACTGCGAGGCAAAGTGTTACAGAGTAATGTAAAACAAAAAATAGAATTACTGTAGTTTTTACATTTTTTCCATGCATGTAAAGACCTAAAATTAAACACTTCAAGCAGACTACTTGATTACTATAAGCAAATTATTTATATTATTAATTATTATTTATTTATAAGAATGATTATGGCCCAAGCTTTACGATCCAAATCATTTGTGGATCACTGTAAATCTAAAGTGGTTCATCACTATAACCGGTTTCCACTTTAACTCCGAAATCGTCACCTGTCAGTACTGTATTTTTCAAAGACTATAAATCTTGGGAAGCCTGACCTCTGATGCATGACTTGTCACATGTGAGACCACTTATTTTGTAATAATGTCAAGTGGTAAAATGACTCACCGTCGATCTGTCTTTTGTATCAAATTGTCTCGGCTGAGGAGAGAGTGACGGCACTTGACCCCTGTCACCTCCCCCGATATTACATGTTTTGAAAGTGATGGGAGTGAAGTCCATCTCTTATTTTCTCACTGTATCTGTGGTCGACACCTCTTAGGGGCAAACGGTTGGTTTTGCCGAGATGTGGAGTCAAGCGGTTTGCACATAAAGCAGCCTGAGGTGGTTTACTACTACTGCCACCACACCCACCTGCAAGAGATCTACAACTGTTTTGTCCAGTGCTATTTACCACTTTATCACATCTCCTTGCCTTAAAGACCAAAATTGTTAATAATCACCCTGTAAACTGCTCATTAATCTTCTCTGCAATATCCGCTGTCTCTGCACTCCAACAACATTCTGCTGTGTTGGCATCCCATAAGTACTTCCTTTGATCGAGTGAGTGTTGGTCACGTTTTCGATTCAAATCCTCCTTGCTGACTGTGGATATTTGGATAGAAAGAAGAGAATCCATTCAGCACTCTTGCTAATGCATCTTTAGGATTGAGGCTCGACAGTAAGGATTGAGACATTCCCTGCCTGTGCTCCAGGTTGTCTGTTACACAATGTGTTATGAATATTGAAATGCATTTTCAAATTGCCCCTTCCCCCCTCTCATATAGGCTCAAGAGAGAAAGGCATACTTAGAAACCTGAAATACTTTTAGCACTAATGTGCTGTTCATTGAACCGTCACAGTGCCAAGATTGACACCATTTTTTACGCAGCCCTCCATTAGTGTCACTCAGCCTCCATCGTGGCACATTAAAATAAACTAATGATGTTCCTTCACCAAATGTCTAATGGAGTATTAGCCGAGAGAGTGGCTGCTCTGTACTTACTGCACTTTCACCTAAAAAGTGATAGGAAAGAAATTCCTTACTGTGTCAGAAATGTTGTACAGTTGTGTTATATGCAAATGCTGGTGGGAAAAATGGTTTTTGGCATAGGGAGTCAATGGCTTCATGCCTCAGGATCAAGACAAAATCATTGAGATGACACAAAGTGAAAACCTCAACTTTCTTCAACCTCTATTCCCCGTGTTGACCGTGGTTGCTTTATTTAGGCTGTGTAGCGATGCAAGGGAGGCGGATCAGTGTCAGAGAGTCTGGCATGAGGCTTAGTTGAAGCCTGGGGCCATCCCTGCTGCTCTAGTGGCCTGCATAGAGCGCTACTGAGGACCCTTTTGCATGGACAACCGTCTCCCCAACCCTCTCCGGACAACACTCTGGAACTACTGAAGGGGAAATTGAAATATGCTGCCTTTCCGCAAGGTCAGGCTTAGGCAGGACTGACACCTGCTGCTGGCCATGTTCAACATGGCATCCAGAGGCTTTGCAAGCCCTCATCTCACTTCTCTATTGCGTAGAGAGCATGGCTTTTCCGCATTTTACTTTGGTGGATTTATTGAATTACAGCTCTGGCACCAGGCTAGTGTGGAGCAGAACATGAAGTGGAAGAGAGTATTGATTGGTATCTATTTTTCTGGTGGAGTTGATTGACTTTAATTCAGTACATTGATGAACCTCCAGGGAAGGTTACTTTAAAAGCACACTGAGAAGATAAGCCAGGGATGATGTAAACAACAATGGACAGAACACAGTATGGAACAGAAGTCCAGAGTTGACACCTTTTGTGCAGTCTGCACTCTCTGTTTCATTTCTGAAGCGTTGCTTTTTTCTGAACACTCTCGATCTCTGTATTTTCAGTTTTCCATTTTGATGCAGCTAAATACAGAAACATCCTGCAAATCTCCTGCACTGGGAAACCAAACACAAGTGCACATTCCTTTCAGATTACTTTGTGGTTCTTCTGTGACCAGTTTGACGTCTTTTCAGACCAAACCGCCTTTTGAAGTTTGTTGCTATGAATAATATTGTGACCTGGATGTAATTTGAATTTTATTTATATATAGTTATATTTTTATTGCAAATTCATACAGTTATAATATATACATATAATGCAAATTCAATACAGTGAAAGTGTCCCTACTATAAATGCATCTACCCCCCTGTGACATGTCCGTATTATGTATTTCCCTTCTGCAACCACACATTCTGACAGAGAAAAAATTACCTTAAATGTGTGTATAAAATGATGGATTTGGATTACACAGGACCCTTCTGCCTTATCATTCGGTCATGTGCCCGCATAGCTGTATTTCATGTCACTTATCAGTGATGGTTGCGCAAAGCAGTAAGCCATTACCATGGAAACCAATGAGGTTTCAAGGTAGGACCACTGTATGCAATGAAAGTATGAAAGTACATTACATGTGGCTTGATAAAAGTTGACCAGATGCATTTTTGACCAAGAAGGGCTCTTTTAATGAGAAAACAAGCTTCAGCAAGTGTACTCACCCGGGCCTTTCCATGTTATGAATAGCTTGGTCGCCTATACATTACAGCAAGAAATTCAACATGTCTGCCAGGGGTACTTGGGGAAATCACATTCCTTGGTGTGTGGGAGTGTTGCTTTTTATTACCTGCCTCAGAGCTTCAAATCCAATTCCATCTCCTCACTTCTCCCTCGGCCTTCCTCTGTCAGTGTAGAGAGAACATTGGATAGGCGATGATGCAGCCTTATGGATGGAACGGCTATAGCCTGCAGGTGACTTTAAATTAACACCCTTCATTAAGAGCATCCATCACATGGGATCCATAGGGAATCACCACGGAACACCCATGACACCTAAGTAAAGAGCCCACAGAAAATGGCACTAATGCTGAATACATGCACATCAGTCCTCGGTGAAATAATCCACCTGTCTGACAAAAATGTCCTCAATAGATTATTCTGGGTATAGGTGGAAGATGTCATAAGTTCTTGTTTGGCAGTAAAACAAGGCAGATTTTTCAACCACCAGGTTAGGAGAAAGTCTAAACCTTACAGTGACAATTCTGTGCTGGAATGGGGAAGGCCTGGGCATAAATTCAGAACAGCCGTCTTTGTTTTTTTTCATACAGCACAGCTGCATCCTTTATGAGGTAGAGAATGCCTAACCAGCCATCCAAGACAGAAGACAGGCCAGGCATACAGGGTGACAGCAAAGGGTGCTTCGTTTACATTCAGGGGGACTTAGACAATATTCCCCTGGCCAACTTATCCTGCTGAAACAGCGGCCACACTTGGCCGACAGAGCTGTGATTTTTCAGCAGCCTGGAAGCTGCGGGGCTAGCGGAGGCTTTAGCAAGGGGAAGAGGCAAGAAATCTGGGCTGCCTAGCACACCACTGGGCCGGGATCCCTGAGTTGAATTTCTGAGAGGCTCATTATTCTGAATTGGGGAGAAAGTGGCATTGAGGGGTGGAAGGGGTGAACAGGAGCTCAAGGCAGAATGTCCATCAGAACTGCTGTGGTGCGTTTAGACACATCACCGCTGGGACAAATGGAGATCAGGGGTTGGAGTGAGATCATATGACTCACAAGAGTCAGTATCACCCTGTTTCACTGTACAGATGGCACAATAAAGTAAAAGGGAAGCTGTGTAGAACAACTTGTTTTTGTTTTCTTTTACTTTCTCTCCTGATAAACTAATTTGAAATGATAAATTAAAGTAATTAATTTTAAAAAGCTAGAAAAAATGTAATACTTAAAAAATTGATAAAATAAAGACTATCATTGATCATGCACCTGCGACATGATTATGTTAGACTCAAATTAAAACATGAAAGAATGCACTTTAATTTGACAAAGAGTCTAGTCTTAGTGCAGAGGAATACATTACTATCTCAGCTTACCACACTTATAACTGACATCTCACCAATCTACATTCAAGGGCTTCAAAAGGGAATAAAATTATGAGGAAATTACAAGGCAAGTGAGTTTTGGTCCCACATGGGGAATTAAAACTTATTATCTGTGACAACCTGTCAGCCAGTGAGAACTCAAACATGAGCACAAAGCTCTGTGAGCCGCAGAAGGGAGTAGAAAAAAAAGAATGATAAAAGAAAAGGGGAAGGAAAAGAGAAAAGGGCAGTTAGAGACATCATTTTTGCACGGAAAAAGCACCTCCCGGTAGGCTGAACAGTAAGTGTTTTCGACGACTGTGATTTGACAAGCTTGATCTCAATGTACAATATGATCATATAATTTTTTTAGATCTTACGTTTGTTTTGTATTTGGAGTGAAGTGATCCTTTTTAAATGATACACTAAGAGCTTAGATGCATTTCTTTTCTAACTAAAGAGGGTACACAGAGATCCAATAAGCCCCAGGGAGTACAATTATTCGAAAATTCTATATTGCTGCTATTAAAAGGAGAGCTAATGATAAAGAATAAGCAAAACAAATCATCTATCACCTGCTATTAAACAAGTTCAAGCATGGCCCATCACAGTCACTTTAACCAGTTCAAGGGAATTACAATACTCTCTGGAGTCGACAGTCAGATGCAATTAGTGGGACTGATGGCAAATTAGACTAAATGATCATGCTATCTGATTTAATGGGGCTGGAGTGGCGCAGACTGGCGCTTCCATAGTCATGATGTCATCAATGTAAATCCCAGCGGGGCAAGTCAAACATTTTACTTTAATGGCCCCCAAGGAAATCCACTCCGATTCGGTCCACCCACCCCTAAAATCCCACCTGGGAATGCCCAGAGAGCTGCATGAAAGCACTGCAAAGCTTAGAGAAACTTAAGAAAGAAACGGCTTCTTAGAAGTTGGTCCAAACATCCAAGCATTACCAAGTTGAGGCAACTTCAGAAAAGCCTTAAAGCTTGGCTAGTTCTCAGAGATTTTTTTTTTTTCTTCTCAAAGAAAACAAAAACAGTTTTGCGTGTGGTACTTTTGACCAGCTGTGTGCTTTGCCACGACTCCCACTGAATATGTGAACAGAGTTAGCACAACGAGCTCCAGCAAGCACAAGCCTCCCTGTTAAATAATACAGAAGCGGGGGTGGGGGTGGAGGAGGGGGTGTGTGAAGAATTTTGGTTGCTCATTCCTCGGCTTTGTGTCATCCTGCTGACATCTGCTACATTTGCATGGCAGCTGGAGATCCTTGGATTAAGCGCTTACAAGAGTATTGCCATATCTCATTTAACAACATAATCATCTTATGAGAAAAGCGATGTTTCATCCCTGGTGCTTTACAAAGCTTGGCATGCAGTTTCCACTGACTCCCTTTCTGCTTCTCATCTCCGTCCCTCCTCTCTTTCCTTGTCTCCATCTTCCTGTTCCCTCCAAGCTGTCTCTCCTTTGCTGTGACGCCTTATAACTTCGAGTTTTGGGAAATCTTGTTTAACAGGACATAGTGTGTATGTGGACCAGTGTAGATCACATTATTTACCAGACATCTCGTTCACTTGTTTTTTTTTTTTTTTCCCAAGGCTATCTGATCCTTCTAAGCTCAATCAACATTTCATCAAGGTCTCTGGAACAATCAGAAAAAAGAAAAGATCACATCAAAACAAAATCTCCAAGGATGTGTGTGCTTCAGTGCATCCTCTCTTGGACAAACGAGAGGACAGTGAAATGCGGTGGTCACTTCTAATAAAAAGCCTGGACAAAGACTGTGTGCATCATTGAAAATCATCTTAAACCCCATTTTTTCTTTGGTTTTCTCTTGATTTTATACCCTTCAGTTTGTAGGTTTCATGCTGCTTGTTTTTAGCCAAGCAGCTAATAGTTCGCCCCACCGCTTTGGCCCAAACTAAAGTATCTCAACAATTGGCACAAAATGGATGGATTGCCACAAAAATTTGTACAGACACTCATGGTCCCCAGAAGATTGAAGCTTTTTTGATGTATATTTTTATTAGGAATTCTTTTTTATGTCAATAACGAAACAAGAAAACCATAACACTGTGGCCAGGTCCATGCCTTTTCCTTCCAATACGCTAAACAAAGATGGTGATCATGCTAAATATCACCTGCTAAAAATGAGCTTGTCAGGCCTGATATTGTGAGAATGTTAGCATGCTGATGTTAGCATTAGCTAAAAGAACCACCAAGCCATGTAGCCTCACAGCCTTGCAGTAAAAGTAGATGGAGCTTCCGGGTCTGAGAAGTGAAGCCAAGTGTCTTAAACCTGCATTTTTTCTAATGACCAACAGGGGGCGACTGGGCTGGTGGCAAAATGAAGTCAGAATGAAAGGATGTCTATGAGAAAATGACCCTACTTGTCACGAGATTTATTACCTCAGTTAACACTTTCCTAAAGATTTTATGGTCTTAGTCGCTAGTTTCAAGTCTTCTTCAACACAGCACGATGTTCCTTTAGTAAATCATGGTTCCATTTAGAGGAAAACAGATGATAAAACAGGGTATGCTTTAGGGTGGAACTACGTTGCGACCAACCAATCTGAGGCGGTCTTCTTGGAACGTACGTCACTTCTGGTTCCAAAAAACCAAGATGGCGACAGCCATGAAACCGAGCTGGTGATGCCTGTAAAGCTTCAAAATGGCGGTCCATAAAACCAATGTGTGACAACACAGTGTCTACGTCCACTTACCTACTTGCTATCTTGCTTCACAATTGATACTACACAGTAAGCTTGGTTAGCAGAGGAATAAGGGGAAAATCTTATTATGGATTAGGGGAAATCCTTACAGTCAAAGCAAAGAAGAGAAGGTCCTAACCAAAGTTTATTTCTTACATCAGTAATGGTTTGCATGGTTCCATAATCACGGTTCTTTACTGTGACCTTTCTGGGCTTGAGATTTTTCTCCCTTGCTTCAGACAGGGAGATAAATGGGTCTGTGTCCACTCAGGTTACCAACACAAGTCCAATTATTTTGTCCTGGCCATCCAATCTGGTTTGCGTTTTTTGCTTTTCCTTGAGCGTGTGATCAAATCTGTGCCTCCTCCTGGAAGCTTGGCTCAGGCCATCTCTCCTTTCCACACCATGTTTATTTCATAAAGAAATCTACAATATCAGAATCATCAGATGAGTTGCATGATATGAGATAGCAGCATGGTGCAAGAATGTGCTGATGCTGTCAAGACCTTTCCCTTCTCTCTAGTTGCACTGGTAAGCGATTCATATTTTGCTTATACGGTGTGTCACAGTCATGAGTGTCTCTACTAGGAGGACAAATTGGCTTGACAGAGAAGGCCACTTTATTTCTATACAGATGGACAAATAATTTGAAAATTTGCTCAATGCACATTCAAAACCACTATAAGAATCCTGTAAAGCAACATTTAAAGGTTGTATGTGCATTTAAAGGCCTGATTTAATGGCACTATAGTGTCACTGAACAAACAAGAAAGACATATACAGCAGTCATTTATGTTGCCTATAGGTGATGCACCCTTAATAGAACTGTTATCTATGAGACTAATACAGCTAAGAAAAGTTATGTTATAAACAGAGACTGGACTAAATGTACAAGCATTACATTTAGATTTCTCTTTCTGCCCCTGGTTTCCACACGCTGTCAACATTTTTGTAAGATCAGGAGTAGTAAGTATTTTGCTTTTATGTGAATACAAGTCAAAAGTACATCACTCCAAGTATTAAAAGATGTTTATGAAACACAGTGTGGCTTGGACAGTTATGAAAAATCCCTAATGATTTTCCCTGTAGAGATGCCTTCAAGATCATTTTTGTAAGCCGCAGAAGCAAAACTACCCCAAAGCAATAACTGCAAGGACAGGGTAATATTAGCCTTTATATGAATTGTATACAAAGAAGGACATTCACCACAGGGTACATTTTTTTTTTTTTTACTCTGCGAGATCTATCTTATGTCCAAATTCATTTGGGGACATAGCAGGTCACAGCGTCTACTTGTTCAGCACTGTTTTGGGTCATTTGTCAACCAATTTCTCTTGATGTAACTCAGCACAGGCATGCCGGAGACCCATCAAAGCAATCTTAGCCTCTTCATAAAGGTGGGAGTGTATGGTTTACTCTGCACTCCTTCTAAGCACCCCAAGGTTTGTTTGTGCCTTAATATATCCTCCCTTCTGTCTGCGCAGTGTACTAGGGAAAAGGAACTCAACACCGACACGGCTTCTTTCTCACACTATTCTGACTGATTTCTTGATTTTATCACATAAATTCATTAAAAAGAAAACAAAAACAAACAAATAAACACCAGTGCTGCTCTGGCTTTAAGTGTTTACGTACAAAAACAGTCCGAATAAATCCCAGATGCTTATTTCCACTGTAGTGTCTTTGTGGATGGGGTGTATGCAGAGGAGACATCAGCATGGCAGATCTGACAAGGCATGAATGACACAAAATCATCAAGTTACAGTGTTAACAACCTCAATCACTACCTCAATGCTGTGTCGGACAATGCCTGACCCGACTGTCCGCTCGGAACTGAATAAACTCACAAAACACATCTGAGATGAATACATCAAAATATCTGGGTCCGTCCATAATAATCAAAACACATACTATATTGAAACAAACTATGAAAATAAGAAAATATGATAAGAGACCCTATTATCAGCTATGCTTGACAAGCTTTAATCCTCCCAAGCTTTTTAGGATATCCTTGCAAGTACAAAAAAGTTTCCTTCCCTGGTTACTCCTAAAACTCAATTGTAAGGGTTTTGATGTTTCATTACTTGTATGAATTGATGAAAATATTTGTGTCTAGTTATGAAGTAATTTAAATGGGTTCAACATTATGATCTTCAATCAGCCATCATGCAAGTGTAAAGCTTCAACCACAGGAGGCACACTGCAGACTAAGACCAATCATTCCTGACATTTTTAGCTTGTGACCCCTTTATATTTAAACCAAAGAGGATATGAGAATGATTTAAAAAAAAAAAAGAGAGAGAATCCTAAAGATGTAAAACTAAAAAGCAAAGGTTAGAGGAAACTCTGCATAACTTTTTGTAGCATGAATGTTTTTCTTCTGCTATTCTTTCCTGTTAATCATCTTCTAACACCTTGAATTTATGCTGTGGCCACACTGCTGTAGGCTAAAGAGGGAGTCTGCAGCGAAATGTGAATTTCTTACTCCCAAATTGGGAGACAAAAGTGAGAAAAACAGGTTATAATGTCAAAATAGGACTTGTCCATTACTCAAATCAATACTGTACATTTTGTGCACTTCTAAAGCACTATTAACCAGCTTACAGTCGAATCTTCTCATAACCATTCAATTTAGCTGCTAATTAGAGTGAAATATTGAGACAGACATTCAACATGTACTGCAGAAGCATATTTCTTCCTTTCAGGGTGCTGGATGGCTCTAAAGAAACATAAAGGCATCACTTAAACCATGACTGATATTAGACCTATTAGATATGCAAGCACAACAAATAAATAAATGGTTTGGGGTGGAAAGGAGAGAATTAACTCACTCGGTTATTCATGAGCTATATGCTTGTGCCATGCGATAGCTGCAGCTAAGCATATGGTGGAGAAAATTGAAATGGGCTGAGAGAAACAGGTGGTTGGTTAGTCTGGAGGATGAGGTGAGGGTCTCTATAGGAAGCTGTAGGGGGGGGTTACTGTAAAAGGGCTTCATGGACTTCATCCTGCCTCATCAATGATGTCAATGGGTTTTCCTTGTTAAAGTGTGTGTATCTAAACTATTCTGGGTGTTGCTTAATTGACACACCTGAATGACTCAAGCATTTCCTGATTCTCAGTCTAAATTACTTAGTGGGTTGATGGATTTCGTGGCACTGTTTCATGCGTTGCTGAGAGTGTGGGTTGCGATTTGCCAATAAATAAACTCATTACAAGATTTTCCATTAAATGGAGATCCATCTCAAGTACTTGTGGCGTCATTCCTCCTCCTTTTCCTCCCAACCCCCTCCAATCGTCAACCTTCTCACTCTGCTTACACTCAGACATCCTCCTTTTCTTTCTTCCAATATCTCCCTGTGAGCAGCCATGGGGATGGGATATAGCCTGGGGGCACTGATTTCCCTGAGCAAGCAGCCTGCGATTGCATACTAGCCTAATAAACCTTAAAGTATATATTTCTACATTTTTTTTTATCCCTCCCCATCTGTTTCCTTCCTACTTTAAAAATCTCTCTCTCTCTCTCTCTGGGCCAGCATGCATTATATCTCTAGCCTACCATTACAGCTAGATTCTGTGAAAGGAAAAAAGAAACCCTCAAACATGTGTATTTAGGCTAAAGGTGAACATATAATAGCATTATTTCTTCTTTAATTTATTGTTTTCTGCATTACTACTACTACTAAAAATACTACTACCACTAATAATAATGATAATAATAATAATAATAATAATACAAGATCACTCTTGTTTATATGAATGACAAGACAGAGAACTGGTAAAATAATGATTAAAAAAATCATACAACTTACGATATCTTTGCTTTTCCATTCAGTTGCAAATGCATGTTTCATTACCTCTGTACTATAGATTTTACACAAAGCAACAGTTGGGCAGGACATATGGCAGGCAAAACGTGGGCACTCTTGTGTGGCACTGCTTCATTGTTCACAGATGTTTGACTGGAGTGGGGAAAACATTAGAGAAAAGAAATTTAGTATTTATTAATTATTTTTTACTTCCTAGGTCTACATTAACATGAAATAGAGTGTGATTATTATTTCATCAATCAAATATGGGATTTAAGGTGTTTTTTTTTTTCTCAGAAGCTATGGATGTAGATGCTGTGTTTATCAGCTTATAGGTTCACATGACTTGCTTTGTTCCTGATACAAACCATCAACAACATGGACACACGTGATAAAACTGTAAAGTATTGATTGCTCTGTAATTGAAGCAGCTAACACCAAAGTGTGTGTGGATGTTGCAGCTGTGTTTGAGGTGCCACTGGCATATTTCACATGACGCTGCTACATGTTTTGGTGGCTGCAAATGCTTATTAAGGTGGTGTTAAACGCAGTAGAATCTGACATCCTTTTCTGTGGGAATGCTAGCAGAGAAACAAAGTAGGCATGGGAGCCCAGAGCGAGAAAGAGACAAAGCATATAAGTGGGCATAGTCGAGACAAGGTTTTACAAAGATAAGACTTTATAGGTGAGACAAGACAGAGACAAGTCTTTGGTTGTGTTTAACCAAATAGCATCATTCAGCAACTGAACGTCTCCAAACGGCAGCAGTCACAACAACCCCTCTGAGCGGGCGTCTTAAATAAAACGTGCGGAATTATGTGCTGGGTGCCGTGCATCAATCATATTGATTCTCCAGGCCTCATCATCCTATATAAAGTCCTTAGTATAATAATGTTGTCAGTGGATTTGGCGCGAGGTGTCTTCACACTGCCAGTGTCAGTTCATTTAGATGCTCCCTCGGAGCCCTGGCAGCTATCATTGCTCATAACCACTGTGTCAGTCAAAGACGGGGGCAGAAACACAGCATCTTGCCCTTCGGATGTGCTAACATAATGAAAAGAAGACACCGCAGCTCCATGAGAGGGTGTGTTAAATGTTGTTTCCACGAATACCAGATGTGTGACTTGAGCTATAATGGAAGCAAACTACTTTTGACACTTTTGACTGTCAGTTTGCTTTCATGGTAAAGCACATTCGTTGAGACACGAGCACTCCCCAACAGCAAGTGACTGCTCGCCCCTGGATCCCTCACTTGTCAAATGTTATTTTGAGATAAGCATGTGGAATGTGTGTTTTGATAGCAGAGCCTCAAATGTAACCTTGTGTTGATCGTCATGAGAGAACTTAAAATCTTTCAGGGTAACAATAGCAGGAATTGTGTGTCACAGAATAAAAGATGGCAAAAATCAATCAAACTTGTAGGCGACTTAGGAGTAACAATTTTGTGTTGCAGCAACAGTTAGATCTGTAGCACGCAGGGTACATTTTCATTTAACAAACGCTAAAAGAAAATGGCCAGTGGAGCATGAATTCTCCATTTTAAATCTGGATTTTTATTTCATTGCCAGGTGCATATTGTGTGAGACAGCGTTCGTTCTTCCCTCATCATGCATTCATGAGGTGTATTTATGGACTGACAGTCAGGAAATGGGACACAGGAAAACATGTGCAGCCAGCACATTGTGGTGTCTAGAAAGGACAGAAAATTTCAGGAAGTGTTGCTACGGAAACACTATATGTCTTTTTTCTTTATCTGTACATTTTCTGTATCTGTAATAAAATCTGAAAAGTGAATGAATGGAGCAACGTATGCGTTTAAAAATGCATTTATTCACATGTACGACATTCGCAAAACCTTCTTTTACAACTTCAAGTTGATTTTTCAGTGTCGCTTCTGATGTTGGTCCTTGAATAAAAAAGGTTCACTATAATGATGTAAGCCCTACATCGAGAGCAAACCGGCACGACAGATCCACTCTTTTTTTGTCGTTGTCATTTGAGATCAAATAAAAGCTATATGTAAAGCGTGAAAAGCAGCACTATCACAGGTTTTGTTTCATTTGAATCCGCTAATGCCCTTTTCCCTCAAAAAAAAAAAAAAAAGCAGGCGCACAAGTCACAGGTTTAACAGTTTTTCCAACACATGATAATTTTTTGTCTCCCCAGTCCGCCCCCCCCCCCACGTCCCATGTTCCACAACCCAATTAGGCTTCCGCAGAACTGTGCAATGTTGCTGAAAAGCCCTGAGCAGTACGGTGGCTCTGAATGCCCAAGGTGTGTTATTATCTTGTATTAGTGCACCACCTGCCTTGCCATAATGATTAGCTAATTGGCTCAGCGCGTGTCTGGAAATAATAAAGAAAGGAGACATTTTACTCTGATTAAGGGAAGCACATCAAGTGAGCAAGACCACTACGCAAAGTGTACTTCATGGCTGCAGTTATGAGCAACACGGGGGCAACATGAACAGCATGTGTCCTATTCAGACCTGAGTGAGTATGAAGGAAATAACATGTCCAAAGAAGATGTCTACATTAACTTAGCATTTGATGGGAGAATATATAATGAAATGATGCTTTTTTTTTTTGTTAAAATGAAAGCAATAGTCAATCAAACACTGGTTGGCTGCTATGTAATGATGATAATCAGCTGAGATAATCGATAAAGTTTGTTTCAGAGCTTAAGTACTTAATTTAAGCTGTGGTTAAAGATGCACTACTCCATTTTTCAAAAACGATTACGTCAATGTGAAAGTGGTTGCTCGTAGCGATTAACTTACAGTGAATTTTCAACCAGTTCTGCGGTACATCTGTGCCACATGAAGCACTTTGGGATTTTGCAGGTGAGCATTGTGGAGCATTTAGCAGCTAAACGCCCAAATATCCTGCTGAGTAGTTAGTGGACAGCAACGTAGAGCTATAAGAGGAATAGATGTTGGACTTCCATTCGTTGGGTGGCCAGAAACACAACATCAAGTGAATGTTAATGTTGCTCCGTGTTTGCTGGATGTTAGCTATACAACGGCAAGTTACCAGCCTTTTCTGCTGCTCCTAGTCATGAAAAAAAGAAGGGAATCAACTAAAGCTACCTTAAATATGCAATGTTTTAATGGGAATAAAACAATAATCTAACTGGAAAAGGCAGTGTCTCTCCAGCCTTGTTGCCATATTTGATTGATCTGAGGAATGATAGTACTCTTTGTAAGTAAAGTTAAAATTTACTGTACACAGGAGAGTATCTGGCGGAGAGGCAGTGGGTTTTATTAAAGAGATATTAAAGTAGATTATTCCTGTGACTCAAATGTAAGAATGTAAAAAGTTGAGATTATGAGAACCACAAAAAGGAGATAAACTAAGAAAAACTACGACAAGTTATCTGAAATTGTGTCTCTTGTACAAAAGTGTTTTGTTGAAGGGATACAATGGAACAATACGATAGACTGAAGCAGACTGCACCATCTGCAAAGTCTGTCATCAAATCAAGATGTGCATTTGTATGATTTACAACACACACACACACACACACACACACACACACACATATATATATAATGCGTCAAACATCATAGGTGTGTGGAATTATGGTTAGACTGCATTCAGAGTCTGAATGATGTCTCTTAACTTGGTCTCGACTGCACTCCTGACCTTCAGAATTGAACTGACTTTCAAAGCCAATTACCGATGCTAGTTACTGTTTACCTTTACAGGCCAGCAAACTACAGTCTATGTAGTCTATGTCGCAGACCACTTCAGTATAAGCCAGTTCTATTATTGTCTGTGTTTCCACTTTTAAAGCATATACTTAGCACTGCAGGAAATAAGTAAATACCTGGGGACTGTGCAGAAAGAGTCAGTAAGGCCATACTGCCTTTCAAACCAAACCAAGGTCTTCGTCCTCCAAAGGAAAGAAATGTGTCTAGATTACCCGCCAGTATTCCTGCAATTTCCGCATGGCAGGGATGAGCTCTGTCCTACTGGGCCTTTGATACTAGTGACGCTCTGCAATTCAAAACTTGTTGAGTTACTCTCTTTTTTGCACTGACAAAAACAGAAAGCTGTTACTCATGAGTGTCTGTGCAAAGCCGATAGTTACTTCTCATGATACAAAATGTGATTTGTTCAGAGGTTACATGGTGTAACCTTTGTTCTATGATCCAAAACACTCCCTCTTCAGTATGTGAGTGATAAATGTTTCAGTCTTCCTCATAGACGGCACTTCTTGCTTTTACTGCCTGCAACCAACGTGCTAAAAATAATACACCTCTCAAATGCATTACATAATTCATCCCATGTTTTAATGTATATACTCTAGGAATCTGTTCATCCATCATCATTAATTATCGTATCATTAAATGTTGTACCACTAATTTCCAATACAGTTTGTTGTCCTTAGCAAACTGCTGTTTGCTAAATTTCAAGGCTTAAGGGTGATCTGGGACCTATGTGTCCAAGGATTTCATAAGCACCCATCTTAAACAGTGCTGGGGTGTTGCCTGGCGCCTGCTCAGTCCCAGACCGCCTCAGCTACAGTACTTGGGTCAGAGTGGTTGTTAGAGGGATAAATAGTAAGGGGAAGATGGCTAATTGTTGAGGTTGCTCTGGGGAGTCCCCAAGGCAGAGGAGATAACATGAGCACTCCACGGGGGCCTTATCAATGAGTAATGACCTTGGCTGTCTTCATTCACACACGCACATACACAGAGATACATGGCCTCGCGCAAGCTCCCCAGATAGAGAGTGACATCATCTCAAGGTAACCGATGAGTGGCTGCAGGTTTGGTGGTAGGAAGTAGGTTCCATTTTAGAAGTGCATTGTGAGGCCGAGGAGAGTGGTGGTTAAATTGTCCATTAGCACAGTTTGAAGATGTACTCCTGGGCTTTGGGAAGCTTTCTTCACCATAAAGACTCAGATTGCTCGCTATTTGTTGAACTGGAGGAAAACATTTTTTTCCTAAAAGCCTTTTGGGTTCTTTTTTTGTTGTCCTGTCCCTTCAATAGGTCACGCATGGTTGGGTTGGTTGGGTCACATCTAAAGGAAATGTAATTTTTTGAAATACATCATTTACCGAAGAATAAAGAGAAGCTTTCTAACCACGAAAAACAACATACATTTCATGAATCAGTGCAACCTTGAGAGCAATCTTGTTTCATCTGCATATAAATGACAACATGTGCTAATAACTTCCATTGGAGACAGTTTACATGATCAGTGCTGTTTGTTCCATTTTCCCTGATTAACAGTACAGTGCAGCAACTGCATGATCAACCTCAACAAATATTAGATGTTGTCAGGAGAAATATAAAGCTGGGTGTTAATGCGTTCCTCTTTCTGCCATCATTCTGCCATGTGTAACATTCAACAAGAACACTGTTTGTTTTAAGCAATTAAAAGCATACAGGTTGGTACATTAAACTAATAAAATGATCATTATTTCACTCAGCTAAGTCACTTACTTGAAGACGTAAATAACAACGCTACAGGAATGCAGCAGCGTTTTCATTTGTGCCACAGTTGAAAATTAATTTTCCACTAATGGACAACAAGGACTGAAACATAAAATGCAATGCAAATTAATGAAAACATTTTTTTGAATTAGAGTAAAGGAATCAACTAAAACAGGAAACAAAACACTTTGCAGTGAAATGCCATGCATGTGCACCACAGTACAGAGCTACTGTAAGATAATGAGAGCAATAACAAGAGCTCCTGTTCCATCATCGCTGTTGCACCATCAACTCCCCCATCACCACCACACTTTCCATCACTGTCTCCGTCTCCCCCATCTCCCATGTTACACCACCACTGAATTCATCTGTATGTCACAAATTTCCATTACTGTATTATATTCAGTCAATAGACTAGAAAAAAAAAAAAAGATAGATAGATAGATTGTCAGTAAATGTAGTGCTGTTAACAATCACTAGCACACCAGGAAATGGCAAAAAGTATTATTTGGTTTTCATTTTATTAGTCAGAAATATGTATTTTTTTTTCTTCTTTACATTTTAGCTCATTTGTTGAGCAGTTAATGGAGATAGATGGAACAAAATATGTCTCATTCTTCACTCAGTTGAGTGTCTCTTGCTCTGAGGAACAACATTACCAAGGAAACTCTGAATTAACAAGCTAGTGGCTGCTGTTGCCACATTAGCTATTTAGTTAGGTAACTAGGTACCATGTGCAGCATTTGTCAAGGATAGGTTATTGGGATGCTACTTTGGTAGGTGCAGAATGACTTTGGTATTGTTGTTGTTCAGCTAATTAGAGCTAGATGGACACATTTTCTCGCAGTTGCTGAAATTTACCAAATAGTGTCTTCAGACAGACAGTGAAACAAATTTTTGGCCTTTTTAGGCAAATTTTACAACTTAATTGTATCAGACCATGCAGTCTAGCTACCTAATAACATACCAGTATGCAACTTTTCTATGTGGGAGTGTCTGTGTTTGCATGTAATTACGATATTACTAATACATGTATTAGTATTGTGTGCCTTTCTTCGCATATTCTTGGTCGTTCCACCAAACTACAATATTTTTTAATTTGTGAAGTGAGTATTTAAATCTCACCAGCTGGATGTGTCAAGGTTAAGCAGATTCATGAGAGAGCCAGAAGGTAAACATTTAAGTACTATTGCTCACTTGAAACTCTGAACCAACAGAGCACTTGATTTAAATTTCTATTTTCATTTAAAATATTTTATGCAATCACTCACGAAGCCGCTGAGCAATGGTTCACCCGTAAAGGCTTCACATCAGTTCCCACTCAGACACTGACAAACCACAACACAGCTCAAGTCGGTGATTAATAATTTATCGTTTAATAGCATGGATAACTCACTACAACAAAATAAAGAGAGTGGGGGTTAAGGGAAGGGCTTTGCATGCTTACACCTTTAGTATTGTTGCAAAGCCGCCTTGGCAGTTTTTCTCCTAACCCAGTTTCCAACAGAGTGTGTTTCACCTTGGAGCAAGCAGAGAGGCACTATTCAAATGGGGATAAAGTAGGCTGACAGTCGCTTTCCCCTGCAGATATGTCCTGCTTCAAAACCTAAACATCTCTCCTTGCTCCCGGAAAATAAATAAAGAAATAAATCGACGACAAGCAGAAGAAGGAGAAATACTAGCACTGCTGCATCCTCCGGAGGATAACAAGAATAATGCCTTCATTTGCTGCAGGGCCTCCACTCTGCACCAAGTATAGACATGGCTTTTATGGCTGTAGTATTTCTGATTGGCATCCTAGGACAGCCATTTGAATTATTTAATAGAGCTCCCATTCCCTTAGTGGAGGGAGAAAAAGAAATATGTTTGTGTTTGCGCGTGTGCGTGTGTGTGTGTGTTTATGTTATTGGGAGTTTCTACGACGCCTCACTCTTTATTGTTGTTGCTCCTCTCAAGCTTAAGTAAAGTGAGGCTATTGTTTCAGCAAACAACTCAAATGTCAATAAAGAACAGTGACAAAAAAAAAGTAGTTAAATCAAGAAAAACCCAGGCAATGATTGCGCAAAATATCGAAAAGTGGCCTTTTTTTTTTATTATTTTTGATGATAAAATGTGAAATCAATCGAACATTGAGCACATTTCATCTCATGTTTCTACCACAGGTGCCCAGAGGTGAATCAGTCAATCCAAGATCACAATGTAGAACACAGAGAGGATATAGAAGGGATCTGGGCCCTGGGCTTTCATGAACCTGATCCATTTCCTGCCGAGGAAGAGACGGAAAGAGAGAAAGAGGAAGACGTGTTAGTGTCTGTAGTGGAGCTATCTTTCCCCAGAGCCTTGTGTGGGAATGTGCAGGTGTTACAAGATCTCCAGCTCTCCCTACTATCAACATTCTTCAACTCACTTGCTTCCTACTTTCTGGTTCTCTCTGTCTCTCCCTGACAGCGTGTATCGAAGATTCTGAAAGACTTGAAATGAAATTAGATAAACCACAGCAAGTCAGCAAATCATATCCATTGCTGATAAATGGATCACGCTGTGACCCAGCAACACAACACGATAATCTTTTTTGGGATATTCAGTGCACCAGGGAGGCCCTGAATGTGACTCACATATAAAAGCTCCTTGCTATCAGGGGGGACTGTTTAGATATGACCATCAACAGCTGGACATGACCCGTTTGACCAGACCCTGTCTCAACTCCGCCGCCATCGCCCCCCCACCCCCCTCACCCATCTCCACATCCTGTCTTTATCAGGACTGATCGCCTCAAGCCTGTCTGACCTTGGCAAGCAGATAAAACAGCAGACAGATAAGGAAGAAGGGGGCCAAGAAAGAACAGGGAGGGAATGGACAGCAAAGAGGAGTAGCTTGCTGTGAGATGCATTTTTCCTAAACTCTGGCTGTTTGAGAACCCCAATTTACATTGCCAGGGAAATCCTCTGGGAGGCTTTATGATAGATGAATAAGACTACTCTACCAAGGGGAGGAGATGAAGTCTGGGATGACCCCCTTTTGCAAATTTGGCCCCAGGGAGAAGGAAGAGGAAGCCGGGCAACTTAAGCTTTTGCAGAGTGGATATCGTTGTTGAGCCCCTGAAGCGACATTAGACTGCTAAATTTATCATTGTGTCATATTTGGGATTATGAATTTGGCTTAATAGATGCAATATGCCCTGTCAGCGGGTTACTCCTTGAGTAAAACAGTTTACTTAAACCATTATTTCTTGATGCTCCATACAAAGATGTTCAAAATAAATCTATCGCTATTTAAAACATAAGAGATGTTTTCAAATATCAAAAATGTTGTGTCAGATTTAGGGTTGTTTCACTGCATTGTATTGGTAATTATATCAACAACAAGTATAACAAAGTATTTGTTGGCCAGTTTTTATGACGAAAATAAGACAAAAACAAAAAGCAAATAAGAGCCATAACTAAATGTATCATGAGTTCTGGTCAAGGAATAGAAACCAAATTGTACAAAAGCAGTGGGAGTTTTATTTCACCCATTAACTTGTATATTGATCATGAAAATTTAATTACTCTTCCTCATACAAAATGACAGATGGAAATAAAAGTCACGACTGGATGTGAAGGAAAAGGCCATTTTGAGAACCATGAAATGGTTATTTCTTTTCTTGTGGGTGTCAAATTAAACTAAATTAGCTTAAGTCGTATCTGGATTGGTGTGATGTCGTAGACACGTGTTATTGTGACACAGGTAGACAAACTAAAAAGCAACGGTGACACGAGGAATCAAACCCTTTGATTATGACCATGGATTATTAGGAACAACACAGGGACAGTTTGTTCAAGGCAGACACTAATAACCAAATTGTGTGCATCTTCATGTCCCCTCCTGGACACCAACTAATGAGAACTGACCTATAATTGTGTTGTTCTGTTAAGGTGGCACGCTGTCATCGAGGACAGACAGAGTGAAGGAGGAGCTTCTCTATTTATTCACAAAAGCAATCAAGACTGACTGATTGAGGAAAAATCCATTATTAGAGAGCATGTCAACTTAGTGATCGAGCAGTCAAACCGCAGGGTAAAGTGGGATTGTTTACTGTTACAATCATGTGCAGCATAAAGATGATCACAATGTCACAAGTGTACTGTGATGAACACATCAAGACGAATGCTCAAAGTTCACTTGTCACAGATGAGAATTCTTCTTTATATCCAACCACAAAAGGATAGCAGGTTTGCCCAGTGTTGTCCAGAAGGCTGAATTAGCTTTAAACAGTCTCACTGTGTTGGTGCTGTAATTGCACCGCTCTAGGAAGTGTTGCCCCATGGCTATACCATTCCACACTTTTGTTTCCTCCAATCATGACAGCTGTATCTCAGCTCTGATTGGGCGGCTGCTGTGAGAAGTTCCTGACCTTTCAGATGGAGCCCATGTGGCCCGATTCGGTTGGCTGGTTTACATTCTGTCAAACATGAGTCTGTGAGGCAAAGAAAACTGCATCCCTTCCAGAAAATGTCAAACAGCGGTGGCAGGTCTTTGCTGGCACTGTACTGTGATATTATTTTGAAGAATCTTGGCAGAGGTTGACACATGTCTCGCGGTTGACCGGAAGGACTCTGATTTGCATTCAAAGTGCTTGTTCAAATAAACAACAGTTGATGAGGTTCATAAGGATCAGGCATTTTGAAGAAGTTAGAGAACAAAGTGCATAGTCTTTGTGGCAAAAAATAAAAGTCAGAACATCAGGGCCAGAAAGAGCATGTATCTTTGAAGCTACACTAACTAAGAGGGAGGGGGATATTGCACAGGACACTGCAATGCCAGCAAAAGCTCCAATTAGTAAGTTAATTACTCTTGTATTAATACTTTATTTGTGATTCATGGAACTGACTTCAGGCTTGACACTAGCATTTCATTACATTTGATATGTGGATATGGGAGTCTTGCCTCAGACTGCCACTGATGTGGCAAAAAACCAGCCTTGTAGAAAAAGTTGTGAGAAAGTGCATCCATCACAAACTTAGATTATAAACTAAAAAGTTCAGATCGTGCTTTACGAAGGAGGAATGTCAATATTTTTACCTCGGTGTATGTCAGTGGGTGAAAGATGTTATGTGGGAGCATATGCATGTGTGCATTTCCAATACCAGGGCTCTTTGAAAATATGACATTGCCATGCAGCAGCCACATCTCTGTATCTTGTTGAAAATAGGATAGTTTTTGCTAAACTATTGGCTATGCTATACGGATGGTAATGTAGGTCTGGTCACAGATTGAAATATCTCATCAACTACAGGGTGGACTGCCATGACATTTGAAGCAGCCTTTCAGTGTGCCCTAAAGATAGAGCTAGGGTGACCAGATCCCAACAACGAGTATGTTTGTGTGGGACAGTGTGGGAGACGTTACCAATGCGCAGAGGTAGTTAAGATACGATGCTGATTGATGATGTTGATGATTATGATGAATGTTTGCGACCCGAGCAACCTGACAGTGGGAAAACTGTGCGAGAAAGACGCAATTAGCACCTTTACCATATACTGTCTTTCGTGTTGATGGTGGAAGGGTACACGAGGCATCGGGAGAGCGTTACGCAGCGCTGAGGCTGTCGTTTCCAAATGCGAACTTCCGTAACGCTTCAGGATCTCTGACAATTACGTTACAGTTGTTGATGACAGCCTTCCCTGCTTTCTTCACAGCCATTGGATAAAAGTCAGATATCAAAATGGCGGGACATCGTTTTCAGTATGTGGGGCGTAGGACAGGGTAGAAAAATACTCTGTAGACTCTTAGTCTTGTGTCAAGTAACATTTTGGATTCTAGTTTTTATGGAGCCATTGCTGTTTGTGGGGGTGAGTTATCACAAAAGGTTTGGTATTGTAAAAATAGTGGAAACTTAATGCACAATGGCATACAGTGTATAGAGCAGTAACTATGTGCACATATCTGCAAATTCTACCTGCACTTTGACATATTCCAGAATAACACTGATTTTAAATCCTCCAGGTAGAAACATGCAAGTATAAGATAAACGCTGTTTGCATTGCAGGCACTGGTGAAGATGAATGTGTTGGGGAAAGTTATATAACACAGGCCAAGTCCCTACCGCTGCAGTACGGGAACATTCCCTCTCCACATGAGCTCTGTATGTGCATCCCAAACACCATGTCGTGTGAGTGTGATTGTCAAAGCTCCAGTCTGTCTGCTATTAACCACCGATGGCCACCTGTGCAGGCATTACAGCCCATCAACACATGCTCCCACAAACAAACCTAGGTGCGCTGTACGATGGATTAAAGCACTAGGGATGGCATTCCAAAAACCTGCATGAGGACGCCTGTTACACGTCCTGTTGGCTGCCATCCAAGAAATGTTAAGTAACAAAAACCATCAATTAAGTAGCATAATTAGCATGCTCTGTTCTAATGTGACATTTCCCATCCCTACCTGCAGCGCAAGGGTCTGGGCTCTATCCTCCACCAGAAGTGTCATGTCGATCCCTCTCCTGCCTCCGCTAATGTCAGCATTAATAACTCGACATGAGGTCAACTTCTTAGCTTATGTCCAGCAGGAGGTGCTGGGAACCGCCTGTGCCCGTTGTTCTAGCGATTAATCTGCCCTGCGTTGTAATGCCGAGGATGGGCTCGGGCTGAATGAGTGGGGGTCCTGTCTGGTGAGAGACAGGTGATAATTGCCTTTGTGTTGTGGAGGAGAAAGGGCAGGGGCAGTCAAGGGCACCGCCACAGCCAACTATGGTAAATATGTCACCGTGTGCCTTGCGAGGTAAAGCTGAGCGCTGCAAACACAGACTGTGTTTGGCTTCTCTGTTTGGTAGGCGGGTGGTTAATGGGGTGGGCTATGTGCTTTTAGTCTGTGTGTGTGAGAGTGTGTGTCTGTGGATATGTTCCCGTGTCTGCATGCGCGGACAGCTTTCCCTGTTTGTGTTTACATTTGCCTTGGCCATGTTATCTTGTCTGCAGGATAAACTAAATGTGTTTTTCTTGTAAACACCATTTCAGCTTTTCTTATTACAGATGCGCATCAGTTGACTCAGAGCTTTTAGATGGTCATCAATTGTCTGGTGGCCGCAACATATTGTAAGAGAGGGATTTTTATAACCCTAAAAGTTTAGAATTGGCTCAAATGTTTGATTGATTTTTCTCTAAAGCTATTACACCAAGTGGCAAAATGCTTTAATGTGCTCATAGTATTATCTATCTATCTATCTATCTATCTATCTATCTATCTATCTATCTATCTATCTATCTATTTTCCATAATGTACATTTAAAAAATAACAGTCAATATTAGAATCTAAAACTAAAGAATACCAAGCAAGTAGAGAAACATGTTCACCAGGAATGGCAGTTCAGGATTTCACTTATGTTAAATTGCATACTGACATACTATACTGTATATGGCTGTCTGCATATATATGTGTGTGTGTGTATGTGTGTGTGTGAAACAATGATGCCAACAGTGATCGACAACACTGAAGACCACTGTACTGTGATTCTTGGTAGCAACTTGAATCATTACGTAAAACTGTGCTCCATATAATATACTCTTAGTGTGAATGTGCATCAGCATCCAGATAGACAGCGTCTATCTTCACTTTTCGGTGATGGCCTTTATGGCGGTATTTTCAGAGCTTGTCCCTATTTTACCGTGGCTGGAAGATCCCATGTCAGAGGAAACCTCAAGGACACATTCAGCTCATAGAATTCAGCTCTGGCATTTCTCAAGAGCCCTTGAAACACACACTTAGAGTGCTTTCCCAAAAATCTGCCACACATTCTTCACATATTCTGTTATTCTGAGGATATGCATGTAGTTACAGCGGGTTGATGGCCACTTTGTGCTGGTAATTCATGAATTCATTGACCAATTTGACACTTTATACACGGAGTACTCTTAATGGCTGACAGAGAGGGCAGCCCAAGAAGGAGAAGCAGCTATGCTAGTCATTTTTAGTGATTATATCTACACTATTTGCCTTATGCAAACACAATTTTTAGCTAAATAAATGCTCACTATAAAGTAGTCCACTGTCCGCTATGAGTTTTATGACAAGAGGAACCAAAGTAAGAGTTCAACAATTTTGGAAATACTGTCTTGCTGTAGGTTAAATGAGAATATCAATACCACTCACACACTTGTCTGCTATGTATGAAGCTACAGCTAGAAGCTGGTTAGCTTAGCATAGCATAAAGACTGGACACGATGGAATATCCAGGCTATGACAAGAAATTGTAACAAAAAGTGTAAAAAAAGGACAAGTTGTTAGGTAGAAGACAATTTTTTTGGGACAAGTCTTTGCTGCTTGCCTGGCAATTTCACTGTGAAAACAGGATTTATACGAAATGCGTTGGTATTTAGCATACACACATAAGAATGAATAAATTGTAGTTTTTCATTAGAATTCAGTTTTAATTGTAGTTTTCCTCTACATTGTGTAAGAAATCTAGGCCACTGAATGCAGACCTAATACAGCCATAGCTTTAGTGATACATTAGTAAATATTGTGAATCTTATAGACATAACATCCTTTTGACTGACGCATGGTAATAAGGTTGAAAATCTCCAAACTAATCATATACAGTGAGGGAAAATAATTTGATAGAGAATGGTAAAAGACAGTTTGTAATCTGACAAGGTTGTGTCCTCACTCATGTTAGTTGATTTATTGATTAAACCACTGCCTTGACCCCCATTGTACCTGCTTGAACCTGTCTAAATGAAGTTGAATTTTAATGAGCATTTCTATGGAAGGTAGCAATTGACAGCTTTTGTGCTTAGGGAGTTTTATGAGGTCTAAACACGAGGCGAATCTGAATATGTCATGTATTAACCTGTCAAGGGATTGCGTTCGTGTGTCAGCCAATAGAAAAAGGCCTTGTCGTGTTAATCTTCTAGACTGTCTCGAGTCAAGCAAGCTGCTTCTGACATTTGCCTTTGTCCAATTATTTGCATTTGTGGCAGTGAGTCCTAAAAGCAAAATATAGCAGAGGAATGATGGCCTTTGCGTTCTTTCTTTTTAACGTCCTTTGTTTCCCGGCATGTCAGGCTTCATGGGATGCAAAAAATATATCTTGTGCTGCTGCACATTTTCTCTGTCGTTTGGATGTAGAAATAACAAAAGCAACAACTCTGGGACACATTAAGGTTCTCAGTTTTTCTGGCATGGCAGCACTTTCACTGGCCACTGGGGATCTTGTCCGTATCTTTCCTGGTTGGTATAAATACTAATCAAACCATTATGATACAACAGGGCCCCCTTCATGCATCTTTCCTAAAGCCCCCTTTTCCCATGTAGGCAAGTAACATGAATCCATATTGGTTCTGATCAAGCTACTGATCCCTAAATGGGATGTGTGTTTGCACAAAGGGTATGAATGTGCTTGTTTGTATATGTAGAAAGAACAAGTGAGTGAGTGAGCGTGAGAGAGAGAGAAAGAGATGAGTTGCTTTGCATGTTGGCTGTGCTAGTCAGGAATTGATCGGCGGCATGCATTAGCAGATTGCCTATTGATGAGGGGGAAGATTTATAATGCTCTGATTGATGGTAGCAATCTGGGAGTATAAATAAATGAATATGTGCCTGCTCTGCTTGGTGATGGCAGTAAAGCCTTGATTTGCAAGCTCATCTGCAATCGCAAATGTCACATTTAGTATGCCCTCATCACCAGGCACCCCTGACTGATAATGTATACAGTGAAGTCAGATGTCAGGCGCGCACTGAAAGGACAACAAGTCTCGGTGGTCTTCATTCATAGCAACACAACAATATGAGACCTTTACAGGTAACGCTGAGAGTAAAAACAAATGCATTTAAAATGAAATCTGCACTTGTTTTACAGTATATTGTGGATTATACTTGATCTTCAACCTAAGCAAACCCTCTTCCTGCCCAATTTCACCCAAAAAATCCATATTTTCCCCAAATTAAACACTATTTTTATGATGTGATGTGTATTAAACAGAATTGTGAACAACAATGAATTTCTGTTGCTTGTGGCAAACACCTTTAACAGTCATGACTCTGTTGTAAGTATAGTCTCTAAATATACCTAAGCACAAAGAAGGTATATTCATAAAAATACTAGAAGGCATAAATATAAAAGGAATACAAAAACTCTGTTGCTGTACTTAAGTATAGGTATTTTCTACATTTGCCCCACATACATTTGCTCGTGTACATTTTTTCCTCCAGTATATTATTTTTCTACTAGTGTTGTTAGCTAGTAATTATACATGTGGTCATTGTTTGGGCATGAAAAGGATTCTGCATGGGGTACGGGGTTGCTACAGCCTGGATTACTGGAGGATTGAGTGCGAGCTGCCCTCATCAACCTCACCCTGATAAGCCCACTGTATTAATCACAATGCTTGCATGATGAAAATAACTGTGCTAATATAGAGGAGAAGTGAGACCGACTTCTCCGAGTATAAAAATAATAATGCTCCCTGGGAGTCGCAGAGAGGGAAGGTGACACAATTATGATGTTCCTTTTGAAGTTGGATTCATGGTTATGAAGTTACGTGAAGTCTAACAATGGTCAGTGGACAATTGTCTATACAATAGGGACAGAGAACAAAGAGTGACACTCTGAAAACCACTCTGAAACTCTGAAAACTACACCTACCGCCGGGAAAAACAAAGCCCCGCTAAAATATGCAACCAAGGGCTGAAATGCCTCCTGCTAGCTAAAAACATTAGATTTCAACATGTCAAAGGAATATTTAAGGTACTTTAGAGAAACTCAGCGCTGTCGGTCTGCCTCACTGTCCCTTCTCCATACCCTCATTATCTTGGAGAAACGATCCACTGGATGGCCACAAGTGATTAACTGTTTAAACCCTTTGAACTCTGTGATATAAATGGTTCGCTGTGCCTACACCGGCATTTTTTCTTATTGCGATGTCATTTCTTGTATCTTCAAATACTTCATGTCTCTAAAATCTGTACAATCTCAGCTAAAAGGGTAATAAATAAGTCAATAAACCATAATTATGAATAAAAGTATTGAGACTGTGCCATATATAAAACGAATACAATTTTTCTAATTTTGGCTAAATAAAGACACGTAAACACGTTGATCTAAAACAATTCTGAATATAGAAACATAAACAAAATATTTCTTAACATTCCAGAAGTTACTTGAAGTATTTCCATGTTTTAGTGTTTGAGCTATGCTCATTTATGTGAGCAGAGTGCAAAGACGATTTTATAGAACAGAAATATTCCTCCAGTGCATTAGTACATTGGTATTTTTGCTTACAGTCATAATTGTCACCTACATTGGCCTCCATTACACACTAACTAGTGTTCATACACTATTGACCTACACTAACTTTATTTTTTTACACTATACAACAGACCCCTTTGAAAATGGCTTTGCTCGTTTTTTCTGAAATTTAGCCAAACTTTGGAACATTACTCATAATTTTGCTCTGTTACAGGTTAATCATGTCAGACACATGTATATGCATGTATATATGGAGAAAGAGTGTATGTGAGAAATACACGGGAATTACGATTTAATTCTAACTAATGTGAACTGCTATCAAAAAATGCGAGTCCACATTCACATCACACATGCTTAAATTCACATTCACTTTGAAGCATGTATGCTAACGGTGACAACTGGTCCTTTTTCAATGCCGTTTAGGAGAAGTTCATTTGGTTTGACCTCAGCACCAATCATGAGATGACTACAGTATATCAGGACCCCCTCGTCTGATAGACTTCCCTATCTGAGTCATAGAGACTCTCCACAGATGCCCTAGAATTTAACCTTAACATTTAAATCATTTACTTGGGGGGGGGGGGGGTGAATCCTGTGATAGTGCAGCTTGTCTGACCTCCACTCTCCCTGCTCCCAAACCGCCCCATCCATCTGCCCCCAGCGGCTCCCCCCAACCTCTGACCTCCACCCTCCCAGCCATGCTAAGGGAATCTAATCACACGTATTTGAGATTGCAGAACCTGATACGAACTTCCTCCTGCAACCAGAATAAAAGTGATACGATTTTATCCACCGGCTGCGTGCCATGAATTCAAACCAGTGCCTGAGTACATTATTTATCTGCTTAGAAGGACCCTTTTGCCCTTGGTGATTTTCACCCATCTCCAATTTTCCTTTTTGGTTTTGATGGGAAGATAGTTACCTGAGGTTAAGTGATGGTTAAGTAGCTTGTCCTCTATCCCAAGGGGAAAGGATTTTCTTTTCTTCTTCATAGCAGTGTTATGAACGTAACAGATTAACTTGCGGTGTTACAAATTTCTTTTTACAAATTTAGAGGTCCTTCTTCGAAAGTAGCATCAATTATCACAATTATCGCAATCACTTTTGCATGCGCCTGCAAATGAAGGTGCTGCCCACTGGGATAGTAATTCCAACACATTACACACCTGATGTTCTCTCCGCACCTCTTTTATTTTTGTCTTCTATTTTAATGTCTTACATCACACTTACTGCCAGCTGTGGAAGACGTTTTTCAGACCTTTCACTTTAGTTAAAGTAGCAATACCACATTGTTAGAATACCCTATTACAAGTAAATGTCGTGCATTTAAAATGTTAGTAGAAAGTAAGAAATTAGTGTGGAGGGGAAGGAAATGCACCACGAGGACTCAATCAAGGGGCAGAGCTTATAAATGATATGCTAGATGTTTCATGTTTGGTGGGGATGTGAAGCGGGGAGTGATTGCTTGAGCCGTATCAGCCAAGAAACAAGTTTCCAGTCATCTGCATGTCTGGGCGAGGTAACTGTATTCCAGTCTGGAAAGGAAAGGTACACTATTTAATTTTGTTTTCATATTTTTCACAAACTTTTCTGTGTATTAATGTGTTTCCATTCCTTTTAAACAAAGCCTACCACTGTTTGTTTCCCCCAGTTTTATTAGGCTGGGTGTACTCTTAACTTGTAAGTTGAATGAGCCATTTCTTTGTGTTATTTTGTCTATTGCGTGGTTTGAGTCACCTTAGCCGGCTGTGAATAAACAAATTAAACTGTAGCAGTTTGGATCTGGTTCAAATTGTTTTGTGTATTGTGGAGATTTATTAATTTGCTTGCATATTTTGTGACAATTTATCTTGCGCGCTACTCCATACTTGCTCCCCAGATAGTATGGTCTAGCCCCACATTGTATATCTTTTGTTTATTGTTGGTTTAATTCATGTACTAATTGCATGGTTTAATCCAACCCCCCTCATTACAGTCTGCATTTAGGCCTCTTATTGACATTGTTTGCCTTTACCATTTCGAATGAGGTTGTTGTTCTGGGACCTCTCTCATGCACTGTAAATAAAATGTGTGCTTTTGGCAGAGCAGTCTCTGGTTCCCATTCATTCTGGGTCTTGTGTACTGAGCATTACCTGGTCACATTAGCATCAAAATAATACTCAATATGCAGAATGGCCCATTTCAGTATTATTCTATATAACATAACTCTATTTATCTATCTTTATCTTATTCTAATTTAATATTCTCTTTAATGTTGCAGCTGGTAAACGCTGGGCTAATCTTAATTAATTTATACACGGCTCTTTAGCTTAATCTGTTATAATATATCATGTTTTTTATTTGTTGATAATATTTTTCATTGAGAATCTGAACTCGTAAAAGGATCTAGTGAAGGATTTTATCAAACCTAGTGAAGAACAATGTTTGCCTCTGAAATATAGGAGTACATGCACAAAGTAACATAAAATGTTCCTTGAAATTGGACTTAAGTACAGCACTTGGTACTTAGCTGGTAAAAAATTTTCCCACACAAGTTTGAGATATATTCACCATTTTGTAATTTCTATACGTGAATGTCCAAATACAGAGGGCAGCTGCGTCAGAATTGTCTCTACCTGTGATGCATTTCCTAATAATACCCCTGAGAGAGTCATGGACACAAAAATAATCAAGTTGTTTGTGTTTGCATGGAGTAAGAAGGTAATATTTGTACATGGTGATTTTGCTTGCATATGTGTTGTCTAACTATCCCATCACATACACACACACACAAACATCGCTGGAGTGTGCACACCACACAACTCTTGGAGGGGCTGGGCCTCCTCCTGGGATTGGGCCTCCTCCTGGACAGAATATATAAATGTTTCTCCACAGCCTGTGGTCTGCATGCTGAGCAGTCCGTCAAGCCCTCCTCCCTGCTTCTGTGAAGTAAACAAATGCTTTCGCTGATTCACCTGCCACTGTTGCATATTCCCAGTGCACCCCGGGCTTAGCAAAGTATAGAGGAGAAACACGAGGCCATGTGATCAAAACCATGTCAGCCATGTCTGAACAAGCGCTGCCCTGCCCTGGATTTTTTCATAAACCAGCCCCTGGGTTCGCCATGCTTCATCCCTCTGGTGAACTTCTCCTCACCCGGAGCCGCTAGAGAAATAACAATGCTCATAAATTATTTGGACTCTTCAAATGAGACAGAAACTATTGCTCCTCCATGAGATCACTTGTTTGTCTCGGCTTTAATTGGGTTGGTGATAATTATCTGTGTCCACTTATATGAATCAATTACAGACACTTAGCATCGTAATCAATTCTATTTTAGTGTTTTGCGCTGAGCTATGCGTGATTAATTATATAATTAAGCACTTTACTTGATTTATGTGTTGTCTCCATTTTTGCTTTTTGTTATTTATTTATATATGCCTGTGTGATGCATTTATGGGTCAACATTAGTTAATGTTTAAGAAATTACTTCAGGAGAGGTTCTCTAGAAACTCAGCCGTGAACAGTTGCATTGTGATGGAACATGTATTCATCTTAGCTTAGTGTAGTGAGATTTGTGTTTGGCTAAGTAATTATCTACTTCCATTCAGAAAACAGAACCTATCGCCAACCTGCTTTGATGGAAAATATTGCCACATTCTTTTCATTTTTCAGCCCTATTTTCTCTTCAGTATTAAAAATCATGACTGTAGCCAGGGACTTCACAAATGCTGAGGTCATGAGCCCAAATTCCCCCGGTGCATTGTAATGAAAGTTAGTTGAAAAAGCAATGTAATTTATTTACTACACTTCAAATTGTAATATCGTACGCTAATTGTTAGATAGAGACTCAACACAGTATCAGAATCAGCCTTAGAAATCCTCCATGTATAAACTGTCGGTGAAAAAGCTCCTAAATTTTCAGAAACTACATAAAGAACATGACTTGTGTGAACTCAATCGTAGCTGCAACCACTTTTCTTTCGAAAACTTAAATTTCATACAACACTATTTACAGATAAATACCAAGATGACCTTAAATTGCCTTTTGATCTCAAAACAGATGTCTGAATCTGTAAAAGGAACATCGATTGTCTTAGTCTTGTCGACAGCATTAAAGTACGCGTTGAGTGGATCGGGGGCAAGATGCAGCGAGATATAATTTTGAAAGCACACATGAACTACAGCTCAAGAGAAAAAGGAACAAAAAAAAAAGAAATAACTATAAAAAGACTGGCGAGAGGGCACGGCAGAAATCAGAGGCAAAGGTAAAAAAGAAAAAAAAGAATCAATGCATGACTATAATTTGGCTGCCGGGCAGAATTCACAAGTTGCAAATTGCTGCTGCCTGTGTTTCAGAGCCTTTTGCTTCACTTAGCTTTCAGTATCTTCTCCCTTGGCTGCTTCTCAGGTAGTCTGGCCCTCATTTGAGCTCCAATCCTCTTTGGATATTGACCCATGCATCCATCCATGCTGAAGCCTAGATGATCCCTTGCACCAATCAGATGTGCAGGAGTGACTGAAGGAAGAAAAGGAGGGATGAAGAGGGGCGGAGGGGTGGGGAAAATGGAGAACGCAAAGCAACAAAAGGGAGAGTGAAGTATGAAAAGCAAGTGCAAAGTAGGATGCGAATCGATAATGCTTGTGAACTGTACAGTTACTCTGTTTTCAGGATTCATCACATTCTGCCATTCCAGGAAGTGCAACAGCGGCTATCCGACTCTAGCCGCCTTTTTGTATATTTTTGGCGCTGCAGGCATCAAGGCAATACCCATACTATTGATTGTGTTACACTTAGAGCTATTGATTAGGGTTCAAAGTTAAAGGGTGAGCTGGCCGGAGTGGGAGAGAGGTTGAGGAACTACGTTGAGGGTGGCTCGCTCGCTCGGCTTTGTGGTCGTCGCACCATTTAAGTGGGAGGATCGGTTTCACAGAGACAGATCACAGACGACTTGACTTCCGATGTGGCTTGGAGAGGAAATTGATTGGCTAAGAAATGCAGACAAGTTGTTCACGCTGTCTCAAATGTTTCCTGTGAGTGTAAAGGCTTGTTTAGCATCTTTGTCATCTTCATACGTTCTATTATTAGATGCTATTCAGCCGACTCCTGCTACTCTTACATTACGTCTTATCTCACCCAGCAGGGGTTAACAAAAATGTTTTCTCTAGCCTGAAAGCACTGCCCACTCTTTCTGTTGAAGTGTGTTTCTTTCCATTCCCTCTTCCTGTGTTTCTGTGACTGGACTCTGGAATCTGTACAAACTACCATTAGTGTAAGAACTAATGAGCTACATGTTAATCCATAAAAGTAGGTCTGCTTGGTTCACTTTTAGATATATTTAGAAAATGTGTTTCAAGAGGGACACTCATGTTCGTAGCCCCCTGATGATACGGAGAAGAAGAGCCCGTGGCTAGAAGCTATTGAGCAGGCTCATCAGCCATTAACAAACTGGTAGTAGAACATTTTTTATTGGTCAAATCCTGATGGTTTGGT
This sequence comes from Pempheris klunzingeri, assembly GCF_042242105.1. Taxonomy (NCBI): domain Eukaryota; kingdom Metazoa; phylum Chordata; class Actinopteri; order Acropomatiformes; family Pempheridae; genus Pempheris; species Pempheris klunzingeri. The sequence continues at coordinate 7,048,892 of NC_092034.1, forward strand.
TTAGGATCTAGCTGCAATGATGGGTTTGTCGTCATCTAATGAATCTACAGAAGAGCAGACATCATGCGTTTCACGCTGAATGCTTCTCCGGGATTTGTGTTGCAAAAAAAAGAGCAGCTAATGTTGACGCTCACCTCGAGTGTCACCAAATCAACCAAAAAGATGAGGAAGATTTCCAGGATTATCACTTTGATTAGACACAATCCTCAATATCCTTTTACGTTTTAGTGGTATTCGTTCCATTTGTATGTTAATTTCCAGTCAATCAGCATCTTGTGTGATTTATAGCATGGGAGTAACAGAAAAAAACGGATTGTCTGGAGACTAATTTAAGTAATATTCACACTTGCAATATGCAGACAAAGAAACCTGATAAACAGTCAACTCTTGCCTAGAATCTGCGGGCTATAAGACGAGCATTGAGTATACCTATTTCTGCAAATTGCTTGCATTCACCTGGAAAACATATGTTCGGGATTCAGTGCAAGTGCCAAGCTGAGACAAATTTGAGTTTTCAGTATGCCGGTGAAGTCAGCACTGAACTCAGCTCCACCAAGAACGGTGTGTCAGGTGGGAAACATAGGATAAATGACACTATATGATCCGCTCTGCAAACTGTGAGCTGTATTTTGTCACAGTTACTTAAACAGTATAGATATACTGGGCGCAGTGAGTTTTCTGTATATTAAACTTTAGTCACAATGTTGTGTTGGTTGGTAATGCACAACAGCCATGACATCGTGGGGGAGAGCAACTAGCAAAAAAAAAAAAGAGACTGTCCTCACCAAAAAGTTGACAGCATTGGTTGTTTGTTCAAGTGCATAAAGCAACATATATTAACATTCCCCTGACAAGTACGCTCTTGCAGTTCTGCAAATAATGTCATTTCTCAGCAACAAAGGCAAAAGTAACAGAACTTTGCTGCACTGCCATGAAAAGTTGCAAAGGAGTTCGGTACTGCTGGTTGGGTGTACAATGCTTCTGACTTATTGTCACTGTGGTTTGCATCCTGTTTGATGATAGTCATTGCTAATAAGGGCCATCTTTTCTTTACTATACCCCTGGGTGCATACAAAGTGGGTCAAAAATGGCCTATAGTTGAATGATACTTTCTGTTAAAGATGAATTAACCTGAGTTAACTATTAAACTACTTGTTTAAGTAGTCACCAGGTACCATATAGAGCAATCAGCTTTTCTGAGGTAAAAATATATAAATGGATAAATGCGTCATTACGTCATAAGCACCAATCTGCACTGTTTGTGTAATTACTTTCACTGCCAGAAGGGGGAGACAACAATTGCGCACTGCAGCTTTAAAAGAAAGTTTGAAACTCCATCAGGATGGTGTGCCATCTGGCAACCTGCAGGGTTTAATGTGATGACTGTGCTGAATTAAGTATGTGTTATGAGTGTTAATAGTGCCAATGGTTCACTAGCCACATGTGGTGCTAAAAATCATATTCTATATCATTCACAAAAACTATCAAAGGCTTTGTGTGTGTGTGTGTGTGTGTGTGTGTGTGTGCTGGGTCCTCACCTCAACCGTATTGCCTTGGCAGTAATGCCTGCCAGCAAATCTGACCTTGAACATGGCCGGACCATTGTTAATTAAATTAAATCTCTCTGATACCTCCCCCAGCTCCGGAAAATTAGAGATAACTGCATAAAAATGTGGAAAGATATTTTTTTTTCCTCATGCCGTGTCTGTCAGATTGCTTGGGTTCTTTTCTCTTTTGCCTCTTTATCTGTTATCTCCTATTACTCTCTGTGACTGAACATCTATAAAAGGTTGAAAAGAAAGCTGTCAACAGTAAATGTTATGCAAGTCCGCTGCTGATTTATTGACAAAATCCAGGGAACCTGATCAAACTCATGAACTATTCATCTTATAGCAAGACTTTTTAACAAGTTATAGAGGTGCCATATTGCAAGACGGGGCCTTGGCTAACAGTGGAAGCCATTGCAAGCTGCATTTGGACCGCATACATGGAGTATGGGGTCCAAATGCAAACCACAGTCTGAGCGTGTTACTGGCAATGATGCCAGCCTGTGGCAAGGCTGCTAAAGCAGTTAATTATTGATGGACTCACGTGTAAGTCAATAATGCAGACATGCAGACAACCACAGCGGCTTGTGGGAAGCAAACACATGAACAAAGTGTGACGGAAATGAACACAGACACACATTCAGTTTGATTTTGCACTCTGAGCAGTCTCTTTTATGAGTCTCCAGTGTGCAGAAACATGCATTTGTGATTTATCGTAACGGTTTCTTCAGCGGTGTATGGCTGTTTATGTCTGTGCAGAACATGAATGAAGTCATCAATTGTACACTGCTGCCATTACAATTGAAATTAGGCATTTGAGGCTTGTGCACGCACTCAGGCAGATACATCGACAGATGCGGATAAACATCACGGTGGTTGAAGAGGGAGTGAGCCTCCCATCATGCAGTGTGGGTTCCTTCAAGCAGTTGCGAGGGGCAGCTCATTTACGTCATGCAAAGAACCAGTACATCTACGGGGCTCTGCAGCCAAGCCACGTCCAACTTAACAAAGCAATTTTCCACCAGCACACACAGACACACACACAAGCACTTGCACACTCCACATTTAATGACCCCATCATTTCAACAAAATGGCGTTATTCTCAATTGCATGCTCTGAACTGGCATCTGTAAATTAAGTAAATTACAAATGATTGCATGCTCTTTCCTGGCGTACACACTACCGAGAGTGCAATCAAGTCAACAATTCCCCAATCTTGTCTATACGCCAAAAGCCAGGAAGGTAAAACAAGCCTGGGATTCTCATGGCAACACTCTTGTTTGTCAGTGTAGTGGTGTTGAACAAAAGTCCAGGGGGATAATCTTACTTGCCAGGGAGTAATGTAGAGAGGGGAGGCTGTGGGTACAAGGATGAGTCTTTTCACTGTTTCACTGTATTTACTGCTGTTAACAGTATGTATTCCTGCCTGTGCCTTTGGGTTTATACTGCCAGTAAAGCCCACAATGTCATGTCTCAGTCTAGTTTAACAGTAAGCAGGCGTTTCTGCCACAGCGGCTTTCTTCCTTCTTTCCGCTCACCGTGTCTTTAGGTCAGAAAGGCTTTGCAACTTGGACACACAGCAATCAACATGTGTGGGGAAAAAACACAGGAAACAACACAACCTGACGCTTTGTCGTGCTGCCATTAAAAACAATCCCTCGCCATCGCACGTTGTCGCTTCCTCCGCAACGGCATTTGCCAGGAAGATCCTTCCTTGACCACGCGTGCTGGTGAAAGCATAGAGCCCAAACACTTTTTTTTTTCTCGTCTCATTGCGACCTGTTTAACTCGTTAACTGTGCTGTTATTTACAGGCTTCCATATTTATCCCCACACAGTGCGACACATCCCAAGTCCCTCCCCTCCCATCCCCCGCTGATTTCGCTCCTGTCCCTTCTTATCTGGCTTCTATCCAAAGGCGTCGGTTGGGGACAGGATTATACTGAGAGTTGTTATTAATTGCATCTCCTGCTTCCTCCTCTTCCACCTCCACTGTGCCTCTTGCACTGTCTGCTGGGCGCCTTCCTTGCGAGATCCTGCAGGCTTATAAGAAGCAACAGCTACTGTGAGAGAGGAGCAGACTCTAATAATCAATATAAACAGAAACATCAGAAATCTGTCTGTTTTTTTATTTAATTTTGTATGTTATCAATTGGTTACGTTAATGACAGTGATGTTGGCTATAAAATACTGTTGGAGGAAGTTCAAGAGCGGTCTCATCATTTCAGAACATTAATTAAGAAAAAAGAAACTGGAGGCAGTTGATGTTTTTCATTTTTATAATTTTGTTTACCGACCTCCATGAAAAGCAAGAAAATATCCTAACTGCACTAACTGAACTCAAATCCACATACAAATACATAAGAACTACAGAAATTTATTCCTTTATTCTGAGAATATTTGCTTAGCTTCTAAATATCAATATTAGTAGCACTCCTCAGTCTTTCCCGGTTTTCAGTAACTTTTATTCTTCTTACCCTTACATCAATAGTTCGACATTTCAAAAAATGCACTCACTCGCTGTCTTGTCTTTAGTTAGCAACAACCAGTGAGCTTAGCTTAGCACAAAGGCTGGAAATGGGCAAACGGCCAGCTTCCTTCTGTTCAAAGGTAAAAACAAAAATCCCGCTGGAACCTCTAAACCTAACTAGTTAACACATTATATCCTCTTTGCTTTACTCTTACAACTTGTAAAAAATGATTCATGATTTTGTGAAACATTACGTAAAGGAAGAAACATATTTCCCCAAATGTTGAAATATTATTAGATTATTACTTTTTATATTACTTTATCGAATGTTCATGCCAGTCTCAATATGACAGTTTTCCTTTTAATTCAACATTCTACCAGAGCATTTCCACAGTAGTCAGTTGTCTCAGTCCTGGAACCTGCCTCTGGCTATAGTGTCATTTAACACTCTTGTACATGTAGCATTAGCAGCTGTCAGTGATGCACCCTCCCGAGTCAAAGCACCTGCGCTTCCACTGCTTCTTTTGTTGTCTCGTTATCTGATGTTTCAGTGATTTTGATGTCATCCAGCTGTGTTGTTTGACTGGTCAGTAAACTTTATAATGATTTAGAGTGGGAAGCAAAAGTGGCAAGAGCCTCCAATACCTCATTATAAATTGGCCACATTTTACGTTCTGGTTGAAAATCATTACGATGTCACCACAAGTGACAATTACGAGATGAGAGTAAACGTTACATACGGTTGTCCACCTTCTCTTTCCCTCACTAACAATCTCACACACATGCCACAGTGCTCAGTCTATGTGTTGTCTGTCCTGGTCTCAGTCCTCGGTCATGACAGCTGTGCTACTGTGGTGCACAAAGACAGTTGACTAACTTGTATTATTGTCTATTTGAGGGCGCAGATTGGTTCTTGTGGCTACATTTCACAGTGAGCTAATGCAATTGCTTCCACCAAATAGGTTATGATTTTGCCTGTTTTGAAATGAAAAGGAGCAAAAACACACTCTTTGCTATTGATAACTTTTATGGCTATTTGTAACAATTCCTCATGTGACATCTAATGGCCCTCTGAGGCAGCTTCTGACACCTGACATCTAAGCAGCAGCGGAGTGACAAGTGACACTGACATGAATTGTAATGGAAATGGTACTCATATCAGTGCTCAGTATCAGCAAGTACCCAAATGTAAGTACTTGTAGCATCAATACACTAGGTGTATTGAAAAAAGGCAACCGCTCATAGCAACCAAATACGACTATAGCAGGAGACCCCTGTGTGTGGTGGATCAAGTGAGCATGCATTTTAATGCTCATGAATTCAAACTTTTGAATTGTAAGAAGAGAAAATATGTGAAGCAGAATTTCTATTTTCACAAGTTGCACACTCCCGCTTCAATAATACAGATTGTACTGTATTTTCCTCTTTCACTTTGCAGCAGATCTCAGATGACAACAAACGCTTGAAACACACCTACACTGCACTGAATGTGATATACGGTTTGAGCATAGGCAGGCGATTTCCTAGCCTGTAAAGTAACAGCATTTCATCATAGCAAGGCAATAAACTAACTTTTATATATTTATTTGTAGATCAATCAGTCAAATTCTGACAACAGCGGCGGAGAAGTGCATTTCCAGGTGATATTGCTCGGAGAAGATAGCGGAAATGAAAGGAAGGAGGGAATAAATACAATCAAAACGCAATAACCTGACCCCCTAATGGAGCCTGAGAGGGCACCAAAATAAATACAGACATATGTGTGTTTCCACTGACAGCTAGACAAATTAATAACACATGATGCAGACACCTCTGGTTAACCCTCTCACTGCGGGTTGCACTGCATCAGGCACGTGAAACTATGGATTATATATTATATAAGCCGGAATTTCCTATAGCTCCATCATTTCATTACTTTAAGGCGCTCAAATTGAAAACTGGTTTGACATTTGTTCATTAGATTTGAATTGCAAGTTTTATTGACTCTCTCTTCCATGTTTGCTATGTCTTTTGTTTCACATCTCTGTGAGTTGCAGCAGAAAGAGGAGGAAAAAAATGAGGGAAAAATGGAAACAAACGTGAGAAATGAGTGACAAAAGAGCAAACCAAGATGTTTTTGCACCCATGCCAGAATCTTCTCTCACTGTGAACCACCACCACCACCACTGTTTTTTCACTTGCACCTTGTGTGTGTGTGTGTGTGTGTGTGTCACAGTCTGGAAGCTTTGTCCTAACAGATGGAGAGAGAGAGAGTGAAAGGGAGAGACAAGACAGAGGGAGGGAAGGGAGAGAGGCCTGCTGGGTTAATTCTCCTCAACCGATCCTGTTCCTGTTCTGTCAGAGAGCGCTTCGTCTATCCAAACCCCTCTCCCTGGACCTCGCACCTGCTCCTAGGCATGGCAATGAGCCTCCACACACACACACACACACACACATGCATGCACACACACAGGATAACAGAGACAGGCGCATGAAAAGACGGAAAAAGAGGGAGAGGTGAGGTGGATATAGAGCAAGGGAAGGCAGGCGAGGCAGACAGAGAGGGAACAAGAGGATAGAGAGGAATCGTCAAGGTGAGCTGGGGAATGTGGGACGGAGAAGTTGCGGGAGACGACGGAGTGAGTCGACAGAGCGATGTCAGAACGGAGGAAGGCAGACGCAACGAGTGACACCAAGGAAGGAGAAACACAGAACAGATGTGGAAAAAAAAAAAAAAAGAAGAGATGGAAAACAGGAGATGGCGTGTGACAGTAAGCGGGAGACATTAATACAGCTCACTAGCTGCATGTGATGGGTTAACAGGATATACAGCATTTTAACTGGCCACTTCAGAATCCATCCACTTAACACAGGAAGGTTAAACTTGTTGTGTCAAGTGCAGGCCTGTAAGTCAGCCGAACGAGACGAGGGCCTCCCGCCCTTCATCGCTCTATACTTTTGTGTTACGAGGCCATTTTTGTTTTGTCGCTCTGATTTGAACGGAGGCCCTTCACGTTGGCATTCGGAAAAGGTCACAAGCTGTTGATATAAAGATGTTTTGTCTGTCTGAGCGATACCCCACAGTTCATCTGAAGCACAGGTGTCAATCCCCAAAACAAGCTCTAATGTTCCCGCTGAGCGCATTGTTTCAAGTCTTATCTCCAAACTTGTTGCCGGCTGTCAAAGGTGTTGCCTCAGAGGAACAAAGAAATCATATCTTCAAACGGCGCCGACACCACGCCACCTATTGATGGATTACATAGCAATGGGTTCAAAATGACAACAATGCCTGGCAACAAAATAGTTGGAGCTTAAAACTAAATGCGATGAACGTCAGCCCAAAGTGCAAGTTAACGGCAAATGACATGAAAAGACAGTCGGGAGGAGATGTGTAAAAATAAACTGCAATGCAATAACAGTGGCAGTGTTTTCATTGACTTTTGTGCATATATGCAAACACACACTCACATTTTAACATTCTCCCTGCCTACTCTGGCATTTATGTACCAATCAATAGACAAAATGTCACATAATGCAGGCTACTCTGTGGACTATAGTTTTAGTTGCATTAAACTAGATAAAAGGAGGTTCAGGCCTACCAGTCGGCCGGGGCCTTTCTCTGTGGAGCTTGCACGTTGTCCCCGCGGGTTCTTCCACAGTCCAAAGATATGCAGGCTAGGTTGATTGGTGAAAATAAATTGCCTGATGGTGTGATTGTGAGTGTGAATGGTTGTCTGTCTCTATGTGTCTGTGATTGACTGGCGCCCAGTCCAGGATGTACCCCGCCTCTCGCTTAACATCAGCAGGGGACTGGCTTCAACCAACGCCCCCCCGATGATCCTTAAGGATAAGCGGTATAGATAATGGTTGGATGGAATAAAAACATAAGTTATTAAAAATTAGCACAAAAAAAAAAAACAGTTGACTTTGTAGTGATTTCATTAATTGCACATTTGCACTTCAAAGTAGAAGGGTTTCCTCTTAGAACTTTCTCTTTCAGGTGATTTTGTCATTACATGGTGCATATTTTAGTTACTAAAAGCCCTAAACTGTTTTTTTTTAGTGGTGTATAGGTGAAATATAATGTTTTTATATCTAGCCTGTAGAGTGCACTTGATGGAGGGAAAGTGAGGGTACATATACATAATGCATAGAGAATAATAGGAACAGGGGTCCAAACAAGGCCCAACAGCATTTTTGGGGGGAGTGGGGGATGGGCAAGACCCCATAATGGGTTAATCATTTTACATCTGAGCCTGGGGTGAAGTGAAGATTCTAAATTCCCCTTAGGTGTGAATGGTGTGAATCTGTAGGCAATGGACCAAAGATTTTCGGTTTTGGAAGTCTTGTGGTTTCTGATTTGTTGTCTGAGCTGCATTGACCAATCATGTTTGAGTACCAGAGAGCAAAAGAGGCACAACACATTGACTGAATGTGCCCAGAAACATTTGCTCTTGCCCCCCAGGGATTACATCTTCATCAGACGATAGCCAATGGGTTCCAGGATTGATCCTCCCCTGTGCCAGTGACTGGGAAGGATAAGCACCTAACCTTCCAAAAATAACAATTATACAGTCAGGGTAAACACTAATATGACATTTTCATTAATATTGGGACCTAATATAATGCTAATTTAACAATTTGAGTGTATTTTATTCCTTGTTTGACATTAATTAATTCCATATTTAGCGTGCAGTCACTTGGCAGCCCTGCAGATGAAAGAGCCGGTTGTCTTGGTCAGATTTTAACCGTCAACTGTTTTGTGCTGGCCTTTACCGAAAGTGTACTTCTCTTTGAAAAAAAAAAAAAAAATGAAAAAAACATCTTTCTAATTAATTTCCCTGCTACACTGTTATTCATCTCAGTTCATTAACTTTTGCAGGGTTGAATTTGTTAAATAATAGTTCTATTTAAAGACGTTGACTGTTGAAAAGCAGCCAGGTGCCAGCGCTGCGGCAGCACGGCTTCAAACAGAATTATCACATCAAAGAAATTTCAAAATCCAACTTGTGTCATCTTAGTGAACAACAAATACTGACTGTAAAGCATTAAGAAGTACTGAGAATAGCAAACTAATGCAGAAATACCCACTGTGTAATGAACACAAGCCGTTTCTGTTTCAAAAACATACATTTCTGCGGTAATTTTATTGTAAAAACAAAAGTTTTAAGGAAATACAGCATGACATTTTCCCCCACTTATGTTGCCAGCGTGCTGCACTGCATTCCCCGCAGCCCATTAGCTGTAGCCTATGCATGCCTCTGCTTTCCAGCTGTGACAAGAGGTATTGAATTCACATCGAAAAAATTGGGGAGGTATGCACAAACAATAATGAGTGTAAGGGACACCCAAGAGAGCCAGGCTGTGACACATAGCAGGGAGCTGGGAAAAAAAAAAAACCTCAGGCATTATAATATACTGATACACAGTCCACAATGCAAACCACCTGTTCATCATGCCCAGTGTTTCTCTGCACACTTGGAATACAATAGTGACTGTCCCGGGGGTGTATGGTAATAAAATATGTTGACTCAAGTACTGTACTTTAGCACACTTTTCCTGTACTTTAAAGTATTTGTTGAGAAACATTAATACTTTTGCTCCACATCGAACATCTGATTGCAGTAGTTTGAAGCACAGACGAGCTCTGTGTGGTTGCCATTCAGCTGTTAATTAGCCTCGCGTATACACTAACAATGGTTATTTGATTGGTCAAACTCAGGGGTAACAAACAGCATAAAGTGATTGCTAGTTTCCATTTAGGTGTAGCGCCTAGTGAACAGCGTGTCTCAGTGGGACGTTTCAGGGCATCAGAGCTCCCATTCATGCTCTTAGTAACGTGACAATTCAAAAAACAGACTGTACCAAAATCAACAAAATCACAACAAAAAAATGTCAAAGTGATTTACAAATGTATTATTTATGCTTTTTATTGAAATTTTAAGAAAATATATATATATTTTGGAGATACAGGACTGTCCCTTTTTTGCCTCAAACATCTGCATATGTGGGACATTATGCATGTTTGACTGACAGGTGTGTCAGCAGGATAGGTGTCTCATGAATTTTAGTTTAACCTGTAAAACACAGGTTAGAATAAAAAGTCTCAAATGGCATTCTGGACACTTATTATTCATCATTATTTTGCATTATTTTGTTTGTCTCTCTTTGATGCAACGTCCACTTTTTTATTTTGCTCGGCTCTTTCGGGGATAAAAATGCTCCACAAAGAGGAACAACAGAATTAGACAAATACCACACTGAATGCTTCGGGGTTCGGGGGTCAGACACCCTCTCTACATTTAAGAGTAGACTAAAAACCTTCCTTTTTGACAAAGCATATATTTAAGGGCTGGCTCAGGCCTTAGACCAGCCCCTAGTTATGCTGCTATAGGCTCAGACTGCCGGGGGACTCCTATGGTGCACTGAGCTCCTCTATTCTCTCTCCTCCTCTTCCTCTCCATCGTTATGTCTCATGTCAGTCAAATGTCTGCCTCTAACTTGCTATCTTCCCCGGAGCCTTTCTGTGCTTTCTCATCTCTCAGGTTCCTGTTGATCCTGTGGATCCTGGTCCTGGCCCTGCTGATGTGGTTCTCTGGTTCCTGTGGATCCTGGTCCTGGTTCTGCTGATGTGGTTCTCTGGTTCCTGTGGGTCCTGGTCCCGGTCCCACTGATGTGGTTCTCTGGTTCCTGTGGATCCTGGTCCTGGTTCTGCTGATGTGGTTCTCTGGTTCCTGTGGATCCTGGTCCTGGTTCTGCTGATGTGGTTCCCTGGTTCCTATGGATCCTGGTCCTGGTCCTGCTGATGTGGTTCTCCATCAGCCAATGGATGTGCGTCTGTCCAAGGCTCCAGCCTGTCCATCCTTGGGAGCTGGATCTCTCCTTCACTGTGGTGCTCCCGGAGGTTTCTCTTTTCCCACTGGGTTTTTTGAGTTTTTCCTTCCCGAAGAAGGAGGGTCATAAAGGGCAGGTGATGCCTCGGACTGATCCATTGGCCTCATCGACTGCTGGACTCTTTATTAGATTGTTTGTTCGCTTACACTTGTTTATTTCAGTGAACTTTGTAAAGCACTGAGACACTCTGTTGTGATATTGGGCTATACAAATAAAATTGAATTGAATTGAATTGAATTGAATGCGATGGTCATGATGGTCGTTGCCTCCAACACTCCCACCTATAATGTATGATGATGTATTATTTCTATTCCCAACCCATACCCAATTGCACCATGGTCACCAAATGACTAAAAGTGTGTTTTGCCAACCCTAAATGCACTGGGAATGGCAAACTTGACCTCAAATATAGAACCCTTAGTGTAATTCATGCAAATTTTCTTTATTAATGATTTCATTTAAAAACTGTGATGATAAAGAATTAATACTGAATGAGGCACATTAAGCTAAAATCTACCTGCACCTGATTTCTTTCTCTGAAAACAGTTGGTCTGTGTCACCTAAGGAAAAAATCTGAATGGCATCTTGGTTGCTACATGCTCGCTCCCCATCTGCACTTCAGATTTATGAATTTGTCAAGAGTTCGTGATATTCATTTCTCTTCCTAACCCCATTTTCTTTAGCTGATTAATCTCTTTCGTTGTACTTGTGTTGGGCTAGTTTAGGAAAGTTATTTTTCCTCCTGGTTTCCTATGGTTTGATATTGCCACGGTTGTCAATCAGATAGTCAGAAAGGTGTGTGTGTGTGTGTGTGTGCATGTGTTTAGAACTGTGACAGATTGAATGGGCGCGAGTTTGCAATTTAGACAGCCATTCTGTGTATGTGTACATATGTGCATGTGTGTGTGCATCAGGTGGTGGCATACCGCAGAAGGGAGGGGGGGTGAAGCTACAGTGTCTGTGACAGATGAAGTTGAAGAGTGGAAAGAAGGGAATGCGCTTGCCTGGGGAGCTGCTACACTTCCTTGGGTGGGTGGGACCAAGGGGAGCATGTAGGTAGTCATGACAGATGATATTAATTCACTTAGGTACCCGTGCATAGTGGCAGTGTCACTCATTATGGTAAAATTTGACACAATAGCAGCAAGGATGCTATGGATTCAGTAAATTCAGCTATTTTATACCTCTCCTCTTTTTCCCTGTGAGTGAGTGAGTGTGAGTGTGTGTGAGTGTGTGTGTGTGTGTGTGTGTGTGTGTGTGTGTGTGTGTGTGACAGAACAAATTGTTAGTATTGGTTTTACATCAAAAAGTAGTAGAATTGCATTTGTGGTTCTCCTATATTTAAATACAGCATTTACACTAAATTCACACTGCAATATAATAATAATAATAATAATAATAAAAACATTTTCCGTTGTTAAAACCCAACACGTAGACAAGTTATTAAATGGAAACCTTCCCTTTCCTACACACTCATCTTACTCACATATTTGATGGAAGGTACACAAATAAATAAATCAAAGCATTGTTATTACAGCAAATAAGGCAATATTTCATATGCTAAATGGGCTACGCATGACTTGTTTGGCAAAAGGAATTCACAGACAAAGCGACCGTGATGTTACTATTGTCCCATTTTCATGAGGTTAACTTGAGGATGTTTTTAAACTTGATCATAACGAGTACCACCTCATCCACCTGACACAGGCTTACTATATGCTTTGGGGTCTCAGGTTCCGCTGACTAAAGGCTCTAAACTTATTTGCTACCAGCAAAAAAAAAAAAAAAACTAACTGTCAAATGCAAATAAATTGCAGCTCAAATGACTACACCAGAGCTTGAGAATGTACATTCTGTCCTGCCTTTCAAGATGACAGTTAGAGCTGAATTGCGCACCTCTGAGTCTGAAAGCAGGTAATTTGCATTCGAAAAATGACAGCAACAATGTCTACAAGTGCTCATTAGGAACACGGCGAATATTGGGCTGTGACTTTGCGGAGATCTGTTCTGTGTAATTTGACAATTCACAGGTGTGAACAAAGTGGCTTTGCATTTGTTTTTAGCAATGTATAAAACTGGATCTTTTCACGACTTACTATACTGAAAGGAAAAACAAAAAAAGCAAAAATCAGTAAACCAAGCTATTGCATGATTTCTGAAACTGAAAAGACTGATAGATATCTTCCTCAGCACCATCAACACACATAAAAACATTTTCTGCATTTATTCTGTGTTCATCTCATCTTCCAGCCTTTGTCTCGGATGTTGCACACACACACACACACACACACACTACTGTATCATCTGCCTGGAACAGCGTTCTGGTTGACGCCCACCACCTTAGCAGCACCTCGACCTCAATCACTAACGAGAGGCCTTTCACCCACGGCGCAACTGCACATTGCTCATTCATCCTAATGAACCAGGATACAAACACACTCTTGCTAAAATGAGGCAAAAGCCTACTCAGTGGTCCATTTTGAATCAGCTGTTACTCCCTCTGCAGCTAATTTCATGAACATTGAAGCACCATGTAAAAAAAAACACCACACTTATTTAAGACATGCTTTAGATGCTCTGGATGGAGGCGAAGAAGAAGCCTGGATTGGGTGCAAAATCTATTGTTATGTACAGATGCAATTGCATAAGTTAAATTGAAAAAACACTGGCTTGATGAAAAAGGCAGTACAGTGGAGAAAGCAACAAGGAGTATTTAAAAAAATGTAAGAAATCTATGACACTGAGCAGAAGCGCTGGGCACACGCAGGCTTGCTGGTATCTAAAAATATTGCACTATACTAATACCCCGATGCTAGAAGTTTGAGTGAAAAATCTGCCTAACCGACTGCCTAGCTGCTCATTTCTGCAACATTTTCAGCACATGTGATATCGCTGACAAAGACGACGGTTTTGCATCCCTCCTTCTCCTGAGCCTGACCTGTTTCTCTCTGACAAGGTAGTAGTCGCAATGCCAGATCACATAGCCAGACTCATTCTCTGATCACTGACCCAGTGCCGTACACGTCTCTTTAAAGTCCCTCAAGACACTGGAGATGCAATCAAATATGATCCTCAGGTTGAAAAGTGAGACATTCCCGTGGCAGCCGTCAGATGAGTCATGCCTTCCCTTTGTGCATTTCCATTTACTCTGCCGCTGCCTTTGTGATCCTTGAAGACAAGGTCCCAGCATGCATATCTCTGCATATCTTTACATTTCCCCTTTTGCGTGGCAGTGGGCGATGTGTCACATGCATTTAGTGTGAGGAATGAGCAGGGTGGGACAAACAGATTGGCAAAATATGAAAATTGGATGACAATTAATGGCTATGTGCTTTTAAGTGCTGAGGATAATGATTGTGTGCACACCTAGGCCTCACTCTCTCCGCCATTAATATTCAGTGCTTGAATAGGCACCTGCCACCACATTCCCACCAGTCTGCAGGCTTTTTTTTTTTTTTTACATCCTCTGTGCACAAAATTGTTAAATAGAGAAGCTGATGAGGTGGAATGTCGAAGTAGATTGCATACGACAGGCCCCGACTTGAGGAGAGAGAAATCATCATTTTCATTGCTTTTCTTCCCTCTTTTTTTCCTTGACCGGCAGAAACTGATGTGACAATCGGATTTGGAATTGCTGCACATTTCCAAGGAAAGAGGAAAGGGGGAGAAAAAGGAGGATGAGGGCGGAGGGCTGTGCAGCAGCAGAGGAGGGAAAAAGGGAGAATCTATGTTGAAGTCAGTGTGTCTGTCAGTTTTGTGTTTCGGTGTCATTTGAGCGCATGTGGAATGATTGTTGCTGTGATTCATCTCCTGAGTAGCAGATAAAAGGAATGAAGAGATAGTGCCTTGCAGCCGGGTGGAGAACAGGAGGAGAGATTGGAGCGTGACGGATAGCATGAAGCACATCGGGCACAACATCTTGAAATCATCTTCAAGGTTGCGCGCCGCCGTCAGATAGAACTCGCCCATGGATCCGTGCACAGTGTGTACAGTCATGTAAATTCCTCATGACAATGTTGCTGTGCGTAGTCAACAAACTGTCACATTTTAGCTACTTATTTCCTTATGTTGAAGAGCCATGAGGGAGACATCAGGAACAAGAACTACTGTTTTCACTCACTGAACAGATACAATCATCCACTGTTAGTCCTCCTGGTTTGCTCTTTCACTGCATGGTCTCTAATACATCCTTGGCGAACTGAAACTTATCTTTTCCCCTGATGACAGCAGTACCGTGATGTGAGACTGTGTCCATATAGCTGAGCTAAGCCCCGTCCCATTTGCTCTGCTTTCCTTTTCACCTTTCTTTCTTAAATAATAGGTCTCTGGCCTTTATTGCCGGTCACGGACATTGTGAGGCCATAAGACAAGACGGTAACCAAAATTAATGGGGCCCCCGGCCTGGACTTTCTCCTGGCTGACCGCTTAACGGTCCAGAGAGCATGGACAAAGAGTAAAAGATTGCTAATGGGAATTGGACGAGGTAAAGCACACACCTAACCATTCAATTATGGACAGTAAGATGGTATTGACAGATCCTTGCGGATAGATAACAGGAAGATATTTCCTTATAATACTACTGAATGATATATTGCAGCGTGAAATGCTTTAGTCATCTCAAACCTGCGGTTGTGTCAGTTGAATTCCTTTAATAAAACTCCACATTTGCCTGATAGTTATAAACGACAAAGCCTATGCGAGTTGATTTCATTTCTTATGTTCTGGTGGCTTTTCTACTTTCTCAACCTTAGGGTGAAAAGTGGTGAACTACTTTTCCTTTGTCTTATCAGCAGCTAGCAATAAAGCTTTCTAGGGGGCACCTATATCAGATCCTTCACGCTTGTCATCATCAAGCCTCTCATCAAGCTCCGCACTCTAGTCTGCTGCCTTTTCCCTTCCCTCCCGACAGCATTTTGTTTTCCTGACGAGAAACACAAAGAGGAACATATTGAATAGGGGGTGGGAGACACAGGCGTCAGAGACGTCGGTGTACACACATCTCCTGGCTAATAATCCGGCAGAGGAGACAACAGTCATTCATCTGTGTGCCGGTACTGGCAGGTTGACTTTTCTGACTGAAGAGGGGGAATAATTGCGAGGCTCTCGTAACTCATGAATGCAGCTGAGGCTGTAGTGCAGAAAGCGTCCCGACTCCCCTTTTTTAAAGAGCGGGAGGAGATGAAAAGAGGAAATGCACACAAAGAAGCATTTATGTAACAACACAAGGAGTATGTATCAAATACACTGTGTTCCACTTAGCATAGATCCAAAGCCAGACAAGAGGAATTAATAGGCACCAGCAATTTTGCCCTCTTGACGAGAGGAAGCTACGAGCAAACAAACACGCAAGGTTCTCAGTTGCGCGTCACTGCAAATTCAAACATCTTTTTTTCTCAAATGTTTGCCATTCATTGCCAAATTTCGAAAATGATTTATTTATTTCATTTTTCCTCCACGCACATGCATACAAGTGAAGATTCAGGATTAGTGGAACTTATCAAAAACTTGTACCGTACAAAGAACCCGCCATCAATATTCTGGCATCAATATTCATTGTGTGCATGATTCTACAGTTTGATCATGCAGCTCCAACAGAAGTTGGAAGCAAGTTTCTTCCCTTTCTTTTGCCTATGATGCCGTCTCCCCGCTCTCTCTCTCTCTCTCTCTCTCTCTCTCCCCTTGTCCCTAACGCCTCTCATTCCTCCTTCCTCTCTCTTCTCCTTGCAACCTTCATTCTCTTTTTCTTTGCTCTCCTTCTTCTCTCTCATCATTCTCCTCATTCAGTCTCTACCCTCTCAAACTTGTGCTGGCGCTTCATTTGCAACACTATCCCCAGGTCAGCGGGGTGGGTGTGGTACAGAATGTGAAGTAATCTCGCTTGCTTGATTCTATCAATCCTCTTTTTCACCCGGGTTTTGAACACCTCAATCAAACCTCCCCTCAAGGTCGCCTTTGTAGCATGCTCGGCAGATTAAGTCCCCGTCCGTGTGCAGTGTGTGCTTTGAACTGGAGACATCACCCAGAGAAAGATAAAGAAGAGAAGGAGAGGGGAGAAAGGGAAAGAGAGAGGCAGAGAGAAAGGCGGGCAACTGCTGAGATGGGAGAGTTTTTGCTTTATCCTTTGTGGGGATATTCAGCTTTTAGTTCGGCACAAGAAAGCACAGCTAAGATAAACTCTCAAGCCATCAAGGTCAGTATACACATAGACTCATTTTATTTTCATTTATAAATGCCCAGAGGCAACCTGTCCTCACCAAAGTCTACTGTAAATGTTAAAATCTGGACAATTTTGACAGTTTACTGATGTCCTCCATCCGTTCAAACTTGCGCTACATCATATTCGTCAGTGCTCCAGCAGCGGTTTAACCCCCCCGTCCCGTGTGCCATTGTCAACACTTGAGCGTTCCAAACTATTCCATTAAAGCCCAGCCTGTCAGCGGCAGGCTACGCCGTATGATGTCGATGATAGCAGCGGGGAAGGGACAGCGTTATGAATGGTCTGCTGGACGCAATGTTCAATTTACAGCAATCTGAGATTTCCATCTATCATCAGCACAACGACAGACAGCTGGAGAGAGGGAAAAAGGGGAAGAAGTGAGGCTTCTTCCCCCCCCCCGTTCTACCTCATGAACTGAATACCAACTGAAACGCCGCATGGCGACGAGAGCGTAAAAGCGCGGGCTGCGTGTGTAGAGCCGTGAACGTTTCCACGTCTTTCTTTAATTGCAGTGTGTAGAATCCTATGTGGGTTCTTTTTCTTTCACTCCGCTCTCTCTGCTTCTCAACAGGGAAGGTACAGTATCTCTGTCTTTCAAACATCTCCTCATTTTCCTTGCCCTTCTTCCTTTCTGGCTCCTGCTGTATTCAAACGCACCTCACAAACATACATCATTGGGCATCATTGTTATGCTTGAGACTCAACGGCATTCATCCTAATATCTGCATGCTATCCAATTTGCAAGAAGAATGACATAATCTCACCAAGATAAACCAATCGTTTATCAAACTACTCGGCCACACCAGAGTCACCCCCCCCCCCCCCACAACTCTCTCTGAGCCTTATGCTGTCAACACTAAGGTAGGAAGTAAAGGCATGACCCCTCCTGTAGCCAGCAGAGCTAACAGCCAATGTCTATCATCATTAAAGATGAAGTTATGCTCACATACCAGGACATTAATACATTCCACGTTTTTTCAGGTCCCATGGTAGCAGCTTAGTCCATCCTTTGAATTTCATTCCATCTGCACGCTTAAATAAATCTTAATTTAGTGGGTGCTAGCTTTTACTTGAGCGCTCCCCCTACATACATCACGGACAGAGAGACATATTAGCGATATATTAAATGAAAAATGCAACCAAGACCCCCACCCCTCCCTGTCTAATTACATGCACTGAAGATCTGTTGCCTAGAAAAGAGGTTGCCTGAAGCCACAATCCCCAAGAGGTTTCCCCCACCTCTCATCTCCTCCTCCATCCATGTTCGTGCGATTTTCCATTCTTCTACACAAGGCCTAATTCGTGCTCCATCTGTAGCCTCTGGCTCTAGCCATGTATTGCTATGATACAATTAATTAGTATGTGGCTCGTCCAGAGAGTTAACATATAATGATATGTAAGCCCCGCCACTGTGAGCATCTTAAATTGGTCCAATCCCAACGGGACGCGTGGGTAACCTCGTGTTGCTCGCAAAAAGGTTCATATTATTAGAGAGCAGTAAGGTGTGTGAAGGGGAATAAGGTGACGCGGAATGGACTTGTGGGACAGGGGGAATGTAAGAATCAATGAAAGCAATCACCATGTACAATTGAATTTGTTGTGAACTGCACAAAGGACGAAATACGGTTTACAGAGGTCATGTAATCATATACTCACTGTGAATAATGAAAAGAAAAATCATACCCTGAATGGAATGGTACTGTAAACTAGGATATGGGAGTCAAACACTATAGATTTTAGGCTAAGTATAACAAGAGAGACATCAGTGTGCAGTCAATTATTATTTGGTATTTGAATGCATTAGATTTCTGCTAATTATTCCCTTCTCACTTTCAACATTTATTTCAAAAGCAACAGTAACAGGGGGTTTGAGAAGTGGCCATGGGATTACATTGTATGTAATGTAGTGGGGAGTTGTTGGGGAGACGCTTGACGAGTCTGGCTGACCTTAACCAACTCAGTATGTTTGGTAGTAGGTTAGGTAAAGGCTTGGGGTTAGATTTAGGTATTAGGCTTATCTGTACACAATGTCTAACAAAGTACGCAAGAAACAATGCAAACAAATCTCACGAAGAGTCGCAAATCTATGGCGGCCATCTAGACGTGGCCTACATTGTGCTACATTTTGTGATGTGACTATTTCCAACATAGCATGATTAGTTTTATTTTATTCAATCAAGTGTGTCAAGGAGAGTAGCAGGATATGGAACCACATGCAGGATGCAACAGGAACTGGAGAACAACTCTTTATTCAGGATGTGCAGGCAGATCAGAACAAAACAGAACAGACAAAACTAGAGGAGTCTGAAGAATAAAGTGGGGTTTTTTTTTGGTGGAGGTAGTCTCTAAGGAGTGGTCATCGATCAGACTGTCCCGTTTTCAAGCCATGTGCCATTCAGAGCACCACAAGGCTCGGTCCCTTGACATTCAAGTATCAGCTAACTGTCTGGCCTGTCATGTTTTGTTCCTGCATCCCACACACCTATGACACATCCCTCACGCCATCCATCATTTACTGAAAAGAAATGATTTGACTAATGAATGACCAGGCTAATTAATCGATCACTCGTACTCATCTCAATGGGAGCTCAAGGTTAATTTTGCAAGTCTATTAACATTTTAAGAAAATGATTGAGCACTTTGACACCGCCACATAGAATATATATTCAAAACGCATTTCCTCATGGGGATGCTCGCTGAGGAAAATGTGCTTTGCATGTCAATAATGATGGTCAGTCCATGTCTATGTACTGGTACTGTACTTGGCATTGCATGTGTTTGAGATGCATGCCATCACATCCATTGGAAAACACTATTTGTGAACAACACCAGATTGCGCAAATAATTTTATGCAACACCAGCTGCTAAATTCAAGCATAACAAAAGACATTCCTGTAATGAAGGCAATCATTTGTGCATCCAAACGAATTGGACAAAAATACTGCTAAATTGTACCATAAACAGCAATTTGCTTGCCTCTCTTTGTAGACTCCCCCACCTCTCAGAAGCACAGCTATAAGCAGCCCATCTCAGGGCTGGTTGATGGCTTCTGCCAACAGAAGGTAGGGATCGCTTTTCCTGCGATTAGTTTCATTTACGCCGTTTTTCTTTGCGTGGTAAATTGTTGCCGGTGAATGGGGGCGGAAAGACGCCCGGTTGGCGGAAGCTAATTTTCCACTTGAGGAAACTGTCTGCAAAATAATAATCTACGGTTTGTTATGTGAAAATGATGATCTCCCTCAACCCTGCCGGGAGCTGGGTAATGGCACAGCACTGGGGAGGCCTTCACGCCATAACTGCACTTTTCCACAACTGGCTTGTTAGCCGGAGAGCCCAAGCCTGTCAACAGGCAGGCAGGCTGAGACTGCAGCATCTGCCACAGGCTGGCATGGGTTTGTTTTGAGAGTGGCACTGCATGCTGAGCAACATATTTTATCAGTGGAAAAATGTTTGTGTCCTTTCGAGGGTCTTTGTCTTTACTTGTGCTTGGACAGTTTTTTAGACATCTCATATCTGACAATCGGGACATTTACTGTTACTGTCTATGCATGCTGAAGTTGTCAGATTTTCATCATCTTACAGTACGCGCCACCATTACACACCCACTGTGTCCAATGGTGGAGCGTAAATAAGTATATTTAATACATATTTGAAGTAATATACTACTCCACTGCAATTGAGAAGGAAATATGATTTCTCACTCCAAATTAACAAGCTACATTCAAAATATATGACAAGTTTATAAAGTAGGATGTATTATTATACATTTAACCCACATAATTTACCCAACACAATGTAAAATAGTTAGAAGTAGATGTTCCTGGACAAATAATAATAGTTTGATGCCAGTTACACATTAATGCATCAGCAATAATGATTACAATAATTACACAAGTGGCATTATATCACCAGACTTTTACTTGTAAATGCATATTTTTTCTTGGTTTACTTGATTAAATAATCCAGTGTCCAAACTTGAATTTGTTAAAAAAAAAAAAAATAGATATCTAAAACCTTTACAACCATTCCTGCTAAATGATCAAAAATGTAATACTAATTTCTGAATTATTCTTTGGGGTCTTTGCCAAAAAAATTAAACATTTTCCAGAGGGAGATTGCTATAAATAACTTACATTACATTACAAATGAACTCTGAGTGCCATGAAACGTATTACGCTATTCAGTGTTTGGCTGTGACTTGGTGTCGAACCAGTAAAAAACTAAAAGGTCATTCTTCACTGAAGAGTTATGCAAGTGGCCTTTAGAGGAGCTTCATTTGGTATGGGGTGTGTGTTCCTATAGGGGAGGTCTAGTAAAAACAGCAAACGGGCTGCCCGGCATAAGCAGGGCTTCTCGTATTCAGCTCAAGTGTGGCGAGGGCAACAATCGACTAATCCTCTTTCTTCCCCTGAAGTTTGTCTGTTGATTCAAATCCGCTCAGCTGAACTTTAAGCATCCAAGAGGAGATAAGATGTTGAGATATGGAGGTGTGAGACTCAAAGTCAAGGAAACAAGTTATAGGATCTTGCTCTGTTTATTTCTTTCTTTTTCTGTGGTGTATATTTCAGCTTTTCTCCTTTGGTATAAAAGGCACTTAATTTTCCTCTGAACCTTGATGTTGAGTGGGATTTATGATCTTATCATATTTAAATATAAACTGTCAATCTGTGCGTCTTCTTCCATGCCTGTCTCCTGCTATATTTTCTCTCTTGACTTGAGATTGTAGTCAATAAATCCAGCAGCCTACTGTACAGTATGCTAATGTTCTGCCAGGCACACGACATTTACAGATGCCCACATGCACCCTTAAAAAAATAGGAATTAATTAACCAAAACAAAAAGTGTTTGATAAGACACATATGTTTTCAACCAGAGTTTGTTTTTCCTCAGAAAAAAAAAATGCACCTTATTAGCTGGGCCATCTAGCTGTTCATAAGGTTGCGTATTATCCGGCATATAATTTTTCCTCATTTAATATTGAGTCCATGAATGCCTCCCTTCTGCTGGAAATTAATTATTTTATCTGACTTAATGTGGAGCTATTGAATAAGACAAAGAGCAGAGGTTTTTCCACTCACGCTGTTTGCGACACTTGATATGGAGTCTATAAGTGAATTACAACAAAAAACAGAGAGGAGAAAGAAACAGAAAACATTGTAATTTAATGTGATTATCCAATCGAGGATTTAATTGCAGCATATCAGAGTAACTTTTATTTCTCAGAGTATTGATGACCCACTTAAAAATCCCATTGATTACGCTCTGTATTTACGCTCTTTTACCAGCTTTGCTTTTGCTTGCCTGTTTAGCCTGTTTCAAAAGCGGGTTAAAGGGTCGTGGCTTTTAAACCTCAGGCTATTAGGGTTGCCCTCATAAACACCCTTGTGCACCTTTGCACTCGTGCACATACACACACACACACATGATGATTGACTCCAAGTGCCCTGCCTGGTTTTTATAGGAGCACAGGCCAACTTTATCATTTCCCTGTTCAATAATCCATCAACATTTACATTCCATTAATCATCCCTCTGTCTGAGTTGGAGTAGCGCTCCAGTAAGGGCCCCCTGGGCAGTGCACCAGCCCTCCCTCATTAGCCATAACGCTCACACACGCACACACACACACACACACACACACAGACGCACACCGGCACTCACGTGACATACAGCTCAGGACATTATTGACTTCAGCAACTCGATCAATGTGCTAAAATGCACCAAATGATGTGCAATAGTGTGTTTGTCAGCAACAAGGGATATCCATGCACAGGCGCCTCATTCAGTGTTTTACCACTGATTTGAAGAAAGAAGAAAGATAATGGAATGCGAAAACAGGGGTTGAACACTGTGAGAGATAAAAAAAAAAAAAAGAACAGAGAGGTGGTGCTTAAAGGCTTGAATTGAAAACTGTTTACATGGGACGGACAGCTAAGCAACCATGTCTGCACCTCTGCAGGGTCTCAGGCTCCCATCTCTCCACCTGGATCACACACACACACACACACACACACACAGAATACACATCCACAGAGGCTTCAAGAGCTGTGAAATTGGACTGTCACTAGGCTGCAGTGGCGTAGCAGTAGGGGGTGCTAGTGAGCTAGTGAGGCATAATACAACCCCTTCTAGGCTCTGTGTGAAACTCTGGGAGGCTTTACTCTAGCGCACACACACACACACACACACACACACTCACAAAATACTGTATGCAAGAAACACACTCATGCATGGGCTTTAAACATCCGCATTACACTCCCTCCCTCCCTCCCTCCCTCCCTCCCTCCCCATCTCTCTCTCTCACTCACTTTCACTCTCACTCACACACACACACATCACAGATAAACATGGACACAAGCTCGCTTTTTGCTAATCTCCTATGTATTAGTCCATAGAATAAGATTTCTATGAGATTAATTCCATGCTGTCAAATACATGAAAAGTCACTTGATGTTCTAAAATTACAGCACATGACAGAACTGTATGTTCGGTGGAGGACGTGCAAGTAGACGACAGATCATAAATGCATGACTTTTGCTGTCACTACAGTCTCCCCACTGATGACTGTGTATGGTGACTCATTTGATGCGAAATGTTCAGTCACATAACCTTGTGATGTTCATAGAGACCTCATTCACTTTAAAAATCCATAAATCCACTGGCAGATATCTGTTGTTCTCTGAAGCTATAATCTATTCTTTTGTGAATTTCTTCTTCTTGACTTTTTTTTTTTATGGAAACAGAGAGAAAATAGCATCTTTGTTCCGTTTCGGTGCTAACTTTAATAAATAATGGCAAATTGTTTACAAGTAACTTGAAATAAAATCATGCGGCAATAACAGTACGGTTTATGCTGGAGCTGATTGTTCTGTACTTCTATTTGACAAATATTGTATAAATTGAGGACACCATGCTTGCGCTTGGCATCTTAATTCAAAATACTATGTCTTTATAAAACGCTTCCTTTTTATCACATCAGCAAACTCATTTGGAGTCAAATTTAGGTGGAAGCAAATAAAGAACACTGAACTGTGCTGACTGGTGTTTCTACATAAATGACTTTTCAAAATGGGTGTATTAAAAGAAATCAAAGTCAGAGTAAAAGCCACATAATGGGAAACGGCTGTGCAAAGAACCTGTGATGAAATTACGAGAATGATGTAGAAACACATTATTTTTGCTTCTTTCCAGGGTATGTGCTGTAATTATTATTGCAAATTTAGCGTAAACGTAGAAATATATAATATATCAAAATGTCCAGCAGCTTCTTAAAATGACCACAAGACATAGAATTATCTTTTATAAATTATCAAGCTGTTTTACTTTATCCATGCCTGCGAGTTATAGCCTAAAGTTTCTATCAATAGTGAGTGAATCAAATAAGTTTCAGAGCCTGCAGAGGTATTCAGTAGGGCCGTAGTCTACATATCAAATATCCTTTCTACTAGATGACTAATGACAGACCTCCCAGTTGGCATATCTACACTTTGCACATTAAGGTAAAATATGCTAATGTGTGCATGTGAATATCATATTGTGGAGATTAAATTCATTATGGGTACATAGTCACTGTGCCTCAGAAAGCTTTGAATATGGAGTTTAAAACTGTTGAAGACCTTGAATATGAATAGAAATGAGGATAGGAATTAAAGTATAGTTGCAAACTACTTGGACGGCTGTAATTATTTAAAGGTTTCAAGGTGATGCTGTTTTCTGATTAAAATACTCAGTTTGGCAGTTAGACAGTAACACTGAAGTACTTTGCTGTTTCTATAGTAGTGAATTGGATGAGAAGTTACACCTAATACCTAAGTAATACCTAAAAGTAATAAATACATTTTGAAAAAAGTAATGGATTAACAGTTGAAATAGTTATTTAATATGATAAATGGTTGAAGTGGTGAGTTAAACGGCTGAGAGATTTAGCTTTAAATATTGGATAAACCACTCCGAGTGGTAGTATTACCAATGCAAACGTGAGCAAACTGACCCAGTGTTAAATGACACCTACTTAAAGGTCATTGAAAATAAATAGCTGAAATGGAGACAGAAACTGAGAAGCTCCTTTCAGGTTCAAACTCAGCGTGTTGCGTTTGTGGTTTGCACTTAAAGGACCTATTTACATACACGCAGACTATATCCTTTATAGTAATTTATGATAATTGAAGGGGGTTGTTGTTTTATTCTTATGAGAATTACAGTGTATAGTGTAAATTATATTTCCATATTCCAGTGAACGCACAGGTTGTCTGATAATACCGTGCAAATTAAGCACAGATTAAGAATAGAGAGGCCTTTTGGCTCAACACACACACACACACACACACACACACACAGTGATCAATTCATACTGCTCTACACAAGCAGACCTCTATGGCATAATAATGTATATGACCTGTATTCCCAATCATACAAGATTTCCACCATATCACACGTTCTAGCAGAGTGATGCAATGACACATTAGCCTAATGATTTCCAAAAAGTAATGGTGTCATCTTTTTATTGTATAAACACAACACCTTGGAGAGAAGAATATACCGTGTGACTCAAATTCAAACGTGTGTGCCCGAAATGTGTGAATAATATGAGAGAAAGCTTACCTTATGAGAGAATCATTCCTAAGTTCAAAAAACATTCAGCGGTCTGCTAGTGCTACGCTCTTATGTGAGTACTCTGATTAATTTAATGTATTCTATGATTTTGAACAGTAGCTCCAGGGCCTTTGTCCATATAGCATTTTTCTCTGTCGCCATAGAATCGCTTCATCCCAGCGCTCCCCCGCACCCTGCTAGTGCCACAGAAAAATGCGATATGGACACAGTCCCATATGTTGCTGTTATTCAGCCTTTTATGAGACGACTGCATGGTGAAATCAGTGAATTTTATTTCATGAAAAAAACTGCCCTCTCGCAATTTTTAACAGCCGCCTCAGTAATTTCATTGCGGTGCCTGGCCTGAATGGTTGAAATAGTTTGCGTCATGTATGGCTGAAATAGATCAGTAAAAAGTAACAGATACATTGTGGGGCCGCTAAACGGGTAGCCTGCATAGCGTAGGGTGTCTGCTATCTGCTTGAGTGCAAGGCTGGGAACTCCATGTTGGCGTAGAGTTCGACTTGAGGCAAGGGTTGGGTAGTTGAACAGGTGGCTGATGCAACACTTTCCACCATTTTTCTATATCTATGTTTGTTAGTCAGCAGCTAACTTTAACATTGTTTGTTCTGCCTTACCCAGTCAAAGTTTCACAGTAAACACAGGATGAGGCCATAGTTATTGATGTTTTGGAGGACCCTAGACCCTGGGCATCGGCCAATCAGCCGGTGAATAATCCATGCTTGGTGAAAATAATCACCTTAGTAAATGTAAAAGTAAATGTGTGATAAGGTTCTTGCAGTTTCTTTGGTTTGTGTGCTGGCTTTCATCTCTGACATTCACCATCATTAACAACGGAACCTGTAGTCAAACATCACAGAACAGCATCCTAATCACAGAAGAATGATGGGGAACTGTCAGAAGTGCAAAATCTCAGATGGTAATTAGATGGGGAATATACATGGGAGCATTTTAAACACGGTTCTATGTCTCCGCTCCTTCAAATGCAAACTATACAAATTCCCAACCTCCTCGTCTCTGCTATTATCAAAGCACAGCTTGAATTAGCTGCCTTAAATAGTACAGTTGGCTTGCAGGAGATATGAGGACTGTAGGCGAGACATACTACTAGTCTTGTACAATAATGCTTTACGATCAAAGATGACAAAACTATTGACAAAAGTTGTTGAGGAATGGAAGAAAACATCCATTTCATCCAAATTAATTCATCTTTCAGCATATCTGGGGGCCTTTGGACATAAAAAAAGCCAAATAATACATGTGTGGAAGAGCTGAAGACCGGTTTGACACATCAAGGACACATCATCATTCACAGGATAAAAAAGGTATGTTTCCTAGGTTTAGAAATTACTTACCAGAAGTACCATTCTTGGAGTATAATCAACAAAATATAGCTCATATTGGCTATATTTGCATTACGAAAAGTTACAGAGGAGGAAAAAAAGAAGTTACATTGACACCACACGTCGAACACTCTCATCGTGACACCCAAACCTGCAGACTTGCAACAAAAGGCTTGGCAACGAGTCCCAACCTAATTAAATTATTTCCGTATTTGCACACCACAATAGGGAAGAGTAATTAATTTTTTGCTCAAGTGCAATTCATTACCATAGGCAATATCAAGTTTATTAAATGTGTCACAAATTGGTTTGATTAATTATATTTGCTGGAAGTTGGGAAATTGAAACTTCATCCACTTATAATTATACCTAATGAAGATTTCATATTACAAAGATTTTTCAAAGAGTGTTGGTCATTAACGTGCATTGAATCACTTTGCAACCCACTTCTGTCCTACAAACTGTAAATTCTGCTGTCACTCTTGAAAATGTCACCATTCTCTAAAGTATTTATACTGTGTTCACACTCTGCTCTTAAACCACCTTGAACCCCAGAAAAGAAACATCCCATGTTCTATTCTTGTGCAATCGTCGCTTGCAATCCCATATGGAGCAAGCTTTTGTTGCCTCTCTGACTTTTGCTGCTGTCTAAAGGCAGCGGCCTACTACAAATGCTGCCTTTGTGAGCACTAAAAAGCTGCATGATTAAATCATTTTATTCCCATTCATTACGGCGAAGGGCTAACCGACTCGGCATACCCAAGACATTAGTGTGCATGCTCCATGGGCCCAACAATGTGGAAGATCCACATACTTCTATAAGCAGAAAGTCTGACTCTTTGACATCATGCGCCACTGTGCAACTATTATAGGAATCAATGGAGCCCCACCTCCAAGGCTATATCCAGTTCTCTTAATACATCCATGGTTCTTCGGTTAGCTCGCCAGCTACAGCTGTTCACCAACCAGTCCCGCTAGTGGTCACCCTATCAAGCTTCTAGAGCCAAACGAGGTTCTAGACAATGTGCATATTAATTCACTGTGTTACTTAAACAAGGCAACTGTTTTATTATGCATTCTGTTTGTTATGTGTTGTTTTACCAGGTTGGAATTCACAAATTGACAAATGCCTTAGTGCGCTTCGCATTTCAGAATCAAATCATCATCATTTATTTAATCTAATCACTGTCTGCACTGACATCACCAGCACATTACCAGGTATGGAGGCCATCAGCACCGCCAACTTCCTCTATCACTTTCTTCCCTTCACTATTAAAAGGTGAATCAAAGAAGGGATGATGAAGGGAATAAAAAAGCCCATGTATCCATCTTAACTATCCTCTATCTCTCCAAGAGCTTTTTACTCTCTCCGGTAATCACGCAGCACACCTCTCATTTCAATACAGGGCTGAGTGCGCCGAGTGAACGCCGCAATCTGGTCCTTGTAATGAAAACGTATATTCCAGCTCCCCTTCCTGAAAGGAGGCCCCATTAGAAGACTCAGTCTCATTGATTGAAATGCTTTTAAACTTGCACGTGTCCATTAATGCAGGAGGAGAAGGCTTTTGAGAGGCACAAGACAATGGTACCATACATAAGCCGTTCAATATGATAGCAGGAGCAGTTCCCGGTTAAAATATGAGTTTTTTTTTTTCTTTTTAAACCACAGAGCCAATGAATATATTGCAGCTCAAACTGAATTAAGTCCACATTCTGATACTCAAAGGCCTGCTCATTCTAATCAGTAATGCAAACATTTTATTTTCTAATGGAAGGATGTTTAATTAGAAAACCTGATTGCTCACACACCTTGAAACAAACTCCATTTGATAAACATCGAGTTACTCGTTGATGCATCGTGAAACAAGGACACCAGACATACAGCGCTGACTCGAATTGATAATGGGTGTTGCAAAACTCAGCAAAATTGAATTCAATGGGTTTATAAAAGAGCACGGGGTTATAAAGAGACTTCTGCCCACCCTGTGACCAAGAAGATCCGCAATAATATATATCCTGGTGGCCCCCTGAACCTGTCTGTGATGATGGTCACTTAGTGAATACTGAGGTCACATCCCTGCCTTTAAAGGGATAAAATGAGAATGTCGGCATGTCTGGTAATAAGCTCAGGCGGCTTCTGCTTTAATGAAGGGAGATAAATTGATTGGACATGCTTTGCCCCTGCAACACCATTAAGAAACCTGCTCTCTCCTCGAGCCAGAAGCTTCCACACGAAGTTAAGATCTCCACTCTTTTCTCCATTATGCATACTATCAATTGCATCTAGCATAATCTTCTCCCCGTGAAAGCAAAATACAACCCAAACACGTACAGTAAATGGCCCCCACTCAAAACCTGCTAGATTTAATCTTTCCTGCTCTTGACGGAGTTTGCCTTCATATTCCTCTCGTTCCTTTCTCGGGAGGTTATCGTAGCCGTCAAGGGGAAGAGCTGTGCTTTTGATCTGACCCTTCAAATTCAATTACGGCCCGATCAGATCCCCCTGAGATTGACCCCCCGAGCCAGCCGAAGTGGTCTTGTCTCATTTGGAAAGTAGAAGCACAGATCCAGTTATGCGTTCAGAAAGAGAAGTCTAGGGAGGTCTTGAAGGGGGTGTTCGAGATGATTATCTAATCTAAGGGTAAAGAGGGGAGATAAACGGTAGAAAAGGCAGCGTGAGAGGCAGACAGACGGAGAGAAAGAGAGAATTGAGAACGACAACAATGACAAATCTCTTGATTCTACAAACTAACACACACTCACTCTAGCTGCCCTGCTGTTTTTAAAACACATGCCATCTATGTCTAAATCCAGTTTCATGAGACTGCTTATGTAGCCAGCAGGTTGCCTCAGATCAGAGCTTTTTTTTTTTTTTTTAAAGAGATGCTCTGAGATGTGTGGGAGCAAGTGTCTTGCACAGCTTCCTTGGTTTAATTTCCCTTAGTGGAAAAAAGAATAAAGTCTGCATTTACTCTAGAAGTGCTGCAGGATGCAGACAGATCAATTTTGTTATTGGTGAGGAGAATACTGTGAGAGAATAGAAGGCTCCCATGCCCTCAGTGTGCCCTGATATGACATGATAGAGGAGATAACCTTTAAATTGATTCACTGTAATCATTGTCCAATGCCACATTTTAGCTGTTTACCTCAACAGTTCCATATATAATAAGATATGTAGATTTCCTGTTTCTGAGTGGGTAGTTTTGTTTGAGGAATTTAACATTTTGACAGTAAGCTGTTTTGTGGACCATCCACTTGACTGTCACCAGTCGTCCATGAATTATTCAAAAAACATTCCAAATATCATGCAATATCATTCTAGCAAACAGAGGAGAGAGATATTCATATTTTTCATTTGACTCCTGACCTTTTCACAAGCCCGTTTCTCATTCATTCCCATTGCATCAGTATAAACCAATAAAATCTGACGGACCAAGCCTTGATCAAATAGCAGCACCGGGGAGGCATCAGGAGAAGGAAAACTGGAGATGAGACTGTCTCGCAGTGGCAAGCACTTGGCAAGTAAAAATAGCTGTAATAGCCTCAGGTAAGTTAACTGCCTGAAACTCCCCAAACTGATTTTAGGTACAGCAGCGAGTGTGGGTGTGAAAATGGCCCCGAGAGTCGTTAAGCCGCTTTAAGAGAGGCAGCTGAGAGGATGCAGAGAGAAAAAAAATATGAGACAGCATCATAGCTTGAGCAGACATTCTCACCTATTAGCACACTTTGTGTGATTTTTATGGTTTTATTGTGATATGCAACAAGATTACAAATTAGCTTTAATGGACTCTTAAGTTGAATACTTAAACAGCAAATGAAAATATAACAAAGGTGAATGGTACTTAAACTTCCTGTATGGTGATGATTGTTATGATTAGTTATACATTAACCTGTGATGGGCTATAATAAAATATTGTAAAACATTTGAGAATATAAAGTCAGCTTTACTGTTTTTACTGCTTATATGCCAAATATTCATACCCAGTATGCTTTAGAAGTTTCCATTAACACAATGAGTAAAACACAATGCCCCCTGAGTGCGGAATGAAATGGATGACACCTTTCTACTAATTAATTGGTCCTGTTATGCTGACCATCTTGAACCCCTCGCAGCATGTTTCAAGTATTTATTTTCAAAACCACTCCATGATTTCCAAAGCTGAAGTAGAAATGTTATTAAATTACAGAAATGCACAGGTCTGATGCTAGTGGTTTTTCCCTTTGTAAAGAAAACATTTGTCAGGATCTGTAAAAGTGCATTTGGGTACAACTGCTCTCCATGAATGCTGCAGGAAATATGTATTTTCATCCCTCACATATACATGCAATTTTATCTTATCTAATTTGTTATTCTTAGCTTTTCTGTGAAGGACAAAGCCTAACTTTGTGTGCACTCAGAGAACTGATGCCCACCTGGGGAGTGCCAGAGTCTCAGACATTGATGGTCAGCCTCGCTCAGTATTGTCTGTCTGGAGGGCACTGCCAGACCAGAGCTCCTTCACAGAGGGTCAGGATGTGCGAGGGCCTGCATGATGAGAACATCGAGAACTTTTTCTGAATATTTTGAGTTAGTGAGCGAATGAATAAGTGACGGACTGAAAGAGAGAATACACTGAAGCGCTTGATAATGGATGTGTCTACCACTGCGTTTAACCGTTACCAAGTCTACAAACCACCAAATCTGTAGCATCAACATAACCCGACTATAATCCAAAATGTCACTGAACAAGTTGGGAAAGTGAGATTGCTGCAAAAATATTCAAACAAATAGGACTGGGCCGGGCTATTTAGACATATCTCATTTCCCATGTCTAGAAACAAGAATAATTCATGTGAATTCTCACACACAAAGACACAGAAACTGACATAGAAGGACATAGATACTCAAGTCTGGACCTTATTCCCCTCCTTTCATCGCTTCCCCTATCTCTTTACAGGAGCCGGGGGATGCAGGATGAAAATAATTAGTACAAAAATTATTGGGGAATTTAAATGCAATTAGGTGGAGATAATCCATGTACAGCCTCTGCTAAATCCCTTGCACTGCTGCTACTGTGTATCTGAATATGTCAGATTGTCTATAGGAAAATGAATTAACTAATAACAAAATGAAAATCAACATTAATGCAATAAAGTCAGGACACAGCCTTGGTAAAGAGCAAGGGGTATTGCTAGCATATGCTCTATTTCTACCCAAATTACTTTAAAGTACCATTAGTTTGTGCATTTTCTTTAAAATCCCTGTTGTTAGTGAGAAATGAACCCCTAACCCCGGCAGTGGTAAGGAGACGTTCTACCAGCTGTGATAAATACCAGTCTTGCAGTCCAGACTTATCTTGCTGGGTGATCACACTGCAACACACATCTGGCACTTTTCACAGCAGGCTAGGGATACCGCAAGTAGATAGTCTACTCACTTACTGCTTGATGGAGTAATGGTTGTATGAATGAGGCAGATCGGGCAAACATGAACTTACAAAAACATAGATTATATTTTGTCTGAGAAAATTATGTTTTTGAATATTATTTTGACCACATTTGGAAATGACGGTGAGGTTATATCTGTTTAGGTGGTAGGAGATGAGCTCAAACGCTCAAAAAGATTACAAAAAAGATTCTCTTCTTTTACCACCAACAGGGTTATATGTCACAAGTACAAACTGGACACAGAACTTTCACCTGTTCATCTAGTTGGTTAGCTTTCTTATTTGTTGTCTTGAGTTATGTGGGAAGATCAATACTACTTTTGTGTCTGTCTGATGAACATATCTGGCTAGAGTCAGCAGCCGGTTTGCTTAGCTTACCATAAAGACTAGTAGCTGAGGGAAAGAACTAGCATAACTCTGTCTGACGGTACCAAAATCAACAGCAAGACTCCAGGAAGTTAACTGCACCCAGTCAAAAGATAGACTAGCACGTGACCCTTGTAAAACCACAAGTTGCTCTTTTTACAGCAGTTTTACAGCAGCTATTCTTACTATGATTTGTAAAGATTAAACAAACAAAATGCAATGTGCTAATTAATGAGCTCTCAAGGTGCTGCTAGCTGGTTAGCTTTGGATGGAGCCAGGTTAGCTCTTTTTCCTTGATTTCAGTCTAACCAAGTATTTACCGCATAGATATGATATATGACATCTAACTCCTGACAAGGAAACTAATTAGCACATTCCACAAAATGCTGAAATATCACTTTAAGATTGTCTCTTTTGAGATTGTAAAAAAAAAAAAAATCTTTGATTAAGACTTGCTATGACTCAGACCTCAACCAGGTTAAGTTAATCACAAATCAGGTTAAATGTTGAAGTAAACCATCCTCTGTCTTGCTATCTAATTTTAGACTACTTAGACTATCTGTTTGTAACTGTGCTGAAGGTTGAGCCGCAGGCAATATTTGGACACAGCAGTGTTGTCTGATAACATTAGAGCTATGTTATAAAATCTCTTCTGTGAAATGTAACTAAGACTCATATCACTTGCATGTAAAGCTCCCAATGCTTCCCCTATCTCGTAACAGGATTCATTACCATCTTCGGGCCATTCCAGAATCAGCGGGTCAGCACAGAGCTGCTTTATACCCCTCAGAGAAAAGGGCTCTACCTCGTAAAAGCTTTATGCTGTAGCACTCGCAGACATTTGGCATTTACATTTATCGCCAGCTCGGGTTAATTAAACTCAACCCATCCACCATCTTAATTAAACAATGGTAAATAAAGACACAATATTTCTCTATAAAAGAGAGTCATGTCAGGGTGCAGGCAGAGGAGGAACAGCCCAAGAGTTTGGGCATGTACATACAAACACATATGCATAAGCGTACGCAAGTGTCAGGGATTCTTCCTAACAAATAAGCAAACAAACAGAGATATCTACAAGAGGCTGGGAAACTGAAGATGACAAACTGTGAGCAAAGTCATTAGCTTAGCAATTAGATTGCTTGTTCCATGCCTTTCGAGTCACATATTCAATACTCAAGGTGCAGTCAAGCCATGCATAGGCAAATGACAATAAAATGAAATATTTGTTTGTTTCTGTGGATTTTCTTTTCTGTGCATGAAACAGCATTTTTGAAATTATCCAAATTTCTTCGTCAATCCAGTTAGCAGCCTATGAGTGAGTGAAGTGCCGGTAAACAAACCCTCCCCTGACGCCTCATCCCTCAACCCACCTCTGTGCAAGTGCTTGGCCTTTAAAATTGATCCTAATGACTTGTGGCTTGTGCTGTGGCTGTTTGTATGAATGTGGGAGTTAGGGTAATTGCCTGGCCATTAAAATGCTCAAGATTGTTTCATTTGATGTTTCTATGTGCTAATTCATAGCGTTCTCACCTCCAATGCAGCTTGGAATGAGCTCATCATCTGAATTGGATATTATTCTTGCCTGTTGCTGTGATTCCTTAAGGATGCATTAACTTATTTTTGTCCACTAGGGGGAAAAGCCCTAGTAAATGGCTTGGTATGATCTAACAAAGTGCTTGTGGGTAACATGCTGACAAACAACCTACTTAACCAACCAACCAACCAACCTGCCTACTTAAATATGCAGCCGACATGGAGCATCTTATTGGAGCTATGTCTGTGGTTGCCTGACAACTTTATTTGTACTTGCCTTTCAGCTCAGGTTGTCCCAACAAACTCCTGTTTGTTATCAGTCACGGATGAAGCAGGATGAACCAAACTATGATGTTGACATTCCTAATTCCACCCACAAAGCTTTAATTGGAAACCACAGGAAATATGAGTCAACCCTATATGAATCGCTGAGCTAATTAGAGATGTGGTTTTTCAGATCACTGGAACTGGGCTTGGTAAACATGCAAACAGCTGTATGCAAACAGCTGGATTTTACAATTTGGTTAGTATATGATGTTGAGGTATAAGTACTGTAACTGCTGAGTAAGTACTATGAAGCAGATAGATGGAAGATCATTAGCGGATATATAAACCAACATCCTTGGGGAACACCTCTCTGTGCAGTAACTCATTTAGACGGACGGCCATCTCTCTCTCCAGCTGAGTAGATGGTCACAAAAGCAGAAGTTAGGCAAAACTAAAGCAAATTAAAAGACCAAAGGATATTTATAGGGAAAAATGTGTTATATTAAGATCAAGAAATGCACCCGTCAATAAACCATTGTCCAAGTATGCTGAAGGCATGGTATTAGTGAATACTGTAATTTCTTAGTGGTTACCTATCACATGTGGAGTTTTAAGGAAATGCAAGAGCAGTAAATGTGCAATCATCTTGTATAAGTTATCAAAGAATTTCCAAATATTGTTTAAACCTAGGCATACCATTCAATCACACGCAAAAATAGAACAAGTAGTAGAATCTCTGCTGTGATGGGCACTGATTATTGCCATGGTGCGTGACATAACAGTCTACCATGTCTTGGCTCACCAACGCAGTGAAATCAACTCAGTGTTATTTGTGTTGCCTGCCACTTGTCGTTCTTTCACTCTCATTTACTTGCCTCACTGTTTTTTTTTCCCCAACAACAAGCACAAAACATCGTCACTGGACCATCACTGACTCGGCTCAAATGACTTCTGAAATTGCTTTGTTTCCCCTTCCTTGCGCACACATGTCACAGATGTTGTTTGGCTGAGAATGGCTGCATGCCAAAATCAAGCGTGACGTGCCATTAGCAATTGAGCTGACTGCGCGGGGTTTGGCCTTTCTTCCATTATTCATTTTTGTCTGAGGGCACAGAGTAATGTAGACTGAGAAGTAAGTGTTTTGTTGTAGCAGGGTGCATTTGGCCTATTATGAACCTGGGCAGAGCATGATCTGCTGTAGTGATGAGTCATCTGTAACCTGTGTTGCTGGATTCAGTGCAAACAAAAAGAGCCTTTAGGCCCGTAATAAACTGTTGGGATGTAATGGATGTATCTATTTCTATTTTGTGTGACTGTGTATTGGAATATAGGAAAAAATAATTCAGTAAAGCCGCAGATAGGCTATTATTTGGATTATAATAACCAAATGTCTACTGGCTGAACTGTCACACTAATTCTGCCCGTGAAATAATTCAGGTGGATATCCGTGAGATGACAGATTCATTTCCAGAATTAAACGCATGTCTGTCTGTGTTGTTTGAAAGAGGTTTGGTGCTATGAAGAGTGTGTGTCTCTTTCCCCAAGTTGCTCTGAGGTCAACTTCAGATTAACTAACGTGATGTATCCCTGCTGCCACGATGCATTACCACTCACATTGTTCTCCGGGTCGACTCACAAGGCAGGCATTGCTTTCAATTACACCCTCAACTTTTCTTTTTAATTAAATGTACAGGCAGATTAATTACAGGGCAACTTAAATGATGAAAAAATTAGAGGTGTCCTGAAACATTGTGTTTGGTGTGGATCTGCCAGCCTCCTCTCTGCCCCCTCCAGCCCTTAAGCTGTCACGCCCGCTGTTCAATAAGCAATCTGGTAGGGAGGCGTACAAACGAGTGGACCCGTGCAGGGCAGTTTGTTTCTGTTTGCCAGACAGGTTCGATTCTTTGAGAGACACGGCCCACAAAACCAGACACCCAGGGCCGGAGGCTGGGTAAAAACTAATTATGGTGGTGTTAAAAGGCAAGCTCAATGAGGCACAGAAAAGACAGCCAGATTCTCAGCACCTCTTGACTTAAGCTCTGCAGGCCGACAGTCGGAGTTGGTGGGACTAAACAATGCTTTTTATGTTTTGGTTTGAAGAGCCATGCTCCAAGGATGAACTATGCGGCATCCTGAGTTTGAGGACAGTCAAAGGTCATTTTAAAAATTACAGATGACTTAAATTACTATCAGGCTTTCCCAACAAGCCTCTAAAGACTCTCTAGTTGGTCCAAAATGCTGCTGTATGCGTAATGAACAGAAGAATTTAAAATATATCTCCTCATCTACAGCCCTTAATGGTCAGATACCTTCTTATCTTAAAGAGCTCATAGCACTGTATTACCGCACTAGAGCACTGCGCTCCCAGAATGCAGGCTTACTTGTGGTACCTTGGGTGTCCAAAAGTAGTGTGAGGAGCAGAGCTTTTCAACTCTCAGGCTCCTCTCGTGAAGAACCTTCTTTCAGTTTGGGTCAAAGAGGCAGACACCTTCTCTAAGTGTAAAAGTAGCCTTTAAACGTTCCGTTTTGATAAAGCTTATAGTAAGGGCTTGAGCCTGCCATGGACCAACCTCTAGTTATGCTGCTATAGGTTTAGACTGCTGGAGGAATTACCATGATGCATTGAGATCTTCTCGCCTCCTCTTCCCACCCATATGTCCCTTTAAAGTATGTTACTAACTTGGTATCTTCCCCCGAGCTTCTGTGCTTTCTCGTCTCACAGGTTCCTGTGGACTGTGGTGGCGGTACACTTGACTGTGGTTATGGGGCCTCCGTGGATCACTACTGTGGACTACCTGCCGCTGTGGGCCTGCACGACTCCCACTGTTTCTGTTACTATTATTAGTGATTAACCATTATTTGTCACACTTTTCAGTCTTTCTTATTGTCATTAGTATACTTGTATTATTAGCATTGTTGCTGTGCATCTCTCTCTTCCTCTCTCCCCCATCTTTCTCTGCCTCTCTCTCCCTCCGTCTGTCTCTCTCTTTCTCCCATTCACAACTCGACATCAGACAGAAAGCCCCCCACCTCTGAGCCAGGTTCTGTCTGAGGCTTCTTCCTGTTAAAGTGGAGTTTGTCCTCACTATCTTGCCAAGTGCTTTCTCATTTGCGGATTCCAGAATCCTTAATTCTCAATTCTTGAATCATTGGGTCTCTCTTAATTAAAGAGCTTTGTCTTGACCTGCTCTATATGTAAAGAGTCTTGAGATAACATTTGTCCTGAGTTGCCGCTATATAAATACAAATTGATTGATTGATTGATGTGAAATACACTATTTCCTCAGAATGGAAACCTTTTGGAATGACGACCACCCTTATTTACGATTCTATAAAACGTGCTATCGGGTGAGTTAACTCTTAAACACGCATTCTCTCATTGACTTCCATTGATTTTCATTCACAAAAAAAAGAGGAATGAATGAATGAACATAAAAACGTCATGGCTCTTTTCATTTCAGACTCTCAGATGTCTGTGTGAGACCACAGCAGACAGATATCCATCACGCTGTCCAGATGATCATTGTGATAGAGCTGCTCTATATCTGGAAGACACCAGAGGGCCTTTAAAAAGGGAGAACAACGGATATGTGGGTATCAAATGAAGGCATTAGGGAGATAGTCTGAGTGACACAAACATGTTATGAGAGATGAGCAACATCTGGTGCAATGGATCTTATCCTCAATCGTTGGTCATTTGAGTTCCGATGCAGGCCCACTGCTCTACTTGAGATACTAATCTTGGCCCTAATTCCCATGTATCCCCTAGCTTAATGGGCTCTTTAGAGTATTAACATTTTTACTTTCCCTACTTGTTTCTAGTATATTTTAATGTTAGTATTTCTCCTTTACACTGTTGCAGTGCCGGTACAATTTGTTAATGCCTATTTAATGCCGAGCATGAGCTTTCCAATTGTTTGCTTTGTTTAAGTAGCATTACATGGGATTTTCAGGGACATCTTGGTTGAATTTAGGTATTAATTCTAAATTATCAAAGCGAGAAAAACAAAGGAATTAAGTGAGATTTTAGCATTATTGCACTTTAATGGTTTTACTTTCATGCAAATGATAAATGTCTTGCTGCAGAGGACTGTTCAGGGTGTTTGTTATTTTGCAGGATGTCTCTAGAGATTTATGAAGTGCATTATTTTGCTCCCTTTCTAAACTGGTGGAATGTGAGGAAGAAAGGCAGAGAGCAATACAAGGGGTTAGAGAGGTGGTTGGAACTGCCTTCGACAAAATGAGCGCGGCCCCTGAACTAAGCCCAGGGGATTGAAAGTGGATTGAATGCATCTCACCATATATAGACAGCCACTGGCACCGCAGGGACAGCGATAGGGAGAGGGAGAGAGGGGAGTTGGAGTAAGTCAACGAGTGGGACGGGGATGAAGAAAAGAAGAGTACCGGGCAGAGAGAAAAAGAGCAGTGGTGTGTTACCAGCTGACCACTGGAGCCTTTCAAACCCCCCTCTTCTCCCATTATACCATTACTGAGACTGGGGGTCCTGTTTTCACCCAGCCATACAACATATTCTGGTAAAGGGCCAAGCCTGCTGGCTGCCCTGCTGAGTATCCCACCACCTCTCTGCACCATCAACGCCAGGAAATGGACACAATTGGAAGAGCTAGACTAATTCCTGGATGACAAGAGCAAGAGGGCATTGGGTTCCTAGGGGTTAAAATGCCTTAATCTTTTTATCCTGTGCTAGAGAGGACATTTCACAGATTTGATACACTCACTCTAAATCCGTAAGTGGCATGCAAGGGGAACGCTGAGGGGAATTCCACACAAACAGATGAATCCTGGCAGCCAGCCAAGTTTGGTGGAGCTATAAAGCATCACATATATGGTGTCTGGCTTATAATGAACATTCTAACATTTTCCTTGCGCCATGAAGTCCATATGTTTGTCAGAATAATGCCATGTTTTATGATTAATCGGTGAAAGTTAATGTGAAGTGCAGCTGAATGATGAAAGCGGTATCAGCTAAGCAAATCAGTCTACTATTATCACACTGAAAACGTTGCAGACAGTTTTTACTGAGTCTTCTCTCCCTCCAAGCATCTATATTCCTTCCTCTTCTCTGCTCTTTCTTGATACTCTCCAGCATACTCACGCACATCCTCAGCATCCCCAGTTCCCTAATGAGGCGTGATCACTGTGTTAAACTGCTAATTAAAATCAGATATTAAAGCCCACTACCCATAATCCCTCTTGGCTTGCGCTGCAAACACCAGGCTGGCTGTCGCCTGGTATTATGCTCCGACGGATCCCGGGCAGCGGGGCAACAAGTAGCTTGCCTCACCTTCAGAGAGCAGCCACTGCATCAATCAGCAGCTAATCTTTAAACTCTGTAATACGGGCCATCATGAGGCAGCATAAACATTGATATCCCGGTGCCTTTTCTTGGTGTGACCCAGTTGCGGTCGCATGCTAGCAGCAAATGAGGATCTGCATAAGCAAACAGATTACAGACAACATCTTTTAGACATATGGCGCATGCCTGCATTGTACATATTTGAACAGAGAGCCTCTAATTTGAGCAAAACGAGGGCGACATGTCACCAAATACACTGATTCTGTATATGAGGGATCTGGCTTTCACAGAGCAGCTGCTGGGGCCATTACGGCACATACACTAATGATCAGCCATGCAAAATTGATGAGTCATTGATCTCCGACATTTATTGGATTCTACGTTATGAAATGTACTCTTAATACACATTATGTTAGGAAGGATGAGGATATAGTTCCCGTCTTTGGCTGGAGACAGAAAGGCAAGAAAGGAAATGTTTAGATTCTTTTGTCTTTATGTTTGGTTGACAGATGTGATGTATGTAAGCATTTGGCTGTAATTTCTGAGTTCCGATTAGCAAACCCATTTTACCTCCCAAATCCTTCAGCGCTCCCGAAAAAAAAATGTTTTTCCCAACCAATTTCCAATTAATATTCTCTGCTGTAGAATGGTCAAGACCTTAGTGATCTTCTGTCTCCTCTGCGCAGTGCAATGCAGAGCTGAGGGCACGGCTCCAAACAAACTCAGGTCTCCACGGTGAAGAGTAGGGGTGAACTCTGAACCTTACTCTGCTACCTCATTAGCCTGCATACACACCGGCATCTGTTCTATCATGAACCCTAATATGACCGTATGAAACCGGAAAATAACTGCTCTCATTGGACCATGTGGGATTAGATCGACGATGACCAGAGTTCACTGACTGCATGGCACCATTCAGCTTTCGTTCATCTGGAAAGAAATGCCTATTTAATGTCAAAGAATAACCAAATGAAGCTTTTCAGATGGGATGCGGTTGGAGTCTGTTGGTTTTTCTTGTGCTTTTCTGCTTGAAGAGAAGAGAACTGATGAAATAAGAGGAAGGCGAGCGGCCAAGATAGAGGGAGAGGAAATCGACAGTCAGAATGAGAGGGGTCATTGAGCACAACAGGAACACAGGGCCCCGCTCAGCTGGAGGGACTCTGGCGAGGATGAAGCCACCTATCTTATGGTGACAAGCGGCAAATGGGGGTCCATTACCGCACAGAATGCTAATGCCAAACTTTGGGCCCAGGGGAATGGCCCCGTTCCCCAAACACAAGTAGAGGAGACCTGCCAGGGTGCATGCATGACAGCCTCCATTCACACCCACAAGTGCAAGAGATAATAACCGTATAAATCACAAGAGACTCTTACGCTCTCTCTTTCTCACTCCTTTGCTACTTTCAATCTGTGTCTTGACGTGCTTCTAAGACTTGCTGTTCCTAATTGTCCCCTCATCTATTTTTTCCTCCTTTCCCTCCCACTCCCATTCTTTATTGTCTCTTAACAAATCCCTCCACACACACACACACACGAACACACACACGAACACAATTCCTTTCGGTGTGCTCTCTTTCATTGTCAAATTCCTCGAAAAAAAAAAAAGCCAAGGACAGCTGGTGATAACCATTCATATTGATTAAACAATCTGTTCATCATATCCAGAAATAGTGCTGCCTACATAGATTGAATTGACTGTACAGTATATGCACAGTAACGGGCTGCGGTGATAATTAAACGAGCAAACAAGTGCTCCTGAATGTGGATCGTGCTGTTGTACGTATGGAAAAATTATTGAATTAAAAGTCCGTATCCTCTTTTTTTTAGAATCCTTTTGATCAATACATTTTCCTTCATGTATGGTTTTCATGACAGGAGAGGAATTTGATTTTAACTAAAATGTGGATTTTCTTTTGCCGTCGTATTCGGAAAAAAAAAAAGGGGACAAAAAAAGTCAAGGGGAAAGATGAAGAGAAGAGACTGCAGAAAGGCAGACTTGTCTCTCCGTTCCCTCAGGCCTGTGGTGTGGGCACTGACTCTATTTGACATCAAGTTGCAGCGCTGAGAAAGACAGAGTGAGGCAGAGACAGAAACACAGAGAGGGAGACATCAGAGCTCTTATGCCTTTAGGGGTTGTGTAAATGTAAGTCATGCCATGATGGGGTGACTTGTTCAGGGTAACATCACCCTTATAACTTTCATTTCGTTTGGGGAGTTCAGACAGTTTTCAACTTCCTTGCTCCTTCTCTTTCCCGAGTGGCAACAGAACTGAGATAAAAATACAAAAGTGGCAAACTGATATTAGATATCAAAGGACAACCAGGTGATGTCTAGCCGTATCTGAACATAAAGCTCACGTGCCTCGGAAAAACATATAGTAGAACTGAGATGAAGCAAAAAATTGTATTGTACAGTGTGCTAGAAGTATACATACACATATTTTGCACTGTAATCACCAAATCATAGCAGTAGAGCCGAATCAGTCAACGTATCTGTTGGATGATTGACAGACAGTTAGCTGACAACAATTCTGATGGTTCAAACTATAAATCAAGGATTTTTAGTTTTTCTATTAATTTGATACTAATCTCTGCCACCACTTAAGAATTATTCAAAATAATAAGAATATTTGCTTCTTGGAGTGTGAAAAAGAAGAATTCACCTTGGGCTCTGAGAGGTTATAACTAATATAATAATTAAACAAATTTTATATTAACAATGAATCACAAGACTACTGGCATCTGAAAGGGGTCACTCAAACCCATACAGATTCAGCACCTGACTCTGAAGTTCTCCCCCACTCTACGCTCAGCTCATTGCTTTGGCTTTCCAGCAAATGACTTGTTGTTTTTCACTCTCAGTGCTCTCATGGTTTAGTTTTTCGCCTGCAGGAGACAGCTGTTTTCAGTGAAGAAGCTCTTAAAACCCACTGTAGCATACTACCCAGCACTAAACAGCAGAGAGACATGGCGAGTGACTGGCCGGTGAACAAAGAAGAGGATTTAGTAGCTAAATAGACAGATATTTTTTTCTGAGGGGTTGGAGGAGACCAAAACAGAGAAAAAAGGAGAGAATATCACTTTACATTCATCAGGAGGCCAGAGATGTGATCGCAAGCTAATTCCAATCTTGCTGTGTGTCTTCTAGAACAGCTGACCGCTTGCTTCATCATTTCAAA
Source organism: Pempheris klunzingeri (assembly GCF_042242105.1). NCBI lineage: Eukaryota > Metazoa > Chordata > Actinopteri > Acropomatiformes > Pempheridae > Pempheris > Pempheris klunzingeri. The sequence continues at coordinate 7,092,043 of NC_092034.1, forward strand.
CGATCATATGTCAGTCTTCTTGTAGTTGCAGCTGTATCCAACCCAATTATTGACTGAAGACATAAATCAATCACTTGATCGAAATTTCACGAGTTTATCACTGCATGCTCGCACAATTGTGAGCATGATCTGTTTTTGAAACGGTATCTTGCAGAGTCTTCTTTTAAACAAACACATTTCTATTGACCTTTAATGTTTCTAGTGAAAACAAGTTGTGTGCAGCATTTAGACCAAACAGCTATGGTGTATTTTGAATTTGTATTTTGAGGCCTTCGTTGTTTACATACGTTTCTTTATGCCTGCATTTTTTTTGTTACATTGATATGATTCTTGCCGCGTTACTGCCACCAACTGGAAACCAACTGCCTGGAGGGTATGAAATCAATCGAACCCCCAAAACCCACTGGTTGTGTTCCGGCTGCAGTCCGATTTTGATCCCTCCCCACTGGGAGCGTTTCAGAAGCGTGTTAGGCATGGAGCGTTTTTGCTCGGCTCATTAGTTGATTGCTCTGATTTTGTTGAACTGGTCATTTTCCTGTGATTTTTGTGCTTGTCAAAACAAGCTACGTGTTGTATTGTTGTTTGTTTTAAATGTGAAATTGTATTTCTTGTCGAACATGGTGTTAAAAAAACCCTCTGACTGATTAATGTCTGGCCTGGTGCCACCGATTATAAAATAAGATTGATGTGCTGGTGGAATATGCGATTGAAAGTCTTCGCGGGGGCTTTTATTTTGAAGACTGACCGCATTCTCTTTGCCATTTGACTGTCTGACTTCCTATCAGCCTCATGTGGTCTGCGGTGGATGACATGGTCGGGCCACAGTGCTCTGGATTAGTCTTAAAGCATTGACTAGAGTGGGCGCAACCAGCTCCAGCAAAGCCAGAAGGTGACGCAGACACCCCTGGTGGGTTTTAGCCTTAAAAGTATACTTTGAAACTTTTTGCCAAAAATACAGTATTTAATGGGGAAATTATTAGTATTAGAAATTTTCTGTAATTAATGTGGGAAAAAAATGCAACAAAAAAGCTTCAGCACGGTCCTTTAAAGCATTTTTGGCAACATAATTTATTTCAGTTGTGTACAACTAAATTACTTTGCAAGAAGTTGCTAAGCCATTTTACAATAAAAAGGGAGAAGAATAAAACATGACTCTTCTCCTACAGTGTTTTGAAACACCCACTTTCAACATATAAAGCCTTTTCCTTGCCCTAACCCCATAATGCTTTTGACTGGAACGGTGAAAAGCGAGGCCAATATGAGACTAGCCACAAACCACTAGGGAGAGATGGGAGTAAAACCTTTGGGTAATGCACTCCACACAATGGCCCTATTTACTGAGGTACCTGAAAGAGAGCTCCATGGTGCAAAACATCACATTACTGTGTAGGAGGACTGTGTAGAATTTCAGACGAATCACAGGGTATCCTTCATGCTGCTGACAATAAACGTGCAAGAGGGAGAGTGGATAGTGGCAATTCAAGGCGTGCATGTGTAGGTGTGTATGGATGAGATGGAATCGGCCTTTTTATATAGATCAAAAGATATATGTGTAGGTATGCGTGTCTGTGCATAAGAGATCCTGAATCTTCCTGTACAGTATGAGAAAAGCTGCTGCATTGTTACATAATGTACAAAACAGAGTGAATAACTATTCTAGTGAAAGAAATGTGAACATTGTAGGGGGGAAAAAGGGATAAAGGAAGTTTTACCTCTAGGAATTGTTAATGAGTAGAAAGCGAGGGAATCAGAAGTCCATTAAAATAAGAGACTTTTTTTTTTTTTATTATGAAATGTTACAGAAGAAAATTTGAATGCAAACCTTAAATACATTTCCTCAACTTTGTAATAGTTCACTTTTTCTTATCTGCACTTTCACTTTACACCTCAAATTTGGCAAAGTAATCTAAAATGGAGTGAAATTAAATAGGACGATGGAATGCATTTTAAAGTAAGCTACCTCGCCCTGTGTGTGTGTGTGTGTGTGTCCATTTATTTGTCTGCATGCATGTGTACCTGCCTACCCGTCCCTTTGGCTTCTTTTTTTTTTTTTTGTCATTGTGTACCATGGTCCATTTGGCCCCACACAGTAAGAAACGGAGTGGCTGGCATTACAAATCCCATCTGAATTCCTCAGTGAAAGGGATTGAGTGCCCACCTTCTGACCATGCATTCCAAAAAACAGCAGGGTGCCCTCTTTGATATATGCCCGAAGAACAAAACACGGCTCCATTGCCTATAAGGTGGCATTTTCTATCAAAGCAAAAGGCCATAATCCAGACTTATACTCTAAATCCTATGTACACTGACATAATGCCCCCTAAGCTGCCTAATTCCTTCTAGAGCCCTCAATGTTTTCTCCACTGTCTCTCTTTTTTCTGTCTGTCTTGCTGTTTTGCTCTCTCGTACTCACAGTGTATCTTTCCTTCATGTCTCTTTTCTCTCTATCCCTTTTCACATGCCTGTCAGTTCACCCACTTCACAGCATTGTTCTTGTTTTTTCTTTTGCTTTTTCTCTATTCATATTCCTCTTTGGCCCTCTCTTTGTCTCACAGCACATATTTATGCTCTCCAAACCCTCCCCCCCTCCCCCCTTTTTTCCCGTATTTATGTATTTTTTTTTTTTCCATTTGTAGTCCCATCACAATAACAACAACAACAGCTACAATAATATTCTGCACTATGCCATAACAACTATCTGAGTGCTGCCGGTTGCTATGATACCCCGCGGCCATTGTGATTGGTTCTCATTATAGCTGGGATTTGCCGTTTAATCCAGGCTATGTAATTGGCCTGCTCTCCAGTGTTCAGGCAGGCTTAACTCCTCAGACGAGCACACATTTAGCAACAATGCAGTGTTATCATGTATCAACAAATACAGCAAGTTAATACAGATAGAAATGCACTCAATTCCAGCCCTCTTGTTGCACTCTCTCCGAGCTCTCCGAGCTCTCCAAGCAGCATAAGTGATGATGAAACAACGCCCGCTTTGTTTGTCGTCCAGCTTGACGACAGCCCTGGTCAGTGTATGTCATGTGACACCTAAAAGTCAAGATGCTTGTGACACGCGGTTGAATTGGTCTCATGTGTCACTTTGTGTGCGTGGGTGTCATGAGTGGTCTCCGTGCCGACATTAAACACACACACACACACACACACACACACACACACACACGGATGACTTCAAGGCAGCGTTGTCACATCGGAATAAGCTGGCAATTCCTGATGGAAGATGTGACTGTCACTGAGGCAAAGTGGTGAAGAGACATTAAAATGCAGCAGAATATGTGAACCGCCCTGAACGCTGCATTAAAGGGCCAGTTCACACAAATCACAGAGACGCATATTTTCTCACTTACTCTGGCCACGAGGACAGTTTTGATTAATGTGCCTACATTTTTAGATATCTGCATTTAAAACCTCCGCTCCCTCCTGACACAAAGGAGATGAATGAAATTTCGTTTGGGCTCCTCAAAGCATTTAAAAGTAGCATTTGCAAAACTCAGCAGTAACTTTTCTTCCTAGGAATGTTGCCCCAGTTACTCAAGATAGTCTACATACACTACTCACTAAAAGTTAGGGATATTCGACTTTCAGGTGAAATATATGGAAAATGTAAAAAGTGAATGCTACAGTGATATTATATCATGAAAGTAGGGTATTTAAGTAGAAGCATGTAATGGTAATTTCTTCATCTTAAACAATTTATTTGAAGAAAAGCTAACAACAGTGGTAGGTATACCACAACAAAATTTTTTTCAGTGTCTCAATAAATTGGGATGTGGCCAAAGGACGTCCACTCCTCTCCTTTCTGTGACTCTTCCAGTCTCTGTATCACTGTTCCAACCTCCTGATGACACTGTGACCCTCTAAGCTCAGTGAACACCTCCGTCTGAGGACTTCCTGTTTGAAGCCTCCAGTGTTGAGGTGCTGTTGATCAACTGTTAGGTGTCGTCTTGGTCTCATGATGTCAGAATGTGAACAGCAGGATGAGGAGGACTGTTTAAATACCAATTCTAACTGAAGCAGGAAATGTATTGGTGGATTCATGGATCAAACCTGTTGTGAATGTTGCTGTTAAGCTTCTTGTTAGAGAACAGCAACTTGTGCAAAAAGTACTGAAACACTGAACAGTTGGACATGTGCATTCAAAGGTTTAGAGAAGGTCACATTAAGTTCACCTGGAAAGGATAGAATGCATTTTAGGTTCATCCTGAAATTTCACCTGAAAGCCGAATATCCCTAACTTTTTGTGAGTAGTGTATGTGGTGTGAACAGTTTTTTAATGGGCATTTTTCTTTGTTGCAAATAAGTTCCAAACCTGTTGACAATGAGGTCTGTGGATTAACCTGGAGTGATCTGACAACACACAGGGTTGTTGAGCTTCTCAAATATCATCTTTCATCCCTGTGTCCATGTGCTCATTATTCTTTTGTCACTTGTTTACAGGCTTAATAAAAATCTACCGCAGAGGAGTGTGGAAATGTGCTACAACGCCCTAAAACACACAAAACCCTAAAAAAGACAGTTAAACATTGCATACTCAGTCAACTCTGCCAAAGTGCTTCAGGCCTCTAGGGGGAAGTGAAGCAGCTTGATTTTTTGACCCGTAGAGAGATCAGAGGAAAGAGCTTGTTTATGAGGCCAGGAAAAAAGTGAGTAAAGTGGCGACATTCAAAGGTACTTTGTGTGTTTTTGACTTTGCATTTGCAACATATTTGGACCCAAGTATTTGTTTTGGCTTTTTGCAGCACGGTTTTTCATTTCCAGCAAGTTTCTGTTTGTTTTGGATTTTCAGATGTGTTTTTGAATTAGCATTTTGGCCGCAGACCACTGTAAAAATTCCTCGCTGTTCTGCTGTAAAAATATATTTGTGTTTTTTTTTTTTAAATTGAGGTTTAATTAATTCATTTTACTCATATTCCCCTGTGTGGATGTGGGAGGTGTGTCTCTCCACAGCTCTGTATCATGCTGTATATGCCAAACCATGCCCACCTCCGATCAAATATCTAATCCAATCAGATATCGTAACTAAACTCCATCCCCATGTTCTGATGCTTCAACTTCACCTCTATTGTGTTGGGGCTGAGGCAGAAATAGGAAAGACTTATATTTCAAAAACTCAGCATTATAACAAATCTATCTGCATGGTAAGATACCACTAGAGTGTTGTAATTTGGCTGAACTGACCCTGAACCCTGAACTGAACTTTGGCTGCTTTATTTTTCTCTTCTTAATATAATAGTTTGATCATTTTGAATTTTTACTAATGTGATCACAGATCACGCTTTCGCCTACTAAACCTTTAACTGCTATTGTTAATGGATCACCAGATTACTAATGTGCTTGCAGATATTTCTGTGTGTGTGTGTGTGCGTGCCTAGTGGTGCATGAGTCTGTCCCAAACAAGTAAGCCTAGCAGACTGTTTACGTGCTAATGGAGTTATGGCTCCCATATGGCACCCATCATGTTGTCAGCTTGCACAGATACACACACACAAATACACAGACACATACACACATATGGCTTTAAACACATGCATGCACACTCATATAGCCTACACACAAACAGTGGCAGCTGCTGATTATGACAGGCCTGAGTGCAGGAATTTTTATGAGGTCCACCCTCAGCCTGAGACGCATGTGCATCCCAGCGCACACATCTGAACTGTAGCAATAAGGGATATTTTACAAACCATGTGTTGGATATGAATGAATGAATGAATGAATGAATGAAATCATAGCCAGGCGGCGGATACCGTGACCAAAATCAACAAGTCTGATACTTGGGTTTGGGTATTCAACCTTTCTAACACCAGGAAAAAAAAACATGTCAAGGCAATACGCTGTCCTCTGCAAATTCACAGCATACAGATTATTTGGCAGAAGATCCAGCATGCATCTGAATATATACTGGAGGAATATAAAGTATACGCATCTGTATATATATTACACATTTCCACAGCTTATCATACTTCTATCAGCTATAAAAAAGGTGTATTAAATAACAACAATTTCAATCGTGGGAGAAAAAAAAATCAGCTTTTGCAAAATTAAGCCATTTTTTAAAAAAACTATTCAAGTGTGATATTGTTGTCGTCCCGTAATCACACACTAAAATAACTTGGCAGCAAAAGAAATCCAACTGGAGAAAGAATGAATTTGTAAGAATGCATAAATATACTGTTATATACCAATTGTTACAGTGTTTGCATAGTCAGTCATGCAAGTGGGAATGGATGTTTTTATGCTCATTAGCACACAACACAGTGTGTGTACATGTCTATGCCAGTATGTGATAAACGCTCCCCACACAACTTTGATTAATAGCTCAGAGAATGTGTGTGACGACAGTGGTGATGAGGATGATGGTGGTGCCTAAATAAGGATTAGCCCGTTGCCATATTAAACCCGCTAGTCAGGCAGAGGGGCACCAAGTCAAAGTGTTGATTGTGCCTGCCATTCATCTTCATTCGGCTGTTTTCACTCCATCATCACTGAAGGTCAAGCCGAGAGATACATGTGAATGAAACGCTCCCCTTTTTGCACTCAATTATATGTTCATGTGTCAAGGACATGATGGAGAGGATGTGAGAATGTTGGATTGTGGAGGGCTATGGCATTTTTCAATTTTAGGGTGGGAGCATCACGTTGCCTGATACGGAGCTATATCATGTGAGGCGTGCCATTGAGGAGATAGAAAAACGTACAGGCCCATAAAATAGGCTTATCCTACTTTCTTTCAGCCTTCTCAGTTTTTGTGGACAAGATAATAAGACATAAGAAACTGCTTTGTGTGTATGTGTATGTGACTGCTGGTGATGAACACACATTTTTCTCTAAAATTACTATGGTGGTTGGAGGATATAGGTGAGTAAACCTAATCTTAATAGATATTAAATTATATCTTAAGGGTCCAGTTTAACTAAATCACATAAGAATATATTAATTAATTTAACCTTTGGTAGTTTCGAGACATGTGGACAGTGGAGGTGGATGGAATTCCACTTGTGCTGATCAAACCACTGAAACCTTACAAGACAACATTAGTGTCGTTTTAGGCTGGATAATCCACAGAAATGTCCATAACATTGGTCAAGGGGATTGTTTTTCAGTTGATAGTACTCCTTGTAAAAACTGATCACAGTGAGGTTTGTCTGTGGATTGTTTCTGGAAAGATGATCACCACAAACTGAATTCCATTCACCTCCATTATACTGCTATCGTCATTTGAGACTGTCTCACCTACTGCGTGGGAGACAGTCCCGGATGACTCCCATTTAAGATTGTACAGATGCAGCTGTCTTTATCAGAGTTGAGGGAGTTTATTAGAAGAACATGTGCCAAACCCATCACTATTTTCCACTGCCTCTCTCTTGTAAAACTTAACCTTGGTGTTTGAAAATACTTCCTTTTTTGTGAGAATTAGCCTTTTTTGGTCAATGGTGGAAAAAAACACATACTATGACTTCCGTTCCTATCAACTGGGTGTTTTCCACCTGTAATGAGAATGAGGCGAAGAAGACACTATTGGAAGTAGTTTCAAGAAGTATTTTTTTTATTTTACTACTGAAAAAAGTTAAAAATGTTTTGTATTTGCACTATGATAGTTTCAACTTGGGATAACTTGAAAGATATGTGGTTTTTTTTGCCTTTTAGGTGAATTGACCCTTTAAATATAGCTGGATGGTATATTGGAGAGGAGGAAGACAGCGGTTATCCGTTTCTTTTATCAAATATCATGTCATGACAACAGCATTTGCTCATGGGAACACTTAGAAAAGCAGGTTGTGACCGGATGAAAAATCTCTTTGTTGAGGTGGTACAGGGCAACTCACAAAGTCACTGTTCATGTTCATGTCACTGTGCCGCGTGAGAAGCAGGAAGGCGGTGAATGAAAAAGAAAAAAAAAAAAGGGGAGGGGGGGGCTCACATGCTCAGCTAACCTTCCCAGAATGTGTAAAGGTTACATCAACCAGTGCTGCTGTCCATCCAACTCCCCAACCGCAGTCTCTTCTCAATACAGCCCAGCCGAGTTGCCGTTTTCATGTGTCTGACTTGTGTTGTTGTTGTTTTCTCCTGTGGGCTGAGTTTTACACAGTCTGTCAATCTCCTGAGCGTCACACATTAGAAGGACCAGTGGAGTGAGACACCAAGAGTGATCCCTCTGGGGAACAACTCCTCTCCCACCTCCCGCCCCCACTCCTCTCTGTTTGTCTCTCTTTATCTTCCAGCCTTTCTCTTCCTCTCTCCCGCTACCCTGCTCTTTTTTCTCTCTCCATAGCATTTTCTCTTTCCTCATCCTCTCCTCTTCCTCCGACAACCATCGACAACTCCCCAGACTCCTGGCCGAGTCTGAGCAAGTCGGATCCCCTCCGTTTGGAGAGGCTACGCTACATCTGTTGGCGCGCTCAGTGCTCGAGTGGTTAGCCAAGCCCAGCCAACATCCCCCAGCATGCATCACAGCGAGTGTGCAACTAATGAACACGACTGAAGGAATGTGCCAGTACCCGTCCCCTGCCTTTTTGTTTGATAAGTTTTACTCTCAATAGGGGCACTGTTTGCAACGACTCAGTCCGGAGCGAGGAGCGGAAATATCAAGTCAGATGACCGTGAAATGTCTGTGGAAACCTCTCAAATGAAACCGAAATCTCACGCCAAACTCTCCTCTGACATCTGAGGAAGAAAGTCAATGAATCACATGAAGATCCCGAGTGAGCGACTTCTAAAAGAAGCATAAGTTTCTAAAACTCTAAAATCGTGAGAGAATCCCGACCCTTAAAAACGTGACTCCAGCCCAGGAATCTCAAAAGTCAAAGGTGACTCTAACAAGTGACTTCATTTGAAGGATTGTGTCTTTGCATAAGTATGGAGGTGGGAGTAGTGGTGTCTGAAAGTTAAGGAAATATGAAAACGCAGAGCTTTTAACTCAAGCCTCTGTGTGAATACCCCTCGCATTCTTCTGGATTTAATGAAAGCTTCCAAAGTGAGTGAAAGCCTGAAATAGCATTAGTTGGCACACAATAGTAGCCTTAACTGTAGGTATTAAACCTTAACAGCCAAGACCTAATTGGCTGACCAGTGAATAGGCCAATGGGTGGCTGACTCTTAAGCTGCAATGTCAGAATGTTTGACCGGCCAACAGTTTGCCCTTGTCTCCTTCTTTCTCCCGCAAATGAGAAAAAGCTTGGACGTCCCTCTTGATTAAACATCCGTATCGACCTCACATCTCCCCTCATGCCCGGCCTTTTGTTTGGGGGCTTTTCTTCAGTGACTCACTGGTGAAATTCTTTATTGAACCTGGAGGCTTCAGCTTAATTTTTTGCTAAATGTGACCAATATCGGTCCTTTCATCTATGTATACCTCTGCAGGTATTCCGCGGCAAACGCTTCTCGGTTGCACATTTCTGCCACCATTTAACTTGCCTGTCTCCATGTGACAAAACCAACACAAAAACACTCAGTCAAGTGGAGAAAGCATCAGACTCTTGGATCTTTTACTGCAGAGGGTGGAAGAGGGGGGTCCAGGGTGCATCCAATCACTGACTCCAATGAAGTGAAGTACTCCCTGGCCAATAGAGGAACAAGACAGTGGAATGGTTGAGTACAATCATGCAGTGAAGCCCCCGTTATCCAGCCAAGTGTGCTAATCAAAACCTTGTGTGCCTGATCAATACCAGTGGACAACAGATTGCACTCCTGGGGAACTGGTGGAGGCTAGAGGGGTGTATCAAAGGCCAGGGGAGAGGGGACGGATAAGACACAATGTGAGGGCTGGAGGGTAATGCGGTAACCAGGGACAAGTTGAGTGATTTGAGAGGGTATAAAGTGAGACACTGCCTGGCCCAAGGAGGGAGAGATCACAGACACACACATACACAAACACACACTGGGAAGTCTTTTAAAAAGGCAGGGCCTGCTGTTTCTCTTGCAGTAAATTCCTAACGTGCAAAAAAACCTGACAAAGGCCTTGTCCTCTGTAATACAGACAACCATGTGTTTCAGCGTAAGCTTTTTGAAAATGTGTCCACAAACACTGCTGACGATAATTTTGACTAATGTAGAAGACCAGAAATCAGTAACATTGAGAATCAGTGAATTTTTTTTTCCATCATTCAAAAAATGACCCAAACGATTAATGTATTATGAAACTATTTGGTAGCAAATCTTTTGTCAACTTATCAATTAACTGGCCACTCATTTCAGATCCTTACAACAGTATTGTTACGTTTTATTTAGCTTATTTCTAGCATCCTGTTGAGAGTCTCCATGCAAACTGCACAAGAATTACATTTAGTAAGTGGCTTGCATTTACACTTTCAATGCCATCAACGTGATCTAACGATGCACTTACTAATTACTGTATGTTATACTGAAAGACGACTAAATAGACGACTTTCATTTCATTCTGAAAACCAAGTGGAGTAGATGTTCTACTATATATAACAGATATTACATAGAAATATATATTAGATAATACTTCTTTAAAGTGCTGCGGAAATGTGATCCAATTTTTCAGTAACAACAAACAAAGATAAATCAAGTAGTCTAAAGGATTACAATTTGAAATTCGGTCATTAGATCATAGTTTCTAATCCCAACAACTCTTGGCTGGTTCGCTGTTTTATCAGGAATTAGATGGAGGGTTAGTTTGGCGTCTGTGTGTTGACATGCTAGCTAGAAATGCTACTCCAACGAACACAAAATATGACTTCTTCTCATTCCTCATTCCTCATTTTTGTATTTCTACACAAAATATGTGATGTGTGGGGACGGACAATTGGAGACATTTAGAAAATCGCCATTTTGTTGCTGGCCAGTTGGTATTAAGAGGAGGAAGAAATGAATTTTCCTGTAGGTCTGATGCTTCAGGGTGGGTGGCAAACTTTTAAAGAGTGATCTGTGGAGGCAGGAAACTGTCGAAACAATCAAAATTTTCTTCAGCATCCATTGGGATGTGGCCTAACATTCCCCTCACTCCAAGTAGCCCATTATAAAGTTTACTTTGGAGAACAACAAGAGAAGCGAGAGAAGTGGCTCTACCAGGTGGAAGTATAAATATCTGACCATGGCACCAAACTTTTTTTTTTTTTTTTTTTCCTTATTTTCCTTATTTGAAAATGTTTTTGACACATTGCACTAATTAACTAAAATCAAGCTCCCTGAATCTAACTGCATCCCTCAACTTCAAATTGGATGCCAAATTCTATATGTGCACTCTGGCTCAGATTTTAAAATTCTATCTGCCAAAAAACTCAAGTCTGCAGATTCGTCTTTTTCATGATCTGCTGAATACTTTCTCTTATGAATGTATTAATGTTAAATGATATAATAGTAGCCCGGCAGTAATTGATGCACACAGATCTACAAAAATTAACAATGTTCCTTTAATCCTCCTGTCATCTCTGCTTTGCTTTGAAACAAAAGAGATCATGGAGGGGATTTAAAGCATTATACTTTTAATTCTAATCACATCAGTAAAGCTTGAGCCTTTTATCCCTAAAAAAACAGTCCTGTTGCTGTTTTCAAAGAAGACAGCCTTGTATCACACAGTGGGTACCTCTTTCTGACGTGGCCCGAGGATTGTACGCTGCGCCGTGGATAAACAGGTGCTCGGTGTGAAGGTTTCAGATTAATACAAGTCCGGAAAAGTACAGTTGGTAATCTTTCGCTGTCTTTTCAGAGGCACGTCAGAGTGCATGGAAATGAGAAATTCAAGAGGCAGCTTTGAACCGAAACATTAATCTCAGATAATCTATTGATCATTCCTGATGATCACATTAATCCTGCCAAATCACTGTCATTGATACAGCCATGTAATGGATTACTACCCACAGAGCTGAATATATGCCAATGTGAGTTTTACAGCGATTTTAAAGGAGGGTACTTCAGCGCAGACAGGAGCCGAACAATAACTGTGATTTATAGAAATCAAATTGTATAGATAATTACTGATATTAGGAGATTAATCACTACACTATAATCAGCTTTGGTTAATTAAAAATCAGGCTTTTTTTGCTGTTCTTCATGCTTGAGCCACTGTGAAGGGACAAACTGTTGTAGCTGTTGACTACGCAGGCTCTCTGAATATGAATGCCAAATAAATATTCAACCTTTCCAGAATTTAATTTTGAACCAGATCCTGCCACTTTGTTGTTGACAGCTGTGGCTTCACTGTAACATAAAAACAATAATAACCACGAAAATGAGCACTGCGGCAATTATTATCTGTCAGTTTGAGCATCTTGAACGCAACAAGGACTTATATCCTGATTAGTTCTAATAACAACAGCTAGTTTGGATGTAGACTCGCGTGCGTCTGTTTCATCACGCCTGGAGCGGATGCATGAGACGTGCCTCTGTGGAAGAGAGGGCATACTATTTTTTACTTTACCGGCAATCTTAGGCAGGGCTGCATGCTGGTTTAGGGTGTTATTCATTGAAAATCAATATTTTCCATTTCTGAGGATGCAGAATGAATTATTACTGAGATGAGCATTGTGGAGAGATTGAAGGCTTAGTCTGAGGCATCAGTCATCTGAAGACTTTCACAAGGACATTTACTTCTTTTCCCTTGGAGTTAACTCAGCGAACATGGATCTCCCTTTTTCTCTCCACTGTCAGGGCACACACAGTGTCGCCCTCCGTCCTGAAGTCTATATTTCACAGCAGCAGCAGGACAAGATGCACATTTGCAGACATTTAAATAAATAGCTTGGACTCCTCAGGTCTTTGGATATTAGCATTCTTTCTGTGGCTACTCCTCAGGGTTAGGGTTATCAGATCTTCTAAAGGTTCTCATGTTAGGCTGGTTAGGTGAAACTGCCATTTTTAATGGTCGTGTCCATGGAATGCCAACCATGTAATCCGACGGTGACCTCGAATTCTTTTTGGAAATGATGAGCTAAGCACAGAGCCACTCTAATTAACGAGCCACTCACAATAGAGACGAACAAATTATGGAGCCGGTTTGAAATGTCAAGATAACCAATTATCAAATGAAAATGGCCATTAGGTAGTTCCTTCTGGTCACAGGTGATGAAGCCTCCTGAAATAATGGAAAAAAGCACAGGCAGAATGGGTTTTTAGACATGGTCATAGGAGAAGTATTAGATTAACCATAAATGTAAGGTGCCTTGGGGACCGAATTTCAGCTGATAGATTTCTCAAGTGTCTATACCCATGAAATGAATGATCATTGGCTTCTCAAAGGATGGATGTGCTACACACGAAATGACGTTTTTAACGGCAGTGTAGTTAAACATTATTCTGTTCATATTTGTCATGACATTATCCACACTCTCAAATCCCCCTGGTGTGTTTGGGAGATGTTTTTCATCTTTTTTTTGTTTTTGTTTATTTCTTGCTGCTAATCAAAGGGAATTTAATGCTACGGCATACAATAATAGGGTACAAAAAAAGGAAAAGTCCAGATAATTTTCTGTTTCAACAATGCCTGGAAGAATTTTTTGTTTTGTTTTATTTTGTTCTGTTGAACATTGAGTTTGGTGTGGAATCTGGCCTGCACAATGCCCTCACCTCGATCACAATTCCAAGGAATTGGAATACTGAGCCTATTTTGAGTGTTAATCCTAGCATCAAAACAGAGATCACTGGATCCATCTTGCATCAGATCACGCTCTGAACACAAGAACGCTGTCTTGGCAGCGATTATCAATATTTGTGTTATCACCCACCCCTACTCAGTAACGCTCCCGTGACTTTATGCGAGCAAATTCATGCAACCGGACTCCAAAATCTTGCATTGAGGCCTTTTTTTTTAGAAAAGCAGAGTCTGTTATAGGAGCATATTAATAACTGAGATGGAGTGCACCGCCGTTTGGGTGTCCACATACTTTTGCTTCAGAACATTACAAGCGTCCCCTGTTAATAGACCCCTGACCGATTAATTTTATTCACTTAAGTTTTGTTTGCAATTCTCTCGGCTACACAGATCATAATCACTTCTGACAAAAGGTAGCAAGACCTGCACTGTTCTACAGACAGGACCCAGGAGATAGACATCATGTTTTAGTGAAGAATGGACTTCTGAGTGACTGGCAGATACCTCACCGAGACAGAGAGCTCTGGCGGTGCTCCAGCGAGAGAGAGAGAGAGAGAGAGAGAGAGAGAGGGGGGAAGAGTGTTTTTCTCAGAGCAAAGGCAGCATTCAATGAGAGCTTCACTGGAGAGGATGAGATGCCCTTTCTGTGTGCGATGAAGGATGGACAGAAGGGGGGAGAGAGGCGGAGGAAGAGAGAGAGAGTGAGGGAGCAAGAGAGAAAAACAACGAGGAAGAGGGAGAAAGGAGGAAACTTTTCAGTCTGCATTTTCCATTCAAAGACATTTTGACAGGGCAGAGCCCACTCTGTGGCGGGGAGTGGAGCCATTTTGAAGTCTCCTACCGGCAGCTTGAGGGAAGCGGGGAGCCAGAATAGATATATCTCGGGGCTGCCTGGGTATTTTTTTTTTTTTTTCCTCCAACCACACTTTCTTTCCTCTTTTTGACAGCCAGCTCCGAATCGCCGAGCAGGTGTCTTCTTATTTTCTGCTGAAACAGTGGGACAGTGCACACAAACACTCCGACGCTGTTCATAAACAGATAAACACACTCGCAGACCAGACAGACAGGCAAACATACACACACACACACACACACACACACACACACACACACACGTACATATAAACATAGCAGTGGCACTCAAGGAGTCACTATGCGCTGGAAATGACTACCCTTCGCACGTAATGTTTTCCACACGTCTGCTGAAGTTGAGGGAGGGAGTGAGAGAGAGGGACAATCTGTGACTATCTGCACTGACACAAAATGAGTGTCACAAACCAGCAGCTATTTTCAATTTAATGCATGCAAATAACAGGCAGCGATTGACACGGGGGCAGGATTTAGTATGCTCTACGATTTTTAGGTCACAGGAATGGGGAGGGGTAATTCATCCTTATTATTCCCTCAACAGATCCTAATAATGTGGCTAGTGTTGCATGCTCCGGCTGGGTCCTTTTTTTTTTTTCTTTTCTTTTGGAGGGGGTGAGGAATTAGCAGGATGATTGCGCCAAACTTCCCCTCTTAAGTGTCAGATTTTCGAGGCTCTTTCTCTCGCGAAAAGAGCCGAGCTCATTGAGAGCCGGTGGGTGGAGGGGGGGGGAGGAGGACAGAGTGTTGACACTGGAATTATCACAATACAAGTTGCCTTGGACCACATTCGCTCCAAATCAATCCATTCATGGCAGCCGCAGCGACCCTCGTACCGCTGAAAAAGCCCTCTGAATGGCTGCTTTGAGAGGTCCCCTTTTGAAGTTTGAGGGGCTTTTGAAAAGCAGTGTGTCTCTTGTGTCACTGGTGTCAGTGATTAAGTTGTGACTGGGTGACTGGCTCACTGGGTGGGGGCTGACTAATGCCTACAATGTATATGCCCCTTGTGCTGATGGGAGTGACATGGGGGCCAGTGCTCGTGCACTAAGTGCTCACTTTCTTTGAAAACTTCTCTATTACAAGAGTAAATAAATAAAGTAAAAAGATGTAAATCTAAAAAATAAGAAAGATTTAGTGTATATTTTTTCAATCTCTGGCTCTTCTTGTGCACACGTCAACATGTCATGTCCTTGAGGAAGACACTAAACCCCCGTCTCTCCCCGAACTCTTACTGGATGTTACTTTCACGTGTTTTGAGGCGAACGAGAACACACTACTTCCTTTTCAGCGTTTCACGTTTAAAGCACGGCACCGTCCATTTCAGCCCCCGTGATTAGCCGAGTGATCAGGGCCACACTGGAACTTTCTGAACCGATTCTTTTGTGTATTGTGATCACTTCAACAGTTCTCGCAAAGGCCAGGGGGGGAGAAGGCAGAGCAAGGCGTTGGAAGTCTCAAAATAGCAACTTGCCAGGGGGGAGTTGGAGAGGGAAGCACAGTGCTGGACACTTCTTCTTTGTGCTGTTGAGTCACTCCTTGTTGATGTTACTTTCTGCCATTCAAAGTGGAGGATGTTGTGACATATTACCCCTCGGGCAGCACTACAAAGACTTGCCTAAGAGGGGCCTGGCTTCCCGCCATTGGCTGAGTTTTTACGCTTTCTTGACGGGTGGTTGTCTGTCTGTCCTGAAGCCGTGCAGTCAGAGATATACACGGCGACGGCTCAGCGAGGATGTGACGCGTCCACACAGAGGCATGCGAGGGAAAACCCACACATGTGCACGGGGGTTAGCGGATCAACGCTCGCAACCCACACGCGCAAAGACGCATGCGGATACGCACAGGAAGGCGGAGAGGGAGATAAGGGCGCACACGCATGCATGGATTCCATGTTAAGGGATAGGCTCATTCCCCTAACATCAGGGGGCGTCAGCAGAACGTTGATAAGATGTTGAGTGGGTTTCTGCAAGATAGCTCTGATAGAGAAGACTGCTGCTCACCAAGAGGCATTGTCCAAAGCTTTTTAACCACATCACATATTTCTGCTTCCATTTCATGCCCGTAGTCATGCTCACACTTGAGACTGGAATAGCTAAATTACCTCTACTTTGCATATAGCCACAAGAGTGAAGAGTTAATTACAGCCCAATAACATCCCTGATTTGGTGTTAATTGTAATCAATATATATCTGCTGTGTTGTAATAACACACAACCATGACCAATTCCTAACTTTTTTTTTTGTTTTTTTTGCAAATGTAACCTTGCTTCTGCTGCCAAGTGCAATGTCATAATTAATTGAGTACATTTGCCCCAAGTCCCAAACACCTGGTGGCTCAGCACCAGTGAAAAAACACACACCCCAATGTGATCAGTCAAGCACTCACTTCAAAGGAACAGAGTCTATTTACTGTGTTATTAACAATCCAAGCAACTCTCCCTTTTTTTTTTTTGTGGAATAAACGTTTAGGGATTGAAGAGTAATCCAACTGTCACAACATGGCAGTTAATGCACGTACAAGACATTGCGAAATGAAAGCCAGTCGAGGGGAGATGCATACATCCTGAAGCCATAGTCTGATTGTTGCCGTGCATTGCATTCTCCCTAACTTTTGTAATGGGCTGGAAAAAAACAGACAAAAAAAAAAAAAAAAACAGACGGAGGATGGCACAAAATAAACCGGTTTTATTTAGAATCACAGCTTCCATGTGGATTGCGGACCTGAGATTACAGTTATACTCACGTTTTCTCACATTTCTCCAAACCAACTTTTACACTTTCAGAGCAGTAAACACAGCAAACAGTCCGACTTCATTGGAACATCTTGCCCTCCTCTCTCCTCACTTGAGATCTCTATGGAAATCTCTGTTATACCAGCAGTAAAGTATGTTTAGCATAAGGCTCAAAAATCCATATTTTGAAAAAGACCCGCTTTAAGGCAATTGTGTCCAAAATGACTTGTTTGTGTACGATATGCAAAACCTCTATTTTCATTTACAGTCGCACTCTCTGCAAAGCACAACTTTGGTACTATCATTTGACACGTCTTCACAAAACAGACAAATATACCTGATGCCTTCCGGGAGAATAGCTAACATTGTGGTAACTACATCAATGCTGAATGCCAATTAGCAGGATTTTTCTGTCTCAAAGGAGGACTTGAAATCACACAGTATGAATGCGAGCCTTCAAAGCAAAGTGAGACATGCAAAAGAGCTCAACAGCGAGCAAATCACCTGCATTCAACACCAGCATCACAAAAAAAAGTTGAAAATGTAGGATTTTTTTTGTTGTTGTGTGTGTGTGTGTGTGTGTGTGTGCTCTCATTCCTCTAAGCCACACCTAGTGTCTCTTCTCCATTCACTTCTTTTCCACTACCGCCGCGGCCTGATTAAGACAATCCAATCAATTTAGCATACAGTCAATCTAATGCTCCTCTCACCTAAAGCCAAACACTAATCACCCTCCCCCTTTATCAATCCATTTAGCTGCACCTGCAGTACGCAGCCTCCGGCTCCTGATGCCGATGCCAACATCCAATCAGCAGCTTCTCTATCATCATCTGCATCAAGATTCCATGCAGAGCCGTGATGACGGCGGCCAGGCTCGAGGTGGTAGACTGTTCATCCCTATGATCAGGTGTTTATGAAGTACAGTCATGTATTAGTCACTTTTTTCACATAGATAAACTGATGCAGTTACTTCTGAATGAACCTTATTGGCAGGTGAGTCTATATTAAAGGCATCTTGTAGAGTTTTGGACCATTAGCGGCACTACAGAGTTTTGTTTTGTGCATGTGCAGACAAGACACGAGTAACAACCATAATCGTATTCACCATTCCTATATAAAACTGTATATACTCCCCGTGTGTGTGAGTAACGTGGTACCAGTGTCGTGTTTTGGCAGTCTCCCGCTCAGGTGTAAAATATGTTCTCTGACAGGGAAATATGGTAACACTTCGTCATCATCTCCTCTTTGCCTTTTGCTTCTACGTTGTTCTCCGTTCATATTCACAGGAGAGCCAGAACCCTCTGCTTTAACTTGAAATCTAAGCATTTAACAACCCCATTACGCGAGTAGCATTAGTGTCATCACTTGGTACTCTCAGGTTATCATTTTGAATGGCAGGATTTGCTAAATGAACTTTGAGAAAGCCTGTGAGAAACACATCAGGCCCGGTTGTTCCCACTGGCAGCATGGCTGGAAAATGTGCAGAGATGTGAAGAAAGTTGATATATATGTTCTTTTACTGCAGAATCAAACTGTACAATGACTTACTGTGTGAAAATATGTTCATAAAAGTCCTGTCAGAGAAATATAACAGGACAAACCTGTAATAACATTAAAGTGGAAGGTCTGCAAATACTATGTCATTCTGGAGAACGTAGGTATCATTTTGTTTTGACAAAACATAATTGCACCGTCATTGTGCACGGAGGCACGGCACTAAGCATTAACTCAATAAGGACGGGCAGACATTTCTTCTCATATTATGTTTATAAAGTGGAGAGCATTAATTCAGCAGACTGTGCAATCATCTAAGTTTTTCATTTTCTCTCCCCACATTTCATTAACGCTTCCAGATTGTCTATGGGGCATGAGCAAAATAAGAAGAACTAAATAAAGAGGTAAATACTTTAAGATGTGTATTCTGAAGCTATAGCTGTTTTTTTTTTTTTCTTGCCATCATTTGCATTATGTATTTAATATGCAAACGATTCAGTCAGAAAATTGCTTTTTCTGTAAATATATATATATATATATATATATATAAGGGTGGGCTGCTGTATCATCTCTGATCAGAACTTGTTTTAATTTTGTGCTATCAGTCATCGCGTGGGAGTATGAGTCACTTTTTTTTTTTTTTTTTGTTGAACATCTCGTTTTCAAAACACCTCGTTTTCACTGATGAGGTCTTTGTAGCGGCGTCGAGTGCTTTCCCTGGCATCATTTTAGACCACTCATCCACTTGAGAGCAAGATCGATGCTACACACAACTATGATAATGAGTTTTAGTGATGATTTTGAGCCTTGATGTTCATGGCTCGGATAGTAAACGCTGTCTCAGAATCAGCCTACGTGCCTAATTCGACATTGTTCCAAAGGCCCTGGGACACCGAGTTATTATTGTTATTTCTTTGGAGTCTTGTTTGATCCAGTTTGTTCATTCTGGCTGCTTCACATGAGCCAACACTATTTTTTTTTTTTTTTTATGTTGTTATAATTGTTATTTTCCATTCCAAGGTCTGTTTTGAGAGACATCAACTAAAGGATGAAACTAACATGTCTAGTAGCCTACAGTCCATGTGCAACCTGAACAGACTGACCCCTCTACCTGCTTTACTCCTACTACAGCCTTTTGAGGGGGCTTGAGTTTAATAGGACGATAGAGGGCGCTAGTAAGCAAGGATAAAAACCACTGCTGGAATTCAGACAACCGTCTGAGAGAGATGCAGCTGCTGAGACTGCCCCCCCACCCCCCATCTTTCCCTCTATCCCACTCCGTCCCTCACTCCTTTACTCACTCACTACACACATTCACTGTATAATTCCAGACGCTGTGCCGCACCGTCCTTATAATAAAAAAAAAAAAAGGAGAGCATCCACAAATCCAAGTTAGAGCAGAATACCCTCACACACCCGCATTAAAATACAAAACACAGAGTTTCTTCCCTTTTTTTTTTTTTTTTTGCACTTGACGCATCACTGCAAATGCGCATACGTGCTGAAGTACATATGAATAAACGCAAGCACCGAAAATGCGCAACCTTACACAGTGCGTCCCCTTGGGAGGATTTAAACATGATCCCGGCCAGAATGACCGCCAGCATTACACGACTGTTTGCTCAACACTGTTCCCATATCACCAAGTACTTGGATGTCAGCTGTGATAGGACACACACGGCGCACACTGATCTTACACAGGGAGTTGGGTTTGCGCAGTGGCCGAATGAGAAACCTCTTGCGCGGACCGTCTGAAAGGGCCACGCAGGAGGGATTTCTCTCTTTATTCCTCTTTACGCAAATGAATTCGCAGGCACAGTCTCGGATTCCTGGATGCTGAGTGGACACCGAGCCCGCTGCGCCGGAGAGCACAGCCACTGGCGACCACACGCATTCATATTAGTAACCACAGGGAAACCACAGCACTGAGCACACAGCCAGCCCGTCTCGCCTGCCCTGCGGCGGCTGCGTCGCTGAACTGAGTATTGGAACAGTTTCGTATTATATTAAAAACAGATAACTTAACATAAGAGTGCGTAAAAGTTATGCTTTGAAATTTACGCTTTCTTGCAACACGAGGAGTCTGCTGCGGCAAAGCCCACATCCCCGCACACCACTGCACAGGCACCAAAATAACGTTAAAATGCAATGCCTAATGTAATTTAAGAGACACTGAAATGGTTATTTTCATCGGATGTGTCGCCATAGCGCCCACAGGAACATTCGGCATGAATATGAAGCAGCCGAACTGTGCTCACAAAGTGCCGAGACACGTCTCGAGAAAATACCGATGAAAAAGAACAACATTAAGGCATCTTCCTCCTCTGTCCCTTTCCGTCAAATATTGTCAGCTGGCGTCTGGAGCCGGCGATCAAGACCAAGTCCGACCCTATTTACGTGCGCTGCTGGGGGAGAGGAAACCGGGAGGGGGGTAGAAAGCGAAGGGAGAGAGAGAGAGAGAGAGGGTGAGAGAGAGAGAGAGAGAGAGAGAGAGGGAGAAGGGGGAGAGGAAGACTGCAATATCATTTGTGAATCCCTCTCACAGTGCTGCAGATAGGGGCTGCCAACACATGCGGCGCGTCTGCAGGTGAGGGAACAGGCTGAATGTGCTGGACACACACAGAGGAATTCAACCAACGTTTCCTAAAAAAAAAAAAAAAAAAAAACTGCGTCGGATGTACGTTTTTGATTCGGTTCTTTTTTTTCTTTTGCTTTCCAACACAATCTTGAATTCTCCGTTGCGCGTTGTGTGGAGTTGACTCGGAAAAGGAGAGAGAACTGTACCGTATGCAGACCGCGAGTGACTTGGAGAAGGAGAGCAGAGAGTAGGCGACCGGACAGGTAATCTCCTGCATATTCACAATCCTCTAGATCGGAGAGTTGACGGGCTCCGGCGCAGCCAAACACTCGCCGTGTGATGAGTTTGGAAACTGCGCGGGCATTTAAATGATCATCTGACATATGTTGGACATATCATCGGACAGAGGGATATTGCAGCCTCACCCACAAGGGAGATTTGAAGCACAAACTGTGAGTAAAACAGCGGGATGTGGACTCAATTTACTTTCTGGTGATTTAATGCTCGGACAGTAACATTTTGGTTTTTACGCGCATGAAAGTCAGATATTTGTGGCACCGCCTGGAGCGCACGGAGCCTATCAGCTGTGTTTTTTTTTTTGTGATATAATATTTTATTCTCGCTGAAACAAGGAAAGAGCAACTAATATCCAGCGCCGCCGGAGGAGTAAAAGCAGAGAAGAGACGATAGCCCCGTGCACTTGCTGCTTTTCACTGCAGCAGGAGCGATGTAGGAAGTCGTCCGGAGGATGAAGTCTCACGCATCCCGCAACAGAGGGCTGTGCTCTTAATGAAAACCACAGTGCTTTTCCGTATTCGGACTCTCCTGTAGTGATTAAATTCTTTTTTTTTTTTTTTTTTTTAACCCCCAGACATTTTTTTTTTCAAATCTAAGTGGACATTTTTTCAGGGGGGAACAATGAGGACTACTGGTGCAGTGGACTATTTGTACTATTGCATGCTCATCCTGCAGCTCGTGCATCAGCCCGCTGCAAAGCAAGTGCTCCGGTACCGTTTGGCTGAGGAGGGACCCGCCGATGTCAGAGTAGGGAACGTAGCCGCCGACCTGGGCATTGTTGCCGGGTCCGGCGAGGTGACATTCACGCTGGAATCAGGCTCTGATTTCTTCAAAATAGACAACATAACAGGTGAGCTCACCACCAATGAGAGGCGCATAGACCGTGAAAAATTACAGCAGTGCCAAATGATATTTGATGAAAATGAGTGTTTTATAGATTTTGAAGTGTCAGTGATCGGACCGGCCCAGAGCTGGGTCGACCTTTTTGAGGGAAAAGTCATCATATTAGATATAAATGATAACACCCCGTCTTTCCCTTCGCCTGTCCTTACACTGTCTGTGGAGGAAAACAGACCCATTGGAACCCTTTATCTGCTGCCCACAGCCACAGACAGAGATTTTGGCAGAAATGGAATAGAGAGATATGAGCTTATCCAGGACAATGGGGACAACTCAAGGCGCTTGGGCTCTTCTGGGGATTCGTACTCGGGGAAGAGGAGATTTGAGGAAGGTGCAAGCAGGAGCAGCGTCTTTGAACTGCAAGTTGCTGACACTACTGATGGAGAGAAGCAGCCTCAACTCATCATTAAAGGGGCCCTTGATAGGGAACAGAGAGACTCTTATGAGCTCACGCTGCGCGTTAGGGATGGAGGAGATCCCCCTCGCTCCTCTCAGGCCATCCTTAGGGTGATGATCACCGATGTGAATGACAACAGCCCTCGGTTTGAGAAGAGTGTGTATGAAGCTGACCTGCCAGAAAACAGCTCCCCTGGTGCCCCCATACTACAGCTTAAAGCGACTGACGCAGACGTGGGGGTTAATGGTCAAATAGAGTATGTGTTTGGGGCAGCCACAGAGTCAGTAAGGAGGCTACTGAGGTTGGATGAGAGCACAGGGTGGCTGAGTGTGTTGCACCGCATTGACCGTGAAGAAGTGAGCCAACTGAGGTTCACAGTAATGGCCCGTGACCGAGGCCAGCCACCGAAAATGGACAAGGCTACAGTGGTGTTGAACATCAAGGATGAAAATGACAACGTTCCTGCTATAGAAATACGGAAAATTGGACGCATCTTCCTAAAAGACGGGGTAGCCAATGTGGCTGAGGATGTGGTGGTGGACACACCCATTGCCTTAGTTCAGGTGTCGGACCGAGACCAGGGGGAAAATGGCATTGTAACCTGCACAGTGGTAGGGGATGTGCCATTTCAGCTCAAACCAGCCAGTGAGATGGAAGGTGAACAGAATAAAAAGAAGTATTTCCTCCATACGTCTGCACCGCTGGACTATGAGGCCACACAGGAATACAATGTGGTCATAGTGGCTGTGGACTCCGGAAGCCCCAGCCTGGCAAGTAATAACTCTCTTATCGTCAAAGTGGGCGACACTAATGACAACCCTCCTGTCTTCAGCCAGAATGTTGTAGAGGTGTCGTTTCCAGAAAACAATGCCCCCGGCGAGAGGATGACAACAGTGGTAGCCATTGACGCAGATAGTGGGAAGAATGCTGAAATAGCCTATTCCCTAGACTCATCAGTAAATGGGATTTTCTCTATCGATGCAGACAGCGGAGACATCCGAGTAAACACCATTCTGGATAGAGAGCAAACAGAGCGCTACGAATTCAAAGTGATAGCCAAAGATAAGGGCATAAACACCCTTCAGGGCTCTGCAACAGTGGTTGTCCTTGTGGCCGATAAGAATGACAACGAACCAAAGTTCATGCAGGACGTGTTCACCTTCTATGTCAAAGAGAACCTTGAGCCAAACAGCCCAGTTGGCATGGTTACTGTCATTGACGCAGACAAAGACCAAAATGCAGATATGAGCCTTTTCATTGAGGAAGAGGAGGACATCTTTTCTATTGAGAATGACACTGGAACTATTTTCTCCACCCTGTCCTTTGACCGTGAGCAGAAAACGACTTACACTTTCCGTGTGAAAGCCGTGGATGGTGGTGACCCTCCAAGATCCGCCACCGCCACAGTCTCACTCTTTGTCATGGATGAAAATGACAATGCACCAACAGTCACTTTCCCAATAAACAGCTCGTACACTCTCCTCCCTCCCTCCAGCAACATCAGAACAGTAGTCAGAACAGTCATAGCCACTGATACAGACACTGGCATCAACGCGGATCTAAATTACAGCATCATTGGGGGAAACCCCTTCAGGCTGTTTGAGATTGATGGCGGCACTGGAGTCATTTCACTGGTGGGGAAGTTGGAGCAGAAGCACTATGGCCTACACAGACTAGTGGTCCAGG
This sequence comes from Pempheris klunzingeri, assembly GCF_042242105.1. Taxonomy (NCBI): domain Eukaryota; kingdom Metazoa; phylum Chordata; class Actinopteri; order Acropomatiformes; family Pempheridae; genus Pempheris; species Pempheris klunzingeri. Next base: position 7,116,557 of record NC_092034.1, read on the forward strand.
TGAATGACAGTGGCCAGCCTTCACAGAGCACCACCACACTAGTTCACGTGTACGTAAATGAGACTCTCTCCAACTCTACAGTTGTGGAGGCCCAGGTGGCAAAGAGCCTCAGCACGTCTCTCAACACCAACATTGCCGGTGACCCCAACTATGACCTGAGCAAACAGCGGTTAAGCATTGTAATTGGAGTAGTTTCAGGCATCATGACAGTCATACTCATTATTCTAGTTGTTGTCATGGCCCGTTACTGCCGTCCCAAGAACAAGAATGGCTACGAGGCCGGCAAGAAGGATCACGAAGACTTCTTCACACCACAGCAGCACGATAAGTCCAAAAAGCCCAAGAAAGACAAGAAGAAACAGAAGTCCAAACAGCCGCTCTACAGCAGTATCGTCACTGTAGAGGCCTCCAAACCCAACGGGCAGCGCTACGATGGTGTCAACGAGAAGTTGTCCGACAGTCCTGGCATGGGCCGCTACCGTTCAGTCAACGGAGGGCCGGGGAGCCCAGATCTGGCCCGGCACTACAAGTCCAGTTCACCACTCCCTACCGTCCAGCTTCACCCGCAGTCGCCAACAGCTGGTAAAAAGCACCAGGCAGTTCAGGACCTGCCCCCTGCCAATACCTTTGTTGGCACCGGAGATAACATTTCCCTTGGATCTGACCACTGCTCTGAATACAGCAGTCAAACCATCAACAAGTACAACAAACAGGTAAGAAGAAACGTCTCCATGTTCTTTTTTTCCCCCTCCACCACTCTTAAATGTCTTCTGTTTCTTCCTCTTAGTGTTCTCTCTACCATAATGCTTTCTGACAGGGCTAGTCTCAGTAGTCTTGTTGCCTTTATGGTGCTAATGTGTGTCAAGTTAGCAGTATTGATCTGTTTTGGTTTGGAGTGCCATTCACATGTAATATTGAAAGGGAAGAGAAAGGTTTAGATTAGCTTAGGAAGGGGTATTGTTACCCGTCGACCAAACATGGCCAACTTTTTTACTTTTATCACGGCATGTGCTGAGGCTGCTTCTGTCAGGGGTGTCACAACCACTAACCTTGGCAAATATGTGTCAGAATGTTGTAGACAGCTCACATAAGGGTTTGGTTTGCAGTTATTTTATCCCAGAGGGGAGCGAGGCAGGGGCAGGGAACACTCCCCTTAGCCATGTCAAGCCCTGCCCTGCCCTCTGTCTGCGACAAGGCTGCCTTGTCTTCTTGTGAAAGGGAGAAAAAAAAAACAAAAGAGGATAAGAGAGAAAGGTAGATGTAGGGTGAATGCAGCACAAACATGGCTTTGTTAGGTTTGTGCGTCAGTTTTACAGCCTCGGCACAAGTAGGAACATCTGGCCAGGAGGTCATATTCACATTCTTCTTCACTTCAGAGCCTGCATTAATTCACTGCCCTGGCAGTGGAGCTGGACATTTTTATATCACCTCCTGTATTGTGCTTCAGCTTCTCTTACTCCCTTATCTTTTCCCTCATATATAAATGTCTGCCATCTTCTACCCGCGTCTCTTCTCCTCCACTCTCATCCACCCTCCAGCTAGTCTTACCTCCCCTTCTGTTTTTTCCTTTCTTCCTCTCAGTCAGTCCTTTCTTTCTGGAAAAAGGTGTAGGTGGCATGATGTGATATTGAAATTCCAGGAAATGTGTGCTTTTATCACGCCAGTCTTTATATATCTTGGCTGTTTTTGAACCGTTATGTGCAACAACGACAAGAAACAAAGTTAATACATACTGAAGTCAGGTGATTTGAGTTTTCAGGAAAAAGAAGACTATTGTTTTATGTCTTTTCTATGGCAGTCTAATGAATTATTGATCTTTCTTTTACTTGGTGTCAGCACGACTCCTTTAGAATTCTGGAGTGCTGTTTCTCTCAGAATGCGGCTGGATTGCTTCTTTTTTTTCCACAATTTTTTTGGTTTTGTTTTCCTCTTTCCTCTAGATATCTCTTTGCTCATGTTTTACATTCCATACCCACTGTTGCTATTTCTCCTTCAAACTCTCCTTTGGCTTTGTGCAGTAGACCCGTGCCGCCTGTTTTCCATCTATACTCCTTTTTCTCGCTCAGTTTTTTTTCGGCCCCCGCCACATCATTCCCCTTACAATGGTGCTCTCCGCCTTGCCTTTTTTTTCTTGCCGTGGTTTCCTTTTAAATCTCCACTCTCATCTCTCTTTATCCCTCTCTCCTCCCTCTTGCTACTTCTCCTCTCAAATCATTTCACTCCCCTTTTACTTCTATCCCCTTCTCTTCCCCTGCTCTGTCTCTAACAGCTTCTAATACGGTGTATTCACTGAGCTGCTTCCCAGAGTGTGAGGAGTGCTGTTGCTTTCGGATGTCTCCTGCATAATTAAAAGGGCACTCTATTTGCTGCAGCGGCAGCAGCATGTATTGTGTGTCACTATGCTCCACTTATATAATTATTTATTTACTCTACATTAATGCTGCGGTAACTTTTATGAACTGTGCATTTGTTAGAATACAGTATCATGGGCAAACCATAAGAGTACTTTCTTAGGCTCCTAGATTGGATACTTAAATTGTAATAGAATAGTGAAGAAAGTGTTCAGTGGTCTACTGGGCAAGTTTATTGTTTGGTGTAGCCTGTTCGGTATTTAATATACAATAGCTAGCAGGTAGTCAAATTACCTTTTATATCCCTTGGGCTCAGTAAATACTCACTGTTGATAAATTCTGTTGGGGTGAATAGGGTGTAATTTAATGGCTGCACAAGAGAGCTAATTGAAGAGAAGGTGTGTGTTCATGTGCTCCAATTATGGCATTAAACAGGCACCTTTATATTAGATTAAGTAGTGAAGCGGTCACGCTCTTGATTTTAGGGAGGCTGCATCTAAAAATATTCTGTTTTCAAATAAGTGCCTCTACAGCTAGAGACACAATAAAACACTCAGGGACACTTGTGTGCCTCAGTTAAGGGAATTATTTGTGGAAGATCTGGACTGGTGGTAAATTATGATGTCAATGAATGATATTAGCATTACATTTATATTACATTTTATATTTTTTAGAAAATAAGGTATCACTATCACAACATCTTAAGATTTATTCATTTAACAGAGTTTATATTTGAATTTGACCTTTTTGTTTTACACATTTGGCCTCAAATCAGGTTGAATCTGTTTAAGCTGTATATGGCTTAGATTTATGTGATGATATGGGATGTTTTTAATTTTGTGTGTGTGTGTGTGTGTGTGTTCTCACACACTCACACACACCATCCACATACATGCCCTCACCCACAAACCCTTCTCTTTTACCACTCCCTCTCTTCTTGCGTCTGTGGGAAGAGATACAGACAGGCACAAGAAAGACGGCCCTGTTAGCAGTATAGAGAATGGCCCCTACTGTTTCACAAGGGACTTGGGGTCGGGTAGAAAGATAGAAAGACGGGGAGGGGAGGAAGAGAATAGTGCTGACCATTGACTGCAATCTCCAAGGTATCGGGTTCCGTCTTTCTCTCTCCTCGCCTACCTAATCTTACAATAACTGCGCAGGCAACCTGCTCGGGCAGGTAACCAGGCAACTGAGGGAGTTTATCGGTGAGGCGAACCTTTCTTTTCAGCCCATCAGACATTTAAACAGTCATTAAGCTGAGCTAAATGTGAGGGAGAAGCCAGTGTGTCAACCAGCAGCTGTTGAGGGCTTGAACAGGGGGGCCATCAACCTCACGTTTCATCTCTTCCTGTAATTCTATTGATTGCAACTTATGTTTTTCATATTTTTCTCCTGTTTTTTTTGCTGTGTGAGTTGGTATATCAACTCTTTCCATAGCTGTGTCCAATCTTTATATGTTAAGGCTGATTAGTAATGCGTGCACTCAACAGAACACTTAACTTTATTACTTTTGGCAGTAGCTTCTGTTCTATCCAGTGCCAGAAAATAATGCTGTCCAACCGTAATGTAGTGAGGAATCACTTAGCCATCGAATTAGCACAAGCCATCAGCTTTTGTTTTATCATTGCACTTCAAAGCGCCACTCTTGCCCAGGTGGATCACTTTTAATCAGTGGTGAGCCACAGCAGCTTGTATTCTATGCTCTCGCAGTGTAGCCCCTCAGGGCAGGCAAACCCCCGGTCTACACACTCATACCGGGTTATCCTGCCTCGGGGCTGATGCAGCAAGCATAACTGGACATTGCCCTTAGACCAGCCCCCAGTGTTCACCTCCCGTGCTCTGGCCAGCTGTTCCTCCTGTGCCTCCTCGCAGCTGCAACCTCTCCAGCAGAAGCCGAATACAGCCGCGGAGCATCTGATTTGCATAGGCTAAATCCTCACCCTGCTGCACTCACATAGGACAAACAATATCACCATGCAAATGGAGGTCACCTGAATGGTGTTTGTAGCCAAAACATAGGATATGATTACCCCTTGGGCTCTAGACACATCAGGAAACCAATATGGAAATGCACTACTTTGCCTCCGGCCTCATTTGTTTTAACCTATAAAATGTAGCTGCCTGAACACATATGAAAAGCCATAACTGGCCTAATTGAAACTTTCAAAGCCCCAGTGACCCTGCAATTTATGTATGTTCAGTTTCATATGAACAAAGGAGAACAGGATCAAAGAATAATGCCACTGCGTCTGAACCTTGTGTGTTTTTCTCCTGCAGTCTTCATCACTTGCGTTTTGCAGGCACCAAGCTCCCCCGATGGCATTCCTGCGATTTTATCTGTGAAACTGTTGTGACAGTCAGTCCCTCATCCAGCTCAATAAGATAATTACTTGGTAATAGTTTCCACAGGAGCTTTAACGTGTTTGGTCGTCCCCCCCCCACCTTCTGTGCTGGCTGATGCAGGTCATCTTATTTTTGCAGAAAGCGCAGCTGTTGCTTCTCTACAATTTGCGCCATAAAGAGACCTGTTAAACTTTTTCTTCATTATCGTTAAATCGGAATCCAAAATAAGAACTTTCTGGGACAGTCAGTCGCAAAGCCATGTAAGGAATCAGCTGATTATCACAGTGGGGAAACAAAATATAAAAACTGTTTTTTTTTTTTTTTATATGAAAATCCAGGATAAGGGTGCTGAAGGTGAGAAAAACACAATCTGGAAATCTTGTATTTAATGAGAAATGAGATTATGTGCAATGAGCTGGTTTGTTTATTGCCACATTATTATTAGCGCTCGTCCTTTGTGTGGTGCAGCGTACCGCCGACTGTGGCTAATTTTATCAAAATTGTTTTGGATCTATTACGGCTTAATTCAATCTATGGCTGCTCAGGCTTTTGTGTTTATGTTCTGAGAGGAAAATGGAAGGAGTAAGAGTGCACAGTAATACTCATGAAATTGCAGCGGGCAGCATTTTCTGGTATAATTTGGTTTGGTGATTTGAATGCATTCGCTCTAAGGCAATTACTAATCTAAGGATTAGACTTACCTGATACGCCGGCGAAAATGGTGTGGAGTGCGAGAGAAAGCCAGGGAAATACTGCAATAGCTGGTTGCTATGGTTTCTAGTATATTACTCTGCATAATATGTTAATACTGAGGCCTCCTTTACCTACCATGTAGGGAAAACTATGCAAACTATTGTTTCATATCTATTTGTTTGTCTTCTTTTTCTTCCCTCCTTATCTCCCCCCCTTCTCTTCCCTACGCACAGTAAATGCGTCACTGAGCTTGGCCGTCTTCACATGAAAGTAACACTCATGATTGAAGAAGCTGAAGAAGCCCGGACTCATTTGCAACATTTGTCATGTTAAGATGAGAAAATACAGAGAAAAGGAGTGTGTGTGTGTGGGGGGGCTTGAAGGGATGGGGGTGGGGGGGTGGCGAAGGACGAAACAGACAAGAAATTTAAGCCACATGCCACCTTGATTGCTCTCCACGCTGCTGATTGTAAGTGGCAGTGTCGGGGATGCCACCTTCTTCTCGCCGCTTCTTTCAATTTGATGTCATCGAAAATGGAATTTCATTTCATACTCGGCAGCGATCGCATTAGATAGGGCTCACCAGGATAAAGCCGATTCATTTTTGCAGATTTGCCTTTCCTGTGGCACTATCAATCATTGCATACTCACCATATTGCAGACTTGTTTTTCACGGCAATTGTTAGGAGGAGTTTGTACAGTAAATTGACTTTTACAAGGCTCCCAAGGTCTATGATATGCTATGCTAGCCTTGTTGTTTTCTCCATAGCTGTCCTCTTGTATTGACTGAAAAAGCTAGAACCAACTAAATGAGAACATCACTTAGCTCTACTGCTGTACAACCCTGGGGAATAGTTCTCTGTCGACGAGCTGGATCACAACACGGATCAGACGTGAGGCTTGCTGTTTGTGAGACTAATAGGCAAAACAATAGTGTTTTGTTTACTGTGACACTGTACCTCATCAAAATTGCTAACATGTCTGGCAGAGTTGGTCCCGTAATAATATGATGTTTTTTTGTTGTTGTTTTGCAGAAAAGGTCAGTGGCCATTTGTACTCGATGCTGATTCAAACAGGTGGCAGAGGGGTCTTTGCATCTGTGCTTTTTTTTTTTCCTATTCTCTGATGAGCAAAGTTTCTGTTTAGTGTGTGTTCGCGTGTGTGTGTGTGTGTGTGTGTGTGTGTGTGTGTGTGTGTGCGCGCCACGCTCTCTCTGTCCGTCCTCTCGCCGTGGAGGAAACGTTGCGATGAATCAGATGAATCGCTCCCTGTCAGTCTTGCTCACATGGGTCCAGGGTGTCAAGGGAACTGCCAGCAGGGTCCGTGCCCCCCCCCCCCGCCCTCCCGTCAGGGGGGCAGCGATTTAAACCCCTTCCAGCATCAGCCATGTTGTCACACGCGGCCTTCGTGAAAATGAGAATAAGAGCCATGAAAGCCAGACGTGTTGATCCATAATTTACCTGTAAGTGCCACCTTTTGCTCTAGCAGCCAACTGAAAGGCTCTTAAGTGCAAAGTGGACTTGTTTATTAACAGGAGTTGACAGGTGAAGAAAAGAGACACTTTTACTGACATGTTGTCTACCAGACAGACAGGAAGAAAGATGCAGAACTTATTAAGGCAGCGGGTAGATGTGTGTGTGCCCACATGACGGCGTTGACGGGGGGGGGGAAAGTTAACAAGTTCAACGGTGTAATTGAAGCGTGTTTAATAGGTACAACCTTCACCCTGGGTTCAGGTACACGTGGCTTTTTTTTTAAGGTTCTGACAGACATGCACCTGTTCTGTCTCACTTCCCACATACTTCCCCCTTTGACCTTCCTCTTTTGTATTGGAAAACTACTAAAATATTAAGAAGCTGAGGTCTCCTGACTGCATAAGACACATTAAGAATCGTCCTGGAAACATTTTTTTTTTTTGGTCCAAAATATACAGCTTTTTATTAACAGGCTGCAGTCATGCATATTTGCTAACCAGCAGACTATAATGGATATGACTTGACTTGGGAAGGAGAGGAGTAGGACAGCTTGACTGCTTCTATTAGCCCTGTTTTGGTGCGGCTCCCACCATGTGGCCCCCAAATGAGATTATATGTGTATGAAACAGTAGGTAGAGCACTCACCGACCATCCATCAAAGCCTGGGGGGACCTGTGTGAAAGTTTGTGCATGTGTACTCAGCGGGTACACACACTGTGTGGATGCGTGTGTGCATGTGTGAGGGTGTGATAAAGTGTGTGGGTGTACAGTAGGAATGTGTGTGTGTGTGTGTGTGTGAGATTGTGTATCCTGTGAGGGCTGGAGAGGAGAGCAAACGGGGGCCTCCACAGTTCAGCCTCTCCATCATCCTGCACGCCAGGCACACGCGCGGCGACATGCCTGAGAGGGTTTCAATATCCTCTGTGTGTGTGTGTGCGCGTGTGTGTTTGTGTGCCTTTGCTGCTGTGTTTACCCAAGGAATGCAGTTCATTATATTTGTATGTGTGTCTGGTTATTACATATACTCTCTACACACATGCATACAGAGGCAGATGGAGCCTGAAGGCAAGAGCAATACTTTATCTTCAACTGTTAAAAACCCACAAGAAGCTTGAGTGGCCTAGTTGGATGATGTGACGCCTCCTTTAGACTCTCGGTAACCGGTAGTGACCCTCGAGTAAGGCACCGAGACCCCTTTTGTACTGACGGAGCTATTTGTCGGACACCGCCGTGACTAATAATGTGCATTTCAGCCTCATTCAGCTCAGACCTGCACATACGACCTGTTCTAAACTCTGCAGATGTATGCAAATAAGCAGAAATATTCATTAGCAAAGCAATCGCAGGGGCAGGAGAAGCCCCTGTATCGACGAGGCCTTACCTGGCAGAGAGCAGGCTATTAGCAAAGCCCGATAACTCTTGTCAGGCTGGAAGAGTCTGCCTGCCTGCTGAAGAATGAAGGTCACGGGGCAGCTGGAGTTACGAGCGGCCTCGCTGGTAGCAGCTATCAAATCAACTGAAATATGAAGTCCAGCCAGCCTTTTTTTGAAAATGCTAATTTTTCAATTTGCCTCTTTCTTTGTATGTACTTCCCTCTGCTCACTGGATTAGATAGACATATGAACACGGTGACATCCTTGGTATAGTTTGTTCTCATGAGGCAGATGATGACAGATATCTTTCTACGTAGCACAGCTTTATTACATTTTCTTAAAAACATTTCTGATATGTTTTTTGTGCATCTTATATCTACTCCTGAATTAATGATTTGATGTCATACAGAGTAACTGAGGCCTTTTGTTCAGTGTTGCAAGAATCTCAGATGGCTTTATTTTGGTAATATTTAAAGCTGACATGATTACTTGTAAATCAATTAATTGATTGATGGAAAAAAAAAAAAATAACTGTGTGAGTCATTTATCAAGCAGGAATTCCGGCTGGCTCTTGTCCCTTAATTGTGAAGATTTTATGCCTTTTATCGTCATATATGATAATAAACTGAATGTCTTGGGGTTTAGCTTGTTGGTGGGGAAAAAAAACCCTCTGGGAAATGATAGTGGATTTATTTTTGTGCTATTTTTCACTAGAATCATTAGTTGCAACCCTAAGTGATCATACTTTGCTTGATCATACCATCAGTGGCAGAATTTGCTCCTTCAAAGTCAAAATATGGTTTTAAGACTATGTGTTAAGATAAAAAAGTTTTTTGAGATCTATCTTATTTTGCTAGAACAAACTGTATATAGTCAGATCCTCCACAGATCCTGATGTGCTTTATAATCCCGTAGGCCCGCCCTGTTGCAAACTGCAAAATAAAGTGGAGATGACTGTAATGCTGGCTTTAGTCAGACAAATTCTACTGTGGATTGAGGAGCTCCAGACATTTAATATGGTTTCACGTATTGATTTGTGGCACCTTGCCCTATAGCCTGTTTATTATCTAGCTTTGGTTTCACCTTTTACTCTTTTTCTTCACAGCATCTCATGGAGTCATCCTGCCTTTTTTTCTCCCTCTCTCCTCTCGGCAACAGTGTTCGTAGCAACTACTACAAATATTCAATCCGACTGGCCACTGGCAACGAACAGCCATTTTGGCTCGCGAGTGACTGGTTGAACTCAGGTGCTTGAATAATAGCATGTTCTGAGCTGTGGTTTTGGCTCGGTTTGCTGCAGCTACGAAGGGAAGGGAAGCAGGGGGATGTAATCGAAACTGAAAGACTGGTCTTTGACATGGTTCATTTACTCTGAGCTGGTCCAGTGCAACACTTGGGACACAATAGCCAATTGTAAATTACAGAGTGGATTCAGTGGTGAGAAGTGCCTTGAGGGGGAGCTAGCCCACAGATGCGGGGAAAATGGGGAATGTTGTTTCGTTTGTTGCCGTTTTTTTTTTTTTTCTAGGTTGATGAGGTCTGGGATTGGGGGAAGGCAAGGATATCAATCAAATTGACATGTCTGGGGGCGGTAAAATGATTAGAATAATGGTAAACAAAGCCGCTTAAACGCGACCAGGGTTCTCCTATTTTACCTCAACTTTATTTCAAACCCAGCCTTTGCTTAATAAGCTTCACTTAACGTCAGATTCATCACATTAAATCTGTCCACAATGATATATTAATAACAGACTTCAGTGGAAGGAGACAAACTGCTGGGAACATAAGTGCATAAAGGACGCCTATCACGCAGTGAAGGGCTCTTATGAACTGGTGACGTGAGGGGAGCTCATAGGCACTTTGACAAGCAGCTAAGTGCCTACAGGGGTGACATTTACGAGTGTGTCGTGGAGATCCCCAGCCGGACTTAGAGGGAAGACTGTTACTTTCTGTTTAATCATTATCAGGATTCTGCGGGCGCTGCAGCAAATGTTTGAGTAGCGCAGATTACCGTCCCCCGTGAAGCCAATTGCGGGCTATCGTTTGATGTCGACGCAAATGTGCTCAACATGCAAACCGCCCTTGCCTCGCTTTCCTTCCTCTGCACATTTGAAAGATTTACGTCAGGGTGCGTGCATGCGTGTGTCTACTCTTTTGAATCTCTTTGAATAAGCTTTTCTTTGCAGAGGCAGCCTCTTTTCTCAGTGAATTGGGGACATGACATGACAATTGCAGACCTTGTAATTTATGTTTAAAATGCCAGCGTTATCTGTGCCAGCATGATTTTGTTTGAACAAGGAGGCACACTGGCAAGGGTCCTCAGACGGTGTTTAAACCGTATGCTTGTGTTTGCTCTGGAATCCTTGGTGGGCTATCCATTGTTACTATGGCAATATACCTCCACTGTGCTCGCCCCAACCCACTGCAACTTCTCCCATGGCCATATGCCGGGAGTTTGTTTTTTTTTTTAAAGGTTTTCACTGCTCTCTCATCTTGCATGTACCCGGTAATTCAGACACATCACTGCCAAAAGCGGAGCTAAGGGGCAAAGTGCTCCCAAAAAAAAAAAAGTCATGGTGTTCTAACAGCGTTGGCCCGGAGTTGGATGAGGCGTGGGAACGTCATGTTCCACTAAACTCTTTTGATAAAGCCACCTGGGCAAGCGAGGAGCATTTCAAAGATGAAGGTCCCTGAACACTAAATTGGCAGCAGTTGCTTCACTACAATGGGCTCATCTCTTTCCTGTGTCACAGCTCCTTAGGGACCAGTAATTTACTGCCCTTCCCACTTTGAGTTCTTGATTCATGAGATCAAATTAGACAGTGAGAGAACATCAGTGGCTAAATGATACTTTGCTCTTTAACTCAAGGATAGTGTTTCAGCACCACGTCGAGTCTGTGTTGCTGCCTGGGAAATGTGTGCATTTTGAACTGGACTGTAGACATTTCGAAATACAACACTGTATGCACACCGTATTCTCTTCAAGCCAGAGGAGGGGAATGAGCTTGGTGTGGCTAAACAGAAGCATTTAGAAAGATTTGAGTCACACATCCACCCCGAGACATGCAGTGCAAGGTCGAGTCCATTATTGATGTGACTTGCTATGAACGAATTTAGTGTTTTCAAACATTCCAGAGTATCAAATAGCCATGAATCTTAAAGACACATGAAACAGGTCCTCTATATTTCATCTCATATCTGAGGCGCGTGATGGCTGAATAGCAATGAATTCATTCAGACAGATTAAAGGAACTGGTGTCAAGGATCAAAAAGGAGGAATGTTGTATAAATACTGTATGTGTTCTCATGCGTAGTGACTACACCAAATGACCAAATGTGTGTGTGTGTGTGTAGATCGAAAGACAGTGAAATGTAAAGCACTGTTGCATTCAAAGGTATAGAGTCAACACGGCCCACAACTTAACACCAGAATCTTGAATGACAGGAATGGAAGTGTGTGTGCTTGTGTGTGTGTGTGTGTGTGTGTGCAAATCTAACTGAAGTGCATCTCCTCACTGTAATGACTCTTGGCACGGATGTGGCCTAATGAAGTGGAACTGCGTCTATGTGATGACATGAATGTGTCTGATTGTAAGTTGCTGCAGTCTTGCCCCAGAGAGTGCCTGGGGTGTTTTAACATGTTTGCTCTGTTCATTTACTTAGCTACGCGATACACTCACCTTCTTTTTTCATTTCTTTTTTTTTTTTTTTAACCTCTCGCAAATTTTTATCCAACATGAAATATTAACTTTGCATATATGAACTCCATAAGGCCTTGCTTGGCATCAGTAGAAGCCTAAAGAATATTCTTTCCCACCTTGGTCTAGAGCAAGGAAAGGTTGCCTTTAGGAACACACTGTGGCTCCTGTTTGATTACTAGCCTCAGCGTCTCTGTAGACTTTGTGTCAGAGCTCATAATGAACACTGTGGGCAATGAATAGTGTGTACCTCTATGTGTGTGTGTGATAAAGCGTGTGAGCATGTGAGCATGCGTGTCTTTGCATGTGCGAGACATGTTCCTCAGGCGTCGACCACGCTAACACTCGCTACTGACTAAATTTTACCTACCTGTCTGCAGTGGCCTGGTCTGTTTTCACGGCTTAGCGTGTAGCTCGCTGTAGGCAAGACAGTGTCTGTGGCTCAGCTGGTTGTGTTTTTTTTTTTATTAACAACCAGGAGGTGTAAAAAGGTTGAGACTGAGGAAGACAGGGGTAAAAAAATGATGTGGATTACCAAAGCAACTAGCACTGCTTCAAACTTCCACAGTTGAAATGACAGGGCAGTGTGTTCAATTTCTCCATCCTCTCCTCATGTATTGCTCAAGCCATCGCCGCTTATTTACACAAGTCATATTTTCAGGCATTCATGTGATTCTTCAACACCCACTGAAATATGCTCCGCGGATATTGTGTGCTGTCAAAACGCGCGGGTGCAAGAAACACTCGCTGTCCCTCCCACAGTAATGTTTGTCGCCTTACAGTGTGATCTGAGAGTGATGCATTGTGGGGGGTGGGGGGGGAAATGGACGACACCGCCTCACCTGTTTACCTTGCATCTGCACAATGACAACAACAATAGCGACAGCACTAGGAGGAGGCCCTTTGTGCGGCACAAGCTGATACACCGAAAGGGAGTGACAGGTTTGAAAAATTGGCAAACAGTGTTTGCTGGAAGGCTTCCTTGGGGCTTGGGTACCTTTGGAATCATGTGCGAATGCAGAGGAGTGTGAATGAAAAATAGCAGTGTGATCCTGCCATGTTGCTTCTGTCAAACTGCGTGATTTTTTTTTTTTTTTCTCCCTCTCTCCCTCCCACCGTTTGCTGTCATCCTCATCATCTGTCCCTCACAGCTCGCTTTTTCTCTCTCCGCTTCTCATCATCTCTGTTTTAACACTCCATTCTCTCACCAACGTACCCTCCTCCGTCTCTCCTCTTGTGTTTTGCTCTCTCTCTCTCTCTCTCTCTCATATTCTCACACTCCCATCCTCCCCCTCCTCTGTTCTTCCAGCTTAGCGGACGTGGTTATTTAAGGCTTAGAATCCTTAAAACCCGCCTTAGGTGTGTTTGCTTTTGTTACTTTCCCAAAATGGTGCATTGACTGCCACATTGGTGGCTGCTGATCCTTGTTCAGCCACTGCCCGTCAGAGGCTGGTTTCATGTGGTTTAGTGACGACTTAAGCCTAGGTGGAGCCCTGCGATCCCATCAGCAGGTTTTAAGTAGTGCAGCTGCCACTTAGCAGGAAAGACAGGAAGACATTTTCAGGATACCTGTCCCGGCATTCCTTTTCCCCTGAAGGAAAACTGTCAGGGACCCACCCTGCAGGGCCGTGGACGTAAGCTCTTTACTGCTAAGACACCGATTTACAACAACGCGTGCAGTTTGAACGACATACAACAATTACTGGAGTTTGTTGTTTCGCTTTTGTTTTCCATCCATTCTGTTTTCACAGGTGCAGCCTCGCACCATATTCAACATAAGCTCCTCAGCAACACAACACGACCACGCTTTGCAGCTCCAGACACGTCATGTATGTTGTTTGAAACAATTAGTTATTTCTGTGTTTCTGGAATAGCGAAAATGTTTTCACTGTGACACAAACCACCCCCCCCACCCGAAAAAAAAAGCAGTCACAGCATGATCCCTCCTGCACAACATCTGTCCCAGATTGCTCTACCCTTCCTAATTAAACCCTGTTTACCTCAACATTCTTAAAGCAGAATACTGACTAATTATAAGGCACAATTATAACGCTCCTCAAAGCCCTGTTGAAATCTCGCACACTGATGACAGTGCTGGTGTTGTAGCTGTTGAGCGAGAATTTGAAATTAGACAGGAAACCTAACAAGAGTGTTTCCCCCTGAGCATCCCCTCTTTGTGTCCATGTCTGGCCTTGATGATGCCAAGTCTCCACCAGCATGTATTGGCATTTTACACTGAAAAAAAACCTTTAATTAATGCCCGGGAAGGCTCTGAACAGTGCTTAAACATTGTTTTCATATATTCAACAGAAGGCGGTATAAAAGGAGAGGAGGAAAAAAAAAAAAAGGAGGAATCTGGAACTTGCGGCAATTTCCAATCATACATTTTTAATGTTTATTCCGCTGTTTCTTAATTAAATCCATGCATCTGAATATAGTAAAAAGTCGAGTATCAGAAGTGGGTTTGGGGGTGGGGAGTAGACAAAATTATAATGCATAATTTCCCTGGTAATGTCCACAAGGGATTTTAATAGATATTTTCTGAAAGAGATTCTTATGACTTTTTAGTGGAGTTGTATATTTGCCCTGTGGTTTTGGGAAGGAGCAGGCACAAGGTCTGGTGTGTTGCGTGTGCACACAATATTCCCCATGCTTTCACCTGTGAAATACATCGGATGGTTATCTGAAACGAGGATTCCGCTCAGAAATACACATTTTAACGATTTAAAGTCAGGTTTAACAGACTCCTTGCAAACACACACACACACACACACACACACACACACACACCAGGAATTATCCTGGGCAGCAGCCTGATTCAATTAGTAGGAGGTGAGGAGCAGAGAGATGAGGGTCACACTTGCCATTTCAGCCCAAATGGAGATGCTTCCTGGGAGACCCAGCTTGTCTCTAAATTTGGCAGCTCCTGGGTCATTGTTTCATCAGAGCCCAGAATGGCTCCATGGCCTGCCGTGACTCCATGAGCCTGGCTATCTATACATCTCTAATGTACACTTCAGTTTGGAAGCTCCTGCTCCCTTAGTAATGTTTTGCTCTGCACAATCACAACACAACACCCCCTGCAGGTACATGGGGACGTGTTGGCGTCAGGCTGGAATGTGCAATTTACATAACTACAAGTTATGCATGTATGTAAGCTCAAGTATTACAGCACTGATGTATGGTTTGCATCCCACGATGCTGACTGAAAGATTATTTTTCAAAGATGGAGGTTGAAAATGATATAAACAACACAGTAAAACACGGCAACCTCCATAAAATCACTTATCCTCACCTATGCCTGAAGGAATAATGAGAACTGCCCACGCTGCCGCTCCTCTGTTATTGAAGTTTGAAAATGAGCATTCATAATAAGATGGGTGGGTATGGATTTCCTGTAATGGTAGTTACTGACAACGGCTGGTCCTCCCATCAAGGTTTAATGGACAGGGGAGATCAATGGTGGATAAACACCAGGCCTTTTGTATTTGAAAGTTATTCAAACAAGTGCCAGTTCCAATCTCTAATGTGAGTGTTTATAAGGAGCACCTGGCTCTACAGCGCCTCCCCAAGTCCTGCTCCCCCACCCTGTCTAGAGTCTGGGTCCTGTCATCCTGGCCTGAAGCTCATGACAGACAAACCTCTGATGGGACAGAAAAAAATGTGTTGCAAATCCAGAGTTGTAGTCTCTTGCTCTTACTGTTTGCCCACGTCCAGAGGATGTTACAGCCGCTTTAGGCCTCTATTGTTGAATTATTGGCATAACGGTGCCTTTAAGGACTTTCAGCGCCGTATTTTGTTTGCAGTGAAACATTACTGACCTTTTAGTACACCAACAGTCCAAAAATCCTGTTTGCGTAGTGTTGTTTTTGTATGTTTCTGAAAGGATCTGGATTTTAAAAAAAACAATAACTCTGGCCAGAAACATCTCCAGGAGGGCCAGATGTCTGAGTTACAGTAGTTTATCTCTACTTGTTCAAGATAAAAAAATGGGGAATATCAGTCGAAGACAGCCAAGACACACAGCAAGAAAGAGCACAGGCAGTGGGGTGCACAATGATGGACAGGTGTATGTTCAGTGTTTATAATTTATACTTTCAGCTACAAAATTTGTAATACCGAACCTGGAATGAGCGTTTTTTTTGTAGTTTTTTGGCATTTTTTTGTTAAAGTTGACTTAGTCATGTATTCAGTACAGTAAGAGATGAAAAATTTTCCAAGATTCCGGCCCTCTGTTGGTGTCACCTCTGTAGAGAGCTATATGTATCAAAGCACAGAGACAAAGGCCTTTGAACACTTACAGAAGCCGCCGGGCTCTTAGCTCTGTTCAGGATGAAAAACTGAAACACTAAGACATCAACACCACCCACAGGATTTAGTGTCTCATCCTTTCCATGGACACGTCTACTTTTATTATTAGCAAGTCTCCCAGGTTGTAAATACACGGGCATGAGTATCCAAGAGTCTGAAGTCAAGTGAGTTTGGATTCGACTCTCGGCTCTGAATCAAATTGTGTGTGAGGCGTCTTCCCCTCAGGGGAGGAAGGGAAGACGGAGAGAAGCAACGAGCTCAACAAAAACAAGTCTTTCTGGTTGGTGTTTTTTTTTTTTTTTTGATTCCTCTCAGTGATCACTAATTACAGACTGACAAAGAGTCTTAATAAAAAAGTACAAAAGGAAAAAAAAAAACAGGAAAAAAACATTAAACACCCAGTGTAATTACATTTTATTGTGATAAGTTGGAACAAACACACTCATCCTCTCATCCTCCAGGGACTCCAGGGTGTGTGTGTGTGTGTGTGTGTGTGTGGATGGAAGTTAATCTCTTTTAGTTTATTAAACAAACAGTGATATCTGAGTAATATGCAATCGGTCTTTGAAGTAATTGTGTCAAAGTTAAGAGCGTTGGTAGGAGTTTGCAGCGATTTCCGAATCCCACTTGAGGAAGCGTTAACGTGCACTTCTGGAATGGCGTGCTGTGTGATAGGGAACAAACACAGATGCCTCCAATGTTGACAGGAGGTGCGCTGGTGGCTGACGAGGACAACGCCTCCCTAACTAGGCCAAGCTTATTGCCAGGTTGGAGCGTGGCACCGTCACTTGCCTCCGCCACAACAGACAACCCCCCTCGCGATGCTCCACTCCCGGAACTCACGCCTCAACACACCTAGCTTAGCTGAAGAGAAAGAGGATGACTCAAATCTTTGTCCGTCTTTCCTCAAAGGCTCAAGGCAGATTATTACTGCAATGTTTGTGGTGCAGTTTGGATTAATAACGTAATGATCAGCTGGGGAAAGGGGCGCACAGGCTCAGAAAGACCTAGGCGTCAGGTTAAACAAGAGTTTAAGGCGGCATTTACAGCCGCTTCTGTTTTTGTGTTTGAAAGGGTGTGTCCATCCTGCTTGGGTGTTAATGACATGCTGTCAAAATGGAATTTAACAGCAGCTTCTGTTCCTGTCTTGTGGTCTGAGGTATGTACACGATTACATGCTACTTATTCAGACATCTTCCCTCTCTTCATCTGTTCCTTCAACCTCTCTTTTTTTTTTTTTTGCGAAAGTAGGTGCGTGCATCCCTTTCGGCGTGCCTCGCGTCTCGCGGATGTTGCGCGCAATTCTAAGAGAGCTCCTTTCATGAGTGCAACAAAGTCACAGCACCCGGCACAAGTTACTCCACTTCAGAGATACAGTATTTTCTCGTGACTGGAGTCAGCGAGGAGTTGAAAGCTGAAAGAGACAGAAACTGGCAGGCTGCTCATATCACAGTGTTTTTTTTTTTTTGTTTTGTTTTGTTTTTTTTAATTCCAGACATTTCTTTCCCCTTTGTAAAGGTTGCTTCATAAAAGGTGCAGTCACACAGAAGACGTGCGAGTCACCTATAAATTTCGGTGCTGCATATTTTAAGTGAAGGAAAGTAACAGAGTGAAATAAAGCGACCCTGCTTCCACAATGAGATACCCAACATCTGGAGGAACTTATCTAATTCTACGAAATCATTAAAAACGGATGAAATACCACTAAGGTTTTAATTCCAAACTGCTGCTTTCAGTGACCTTGCATTTTACTGCAAGTGCTTGACTTGAGATTTCACCTAACAATGTTTGTCTAAATTGTCGGCAGAAAAAAAAAAAACTGGAACTCATATGAACTCGCGCTGAACTGCACAGCAGACAAATTCTGTCTTCTTTTCAGCTCATATCCTGACATCTCTGAGGCCACCGTGACACTTGGCTACTTTTTTTTTCTTTCAGATTTATGTGATTTCACAAGGAGATGTTGGCTTCTGTATACAGTAATAATTCAGTTCATGTCTGGGGCTCAAAGGAGCGCCCGTCTGTTGCTCACGTTTCTAGACCCCTGGATCATTAAAATGCCTCTGGCAATGCACTCCTCATGTAAGCTGTTTCTTGTCTTACACTTAGCTCCAACATTTCATTTTGGCAGAGCACAGTCGGATCACCTCAGAAAAGTCCAAATAAGGTGTTTTCTGCACAAACACCTCTTTTTCTCTCTCTCTCTCTGCTCCTGCGCTCGCTGTCCCTCGTTTTTCTAAATCTGCATGCTCTATTAAAACAAAGCCAAACAAGGAGCTGTAAGCGAGGAAACAAACTTAGAAAATTCATTAGTCAGGGCGTTGTTTTCACAAATTAAACATTAACTTTTCTTTCTTCTTCTTTTTTTTTTTTTTCTCCTCCATGCCTCGCATGAGACACGGTTGCCCGGGTGTTGTTTGTAGCGGTTTCATTCGCCTGGGATAATGAGAAAATTCTGCATATCAATATTAGCCCAAGAAATCTCATATCCATAGTAGGATGAGGTTGGTTAATTTGAAATTATACCACGGGGTTTACAGACTCGGTGCTTTTTTTTTTATAAAGGAAGGCGAAAAGAAAAGCGAAGAAAAAAAAAAAAGAAAGAAAGGTTTGGTTAACAAACTGTCTCATGTAGGTTTGGTGAATACATTGCATGAATCTTGTCGGTAGATGGAGGAAGGGGAGAGGGAGATGGTGTGCGCCCTGTCAGGATGCGCTAAACCAGACTGAAAGAGGACGATCAGTCTTTGTCTCTGTTATGAGGTGAGTCTCAGAGGAAAGAAGCAGCTGCCTTTGCTTTGGAGCTGGTCTCAGGTCAGCCAGTAGTGGGGCCACCAATGTAGACACAGGAAGCTATAATTCTGCTTTCAAGCTCAAACTTAACTGCTAGAGATTTCTTCATGAGTTGCACTCCGGGTTAGATCCTGAGGAATTTTAATGCTAAATCTAAATGTCATTTCAACACTAAAGACGGGTGACTGGAGGGACCTAGATCCTGCACCACAGCCACAGCACATTAAGAGAATTTTGCCCTTATTTAAAAATGTAGATCAGTGTGTAAATAAACAGAATAAATAAAGAAAAATAAGCATTGACTTCTGCTTGGGCATGTTTTTTTGTAGCCTTTCTGAACCAATTAGAGAACTAAAATATGGCATGCTTCAAAGTTACTAATACATCTCACCACCTTTAATTATTAATACAACATTTCTGTACAGTACAAATGCTACCATAACATACTGTGCTGTGACTGTAGCACCACCAGTGTTAACTCTGCACTGTACTAATAGAAAAGCTGTGGTATCGATGTCCAGGAGGCTGCCATACATCACCTGAGGGTGCTCTGGATTGGCTGTCTCGTGGATACCAATAGCACTGACAAACATGGCAGGCTTTATTGATCATACTAATATTCCTTTAAACATTCAGCTTGGAGGTGCACTTGAAAGGTCGAAGGAGAATCAGCTGCGGTTAGAAGGTACCGACACGCGCGGCTTTCAGAAGAGCACACACAAACGTACTCCTATAAACAAACGCGAAACAAAGCGCCGTCGGGCCGAAGCGTGTCACCAGCCTTTGCCGTCTGCGGCAAACACACAAACTGGAGCCCGTCGGTCAGTTCTCATTTTCACTTCATTACCGGAGGTAACTGAATACATTAAGTTACCTCTGCATGCGGAAAATGTGTTCGCCTCAGCATTTTAATCCATAGAAGGCGCTTTTAATGAGGGGGGATTTTATACCACAGTGCATTATTCAATTAGAAGGAGGAGTAAAAGAAAGGCTGCTGTAAAAGTCCCCATCGTGGGACACTTGCCAGGTGGCTGCGGGATTAGAGAGGGAGAAGGAGAAGACAAAAGAGGGAAGGAGGAGAGTGATGGAGACGGCGTGATGGAGGAGAGGAGAGGAGAGGAGAGGAGAGAGATAGATAGATGGAGAGAAAGTGTAAGAGCAACGCAATGCATGGTGCAGGTTGCATGAATACATTCAGTCCTGGCCAGCTTAATAATGTGAGCCCACCTATACACACACACACACACACACACACACACAGGCAGCCAAAGCCTTGCCAGTGGCTGTGGCAGCAACCTGCATACGAAAGCAGAATGATAATATAATACTTTGGCTGCATTGGCGTAGCATGCATTAGCACTGATGACAGTTGTTGAATTGCAAATGTCCTCGACGGCATGTTTTTGCTTCGCTTGATTATTAGAGCAGTTATTCAGCATTTTACTCTCTCAGAGTAAAAAAGATAAATATTCAACATGTTTCTACGTTTGGTAAATTTGTCACAAAGGACTCATGACCACTGTTTGAGCTTGAACGATGAATTAAATTGAAGCACGGAACAGTGCTAGATTTTGCAGCGTTATGTTTTGCCAAGCCGTGTTTGTGTTGGGTGCTGGCACAAGCACATTTAAAAGCAGGCAGGTGCTCAAACTGTAGCTGCCTAGAACACTTGTCAATGGTTCCTTCCCATTTTTGTGTCTGTGTGAAGCAATGAGCTCAGTTTCTCAGGGTCCCTGAACAAATGAGCACTGATTGGGCCTGATGTTTTCAAAATGCTTCACTGCTTTCCTTTTCTCTCTCTACACACAGATAAACACGCATACACACAAACGCTTACAACCAGAGTTCTGTTACGATTACCAGGTTGACCCCGACCTCACACAGTCGGAAACAGAGCGGGCACAATAATTTTTTAAAAAAACAGCGAAAAATGAGCAAGGTTTGCCTCAAAATAGGAGATGCCAGTTGGTGTCTGCTCGGCGAGATTTGGTGTGATTTCTCCTCCAAACAATAACCTGGAGCGGCAAAAGCTGGGACAGAATCTCGTTCTGTGGCCAAAGCGGGATAAAAATACAAATGCCCGTTTTGTATGTGGGAGAGAAAGCGAGGCAGGCTGGGATTGCACACAAAGTCCTTCGAATCCTCTGAGGCGCTAGGGGCCGTCATGTGCCGAGCGGTAAATTGATCATGACATAGCACCGTGGAAAAAAGAACCCAGAACGTACAAGCGTGTCAAAGACACAAAAGATGAGGCAGTGGATGCAGGGCCTGAGAGAAAGGGAACACACACAGACCGCATCATTTCAACATCTTCGCTGAAAGGCGGCAGCGGAGCTTATGTGTTGGTGTCTTTATATTGACACGCACGTGCACATTCGCATATGCAAAGATGACGCCGTACCCTACATGTGGTGAAAAAAACCCAACCCTCGCAGTTCCTTGACAGCTGTACCGTCACGAGCACACCTTGCCTCCTCCTTCTTAGAGTTTAGAGTTGAATTTGGGTTCATAGCCAAACCCTATGGCTGTGCACGTAGAATCAGATACACACACTTTGGAACCATCCATTTTACTGAATTGCCATATTTTCTAGGTTAAACACACCCTTCCTTTGAAGTGAATTTCTCTGTCCCAGAGCATGCAAGTATTATGCTCACAACCTTGAAATATTAAAGGCAGAGTGCTGCAAAGATATCTGGGTGAATCCTCTCTTTGCCTTTTATTGCATTTTTGGACTGTCGCATACAGGACAGTGACCATCTGGATAAGCCATGTAGGATTTAGTAATATATCCAAATGGCCAAAGAAAGTAAATCTACCTATGAAGTATTAGTTGGGAGGTCAGACAAGCGACTGGTTTAACCCAAACAATCTGGCCTTCTGAGAATGAAGACGCTGTTGAAATGTGGCTTTCGAACTGCCTGCATTTGATGCTTAAAATATTAATCATGAAATGTTTTATTTGACAAGCTGCTTTGTTTTGGTTGAGTAAGCTAAGGCCTTGGCAAGACGACTACGGGCTTTTATGTCAACACTGTTTTCTACACTTAGGTTTTAATAGTTAAACAGGGGCCTTGTCACACATTGGGTGGGGGGGTGTTGCTTTATTCGGACCGGAATATCAAAGCGAAGCTGCTGATCACTAAATATGTAGCTCTTTTACTGCAATTGGAGGTTTTTTTTTATGAAAAAATGTGTCCTTGAGTGAATTGAGATGTTGTTTTCCATAATGAATTGATTTGGATTGTGGTTTAAATTGAGCGCCGGTTTTCAAACCGAGTAGGAAGCAGTTCAGTTTTTAGTTAAACCTTCATTCATCAATAGGCTTCTTAGAGTTTGTTGCAAGCCTCGTTTAGTGTCCTCCATGCTAAGACATTGTCCAACTTGCTTCCACCGCTTTGAAGTGATGCTTAACCTCAGTCTGCCCTTTGATCGGCTCCACTTAGCCTCCCTTGAACTGTTAACCCAGTGCATTCCTGCACTGCGCACTACAAATAGCATTAAAATCAAAGAATAGGCTGAATGAACTGGGATAAATAAAGGCCACCATCCTACGATTGTTACTCCAAAGGGATAAAGCATTCTTGGGGATTTTTGAGGAGCTCTGAGATGTTCAGCATCTTTTGTAGAGAAATCTTTGTCCAGGTGCTCCTGCAAATGCAACAAAATCGCCATTGTGCTGCGAAGAGTAAGTGCTTCTCTTTGCTTTTGACCAGAGAATTATGCTGGAATATTTCTGTCTCTATTCATAAGACACCCTCCCCCTTTCCCAGCAAGTGATTTGGTTAACCAGTGAGCAGCGAGTGGTGGGTTTTTTATGACTCATGCCAACATCTTTCTCCCTCATCACAGTGGGGGGGCTACCACTTTGTCTTTTATACACCCAACAACAATAGGAAGTGCCATTGAGCTTTATTCCCCTTTTGACATCAATACCGTTTTAGAAGTATGCTGTTGAGTCGCAGCTCCGCTGCAGCCGAGCTGGCCTCTCTGCCTGGGGCTAGAGACGATGCGTGCAGCATACCTCAGCGGCGTTACACAGCTGAAGAACCTTCGCCCCGGTCCCTCCTTGTCTCCAGTTCCCTTCTCCCCTACTCCCCCGGCCAATTACCAATTCCCTTTTGAGATACAATGACATTGAGTTTTGACAGCTGAGGGTGTTTTTGTTGTCATTGAACTTTTTCTCCCTCCCCCTTTCTCTTTCACCCCCACTCTTTCTTTCTCTCTGTCTATTTTTGAAGGTCTTTAATCTCGGCTCAAAGACAGGTGGGGTGGTTGAGCTGTGCGCTAAATGAAAGCCTGTGGAATTGTAGTTGCCTCTTTGACCTCAGGTTCTCCTTCCTCAAGAGCGGGCCTCGTTACTGGCAGCGGGATGTCACCTCAGCGCGAGCCAGATCAAACGTCGTGTGAAGTGTGCGCTCGCACGCACGCACACACACATCTGCGCACATCAGCCAGAATCCTATTAGAACACCTGATAATGTCAAAAACTGACGGGAAATGAGATAAAAACCCCTCAACATGGACACATTTTAACAAACTTTTCAGGGTTCAAACTTCTCTGACAGACTCAAAGTTTTAGCCGAAGGATCACATTTCCCTCGGTTGTCATTCTATTTCTGCTTCTCTCCTGATAACCATCTGCAATTTACAACCAAAAGGTCAAAGCCTGCATGAGGAAGACTGAAGCTAATCCATCGGCTGAGGATAACTCTTTTTTGATGACACTTTGTGATGAGTATGGCGACATCCTGGGTTTAGAGAAGATCTAATATTTGCAACATGCTGTGTTATTGAAAATGAGATTTTCCATCGAGGATAGAAAAAGCCTCGGTAGACAATAAAACAGTTTCAAAACTATTTATAATATTCTTTCCCTGTAGCTGCCTTGTACTTTTGATGCCTGAAGCAGCGTCTTTCTAGCCGTTGCTTTTTTCTTCCCCGTTTATTCAGTTTTTCTCTCCAGTCCCTTCATTCAATCTTTTCTCAATCTGCTGTTTCTGTCTACTAGTGCGGGAACAGGTCAAGGGCAGGAAAATGATAACATTCGCTCATTCTCTGGTCAAATTAGGAGGTGCAGAAACCTGCGCACAAACAGGCACAAACACCGCGATGATGGATGAAAGGTCTCACGCCAAGGGTGTAAACATGATTCATGGCTCCTTTCTGGGTATTAGCCCTACACACATACACATGAATGTTCGCAGATGCTCTTGGTCTCATTCAATACGCACTTGTATTTCAGAAATGCACTCTTTTGTCAACACATGTCTTTATAATGCCAGATGGATTCCACCTCTGGCACTTCACTAGCAACAAAACCTACTACACTGTTTGAATGTCAACAACAAGAAAGAAGCAGGGAGCATTCAACACACTGCCTCCAGACAGTCACGGCAGGTGGAAGGGGGTTCAAGGAGGTGTGTTTACTCCTAGACATAATGCCACACACACACACACACACACACACACAGATGTCTAATGCCTCTGATAGTATTAGCTTTGTTTATGCGTGCAGTCACACACACTTCAAGTGAAGTGACGAGGCAACTCTTTGTTGATGAATGTTCTTTTCCCGTCTCTTAAACAGGCACACATCAGTCTTCACAGAGTCACAAAGCCGAGTAGGAGGAAAAGAGTAAGAGAGGCAGACGGGAAGAGGGAGAGAGAGAGAGAGAGAGAGAGAGAGAGAGAGAGAGAAAGAAAGGGGAATGGAGGGATGAGATGAAGCACAATGCGTGTGTCAGAAAAGAAAGAAATGGAGGTAAAGTTGCAGAGAGGTAGAAAAAAGACAGATGAAGGGAAGACAGAAAGGGGGAGCACGTATAAGGCACCGAGGGGAGGCA
This sequence comes from Pempheris klunzingeri, assembly GCF_042242105.1. Taxonomy (NCBI): domain Eukaryota; kingdom Metazoa; phylum Chordata; class Actinopteri; order Acropomatiformes; family Pempheridae; genus Pempheris; species Pempheris klunzingeri. The sequence continues at coordinate 7,141,440 of NC_092034.1, forward strand.
CTAAGCCTTTTGGGCGAATGTGCTGGTATGTTCCATTAGTTATGTAGCCGTTGGCAAAAATGTGTGCGAGACACACTGAATACAATCAATTGGCACTGTAGCATATAGTAATGATGTGCTTTGAGCTGAATGCTAACTGCATGCTAATATGCTCACAGTGACAAAGCTGACATGCCGATGTTAAACAGGTATGCCAAGCTTTATCATCTCGCTTGCTAGCGTGCAAACACTTTGCTAAGTGGCCCTAAAGGCTTAGCTTTGCAGGTATGATCATAAACAAAACGAAAGCATAGAAGTTTTGACCCGAGGGTAGCAGTAGATGAAAAGCGTCGGGAATCACCAAAAGCATAATCTTCCAGGCTCCTTGAATATAATACATATCAGGGCAATCCATCCAACAGCTGTCAAGACATTTCACTCAATGCCAAAATTGTCAGCATCATGGAGGCACAAGAGGAAAAATTAGGGGATGACCGAAGTCATTTGCCTTTATCATTGTTGGATCATTAACGTCCAAAAATTTCAATCCAGTGCCAGTAGCTTGGCTAAAAATCAAACACGCTCACACACACACACACACACACACTCCTACGACACACATCTGCCTATAAGCTTTGTAAGCTCCTTTGTGTTCCTCTTCTTCCATATCCCCTCTTCATCTACTTCCCATCTCGCCTATCTCGTTCTTTTTCACCTACTTTCTTCATCTCTGTATCACTCTTTTTTTAAATCACCCCTTCATCTCTCCCACACACACCCTCACAACCATCTTTTTCGTCTCCTCATTCTTCTCTGTCCTCTGTGTGGCTTTATGTTTATACAGTACAGAAGACGTCTGTTTTGTCCCTGGGCTGGATGCTAAAATCTGACCTATTTTTGCTAAAAGGAGGCAGTTTTTTTTTTTTTTTTTATCTTACTTAGGCCAGTCTAGCAGAGAAAATCCTCACTGCATCATCTATTGTGAATCCTTCAGTGAGAATTATTTAAGATGTCTGACCAAGTTGATATGGATAAATGTTCCCATCATTACTAAGTGAAACCCACTGCTCATCTGCGACTTGAGGACACTGACAACACAGACGGCTATTTCTCAAAAGAAACTGAATTTAATTGTCATATACTTTATTAAGTTTCTTATCCTTTGTTGCCACAGACTCTGAATTTTCTACACTTTGCTCTTGTTATTTCTCTCAAGCTTCTTTCTCCCAATTACTGTTGTCGGTGACCATGGGAAGGCTCATGGCTCACCCACTGGGTGCTGTCCAGCGGATTTGATCCCCTGCTCTGGCCACGGCCATCTGTGTCTGTTGGCGTTGTAATGAGAGAAAAAACGCCCGCTGGTCTCTCCTCCAATCCCCAGCCTCAGTTCATGTGCATGAGCATGAGCTCCGGACAACAGTAATTTGGTATCAGCCTTTCATATGTTCGACCTCGTAGCCCTGTTTCTGCTCATGCTTGCATAACCTTGCGGATGATGAAAACTGGATAAAAGGATAAATATATATTTGGAAATGGAAAATGAGCCAGGCACAAACAAGTACTATTATGCTGTCTCTCTGCTCAGTTAGGCTAAAGAGATATGGGAAACATTCTGCTTATCCCCCGAGCTAATCCCTTTAGACAAACGTCCAATCCCTCAAAGCATGGTGCTCATTGCAACACTAGCCAATGTACAGCATTGTCAAATGATAATTGTTCACAGCTCTATATTTGAGTATCTGTTTTTTTTTTTTTCTTTTGATAAATGTACGTCCCCTAGCATTTTTTAAAATTCACTTTCATTTCATGCCACAGGGTTTGGCTTTGGACTGGTTTTAGAGAAATATAAAAAAAAAATGTAAATGGTATATTTAATTGGTAAGGCCAAAGCCTGTACAGGTGGAAAGCATATATGGAGCTATATCGAATCCACTGTGAATCCTAAAATCCTCGATCCAGGAGCCTACAAATAACAACAGCCTACAAATAATTCCGTCGTCACAAACGTAAGATAACAGCATAAGCATTTGCCAGCCAATCCCTTTATATAGTCATGGAGTTGAATAGTATTGCTTCATTACCTTAACCCTTTATCGGGCCATGTTACCATGTTTGGTAACTTAAGTGGGAGTTCAAAATGCAGTAAGCAGAGGCAGTAGAACTACAAGATTTCTCCAAGCCAATCAGCGACAATCGGGCTACATGACAGACCGACAAGAAACCTTATATGGTAACTTGGTATGGTAAAAATAAAATAAAGTCTACCAGTAATGGTCTAGGGGTTGAAATTTTGAATTTCTAAGTATTTCACTGAGTGCCCTATAAAGGGTTAAAGCAATACTTCAATCTTTTGCGATGTAGTTGCGAGTTAGACGAAAAAATCAAAACCACTCTCATGTTGATCCATTAGCCAGTTAGCTTAGCATAGCCTAAAGACTGGAAACAGGAGGAAACTGCTAGCCTAGCCTCAAAGTGTAATAATACGTTTTGGTGTTTGTTTGGTTATATGGAGCCTATCTGACTCTTTTGTGGCCCCGGGAGCAGTAACTTCCCAAAGTGTTGTTGTCAATGTGATGTTGCTGAAGTTACTGTAGAAACTAAAGAGATGTGACCTGTTAATGAGTTAGCTTTAGAGGCTCAGGTTGGCGGATTTTGCTATCTACGGACAGAGCAGAGCTAGATTAGCTTTATTTCCCCCATTTCTATGCTAAGCTAAGCTAACTAGCTGCAGGCTGTAGCAGTGTATGTATTTGCTGGACAGACAGAGAGACAAGAGTGGTGTCAATATTTTTTCCAACTCTTGGCAAGAAAGCAAATAAAGGCATTTCCCCAAATATCAAACTATGTTAATGAAGAGCATTTAGAAAAAAAATTGTGGGAAAAAATACCTGAACATTACTAGCCGTAACTGATAAATGGCTCTGCAGTAGCATCGGGTGAACAAGTCTTTAAATTGACTTGTACATATGAGTGAGTGTGTGTGTGTGTGTGCTTCATTCTAAATCCCATAGTGGGTGCCTCCCCATAATAATGATGCTATTAAACCCTACGCTTAAGCTGACTTTGCTTTCCTTTTCCCTCCTCCTTTATCCCCCCCTCTCCCTCCTCCATCTCTCTCACTCTCTTCCTCTCTCTTTACACCCGCTGCCCCCTCCCACACGTTATGAACACTCAGTTGAACCCCCCCTCCCCTCCCCTCCCCACCCTCACCCCCACCAACCTCTCCACCCCGCACGCCCAATCCCTCCGTTTCTTCCACCACTGCATTATTAGTGCGTATTGCTCTCTCCTGGCTCTGCAGAAGCCATTAGCTGAGATTAGCAGCGGAGGAGTCAGGCTTCTCTCTCCCTCTCTCCCTCTCTCATTCTCTCAGTCACTCACTTTATTTCTTTTTTTTTTTTCTCTTTTTTTTTCTGAGGCTAGCCGTAGCTGCCACGCTTGCTGAATGATTACCATCCATTATAGGGCCTTATTGTGCTGACAGAGGCAACTTCAGGCCCTGGCCCAAGTCGTAAAGAAAAAAAAAAAAAAGGAAAAGAGAGAGACTCATAATCTTAGACACACTCCCCTATAAGTGTAATGTGTGTGCATGTGTGCAGAGAGACAGAGAGAGAGATGATGTGACTGTAGAGGAAGGAGGGAGGCTGAAAGGATGAGGAGGAGAAGATAAGGCGAAAGGGAACCGGGATGTTAGCATAAGGGATTTGGAAGCAGGAAGTGGCTGTGGGGAGTGCAGCTATGAATGCAAAACAAGGAGAAATTTGGCCGTGATCGGTGCAGTTATTGCGTATTAGTTGAGGTTTGACGGATGCTACAGCAATGCACAGTGGATGCCGGAGCAACCACGTGCACGTCGGCGCACGCCTCCACCATAGGGAGCGATGTTAACCTTCTCGGCGAGGTATGGGGCTCTTGTTCCCCCACTATGATCCCTCAGTCAGAAATACCCACACTCTCCCACAGGTTGCACCTTTAGCTGCGGGAGTCACACACAAATACACACAACTGCTAGTGCGTGCAGCATGCACCAGCGCGCACACACACACACACACACACACACATAAACGCTCTGAAAATACTGCAGGGAGGGTGACAAATCAACTGTCATTTTTTATTTAGAATATAAAAAAAAAAAAGAAATAAAAAACTTCCAACAAAACAAAACAGGCTCATTTCCTGGCTGCTGGCTTAGGTTGTTAGAGAGACAGACAGAGATAGAAAAACACAGTCAGAGGAATTTTGTCACTTGACTGGAACAAGACGGGGACGGAATATCAATCATTTCTCTCATTTTCTACCCCCTTCTCCTTTTTGTCACAATTTCCCTCTATGTATAAAAGCAGAGGATGCTCCCTGTTGACTGCTGTTTTGACTCACCAGGCCTGCAGTGAATAATGTACAGCACAAACCCCCTATCATAAAACATATTTTGAAATGTTTTCTGGAGAGGCAGCAGACATTAAAAGGTTGTATTGTTGGTTAGAGGGGGGTTAAAACCGTACAAATCTGCCTGATTTTCTATAATGTGCAGAGGGACTTCTTTCAAGCGACTCACAACACCCCCATCACCCTTCCTTTCTCTATCTGTCTGCGTCTCTGTCGGATTCTTCTTCGGTGGTTTGCTGAGCTGCATTTCAATGAGCGTATCCCAAAATGTCAATATTCTTGACAGATACTTTAAAGCAGGATACTGTAAAACTGCAGAGAAATGACAAGCGGTGGTTTCACCCGGATTTAAATCTGTGTTATGATTTTTCTTGTCCTTTGAGAAAAGATACAAGGAAGGTGGAGAGAGGAGTTTGCGTTTGGGTGTGGAGACAATTTGCTCCTGCCATCCATCATGGCCCACGGTCGTGACCATGCCTGTCGCCCAGCCCATGCCCTCTTTACAAGGCCCGGATTAGCATACTGTCAAGTGTGCTCCACCCCTCTCACTTTGGTGGTGATCACCGAAACCTCTGACCTAAAAGAGTGTGCGTGGACTTGAGTGAGTGTGTGTATATGTAAGGTGACAGGGTGTAACATACCGTACACACCCGCCACCTCTGGCATTGGTAAACATGAACTTCCTCTATCTGCATCCATACATTAGCACCTCCTATGATTGCATTCCCCTTCATCTCCACTTTCCATCTCTCTTCCACCATCCCTCCCCCTCCTGGTGCATCACTCTCAATCACATCTATCTCTTTGCTACTCCCCTTCCATCTTTCCCATTTTCTTGACCCCCTTCTTTATTTGTAATCTATTTTCTCTCCTTTACTGAAGCTTTTTTTTGCCAATACCCTGCTATCTCTTCCACTTCTCCCTCCTTTACCACTTTCTATCTCTTCTTGCTCAGCCATGCTATTCTCTTTTTGTTTTCCATCTCGTCTCGCTTACTCTCCCCCTCTCTCTCTGTCTCTCTTTCTCTGCCTGTGTTTCTCACCAGTCAATAATGAAAATTGCTTGCTACCTTGAATGGATTATGGGTGTGCGCAGGGGCCCTAGGTAGTTTGTTTGAAGGCGCAGCGGTGTCAAATGAAAAGGCCCGGGCCATTTTCTACCTGCCACAGGCCCTCTGCCTCCATCACACCATGCACACAAACAAACACACACCGAGACACACAGGTGAACACACCAATAGCCACCTGATGGAAGCAACCAGAAATAAGCACACTTGAGCACACACACATACACACACACACACACATCTGATCAATGACAGTGGATCAAGCATTACCACCCCTGCCTCCACACTCAGATGCTCTCCTCTACCTTTCTTCTCTCTCTTTCTACCCTCCCCTCCTCCCTTCTCTCCCTCCGGTCATGTATTATGAATGTTGCCTAATTACACAGCCCAGAATTCTTCATACGGGCTGGCACATTTATTTGTTTGTTTTGTATCTCTTTGCCTTTCTCTTGTATGCAAAATCCTTCTGTGATAGAGTTGTTTATTCTTTGGCTCTGCCGTGCTGAGATCAAACAATGAGCAGATTGAACAGGGACGGTGTGCGATTGATGGTCAATCCTCGGGTTGATACACACCAAGAAGCGGGATGAAGTGGTAAAACATGCTAGCGGGAGTACGTGCCTCTCTGCCTCTTGCGGAATCCAGTCCAAAGCACATATGCTTAGACTGTGAAGCAAATCTAAAAATATGGTTTGTTTTCCGTTAGCCTGCCATCTTGATTATGCTGCCCAGTCTGCTGCAAGAACCTGATCCGTATGTGTACATCTGAGATGCAACATACTGCCTCGGTTTGGTCTTATGCATGGTATAATGGCTGTTTTTTTTTTTTTTCCTAATATAATTTTTTTTTTCTATTATCGCAGTAATTGCTTCCAGCGGTGACTCATGACAACTATTGAGTGGACCCGTGAGTGGGAGTATGTTTTGAAATTTGGGCAAGCTTTGACTGACAGCATGCTGTGCATAGTTATTGAAAAGAGAATCACATAAAGCTTTGCATATTGCATCTTCCTCCAGCAAGTGTAAAGTAGCTGCATCTGTTTGACAAATATGTTAAGACATCGTTATTTCAACACTGATGTGGAGAGCGAGAGAGACAGAAGGGAGTGAGATTCTGAACCAGCCGCAATCCGAACGAGGCTGCCTGTTTTAATGTCACATCCATTTAAACGCCACGTCCATCGGCTGCGAGCGCTGAGATGTGAGCCCGCGTTGGGTTTTCGTGTACGGGGGTGTGTGTTTATGTGTGGGGTATGCATGGATGTGCGATCTTGCTAATGTATAAATGTTCGGGCATGTTTGTGCATGTGGGCTCTTTCTAAAGATCTTTGCCTGTGTGCGAGGTGGCTCGTTTCTGAGCTGTCCAAGCAATTTTTTTTGGATAAGGAAGGATCAAATAGAAAACAGCTGGTAGACTGAAACAGGGAAAAGGCCTTTGTTGGCCAAAGCATTAGACAAGAAAAAAAAATCAGCATTACCACAGCTTAACCACCTTGTGGGAGTTGAACTTGCACAATTTCCATTCACTGACTTTAATTGTGAATTTAAATGCACAGCAAATGTTCTCAGTTGATGGCCAAAGTCTACATAGCCAATCAGCATTCCTCTGGTGCACTGAGTAAATTTGCGTGGGATAAAGAGAAGCCTCCTAATCTCTGGGAGCATACTATATCAAACAACTTCTTTTCTTATGCTTACAGTAGCAGTCTGAGTTAGTGGGAGATATCCATGAGCTTACAACATCAGGTTTTTGGACATAATAGCGCTCCTCTGCCTCGTCCTTCCCTGCTTTCGCTCCTGTATAATTTTGTGCAAAACAGGAAATGCTGCAAAAAAAAAAAAAAAAAAAAAAAATCCTCTTAAAGAAAAGCAATGGTGCTTTTCTGACTGGAGCCTGTGAATGCAAGAGAAGCTTTGGGGCTAAGATTTCACAGCCACTAATAAGCATTCAGCCTCATCTCCTCCTCTGCCTTGTGGTGACTTGGCTGCTAATGTGTGACTGACAAGCCTCGGCTTCTGTGTTGATTGGGGCAGTTTTTTCAGGTTGGCTAAACACATGGCTGATGGACAGATCTGGGCTGCGTGTGGGATGGGTGTGTCTTGTCTCGCGAGCGCCAAATCATATTGCGCTTGTATCAAAGTTTCATCTCGTGTCGGCTGTCGAACGGAGCGTGCACCTTTTTGTAAGGTGCACGCTCCGTTCTTTCATGTTCCTACTGCGCTCACTGGCTCCCATTCTAAGGGTTTTTTTGTTGAGACTGTAACTCTGAGAAAGATTCAGTGGATTTTAGCCATTTCTCTGTGTGATGGCCTTGGTTGGCTGGCTGCAGCGGGGAGCATTGGTTTTTATTTTGCCAGATTGCTGGGCTGCCTCTCTTGTTTGCCTGCTTAAATTAGCCCAGCAGGGACCTGAAGTTGCCAGAGTGATTTTTTTATGGTCAAATTTGAGCATTAATTCTATCCATATCTCTTTCTCAGTCCATCCGCATACTCCTTCCCCAACAACTGATCAATAGGTATTAGCTCTCAGCAGGCTAGCAAACAGTAAGGTCACAAGGTCATGTGGAGTGCATTGCAGGTCAGGGGATCTACATGTTCATTGCTAATAATCACTGGTCCCAAAAAAGTAACGCAGACGTACTCCTGACCCACGTCAGGCCCATCACAAGCATTAAACAATCCTCAATAAAAGCATGAGGAACCTTTCTCTGTGTTTATGTAAACTCTGCTTAGTATCTTAAGCTGATAACGGCCTGGTGATCTTTTTAAATCCATTCCAGAGAGGCTTTGTTGACTTCCTGGTGGAAATAACAGCAAATGGCTCATTGATTACATCTCCTATCGTGGCCTACATTCGAATTCCAAACAATGCAGAATGGGGAGGATCCTCTTTACCTTTACTCACTACTCACACCATCCAATTTGCGCGTTATCATTGATGTGAACAAGCCGAGACAAGGCATCCTGCTGTTAAGCCTCCTAATGTCGTGAGGTACAGGCAGGGTTAATCAAAGATCTTGCAATGAATGAGGCATTATTAATCCAGTTGGGATACCGTATCTAGGGTAAACCCACAGAATCCAACGAGCACTTATGACCCACACATGTCCTTTAGTGAGCATGCATATAGTTGAACACATAGAAAAGGCACAGTCTCGTAAATGCATTATTTAAAATGAACAAGCACATGCTTATCTTTGCACGATGAAATATTAAATCTTCTGGATCACACAAACTGGTGTAAATGCTACTACGATTGGCATGGTTTCCAGTTCATTGTATCTCCAGCAACCATGGTGATATCATGTCTTTAGTTTCCCTAAACGAAGGATTTGTCCAAGACTAAAGAGAATCTGTGCCCAGCAAATGGCTGCGGTCGCTTCTGATTTAGCCGTGCAACACTTTAAAAACCCGGAATGCTATTTTATTCATGTGGATTCGGGTGGTCTCTCCGCTATCTCTGCCTCTCTGACTCCGTTTCTATCTTTCTCATCAACCACCACCACTCCCTCCCTCCCCATCCCCACCTTTCTTCTTAGCCACCACCCCCCCCCCCCCCCCCCTCCCCAACCCCCTCCTGATCTCGGTCACTCTTGGCGATTGCGCTATAAGGACTTCAGCGAGGGCTCAAATTAATTTCAACTTGCTAATTCCCTTTGAAAAAAGGGTGCGCAGAAGGGTGAGGAGAAGAAGAAGAAGGAGAATTAAAGAAGCAAGCCAGGTCGCTGTTTGAGTTTCTAATTGCCAAGGCCCAGAATGTGACCTACAGATGTGAAATTCCCCACTTGATGAAATATTAACTAGATCGTAGGGCTCGACGGAGATCAGCTGCACTGGAAAGCACTGTATAGAAGGAGACACGAAGAAGCAGAGAGATGGTGGCATTGCAACTGAACACGGCTGAGGTTGATGGGGTCGTGTAAAGGAATGTGGGAATGAAATGGAACTCATTAGTGGAGAGAGGGAAGAAATGACAGGGACTTTCATTCATGTGTGTGTGCGTGTGCTTTTGCATGTGAGTGTGAAGATACCTGGAAGTTCCCCTCAAGGTCTAACATGGACTAAAACCGTAATGTGAAACATACCGCTCAGCTTATCTTTGGATTTATGACCCAACAAGCCATTCGTCTTTCTCTACCTTGTTAGTATTACGCCTCAGCTCCAAAGTATTGAGATAAGCAGAGCGAGAGACGTGAGAATTAGGGAGTAGATTGAGTGTGATGGATGACTTGGTGGGTAATACTCCTGACAGATGGATGAGAAATGAAAAGTTGTTGGTGCTGAAAAAACAAACTCACTAATGGTGATGATCACATCTGGATGGGATACCTGGCACACGTCGGTTATTGGGGAAAAAAAAGACAAAAACAAGAGACGCAATGACTCCTTGACAACAGCTTGACAACTTCTGAAAAAACATCAAATACGACCATGTACTTAGCCAGGAAATAGAGGCCACTTAGTTTATACATGTCTGTGTGTGCGTGAGTCAGCCGCTACAACTGTTGTCAGATGTTACAGCACGATTATAATACCACTGAAGTACCAGAAAGACACAGCAGATGCATCATGGGAAAAAGGACAGCCACCTCACACCCAACACTCTTCAAACCCATTCCCCTGGGAGCGCATGTCAGCGGTTAGAATTCCAAAAAAGGCACAGCGTGCCGATTTCCAGCACCTGAAATAATACTCGAAGACATATTTGCACATTTTGCCTGATAGTGGTGTTGCGTTGCATGCTAACAACTATGGCCTTCACTCCGTTTTTGCTGCATTATACTTAGCTTATTGAGTTGTCATTTACGCCTGACCTGCTTTTCTTTCTGGCCAAAGAAGAGGACCAGAGGCACAGTGATGGTGGTGAGGGGGCAAAGTAAACATGTGGGGAATAACAGAAACTGTAGCCTTCTAAATAACTATCTTCCAATGCCCCAAATTCATAATAATGTGGTCTGCACTGCAGATAAATAAAACACACCCAATTTTCTTGTTAGCATAGAAATATGGGCCAGTCGGCTCTTTTTTTTTTTCTTTTAGAGATCTGATTATTGTTTTAAGCAAGTTGCTTCAGCTCTAGATGAATCATAGCCCCCCCATCCAACTTTCCCCCATGACCTCTACCTCTCAATTTACACTGGGGGTTAAATTAGCAAGCCTGATGAGGGCTATCATTAGTGTGGTGGGGTGCTGTGCTACGCTGCTAGTGGTTGGCTTTTGCTTTATGAGGCGATGAATGGGGGGAAAAAAAAACCTGTTCGGCAGAAACTAGGTATTGCAGAGCGGCAGGGTTTGGAGGCAGCCCAGTGTGAGGCAAATCCTGGGCATTGTTCTTAGATCAAAGAGAGAGAAAATGGCAATGTAATACGAGCTCAAATTAAATGGATGTTTTGTCTTTTTATGTGACAGCCTCAATTCTGGCCTTGAGTTTTGATGTTGGGTTGTTTTTTTCAAGCGGTTCTGTTGTGGCTGGGTGACAGAGGGAGCAAGACAGAGAAAGTGAAAGGGAAGAAAAAAAGAGAGGTGGGAGACAGACAACCGCATCCCTCTTCTGTTCTCCCTGAAAATCCACAAGGACGCAGGAAGGCCTATTCATAGCAATCACAAACACACATATCGCTAACCCGACTTCATGCCTCCACATTGATTCGGCATCATAGATCCTTGATGATGCTGCATGTGATGCACTGTGCTGTTCCTACCACTCGTCACTATTATCTGTCACACTGATGTCACTTTAAATCAATAACCATCTCGGAGTCATTGACCTCCCCCCGCCACACACACTCACCACCACCACCACCACCACCACCAGCAGTTCCTTCATGGAGTCAGTGAGCAGAACGGGTGCTGTCACTGCACAGGCTGTGTGTGTTTGTGTGAGCGTCGTCTGATATGTGCACACGGTGGTTATTTTTCTCCGCTAGCTTAGGTTACATCAATAGCGGCCATTCTTTCTGTGTTCCCTCTCAAAGCTCCCCTGTATCCTCATTTCTGTCCTTCTCTTGATTAGAAGTACAGAGAGAGGAGGAGGGGGGAGGGGGGGGGGAGGCATGCATACAGTTAGGTGCTTTCACCTGCATCACGAGGAGATGGGGGGGAGGGGGGAGGCGGAGGGGCGCATATTTCAACGCGACACAAGATCCGTTCCATCTGCTAGCCCTGCACACCGCCACCCACTATCTTCCTTCATCCTCTGCCTCTGCTGGCCATCTCACTGAGGATTCTTTTATTCCCAGGATACCAGCTGCCGGTAAGGTGATAGGTGAAACACACACACACCCACACACCCACACACACACACACACACACACACACACATTGGTAGGTGGGGATTGATGGCACAGGAGCATTGGTACACTGGTACAGAGCAGGCACAGGTGTCCAGCAATCATGCTTGTTTGACCTCTCTGTAACCTTTGATTAAGGTGAAAAAAAGACAATCATTTCTGCATTCTCCCCGTTTACTTAACGTCTTAACAAAGAGCCTCCTTGTTGGCAATCTCCTATGTAACCTGACCGTGTTTTTTTTTTTTCCCTCCTTCGTATTCAATAAGGGGGAACAGCTTGCAGCTTACAGATGACAAAAACAGGGGCCAAATTGAACTATGCATGAGTTTCTTTTGTACTCCTCCTCCAAGGTTTTTTTTTCCCTCCATTATTTTGACTTATTGGGCAGAAATACCAGAGGGAACAAACAAGCTGCACTGTTAATTGTGCTTTTCGACACTCCTGTGCCCCCTTAACACGGTGCCACTGCAAGCAGAGTGCTGGAAAGCTGTGACAGCGGGGACCAAAACAACCTGACGCCATTATCAAATTTCCCATTAGCTGCCCAAAATGGCTGCCCGGCCAACAACTGAGTAATGAGATCTAATAGGGCTGGAGCCAAAAATGAGAACTTAAGAGCACATGGTGGATCTTGCCTTGTTGTTTTTTTTTTTTTTTTCTTCTCTCATTCGCTGGGAATTGTGTCAAAGGGAACGCAGGAATGAGGAAATGATTGGAGAAGAGAGACACTGTTAGCTAAGTGCACTCGAAGAAGTGCCTTGGAGGAGAGGACTATTTTACATGCGGATTAGCGTGCCTATCGCCGTCATCAGACAGTGATACGGGGCCTTGATAGACTGTCTATCTTTGATGCCTTCTGAGGCACGGGGCCTTATCCCTTTCGCCTATCTTCTATAACACGCTCCTCAATCACACATACACTGATCCAGCCCTTTAGAACTGCTGAGATGGGGAAGATTGGATTGTAAGATGAACGTGCCTGCGCGTGTCACCTTTTGTAAAGTATATCATGGGCCTTTCAAAGTCAATGCAAATATCAGAATAGACACGTGTCAGTATGCAAACATGCTTTCACACACACACACACACACACACACACACACACACACGCACTCACCTCCCTTTAAACATCAGATGCAAATTCAAAGTATTTAATTTCTGAGCGCCACACACAAAGCCCCACAGGTGTGCATGTTTAATGCTTCCAGAACAATCCCTCCTCCACTCCTGAATGGCTGCATTGTGCGCTTCATCTGCTTCATTTTGCCTTCCTACGTCAGACAAAATGAACACTGTCGGCAGAAAAAAAAAAAGGCACCGCCTTTCCACTTTTCCCCTCAAATGCTATTAAAATTTTTGTTATGTTTTCCACTTTGCCCCCCTGGTGAAAATAACACATGGGGATTGTCTGGTTCTGAGCCAAACACACATAAATTTCAATATTAATTTGGTCGGCACCTCGGCAGCCTCGCCAGCTTCCTAATCTCCCGCCGCATATCTTCATTATCTGAAAATGTGCTTTCATCTTAATTCCATTTTCATCCATCAAATGTCGGGGAGGTTTGACCTTGCGTGATCTCGACAAAGATAGCAAGGTAGGGAGGGAGCGGGCGAGAGTGACAGAGACGGAGATAGGGGAGAGAGGGAAGTTGGGAGATAAGGGGCCGAGTTGAGATGATGAACGAGGATGGAGGGATGGGGAACATGACAGGAAGAAATGTGGGGGGAGGAATATCTTCAATGCCAAGTTTCGAGGTCTGTTAAATGTGCGAGTATGTGTGTGAAGCCATTCCATTTCTCATAATCCTCATGTTACACCAGCAGAGTGTAGCATGTTAGCGACTGCACACATCTCTTTCAATTCCTTTCCTATCCCGCTGCTCTTTATTCATTCCTTCCCTCACTTGCCTTAGGCTTTTTCCATCCTCCTTCATCCTCTCCCCTCTCGCCGTCAGTTTATTTATACTGACATTAGAGTTTAATTACTCATTTGTAATAATTGTTTTCATAATTGTCTGGATCGTAATTGTCCTATGTTTCTGTTGTCAGGAACAGGTGGTGGATAGGACCTGTAAGGGAAGTGTGTTTGTGTGTATGTGTGTGTGTGTGTGTGTGTGTGAGTGATATGATCAGGACATACAGTTGGCATTCATTTCATCTAGGCAAAGACACGCCACCTGGTGGTACTATCCTGATCAGATGAGGCAAGTGTGGGTGTTTCTCCAAAGACGACACGTACACACACACACACACACACACACACACACATAGAGGCACGGACAGGCGCTCTAAATACATACAAGGAGAAACACAATACTTATCCCACTTGAATGATAGATGCATGCATGATCATACTCAAACAGAACGCCTCATTAACGGATAAGCTGGATATGCTCTCTAACCTCCCCTGATCTATCTCTCTCCTCTCTCTTTTGCCTGTTTGGATGGCAGCCCTGATCCCCTAAATGCAGGTTATCTGTCATCAGTGACTCTGGATGGTAAATAAAGAATCATTTATCAGCCTGTCTCTTTCTCTGTCTCTTTCTCCCTCCCTTATCTCAGTCCCTTTCTTTCTTTATCCTCCTCTCCCCAATCTGTCTATCCCTGTAGATCCTATCACTGGATTTCTCTCTCTTGACATTCATTTCTCAGATGCAGCATTTTAAGGCCTCTAGATCTTCCATCTGTGCTCGTATGAGACAGGTAGCAAAATAAGTGAGCTGCTGCTTCTCATATCCGTAACAGCCATCGCTCAGCTCTGGCATTTGACCGCTTTGCGCCAACTCCGGGCTTCGTTGATGCCATGTCATGCTTTCTGCTGACACCCAGACCTGTGTCACAACAAGCTAACGTTAGCGCCAGCCCCGGGCTCGTCACAAACTGACAGTAGTAGGCCGTTGGTCAGATGCAGCGCTGCCAGTGCTGTGATGGATCCCCACACACGACACCTAGTCTCCCCACCACAATGCCAGAACTGGCAACCTAAGCTGATGGCAGGGTGACATGTGAAATGACATGACAATGCCAAAGACATGACACGCACACACACACACACACACACACACACACATTGACTTACACTCACAGAAATACAAGAGGCACTTCCACGCTTGGGTGCGCAGTGAACGATTTTTACTCGATACATGCACACGCGTGCTGTCGTGCACATGCACATGCACAGCGAACGGCTCGCCATTCAGATGTCAGTGTACAAACAGAGGTTGAATTTGAAAAAGTAGGAAATGCGATATCAAGATTTGCAGGCAGACTCTATGTAAGCAACACCGGGGTCAGGGTTTGGTTGACACTCGTTCCCAGCGTCTGCCAGCACTTGTGTCAGCAGCAGTGGTTCTAACATGGCGACACAGGAGAAGGCCCCATCCATTCATAATGAGAGGATGTAACATAATTCACACTTGACAGCCACGGATGTTCCTCTGGAAATCGCAAAAGTTTACCACAGCATAAACGGAAATACACGAGTAATTTGGTCAAGAACTACAAGTCCCCCTTTATTGATTATGAATCTTTCGTTTATCCTTCTTTATGGCCGTCTTAGCCTCACGCTATCAGCTACACGACACTAGCCTTGCTACAATGGCGTTCCTACAGCCCAGCAGAGGAGCAGCGGAACCCCACAAAGGGTGTTATTTGTCAGCATGAAGCTAATCCACTGCCACTCAACACCAACTCCCCCCAACCCACAACCCATCAACCAAAAAAAAAAAAAAAAAAAAAAAAAAACACTTCTCTTCTCCTTTGCTATTCAGAGCAGGTCAGGGGTTGGGCTAAGCTTCTGAAGATGTTCAAACGCATCCCCCCAGAATAGTATCTCTGTTACACCAGTGGCCTAATCCGCCACTTGAAGAGCAATTAAAAGTTTAGCCCAGACTTTAAGAAAGTAACCATGTGTGATCTTTTTTTTTCTCTCGATTTTTTTTTTCTCTTCCTGCGGGTCTGTCTCTCCGGCTGCGCGCATGGGGTGCATGCTAATAGGAAAGTGCTAGCTGTGGCACTCTTCCAAAGGCATTCCAAACACACTGGGAAAAGAAAAGACTAAAGGCGGGTGTGGATGAAGGAGGAAAATGGAGCGTGGGATGGATGGATCACCTAGTTTTTAGTTTCTTCATCATCTATTTCCCCTTCCTTTGTTCCCCACCATCATTTCTTTACTCTCTCCAACTTTTGAATCTTTTTTTTCCGCTCTTCAATTCCCACTTCCTTTTTCTCAATCCAAAGTGGTTCCCTAGGCAAGAGCACAGAGACGAAGAATGCATCCCCCTAGATTTCCTTCGGAGGACTTTTCGTGCCTAGCAACAACTTTTCATGGTACAACCCAAACCATACAATTGTCAGAAGCATCAGGGAGTTCATGTTTTGGGTTTCCTGCTGTCTTTTTGGATGCATTAACTGTTTTTTTTTCTCACTAGAGCACATGTATTTATACAGCCATTTCTTCTGCCAAAGGCTGTAATAAAGGGTCAGTAAAGACTCAAGAGAGCGCTAGTCGGCAAGCACTGAAGGACATTCAATTGATCGGTATGCTGTCAGATCATAAAACGACCACATGGTAAAATGGAGAGGTAAAAGATTCCCTCCCGATTTCATAGATCAACAAGAGAGTGCTAATCGCATCACCAACTCGTAAGGAGACTGTGTGCTGTGTTGCCCATAATATCTGCATCTCCCGTGAAAGAAGTATTTTTTTTATTTTAAAGGTGTTTAGAAATGTTATTATCAAGCTTTGTGACTACAAGGATTGTATGACCTCACAGCTCTCTGGCATCATTTTAAATCAAAGATTCGCATTCAAAGGTGTCAATTGAATCTTTCTCTTATTATTTTCATATCCATCAATGTGTGTACAGTTAAGCTTAGCCAGGATGCCCTTGTAAGCCTGGGTGTCTAAAAGGATGTGAAAAAATAACTTTTCTTCAACCTCAGCAGTAGAACAAGACGAAAGAAAAAAAAAAACCTCTTTTCCATCTTTGTTGACTCAGAAGATAATGTTGGAAAATTCAGAGACTGAACTCACAAGAGCCTCTTTTATCTCGGCTTTGTTTTTCTCTCTTCTTTCCTGGAGTCTTGGGTGTTCTTTGGAAATGTTAGCCCGGTTTCTCCTCTTCATCTCGACTGACCTGGGAGGAATGTGTGCGGAGGAGTGAAGTTTGAAGAAGGCAAGGAACGTGAGGAAGTGAAGAGGAGCACTGGAGCTTGACAGGGCCAAAGCTATCAGTCAGGCCAGAACATGATACCTGAGACTCTGCAGGCGGCTGAACTGACAAAGCTGCAGCCACTACTCCGCTAAAATTCCCACAACTTATTAGCCCTGAGCAAAACCCAGTTTGAAATTCCCCTGGTCACTCACAGGGAACCTAACACACCTGAGTGACGAGCCACAGTGGTCCTATCCTCCTGCTTCTGACTATTGAGGCCAGGCAGCATCAGCGGTCTGCGCTTAGCTTAGCCTGTAACATAGTAATTAAGTGCAACTGAGCAGCACCCAAATAGAACCTGAATCCACCCTCATCAGATTCCAATTGATTTCCAGTCAGACATTCACCTTGAGGGCATTTGTCTCATTTATCACTTCAGCGTCAGTGTATCTCATGATCTTATTAATTCACAGCACTGGAACTACAGCAAGCTTCACCTGCATACGAACTTTGCTAAACAAGCTGCCCTGATTGGGTTAAGCCAATTCAAGATCCCAAGAAGTATGTTGTTTGGTTTACCATGGCTATTTGGCACTTTCTGTGTGTCTCAGGTGGCGTATCAGAGGTCACTGTCTGGTTGCCCATTAAAAATGAAACATGGCTTCTTAATTACCGACTGGTGCTTTTGGCAATCATGGCCATGCTCGTGTGTCACTCCCTTCTCTCACTCTCTCTGAATCTCTTTGTCTACCCCCCACCCGTTCAACTGGCCTCTTTATCCTTCTTTCCATCTCACTTACTCATACTCTCTCCTCTGTATCCCTCCATCTCTCTTGGTTGACTGCAATAAGACACTGGTCCTGCAGTTTATGTTTGCTCCCCTTGCCCCAAGTCCAGCCCAGCCACAATTACTTCCTGTGGTTCACGGTAGTGGGTCACTGCCATCCGCCAAAGGTATTTACAGCTGAAATTACACACAGTGTGTTTTCCAACCAGACCTGCCTCCATCGCTCCATTATCCGTCACTCTGTCCAGAGGCTCTGGTGAATGTGGGTTTAATTATAAATCCAGGCGTCCATAGAGAACGGGTTCAAAAGTCCTCCTCAATGGATGCAGAGTTGCAGTAGAGCATAAACACAGTCACCATTGTGTATCCTGTACATGTACTGTATCACATGAGTATCAATGAGTGACATCAGGCATGTCCAATGGGAAAATGACCGCAGATCTGATGATGCTTTTTAGGAAATACTTGACATTAAGGCTACTGTGTAGCCTGAAGTAATGTGCCTCAACTGTGTTTCCAACTGGCGTCATTGATCTGAACAATTCCGACATTTCATGCAAAGGCAGAGCGCTTTACTTCTAAACAATGTGTTACCCATTCAAGGCTTGCTGGGAGACAAAAGGCTCAAACAGAGTGCTGCTGACAGTGACTCAACGTTTAGTTTGGGGAGGAGGAAATGAAAATCAAATCCAAGAGGTCACACATTATTGACATGAGTGGCACAGTCCTGTTTTTATTGGCTCCAGCTCCACTTGAGTCAGGCAGCCCATGTGTTTTCCCTTTAGCATCCAGGAAATAGGCCGGGCCAAGCTTCGGACAGGGTTCCCAGTAAACCTGTGGCTTGTTTGCATTGTTCATTTTTTGGGATGACGGGTTTGCTCAATCACCCATGGCTGTCACAGCTGGCTTTAAATCACAGACACACCCCAAAGAGGCCCTCTGCTGTCAGGACCCCAAAAAAAGGTCCCGGCATCTGGTAAAGATAAAGCAAACTAGTGCTAACTCATAATGAAAGCCATACATTGAAAGCGTCGCCACTCTCTGGCAGGGCACAGCATGGGGTTTACTTTATGCGTAGGTATATGTGTGTGTAAGTGTTAATTCGTGGAGGTTTTGTTTTTTTGTGTTTTTTTTAAATTACCTCTGAATCCAAGGCTTTAAACCATCAACAACATAATAGACAGTCAATGAACTGAAATGCCACAAAAGTCATTTTTTAAAGATAAAGTGGCTCTCCCTTAAGATTAATTGGACTGGGGTCATGACATATCTGTGTGTTTGTGTACGTGTGTGTGTGCTAGCGTTTTGGGCTCAGCCACTGTTTGATTGATTGGCAGCCGAGTGGACCAGGAGGGCAGGAGGTCAGGGTAGGAGGTAGAGGGACCCGCATCAAAGGCCATGTACTCAGTCAGGCTCAACAAACGCACCACATCAGAAAATGGCCAGTATCTAGTGCGAAGGGGTCAACTCCGTGCCATATGACAGCATGGACAAACAGCAAGGGGAACACTTTCACTACTGACACCCACAGCCTGCTTTTATGTCTCACAATGTAAAATGTCTTTTGCCATCGCTCATGCATTAAAGTATCTTCAGGGGCACTAAAACCCCCACCCGTCAATGCTGGCTGTGTGTGTGTGTGTGTGTGTGCACGGTAGATAATTTTGTTAATTTTTCCCCGTGGTTTGGCCATGTGACAAGCCCCAAAATTGCCTTCCCTTTGAATACTTGAGAGAGAGAGAGAGAGAGAAAGGATTGGTCGTGAAGCAATATGTGATGTCACGTGACATGCCGGACAATTCATTCACACCTAGACATACGCATACAAATATAAGGGAAAAATGACTAAGAAAGAATCGCTTTTTATTTTATTCATTTATTTAAAAGACACAGAATGAAGGGAGCGAAGGTCGCTGTGCAGACGGTGGTTGCTGCAGATTCTAATCCAAAGCCTCCGGCGATCTCTGCATGAACTCCATTTCTGGTCTGCAAACAAATTAGCTTTTTTTTTTCTCTCTCTTCTATCTCACTCTCCCTCCAGTGAAAATACGGGGAAATTCAGGTGAATAAAATCTATTTGTTCATTTAACTTTTTTTTTTTCTTCCCGTCAGCTTTTTTTTTTCCCCTCTCCCAAACTCAATTTTCTCTCGGTGCGCGCTTGCTCGAGTGTTTCTTTTCTTTGCCGCGGTCTCGCCAGCAATTCATTAGGCAACAGTCGTTTAATTTGTATCATTAGAAAACCATGTTTCCCAAGGAGTATGGCACTCCACTAAATCTGATCCAGGCAAAGTACTTTTTTTTTTTTTTTTTTCGACCACACACAAGTTGTGGGATTTGTTAACACACACCTCACACCAAACAAGGGTTTTGGAGAAATACAGTTAAAACAAACAAACAAACAAAAGAAAAGACATTAAAAAAACATGGTTAAATATCTTAACATCTCTTGAAGTGTTATTACACTTATAGAGAGCGGTTCTCCTTCTGGGCCTGGATTTTAATTATGCAACAAATGTTTGACTATCCAAGTGAAATTTGCATGAATATTTATACCAATTCATTTGTTGAGTGTTGATTGTAATTACATGGAAACATGATTTATTGCCAAGATTGCTGTGTTAGCCAGCCAGCCAGAGAAATAGAACTGGGGTGGAAATATATAAATAAATGCAAATTTTTTTTTTTTTTCTCCACACAGACACACACAGCAAAAGAAAGCTCATTTTTCCCAGTGGCTTGTGGGAAATTTGATTATCAAAAAGTGAATCTTTCATAGGATGTGCCTGGCAGAGACTCAGAAGTGCTTACAGTAAGTGTCTCAAGATGACAAAATAACAAAGAGGTTCACCTTTATAAGGTGACCTGTCAGCACTTGCAGGGAATGTCTCCTATATCTGGTGTGTGTGTATTTACGCTTCATTTGTCACTTTTTTTCCCCCGTAAGGTGTAGACATGTCGTCATGCATACCAAATATCTGTTGACACGATAAGAGCTCAATGGGATGTTTCGGCATTTGCCTCTCAGATCAAATGACAGATTGGTTGTGGGTAGATGTACAAATTAAAGATGCAGTTGTTGATCACGGAGGCTGATAACAGATTTTACTTCATCAGGTGAGACAACTGGGGAACAATTGCAACAAGAGGGAGGGAGTGAGGGAAAATATTTGAGTAATGGGCCTCCATCCCGTTTAATATTCTCATGATGGTACAAGGAAACAAGGAGGACAGAGGGAGTGGGGAGGGGGGGCAAGTGATGAGGTCCAGCAAGGGGCTGGAAGAGAAGATGCGAAGCAACAGAGGCAAGGTCTGACTGTGTTTGTATCTAATTAATGAATGGCATTAGCCATTTGTTATGCCATTTATTCTGGTAATGACCAAGCCTGATCTTTCATTCCTCGCCTCATGCTCATTCTCCCTCTTTCATCGCCCCACTCTGCCATTACCTTTGTACAACACTCAGACAGGGATTGAGAGATGTAGAGGACGGAGGGGGAAACAGACTGAGACAATGAGAAAGAGGCCTCGGCTTTAATGACATGCTCTGCTACTGCTTAACTCAGGACACTGCTCAATAATGCGTTAGAGCAAGCTACACGTATTGACAACACAAACCCACAGCTCATCCAGCAAAACCTTCTGTGTGTGTGTGTGTGTGTGTGTGTGTGTGGGCACGTGTTCACATGCAATCGAATAAGCGCGCCTGTGTGTGTACTCTCGTCTTTGAGTTTGTACTTTCGCTCTGTGGCGTCAAATCAGACCCCCTGCAGAGCCAGGTGCTCGCTCACCTTGTCCTCTTTTTAGTGGGCAAATAAACAAGTGGATCAGGCTGGTGCATTGTTCCCCTCCTTAGTTGTATTTAACACACAGGTTTAGCCAGCTGCCATGTCTGCTCGGTCCCCTGAGCTTCAAGGGAGCTTGGGAAAGACTGTACAGCCTCCTCCTTGGCCCTTTTACAAGGTCTTCCTATTGAAAGTTTTCAGGGTGAGAGAAAGGCAAGACCTTGTTTGTGGTAATAAAAGTGTGTTAGTTGGCTATTGTGATGGAGCAGGTTAGCTTACATGTCCCATATTTGGGGTCAGAAAAGTGACATCACAGCCAGCTTGGAGATTGAAGTCAGCCCTGATAATTGTGTCCTTAAAGTTTAGCTAGTACACTTCTACAACTCCTTGTGACTCCTCCAATCAAAGCATAGAGTCCTTGGCGTAGCCCCCTTTTTTTCCTAACCTATTTCTCTACCATCCTGACCCGAAATCCTTCCCCAAAATCCAGAGGATCCCACTCCCTAGCTCTCGTCAAACAATTAAAAAAAAACGCAATAAAAGTAAAACAGTCCCTTTTATAGTGACCCCCGGCCGTTTGGTTTCTCTTGTAGCCGTTTCGCCGAGTGACCTTCTCGGTGGTGAGCCAGCCCCAGGACCCTCACCAGCAGGGATCGCTGCAGAGCTGCTACGACAGCGGCCTGGACGAGTCGGAGACGCCCAGCAGCAAGAGTTCGTCGGGCCCCCGGCTGGGCGCCCTTCCCCTGCCCGAGGACAGCTACGAGAGGACAACGCCGGATGGCAGTGTCGGTGAGGCAGAGCACATGGAAAATGGTAGGGGCAAACACTGAAAGGAGATTAAGAAAACGCTAAGATACAGGAAACACACACTGACACACTGCCTAGAGCATTCACGTAGCACGCCCGATTGTAGTCTCACAAACATGCGAAAACATGCAAGGGTCTGTCCTTGTTAATATTTGTTACCAAGTATATATTTCTTCAGGTGTTTTTCGACCTAAAGAGTTCTGGCAGCGCTTAGCTAGTCCTGTAGTCAGATGGGATGTGGTGGTGAGGTTCTGAAGTTCTGTTCTTTAGTAGCTGTTGCACCTTTTATTAAAGCTTCCACAAATGTACATCATGTGAAGACGAAGTCTGGGATTTATCATAAAACCTATGGATTTGTTTCAGGAACGTTAGGCTTATTTGATCAAAGGGGCTACAGAAGGGGGATATATGTACCAGGCATATTCTTTAAAAACAACACCTTTCAGATCGTCTTTCTCATTTTAGTTTGCAGCTCTTCCCGACTTCTTTACAATTCCTGTTAAATTTCATTTGTCATCTAGGTTTCAACTTGACTGGGGTTGTTTTTTTTTTTGTTTTTTTTTAAGAAAATCTCTGTATCTTTCCTTGTATTCTTTTAGATAAAAGAGAGGAGGACTAACAACGGGGGGTTAATACCCAACTTGAATGGTGTAGAAGTTATACAGATAGCTGCTGTGATTGCTGATGTGCAGTGTGTGTGTTTGGTTTGAGGCCCTTTTGAAGGAGTTCATCTTTCTACAAATGAGAGATACAACTGATGTCCTGGAGGTTGTAATGTGAACACTCTGCAGTCGAGAGAGAGAGTGAGTAGCAGCAATGGAAAACAATGGAGCCTATTGTAAAGGCAGTCCCTAGACACAGTACTGTATCTTTCCTAGCAGAACCTTCTCACAGCTAGACTGATCTAGTTTCCTACCAAGGCCACAATATGTGTAAGTGTGTGTGAGTGTGTGTATCTGGGTGTGCAGTGAGAGATGGGGGTAATGGTCCTATTCATAGTCTAGGAGTCTGAGGCGATGCTTAACAAGGAGTAGCTGTCTTGAGAGTGCTAAGCCTAAGTGCATAGGCTTCCCCACTGCAGCTTAGGATAAGGATATTCAAATGGCTTAAAGATTCAAATCCTCTCCTTTTCGGATGGGGTTGTTTTGTAGATGATGTCTCAACTTATTTCAAATCAATGAGGGCCAATATAAAGTAATGCCTGGACAACAAGATGGCTTTACCTTGAGGGAATAACTGAGAGGATTGTGTAATTACAGGTTTGAAATCACCCCGACAGCAGAAATAAAGTCAGGTAACCCAGACAGATGTGCACATCAGTTGCACAGGTGTCCACAGTGCACTTTCTCAAATGTAGGCCTTAATACAGGTTAAAAGGGATTTGAAACACTTGTGCGTGAGCTGATAGGGCTACCTTTGCGGATATTTAAAATCTCCCTTTTCAGACAATCTTCTGGCAAAATTAGACCCAATTAAAGTCCCATTTCAATTTGCTCTCTGTTTAAAGTAATTGGCCAGGGCCAGCTGATAACAGGCAACCCAGTTAGTTAAAAAATGTGATCAATCAATGAACCTATCAATCAAATTCACCTCAAAAGCAAAAACACTATAAATAGTGAAACAAATTCATCAGAAAATTGAGTATTAAATTGTAGAAAAGCTAATATATCAAACTATGGTACAATTTGAAATATTTTACAATTATCACATTGATCCAAAATGTATGACAACATAATCCCCATCAGTTTTGGTTTCAGGTCAGCGCACATGTGTTCTTAATTCTCCTTTTCCACACATTCAGAGGGTACTATTGCAAAGTATACTGGAGCTTTAGAGGAGATTTGTTGGAGGAACCGAGTCAAGGTCAATTCATGAATCAGTCTCCATCCAAGAGAAACAACATGCTCTGCTGCCGCTCGCTATCTTTAGTGAGATCAGCTGAACTGGTGTGCGCGCGTGCATGTATATGTGTGTATGTGTGTGTATGTATGTGTGTGTGTGTGTG
This sequence comes from Pempheris klunzingeri, assembly GCF_042242105.1. Classification (NCBI taxonomy): domain Eukaryota; kingdom Metazoa; phylum Chordata; class Actinopteri; order Acropomatiformes; family Pempheridae; genus Pempheris; species Pempheris klunzingeri. Next base: position 7,165,700 of record NC_092034.1, read on the forward strand.
TGTGTGGATGGAAAGGCGGCAGTAGAAGTGAAATTGGAAGTGAGTGAGTATGTGAATATTTGCCTGTTTTTTTCTAAATATCAAATCTTTGCAGCACAGTTATACAACCCTGAGTTCTTCTTACACTTTGTACTCTGTGGATATGATGAGATACAATCTTGGTTTAGGCAGGCAGCAGGGTGGCCTTGCGGTCTGAGAGACTGTAATTGGTCTAGGCCCTGTCATTCAATCAGCTATATGTTTCCTGTTAAAGTGTCCTTGAGGAAGACATGAGCCCCCGCTTACCCACTTATGCTAGGTCACTCTGGATAAGGGCATCAGCTAAATACCTAAGTGTGAAGTAAATGCAATCATCTAAGGTTAGGGCAAATATTGGCAAAATGCTCCAGCCTCTTGAGGGATGCTAACTACAGTCATTAGCGCTCCCCCTTGTGTTGTAGCCAGAGCACACACAGACACCATCAGCAGTGGATTTGCTCCATAAGAAGCCCCGGCCCTTTTAGAAAATTAGGGAGTTATGAGGAAAGAGGGAGAACAAAAGTTAGCAGATGGCTTGCTGTGGTGCTCAGTGCTGGCATGGGCATCATTAGCGACAGGTAATTGCAGGCATTTATGTGCGTAATGCAACAGCGACACGGGCGAGAGTCTGTTATTCGTCCAGTGGAAGACTAGAATTAAGCAGGGAAAGGGGAAGAGAGTGGAATGGGTGTGTGTTGGTTTGATTTTAGGAGTGTGTGTGTGTGTAGATGAAAGGAAACAACAGCTGGAGACAAGACTATGAAAATCCCAACCTTGTGGGTATGCTTCTGCAGTTTCTACAGTATCAGTGTGAAAACTTTAAATCTGAGGATGCAATTTTTGTTTTCCTTTCACCATATTACCGATTCATCATGTTTGATTGCCACTGCTTTGTGTCACGGTGAGACGCGGACAAAGGCTAATGTCCTTTTTTGATTCTGTGCGATTTTCAGCTCAGTCTCGCTTGTTGACGATCGATGTTCGCACAATGTGCAATGTGGAACAATCGTCTTCCTCTGCAGCTGCCCGTCTGTCTCACACACATGAATGCACGCACGCAAGCGCTGTCCCTCAACACACACACACACACACACACACAACACACTGTATGCAGGCATCCGTACTAACACAGACTCAGACAAACACAAATGAAGACAACACAAGCACACACAGACTGTTTTTCAATCTCTGCCACCCGCTTTTCAGCCTTCCTTTTTTTTTTCCACCCTGCACACATGTGCAGAGGGACCGTGTTTTTTTTTTTTTTTGCCTCATCTCCTTCATCAAGGTCAGGTTCCGAACTTTATTATTTTCTACTGGTTGACTTCTTTCCACAGGGAGCGTAAAAAAAAAAAAAAGTATAAAACAACCTCTCCATCCAAGGCAGATTCTTCCAGAACCAACAGAAAAACTGGGAGTGTTGGGGTCATCTTGGGAATATGAACGCACTCTTGACGCATTCCACTCCGCAGACGAGCCTCAGCTGTAGTTTCATCTTCGTAGTCTTTGTCTCAGCAGAGTGAAAGACAGTCAAAGGCTGCATGTCAGGAACCTATGAGAATTCTGCTGTATCCTTACAGATATTTCTGAATTTGTTCACTTGAACGGCATACAAACAATCTAATTTGTAGTCTCTTCTGAGCAAGAAATACATCAATTTTACCATAATTCCTGAACAGCACATAGCTCCGTGTATTGCTCAACTTATGGTATTTGGCACATTTCAAGAAGTCTTGATCTTTTTGATGCACAGCTGGGCCCCTCACTTATTCATAAGCTTACCCCGGTACTCATCAGATATTCATAAACGCTGAGTGTTTGGAGTCAAACACCCGATTAGGCCGTTATGGATGTCAAAGCGCTCCTCCAGATGTACGGATTTATCGGTGGGTCCAAGACTTGAGCTCTATTGATCTCCACATTGCCAGCGGGGCAGTGGATTTTTCAATTCTTACCGTGTTAGTTCAAGTACACCTCAAAATAACATGCTTACATATTGCCTTTTCATCATGAGTGAGGTGTCTGAGGTGTGCAAAGTGTTTTCATGTGAAACCTTTGTGTGAATCTAAACAGCTTCCGGCACTGAAGATGTAATTTCATTGTTAAGTACATCAGTGCGGCTATGCGATGTGCTGTGCTTCTCGCTGTAGGTCACACTGCCAATGATCTATCCTATTCGATCCATAGCATGAATCATCACAGTGGCTTTGTTCTATAGACAAAATGCTAATTTCTAACTTTAACCTTCTACTTCAGCTTCAACTCTTCGTATTTAGCCCTTTAATAAGAACACAAAGTGCTGTACTGCCATTGGCTAATGAAACGAGTGTATGGAAATACAGTTTACACTTTTTTGTGTGTTTTAAGGAGGAAAACCTTCCTCAAAAAGGAGTATTTCTTTCCACGCTGCAGGGGTTATTTGTGCCTTATGATGATCACCAGCAGACAGCAGGACAAACATTACTTTACTCTACTTTTTATTTACTGCTACATCACCGAGTGCATCTCACAGAGGCTGATGCCTGATTTCTCTATGCCGGCTGCTGACACAGATGAATAGTGCAAATTTATTGTAGCCTCTAAGAAAGTAATAGCACGTCCTACTGGCTGTTAACGTTAGCATGCCTCCCACGTTTCTGCGCTTTGGCTGCCAGACAACCACCCCCCAGCACACAACACACACACACACACCAGAGTCTATCTCTCTCCTGTCTCTCCTGCTGAGAAATCTTGGGGTACCACTGTTGGATTACAAACATCATCATTTAGTGTTGGCTAGCTGGCCCAATAGAGAGGACAGACAAGTGGCACATCACAGCAGTTATCAGTCAGGTAGTCGGTGAGTACAGTCTGAGCCTTCGCTAACATACACATAAGCTTAAAGTAGAGAAGAAACAAAAAAAAAAAAAACACACACACAAGACATAAAATGCACAGATTTACACAGAGAAATGCACATGTTAAGCAAGTGCGCACATGCTCAGTCACATGAAGACATAAGCTCCAGCCACCCTCACACACACATGCACACAAACACAGGCACACACACTTGTCATTCAGTACAATGAGGCACTGCATCATTTTCCAGCTCTGTGAAGCACCTCACTAGATCACTTCATTGTTGTTGTTTCTCTCTATTTACGAAGCTTTGCCCGTTGGAATGCTGCTTAGCCTGGTTAATAATGTGCGTGTGTGTGTGTGTGCGCGGTGTGTTTGTGTGTAACTCTGTTCATTAGGCAAGCCCAATTGTAGGGCCAGATGGCAAAGCGAGTTTGTTTAATTAAAACCATTCATATTTCAAGAGCGGAGCGGCAGCAGCACTGGTCTTAGGTCTGATTTTCCTCAACTAAGTGGAGGGATGGGTGTGTGTGTGTTCGCGTATGTGTGTGTGTGTGTGTGTGTGCATGTGCTGCGTGCCCATCACCACCCGGTGGAGAGCAGTGTAGTGAAAAATCACCCAGCGGAAGGCACTCACGCTATCAATCAGCATGTTACACACGCTTTCCCCCCCCCATCGCCCTCCCCAAGGTCACAGTCCATGTGTGCACATGAGTAAAAAACAGTAATTTGACAATTGAAATCAGGACAGGATTGAAAGAAATAATCAGTTACGTCTAAAAAGTGTGTAAAGGGTTTGGATGCTCGCACATTTTGCAGCAGGGTTTGTACTGTGCTTGTGTGCCTGGGGTCCTCTGCCTTGTGTCTCTCATTCATTTCCATCTGTCCCTTTTACCCCACGCCCCTGATTTCTTTTCGTGATATCCTCAGGCAAGGCGACAGCAAGGGAGATAGAAAGAACAAGAGGACCTGGTGAGACGATGTGAGAGAAAGCACAGAGGGGGAGATAAAGAGAGGGAAGCACGGCGAGGCAGAGTAAATGAGTAACACGCTGCACAGGAGCCCAGAGATCGAAGGATCGTAGGTTGAAGAGAGAGAACAGGAGATAGAGAGAAAATTAATAAAAAAAAAAAAAAACAACAAGGGAGGAATAGAGAATGAGAAACAGAAGGAAAAAAAAATAAGTGAGGGATGGGGTTACATGCATGGAGAAGTTGCCAGCAGGGAGTGGCGCTTGACAGAGAGATGATTGATCACTGCTCAGCCAGAGCAGGCAGGTATTCAAATCATACCCCAGTGTCACATCTACAGTCCTGTCTTCTTCTGTGTCTCTCCACATGGGCACACATGGACTGTAAAGCTTACCCAGCGCAGTCGTGACTCCCGCGCCACGCCACACTGACAGAATTAAGCTTGAGAAATACCTGCTCTGAACATGAAGTAGTAAGACCCTAAAAATATGTGGAGGAAGCCAAGTTCGGTTTCCTGTTAAAGGGACAGTTCACCCAAATCGCAGTAGAAGCTGTTTTGACTCTATCGCTAGCTATCCATGCGCATATGTTTTAGAGGTCACGTGATGAACCTGAGGTCAGGAGATTATTAATAGAGTAGAAGAGTGGGGGGGGCATACTTTAACATACTTCTGCAATATAGTGTTGTTTCTTTTTTGTGAATTCCTAACTTTACTTCTTCAGACCTCCAAAACAAACGAACAAACTTGATCCTAGAGGGAAGAATATATTTTCGAGTTTTGATGTTTGGGTGGAGACAGAAAACACACATTTTTGGTCATTTTGGATGGGCTAACCCTTTAAAGCAACAAAAAAATGGAGAGGGAGGGGAGGACGTAGTTAAGACTTGAAAGTGCAGATAACAAATCAAATTGTTCAAAATGGATGTCATGCTCCTAATGCTGCACTCACCGCAATGCATGCTACAGCGGAGACTGTAAAACTAAACAAGATCTGATGTATGTATGTGGTGCACACGCACACACACACACACACACACATGTATTGTGGAGATCCGAGTTTAATGGAATTGTTGCTGCGGTGTTTTGTGTAGCTAGAGGCGGACGGACACCCACTCCTGACAGAGATTAAAAAAAAAACCCATTCTGCTGGCTTCCAAATGCTGATGCATAGAGAAGCGTCCCACAGCCACGATGGCGGCGATTCGAGAGAAGAAAAAAAACGGCAGCTACGTTACACCTCGCTCGGGACTGTGTATGCACAGACTGTGAGACACTCTTGGTAACACCTTACCATAAGGTACACAAAAAACGCGAGTGGTTACTAAGGAACGAGTGAGGAATAATCCGATCATTAATGAACCATCAATGAGTAGTCCCCTCTGAATCAGGGACTGTATAGTAGATAATGATGTGTTACCGGAGAACAGACAGAGAAATAGTATCTTAATGAATCATCAGATCATAATTTGTTGAGAAGTATCAGTGAATTGGAATAAAAACCACTTTCTTCACGAGCTGTTTCCGACCCCGCACTACGAATCATCCATTGAGCGGCAAAAAGTATTAGTGAATAAACGTATTTATTACCAATTACTTTATTATCAGTTTCTCTTTTTGCAAAGTAAAGTGATACATTATACTGAGAAGCCACTAAGTAATCCTTCACTACTTCATGATTATCTGACCATTACATCCTTTTTGTGCCCCCTGAAGTGGGACTTTCCACATCCATGGTATGTCTGTATTGTCGCCAGTAAAAATAAATAAATGATAGTTATATTACATAATGAAGGACTACTTAGTAGCTCACAGTCTTGTGCACCGCATTCTAAAGTGTTATGCTATTCATACATATAATAGGCAAATAGCAAATGTGTTTAATAGGTGTTACTCTCAAGTACTTGCAATAAAAGTAAGGGCACCATATTGTTTCGGGGGTTGGGGGAATACGTGCGGCGATTTTGGCTTCAAAGATGGCTGTCTGTTGTATTTCTGCATTGTCTTCTGCAGTGTTGATGCACAGTTGATAAAGCACAAACCAGCACTTGTACGAGAAAGAGAAAGAGAGCAGAATGGTTTTTCATGGCACTGCAGAGACATGACTGTATTTTCAATGAGGGCCTACAGTCATACACGCCGCCATGTGCATTTTGTGCCTTTTTAGGTGCAACGAAGCGGTGACTAGCAATTTGGCTTGTCTCCAAATGGCACGGGCATTTGTTATGTTCGGAATAAAATCACTTTCTCTGACAGCTGTTAATTTGGAATGCACCAAGCTTTTTTTTTTGTTTTGTAGTTTTTTTTTAATCTTTTCCTTTCTCCCTCCCCTCACCTCTCGTGATATCATCACTCCTTGGCTAGGATATATATGTCAGGTGTGGTGTTTGAGGGGGAACTGGTGGGGCGGTCTTCAATGAAGACAATTAAACACCTCCAAGGCACTCAGCCAAAGCCTCCCGCCCTCCGCTCCCTCCTTCTCTCTGTCCCTCCTTTCCCAGGCACTCTGTCTTCTGCTTGTTTTCCCTCCTCCCTCCCCCTCTCATCCCCTCTCTGGATCTCCCCTTCCTCTGAGTCCTCCCGTTCTTCTTTCTCTTTCTAACTTTCCTTTCTTTTGTCACAATAACCGGTTAGGATTCTGTGCATGATTGTGATAAAGAGGAGGTTGAACAGGTTGTGCAGAGGGAGGGATCCCATTTGCTGGTGCATACTGGAACATCAGGTGTGCAGGACTGGGACACAGTGGGTGCCATGTCTTTCCCAGTGTGAAATTTAAGGCATGGGAGGGGTTGTCTGCAAGGGATGCCAATAGTCTTACTAGCTAAGTCTTTATTTATTTATTTATGTATTTGCTGATCCTTGAATGTGGGCTGAACATCCAAACCCTGTGTGTATATGCATACTGTATAAGTACGTGTACTAGTATGTGTATATGTGTGTGCATATGTTGCAGCATAACAGCTTCACACCACGTGTGTATCTGAGAGGAACACTGAGAAACCCAAAGAATGAAGCCATTCTTTTTGTTTTTCTCACCTCTGGGAATTTGCTGAAAAAAAGCACAAACAAACAGAAATCAGAAAAACACATTCAGGTGTTCGCACATTCTGTAGGCCAGCACCAAGCCGGGGCCGCTCATGCATTCATTCATACATTCGCCAAACATACTATACTTTATGTGCAAACACCGTCTCTCACTACCCCCTCCTCATATCTCACAGTTAAAGCACATACACAAATCCATGCATAATAACTCTGCTGGAACTCTTTTCTCCTGCTCAACACATTCTTTCCACGCGTCTGAAAAACTTGCCGGCACTTTAATTTTGCACACAAGGAATGCTGCACTGATTATAAAACACATCGCCTTTATATGACTGCAGAATTTTCAGAAAAAAAAAGCACAAAAGGTGAACATGTTTTGCCAAATCCAACTGACACAACTGGAACCAGATGTAACCCTGCTTACTTAAAAGCCAGTACACGTAGATGTGTGCATTTTGGTGAAGGTTTGCCAAACATTTGTAAGAGATAGCCTTGCGTTTCTGAGTGTGTGTGTGCACTTGAGCAGAAGCAGCAGCACTCTTTTTGACCTTTAACGTAGGAATTGCAAATTGTGTACACTTGTCTGGCTGTGTTTGCGCACGAGCCGACGCAGGCATGTTTTAGCCCTTCCTCTGTTTATCTTACACATTATGTATATGTAACATCTGGCCCGCCAGCAGTTTAACCTTTGACCATTGTGATACTGTTCTCGACCGTCCACAACTTTGTCCCCAGTTGATTTTAACTGGTGAAAAACAATACAAAAAAAAAACAAATCTACAAACTCCTGTTTTTGTAACTTTCTTTTGCCACCCTGTCGGGGTTCATCCACATGTGCCTATTTACCAACTAGCTTGCTGTGTCACGTCTCCAGCAGGCACGGCTGTATACTGGGATTCCTTCTGGGAAGAGTTTTTGTCAGGAAACTCCTCACTCTGCCGGCAGCATCGGCTGCTGCCACTAATTGATACCAATTAGGTTGTATTATTTAGGAATTTGACATCATGTTAGTCTTTAATCGGGGTGGTTTGATGACTCAGAGGCACGGCTAAATGCCATAAAACTGTCAAAACATGGGCAAACAAATGCTTGCTTTGCTGCAGGCATTATGTGGAAAGCTAATGATAATCAGTGTGTGTGTTGCAGTGCGAGGAGATGGTCTCAGTATGTTGCGTGGGCATCATGGGGTGCAACAGCTTAAGATACACTGTGAGACATTCCTGTTTAACCTAACAGGGTCAAAGCCGCTATTCTCATATCAAACGTATTTATTTTCTTTAATATCAATAAAAAAAAAAAGCTTTGTGGTGCAGTTCTCACCTGGGAATGGCGTGATAAGAAATTCTTATACAGTATACATTGTAGCTCTAAATACACCTATTTCTCTCCATTACAACTGATTAAACGCAAATCACTGATGGAGGTCATGCAATGTGGACAGCAGTAAGTGAACCTTGAGCTGAGATATTAAAACCTACAAGCTTAACATGTTTTCATCTATGAAATCCATATTCGTCTATATAAACCTGCCCGTAAATCATTTGTTCAGTGTGTTATACTCTAGTTATATCAATCAGCACTTTCAAATGTCCTCTCTGTTCACAGACGGATTGAAGTTTGTTCTAAACCACTAATCAAGTGTTTATGAACTGCTTGTGAATGCTAAAAGGGGTTAAAGAAAACTGTAATATTGACCAAGGGCGTTGCAGAAAGCGTGCGCTGATCGATACTGACTGCCGAAAAGAAATCTGTGTGTTTGTTCAAGCATGCATGTAAAGTATATCTGGATGGGCGTGCACATGTCTGCACATGTGTATGAATCCAAGCACAGAGATGCATCATACTCTCAGTGGTGCAACAAGACTGCCGCGGCCCACCAGAACTTATTTTTATTTCCCTCCTTCCTCTACCTCTCTCTCGCCCCTCCGCTCTTCGCCTTATAAAAATAGATGAAAGCATGTAACAATGGAAGAAGGGGGTTATCCTCCCGCTCTCTCCCTCTCTCGCCTTCTCCCTTTGAGGACATAGTTAATGTGTCTCATATGGAGGAAGGGAAGGGAGAGAGGAAGCAGTGGGAGGAGGAGGGGGTGGGGGGGATGGAGGGAAGGATTGAAATGAAAAGCTAACACAGTTTATATGACGAGGCTCTCTGGCCTCCCTGTGGCAGAGCTGTGTTAGAGGTCTCCAAGTGACACACATGGCAACCTTTGACACTGGGGATACATGCCTCACACACACACACACACACCTTTCTCCTAAGAGAAGGAAGCGGACAAGGCTTTGACACACAAAAGCACTCACAAAAACCTCCTTCTACAGCTGTATGCATGCTTGCACACACATGCACGCTCCATTCACCTGGAGGGACAATATCCTCCTTACTTCCTCTGGCTGAGGAATTTCATTATTTTCTCTCTTCCCTTCTTTCTCTTCTTTGCCCGCGCTTTTGGACACAATTACTCTGGGTCATATATGCATTAGTGAAAAAAAAGTCCCCTCCCAAAGTAAATGTGTGGAACAGACACACACACATATATATATATATATTTTTTTTTTATTTTACTTTTTTTCTATATCAGGGGGGAAAAAAGGATGCTCATTATTTTTCTTACCCTGAACAATCCTCCTGTGGTTCCCTTAGAGGTCCAAAGAGAAGAGGAGGAAGGTTTTGTCCGTCACAGAGCCTTGTGAGTGACTTAATGCGTTTTTTACGAGAGACTTTTTTTTTTTTTTTTTTTTTTTACAAAGGCTTGTCCATTTAGTCCATCGAACTGGTTTCCCTGGCGACTGCGAGCCAAGAAATTCACATAATGGTCAGCATTAGTGCCATACATGTTTTATGAAGGCCGAGAGCTCACCCTACTTAAGACAAACACTCGCTGAAGCATTCTCACAGCCGTGAAATTGGTGTGGTGTGTGTGTGCATTAAGAGGAGGAGATCATGTGTGTGTGCGTATGTATGTGTGTGTGTGTGTGCATGCTGCTAATATTTGCACTCTCCCAGCTTCTCTCTTGTGAGTGTGAAGCTGCTTGCTTATGCATTGTTGACCCATTTAAGGGCTTTAGCGTTTTCACTATTGTGCTGTCTCTCGCAGCTCACAATGTGAACAGTTTATTCTACATACAGCACCCGCAAGACGCCACACAACAGAGAAACTGACTGCATTTAGATGGGTTTTTTTTGTTAGTTTGTCTCTTTTCACACACACATTATCTCCTTTCTTGTTTTTCTTTCTTCCTCTCTACTATCCTCTCCCAGAGCAGGGTATGCGTTGCCCGGGTTTGTCGTGGGATAAAACAACCCGCTGACAGCTCAGGAATTATTTTGGGGCACCACGCGCCATTTCCCCCTCACGCTGGGATGAATATGCATCGGCACCCGGTAATTGAAGTGCCGCGTCAACTTGAGCCCGTGACTTGACAAATTTCACCCGAGTCGCTCTCCATCATCCCACGGCGCTCCCTCCCTGTGTTGTTTGTAATTTCGGCGCACCTGGTCGTGAAGGCGAGGACGCGTGCATCCAAACATGCAGCAAGCAAAGATCCCGCCCTTCCCACAGGTGTGGATTTGTTTTTGTTTTTTGGGTTTTTTTTTTCTTTTTCACCTCAAGGTCGCAAAACAAAGAACAAAAATGAATTCTCCTCTCCTTTGTGTGCCGTTCACCGTGGCAGCTGTCTTTTCAAGCCCATAAAATGCAGCAATCACCTCACAAAGCTGCAGCTCAGCCATGCACGGCTCTGATGACTGCAGCCTTAAGCACAACTTCCTGTGAGGGATGAGGCAAGCCAAAGTGGCAGTCAAAAGCTTCCATTTAAACCACAATAGAAAAGCACCTCAGAGCCAAAACATATCAGCGGACACAATCAGAGCAAAGTAACGTGACACTGAATCCAAACAATGGAGGTAAATGCGGTAGGGATTTGATGAGAAAGAAGCCAGGTGAGTTGTTTTCTTTCACCGTGGGGGTTTACAAAAAGATTAACCCTTTGAACAAACGCAATCGGGGCACACCTGTTTTCTGTGCATTTGTGGTAAAGAGCGGGACTCTTTGTCTGTTTCCTGCCCTTTTGTTTGCTGTCCCGCCCGCAGACTAATGGCTACCTTGAAGGCTAAAACAATAGCATTTATCTTGTCTGTAGTTCAAAGTAGCCCTCAGGCAACCACTTTAGCAGAGGTTGTGAGACTAGTCACAGAGTCGCCTCCACAGGGCACACAGGATTAGATTTAAGTCCGGAAAAACTAACTTATGGGCAGTGGTCAACAACCACTAACAACTGAAGTTGAAAGCAGAAAGCCCTCTGCTTCAGTCATGCAACTTGCTTGTTATTTCCATTGTCTGCTTTTTTCTTTTGGTTTTCTTTTTTGTTTTTTTTTTACTTCTTTACACATTGTCTCAGCATCAACCAACCCTTCAAAGAGAGAGAGAGAGAGAAAAGGAAACAGGGAAAAAGGAAAAGGTGGCCCCCCGCCACCCGTGTGCTGACAAAACACAGCATCCTAATCCAGATGATGTGCCTTTAAGTCCACTCGCAAGGCCCCACAAATGTAATACTCGCACTCACGAGCACACGCATCGATACGTATGTGCGGGATCAGATTTAAACACATGTAAAAATCTCTCCCTGGCTCCTTAAGTGAATGCTCCTGAGGTCAGCTTTTGGCAAGCCTCAGCAAACAACGTGTTTTCCCTGCAACTCACATCAAGTGAATGGGTTTGTGCGATTGTTCGGATTGATGCCGCGAGGAAGGGGCTCACCTCTGGCAAATCAAGAGCTTATGTACGCGGGAAAGAGGGGGATCCTTTGTGCTCCAGGTGTGCAAGTTGAAAGATGCACGTGAAATACTGTCAAAGGCAGGCGGTTTGTTTCAAATCAATGCTAGGTCTGGAGTGTTTTTTTTTTTGGTTGCATCAGGCTACAGTAGGCTGTTCTTTACTACACGTATACAGGGGCTGTAGGATGCAGAGAGGCACTGTTTAGCCTGCCTCCCACACACAATGTACGGCTTGGATTTGAAAATCTCCTGGAAGTGACAGATTGGGTTCACAGACTGCACAGGGAAACAAGTTACAGTCATTATCCAGTTATGGCTGTTATGATGAACTCCTTCCTAAACTACTCTTTGGGTACTTGTCTCATATCAGGACTGCCACACACACACACACACACACACACACAATCTGGCGGTAGAGGTAGAAGGAAGTGCTGCTCGAGGTTGGCGGCTCGTGGAAGCATTTGCCGCACACACACCTGGCACAACACACCTGAAGCTCTGCAGTCAAGTGGATCTAGTTGCATTGTGGGTAATGTAGGTGCGTGTTTATGATACTGAAGTGAAGTGTGGAATAAAAAAAAAGAGTATAATGCTAAATCAGTGTACTTTTTTGAGCTGTTAAAAAGCCCTTTTTGCTCATGCTGAGAACAGTCAGCTATACACCAGGCGAGGCAAGAATTTATACCAGAATTGAAATGTTTACAGAGTTAAGCTTTAGGCGAATTGCGTCTACAAATTTGATTTTTACCGACAGTGGGAAAGACAGAGAGAGAGGGAGTGAGAGATATAGAGAGAGAGAGACAGAGAGAGAGAGATGAATGATGGTTCCATCACCCCACACGTTGCGAATCTGAAGTCATGCCAGGGCAGCATAAATCATTTTAATCCCTGAGCGATTGCAGACGGAGCAAGGACACACACAAATGTGCACATATGCATATATACATACACACATACAAACACACACACACACACACAGAGACACCTCACCTTGTTCCAGAGCACCCCAAATCACCACTCAAATCACTCATCTTTATTAAAAAAGAAAGAGGCTGCTCTTCTTTAATAGCTCACAGGGCTTCAGCAAAGTTTAATCTTAATCAAAAGCATCCTCAGATTATAAACAGCAAGAACAGATGGTTTCGGCGTTAAAATTGCATTTTCCAGACATTTCTTGATTGTTTGCTCTTTTCTCCCTCCCTCCTTGGTGTTATTATTATTATTATTATTATTATTACTGCCCCTGCTTTTGGTGATTTCATTTTGGTCTTAAACGCATTATCTGGGCTTAAGACTCGCTGACCAATTCCAAAAATGCTCCAGTCAGGACCTTTCAATAGCGTCAAAGTCCTAATCCACCTCAATACATACATGCAGTAATCCCCTGCTCCTCTTGAAAAGACCATAGCTGTCAACACTTATGTTCTTTGGCTGAACTCTGTGCGAGGACAAAGCAATTTGTTTCTATAGCGTCAAAGGGGGAGCAGGAGGGGTGTGTGTGTGTGTGTGTGTGTGTGTGTGTGTGTGTGGTGCAGAGGGGAGAAAGTGTGTACAGTGTATAAACAGATTTTTGCAGAGAGACTGCAAGAATAAAGACAGTGAGCTCCTTTTTTTTGCGGTTTTGGGCTTTGATAGAAAGCCGGCAAGCCAAAGAGTTTATCCTCTGACAAAGGTGATGATGGGAGAGAGGAAAGAGCGAGAGACAGAGAGAGTGAATGTGGGAGTGTGTAGACATGATTGTGCTCTGTTCCAGGTGTTATGCAACCCGAGCAGACTCTTCCCTTCCCTTTTCTTGTGATTAATTCTGTATGTGTGTGTACGTGTGTGTGTGTGTGTTTGTGTGTGTGTGTGTGCGCGCTCATCCTCACATCCAGGCAAGAGATTGTGTCAGTTTAATCTGAAGTGCTGATGATGTGAATAGGGCAAAAATAATGAGAAACAAAGAATGCACTAAGATCCAGGGAGCACTTCCCCTAATGAAATGCAATGTCTGGCACATTTTCATGCACACACACACACACACACACACGCTCTCTCTAAATGAAGCCTCATTCTCTGGAGCCGCTATACAGATAAAATGCTAAAGAAATCAATTGCATTCTCTCGCTAAATTGTGTTTATTATATATTGTGTTTGTGAAACTAATTCAGAGAGCAGGACCAGAAAATACTGAACGTATTCCACAGACCAATCTATATGTGCCGTACGTTGAAAAACAGGAAGTTAATTGTAGTACGTCTGCTGCCAAAATAGGCCAAAAAAAAATACAGTTTCCCACTATTGCTAGCATGAAATCACTTGTTTTTGTTGTAGGGAAAATGAGGCCACAGACTAATGTGTTCCCCTGAAAAAAAAGAGGCAAGAGCAGGAATGCAAGAATAATGTACAACGAGTTGCTTCAAATCAGGCAAAAGGCAAATGTTCACAACCCACTTGGTGACGCCAGGGTTTTGATTTTGGAGCGTGATTCGTGTGCGTTTATGCGTGTGTAGACTGTAAAGGTCCACTGGACAGAGCTCTCTTTACTCACCCTGACAGGCAGAGAGCTGTAAAAAATTGCACCATATTTCCTCTCAAGTCTCTTCTGATACTGAGAAGCAATGTTTTCACAGCTGTCTCACTTTCGCTCTTCTCCAGTTTCCCACTCTATGTGTGTGTGTGTGTGTGTGTGTATATATATATATATATATATATATATGTGAGTGCTTCTGAATGTGTGTGTTTGCATACTACTTTTTCTCTTTTTACCCAGTGTGAGCAGAAGTAAATAACAAAAACTGGGCGCCAACTGTTTGAGGCGCAGAGAGACGGAGACAAGGGGGTCCCTCTTTGTTTCTAACTTCTCTCCGCCCTTGTAATCTCAGCTCTGTCCGACCCCCCCCCCACCGCCCCGCCTCGCCTCGCCCCGCCTCAGACGTCTCGTTGTAATCATCTGTTTATGCAAAAGCTTCAATATAATATCATCCACAGAGTAATCAGCCTGCCACCTCCCCAAGAAATGTTATTTCTGGCATTTTGGGGCTTATTTAATTGAAAATATGATTCTCGCCACTCCATGGCCCCTCACAGCGTGTGAAACATGGATGCGCCCTCCTCTGTATCCAATTAGAAGCCAGTCATCTATGATGACAGCGCTGCATCGGCAGAGGGGGAGGGGAGACAGCCGCTACCGAAGCTAATAATAGACTAATAACTCTGATGATGTCTGGTAACAGTGTTATGTTGCAATATTGCAAGTGTGCCTGATGGGGATTTGCACATGTGTGTCTGTGTGCGTGCATATATGAAGCTACATGGATGATGATGAGCGTGTCCAACGGCAGCACATACGAGAAGACGTTTAACCAATAACACAACGGTGTGCTCTTTTAGCAGCCTGTCTTGGTTTAGTCCCTCTGCTAGAGTCACCAACTGAATAACTCGTTATTATTCTGTTTAACAAGCTTTAACTGGCGATGAAATCCCATCTAGCTGGACAATGCTCTAGAAGATTAACCCAAAAGAAAAAAAAAAGAAAAATAACAAGCTGCAAACACTTTAGATTTTCCACTTCTTACTTCCAGAGTTGATAATTCACCTTGTGCATAAACCCCATGTCTCCCTCTAACCTTGACTATCCACGTCTCCTTCTTTTCCTTTTTGAAAATGTAGGTAGAATGCAGAGGGTTGTGTGCACCACTGCTTGTGTTGCTCAGCAGCCAATGTGCCCCGTGTTCCAGCATCTAGTACCAGGAGAAATATTGATCTAGATGTTGCAGACAACCTTGGCTGAGGGAGGGCAGGTATTTGTGCTATATGTTGCTTGACCTAAAGTAGTCACTGTCTAGCTGAATAGACAAACCGCTACAGAAAAAGTCATTAATGATGCATTTTCTCCTGCCGGAGCACACGGGCTCGCTTGTTCTGGTTGAAATTCTTGTGAGCCAGTTAATTGTATTTCCCTGTAAGAGGGAAGGTGGCGCAGAGGCCGCTGCAAATGAAAATCAAAAGGAGTACTAGTAGCTAGAGAGCCCTTCTCTAATAATAGAAGTTATGGTCTGGGAGAAAAGCAGAGTGTGAGAGGAGGTGTTTGCATAACGGGGAAGGTACAGTATGTCGTTCTCTCTGTCTGTGAGAGCACATCAGAAACTGAGGTAGGGTACCCATTCTTTTTTTTTGCACTCTATCTCTCTCTGTGTCACATCTAAATCCTTTATACACACACACACACACACACACATACTGTATATGACATTGGCTTAACTGCCCCCCATATGCCATGACATGAGCAGCAGGACACAAAGCCACTGAATGACTGCTGTGAGTCGAAAGGCTTAGCAACCTTAGTGTGTAAATGCCAGCCTTTCTTAAACAAGTCTCTAACCTTGGCTAGCATAAGGCCAGTGGATTAAAACTGAACTGTCAGAGCTATGGACATACCATCATTCCACGGTTTTCTCTGTAGTTACATATATTTTATACAACTATTTTCACCTTCTTATTAATATAGATTCCACTGCTTGGGATTATTTAGAATAAAAGACTTGTGGGTAAAAAAAACAGTTAAATCTCCTTTTTGTCGTCTTTCTTGTCTGCAACCTACTTACTACCCATTCCATCTTACCCATTTCTATGACTGAAAGCATTTTATTAGCTGTCAGAGTTGAGAGAACATCTCATTTACTGTAAAAAAGCTGTGATCAGTGTCCTCTTACTGCAGAAAACATATCATTTGGTGTGTTTTGGCCATAAAATCCAGCCATTTAAACTGATCTGCACCTTTTAAAAATTGCGAAAAAACGTCAGTGAAAACATTCCAAAAGAATTTAGAGTGATGAGCACAAGAAAAGTCAGAGTCTTGTAATTACGGTTGATTAGAAGGTAGAGGCCTGAAGGCAGTATAACTAATATCGCTTGAGTCGCTGTTGTGATTTCATGGAGGCCAGCAGTGTGTGCATTGCTGACAGGGAGATGATATACTGGTTGTGGCAAGTGCTGTCTGACAGTAAATGTCTTCCCCCTCCTCCATGTTTACAGTCATAAATGGATTATAGTCCACGGGCAGCTCCATGTTAGCCTGCACACGTCTGCCCCAGGGTTCACATGGGACTCTGTGATGGGGAAAAGAGAGCCCGACACTCGCACCTTCGCGAGCGCCATTGTAGCCTTTCGGATGAACGCTAGCGTGTCGCTAATCACGTTAGCATCGATCATGCGAGTGGCCCGGCTTTGACCTTGCTGCGTTGCATTCGCTCTGATCTTAGATTGAGCATTAACCAAGCTGCACCTCTCACAGAGCCGGTTATGGGCGCCGATGGCTCTCCGGTGTCAGTGCATTAAAAAAAAGCGCTAATGTGAGGAAAGCATGTAGGAGCTATCACTCAGCAGACAAGTTGGCGCATTTAACTGTGCGATGAGACCGCGGAGTCGCGAGAGCTTACATGTTTTATCCCACGTGTCAGTGTGATGCGTGTGGGCTGCTGCCGCGGATACCCCCTTGTAATGCGCTAATATGCATTAGAATTAAGCTCATGAGCTCTGAAATGAAAACACCGGAATTAGCCGTCAAAATGAGAGCCACACTGAAGAGAGTTGGAAAGAATGGAGGGGAGGGGGGGTGAAGAGGGGTGTGTGTGTGTGGGGGGGTTCATAATATTGTGAATGTAATGTTTCTTTTCATAAAGTCGGGGATGAGGTCGCCACAAATGATTCCCCTCGACGTAAGTCCGGGAAATGAAGCTTGCTCTTTTCAACAGGGATAATTAGCTGGGCTGACAGTCGATCCCCATTTGTGACACTGATTTTTTTTTTTTTTTTTTCCCCCACTCTAGTTTGGGACTATAATCCCTCTTTGAGGATGAGCAAGTGACAGAAGTATTTTTTGTCCTTCTAGAATATTCCGGCAATTAGAGAGGGTACAATAATACCCATCAACTCCTTGTAATTAGCGAGCATTTGAGATGATGCGGGAGAAACTGAGAGCCCCTTTGACCTCGACAGGGGCTGAGCGGTGATACGATTTGTGTCTCGCTGCGCGTTTGTGTGTCTCTGGGTCTTGTACACAAGGGAGTCAGGTTAGGATGAGTAAGCAGTGTGCCTCCACCGCAGCACAAAGTGTACCCGCACCACCCTTTCGCCGAAAGCGCAGATTCAGCATTAATGCATGCACGTTTCAAAGAGCGTCGTAGTGTGTGTGAGGCTGTAACTAAAACCCGGGCCTGTGTTGTGCCTTTGAAAAGTTCTCTCCACGTCTGTTGTTGTTTTCAGCTGCCAACTTGTTGTTGACTGTCTGTGTCCAGCGATGGTTATCACAGCTGATGATGCCCTTCTCTGTCAGGCCGTGACCCCGTACTCCCACTGAATTATCATCTGTCAGCGACAGACAGAGGAAGAACGAGGGAGGGAGGGAGGCTACAGCGAAACAAGGGACAGAGGGAAGATTTGGCTGAGTGCCTCCGAGGTGTTTAATTGTCTTCATTGATGACCGCCCCACCTGCTCACTTGACACACATTTCCCAGCCAAGACATGTCACGCATAAACAAATAACTCATGCACCACGGGTGAGATTTATAGGGACCAGCCAAGCCCCACTCTCTCACAGAAAACACTCCTTTAATATCTTACTAAGGTCTAAGAGATTAGCGGAGTTATCCAAACTATTTTGACACATAAGCATAAGCGTTCTTGGGGAATTGCCAGCCATACCGTCGGTCCAGTCAGTCAAAGAAAACCCCTTTGCTACCCAATTAAAAGCATCTGGTTTTGCACGAATGAGAATGAGAATCAATAACGTTCTGCAACAATAAAACTTTCTTTCAGCCGTCATCCTCAGGCCTCTCCCGCCTGATTCGTCTCCGCTCCTTTCTCCAGTTGAATTACAGACTCCTTGGAATGAATGAAGCGAACAGTCAGGGTCATTAAATTATGCAATATGAGTAGAAATATGACATCTCAGGCCTTCGACCTTGGCCCTCTCCCGCTCGATTTCGCCCAACGCAAAGCTAAGTCACTTCAAATGATTTAGACAAGCGCTCGTGTCATTAAATTTAATTGCGCGGTGCAGAACGTGAGCTCCAAATAACACCCTCTCTCCCGCGCCCGCACTCGGAGCAACCTAGATTTAAATACAAACACATCGCAAAAACTGGAAGTGTGATGGTGGTGGTGGTCGGGGGGGTGGTGGGGTTGGGGCTGCTGCAAAAGAACAGCTCAAAACACAACCTGCTCCTCTTTTCATTTTCCTTTCCCCTAGAGTTTAGCTCAACTCCGAAAACGAGTTGAAAAGTTTCAATTAGAAGGAGAGTTTGAACCGTGGCTGTTGCTGCACTCCATCTTCCCCCCCCCACCCTTCCTGTCTCTTCATGGCAGACAGTAGTCTGTAAAGGTCAGCGCTGTCTGTCGGCTTTATTTGAGGGTGTCTGAAGACCCATTTAAGACTGACTTTAACTTCAAATGTGCTGACCTAGACAGCACTGATGTGCTTGAGCCCACGGTAGCATGCTGTGATTTCCCTCACTCTCTCTCTCTCTCTCTCGCCATCTTTCTATATTAGTCTCCAGCCCTGCATCATTCATTTAGATCACTTTGTGGGAGAATTCTGAAAGCCCCTTTAAAAGCTTAAGCAGGCTAAATTCCACGTATGAACTTCAAATAGGCTTTCGGTTAAGATGTTTTTGGACATTATACTGCATACAAACACGCAGCTGCACCCTAACCGAGGCTGTAATTGCTTTAAACATGATACAGGATTATTTGGATTCTTTTTGGTAACCAAACTGTTACACAGACCGTTAAAGACTACACAACTTCTGATTTAAAGGTGTTTGTAAAAACCTGAAATCATGGCCCATGCTTTAAAAATTAAACTAACTGGCTGCTTTCAGAGACGCCGGACTCATCTCTCGCTGAAATCTCAAATGAAGGCTGGGCGTTCTGTTGAAGAGCGAGCCTTTTTTTCACGACTGGGAGACAGACAGATCCACAAAGACGAGCCTCTCATATCGACTGCTAATGTTGATATTTTTGAAGTCAGTCTTGGTACGTTCGAACAGATATTACACTGCCATGCTTATTAGCAGTGCAGTGCATGTTCATTTAATTCGTATTTACTCCGTGAACCTACCACATTTTTGTAAATCATTATAGTTTTGGACGACCCTTATTGTATTCCTATAAAACCATCTTGCAAGATAACAGTGTATTTATATGAAAGCTATTGTAGTGCACTGAGAAATACACTTCCCCCCATGTTTTAACCTTATAGCCAGGTACTGTATGACACTAATCGTTTCAGACCAGGATGGAGGCACCAAGGGATGAAAAACAGACATTGGGGGGGGGGTCGTGGAGGGGGGTGTAATGGAAGGAAAAGAGTCAAAGAGCGAGAGTCGTAAAATGGCCGGGGGGGATGCTGTTGGCCAAAGTGGGCCATTTGTGTGTGTCTGTGTGTGTTTGCGTGGCTACGGTAAATAGATGTCAGGCCCTATCATCCTTGCCAGCTTAACGAGCCATGGCACTCTCACTAGGTGAGGCCATGAGGGCACACAGGTTAGTAGCAGTTACAGTGGCGCGCGCACACACACACACACACACACACGCAGAAACATTCGGTACAGCCCATGCATGCACACACAAACACTTTGCCCTCATGCAGACATTTTAATATCAGGAAAACTAAATAGATTTGATGTCTGGTTCAGAACGTAGACTTTCAGTGACAGGAGGTGTTTTAGCTCATAACCTCAGGCCCACTGGGTATGATTAAGCGGCACTAAGAACATGTCCGGGTAGTTCCCTCTTTACGTTTGGAGCCTTTTAAAAACCAAATGAGAGCTGCGGAGATGCTGCTTGTGCGCACTCGGGTCTTAATTTGTGTGTGGATTGCGTGGAGGACACTGAAAATGTCCTGCCCCACTTCTCTCTCCTCATTTCTTGGTGTGAGCAGTGAGGGAGACTCTGCTGTCCGTCCCTTTCTTTAAATAGCCGCTCCCTGGAGGGAGGGGGGGGCCACGATTGGACACATGCAAAGTCAACCCTGCTAACCCACCCACATTCTCCAGCCCATTTACCCTTCACAACGCGGGGTACAAGCATCAGCGGTGTTAAACACCGCGGCTTTGATGCCTCCGATTGATCAAATCAATACTAAATCAGCACCCGCTCTCCGTTTCCGCAAACCATCTTTTCACCATATGTGTCTCTCTCTCACGTATCCTTTCGGTTGTCTCCCAACGCTGGCGCTTGTCAATCAAATCCTTCTGCCACTCACAATCTCCCCACCCCAACCCCCTCACCCCGGCCATTGTTGCTCTCTCCCCTCACTAGCTCGCTCTGCTCTCTCGTTAAAGCACATCCAATTTGCAGGGAGTGAGCTAGAGAGGGACGATATGAATCTTATCTCGTGGCTGCTTTAATTATTCCATCTTCAAGGTGCGTTCCTTTTTGAGGGGCCTGGTGTTATTAAATAGTGTCCATTTTAATCAAGGCATGCTATAACCCCAAATTGGGCAAGTAATTAAAGGTGGAATAATGAAATTGAATTGAAGAGTCTTCTACATTTACACTGGGTTGGGTTCATTTTATAGGCATCAATTGGTCCTCACTGACAGGCAGTCATCCCACGAGACTGAACTGGATTAATTTCTGAAGGGCCTCTCTTCCTGTCATGCATCTAGTCATCTTGTGCACCTTTTCTTCCTCGAACTCCACTCCTTCTCGTGGCTGTGTTTTGAGACAAATGGGCCAGCAATGATAGCTCTTCATCGCCTACTTTCCCCTCGGTCCGTTCTCCTCTCCTCAGCGTCCTCACTCTTTCCTGTACTTTGTAATGAAGCATTACTGGCTCTGTCTTGGAGGCAGACAGTGATAATTACCAGCAAAGTGAAGTAGAATGCAGTGCAGCAGCTTCGTATACCACAAAGACACCTTTTATGGGATTAGAGTGTCCCTTTTATCGTGTAGCTGTCATGTGGAACAAGTGTGCATGTGTGTGTGTGAGTGTGTTTCCCTAGCAACGTGACAAATCACGGTGTCCAACATACTTTTGTTGTTTGTCAATCAATGTTCTGGTCGCTGTGTGCTACTTTGAGTTCAAATAAAAGCTTTTAAGTGGACCCTTTCGGTTGATACTTGCCAGCCAGGTACAGTGTGTGAATATATTGATCGTGTTTCTTGACAACACTTTGCTTACTTGCCCGGTAATTCTCACACATCAGTGCGTCTTCAAGACTAAAAAAAATGGAATCCAGTCATCTTAAACTGTACTAACCATACTTCTAAATGACCCGATAATGTGATGATACACTGTAAATATAGTGCTATGACGTGAATTTGCAAACCATCACAGATTTTACAGTTTTAGTAGGACTTTGTGGGCAGTGTTGCAAATCAGTGAACAGGAGTGTGATGAAGTGACTTGATGATGAATAGCCAAAAACAGATGCACTTGGTTATTTTACCCAGTAAACTGTTTCCGAAGTGATTTTTCTGAAAATGTGATACATGACATTTTATATCTATATAAGTTTGAATATATCACGAGAGAGAAGATTTAAACCATATTGCTTGATGCTACAGCATTTTCCACATTCTCTCTGCCGGTACATTGATAAAAGTTGTATTTTTATTGTAGAGGTGTTCAGTAGGTCACCTTGACTGTGGGGCCAACTTTTTTTTTGTATAGCTCCAGGGCAGAATGTGGCAAAAACTGAGAATCAAAGGTTCTAACCGCACTCATGTCACCCCAGCTTTGGGTAAAAAAGTCACCACCAATCACTGTAAACACACATCTCTTTGTCCTGTGACATCCACAACTTCCTTCCTTCCAAGTGTGTACACCTACCATTATTTCCTCCTTCCCCTCACCTCGAATGCCTCCTCCTGCCTCCCCGTCTTTGTGCCCAAAGGTACCAATGTGCCCTATCAACTGCACTCCAAACAAACAGCTGCTGGATCAGTCGGGCTCCCTGGGATACGCCTCGGGGAGGGAGAGAGAAAGGGAAGTAGGGAGGAGAGTAGAAAAAAGGGATGAGGAGAGAGGGAGGAGAAGTGAGACGCACAAAGAGGAATTGCAAAAATGATGAAAGGGGTGTTGGAGAAGGGAAGCAGCAGAGACAGGGAGGAAGGCTGGGGGGGCTCACATGTGAGAGAATATACTTGTGTATATGTGTCTGTGTGATATATTTGGGGGGGGGGGGGTTGGGTTGCAGAGGGAATGAGCTCATTAGTCCTTAGTGTACTGTATAGTTCATATCTCTTCCAGGTAAATACATTCAAAACTCAGCACTAGCGTAGCCCACACCTTGGTGTGATAAGTGATATTAGTGTGTGTTGGGGGGGGGGGACACACGAGTCTGTGTGTGTTGTTTTTCCATTTTACTGTATCTATTTGCATATTCAGATTTGAAGCTGCATGCATATGAAGTTATTTGTTAGCAGCACCATTCGTGTGTGTGTGTTTTTTTTTTCTGAAGCAAACAACGAGGACTGGTTTTGGTTGTTTGTATGTATGTATGTGTGTGTGTGCGTGTCTGGGGTGGTAAGACATTCATCACAAGCCCAAAGAACATGGGTGACTCTCACTCGCGCTCTATTTCTGTTGGTGTCTTGGCAGGCCTAATGCGGAGCCTCTGTAAGCAGGTAATTAATGGGAGTGAACGCTGCAGCTATGGATGGAGAGCAGAGGCGGGAGGGGCTGGTTTAGAGGCAAATATTCTGAGCAGTGGAGAGATTTTCACTCCACTGAGGAGAAAATAACGCCAGCCTCAACTTGACGTTGTGGATGTGAAATCAAAATGGCTGCCGTGGAAAAGGCTTTTATCCTCAGTGAATGTGCTGTTTGCTGAGTCACAGCTTAGCTCTTTAGCAACGCTTTATTACTCATTTCACACATTTGAGTTTCCATCTGTTAAAGGCAGCGAAGAAAAGAATCAGGTCCAGGGGGAAGAGAACCAGACGACATTGATTGACGTTCAGCGGAGATGAGCAATCCTCGGCAGAACGTTTCACAGCCCCTTCCGTGCTAATGCAGGTGGCTGTGCAATCGACCCCGAGCACAAACACAGCGGCGAGGCGAGCCACGTCACCGAAAGGACAAGTCATTTAAGCTTAATGATGCGACCGCGCGCACCACCTGCATCGAGTCCAAGTTGGAAACCCAGAGCTCACTTCTGTCTACACGCTGGCATCATTAGCAAGCTTGTGTCCACTTCCTGAGTCAAGGGTCACAATGACAATTCGCCAGTACCGTATTTAGGAACATTACCACCATCACTCACATCAGTAATGAGGGAGCAGCAGATGGATGCCATTCTAGAAACCGCTTTTAATGACCGAACAGGGGATTGGGCTCACTTCTCCAATTGGACCCTGCAGACTCTCACTCTTAAAGGGCAACTGCCAGATATCCAAGCCAAAATGGAGGCAGGAGGGCTCATTTCTACCCTTTTTCCCTCTTTTTCTTTTTTAGCTCTGTCTTGCTCCGGCGATTATGATGTCCCTTGTGCTTGTGGCGAGTGGAAACAGTGGATGAGAGGGAGAGCATTATCCTCGATTTTCTATTTTTTCTCTGCGCAGGCTCAGTGAAGCTGGCTTTGGTCTTATCCAGTGTCGGCCATTTGGGAGTGCCTTGTGTTGCCTTGCACCCCCCCCCCCCATCCCTAATTCCCCCACAATCCTCTGTTTTGTAAATGGATGCTTGTGATGGCCAATCAATATTGGCAGATTAGGAATGGGATTTAGCATTACAAAGGTGGTCCCATAACATTGTAATCCCCCACCCCCTTTCCTCCCTCATACTTTTGTTAGGAGACAGTATATAAATAGCTTTCATCAACATAGACAAGTTTAAGAGCTCTTTTCTGTGTCTTTTATGCTTTCGCCTCTCGTCCGCCACACTGATCATTAATGCAGACATTCTGCAGACTAATATTTCAGGTTTTAATTGCCACACAGTGAGCAGTGAGGCTGAGAGCTAGAGAGAATAACAACACGACTACTTTCTTCGTACTCGCTCACCCTTGTGTGCTTTCAGCTAAACCTCACAACAGCCAGAGGGCTGAAAAAAATAGCTGTTTAGAAACTTGTTGTAAACCGTGACCCTCCAGGGAGGAAGGGGGCGAGGAGTTGTAAGCAAAGAGGGAACAGAGTCAGGGTGCATCTCCAAGCCCCACGAGGCTCTCGAGCTGTTACCTCATTTCCCTTGTTTGTAATTAGAAGTGCGTATTAGCAGTTAGCCAGTGCAGATGAGGGCCTTCCAGGACATCCAGGAGACCACTGGGGGACAGCTGCAACAGGATATCAGGCCCCGTTTCTTGGGTCCCAGAGGGCAAGCCAGGAAAACAGCTTAAGCAAACAGCCTCCCAGGTAGTGTCCTCATTAGCGCTATGATCGCTATTAACAGCATTAGTGCCAATGTTTTGATTGCCGTCATTATCATTAGCAGCTTGAGCGGCACAGCTACCTACCAGGAAGGGGTTGGCAGTGGGGTATGACAGGTGTTTTAACTCAGCCCGTGTTGACAGCCCAAAGCCAACAACAAGTTGTTGGTTGGGAGCGAGCAAGCCAGTGCATCCTCCTGCTGTGTCATGTTATGTCTTTAACAGGATAAGAACTGTTGGACTTATTTACAAGCTTATTTACAAGGTCCTTGACCTGCTCAGGTACTTCAATAAAGTTTCATAGCAAACCAACAAAATCTGTTGTGTAAAAACTCTGGCGGATGACAATGAGACAACACAAAAGCACATTAACCTGTGGGATGAGGTACTACAAGGTGTGACACTTTTTTTTTTAGAAGAACAGCATTAAGTGAAATCTCTAGGCAGCATGTTCTAGTCTCTCTTTACTGCTCTCGCGTTGTCCATAGTTGCTTGATTCATGAGGCCATTGAGCCTTGCCGCAGCAAATTGCTTTTTCTCCCATAATGCCCCGCTGGTAACTGTATGGTATTGTGGTCAGCGAAATCTCATGCAGCCCCTGATGTTCAAATATATCTAATGAGATTCAGGCTGCACGTGTTACTGGCTTGCCTCTCTCTCTCTCTCCCCTGTGTCTGAGTTTTAAATCTTAACTAAAAACGGCAATGTGTCTTCTAAACAATTATCTGCTGGCACCCAATATAGGTACATAAAGAAACAAGTACCCTCTCGTGAAAGAGGGATTATATTATGTTCCAAAAGGAGGATAAACCTGGAGAGAGGAGTGTCTGGTAGAGTAGTAGGTAAAAGTAGAGAGGATGGAGAGCATTGGAGGGAGAGAAGAGGAGATGGCGGGATGAAGGGTTGTCTACTGCCACACAGAGCATTTGTATTATTTCCAGCTTGTTGCTGAACTGAAGCACACATTTCCCAGGCCATCATGATTGACAGCTTTGGTATCAGCGAGGGAACGCGTGCATGGGGGAACGGGCGTGCTTGCACACATGCGCGAGCGTGCATTCCCCTGTTAATGTCGTCTGTTTTGTTGCTGACCCCGATGTGCTGTGTGCACGGTTGGCCAGAGACAGCCACCTGGGAAAGGACAGGAAGTAGGGGTAAGAGAGAGAGAGAGAGAGAGAGAGAACGCAAAGAAAGAAAAAAGAAAATGTTGGAAAAGAAAACATCCAGGTCTGTTACATGTTCCACCCTTCAGCCAATGCACACAGAGGGACTCAAAGCAGAGAGAGATTGCCAGAGCAGAGAGAGCAGAGGAATAGAAAAATAAGTCAGAGAGGTAACCAAGTGCAGTGGTACCAGGCAGCGACTCACATGAATAGCATTTGAGAACAACAGAGCGGTGACGATGTACAAGCTGAGCGAGGGCTAAACTAGAGAGCAGCATTTGAAATG
Source organism: Pempheris klunzingeri (assembly GCF_042242105.1). Classification (NCBI taxonomy): domain Eukaryota; kingdom Metazoa; phylum Chordata; class Actinopteri; order Acropomatiformes; family Pempheridae; genus Pempheris; species Pempheris klunzingeri. The sequence goes on from NC_092034.1 coordinate 7,192,150, forward strand.
AATGCAGAAGTAACGCTGCAAAGGTGTTATGCTACTTCAGCAAAGTGCCATTTCTATTTGTCTCTCCTTTCTTTTTTCGCCTCATTATGACATTACACGTTACATCTTGAATAATTGCGTATTATATATGAGAAATACAGGGACAAGAGACATAAAAGAATGTATCAAAGATGGCAGCCATTCTCCAGTGCATCTCCGTCTTTCTCTCTCGTTTCAAATGGCCCTTTTGTGCGCACTGTGGCATCTCCCACTCCGGGCCTATGATCAGGTGGTGGCACTAACAAGCATTCGACAGGGAGAGATTAAACACGCGACTGTCAGACGCCACACCCGACGCATTAAATTACAGCTGCTTACATGTGACATTAAGAAACCTGCCAGTATCAGACACATCAACAAAAGAGATACAGAGAGTGAAAGAGAGGGGAGGGAGATGGGCGCTGGATGTGATGTCAGAAGAAATTAAAGCCTTTCAACTACTTATTGACTATTATTCTAGACTAATAGAGAGAGAAGAGGGGAAAATAGAAAGGATGCTAAAACAGTGGCTGCTTCCAACCTCTTCACAGAAAGCAACTTTGAAAGTATGGAATTCATGCACATGTATAATGCAAAGTAAGTTTTGCTTGTCGGTGTTTGGCAGTCATACACTGTTCAGCCATCCAGCGTGATAATAATGGGAACATTCCCTTCCCATTTTAGTGGCAGGGAATGGCGCTTGCTCTGCACATGGAAATTAGACCAAAATGAATAGCAAGTAATCACATTTATAAGTAAGTATCCTTGTCAAATGTAGCACTCGACATCTTAGCAATATCTAAATGCCAGAGTTCGTTAAACAGCAGCTGTAAGTAATCTGATAGAGTAAAGGAAAATAATTTTCAAATACTAACCTAAGTCTAATTGTATCCACCTTTTCAGAAAAGCAAATGGTGACATTTATACACTGTACAGTGGTAGAATGGGTCTGAAAATAACTATTGGCTTCAACCCAGGATACCCACGTCTTTACAGTCTAATCCTTCATTGAGGCCGTTGTCAAAGCCATGGGGGCAATATTGATTGTAATCTGAAAAGAGAAATCTATGGTTTTTACACACTCAATGGCCGCCTCCCTGGTGCCTAACATTGGAGATGAATCACGCTGCCCTTAAGACCCATTATTCAGCCATTATTGGCAAGTACTTGTGCTCACTTAATTGGACAACTTGTCTGCAACTGCCAACCCCCTGGGCTGGCCAAGACAGAACCTAAGCCAATCAGCCTAATTGATCCCAACAAATGGTACATGTCACCGCTCATGGTTGCGGATAGTGGAATCATTTTTGGAGAGTTCACGGTGGGTTACGGTTTAGTTTCTAGTCGCCTGGAAGAATGACCATGTTTGAGAATGCTGGCAAATTTTAAAATTGTGTTTTAACACCAACAAAAATCGAAGAAATTATTTATTTACTTAGTTATTTGGCAACTTGCTTCCAAGGAGCCACTTCTTGCCAGTTTTTATGCCACAATCAGCCCACTTAGAAACAAATCATTAAAATAATCTGCAAAACATTGGATGAATTTCACATTTACAGTACAAGGAAAATGCCACACTTGAAAGACAATCGGTGATGAATATCTTAATCCCAAAGGGCAACGCAGGCCACCCAAGCAGAGGCGTCCTCTTTGTGGTAAGACAGAAGACAAAAGGAGGGCTCCTCCTAAGTGATTTAGTGTGGTCTCTGTCAGCAAACATCATTCCATGTCAGTAGCTTCCAAAGCTAATACGCCTCGATTGTTTGGAGAATTACAATGTTCAGATGCCCTGCCAAAGACAGAGTTGTTATTTCCAACTTGTTTCATTTCAGTGGTGCAAAAAAAAGAGGGTAGAGTCCGGGGTAAAGGGCGGTGGAGGGCGGCAAGGAAAGAGACTTGCCCTGGAGTCAAACTTAGACTTCCAATGCGCCTTATTTTCTTTGTCGAAGAGCTTACAACGAAGACTGATGCACTATTCATGGGTCCTAAAGGAGAAGAAAGGCTCTGGCCCAAATGGAAATAAATAGTGCAAAGGAATGAAATGTATTAAGAATTGAGTATTCAGATCAAATGAGCTCATCGTCTTTTGTAAGATGTAAGAGAGGTACAAGCGAAGTGTTGTGCGATAAGGTATTATCTAATAGGAGTGGGGATAGAGGTAAGAGTCTGCAGCAGATGGGTTCAATCAGCTCGACCAGAGGCCTAAAGTTGTGTCTTCAGCATATACATCAGCAGCAAAGTCAGAGGAAGAAAAGAGGAGCAGAGAGGGAGGACGCGGCACTCAGCGGGCATTTTAAACACTTTGGTGTTAAGGAGACACATACTGATTCTGCTCCTATCACTCCAGCTGGAGCCAGGCACATTTACATTCAGATGCTGATTAGAAACATAAAGAAGAATGTCAGGAAAATCTGTCGCGTTTAAAATTTCTAATCTCACACTTAGCTTTTTTTTTTTTTTTTTGTGAGAATACCTTTTCAAGTGGAGCAGTTTGCGATAGAGTAAAAAAGAGTACATTTGGTTCCCTTTTGATCCAATCTGGCAACTCCCAAATATATGAGGGGGGGTAAAGAAAGGGATGCAGAAATAAATAAATAAATAAAAGGGAGAAGAGGAGTCCGGCTTGTGTGTGGACGCCTGCTGTCGGGTCCTTCTGTCAGTGTGAAATATTGCTGATCCCACCACACTTCCAGTGGGGAGGTGCTTGTAATGATTCAGTCCTTGCGGGGGTTCAAAATGTCATCTGTCTCACCTACCTCTGAGTGTACTGGTGTCCTCTAAGTACAGACTTCTACAACATAGGGGTGGTTATTTAAAGGGGACGTTATTATTTAGTATTTATTTTAATGAGCGAGCAAAACGCGCATTAACGGCTATATATTTTTCAACAGTAATTGTGACCACCCACTTGAGTTTGCAGTGAAATTCAGCTCTTTGTTGTGCTATACTGACACCTTTCACAGGATACATTTACTCCTTAAGTGCTTGTGGATGTGAGACTATGCCCTCATATAAGCAAAATGTTGACTTTGCAAAAGCCCTTTTCCATCCAAAGAGAAACCGACTGCATTTCACATGTTGATTACCGGTGTCAGGAATCACGGCTGCGCTTTGACTTTCCAACGGGCCACATTCCAACTTTTTGTCAGTTTGCACGCTTGACCCCTCGCGCACCCCTGTTGCTCCTCCCCAGCTAATCGATAACCTGCCCTGATGAGTGGAGACTCCCTGTCACCAGCTCCACAGGCAATGGAAATCAATAAAAAACAATACCCATCTACATCCATGAGCCCATTTGTTTTTCCTGTTTACCAGCGGCGGGTGCTATTCTATCAAAATGCCGTCAAAACAGCAAAGAGAAAAAGAATGAAGGTGGGGAGGTGGGGGCAAAAATAAATACCAAGAAAAATGTCATTATTTCAGTATCTGTCGGAAAGAGTTCAGTGCACAGATGGGAAAGCTTAAATGTCTGTTGGTATTAAAACTCAACTCAACATTACAATGCATACGGCGAGTCAAGAGAGGTATAAATAACAGATCAAGAAACAAAGCAGTCTGTCTCAGTGTAAGTTTGAATTCATTTTGCCACTAAAATCAACCTCACTTCTCAGCATTGACCGAAAGAATAATCTAAATGTGGTGATCTTTAATTGAGCACCCTTTACAGTATATGCAATGGTATTGTTTGTGTTTTCCTTTTTGCGACAAAGGCCACAACCACAGCCACTCTGAACCTCCATATAGTCTAATTTAACATTCATATGCTGGCAATGAGCAATGTGAATCTCGGTAATATGCTCCCTAGCTTGTTTATGTCAGTAAATATGCGCTCACTTTCAGGAAGATGGCCTAATCCATACTCAGCTGTTAGAGGCTGATATGTTTGTTGTGTATTAAATATTTGGTGGGTTTTTCCTGCCTTGCTATGATATCCACAGCTCCAATCGATTGGTGGAGATTTAGTACCCAGAATGCTTTTATGTTTGAATTACAAAATCTGTGTATAGTGTTGAAGATTGGTTGGCGCATTCGTATGTCACTGCACTCCCACACATGCACGCACACAAAAAGAAAAGGCTTTGTTTCAGGCAATTTTAAGGATGACACAATATCCTCTGTGTAATGCACAGAAGAAGATAAAGAGACAGATAATTCAGCTTGTACTGTATGTACAGTAGCTTCCTTCCTTAACGGTTGGAGTGCATTTACCAAGAAGAAATCCTTGTCCTCCTTTCATTTTCTTTTTTTTTTTTTTATACCATGAACAGCAAGGCCTTTCATGTGACACAAAACAATTTCAAAAGCACACTATAGCATATTTATGTATGTTATGCGGCAACACTGTAACTCCAAAAATATAGGACGAGCACAATCCAAGAATAGATGGTGTTTCATAGCCTAAGCTCATACCTTTGATTCTTGCCGAGGCTCCCTCGCTACGAAATCCAATGAAAATGTGATTTTGTTCTCCCCTTCCCTTTTCTAATTTATTTCACAAGCGTCATACCAGACAACTTGTCTCAGAGCTTTAAGCAAGTTATGGATGAAAATCAAGTTGCATGGAATATTTAGTGATGAGGGGGGATAAATAGTTTTGACACATCAGTGACTACACCTCCCCAGCCCTGAAATGGCCAGGCTAACCCGCAGAAACAAACCAAGCAGTCATTATCTCCTGAGACCAGAGTCGGCTTTTTCCCCGTTAGACTGTGTCGGACTCACATCAATTTAGTACGCTACCGCCGGGGTTTCACATAGTATCCCTGTTTCTTCTGGACAGATTTGAAGACTAATCTCATACTTTAGGCCTAATACAATTAAATGGTATTGAACCGATGCGTAGTTCCATACATCAGTTCCCATCCAGTGAGTGATGGAGCTCGCTGTATGCCGCAGGCCTGGGAGAGACATATAATCTGGGGTTAAAAGGTTATGATTGTGGCTTGGGGCAGAGCCAAGAAATGAATCTTACACTGCTCCAATGTAAGAAACCCAAGACTATTATAGAGCATGTATATATTCTATTCATCTACTGGTAACAACCTTATATTTTCATGTCTGCTCTTGTAATTTGAAAAGGACTGATGTCAAAGATTCATCCGGTGAAACCATATAAAACTCTTAAGTGTCTCATAAAGCAAACAATAAATGAGTTGCAAGCCGTGGCTCGGCAGTGTTTTGTCTCGTGTAGCCAAAGACATACTATATTCATGGAAATTTAGACTTGAATTGATACAAAGCGAGGTGAAGAGACACAAGCAGAAGTCATGGAGAACGAGTGCATAAGAAAGGCTTCTTGATTGATAAAAAAAAAAGCCACAACAGGAGTTAGTGTAGAGAATAAAACTGATTTTGTGTCCATTTGTCACATGACCAACTGTGTTGTCAAGACAATGGAAAGTAAATGTCAACACGAATAAAGAGAGAAACTATGCAGCACTGATACACTGATGAGATGAGCTTCTCTCATCGGGAGAGAAAACAGGAGTGTAACGTTAATAGTACAGTGGAGTTTTTAAGGTTGTATTGCGCAGGTTGCTCAGGTGGTGGTTTGTTCTCGTCTGTCCCTTCCACACCCTTAGATGGAACGATGTGGGCTCGCGTTGAAAGCTCCCCACCAAAGTGGCTATTCATAAATGCGCGCTCCGAGTTTGTTTGAAAGATTTAAAATATGAGCAAGAGGCCGCAAAAAGTGGTCGAAGTCTGTTTTCAAGGTCTGGCCACAGGTCCAGCAGGTGATTTTCAGCCGTTGGCAACGCCATGCGCAGACCCTCCATCATTTTGTGCCTGCTGTCAGGGAGAGGCTGCACACTGTGCCCTGACAAGACAGAGAACATTCATAAAGTTCCTGCAACGTCTTTGCAACCTTGACAGAATGTGGTGTGTGTGTGTGTGTGTGTGCGTGTGTGTTTTCCCCCAAACTTATCTCCAGAGGCAGGAGTTGAGGGGAGTTCCGCTGTTCACAAGTAGCCTAAGAGCACCTGCCACATTCATGGCGCAAAGACGTCAATAAATCTGGCCGCTAATGTACCACAGAATCTTTTTCTCTCACTCCCTCTCTCTTCCTCTGCCTGTAATATTAATGAATGTCAGCTGAATGCTGCCATGGGCAAAGATAGAAACATGTTCTTTCCACTATGCTAACATGAACAAGGTTATAGCTTCTTCCTTATTCTGAGTGGAATTGGAAAGGAGTGCACATGGCAGCAAAGGTTTATTGCAGAGCAGTCGGTAACCATTAGCCAAGTGATAGGCAGGCATTAATGACTTTATCCAATCAGGGTGGTTATTATTGAAAGCTGAGCCAATGAACTTCCCCAGTAGCCTACGAGGCAAGTCATTCATGGCTAAATGATTAAAAACTGTAATGAAAAGAAATAGTCTGCATAGTGTTTCAATAATGATGAGCAAAACCAGTATAAAAATCTACTTTACTGCTTCTTCCACCCAGTAGGAAGAGAATAGAAATAGGTTTACGGCACATGAAACCTTGAGGCTATTTTTAGAGGCCGCCTTTGCCTGCAACTCAGTTGTAGCAATGAAAGAAACTCCCTCCTCTGTATTCTTCCCCCAAAAGAAATTGTGATAATGAGGCTTCACCAGCGACCATGTGCCCATTAATATTTGATGCATCCGAACACACATGTTCCCGCAGTCTCTTAAAATACCATACGCAACGTATATACAATTTAGTAAAATCTCAAAGTTGTCACATATAAGGTCGCTGCATTGTGTTTCCTCTCATCGTCCCTCATTGCTCACACTATCTCGCTTTAAGAAGGAACGTCAAATCATGAGGGAGTGCGTGTCTTGATATACTTGGCCTATATCCTGTTGTGATAGTCACATGGCTTCCCTGAGACAGCAGTCATTTGTTACTGTCCTTTTAATCATGCTAATGCAACGTCTCTCTCTCTCTTTCCCGCTCACAAGAAGTCGATCATACACACCCGTCCATATTGGCGTGAACACACACACACACACAGACGAGCGCAGGCACGCACTCACTCTCACATTAAAGAAAAAGAAGAGTGAAAGAATGGAGTGCCCAGAGTCCCCTAAGGCATATGAATATCTTAAGTGAAGAATTCTATAACTCTGCATGCCTGTGGGCACACTTTACACACAGTAGTACACATATTCACATAAATTGACGCACACATTCCTGCACACAAACATGAGGCGGATAGAAAACGGAGATGCTACAGTATTGAATCAAATTAAGTGGTAATTTTGTAGCACCAGAACGCTGCCACTGTCTTTCCCCTGCTCCCTTTTCTCGAGTTCTTGCACTTTATTAGTATTCCGCTCAGACATTACTCCGCTTTCTTCTCCTTCTCTTCTCTGCTCTCCCATAGCCTCTCTCTCTCCTCCTGGGAGTTGAGCCCAGTGCATGTTAAGTGATAGGGCTTCAGAGTCTTACCGGCAGGGGTGTGGGTGCCACATAGTGGGCTGTGTGGGAGCCATGTATCAGGGAAGAGAGGAGAGGGGGGGCCTTTTAGTAAATCCACCCACCCGTGTAAAAATGATCAATCTCATGAATTTGCCAATAGGGAGTCGTTGGATGATCAGCAGAGACGGAGGCAGATAATGAGAGAAATGGGAGAGGGTGGGGGGGGGGGTGGTTGAGTGTGGTGAGGGAGAAGAGAGGAGTGGGTGGGGGGTGGGGGTGGGGGGGTGGACTATGGGGACAGCAAGAAGGAAATATCCGAAGGTATTGAAGGAAAAAAACAGAGAAAGATTGAGCGAGCGTGAGAGAGCGGATTACTGAAGACAAAAGAGCAGGTGAGCCTTGATAGACAGAGTTGCCATGAAGGAAAGAATGTGAACATCAATGTCTGCTCAGATAGGAAAGAGAGGAGGGAGAGGGGGACGAAGAGGGAGAGAAATGGGCCATGTTTTTTTCCCTTTCACGCTTTGTGTCCCCCGTCTGAAAGCCAGCAGGCCGTTTTGGCGGCAGTGGAGCAAGGTACATGTTTGGGGTTCTTTTTGTCAAGCGTGAGCAGGTCCTGGTGAGGTAGTGACAAGAGGGAAGGGGGAGCGGACGGGTGGGTGGGGGTGGGGGTGGGGGTGGGGGGGACGGAAAAAATGCCTGTCCTAAATTCAAGGCCTGGTAGAGCCTAAGGGTGATTCCTACACTACCAGGCAGTGTGGTATGTAAATGTCATAGGGCCCAACAGAGTGAGAGGCTGTCTGTCTCTGTTTGGTAGATGGGACATGACAGGTCGGGGAGTGCATTTCTCGCTTGTGCTGGTGTCAACATGAACACGCTGGGTTTGACATGCGTGAGTGGGATCGAACTGCGACGCAACTCGCGCAAACTCGGAAAAAGTGAAAATCACAAATAAAGAATCAGATGCGACTGATAGCACTCATTAGTCTTTAATCTAAGAGAAGTACAGTATACGGCCAACAAATCTGGACACCCCTGTCCATGCTTTGTAACTTTGGTGAGGGGAGTCCCTAAATGCTTCTATGCATGAGCAGTGAGTAGTCTCACCCACTACCAGCCAGCCAAATGATATGAGACTCCCATTAAACCTAACGCTGGGCCCTGTGCACAGTACGACATCCATAAATAAATGTTTTTTTTCCTGAGCGTGGTTCAGAAGACCTTGTCTGACCTGCACAGAACCCCGGACTGTAACACCATAAAACACTTTATGTGACGAATTGGAACATCGGCAGCATCTCTCAGCATTAGTTGCCAGCCTCACTGAGGCTCTTGTGAAACAAACACCTGCAGCCAGGCTCCAGATCCTCTGGAAAACCTTCACAGAAAGAGCAGAGCAAGGGGCCGTTAAACATATTAATGCCCACAGTTTTGGAATAAGATGCTCATCAGTTACATATTATGAGTGTGATATGCGTGTGTCCACATATAGTGTGTTTTCCTGCTGCACAGTTTGACAGCCTCGCGTTGTGAAAGTACTCTTTGCTCTTTGGCAAAGTTTATCATTCATAGAGGCAAAGCTGCAGTGCCATGACAAATCTTACTGCAGTTTTCTGTATATTCAACATGGCTGGACGGGCTTAAATGCTCACACACACACACATAAAAACACAAACAGGAACTCCTTTAAATGCACCGCCCATGTCCACTAACAATACTGAGAATAAAGCTGACATTATTCAGCTGGAGTCTGAGTAAGTGTGCAGTGTGTGTGACCTTAAAGAGGGGAGGTTTGGAGAATCGCAGCATAAGGAGAAGAAAGTGAATAATTCTTTAAAGTGTAGCCTGGGGCACATTAGCATGTGCGCTAGCTATGGCGGAGGCGCGTGGCTGTTTTTTTTTCTTTCTTTCTTCCTTTCTTTTCTTTTTTTTTCTACGGCGCTTTTAGCACACCCCGTTTGTCAGAGGGAGGCATCATCCTTTATCGGCACATTTCATGTTTCCCAGAGGACTCTGTGAAGCGGGTGATATTATTGAGGAGCGCTGAGCCTTATTAAATTCCCAAGCATATTACCAGTCTCTCCCTCTCTCTCTCACTCTCATACCCACTTGCATCTCTCACCCTCTCTCTACCGCTCACTGATTATGTTTCTCTCTCTCTTAATTTGGTTGCACATTGCACTGTAGCCCGATGAGCCCCCTCCCATCCGTCTCCCAAGAGGAAACAAAGGAAGTAAATACATATTATTACTTTTTTTTTCCCCCTTTTTCCAAGTGACACTCGTCAGGTATTAACACAGCACGCCCTTCCACAGCACCAGACCCTTATATGACTCACTCCCTCACTGCGTATGTTCTAGTGTCGTTTCAACTGTTCTGTCCCATTCTTGGGGAATTCTTTTCATCAAAAGGACAGAGATAATGCTAATCTTTCAACCAGTGAACTGGATAGAAAGCAAATACTCTGTCAGCTTTGCTAGGATTAAGTTGGGAGTCATCAAAAGGAAGCCTTTTTTTTTTCTATTTTGTGCTCTAGCTCTGTGCACAGTAAGTGATAAATCCAGTACTATTAGTTTAGTATCATTTTATTACAACTACAACTTCTTTCTTGAAAGTGTTCTCCGCAATATGGGTTTTTAATGGGGCCCAAAATGACTTGCATGCCTGTTTCTGGTCTTTGCACATGACAAGAGAGCATAGCAGTATGTACTGAATGGGTGATAATGAGGGTGAGGTGACCATGTGCTGAGTGTATGTCTTCATTGCCCGAATGCGGAGCTGAAACTTCCAGAGCTCTCATTTCCTCACAGACTATTTGCTTAGGCCAAGGGAACGCGTGTGGCTGCGTGCCAGGCGTATTTATCAAACACGGCTTTTGCCATTTTTTATGATGCTGACACGGATGGTGATGCCTCTGTCTCCCTCGCTGCAAGGGAAGCCTATTTACATATGACCTTGCATGCAGCAATTGGTGGAACGGGGGATTCGCAGAGTTTTATTTTGCTGGAATGATGTGCTTTTATCTTGGATGTGACAGCAGAATATGAATATGAAAATATGAAAAGAGCAGTTGAGTCAGATTGGGTCGTGATATTCATGAGGATTAGACATAATGTGTTTTCTAGTTTGGCTGCCTGACTGTACTGTATATTATGTCAATGGACTGTACAGTACTGTCTGTGTGGGCTGCTGACTATTTACATATGTGTCGCTCATTTTACATATAGCACACATATTGTTCTCCAGGCGTCTGTCTCTAGATTGCCCATGTTGATGTTGTGAAAATTAGAATTCAGCCTCACCGGGGCACAACAAAAGCCTCTATGTGTTTCTGTGCACATGCAGACAGGAAGGCTAGTAAACGGCGATGCTCGTGTATGTGTGCGTTCACGCATGTGAGTCAGTGTTGAAGGTGTGCGTCTGAGGGATAGCACGCATAGGCCCTTGAGAAATGCCACTGTCTGTGAACCATGGCACCATATCCTGTCTACATCCCTCATACATACTGCCCTCATTCAGAGAGAGAGAGGGGTTCGTCGTTGTGTCGAGACTGCTTGATGCTATGAAAATTTGATGCGGAAAATATCCTATTGGCGCTGAATTTTTAATGGGGGGCCACGCAGATGTGTGGATTATCATCGGAGCACTCCTTTTTGCCTTCAGCACTGGGTCACGCACAGCACCCAAACGGCTTTGCACCTCCAGGCCAAACTTAGTCGGAGTCTGGCTCTGCTTCAGGTATTTCAATCATTCACAGAAAAGTTCTATTTGTCTCTTAAAACATTGTGTCTGAGCACTGACAGCTCATAGTACGCATCACAGAATACACAAACACTCCATCACGGGTCAGACTATTGCTGTCTGGTGTATATTTTCCCGTTCTCTATTCTCTTGTAGGAAAATGAGTCTGGCCTTTGGGGCTTTATTGCCCTAATCTGCAGTCCAGCCCGCTCTTCTCCCACTGGTGATTGATATTTGGAGACATCGGTGGGACAAAAACAGTTTGAGTTCTGACGCTCATGAAAGACCCATCAGCTCTGTCGTCGATCAATGTGAATAAATATTTCCCACAACCCAAAAGCATTAGAATCAAGGACGGGGAGAGAGAGAAAAAAAAGAAAAAGGCAGACAGAGAAAAGAGGAAAAATCAATTGGTCGAGAGGTTTGCTAAAAAGAGGGTGGGAGTGGGGGTAGAGGGCTTGGAAGAGGGTGGGGATAGGCAAGCTGTCAAGCTGGGTGAATAATGAAGCGTGTTTTCTGTGCTTCAAAGGCAAAGGAGAAAAGGCATGGTGAAGTTATGTTATGTTCTCTGTGTCATCTAATGTCAAATTAATTTGAGCATGATATGAGCCAAAAAAAAAAAAAAAATGTACAGGGTGCCGTGGGCTTTTGAACACTTCAAGCATTAATTTACCATCTTCAAGTGTCTCTTTAAGGTGCAATCAGTAATATTTGCACCAAATATCAGAAGGGGTTCTCAGGTACTGCTGATCGCTGCCTGGTTAGTCTTGCATTACAACATTTGGCTGCTGAGAATTAAAGCTTTCGGAACAGCAGGCTTAGCCCGCTCTGTGTGTGTGCTGGAGCTGTTCTGCACTTCCACCCATGAATTTCCTCAAAAATAGCCTCTCATCATCATTTTTTTTTTTCCCCAAAGCTAATGTTAGCCACATAAGCTAACACATAATGCTTGCTGATGATGCAGCACAGCAAGTTCATCGCTTTCTATTAGGCTATGATGGCACTGAGACATGCGAGCTTGAACGCTGTCCCCACTTGTCCTAAAAATTGTAATGCTGAAATACTGTAAGTTTTAAATTCCTTATGTATTTGTTAAAAAAAAAAAGGGAGTATTTGAATTTTTCAATGCTGTTCTACTTTTCTACAGCTTCCACTATTACTGAAGAGTCATATCTAACAGAAATTCACTTCATGTTCTGCCAAAATGTATAAAATATCTAGATGAGACCAGAAATAGTGCTGATATACTACTTCATCAGCCAGAGGTTTGGCAACAGGGCCATTCTGGCTGTATATAAATAATGTGGCTCCCATAGAAACAGCTGAGAGACTAAACTATTTCCACCACATGCTGAATTTTTACACACAAGATCTGACCATCTGCTCCATTTAACTGAAAACTGACTCTAACTCTCATACAGTGATGGCATTCTCAGTCAACGTAAGAGGCTGAGTGTCCATATTCCCTTGTTACCCCGCACCTGTCCAAACGTCCCCCCACCCTCAATATGAATCTCTTTCTCCCTGTCTGTCTCCCCTCGCTCACTCTCGTTATTTTGATAGGGGATCCATTTGGTTTAAATTGACTCATTTTGTCAGTGGGAATCGGAGCAGGGAAACTGAAGAGGGAGAAACGGGCAAGGCTGCTGCTGCTTTGATCCCTCCGACAGGCAGCGTGAAAAGTGCATTTCATAAAGGATGTTCGCCTGTGATGAGCCCGCCAGAGTGACAAATTGGGCCCCTGGTGCTTTAAATAATACACTGTGTATGGCTGCAGCCATGGTGCTGTAGTTCTATATTGCTAAACTGGCCTGTTAAGAAGGGCGTGTGTTGTGGGTAAAAAGAGTTGCACAGTGGGCGCCTCAAATCCAGGGCCTTCCAATCATCTCCCTCTCTTGTTCATCCTTGCAATAAATGCAAATACTAACGTGAAACTTGCTTTCCGGTCTCCACTTGCATGCAGATCTAGATTTTCAAGCTTCAAGGATAGGGAGTGACTTTTGAGGGATGACTGAAATGAGCCTTGTTTGTCTCCCTGTGGCGTTTGTGGCTGGAGACAGAATCGTGCACCGATGAATGTTTAAGATGTGGTGTGCCACTGTCGCTAACACCATCCCCCCCCCTAGCTGGTGAAGCAAGGCGAGGAGAAGAAATTGAAAATGTTAAAATGGGGTTTTTGTTTCTTCACGCTGCATAATTGACCCAACATGTGAAACCTCTTAGGGACGGGGAGAGGACGTGGGTAGTGCACAAACAGCTGGCATGTCCTTGCAGTGACACATGCATGTGTAGAGACGTGTAAGGGTAACACACACGTGTGATTTGTTCTTATTCAAGCTGTCAGCCTCAAAACACGTGATGGAGAGCATTAACACTAGTACAATTACTAATGTTAATAATAATACTGAGTGAGTAGCATATTACTAACAACACTGAAAGGTTATGAAGAAAATGTTCATTCAGAAATCAGTGAAAACTGGAGGATGGCATGTGTCACTAGGGCTCATTCATCAGAAATCCTCTTTGTAAGCCTTTCAAAATGTTCAGCTGCAGATGGTGGTCCTTGCACCACGCAGCAGACCTCCCCAGAAGACTCGCATACACCACCTCCTCCTCTCTCTGGAGGATGCATCCCATAATGGTGGAATCATCAGAGAAAATCTGGAGGTGGCGTGACCCACGGTTGAGTCTCAAGTCAAAGATAGAGAGTGAATAAGGAAGGTGACAGCACAGTGCCTCTCTGCAGCAGCAAATCCAATATAGTGCTCTGGGAGGGAACAAACTGTGGCCTATCTGTGAGATAGTCTATAATCCAGGACACCTTGGCGTTATCAGGCTGTATCGCTCTGAGCTTCTGCCTGAGCAGGAGTGGCTGGATAGTGTTTAAGGCACTCAAGAAATCAAAGATCACGATTCTCACCGAGCTCCCAAGCCTCTCCTAGCAGGAACAAATCCAATATATGATGGCATCTTACCATAATGCGGAATATCTGGTCAAGTTTTTGCACATATGAATAGTATGTAAATTGAGGTGACCAAGACCCCTCGCCAGATGTCTGCTGTGTAGGCTGAGGCCTTCATGCTGTCACAGATGCGCTTGCTTCCATTTTAGAACACTCGGGCTCTGCAGGAGGCTTTACACAGCAGAGGCACCCTGGTCAGACTCGAGGATACATTAAAGAGATTCTGGAGGACCTATTTGCTGACTGGCACATCCTTTTAGCACTTTCATCAAGGGGCTGCACTGTGCAGAGCCATTTGATGTAGTACGCTTTTAACCTTTCCAGTAGGAGTTTTATGTGTTCTGAGAGGAAAATTCTCTAAAACTCGATGAGTTGTTTGTTTACACTGGTCATTACTTTGTAAAACTGTTTCGAGGAGTGCTTTCACATCCTAATATTTTTATAATTAAGCCAGTGCGTTAAAAGACTAGAAGGTTTTTTTGCAACTGGTTGCAGCCAGTGCCCATCTTGAATCCATAATCCAACCGAGATTATTAAAGGAGATTTGAATTCATCACTATTTAAAGTGCATAGTGCTCTCAACTGCCACACAATTAATGAAATCGTTGAATTTGCAAAATAAATAGTAAGCTCAGACTCGAGCAGCTCAGCATCCTTTAGTGTTTTTTTTAGAAGTCTAACACAAGAGTCTATGATGTTTTGTGAACCTGCTGAAACACAGAAAACGAATCCCTCTGGAAAACATGGACCCGGGATAATTTGCCTTTTCTGCCCCGGAGTGGAGCTCACTGTGCCTGTTTATGAGCCAGCACGGTGAAAAACTGAAAGCCTGTCCCTTGAGGTCAGCATAATTACCCCCACCACATTTCCCCCGCTAGCTTTCCATTAAGGTCGTGACTCACCATGCCCAGCTCGCTCCGGCCTAGAATGTGCTAGCAGCTGAGAGCTAATTGCTACACTCAAGACAACAAGCATGGTAGATAGTGACTGCTGTTTGTCTGCCTCACGATCTAACTAGCTACCTCGCCGCTGCTGACAACTTAATACAAGTGGAACCGCTGTTTCAAAAGTCAGGTGCAGAGAAAATGATTTTTGTATCGTATTTTTTTGGTTTGGAGGACGGACTTTAAGAGCATTTTCTTTTATCTTGCTGTATTAGCAGTTTTTATTTGGAAATTAGAACAAATATGCACTCCATGAATGCAACATGATGTGCGATATGTAGGTCATGCTAAATTTTAAGACGCACGACGGGATTCTAATGCAGCCAAAGCCCCAGTTGCTGTCATGTATTTTAAACTACCTCAAGTCATTTTTGAAAACTTTGCTCCTCAAACAATTCTTACATCTCTCCTCCTGTAGACCTACAGCATGCCTAACCGTGATCTAGATGTTTTGTCTTGTGCGATCGGTAAAAAAGCACAAATCACAGACTTTTTTCTCTTTCTTTTTTTTTTTTATTTTAGGGAGGATTTAATCGAAATTGTATTTTGACAAATAACCATTTAATAGTGTAAAACAGGCCATTGTGTGAGTGTGCCTGGGAGTGTGCGATAAGAGTAACAGTGGAGGAGAAGAAATGACACTTCTTTCTCTAAAGACTGGAGAGACCGAGAAAGACAGAGAGAGGGGAGGGTGGTGATGTGTGTGTGTGTGTGTGTGTGTGTTTGAGAGAGAAAGAATTTAGAGGAATAATAAACAATAAAAAAGAAAACACATTTTTTTTTTTTTTAACAGATTTAACCCCTCGCTCACACACTCACAGTAGCTCAGTAAGCCCTACCATTTTCTACACACCCACCACTGCTTCATCCGTATTCTGTGTTTGTCTTATCAAATAATACTGTGTGCTATCCTTCTTGTCTGTGGCTGGGAATGCCGAGCATCGGCACACACGCACGAGCTTCACACACACATGCTGCTGCATGGTTAATGTAAGGTTTGCTACAACCTCGCACTCGTCTGCTTGGTGCGAAAATGAGCTGAGAATGCCATATTGTTTTATCGGGTGCTAGCAGTGTTGCATATTGTGCACCGTAGCAGAGGAGCTAATGCTAATCCTCGTGGGTCTTCCAGAGTATTTTGTATAAGCTCAGAGTGCCCTGCTGGAGAAAACAGCACATACAAAAAGGGGTACTGTTATTAGGTGTTTATTGGGCATGAATGCATTACATATACTGAGATGTGCATTGTAGGTAGTAATGGTGATTAGGAGTGTTACGCTTCAGGTGTAATATAAAAGCCTGTTTTTTTTTTTTTTAGGAGGTATTTTTTTGAGTTAGGCATGGTTTCAGTATTCTTGTGTTTGTGGCAGGAAGCCAGCGCCATCATTCTTATTAGCAGAGTGGATGAGTCACTCTGCTTCTCTCCTCTCCTCATCATCCTGTTGCTGTTCCACTTATAGATGGGGTCAGGGGTCGGAAGTGCTCTCAGGACACGGACTGTAGTGTTTGCATTCCTGTGTGTGTGTGTGTGTCTGACAGAGAGAGAGAGAGAGAGAACGCGCTTCCAGTAAACACGACGGCCACCTGCTGTACGAGAGGCTACGCGTGCACGCGCACATGCATGTGAGCGGCAGCCGTATGCATGCAAGATGAATGAGGGAGCATGACACGCAGGGACACTTTATTTATGGGCTTGAGTGCTGACTGTTCAAATGGGCAGAGAGAGGTAGAGACCCGGAGAGAGAGGACGTGTGCAGAGGGGAGGGAGAGTGCAAGCCGCATTTGATAATTGGCTGAGAGATCGACGCCAGAATGAAATTATGCTAGTTAATCTCTCCTCAATTAATTACCGCAGGAACAGGCCATGGTACATTCATTATTCCAAAAAGAGTATTGACCCTGCTGGAAGAGACAAGCAGCCATATCATACCCATAATGCCAACCTGCGGTGTTATTGCACTGTAATGCTAGTTTACGTATAGGCAGCTGCAGTAAAAAGGAAGTAGTGTCATCATGTACCTACATAATTCCTAGAAAATGTCTCCTGTAAGTGTAGGATGGCCTCATGTGTATTTTTTATGATGAGTCCTTATTCCACGCGCAGAGGTTGGGCATCTCGAAAAAGCAGGTGACAGCTCATTAACAAAGCTCGATCGGGGCTCTGTATCATTTCTCTCAGTCACTCACTCGACCTCTCCTTTCCGTTTTTCTTTGCGCCCGTCCTGTACCTCTTGAGGCATGTCAGGAGGATGTGTGGGGGGATGTGTGTGTGTGTGTGTGTGTGTGTGTGTGTGCATCCAGATTATTCCCTTAGTCGCCCTTGCCAGACAGTAAATACTTCAAGAAGCTCAGAAGGCAAAGAATAGATCACCTGCTGCTACTTTCAACAGCTTTCCAGGCCCATAAGCAGCATTGCTGAAACTTACGTGGAGGGGTTGCAAAAGGCCAAATATGGGCCACGTAGGCTCATGACCAGGGTATGATTTGTATAAAAGTATTATGTAGAGGACTGTAGTCAAGAGGGATGGAAGATTTGTTGTTTTCCGCTCCTTCACTCAAATTTGCCTCCTGCTTACAAGATCTTAACTGGCCTAATAGGGCTTACATCTTTGAGTTTTGGATTTAACTTTGCTGCTGGAAAAAAAAAAAAAAAAGCTCCACTGCTGACGTTAATGCCATCAATTAATGCCGTCGCTAGCGGTGCACGCCGTGACTTGAGTTTTCAAAGGTCATTGCTCCCCAGGACTCCCCCTTTTGTTCTCATTTTCCCCTGCGCCATTGCATATCGTTCCATCCCTCCTTAATTGTCTGGCAAACATCTCAGCAAGAGAAAGACAAATATCGCTTTTTCCTGTGGATATTGTTCCGTCTGAACTCGCCGTCACTGCGTTAATAATTTAGCACCTATTCTTCCCTCACCTTATTTTCTCCTCTTAGGCCGTTCTCCCTCTTTCTCCATCTCTTCTTTCTCTCCGTTTCCTTCCTTTTTTTCGTTGCCAAAAGCCACTTTTAGTTGTGCGTGGGTGTGTGTATTCAGCAGCGCTCAGTGTCTGTCTGCCTGTCCGTCTTTGATGCTGAGGACCTCTCAGCTGCAGGGCGATGCCACGGGGGCCCCGCAAAGTGAGACAGCCGAACACAGGGAGTCTCGCTCTTACGCCATAATTAGTCTGCAAGTTTCACCTAATTAAGTGGGACCCTATTAGAGGCGAGAATGAGTAAAAAGGGAGAAAAAAAGAAAGGCGACTGGAACGCTAGCTCTCTTTGGAGTTGTTTTTGCTTTGAGCTTCATTCCTATCTCTGTCTCTTTTTGTTGCTGTCGACTTGTATCACTTTCCATTCGCCTCTTTTTCTTTCTCCTCTCCTATTATGTCATGAAGGCCTGAGTATTTCCAACAGCTGGTTTTTCAGGATAAATATTTCATTTTTTTTTCCTCCCTCAGCCGCACAGAGTAATCTGTATGACACCCAGCAATGTACACTGTCATCTTCACGCTGATTGCTCTGCCGTGCGAAATAGATCTGTCCATACAGGGGGGGGCCTTTGATGAGGAGTGCAAGGCAATCGCAAGCCGATTTCCAAGCTAGACTCACTGTTCTAGCAAAGGCGCCCTTCTCATGCTTTTTAGCCCAAGTAACCCCCCCCCCCCCAAAAAAAAGGTATTTTTCCTTGTCTTAATGGAGTAGATGTTCCATTTTTGAGTTCAAATTGGAACCATGTGAATGGGTGTAAATGACATTTGGGGGTTAAAGTGTTGTTGCCTTAATACAGAGAATGTGATGGAAGTATATTAGATTGAGTTAGTGGAGAAGCGAGTAGTGTCTAGACTCTGCTTGCACACAGGAGCTTATTGTCAGCGAGATAATTTGAAACCTTAAACAGGCTATATCAAGGTATTTGAGTTGATAGGTTAATGTGTGAGAGCATGTGAAGCGACTTGGGAGCACATGCTACCGGGATTTGTTTACAGTACAGTAAATCCTCTGCTATCAAAGTTTCCTTTATCATTACTCTTTCTCCTCCTGCCCTTTCTTCCTCTCCTGTCTTTGCTAATGTCCTCAATTCTTTCTCCTCTCCTCCTGTCTCCCCTGCTCTCCTCTCCTCTCCACTGCTCTCTTTGGCAGTGTGTTTGGCCTGTGACGGCCCAGAGGCAGCCATGCTGTCTCCTCCACTCAATCTGCTCTTTCCCTTCTCCCAGGCCCTGACCCTGCTATACTCAGCACACACACTACCTCCTTGTCTCTCTCCTTTTATTCTCTTTTCTATCCCTCCCTTCTCTTCATCATCCCTGTCTTCATCCTCTCCCACATGCCACCCTCCTCCCTCTCTGCTCTGACCCCTATCAGTCGTCCGGCTGACCGCAATGTCTGTCAAAGACACAGCGGAGACACACATACGCAAAAAAAACGAACGTGGGCACATCACCTCTGTTTTGTCCTCCTCCCTCTCAGTCTTTGTCTTTCTTTTTTTTTTTTTTCTACCTCTCCCTCTATGCCTTCCTCCCGATGCCTCAGCTGTTTAGGTTGAATCTGCCGTCCAGAAAAAAGAGGGTAAAAGGTCACAGAGTCTCAGTTTGTGCAGCAGTGCTTCATAGCGATATATAGAGAGAGGAAGGAGAGACGGTGCGGGGGACGCCGCAGCTCAAAAGCGAAAGCACTGGTGATGTAGATGAATGCGGACTTGCAAGTGGACTTTGCTGACATACTACAGTGAAAACACAGCGTACAGTACTCTGACACAACAAACACAGTAAACTGTAATTGCCCAGAAATGCCCACGCAACAGGCATTAGTGCGCATATGCCCAGAAGCAATGACAGTCTAACCCTCCGTTTTTTCCTACCACTGCAACATCTTAGCGAGTGCTAAAGACGCCGCATCAAATTGCTACTGTGCCCCAGCAGTGGAGGTTCTTTGAAATATCCCACAGTGTAAGCTAGTCAGCTGATAGGGTGGCTGACTAAAGCCAGCTAAGAAAAGCCACAGCTCAACCAGTGCAGCCACTGGCCCACTTTCAGCCTGCTTTCGTGCACAAATGAAGAAAGTCTTCACTATAAACACACTATGAGGCACAAATATGTCTGAGCACTGTGCTACAGTGGTGTCTCACTCCGTAATCATCACTTCAGCAGCGCACGACTTTTGTCCATATGGATTTACTTCTCAGGGAAAGCTGCTGCGCTTCCACTCTGCCCATCACCCCTCTAACTCATCTGCCAGGCACTCCCCGATCCACCGTCGCCACCTCTCCCTCGCTCATCCGGAAGCCTCTTTTGAGTAAATGTAAAAGAGGGCTAATGGCTTGCATTGCAGGCCATTATGAGCAGACCAGCCCCCCGTTTGGTTGAAAGCTCTTCTATTCCAGCGACAGAGATAGTGGGCCCTGCCCGTGGCACTGTTTTCTGGCTCTGGATCCCCAAATAACAAGGCCTTGGCCCCGGGGACTTAACCTGGGATGGAGGACCTCCTTGTTCAGCTCTCAGTGTTGCGGGGAGGCTTTTTACCACAGCAGAGTGACCCACTTGTATTGTGTTATGTTGTGGTTGATAGTGTGGGTTTGTGGGATGTTTGTGAATATGTAACAAAAGCCTGCTGTAGTGCTGTGCGTGCTCTAAGGGCTTTTCTTTGAAGATATTTTCTACGTCCTGATTTCTGAATTGGGTCTTGAAAGGGCCTATGGATATGTTTGGAAGCAGCGTTGCGTGTTTCCTAATAGAAATATTCACTACAAAAAAATTAAAATAGATTATTTTACAGCCATATTGTAATGCATTTGCATTTATTCTGCTGACTTATGTTCTTAGATTTACAGTATCAAATAAACAAACAAGGGTTTAGGGTTTATGTAAGCGTACGTATTTGTCCACAGCAACGGGATAGACAGCTTTAAGTGGTTTTAAAGCACTTATACTGATGTCCCAACCTCAGGGGGAGGTGACAGTTTTTGTAGAGGGAAGAGAAAAAAAAAAGCAGAGCTTTTTTGCTTTGATACAGCAGTCCAATTCATTAACTTAGTGGGAAACATCTTCATTTTTAGCAAGCCTGCAGAGTCAATGGACCGTGGCTTGAAAATAATCAGCCTCCTTTCAGTGCACACAACCCACAGAGTGCCGGCTAACTACCTCAGCAGCTCGCCACGCAGGTCAGCAGAGAAGTGATGCTGAAGGTTGGCTGCTTACCCATGAGAGGTGGGGGAAGCAAGAGGTCCTCCCTGCTGCTTTTTTTCACTAGTTTGTCTGATTGTGACCGGGGTGAGGAGGCAATTGGATGAGCATTCAGGAGCAAGGCCACCGAGGCCTTGCGAGAGCCGCTGTGCAGTGTGGGTAGCCTGATGGCTCAATTGTAGGTGTAAATGAGCAAGATTATCAGTACCTGGTATCCGGTTGTCTCTTTGATGGCTGTGCTTGTCAAGCTGAGACAGAGAGAAGGAGGGAGAGGGAAGACAAAGACGTGTCTTCTTCCACGCCATGATCCACAGCCGCTGTTGTCATTTTCACCACATCAGATGGCATGTTAACTATTTGTGATTTGCATTGCATCTCTCTATTCTGTTTTATTTTTGCGCCTTTTTCTCATTTATTTAGCTATTTACATTTCATTAAACACAACTGCTCAGTTGTTGGGGCTTCCTAATGACAAAAAATTATTTGATTTTTTTTCTATCAAGTGGCAGTTGTTCCCTGGGGCATTAGCTACGTATTGACTGGCAGTCATCAGTTGATGGTTTACAGAGGTATTTTGCGACATGAAAATGGATTCGAGTAGTTATCTAGTAGAAATAAGACTTCTGGCAGCACAGGAATGGCACTCTTACGTAATATCAAATGTCTTGCTGACAGGTGTTCACAATGAAACAAGCGAATTGTTTGTTGATTGAAGAACTCTAATCAAGTAGGACAACAGAGGACTTTCATTCTGTTTTTCCTCCCTCTCCTTTCTTTGCTGTCCTTGTCTCGGCTGCATTGTGTCCTCAGTCATGTGTCTGCTCTGCATAACACTGTTTTGGTGCTGTTGTGTCTTTTAGTTACAGTTTCAATATCGCTCAAGGGTACTCTCATACAGTATACATATATATATTTTTATTGCATAAGTGCAAAACATAAAGAGTGATTGCTGTTCTATTTTTTTCTTTTACAGGAGAAAAAGAGCATTAAAAGTAAGCCATGGTCCAAACTCTTGTTTTTCTTTTTTTACAAAAGGCAAAGGCATGCTTGGCTTGGTTTGCACTCACCCTCGCTTTTGCTTGATTTTGGTTTTCCATACTTTGCATCAGGTCATGAATAAATTACATCTAACATAGCATTTCTATAACATTGGCACTCTTATTAACTCTGGCACTGTGTAATGTGTAAGCATTCGGTCAGGGCTTTGGAGTAGGCTCCCTCCTTCCTTTCCTCCTTACATTTTTTTTGTTATATCGAGCCAGCTACGCAGCTTTGGTTTGCTGTATTTGGGATAATTATCTTTCACATATCGCACTGGAATAAAATCTTGCACTGTCTGACAGTAGGGGATCGGTCAAACCTGTTGTCCTGATGTAGCACTGTAAGCACATAATTTGCTTTCCACAATAATACAGTAGACATAGTTAATTTGAGGCCAGCTCCTAGCTAGGTAATTGGTTAAGACCCCTATTAGTGGATTTAAGAGGATATCAGGGCGCTTTAGCCGCACAAAGCTATTAAGCTACTTAGATCAGAATGTGATTGCCGTCTGTCAATCACCAGATAAGAAAAACAGGGTGTTGTTGGTGCTGCCGTCTCACAAACATGCTCAATCACACACATTGCAGAAGCACATAAATACACAGAGCAGGCCTAATCGTGCATCTTAAATTGACCTCCCCCCCTATTCTCTCCATCGCTGCCCCCTCCCTCCCCCTCCCCTCTCAGCACAAACACTTTTTGAAGCATGACAATATTTCAGCTCTGATTCACGCCACTGTTTTTTAGTTTGAGGCTGTCGTCCTAGCCAGTGGAGTCTTCTTTTCATCGTTGTTTTCTGTTACCGTTTCTGTCATGTGGTATAGGCTCTGCATGAAAACATGCAATTTTATCCATACAAGCTTAATTATATTCCCTGGTGATAAAATTCAGAACTTACATTAGCTGTGACAATAGGTGCCTGGTAACCATCGTGACCAGTTTTTATTGTTTTTCACCTTCTCCATTAACATTCAGATGCGTTGATGACTTAATTAGGGAGAAAATACAGACTCACGCATCTAATAAAGGAATTCATAATAGTCAAATCATGTGACACATACCACAGCAAACACTTAAGGCTAGAAAATCTATTTAGTCAAAAATGGTAGTTCATCATTAAATATCCATATTTAGTGAAACGAACAGTATCATTTACTTTTTTTTTTCTCTGTCTGCTTCCTCTAGACTCCCGGCCCTTGCCTGACGTAGCCATGACTGGCAAGTGCACCCGGGAATGCGACGAGTACGGCCACTCGGACTCCTGCTGGATGCCTGTGCGCACGTCGCCTGAGCGACGGCCATCCAAGTCAACCACCACCCCACAACAACCAAAGCTTTCCACTTTCATGAGCGGCAACGGCAGCAGCAGCAGCAGCGCCGAGCAGCCCGGCAGCCAAGAGACCCTCGCCATGGCCGCCATGGCCAACGGAGACCCCACCGCCGCTCACATGATGGGCGACCGCAATCGCAACCTGCTCAACAAGAAGATGGCTTCCTCCTCCTCCTCATACGAGGCCTTCGGCTCGCCTTCCTACGGCTCGCCAGGAAGTGGGGAGGAGGCGCTGGGCCACCCCACAGAGGAGATCCCTCTGGCACCTACTGGGGAATACAAGCCCACGTCCTGTGGTACTCTGACGCGACGGGAGGTGTACCTGTGAGCTGGGAGACGCACCCACTGTGCCACAACATATGGCATAAAATACAACACTAAGCATAGTTGCTTACCCAACACCATTACAGCTCTAGAAGCTTTTAGCCACCCTTGTTCTGCAAAAGGTAGAACTAAACTTTCTCCAAAGACTTTTATGACGGCTCCTTATAATGAAAAATCTAAGTGGATATACAAACATAGTACCATTTTTAAAGTGCTAATTCCGGCCATGACCTGGGAGAAAGGAGGAGGAGGAGGAAAAACTGTTGAGGACATTGATGGGACTTAGGATGAGGCTGTTCTACTGGCGAGTCGGGCTCTTGGGACATGATCTGCTGCCTGACAGTCAATCTGTACTATAATCAACTCATTTTACATATACAGTACATGCATGCATGCATAACCCCCGGCCCCCCATGAACCCCATTCCCTGGAGATGACACTGTACAAAAAGAGACCCTTTCTTTTTCTGTTTGTTTTTTCTAGAAACAAAGCTGTACATGTGGACTATTTTGACTTCAAAAGTCCGTCTGGTTATGCCTTTTTTTTTTATTTCAGAACAGTGCAACACTATGGCCGTGATGTTCAGTGGCTGCAACAATTTATTGGACACAACGGTCTTGATCATACTGAGCTGTCCATGGATTCCCCCACCATGACTGTTTGTGATAAGAGTTGCTCAATAGCAGACCAAAACTTAACCATATTCAAATCTTAGAAGGATCGGAAAGACTTAGCTTTAAATACTGAGCCCGCTCTCAGTCCGTTTCTGAAATGGAGATTTTTTGGACTGAAATAGGAGCTAACGGAATTTGCTGCAACAACACCTTGCTTCAGACTACAACACCACTGGTATACTATGATGAACATATGATGACAGATTCTACCCTACCAGTGCGTGCGCTCTTCACAGATGAAAAAGTCACTCATTGTACATAAACATTGGACCACAGCAACAGCGCTTACTGCTCTCATACCCCTTTGTCTTGCTACCTTTCCTCAGTCTCTCGTTCTCTGTCTTTGATTGGCGAGGTTGAGACCAAAAGTCTCCTTTAAGAGATGCAAAATCTTTCAGTCATGACCTATCATTGGCTGGAAAAAGCATGTGTGTACATGGTTGTGCATATTCGGATCACCTCAGTGGGATGCTACTGTTTATATCAAGTTGTGATACTTTCCCTGTTTCTCTCAATCACACACGCAGGCACACACATACGCAGAAGCAGAAAAGTAGATTCATTTAACCATGGCCAGTGGCACCGCTGACTGAAAATCCTGGGTAAGCACAGTGTGTGGCATGTGGAGATTAAACTTATGGAGGTGCAGTTGAAATTGTATGTGTGTATGGGCCAGATATGCAGTATATAGTGTGTGTATAGGCTATATTTAGTGTATATTGTAGATGTACACCGATAATAGGCTTAGGAGGGCGTAAACATGGCCAAGCTAGTCCTAAAACAGCTGCAAGGACAGCTTTTTACTGTTATTTCATTTTTGTTGTGTAATAGACTGAGCAATAAATATCATTATGTACACGTGACCAACAAGCATCAACTTCTTTTTCACTCCTTCTCAAGCCTTCAAGGTGACATTAATTCACACATAGCTGTCCAGGAGTCATTTCAGCACTAATATGTGTTGCTTTCCATAGTACGTGGTGATGGCATCTTTGAGCACGAATGTAAGAATCAGCTCAATAGAGAACAATCGAAAAGCAACATCTGTACCCGCAGATACACGGAAGATTTTGGATTACAGGCTGAGAAAAATGGTGTCAAAGTGAAACCAAAGCTTCGCAAGCAGGATGAAGCATTCCCCCATTACACACAAAAATAGCTTTCTGGGAGGACTTTGCTTTAAGTACGCATTACATAAAGATGTTTTTTTTTTTAATGAAGGATTGAGATTGAACGATAAGAATGTGATGTCTCAAATGAACATCCATTACATCCTCACAGCTCCTAATGATCACTTACACACAGACACATGACAATGTTGAGATGTTGTGCCTCCCTGTCTACAGTGATGTTTCTTTTTCGCAGCTACTGAGGCACAAAATCCCATGACTGTAATAAAACAAAAGAATATCAGATGCAATGGAACTTTTTGTATGTTAGCAAAACCCCTTTGGTTTGACCGGAGCTGCTTTTTCTGCGTTCCGGCAATCTATAGTCTGTAAGTACTACTCGTTGTTCGAAAGAAAGTGCTCCTATACTTATCAACTGTATACATAAATATTTACTTTTTACTGCACGTTTAATGGGAACTTACTTCACTTACTGAGAAGGAAGAAGAAAAAAACTGTAAAACAAAATGTACAAAAAAATGTTTTCCCTGTAAACATGGAAATCCACCTTGTTGCTTGCTTTTGTTATACCTAAAGAAACATGTAGTACAACTTAGTACATCAGTTAAAACCATATTGTTGTTTTTTTTTTTACTTTTTCATACTTAATCAAATTTCATTATCATCTCTTATATCACCACAAAAATTCTTATCATTTACGTTTCATTTACATCACCTTTAAACCATGAGAGTTGCAAAATTTTTTATCTTCAACTTGTATGTTACTTTGTAATCCCATACATTGATTTGTTATACAATAACAGTCAAAACCGTGGAAATGATCATGACAATGTACTATGTGTTTTAATTTTTTTCTTTATCTGGTGCCACTTTGTATATTTAGAGTGCTTCTGAAAAAAGAAAAAAAAAAACATAAAAAATACTAGAGTGAATGCAATTATGCAATTGTGCCTTTTTATACCAATTGGTATGATTAAATGTTGGTTTGGAATGGTGCATAAACAATTATGTTGACATGCTTACAAAATTAGATGGGGTGGCATTTAAGAACGGACTGAAATATTTGCATATCTTAGATGAAATCCCATGATGTCAAAGGCTTCTTGGAGGACAACCAGTCAAATGTCAGTGAGCCTGTAAGTCTAATACTCAAATGGCTATTGTTCACTGAGTTAAATTATCTTGTTGAAATATCCATTCCTAGCATAGTGCATTACCGAATGAGTACAGGTACATTCAAAAGTTGCTTGTTGGTAGTAATAATAATGATATAATGGATTTTTTTGTCGTGTTCCACTCATGTACATGTGTGACATCAGAGGTCAAGTAACCTTCTTTGTGCATGAAACAAGCTCTAGGACTGAATATAGAAGCATAGAAAGATAGAGGAGGGGAAAGAAAAAAAAATATGCTTGGAGACATTTGACTGCTGAGAGTTGTGGAAGCCTAGAGATAAAAATGCTAATGTGACGGTTTACTAAGAGGAGTGGAAGTGGGAGGAAAAAAAAAAAAGCTGCAAGGGAGAGTAGCTGACAGAACACACACCTCATGATGTGCTGAGCAACACAACACTCATTTACAGATTTACAGTATATGCATATCAGTAGGTGATGAAACCGTGGATTACAAATAAACGCGGTTTGATGTTTGCTATGATATCGCAAGGTGATGCTTTGAATTTCTTGATCAAATGAAGTGAAAACTCTGTAGTGTGAATTTCAGACAAAAAGAAAAGACATGAAAGAGAAAATGTCATCTACTGGCAACTATACTGAATGCAGTGCACACTGAGTTCATCCTTTTTTCTGATACTCGCTGGGGTAACTGCTACAGAAATCTGGACCATAGGTGGCATTATGTTGGAACTTTTGTATCAACATTTGACAGAAAACATGAAGTAGGCAACACATTAAAATGTTTGTACCTCGCTGCCCGAGGTGTGTGTTCAGTCTATGCTCTCCTCCTATTCATATAGCCTTCACAGTGTGTAATGAGATTTGTAATATTAACCATTACTATTTGTCCTGCGACTTGGATGTTGATATAGAAATTGAGGAACAAATTTATCATCGTTTAATATGAGTCACTATGCACGCAGCTTAGCTGAACATGGCAAAGTGTATTGAACGCAAGTCCACTTCTATTTATGAGATATTTTACATAATTTAATTTGCTTTTGTACAGGTTTGTGTAAATAAATTGCTTGTCATTTTTGTCTCTGCAGAAATTAAAATATAACATGGTAAAACAAAATTTGTCTTTCCAGTCTGTTGTATTTATGTGTATGTTCAAGCAATTAAAGACTCTTTATTGATTTTAAAAACCATGATATGACATTGCTCTTATTGAAACACTAATGGAAATCTTAATTATTAGATTTTTATCACTGGTGGTAATTATCATGAATCTAATATACTACTAATATTCTAGTGTATTCATTAACTGTATATTTCCCATTAAACTAAAGGTAAGTATAAGTGAAGGATAATGCACAGCGAGACGGTCATTATTGCCAAACAAACCCTCTGTACATTATCCCACTTATTATATTGGCTTTGCACTAAAGAAATCAATAATTAGACATTAAATAATGATTAAAAAAATTATTCAATTGATATTGAAAATGACTGATTTGCTTCCATTGTCAGAGCTGCATATATAGCAACGGTCTACACGTAACAATGGTCTGCTATACAGAAATAACATCATAGAATGATTAATCAGAACTGGGTACTTAACAAAGTATTGTAAAAGTTGCATTAACTAAGTTTTTGGCCACTTCGCTGCATACAAAGTAGTTTAATGTGTTGGCAAACATTTGGCTATTTACACCATACAGCGTACGGTGTAAATGGCTTAGTGTTTCCCAGTCCTATTCCTGGAGTCCCACTGCCCTGCATGTTTCAGATGTTTCCCTGCTCCAACACACCTGTTTCAAATGATCAGCATATCCTCATGTTCTGCAAAGGTAAAGCTAAAAACATTTTGATTGCTCCCTGGTGGCTGGCTGCAGTATCGGTCATAAAACCCGCTCCTTCCGTGTTAGCGAAAGGGGAGATCGGCTTAACTAAAAAGTCAAAGTACATGGTGGTGGTTTCAGTCCCTGTGATTGGGTCGGGTGGGTGTATTTGGGACAAGAATCTCACGGCTTCTCCCCCAATCACTACTGCACAGACTCTGACTCCAAATGACATCACCAGGGCAAGATGGCAGTTGGCCGTACCCAGGATATTTTCATTTAATTTTTGTACAGTAGAAAGAAGCAGTGACGTGTTGTCCGTCCTTAGTCCTATATAGTCTATGATGTACAAGCAGTATTCACATAGTGTACATAGTACACATAGTATAGTCATAATTTTGCCCACCTGATTACTGCAAGTCCAATATTCACTCAGGTTTTTGGCTCTGTTTTAGTCTCAACCACCTCTTGTTAAAAAAATATTGGATATTTTTGCTTCTAAATGTTTCATTATGTTCACAAAGTAGCCGCTAACTTTGTCCGTCATTTTTTATTTATTTATTTTTTGCTAGATAGGTAGCGTACAGTGGGTTTGTCAGAGCATTTTTGCTAGCTTCCTGCTGTGGCTGGAAACAAGTTTGATCAGAGAGGAATTCGTATGCAGGAAGGCCAACACAGCGGGCTGAAAGAGATGTAAAACTCTGAGGTCAGAGCTGAGAGGAAGTGCAGTATTGGGTAATAACTTTCTGTGGCTTGGTTCAGTACGAGCACCACACATAACACATGGTTGTTTGATCCAGCGATAATGCAAAAAATATCACGAGTGCTTTGAGTTGCAAGTCAGTGTTAAAAGGTTTGATGACAAATGGTTTTGAGGATTGAATGGTCCATCTGTTATAATAACTAAAACAAAAAGAACTAATAGTATAAAGTGGTAAATGCAGATTGACATTTGGTGAGTTTTGTGTGTTTGTGTCATTCAGAAAGCGATCTTTCCTCCTAATTCGTCAACTGTACCTGTATGGATACATTCTTTATGTATTTAAGTGCACTTGTTGACATATGTGCATATATATATTTATATGTTTTGGAGCGTGTGTTTTCTATCTTGCCTTTATGTCTGGGTGATGTATGAGCCGATTACTGTCTTAGTGATTAGAGCCCCATTCCACTCCTTTCCCTATGCTCTGATTAACAGCATGCCACAGTCTCTCCAACACCCCCAAACCGCTAATGGCATCTTAATAGAAAACGACAATGCACTGTAAAATTACTTCTCCAAAGTTCAACAAATTGGGGGAAGTTTTCATCTCAACTGTCACAGGAATATCAGACAGCGTGTACAGTAAGAACACGACACACAGCGGTTTTGTGTCATATCATTTGCCAAATTATGAACTGGAGAAAAACATTGTGTTTTTTTTCACAAGCTGAGAAGTTTTGTTTGTGGAAATTCAATTGGAAACTCAAGTGTGACCACTTTTTTTCCCCCCGTGCATGTTTGTCCTCAAAAGATGCCACCCAAGAAATACAAGGTTTGAATCATGTTGATATGCAAATGGTCTCGCTCATTTTCTCGTCCTCTCTGAAGCATTTTGAATTCCCTGGCATGGAATAATCAGCGGGTAGTATTAATTTTTCTGTTGAGAGGAGGAAATTAAGACAAATTAGAATGAATTTGAATGTAATTAATGTTTAGGCGATGCATACCAATGAATTGTTGTGAGAGTTTTTTTTGATGAATAAAACAGTGACTGAATACTATGAATAGCATAAATAAGAATAAGAGCCATTGTGCAAAAATTACAGGATGGATTGACACCACTGAATGGTAGGATGCATCAGGCACAGTCAATAATACATGCACATATTATTCATCAAATGGTACAAACATCCATTTTTGACCTTAACTTCTTAAAAATATTTTTGTTTTTTTGGAACTTTTCAGGTCAGGTTACCATCAGGTTAAAGTGGTCGCGACTGTGTAGGTGTGAGTGTTTTTTCTGATTGTATCACAATTAAATGCTGTACAACAGGTTCACAAGCGCCTGATACTTTTTCATTTGCAGCAACAAACACCCTCTGGCAGCTACCACCCGCGATCTTAGCTGAAATTGCCCTGTTAATCAAACTGTCTCCATGCAAAAGTTACAAAGAGGCTTCTCCACATAAAAAGGTCCGGCCATGCAACGACCTCCCAAACAGGCTTCACTGTGATAGTACGAGCCCTGGAGGAGGCATAGGTGAAGCCTCGATTATAATCAGGCGTACACCTGAATCAAAGGTCCATTCAGCTGCAGTGTCCTGTTCAACCAGCCTATGGGGGAAGATAGTCGAGGACAGACAGGCAGATAAAACTGCAACCACGGGCGGATAGGAGCAGCCTCAGAATGCTATAGGGCAAGAGAGAGATTAAGAGAGAGAGAATCATAGGTACTATTCCCCAAGCTCAAATATGTAAAGCTAATTAATAAAATCATTGATCACTTCTCCCACATCAAACATGAGGTATGTCAGTTTAATATAAATTCCATTCCCATTTATGCTCACTGGTGCGAAATAATGACTCAAAATCACATCAGCAAAGGGAATTCGACCATAAACCTTAGAGGAATCTATTTGATATCCACAATTTATGACTTTTTTATTGTCTTTGAATTTTATTTTTCTAGCGCAACCATGGGAAATGGCATCTGAGGAATAGCAGTTAGGGCTTTGTTAAATTGATTTCTATTTCATATTTATTTTACGAATGCGCTGAGGGATTGAGGGCTAACTTTTTTTATGGGGTTGTGGATGGAAGAAATAAACAAGTTCATAAGGAAACTCCTGCAATAACTTAGATTTAATTGTGATCACATAAATTCTATCAGCGCTTACTTTGCTGGCCATCACACTCCTGAGAATTTTATTGCTTTCACAGCGGAGATGGACACACATATACACGTATAAAATGATCGCCCGTAATCTGCTACAGTCAATGTTTTCTGGGGGAAATCCATCTATTCGAGTGAATTTGTTGCAGTTGCTTTGTATTTTTGCCATTTGGAATAAACTTAGTTTTATTGCTTCTTTTCCCTCCAAGGCAGTAACTACAGAGGCAGTGAAGTTGAGATAAAAGGGTTTAAAGTTTTCAGGCTGGAAACTGTAAAGCAGATAGCAAGGTTGTAATACCTTCATTTTATGGGTTTTCAGGCAGATTGTTTTAACCAATAAATCATTACAGATCCCAGTCAATATCTTAAAAAAAATGCAGATTTCATAAAGTCAGATACAGGTTTGACCGCAGTTTTGACTAAATATATATGGTTAGGGAGTATTGCCTTTGTAGGGCAATTTTTTAGTATCCAGATCAATATTTTTTTAATGTTTGAGTCACAGGAACTTTGCACAAAACCTCAAGTAACACACATGCACAGTGGAATAATAATCTCCGCAGTTTTTAAATTCCATCAGTCATTGTTCTCGCTCATCCCTCCAGTTTTGGCCATGATGAACAGCTTTCACCTGCAAACTAGGACACGAAGAAGGCAGGAAACGGACAGCAGAGAGCAGGTGTGAGTGATATCCTTCCAGTGTGTGCAGGTCACTATAGTTATTACCCACAAGACTCCCCGTGACCCCTGCTGTCACACGATAGATTTCCCAGCAATGGCCTGCAGCCACGACAGAGCCATTCACATGGTCGCACCACCAGAGATGAGGTATAAATGCTGCTTGCTGTGAGGCCAAAATCTGCAGTGGAACAGGCAAATGTACTCGCGCGCATTAATCACACATCAGTTGTGAGTTGAATGCACACAAATTTATATGTGCTAGATTTATGTGGCAGAAGCAATTTGACGAAAATCCATACAAGACTTAGTAGTTGGAGCCAGGCTATGATTAATGAGAACTACTTAAATAAGAGAAAGTGAGCGGGTGAGAAGAAAAGGGGAGACAGAGCTGGAGGAGGCAGAGGAATGACAAATAGATGGCAGTAGACTGTGGGGGAATGGGATTGAGAAAAAGGTGACGATTTGATTGACTATCCAACACCCCCCGCCCCCTAACACCTTCCATCCAGACTTTATGTTCTAAAAAGTAAGCCTCGACAAATGACAAATGCATTTATTTATAGCAGCCAAACTCTCACCTCAAAATGTGTTTACACCTGGAAGTTGTAGGAAAAAAAAACTCTTGAAACCCCAAATTCACTAGTTTACATGCAAAGACAAAAAAAAAACTTGTGAAAACGGAGCAGATTTTCACAAAAACTGCAGAACTTCAGCTTTAACAGAAGAATTTATGGCAAAACACTCAGAGTTTAAAGGGTTAGTGCGGATTTTTTTGAAGCGGGTTTGTATGTGGTAAGTGTCTATAGTGTATTACTACAATAGATGGAGGTCAGCATCCTTCAGGTTTTAAGAAGCAGGCAGGAGTGTTGGCACAGAAGCTATGAAATGTACTGCTACTACGGACGGGGGCAGCAACAAAATGTATTTTATTTAAAAGGACCCAACTCAAGAAAAAACGAAAAAAGCGTACGCTATATTTAGAGTATTTTCACTGCTTGACCCTGCTGTCAGACCCTTTTCTTTAGCGCTACATTTTCTCAACCATAGAACTTCCGTATCCTGCCGGAACTCTGACTCAAACAGTTGATCTGCGTAGGAATAAAGACTTTCTACTTTCATTTATTTAAATTTTTTTTTTTTTTTTTCTTCAGGTTGGCCTTTTTAGCTGTATGTTTCTCTGCTGCCCTCATCCGCAGCATTACATCGCTTAACATCTCTGCAGGGGACTCCTGTGTGCTTCTCCAAACTGGGCACATGCCTGTACGTACTGCACTGTAAGTAACACGCCGACTATGGATAGGTACCTCATACGGTGCAGTCCCAATTTAAAAAAACCAAACTAACCTTTTAAGGCCCTTTGTCAAAAACTCTTGAGTGCCATGCCAATATGAACGCACTCTAGGTGACTGCCTGGTATGCCAAACTAAAGGAGAAATATTCGCTAGAAAATCTGGTGAATGGCAAAGAATATTACAAGATTGGAAAGCGGAGTTGATTAAATGTTACTCTGAAGGATCAGACCTGAAGAAAATAGTGCTGAGGAGCGTCTAAGTCTTGGATGCAACAGTGAAATGATGAAACAACTGCAAAAAAGTTGATAATCAAGCCGCTGCAAACGGACCGTAAGTGTTTATATCACAGAAATTTCCATTTTTGCACACTGAACCCTGTATATTTCATGTTGTCACATTTTCATTTAGGAATGCATTTCCCTATTTGACATTTGATACATTTTCTTAAAATCTGCAAACGAACCACAAACACTACAAACACTCCCAACAAGTTATGGCCATTTGGTATGGTTAGAAATGTCTTGTTCTGCCAGGTCACGTGAAGAATGAGATGTGCTCCTCATTTGTATGAACCATCAGGACATGAAAAAGAACTTCAGCTGGACAGAATTAATAATACATACTTATAATAGTCATTCAAAAACGGGTGTTCATTAGTTTGGGGAAAGGCCACCGCATTGGATTTCTCATTAATGGCAGGAATCATGAGGAGGATCATCTCTGACATATGAATCACGGAGTGAGATCATGCAAAACTAGACTGGGCGATAATGATTCGCTGCTTACACTTTGGAAGCAAGAGTCATATCTCATCTTTGCCCTTTTCCACATCAGATGCGTCGCATTTATGTTTAGGATTCATGCATTACCATTGTGTACAGTAACTCTTTTTCTCTCCACTGGTAATGTTCTACTTTTACCATAGTTGAATTTTGACTACTGTATGCTTAACCTCGCCTAAAGTGTGACAGTGATTCAAGCGCCTCAGACTACATGACTGAACGCTGACCCCGCTGTCAAACTGGTGAGACCACGCTCACATCTGCTCTTTTTCTTTAGCTTGTTTTGTTTTCCTTCCTTCTTGTCCCCTATTCCCTGTCTGTGGGCTTCTCATGCATTTTCTACACATGCTCTAATTTTTTCGCACTGAGCAAAGCCAGAGGGAAAGAGAGAGTGAGAGAGAGAAGAAAAGAAAAAAAAAAAGGAGGAATGAGAGAAGCGTGTGGAGGGAGAGTTGGTTTTCTCCTCGCCTCATGCTGTTAACATGCACAGGGCACCAGCCATGAAAATGCAACGGATTTCTTTTTCTGAGAGAATGATCTTAGTGATCTCATTATTCCCCATGTGGATACATGTATAATGTAAGGAGCAGCTGTGTGTGAGGGCCAGAACACACACATGCCAGTGCACTGGTGTGTGTTTTGAGAGCCCTCTAGCCCAAGAATGAACCCCTTTTCTGTTGTTGTTCTGCCTGTATGTCTCATTTTCTGTCTCTAAGACACGCTCGCTCACACATCGATGCCAAATTACAAATACAAGGGTTGACTCAGCAGTGATTGTATTGACCTTACAGTGTAGGTGTGCGTCAGTGTGTGTGTGTGTGTTGAATCCCTGACTCACCCTGTGGCTCAAG
Organism: Pempheris klunzingeri; assembly: GCF_042242105.1. Lineage (NCBI taxonomy): Eukaryota > Metazoa > Chordata > Actinopteri > Acropomatiformes > Pempheridae > Pempheris > Pempheris klunzingeri. The sequence goes on from NC_092034.1 coordinate 7,227,310, forward strand.
GCCAGAGTGCAGCACAGCTATATTCCATTTTGACACTTTGATAGACACCAAGCCATTTCCATCCCACTGTGCCCCGCTAGCTCTGCCACTCTGCTGCACTTCTCATTACCGTTAGACCAAAGGAAATCATCAAGTCGGCATAAGGATTGCGAAAATAAGATGTATAGGAGGAGTGGCATTCCCAGAAGCGATACAGTATGTATATATATATATTTTTTTTAATCATAAGTTAGCTGCATGTCAAACATCAGAAACACGCCGAAGATACCTTGTAGTGACACAAATACAAAGCCAGAAGAAGCACATCCATCACTAGTTGGGAAAAACAGTCTCACCACAAGGCCCATTTAGTATGTGTTCTGGCACTTTCAATTTTATTTCATGATCTTCCTCAACAGATGGAGTTGTTCAGTCCTTAAACGTGCCCAGAAATTGAGAACCAAATATCTACAAATGCATGACAAATGAGTAAACCGAACACGCCGAGGAGGATTGTGCGTTATAATTGAAAGCTCCAGAACAGCTACTAAATGGAGATTGTGGTGTGATTTTTATTTTCTTTTATTTGTTTTTTTTTTTCAAGTATGTAACTTTCAATCTCAACATCAGCACAAGAAGAAACAGACAAAGTGCTTTTGCTGTAAAGTCACTTTTATCCTGATAAAGGGCCATCAGGTGTCCGGCTCTGGCTAACATAAAGAATGAAAACCTTCTTTCTGCTGACCTCCGGTGGTGTCACTTCTCACCTTGCTGCAGTGATGCACATGTGTACTCAAGGATCATGTGACATCACTGTTGGGATGGTGCTCATCAGTGATGCTGGACTGAGGTGAAGCTGACTCAAAACTGTCAAAGTAAGTGACAAATAAATAGTTTTCAGCCTGATCTAAAGTTACTTTTTGTGTGTGTGTGTTTATTTATTTATTTTTTTTTTGTGGTGACCCTTTAAAGTGTTTCTGTTTTCTGGCTAACCAGATCTCTAGTCATCACTCCAAAAATATGATTGATAACAGGGTGAGTTGTTCCTCCCCAACAGGTGCCAACGGAAGTCAAGGAGATGTCAATCAAGCCCAGTTTGTACACACCCACCTTGTCCTCACAGGAGGTCTAATTAGGCAACATAAATGAAAACACCTGTGTGGGTGGACTACTGGGGGCTTTAATTGTGAAAAGCCGACTCAGTCTTTGTGCATCATTTATCTAAGGACTAGCAACTAGTCTATTAACAGCAAAAGAAGAAGAAAAAAACTAAGAAATTTTAGAAAAGAACCTCAGCTGAGAGCCAAACTGTTCTTAATAACACATTTAGTCCAAACATCATTTTTATCCTGTGTGTGCATTTCCCTCTACAACACTGACTTTTCTTTTATTCCACTCGGGTCCACATCAGTGACTCCATGCTCACATGTACAGTATCTGACATGAACATGTGTACATACATAAACAAACACGTTCGCTCTAAACCATTCAACTATTGATCCTTCAGTGGTCTCTTAAACCAATTGCTGGTCCAGCACACTGCTATCTATTTACATATCTCATTTGCATACCAAAGTAACACTGTCCATGACACGTGCTCATGAATAATTCACCAGAGGTATATTTACATAAGGTACCGAGCTGAGCCACAACCTGTAATCTCCGCGGGCACGGGGAGCGACTTCAGGATGGGAATTTGTTTTTTGGATGACTTTTGCATCAAGCCCTCTGTCTTGCTCGTCCCTTGCACTAATTAATTAGCTAATTTCAGCCTCTGCCAAGATCAATGGATTCAGCTCTCCATGCGGGGCCAATACAATTCGCCGAATGAGGGTCGGAAGAAGAAACTGAGATCTGTACGCTTATTCTCCTGGGAGAGTGTCCTCTTGCTTGCTGCTTATTTTGCTTAGCGCATCCCTGCTGCACAGTCAACACCAGCAAAACAAAATACTCCTGTGATGTAAATAAAATATCTGCTTATGCATGCATTATTCTGACAAGGACGGCACTTTGTCTTTGATGTTTTATGGTTCCTTGTGTGCACATTTTGCATGCATGTCTTCGCATAATTATGAACCCACATATCTGTATGAAGACATTGCAAAGTTTAGGGGGGGGAAAAAAAAGAAAATGATGTAATCAGTCAAGCATGTACGCATGCATGTTTTATCCGCAGATTTGCATGAATGTGACGGCTCTATGACCAGGGTGGCTTTTCGGTTGAAGTATTTAGGTGAGAAGAATATCGATATTTGCATGTGCGACATCAAAGGATATTACTACGTGATAACCACGACTCAGTTGGTTGTTTTTGATTGATACATTGGGGTTGCGGAACTGCTATATATTCGCTGTACGCGCTGTACATGCTAATTTCCTGTATTTTGAACTTAGATTCACTCGTGGTCGGATGTAAGAATAACAAGCATCTCCTTCCTCCGAGATCTGACTTTGCATCCTATCGCTGTCTTCCTCTCTCTCTCTCTCTCTCTCTCTCTCTTACACACACACACACATCCCAAGTGTGAACCATGGGGTCCCTATGGCCACCTTGTTTACTTCCTGATTCTCCCTGTCTTGCTGAGGGAGGGGGGGGGTTGAGAGGCCGTGTGTCTGGACCCTTTGCTAAAACCTCTGCCGGCTGCCTTCCTCCCTCAAGGAGAAAATATGTGTGTGTGTGTGTGTGTGTGCAGGAGCTACAGTTAATTAGCCAATTGCACATATGCACCCACGCACACACACACCCACGCACACACAACTGCCCACAACGTGCATACAAATTCATTCGTGCATGTATGGTAATGCAACACACACATACAAATACACACACTCAATAAATCCACATGGATTTGATGACGATATAAGCAGCAGGAACCCCCGGGGAGCAGCCTGTCTTGACAAAACAAAACAGATGTTTATGTGCACAATGTCACCCTAATGTCAGCACCCACACTCCTATCCCCTTTATTAATCACATGGTTCCACTACAGACTTCCATTTCTGTTTTGATTTAATGTTTCTATCTCTGTGCTATTGGGGCATGTGTGATAAAATGTGCGATAAAACCACCTGTGTCACCGCTGGGACGTTCGGGATTTATGCTGTCAGGTTTCATCATCTATTTCAAATGCCTGTTCGTACAGAAGGGGGATCTGCTACTCCTTCGACAACTGCTGCCAGTCTGCCCTTGAGCAAGACCTTTAACCCCCTCTGCTGCACGATTGCAAAGAGTATAAGCCTGCGCTCGAGTGTGAGTGAGTGAATGGCACTGGCTGAATTGGAAGCGCAGCAGTGCTGAAAGACAAAAGGAATGTATGACTCAAAAAGCTTTTCTGTATGAATAACAAGTGTCTTATATAGTGCTTTCTAAATGATTCGGAGAATGGATGGGGTGACGGTGATATGCATGACTGGGTTGAGTGAGACTGCATTGACTTTAAGAACTGTGGCTTTTAATAGGTACTGTAGTAGCATGGAAAATAGCAGAGGGAAATTCATGAGATGATCAGAAAATCACCAGGCTCCTTTTAGCATGTGAAGTGTGACTGCCGTATTACCAGGAAATAAGAGTACACACTGTGTTCTCCCGATGCAGGGGAAAACCAATGGCAGCAGTGTGTTGCTCAAGCCTATTGCCATACAGAACAGTTAGAACACCAGCTTTAATGCCAGAGGTTAGTTTTCTATTATTTATTTCTACAATATCTGCACGTCAACTACAGAATGGTTACAGTTAGGGAGAGATTTCCCCACAGTTAATAAAAAATAGCGTCCCCGTGGGCTCTTGCCCTTGTGGCTGAACTGCAGATTAAATGTGACCCTTGAGCCCAAAAGCACTGTTTTGCAAAGTTTTCTGAGTAACACAAGCATTTCAGAATCATTATATTCATAATTACAGTTTGTGACATTAGAAGCAAGAAAAAAATTAAGAAAATATTACTATTACTATTATTATTATATCTTACTTTTGTGCCGTTGATTGATGCAGGGGATAAGGTGGCCCAGCTATACAAGAACTCTTTTAATTTGCAATAGACGGACATCAAAATTTGCATACTGTACTTTTTCCTTTACTATATCTTAGCACGACGAAGGTTTTTATGGTTTGGTTCAGGAAATTTAAAACACCAACTTTGTAAAGATTAGGCAAAGATTGCAGTCTTTGGTTGAACATCAAACGAGCCAAAGCCCAATTGTAGCACGAGAGAGGTCACGCTCATTTTCACAGCATTTAACCAAAGCCATAATCTTCCTCTAACCTTAACCCTTAATGTTTTAGGTCCATAAATCTAACCACCTGCTGGAATCTGGATGAAAAATCTCAGTCTCACGCAGCTGAATCTTATGCTGAAACAAACTAGCCAATGGAAATATCAATTATCTCATAGCAATTTCCTTCCTTCCAGAAATGTATGTGATAAAATGTTCTGGTGGCGTGATTTTTTAGGAGACAGGATGGCTACTGTACATGCTGAAGGAATGTCCAGAATGGGCGTAGCTCACAGTGATACAAGATGCAAACGTGCCCTTCTCTTGGTGTTGAACTTGTGAACCTCTGGACATCCTCGTCGCCTGTCAGACCCCTGCCTCCTCTGTGGAAGATCCCTCAGTGTCATTTATTGAGTCCACTTACTTACTGCAGCAGCATTACTTCGGTAAGAGTAACTTGTTTATCTGTGGAAGTGATAGCAGCCCGTGTGGCGCCGCCAACCTGGCACATGAGATTAGTGTCTGCTCTCGCTGCTGCCATGCCAATCAGTTCAACAGAGACGGAGGGATGGCAGTCCACCCACAAAGACACATGCAAACGCCGCGCAGACACACGCACGGAGGCACCACTCCCCCTCTGAGGAGCCAGATGATGGCACAGGACTGGAGCGCTGGTGACAGTTTTTCTTGCGAGTCAACATGAGGGATACAATAGAGCGTGTTTAGCCGGAGGGTTGAGGGGACAGACGCAGGGGGAAGAGGCAGTGAGAGGGAGAAAGTTAGAGAGATGTGTTGTACACACACACACACACACTGCATACACACTGCAGATGTCTCCTCCACCCATCTGCTGTGCTGCAAAAGAAGCAGAACTTGTGTTTTTTTTTGTTTTTTTTTAACTTTTTTTTCTCTTTCACACACCGTCAGTCAGGTTTGCGTGTGGAGAAGCATTTAGATGACTGATTCAGCGCGCTAGCATGTGGGACATTAGAGTACAATAACATGCTGCAGCATATCCACATTGTCTGCAGCGTTCATATTTCATAATCAATTGATGCAGACAATGTGTTTTTTTCTGTAAAGTGTAGTAAAGTCTACATGCTGCATTCTGTCTTGTGATGAAAACAATCTCTAGATCAGCATTTTTTTTTTTTTTCAGGTGAGGGCAATTTACAAATATGATACTTCTTAAAGGAATGTATGCTTCAGTAAATTATTTAAAAAAAACAACAACATTTGAATAGTTTTTGTTTTAAAGAACATATAGAGCTCACTTAATTAACTTTAATGAAATAGGATTTAAGTAATAAGTTAATTTTCTCTAACTTTTGTTCATGTGAACCCACTACAGCAGGTAAACAAGTGTGTGTTGTTCAGACTGAACTTCTTCCAGTGTGTTTAAAAGCCACTGAGGCACGGGTAGAAACTCTGGGGTCTCTGTACTGCTCACCGTCAGCGTTCTCGCCTGACTTAACTGTTTATTTGTCATCCCATTGACACCTCTGATCACAAAAGAAAGGTCGGCAGTCTATCATATTACATTATATCTCTCCCCTCCCCTGTATTGACACAAGTGGTTTGGAAAAGGCGGCGGGGGGGGGCTGGTGTCTTGTTTGCAATGCATCTCATAATGGAGTGCAGTTGAAATATTTGCATTTTTCATTCGGCGCCAGCCAAGCAGACAGTTCGTCATTGGAGATACAAACTAATGATAAAATGACACGGGGAGATGTGATGATGTGCAAAACAATGAAGAGAGAAGAGACAAGGCCGCACACACGTGAGCACGAGTCTGTTCTGGTTGTCTTTCTGGCTTAAAATGCATTTGGCTGAAGTCCTCGTGCGTCTGTGTTTGCAAAGATACACACACACACACACACTGATGCACAGAGGAAGGGATTTCTGGAGACATTCCACAACCATTTGTGCACATATCTGTCTCTACGCGTCCCTTTGCACCCAACTGTCAACTGTATGCTTCTCGCCATTTCCCAGACGCTCGCTATCTGTATTTACAATATTTTCTATCTAAACTCAATCCCACTTTCCTCGTCTCCTTTTTCTCCCGTCTCCCCTTCCTTCCTCGCCCCCCCCGCAGGTCCTTCCCCCCTTCGCCTGGCCCAACGCAGTAAAACGCAGTGATGATAATGAGCGCTCGTTGGTATTCCCAGGATGCCTGCTCCTCTTCCAATGCTGCGCCGCCATGGCTTGCCTCCTCTCTGACATTTATGTTTTCAATTAGGCACCCCTCTTACGAACCCTGAGCACCTCCACCTTAACCTCTACATTAGAAAAAAAAACCTTAAAAAGAAGTAAAAAAAAAAAAAAGACGCATTAACTGAAGAACCCCCTGGGAAATTTTCCAAGATGAAAATCAGCCAGGTGATGTTGGCAGTGGATACTGTGCATTTAAAGCAGTGTGGATCTCTCCTGCTGAAACACATTTTAAATGGAACATCTTCTACAAAACGACTCTGACATTCACACCAATTGGGGTAAATACAGACTGCAAGCTCCCTGTCGATTTTCCATTTTCCTTCCTTTTTTTTTTTTTTTTTATTTCTTGCAGTTGATCTGCTCTGTGTATCCGTCTCTTTACATAATGTTGTGTATCGCAGGAGAAGTGTAAATGTTTGTCTTGGGGCTTGACAGTGGTCAATCCTCTTCCACTGTCAGTTTGAGAGCTGAGAAATATTTTCTCAAGACTTCTGTAATCTACTCCGAGTCCCGCTGTGCGTGTGATGGACTCCCCCTGTTTCACTCACTCATCCAGCAGCCGACGTGCGTGTGCGTGTGTGCTTTTCTCACAGTCGCACATGTACTTCTCCCTCCTCTTCCTCGTTGCATGCTGTGCAGAGGTGAAGTGATGACGGCTGGAAGGAAAAAAAAAAGGAGGAGGAGAGAGGGTTGGCTGACTATTTGACTTTCCCGTCTTGTCCCCCTGTCTTCAGGCATGGTTGGGGGTGGGTGTAGGGTTGAGCCTGCAATTAAGATTCTGCTCAGCCAGCCTACTCCAATGGCTCAATGGGGCGAGAATAAGCAAGCCCACTGGTGATAAATGGCCCACATCGCCGTCCATGTCCTTCCAATATAACCTGGGCATTAATTACACCAATTGGTATTGCACTGTCATCAATATCCATCTGTGCTGTAGCTTATATGCACGAGAGTGTGTACGTGTGTGTGTGTGTGTGTGAATTCGTTGAATGCATCACTCCGACCAGGCAGATAGTGAAGTGCTTGCACTGCACAGGACCACAGTGGAATGATTTCATCTTTAAAGCAAACTTTGCCAATAAACTGCACTTAGTCTGTTTGAAAGGGCGAGAGTGTTCAATACTGATATGCACAGTGAGTTTTCACTGTGACCATTTGCTTTAAAGACACTGCCCTCCCATTTATGCTTCTTAAGCACCTTGCCAACATGATTATGGGTTGTCTAGACTGTCCTTCTCTGCATTATCACTTGTGGGCGTCTGTATATTTTCCCTGCAGTTAGACAACTCTGTTTTTAAGCCATTTAGTTTTTCACCAGGAAGAAAATTCCCACTTTGTAAACACAAAACTTTCAAAAACTTAATCAAGTTTAGTTTAGGTAATCCATCACAGTGAGAGCAAAGCCTTTGATTATTTTTTTTGTCAGAGTTACTTCTTATAACAGTACTCTGAGCCGTCAATCAAAACACATCAGAAGAGAGAAACAACAGTCATGAATCTGCAAGAAAATATTCCTGCAGGACAGGATGATGCTGTGATGCTCTATCAAGCCATGATTCATAATCAGTGGCTTCACTGCTGGCTAAACCTGCAGGGGGTTTCGGCATTGGTTACTGTGTTTGTGTCTAAAACTTGAAAATTAAATAAATAGATCGAAAAAATTGAAGAGGCATGGTGGAAAAAATATTTAGCAAAATGCAAAACACTTATTTACAGTCCTGTCTTATTAGGCATAAGAGCTAGGTTTACTCATGTAGTGTAATTAAGTATGATTTTGAGGTACTGGAGTATTTATACTTTCTGCTACTTTGCAGCAGTTCAGCGCAAAATATTGGATTAGGATTTCACAATAACAATGTTTCAGGTGTCAATTATTAGTAATAACCAGGTCCAGGTCCATTCAGTGGTTTCACGTTTAAGGAATCTAACAAGCAAAGATCAGAGAGACAAGTGCATTTTCCTTATACACCTTTACTTGAATAGTTTTGTTTGTGGTTTTATATGGAGGCCTGCTTTTTGTTATGGAGTAGTTTTACTGTTTTTTTTTTTAAACTTTCACCGTAAAGACACAGTGTTCCTGTTAAATCTGGTTTTAATATACAGAATGAAAAATTCCAACAATGTAATTCTCACACTCAGTCCAATCCAAACTGACCTTAAAAAGAGTACGATCTAGGATTTGCAGAACAGTGTTTGCCTATTCAGCAACTGCAGTACAGTATCGGCAGAGGAAGGTGAAAAGAGTGCAACTAGCAAAAGTGACTTTGGTTTCGCAACTCAGACCATCTGGCCTGTCACTTAACCTGCACCTTTATGTTTGCTCCCTGTCCCTCGTACCTTTACTCTACCTGCTCTGTCGTCCTTTCTTAATTAGCAAAAGTAGATATCAAGATGGACTTATGGTTGGCATCGGAGTTATCGGGCCAGGTACGACTGACTGGAAACTTTTGAGAAGCATATGGTGAGCAAGGCCGATGCCATTCTAAAGTCTTCGGGTTGTTATACTTATAGAAGGCAAGCTGAGCTGATGCCTTTTGCATTCTGATTTAGAGTCCAAAGTCAACTAGATCATTTAGTGGATTCATGCATGCATCAGAAGATGTACTATTTTATGCCTGCATTAAAACTTCATGAACTTTTTCTAATTTTATCAGATGATGGCTTTCCCTTTGGTACAGTACATGCTCAGTTATATCCCTTGTCTCTAGTAAATCTAATTTTAATTTTAAAAACCTCAGCCACTCAGCAAATCAAATTTCTCCCATTTGACAATTAATTTCTGGGATGAAATTAAACTGAAAATGTCAGATGCACGCCTTGACTTTTGCACTGTGGTTGTGGTTGTAATGATTTGGGAATAGGAATATTGAGGTATTTATAACCAATTGGATTTGGGGCTTGAATTTTGCAAACATAGAGGCAATTTGATGCATGTGAACATGAGAAGATTTTGTCAGACGTGACAGAAATAATGTAATTTCACTTGATTCTAATAGCCAATGAGCAGTTGCCACAGTAGTTTTTCTTTTTATTGATTGGCATCTTCAGTTTGTGCTTTTCTGCTGTTTTGTGAGCCAGTCAGTCAACATTCAAGCTTACCAAAGTCAGACACAGAAAGCTAATCAGCAAGCCCTGAAGTGCGAGAGCTGTGAAATGTGTGTGTACTACATCATGCATTTTGTGGTGAGCCAAGAGGCCATTTGTCAAGATTTATGCGTGACAGAAATGCACACAAAAGCACGAGCTCAACAAACTGCTAATCAACCTTAATAAGGTTTCGGAGTTATGAGTCGTCAAGATCAAGGAAAACAAAAACCACTGACATCATCAAATTTGATTGGCTGGGCTGGCAAAAAGAAACTTTGGGAACAGTCATTAAACACCGAAAGTCATCAAGAAGGGCAGGTATTGGCAATAAAATGTTTTGCCATTTATTATTTTAAATTTGGTGGAGAAAAAAACTGACCTGACCTCACCTTCATTGTTGTGACACTTGTCACATACAGTTCAAGCTTAACTGAATTTGCCAACAATTAATTAGTTGGTGATTTGATTATGCTTCACACTACAACTGTCAACTGACGAGGCACAGTAGATTCAAACAAAAGCATTTACATGAATTTATAATTTACCTCCCACCAGTTCTCAAACATTCAGTGTGACACATGAGCATTTGTAACTATAGTTACAAATCAGAATAAAATAAATCAGGTCTTTCATTTCGTGTAAACAGCCAATCGTGCCCTCAGTAGCATATGGATGCAAATCAGTCTGCCTTTTTAGCCACGCTTCCTGAATGGCTTTATGAATTGTTAATGTTGGTCTATTGATCAGTTAGTATGTTAACAATTCTTATATGGACTCCTGTATCATTTTGTAAAGACATCCATGGGTAATTGATTCAGTTCTTTTTGGCTTTGGTCATCCTTTGACCTTTGGTGTACTTTTCAACAATTTGATGGATTGCCATTAAATCTCCTACAGATGTCCATGGTACCCAAATCCTAATGACTTTGGTGATCCACTGACTTTTCATGCCACCAATTGGCCAAAATTTCACCTATCCAGTAAAACATCTGCCAATTGACAAAATTTTTGGAGGGATCTTCATGGTCATCAGACAATGGCTCCTGATGACTTGAACTATAAGGTATGGCTTTGTGGTTTTAAGTGAAATATTTAATTTTGATAGATTTCCATGAAATTTGATAAGCACACTCAAGTCCCCTAAAGGATGAATTGTAATCACCTGGCGTTTAAAACCTAGTTCACATTGTCATCTCGGCATACCTGGTCACTTCATGCCAATCACGCCAGTCATAGTGAGAAGTGGGTGTGGATGTCAGATTGGGAAAGTTACAGAATTTATTGGACACAGCCTCTGGAATCTACCATTGGACAGGTGTGGGAGAAAGGAGTTTCTAAAGCTTTTCCACTGCATGATAAGCAGTTCTGACAAGGGGTATACTGGCGCCATTAGGCTTGTTTTTCTGCTCAGTTCAATGTTGGTCTCTCATTAGAAAGCACTGGACTGTGAGCTCATATCATCTTTTTTAGTGAATTTCCTGTTTGGCTGTTGGGATTTTTTGAGAGCCAGAGCTTGGGATTGAAGTAACTATGCAATTCTGCTCCTCAGTAGACCTTCAAAAGCATAAACAAGACAGCATGTGCACTTTCATACTCATGCAAAAATACACAAATCCTTTCGCCTCTCTTTCTCTAACTACCCCTACACCAGAGGTCACTGAAATTAGGCCTGTGTAGAGAAATACTGTATCTCCTTTTGTCTGAGCAGCAGTGGACAGTTTGTCTTCCAAACTATATTTATGAGATCTCATTATTTTCATTTCCTATCCTGTCACTTAGTATTAGGTTTCTTCCGTTCAGTGCACACAGGAATAGCTCCAGTCTTGATACGAAGCCAGGGTCCTCTGAAAGAGATGCATTTCAATAACAAAGGGATATATCACTAAGGATTGGCGGTTTAGTACCGTAAAATATCATTGATTTTGCTCAAATGCTTCAATCTCTTTACTGTGCCAGGATGTACTCGGCTGAACTGGAATGGAAATCAACATAAAATGGGCCACTTATTACAACCGGGATGGGTCTCTTTTTTAGTCCCTCCCTCAAAATATTGCAAATGAAATTACAAACTGTTGTGTTCCCCAGCACCATGAAAAAATGGAAATGCACTGCGTTAATTCATGCATGAAAGCACTGTTGGTGCTGTTGAAAAATTCCACTGATTCCAGACGCCGGAATCCACCATGGTATTATTCATTAAGACAAGTGAAACGTTGGGAGTCTGCAAGTGTATCTCAAAACAGGGCCAACCATATGTTTAGTGTCAATATGACTTCACGGTTGCCCATGTGGAAAATAGCTGCGGGCCACAGAATGCACACTTGCACAGTGCTGTATTTAGATAAATAATCTTGAACTGTGAAATGCGAAATAGGAAACGAGAGCCATGTCTAAAAATAATTTCCATCTAGTGCTTTTTAATTGTGACAGAGAGGAAAGTAAATGGTTGATTATGAAGAACTCAGGTCTGTTTCTGGGAGAGGGAAGAGTCGTCTGATTGTTTCCAATGCCCTTGGTGATTCTCCAAGGACTGGCCTGGCATGAAATTGGCAGAAGCAGGGACCGGAGCAAGGAGAGAAGAAGAAAGCAAAAATAATGTGCAAGCGAGAACAGATATAACTGTGGGTAAAATGTCCAAGAGTAAAGGAATGGTGTGCAAGAGAGCTGAAATGATGAAAAGACCCTGAAAAAGGAGGAGGATAATTTGAGGTCTGCTGGGTTTCCTCCCAGCCATATACACTCCCGAAACTTTGTGGTAAAAAACTCAAAGTTCAACATGAATGACCAAGAGCCTTTAGCAAGAGTCAGACACGGTAAAGCTTCTCATTAGCAGGAGGATTTGCACCAAACATATACCACATACGCTTCTGTAAGATTAGAAATGTGCTGAATATTAATACCTTTACCCCCAGATCTTCTATAGTGCTCGCAGTGATTCAAACATGACTGTGGTGTATTGCAATTTATTACTCATTTTCATAGTTTGTTCATCTTCTCTGTTTTTTGTAATATGATTGTGCTTACTAAGGGACTCTCACAAGTCATCCAACATCATGGATGTGCTATACAAAATTAGTACCCCTCTGACTGGTGACATTTTGAACTACCAAGAAGAAAAACGAGGCAAGAAATGAGGGGTCAGGTGATCAGATGAGGTTTTAATAATGCAAAATAAGTCAAATGTATTCTTAGGGAGTGTTACAGATAATTTGAGTGTAGTCGCTTTTGGTTTTGCCTCCAAATTAAGCGGTTGAGATAATCTGAATAACTTGTCAGCTTGTAATAGCTTCTCTATTACATCACACTTGTGATAAAAATGAAATTTTACTTTAACATCTTACTTGTTTAATGACACAAAATACTCCATCAGTCACGAATTGATTCTCAAACACCTTCCAGAACCCACCTTCATTGTTTGACCTTATCATAAATCCACTCCTTCATTTATGGCGTCGCCATTTCAGTAACAATAATGACAGTAATTATCAACAATCAATACTGATGGACCTTTAAACCACTACCTATCTTAACTGACAAGGATCAACCTTTCTTTTTGTTCCCCTTCCCACGAGACCGTATACCACTGCATGCTTGTGTTCCACATGGACTCCCTCGTGGCTCCCTTCTGTTTTTATGGATCTATTTCATTAGCCACCTAGCTCGAATAGTCCCAGAGGAAAGCCTAAGGGCCGCACTGTTTACTAAATGTGCCTTTTACTGCGCATCATCCTTGTAAAAGATGCAAAAACCTCCATTTAGAAAGAGGGAGCTAAACGAGAACGTGCTAATTGGATTGGCATTTCACAAAAGGCAGATTTGACTTCATGCAAATGTGATTGTGCTTTTTCCCTCTCTTTGCTCACAGACCAGAATGAGGTGGGTGAGATTTGAAAGAAACCAAGCATGTGGTTTGTGCTGAAAAGAGTTTAGAATATCTTTTTTTTTTTCGAAGGACAGATGCGTTTACTTTTGAAAACACTGGCCAGTCTGTTGGTTTTGGCTTTGTTTTTTTTAATATAATGAATGGCAAAAAAGACTGTTTTGTTGTTGGTGAACTGATTTAAAATGACTATTCTGGAAACAGTAATAGTCGTAATGCTGATATTGAGGTTTTGAGTGTCGTGATCAACTTTGTATCCCCATGTGGAGATCATCTCATCTCTGCCTGATTATTATAAAGCTTTCCATTACCCTCTAGTGTTACTGGACTAATCAACCTTATCGGTTGTTTGAGTCTTTGAGCAGTACCCAATTACAACTTCAGTGAATCTCAAGATGCTGACGAGTGCAAAGGTATTACTGTCCAATCACATACCCAGCTCTGACACTCTGCATCGGACTCATCGACCCGGCCTCCTAATCCTGCTCCAAGAATCAGTCTGAGATGCAGATGGAGTTGATTCCAAGTGTCTTCATTTGTTTTTCTGCAGTGGCTGATGTATAGACCCAGGGTCTCTCTCCCTTTCTCTCTCTCTGCTGATTAAGACTGATCCTCCGGCAGGCCACACCAAAGCTAAATTAATCATCCCAGAAATGGGTTACATGTCAATTTTGTAGTGATAAGTGTTGAGCTGGATAATGGTTGTCACACTATGTTGGATGAGGGGAAAACAGAGAAGGTAAGGGATGACTTTTCTGCTGATACAACCAATATGGATATCTTTGGTACTGTAAGGACTGTGGACTGTGCTACTCTTCTAGATAGATATGAGTAAAGTATTTTTTTTTTTATGTTTTACAGTTAAAAACACTTTAGTCAGACAGGTATTTCAATTAACTAAATAACAATCTATAAAAATAAAATGTCTATTTCAACTGGTTCTTGGTATTTGAAATTCAACCAGAACAGGAGGGGAAATGTGGTTTTGCACATAAACAACCCCAAAAGGAAAGTGAGGGCAAAAGAGTTGTTTTCATCTTGTAGTAAACAAAACATTCCCCTGCGGGGTGAAATCTCCTCGAACATCTGGCTCCATTATAGGCCCCTGTCCAGTCTGCACTCGCTGTAGAAGCTAATTAGAAAGAGAGAGCAGATGAGGGGAAAGAGCGAGGGCAGAGAGAGGAAGACCCAAGATAGAGCTCCAGATTTTTTTGGCCAGTAATGCCCGACCCACATTTACTTTAAATCTACTCAAATATATCTCTGAGGCTTCATACAAGCTACAAGGCAACAGATGAGAGAAAAAAGAGTATAGGTTTGCCCCTGTATTTGGCTGTAATGTTTTTGATGTTTTGTAAGTGGTTCAGACATTGATTACTAGAGCAAAATTTCAGCAGTTTTTTATGTTGTCTTAGCAAAATTATGTCCACACCATCAATTCAAAACTCTAAAGTATAGTAACTAATCTAAAATAACTAAGGGCTTTCTAGCATTGCCAATCTTATCATCATTTACTTGTTATATCTGTGCATTACAAGTTTTAGCCGTGCTAGTGGTATGGCTGATTGAATGGTGATGTTGGTTTATGGTCCAAAACTGCAGCCCTTGTCATCACACCAATGTAAACTGCTAGAGTAGTAGTATATGCAATTCCCCACCTGTCCTTCCCGATAAGCCAAACATGGTAGCAGTATAGCCATGCACATTCAGCAAGCACCGTAAGACTTTAATCAGTGTCTCACACCCACAGGTCAAGTTCTCAGCAGGAGAGAGAGAAATACCCAAGTATGTGACTACACAGGTATGACAGTAAGAAAATACTCAACTCAGCAGAGGGTGTGTGCATGTCAGTTGAGATATGCATTCAAGTCTATTCTCTGCTTTGTCTGGCTCGTAGACAGGTCCTTTCTAAGTACTTCTCATGAACCCAGAGAAGGGACAAAAAGAACACAACAAGCTCGAAATGAGTCATCGCTCATCACATACAGTATATCTCTGCTATGAAGGAGGAGAGAGAAAAACCTGTTGAACGATCAGGGTTTTGACCATGACACCTTTACACAAATCCCCTTCAAACCGTACAAACACTCCACTTGGTTAGACTGAGGGTGAGCAACAAAGGCTGGGTCTCTGCCGTCAACACAGACGATTGTCAAATGCCATCTCACTGGAGCGCCTGAGCATACTGTTGGGGTTTACCCCCTCCGCCAAATAGCCAACAAGCTGCTGTGTGTAATGTAGCCATGGGCTTCTCAATAACATGTCACTGCATGTCAACACACAGACGACATATGCCGGATGTCTCTCCTCTCTCCCTAGTGGGATGCGGATTTAATGCCTCAAGCTGAAATGTTGTTAGGCATAAAGGTTCGGTCATGAATGTGGCCCCCCTTGGGTCCCCTCTGAAATTCATCCAGCTCAAGTGGACCAGAAGTGTGCACGAACACTCAAGCAAGCAGCAATGCCGTCTTAATTGACAACAACCTGAGAGCGATCTGCCCATCGGGCCTGAACAGCTCCTTTGAAAGGGCCTTTGACAGAGCCATGAGCTGCTCCCACTGAGGAGCAGAGGAGCGCATCACCACACATTTCCGCCTCATGCCTTGTTGGAAATATTTCAGTAGCGGATGTTAGAAACCAATCTCTCCCCAAAGCCCTCATGACAAGCAGAGATTGCTGACGCATACACTTTGATAGTTGAATGTGACAGAGCCCTCTCCAGCAGAAGCTGCAGGAAAGAGTGCGCACTCTTGAGCAGCTCACCAAATCAGCTTCTCTTTCCTCGTATCACTTTTGAAAGCTCAACAATTTACCTTGTAAGCAGAACAGCATTGCGCATGAGTGTTCTGCAGAGCCTCCGCCACGGCATCATTAAATCCTAGAGACACCATCCTGTGACTCTTACATTTCAGGCACCGATGGGCTGACCTGAACTCGGCATTGGCAAATTGGAGCCATTTCCCTGTGACTGTGCTCTTCTGTACTGGGGGCCTGGGCACGGGGGCAACTGAGCAGCTGAGTCATATTTGTGTACATGCGCAGAGCTGCTGTGCCATCTGGGGGATCTCTTGTCACTGACAAAAATCTGCGTGTGGGGTGCTGGTGCAAAAGTAAATGTGCTTTCTCTTCACTTTTGAGGAGTTGACTAGAAAATCTAATATTCCATTAACTTGACACTAACTCCCCTCTGGCCACTGTGGCAGCAAGTAACATGAGAAATCTAAGCTGATCCCATGAGGGAGACATACTGACTGAAAGTCTTGAGTTATAAAGTGAAGGTATACATGATATAAAAGTAGCCACTATTATACTCTCTCATACGCTCTCTATTCTAAAACAATGTATTAGGATCTGTTGTGAAAGCTTACTTGCTGACATCACCATTTGACAAACGCCAGTGGTCAGCATTGCAAAACTGCTAAAAATTGAGAATATATAAATTTTTTTTATCACCTTTGTAATGTAATTTTCCAACTTTAATTTATGGGAATAGTCATTAACAGAACCACTCAGGTGAAAACAGTCTTAAAGCTTTTCTAACATACACTAAGTATGCAGCAGCCATCCAATTAGCACTGCCTTCTAAATCTGGGCTGTGGCAGAATGTGCAGCAAAATTCAGAGGTGCCCATCAGGTATACATCAACATTGGTCAAAAAATGTGATTGGGAAACAGGGAGGATATGTGACGTGAGGTGAAAAAGCATCTGCCCAACTTGAAAATGGCACGACACTTAGAGCCATCCGAAGTAAAAATACCAATACGTTCATGTAGAAATAATCCATGACAAGTAAAAGTCCTGCAATCACTTATGTATTATCAGCAAAATGTACTTCAAGTATCGAAAATGAAAGTGCTTCACTTACAAAAATGTCCATAATTGTATTGTATCGTATTATATATATACAAACAAGATATTACTTAAGAAGACTCGAGAGAAAAAGTTAGGTATTTCTTAAGAATGTTCTTTAGTGCGATATTCAAATATTCATTTAAAACAGTCTCATTTCATACTGTTCTTTATTCATTTAACTAAATCATTATTTTCTTACTTAGGAGCTTCTTCTCAAATGAGATAGGGCCTATGACGTGTTTGTATATTAGGTGTGGCATCATTGACTATAAAAGACTCAAATGTTATTTCAGTTTATTCAAATAAGCATGTTTGCCAACAAGCAATATAAAATATTCGCTGATTTGAAAAGCCCTATTACATGTTACCTGTCAAATTTGCAACCTTGTTTTCAGTAGGCATGAGATGTACACCAACAAAAACAGCCACAAGCTAAAATCAACGATAAATTCTACCCAAACTATGGGTTGGGGAATCTTGTAACGACTACAAGATAAAACTGAGAGGTCGTGAGATGATGAATGCGGTAAAAAAGAGTTTTACTGCTGAAATTTCAATCAATTTTGGGGATTTGAACAATTATTTAAATGAACCCATCTGAGGCTGAGAGGTGATCTATCTCGGTGATGGAAATGCTAATAACTCACAGACATATGGAATGTGACCTGGGAAATGCGGCCCCAATTAGACGCCGTTATCTTGACAGTGGCGATGTTACATTATCGTTTTTAAACACATCAATATTTAGTACGTTAGAGTGGGGAGAGTGGGTATATTAAACATGCACACAGCTTTATGTTATCTGCATTCTTACTCATCTCAAACATCCTCCTGGCATTTGTTTGGAGCCATATTGTTAAAGTTCAGTCATATCTATGCAAGCTGCTATAGTTGAGCTACACGCGTCTTGCTAACCTCCTACTGTAATTCTGTGTGCTGAGTTGCAGCTTGGACTAATCCTGTGGCCCTAACCTTTCCCTTTTGCTGCGGAGAGAGCAATTTGCCTGATTCTGTCGCCACCGTGGGTGGCTCTCCTCCCGATGACATCTCCTGCTGTGCACCCAGCATTGGAGGCCAGTGCGCTCCCTGAGGGGTGATCAAGATGCCAGAAAAAAGCTCACTAACACCTGCCACCAAGAGCATTGTGCTGATTAAGGGAGAACTTTGACTCTCAGCCGACAAGAGCAGAAGGAGAGGGGGAGTGAGAGAGGGAGACAGCGAGGGACGGAGGAAGCTAGCGGGCGTGTTGGGGGTCAGGGGCAACAGTCTTGTTATGCTGACAGGATCGCCAAAGTCACGACACTCCGTGGCTTTGTTCAAACACTCCATTTGCATGAAATGCCAACATTTTGTTCTTATATCAGTGGATACAGTCTGTTTAAAACTGTCAGTTCTTGAAACAACTATGTGATGCACTGGGGTTGAGGTTTTCGAGGGCCTGTGCATGAGCTGCTCTAGTTCAGACTCGGTAAATTGGCCCGTAATCCCGGTGAGAACATGCTTCAGCTGCTTGTACATCCAGACAGTGTCTTTTATGTGCTTTTAAGGGAGTCTCCTCCAGATGATATTCTTAATGAGCCTCGAAAGGAAGCCCCTGTCATCATTAGATGGCCCCAGGGGGAAACTGCATGGACTGCCTCCTTCCCAACCCCGCCCTTCCATTTGATAGACAGAGGCGATGAAGTGGGATGGCCAATGAGGCTGCAGAGTGGCCAGCTCTGCCTGTTAGAGGTCAAGAGACCCAGCGTTGACCCCGTCAACAGTGACCAACTCTAATTGACCACATGCAGAGAGATCTGTTGGCCCCAGAACGTCCTTGGATGATGAAGACGGGATAGAGAGAGAGAGAGAGAGAGAGAGAGAGAGAGAGAGAGAGAGAGAGAGAGAGAGAGAGAGCCTCTGAGACAATCTGAATGACATTATTTGTTCAGAGCTATCCTTTTTCATTGGCTTTTGTTCTCCCTTCAGCCTCAATTGATATTCAGGCAGGGAAAAGTGCCTGTAAACAGTCAGTCACCAGAAGTTAACTGAGCCATTGTAAACAGAAAATAATTCCATTATTTTGGCTCAGTCAATTTCAAAGCCTAATCTGCAAAATTAGACTGTGGCAATTATTTTCAGCAACTGAAATCAGTATTAATGAATATTAAATATTTCTTGTACTTCCACGACCATTACATAACCCTCTGTACTTCCCTGTTCTTAATTAACCCCTCCCTCTACTGATTCAATGACGGAGATCCCCTTTTCCTTTACAGGATTACAATTACATACTAATCACTGTTTGCAGCCTTTTCTGTGTTTGTGTAAGCTTCTAATCACTGTGTTCTGTTTTTTGGGGGGCTCCATGCTGTGTTTCATTAAGGAACAGCACTCCCCCACCTCCAACCTCTGAACTAAATGGGCTCTGGGATGCTACTGCGAGATTGCTGGCAAGATCTGCTGATTGTGACTCATTACGATGAGGTAATTAGGGCCTGTGAGATAAGTTTATAGAGATTTGGTGACATTTTTCTGACATTGCTGTTGTGACGATACCACCGTTGAAAAAAAAACCATTAACGGTAATTATGTCAGGGTGCAAAACACAATGGCTTGTACTAAGATGATGTTACACAGCTAGCTTCTAAGCTTCTTCTAAGCCAAGCAATGTCTCTACTTTCAAAAGCATCAAAGAAGCAGCCTTGGCCAATGTATGAACTTGTAATTATCGTTTTTCAAAGTAACCAAAGCAAATTAATATGCTTGAAGTCAATGATAAGAATATGCCATGACTTGAAAATATTATAGCATTTCAACAAAAGTTTATGGTGATTAGCCTTTAGTGTACAGCACCATTTTCCATGGCAGGGCATCACATTGCTTACATCCAGCAAGCTGCATAGCCACTTGGATTAAAAGGCTCTGCCATGCAATGCAATCAATGCAGGCACAATAGTTGATGAAAAATAACCCATTTTCACTTACTTAAACGGTCTGTGCATGAAATGAAACAAAGTCTCCTACCATTTAAATAGACTTCCTCGTGATTATATTGCAAAGTGGAATGCGTTTTATACTTCAGTAACTTGAATTCCGCAGTTTTGGGGCAATACATGGTCAGGGGAGGTTTGTGGGGAAAACATAATTACAAAAGCTAGTCAAGCCTAACAAAACAGTGCTTAGAGCTTGTACAACTATTGCTGCTGAGCGACCCTTTTTTTTTCTTCTTCCATTCCCATTATTCACAGTCTCTGCGAAACAGGCAGGAATTTATTTAGGTAATAGTTTATTGTAATTCTAGAACAAAGCAATGCAGAGGAATGGCTATGAAGGGACAAAACACTGACTTAGATGGAGGAATTTGCGTTCACCGCCCTAATTGAGAAGCAGCAAGGTTTGAATCTGCAATACCCCCCTGATCATTTTTGCTCCAATTGACTAAGGGTCTACCTCTTAACCATATGAAGATCATTACAACTTAAGTAGGCCTTGAGCATACTTAAATCATCTATCACATAGAGATGTGTAGCAATAGGCACACTGGGCCCATACAACTACTGGAAATAATATACAATTTCAATCAGTGCTAGACTTTATGGCGGTGACACCTGCTGAGGTGACATTCAACTTGAATAGCTACCTCAACGTAAATGATTAGTTTAATCTGTAGTGTGTAATTATGATAGGCAATGGTAATATCAGATGAATGTAATTTAGATCTCTATTACCCTTAATGGCCTGATTTCAGAGATTACTAAGAGTTAAGGTCTCCATATGGAATACAGGTACCACCTGGATAGAAAAGGGCGTTGCTTGCATGCATAAAGCCACACATATAGACTCATTCTTCAGCAGCAACACACTAATATTTGACTCTTTTTCCACTGAAACGCAAAAAAAATGTCGAGATAATAGGGACAACACATTCAAAACTGTAACATAATGCAATAGAGCAGGGAAAGTTACCACATTATTGGATAGAGGCAGAAATGCCCGCCTTGGGTACACGCCATCTGTCCCTGGGAATCAATCAATTGCCTCAACCCTATTACACCATCCAAATGAATGAGGAGGGAGACAGAAGGGAGGCAGCGAGGACAACTGTAGTCTCCTTCTGACCAACTTTACATAGCTTAGAGCCTCTTAGAAACTCTTAAATTTATTGTCATTCAACTTATTGCAACATCCTGCCTTCAATTTATGAGGAATTAGCACAGCGGATCTCAATCCATCAACTAAGTGCCAATCACACAAATCTTATTCCACTTTCACTTCACCAGCATAAATTCCCCCCCGTAACAGTGCAGACACAGCTTTACCCACAGCATACACCTCACATAAGTGCTGGTGTTGTGCTGTAAAGCACGGGCCCTTTGACTTTGGTAAATCACCGTGCACTTACACTTGATTCATGGGAAAATATGTCTCCTCTAATGTTCCTGCAGTCAGCGCTGTTTCAAGTGACATCTGTTGCAGTGTCCTAAACTAAAAGTTGAGCATTGTACAGTGTATGCAAACCTTGTCCGTGCACTCTTGGGTTTACAAAGAAGATGTGCGAAGGGTGCAGATTAAGATTCAAGTCAGGGTGTCCATGAGTGACAATTATGGACATACAAAGGAAAACTTAATAGGCAAGACAGGTGTCGTTAAAGAGTGTACTCAATAATCAGGCTCAACAGGACTGATGAGGATCAAGTAAAGAAAATCAAGAGCAGGTTACAGACAGCAGACAGGGTGAAATGAAGAACTTGAATGCAAAGGTAACTTATAAAATCTTCAAGTAATAGTTTTGTAAAATATACGTGCTCAATTTCTGGCTTTAGTGTTAGATAATTCAGTATCACTCTCATATCTGACTATTAAATATGAGGCTAAATGCCAGCATGCAGTTAGCTAAGCTTAGCAGACAGACTGGAAACAGCTTGCTCGAACACTGTTAATGATAATAAGAAAAATCACTCTACCGGCATCTTAAAAGCTCACTAACATTAACATGTTCTGTCTCATTTGTTGATTCGTACAAAGACTCACACAGTTTACACAATTTCACATTACATCAGCTTGACAAAGTCACAGTCTGATGTGCTTTGACGCACGTCTTGTACCATTTTCTGTTCGTATAAAAATTGCACAACTTCATAAAATTCTTGTTAACCAACTGTCAAAACAGCACATTGAAAAAAAATATTTATTATAAAGCGTACACTACATTTCACGGTGACAGTATATGTTGTTTTCGGACACATGCGCTGAAGGGAGAGATAGACATGAGCATGGGGAGACAGAGAGCGTGCAGCGCATGTGTAAGTGTGTCCACTTAGATGGATAAGGCACTCATCAAACCACATGAGTGTGCTCACACTGAGTTAATTGAAGAAGAAGAAAAATCTGCCGCAAGCTGATAAACAACAACATTAATTGCCATCATTTGGCTTGAAAGTCACTAGTACTCCTTCTCGGCTCTATCTTCATGTATTTCTGTCTATTCCTTGATAAAATCATAATTGCACAGTATTTGCTGTGACACGCTCTCTACCCTTGCTGACTCTGCTCAGCAAACAGCACCTGGTTGCTTCCTCCTTCAGGCCCCCCGAAACTCCCATTGTGAGAAGCAGGACTTGACGCCTGACCACATTTGTTGTCTAGATGGTAGAAATCACTGTAATTTACCATGCCATTGCGTTGACCTTATTATGCGGGAAACAATAGCAGCCACTTTTTTGGACTTCCTCTAGGCCAATGTCGAGCCCTTGATGATATATAATACTGCTTGGCAGGCAAGTTAATTATAAGCTGGCCCCTAACACTTGGCGTCGGAGGAGCCCGCCATCTGAAGGCAGTGTGACTGTGGTGGTGTCTTTATGTGTGTGGGCAGTGAGGAAGCAGGGTGGCACTGTTATCCAAACTGTCAGAGTCACTTTCAAAAGAGTTGGTGAGACATGAGCGGTGTCCACACCTCTTGTGCATACGCACTCATGCACACATACACACCGTATACTCCGCTGCAGATGCGACCGCACAGATTCTCTGGAAATACAATCTGTATCAGGATGAATCGCTTTTAAAACAATTTTATTTTAGGTCTCTCAAAGTATCTGCATTCATCTTTTTTCAGTGGATTTGCTTTTGACCAACTGACAGCTACAATAGCTGGAATAAAAACAAGTTATCATTATATTTTTTAGTTTGTCTGGATTTTTTTTAATTAGTGGCTGCTGGATATTAGCATTTATTTTATTTTTTTTAAATGTATATGAGATACAAATTTTGTAGTGATGCGTTGAAGCAAACAGAAAGCTACAGTATGTCTTTGGACTAACTCTCTATATCCTTATGTTCATGTTTTCCGGCCAGCCTCACTCCCGTATTTATGTCCTCAGAATTACAACTAATCTCCCCATCAAACAGACAAGATTTACAGCAGCTTACAGGCAGAGAATCCAGTTTGGCTTTGCCTGTAACAAGCCGAGCCATCTCCCCCTTGTCTTCCATCAATCTGACAGTCGACATCGCTTCAATAAACCTGGCCCCGTCTAGACTCACTCTTGCAGATTTAATTCAAACAGCTGTTCACTCCTTACTCCAGACGCCCTGAGCACTTCCACTGAGGAATGGGAAGTGGAGGGGGGTGCGATGGGGTTTTTTTTTTTGGGGGGGGGCTCGTGCCTATCTGGAGAATGCATTCTTGAGGCGTGGGAGGAACTGACCTCAAGGGATATGAGGATGTCAACTGCTAGTTAGCTACACATTTTGGCCTGTTTTGTTTTTGACTCTCATACAAATTGCTATGGCCTGAACAGCTGTTGCCTCTGCTTTTTTAGAGCATGAAAAAAAGCTTTCCATGTTACTCCAGCACAGATTTGTTAATTTGCAGGATGTTTTATTTATGCAAGATGTGTTAAATGTAGCTAACTGCAAGAAGATTGTGTACAGTTGTTCTCAACTGCTTTTGTCTGATGAACCCCCCCCCCCTCAGGTGAGCTCAAGTAGCCTATCAACACCAGCTGTCATGTTCGCAGTGTGTTCATTTCTTGTGATTTTCAAAAAACACTTGATAGAAGTAGATACTGTTAGAGGATTTTGTCATATAGCTGATAATGTGAGTGTTCAGGACGGTTCAGTGTGGATTCTGTGTGTTTGGATTACAGATGTTATTACTTTTAGTGGCAGAAGCTCTTCCAAACATTTGTCCATGATACTTTCAGCAGCGCATCCATTATGTTCAGCAAACTATTTCCAACATTTATCCATTCATTTTAACACCAGCGATCTATAAACCTTTTATTCAATACTTTTAGCCACTTATTTTCCACCAATGCACAACAGATCTTCTCCACATAAACATGTGTGCCAAACTCTGAGAAGAGACCATCCTCTGCTTTTTTTATCCTGTTTCATCTTTCAGCGAATATGTCTGAAAATGCTCCGTTTAGATTTGGCTCCCCTTATGATGTCATAAGGGGGATCTGCTGCTCATGTGACCTCCTCCGGCTGTTCAGCAGGCAGACTTTCCCCGCCCACTGTAACCCTCCTGTGTCCGCCATGCCGTCCGCCATCGTTTTGTCCTCATAAACGCCAGCTCCAAGTAACAAGAAGCTGTTGAATGCGAGAGCAAAGCAGCGGATTGTTCTGTTCCTTTAAAATGGAGCGAGCAGAAAGAATACGAAAACAGCTGCGGCAGCCATGTCTGTTATGAGAAAAATAATGTTCTTTTTTAACATTAAACTATGTACATGTATTTTAGTAGAAGCATGAAATACCAGTATTCATCTGAAAACGGGCAAAGTATGGGACCTTTAAATCGTGTCTTTGGAAAAAATAGCATTAAAGTACACCAACTATCTGTCTGGTTGGTGGGAGGTGTGTACTGTGTAGTCAGTGTACAGTATTGAAGCAGGTAGTTTGATGGAATCACTCCAAGTCATAAACTTTTCACATACCAGCTACAACTCCAGAAGTACCCCCCCTTAGGTACAAGTTGGGAATCACTGGAGTACAAGTTCATCAGAGAGAAACAGGCTTCATGTGCGCATGTGTTTGTTGCGCCTCATCTACCATTTTTCCTCAGCTCTGACCAATGCTCCTCGGTCGGTGGGCGGACACACTGTATGTGTGTCCTCTGCAGTCCAACAGGCAGGCCGGGGCTCACAGAGCAGATTGCCTGGCTGCTAAAGAGGTGCTGGGGCCTGTGGTGCTCCCCCACCCTCCCTCCACCCACCCAGTGGAGCTCCGCAGATGCCCAGGTACAGTAAGCGTTCTTGTGCACATAAGCCCCTGCCAGTAGACGGGACGGGTGGAAAGAGAAGTGACAAGCATGGCCCCACGCTGGTCTCCAAGCTGTCCTGCAGATCTGCTCCCTCTCTCAATTTACTTTTTTATCCCTCTCCCTCTCTTCTACGCACTCAGTCCTCCTTTGCCCCAAACTGGGCTGAGAAAGAAATGTGGAAAAGAGAGAAAAGAGGGACAGATAGGAGGGAGGGCACAAGGGGGAGGGAGGGAGGGAGGCCCGGTGTGAAAGAATTGTGTTGACAGTGGGAGAGCCGGAACAGAACGGTGAATGCCCTTCATTATGAACAGTTGGAGGCCGCTCGTGGCAGCCCACATCTGTCTCACTCATGTTTGTGTGTATGAGTGTGTGTGTATTATTTTCTTTTGTCTTTTTTTCTCTTCATCCAACCTTCCTTATTGAAACACCTTTGAATCATTGCCACCTCATAACTATTTCTTCAATACAATACTCTTGATGGAAAAAGCCATTATTCTCTGCAGCTAAACTAATTTGCTGTGAATACTGATTTTTTTTGTCTATTTTTTGCCTATTGTAGCCATTTCTCAGAAAATGACAAATGGATGGTGCCTCTGCTTAATGTAATGTAATGAATTCTGATTAGAGTAGAATGGATTGCATTGACTTCAGCACCCATATCACTGTTTCAGATGTTCACCGTGGTCAATCACATTATCCTGAGAGTATCGAGGACGCATGAAAATCAAGCGTTAAAAAGCTGAGAAAATAGCAAGGAAAGGAAGTCCTCGATTAGTAGGAAATGATACCAGAAAGAAGTAGAGACTGGCAGACGGACAAACAGAAGGAGTGAGAGCAGAAAAACGCGAGAGAAGGTGAAAATGGCAGAAAGGACATGCATAGTGTGAGCACAAACCCACTTTGGCTGTGAATTGCCACTTTCGTTTGGCATGGCATCGGGCAGCGACAGTAGCCTGATGGGGTTTATGGTGACAAACCTTATGACAGGAGATATCAGAGCTCAGAGGTGAAACAGCACATATGGACTGGCTGCTACTGCAGGCCAAGTGTCATAATGTGAGTTAGTTAACTTTTGTAGCGAGAACGACAAAGACAATGAAGGAGATACTTGGGCATACACAGCAACTCTAACTTTTTCCAAGTGTGTTATATGAATTTACTTTTGGATCACTGATTTTAGTTTCATTTTTATTTCTTTCATTTTGTTTCATTTTATCAAGGTTCATTTCTTTTGAGTTATGTACTGACTTTCTGTAATTTTAAGTAATTTTGATTAGTTTTGCAATTCACATGCTTGGTTAAATTTGGCTTTAGCTTTGTGTTGCTTTGGTTTATATGCTCATATTTCTCAGTGATAATAAATCAGCTATACTGGACAGAAATATGCGGTACATGTTTTGTGATGTTTCAATCGTATGTTTAGTTTTTAGGCACACTAACAGCATGGCTTAAGGGATAACAATGTTGGTCTCTAGGTCAGTTCACCACTTTGGTGCAGCTTGAATTATCTCAACAAGTATTTGATGGTTTTGTATGAAGCAGGGCACAGATATTCAAGTTCCCCAGAGGACGAAACATACCGACTTTGGTGATCCACTGTCTGTAGCTCTAGCTTTTCCTTGGCATTTGTGGTTTAGAGTGAAATGCCCCAACAGGATGGATTGCTAAGAAAGTTGGTTTGGAGATTCATTGTTCCCCTGATGATGAACTGTGATTTATTAACTTTTCATCTAGTACCATCAGCAGTTTAAAAATTTGAAGTTGTCCAAGGTTTGTGACCAAATATCTGCAAAACTTTTCCCATCAGCCTCAGCTGTAATTTGTGTTTTAATTCTGTGCAAATTAGCAAACGTTAACATGCTAACATGCACAGCTAAAATGTTTAAAAACCTGCCTGACATCAGCCTCACAGAGCCACTAGCCTGGCTGTAGGACTCTTGGTCTTGTTGTAACATAATTTGCATGTTTCACACCCTAGATGTTGAGCTACTGTCTTGCTGTCAGATACAGACGACTCGATCTTGACAGCCGGAGAGGATCGTGAGTCAGCATGTGCTAATGCAAAAAATATCTTCATGATATTCTTAAACCAGGCCTCATTTTATTTGAAAAGTTCACTCTTCACAATAGAGCGGTGTTGTCTCGAGGAAAAACATAGTTTCAACACCGCACAGTCATTGGCCAGATGCATTTAATTCCATCTCAGTGAATTTGAATGAAAGGATCCTTTTGCAGAACTAACTCCACCTGATGAAACGTGATCTCTGTGACAGAATGAGCGCTATAAGGTGAAGCATGCTCATCCTCAATTGACACTGACAAATTAAACAATTCATTTAGAAAATTTTAATGAAAAACTTCTCTTGAAAGGTCAAAATGCCTTATCATAAGTTAAAGTGAGCACAATGAATACTGTAACTCTAATATGAATATGAAATGACTGGCTTTCACTTCACGTTTTCAATTCGACAAAAGTTAAAGTGAGCTGAGTGACTATACCCATGATGTGAAGTTTGCACTTGTGTTGTTGGCTGCATACATATGTAATAACACGGTATCACAGCTGATTCGTCTAGCAGGGTTTCCCATTTTGGATTGGCTTTGGCGGTCTAGCCCTCTCCATATCTATTTGGCCACAAGGACAGTAAATAAAGTGGACAGTGAGTACAGTAATGGAGCTCTTCATACTCTCAATGGCATCATCGAATCTCCTAACTACAAAGTGTCCAAATCGACCTTTTGCCGCGATGACTGTTCACATTGACGGACATCAAGTTGCACCCACCCACGAAAAAACTACATGAAAACACACACATGTACACATTCCACGTGTGACATGCATTACGGTATGCGTATTCATACCTGTCGGGGCAATTCTGCACTCTTCCAAACACACATGTACAGTGTAGGTACAAACACAGGACAAATAGACATCTGAACACAGATCAGCACAGACAGGTATACAGAAGGATTTTCACACACATGCTGGGAACCAGTACTGAGATGCCCCACAGATTTGGCATCTTCTTGACCCCTCCAGAGGGCACTTAAAAGGCTTGAAGACAATCTCCCCCTCCCTCTTTCTGCTCATCCCTCCCTCCCTCTGTCTCTCCCTCCCTCCCTCCTTCTGTCCTCCCTTTGGCCTCTGTCCAGACAACCAATCACATTGATGGCTTTGTTTTCAACTCTCTCAACCCCTTCTTCCTCCACCATCGCATCACTTCCTCCTGCAGTGTGGGTAACATCCAGGAATCCAGGGCTGACGAGCCCAAAGAGATGTTTTGGGAGACGGCCAGCGCTGCCAAGCCAAACTGAGACCAACCTGACACTGGACCTAAATCAGGGCAGAAAAACTATGAGTGGATGGTATTGTCACTAGAGCTACAAATGGGTTTTGAGCTTTGGATGATTTTAAACAGTTCTGCTGTATTTCCCATTTTTTTGTCACACCTTCATAGTAAATACTTACTATAATAACGCTTTAATCAATACATTTATATGACCAGAGGAGCACATGACGACTTGTGAGTAAAATGCATCACCCGA
The DNA here is from genome assembly GCF_042242105.1 of Pempheris klunzingeri. Classification (NCBI taxonomy): domain Eukaryota; kingdom Metazoa; phylum Chordata; class Actinopteri; order Acropomatiformes; family Pempheridae; genus Pempheris; species Pempheris klunzingeri. Next base: position 7,256,329 of record NC_092034.1, read on the forward strand.
CTCCACAGGTTCCCTCTGGTTTATAGAGATTTTTCACATCTTTCAGCTCATTGTTTTGCTTCTATAACCTGCAACTATATATATTTTTTGATTCATCAGTGCACTTCTTCAGATGCAGCGAGCGGCTGTATCTGAAAGAGATCAAAAACAAAGCTAAAAGGAGAGACTATTGGATTTACATTCGTCAATCGGACAGAAACAGACTCTGAATGAATGCTAATTTTACTCAGACTTTTGCTGAATGAATAAATAGGGAACTTGCTAACAAGTTTGCCATATCAACTTCATAAGGTTTATTTATGCTGCCCAAAGTGGCCATAAAAACAGTTAATGAGGGTTTATGGATTGAATGTATGAGTAATTTGAGGTCCCCATCATTTTAATAACTCACTACACTAAAGTGAGATTCTATAAGTACATAAACGTCTTAGCTCTCGCTTTCTCTGTTGAGAGATTCATAGAATTAAAGCTATTTTAATAAAATCCATCCCTGTGATATCAGAGATGTGTCAAATTGTCTCACTTCTTTGAGTATGGTGCCCAAAGTAAAACTTCAGTAAAACTTCAGTAAAGCAGTAAAACTGGAGATTTTTTTGGGGGGGGTAATCATGGACTAATTGGCTATTGAATTTTCCACATCAGTAACTGTGATGAATCACTGGGTAACCTGGCTGTGTGAATCTTTTGGCATTCGTTATTCTCAAACAGAATCACTAATGACAGTCACACAGCAATATCCAGTCAAAGTTAGCTAACTTTAGCCACAGGTTGTACCCAACCAAGTAAGGCTTAAACAGCAAATTTATAACAGCCACTACTGGGGCAGCTTGTCTTGATTGGCTGACATTTGCTAATTCAGTGCGATTCTCTGCAAAATTCAGTAGAAAAGTCCATAGAACTTGTTAAAAGGGCTTCGCCTGAACTCATAGAACTAGAGTTACACATTTAACCTTCCTTGTTTTTTATTTCACTATTACTTCTAACCCCTTTTGTCCAAAGCTTTTCCACCCATCGCCTTCAAGCCCTCTAATTTAACAAGTTGATGGCCATCATCAGTGGGCAAATTAGCCTTTTTTGTTCAGTGTTAATTCTCACAGACATGCGTCTTTTGTTCGCTCTATTTAGACTCAATTTTTTTTGGGGCAGTACTATTTCCAAAAACTCTGCTGCTGCTGCCTCGACATAATTCTCTCTTTTGTTGTGATAGTTGCTGCTTCACTTGTAGACATGGCCTTGTATAAAAAAAAATAGTGATCAGAACATGTTTAAAATTTTTGAAGAAGGCCTAAATATTGTATGAAATGTCATCTAGGAGGCCTATAATTGCATATGTATATCATATTACAACTGCATAAAACGTAAAACATTAAAGAAAGCTGATTGACTTTTAATCGAGAGACATCACGTTTTACTATGATAACACACAAATACATTTCAGTCGGGGCAATAGGGGGAAATATGAAATAAGCCTATTTCTATGATAGAAACATGCAATTTCATTTGGGATTAACTCTTCCTTTATGAGGGGGAATATGCAAATGAAACACTAATGAACTTAAAGTATTCTCTTTGTGAGAACTGATTAACCAAGGGGCTCCTCTGCTGCACATTTACATTTTTCTCAAGTCAAGTCAGGGTTCTCCAGTCACAAATTACAGTGCTTTTCCAGGCCAATTACATTGAACAAGTGCACCATTATCCAGTTCTGAACATCACACATGTATATTTGCCCCCTTCATTTTCTCAAGAGTGCTTCAAGCCAAGGGCTTCTCCAGAGACAGCAGGACAAGAGGAAACAGGGGAAGTCAGAGAGCGAGGGTGGAGGGAGAAATAGACAGAAGGCAAAATAGAGAGAGTGATTAAAAAGTGTGCTGCGGGGAGAAAGATGCATTGGAGGGATGTACAGAAGTAGTAGTGGTAGTCTCATTAAATAATTATCAAATATTTAGCCAATCAGAATAAAGTATAGAAACTAATTTCTCTCACAAATGAGGCCAGAGTTAGAGTTAGAGTTAGAGTTGGTTGTGATGGTTGTGACAAAAAGAAAAGGACAGTGTCAAGGTAAGCAAAGCACTTCAGGAGCAAACTCAAAACGTATCAAAGTGTGTGAATGTTAAGCACACACTTGACATCAAACTGGACCCTTTTTGACACAATATCATTCAGTATGAATGAAGTATTGTTGCTTGTGGTGGCTTTCTGTATTAGCAAGGCCAGTCACAATGTATTGAAGTGCTGTGGCACCACTTGCCTATTTCTGTCCCCAGAGGAACAATAAGGTAGCGTGACTGCACCACGGCCCCCCCACAGAATAGGCTCTAGGATTAGATTGCTTTCGTTCTGTGCTCATGCACGAGGCAAGCAAAGGGCAGGAATCGCATATTAGGTATTGTTGAAATCCCACTGGATACAGTATGAGGAGAGAACCCGGTTTCTTTTCCCATCAAAAACACTGCACCTAGCCACTTACATGTGGAGCTCTGCTGGCATTCAGGCACGGAGTGACACTCCCTTTTTGCAAAACAACAATAATAAACCAAAATCCAATCTCACAACAGAGACAACTCCTATTGGAGTGACAAATGTTCAGGGGCCATCTCCAGCTAGCTTTCCAACTGTTCTATTCATTACCTTTCCCTCTCTCACTTATTCTCCTCAGCTGCTGCTGCCGTCTCCTCTCCTCCCGGCATGAAATAGACACTCCAGGAAGTACATTTTGTGCAAACTCTCTTCCAGCTGCTACAGCTGATTTCACAAATGATGGTGAAATGGCCAGGAGAGCGAAGGGGTAAATGGAAAAAGATGGCTGTTTCACACTACGACCACATCCCCTCACTCTCCTTTTTCATAGATAACAGGGGATGATTAGAAAACAGCAGACGGGAGGCCCGACATTAACCTCCACAAGGGCCATGGTAAATTTAGTTTGAAGACTGCCCTGCATGAACTCACTTCAGCGGTAACACACAGACAAGTATACATGCAATCAGACAAAGGTCCACACACACACACACACACACACACACACACACATTAATGCACAAAATGGAGCAGACCTATTCCCCTGAATCCTATCTATTTTGGCAATAGGCTGTTTTCTGTGACAGCTTTGACAAGTCCATTTCAGGACTGATATTTCAAATGTATGGCTTACGTGCGCTAAGGGGCAAGCATTGTCAATAAAGTCTGTTGAGCCTTTGCCATTTTTGGATTGTGTCTTTGTGGCAGGGCATGTTTCATAGGGTGACTAAAACTGTGGGAGCATGTTTTGTGAGTCAGGGACTCAGTCAAAATGAGGCATCGTTATAAGTAATATATAATTATTTATTCATGGCTAAATGAGCACAAATCTGTTTCTAAATGTCATTAATTCAGCAAACAGTTTTTCCTCTTCAAAAGTCCAAAAGCAAACATTCTCAGCATGGGAACAAAGTCCCCCCTTTGTGATGCCATGGTATCATAAGAATGAAACCAAAATGTATGTCTAAAGTCATGTAGGGAACATAATGTACTTAAATGCATTCCTGGATGAAATGTCCCCAGTCAGCTAACAGGGAACTATATGGGAACATTCTGTGGATGTCCCAAATGTCCTTTTTGTGTTGCAATGTACTGAATGACAATTCCAGCCAATCTCCCTGTTACCCATCTGTCCCAAATATATTGGCTTGTAAGTGCAGACTAACTTTACTAGTAGGTTCAGGATCGTGTTATCACCTAAAGCTGGACTGATCCGAATGTACATTTATTGTTCGGTTTCAATATCCAGTGGCCATGGTAATGATGACAGGAGCAAAGGAAGGGATTGAGGTGTTGTTGTCTTTGTTTTGTGCTGCTGTCCAACAGTCATATATTGTATGTAATTTTACGAGTGCTGATTATAACAGATGATGTCACCCTCTGGCCATCAGGTAGGTGCTGTAGGCCCCATCTGAAACACTCTAATGGTAGTGATAGCAACTGGTAACAGGCCATTTCATAATAAGAAGAGAAGATGACAATATTGAGATGGTAATTTTAAGCAGGTATAATGTTTAACGTGGTCAAAATATTAGTTTAACCTGTTACCATAGTAACAATTGCCAAACGGTACAAAACACAATGTAGAGCTAAGGATGATGAGAATGTCATTAGTTTTGTGGGTATTTAGACAAGTGTTGGACCAATTAGAAATTGAATGTTGGCAATAGATGAAAAGTTAGAGGACACCACAGTTATGAAAAGTCATCTTGAGTGGGACATAAATGTCTCCTACTAAATGTCAAGCCAATCCAATCAATAGTTGTGGAGATATTTCACTTAATATCGCCATAGTCACAAGGATTCATCATCTAGGCACCATGAATGTCCATATGTAGCCTCACAGCAAATAATCCAAAAGGTTATAATCCATAGAGCCACGCCGTCAGTGAAAAAACAGAGCCCATCGAGATGCCCATGTGTGATTTTATTTTGTCAAATATGAATTTTCTTGTTCTCCCTAGGCTGACTCCATTGTGAACACATTTCCACATGCAGCCTCCATCCTCCTCTATCTATACTCACTACCACCGCATTCGCTCTCAATAAGATTACTTTCTAGATTGCCGCAGTTGAGGAAGATTTCCATCTCAAATTACATTTCTTCATCTCTTTGGGACTACTCTATTTTAAAGGAGGATTACTATTCAGTGGGACTCCAATCACTTGCACAGTCACTCTGAAGCATCAGAGGATTCCCCCAATGTATACCCTCTGGCTATTTAACAAGTTCCTCAGATTGTAAGTGACAGGTTATTTGCTGTTTTGGTACAATATGGACACATGGGAATACTGCACTATTTTGTCTTAACCTCACCAGCCCAATCCAAATGGAGATTGGCCTACTGTTCAAATACTGGAGTGAATCCACTGCATCAGTTATTTTTGCAAGGCTTTAAACCTTAAACAGCCCCTCTGCCCCCTTGTATCTCCAGCATTTGCCTCACTTCTGCCATACCTTAACCATACTTTATTAGTCATAACCACAATCTTTCCTTACCATACCAGAGTTTCCATGCTCATATAATACAGAAAGGAATCATTTTTAAAACATCAGTTTTGGACTGAATTTAATCAGGGCTTTTGCAGTGGTCCAATATTGATGTTCTGTCTTGTGAAGGGGTTGATGAAAGAGCGTTTCAAGTTCTTTATTGTCATGTGCACAACAATTACAGTGAAGCAGTCATTGGCAATGAAAATCTTAAATCTTGGGCTTCCTCCAGCAATCCTCAAAGAATATGTATAAAGAAGAGATCCATGCAAGTAAAAGTAAAAAAAAAAAAAAAAAACAAGTGAGACAAAAAGTAATTTGAAGTTAAAATACAGGAATAAAATATATATAAAATAAAAGAATATGATGGATGTGAGTGGAAAAGTATAATTAGCGTCAACTGTTTATTCTCCATGTTCATAGCAGCGGCTTAAGTGTATTGTTTTGAAAAGTCTGTGTGACTTGAAAAGCTTCACTGGCACAATCTGCCTCACATGGACGTTATCTGATACTATGGCCTGTGTTATCATGTCCTGAATATTGCTGCCTGTTGTAGACTGCATGTAGATATGATGTCCTCAGGCACCGAGAACACATGGTGGGGATACTAAGGCAAAACAGACAGTACTCTGTACTAAATCAAAGATTTACTGATTCTATGTCTCTAGTTAACATAAACATGCTTCTCTTGTTTATTTGCTTCTGGGAATAATGCCCATAATCAGTTTCTGTATTTGCAATGGGGCTGCCTAAACATTTATGCTGCTTGTCTCATGCTGTTAGATCAGAGCTTAAATTGGTCCTGGATTCTCATTACACTTTCTATTGATGTATACATAATAAAAGCTCTTTATTTGATACTGCACCTGTGCCTGATTTTGTTCTGTTGTTTGCACAATACTGGAAATAAATTGATCTATCATATCAGAGTCTGGTATCCCTTATGCCTCTGCGCTCAGCTCAACTCTACTCGCTTTTGGTACCAGATACTTTTCTTCATTTTGTTTTCCAACAACATTGAGTGGGTGTAGATAATAACCCATTAATGCAGGTGGGATTCTTAGCTGATCATCAAAGCGACACTTCATGAAACTGCTGTGACGTCATCTTCAACGTGCTAGAAGCTGCAGACAGTGTTGACTGATAAACTGTAACCTACATTGTCCATTTATTGCGAAACCGACAGTTTCGCTGCTAACCTTTCCCTTGTGCTTTGCATTCATCGTCACACACCTTATGCATTGCCGTATCCCATAAAGGAGCAAGCTAACCTTATAACGGAAGATGTCAAATAGATGGCGATGAGACAATAAGCACGGGGCATAAGATGAAAATACTACCATTAACTGGCTTTGCGTTCATAATATCTTGATGTACATGTGAATAAGGATAGAAAAGAGTTTCTACAAATTACATGAAAGAGCTGACATGTGACGTTAGTATGGCTGAAAGTATTATTTAAGGAGATGACTATGGAAAAGGTTTTGCAGTGCAGTAGGAAATATAATGTGCTTGGCTACACATTCACGTTAGCTGATACTAACACAACACACCAGAATCTCTGTCAGCATTCCAGTTGCTTTGTGGGTAATTTAATCTCCAGGTTTTGACAAGGAAGAGGTAGAATAAAAAAAAAAAAAACAATATCTGGTCCTGCTGCATTGACTGTCCATCCTGACTCCAGTAATGTTAAAGCTATACTGTATGAAGCAACGCTAATGGTAATTGCTGTGAAAGAACATAGCATCTGGATTTTTTTTTCCATGCATTTCTTTTCTTTTCATTAAATCAAGTCCAGCAAATCAAAGTGATCTGCTTTTTACATTAAATATACAGTTCCTGGTAGTTTATGCAAAGTACAGTATATAATGCATCCTACACTCCTACAAAGCCTGTAAAGCAGAAGAAATATGTGTCAATTTCTATGTGCTAAATAGGATGCTACGTGGACTATGCCAGAATGCAAGCACAATGTAATGACCTGCTCTTGCTATCGACTTTGATATTTTCTGCTATGCTGGAGATGTATTTTTTTCTTGTCAAACAAACATTCAATAGGATTAGAGAGGAATTCAAAAATGCAGACAATTCAATACAATACCTTCATGCTGTCAAACTGAAGCTGCCACACATCTACAGTACTTTGAATTTCACTTGGCATGTGGGTCAGTGTATTTGGGTCAAGTTCAATTCAGTGTTGGCTTTTGTGTAAGCGCTGCATATTTCATACCATAAGTTGATTAAATAATCACACAAAAGCAAACTAACCCAGAACTAACTAGTTTAAGCAATGATTGTTTTATCAGCATTACTCTGTGCAATCAAAATCAATATTGGACTAAACATGCTACAGTATTTGCATTACTGCATTTGGGAAAAACTGTCCATACACTGTCAAAGAGGAAACGCAGCCCTCTACGAGAAATCAAATCAATAAGCAATAGGATGGAGTACACGCAGACGTCACTGAGGATCAAAGTGTGCTTATATCTGCGGCGGAGGTTCGATCTATTGCATCATGTCTGTGGTTAATGGGGTTCAATCAGTCCACACTTCCTAAGTAATTTAATGGAAAGGTTAGGTTCTATTTTTCCAGCACACTCTTTGCCTGCAGTCTCAACAGCATTATGCATCAAATGTTGAAAGCATTATCAGTAAAATACTAAAAGGCCAGGAGGTGCTGATGCAGTACTGTTAGCAGACTAGTAAAACAATTAGGGCAGAGCTATAAATGCAAACTCAGTTGATTTAAGTCGAATAAAAGTCTATATTCAGCCTTACTGTCAGCTGCACTTTAGCCGAAGCTTCTGCTTTATCACATTAAGCTTCTCTCTTCAATCTCAGCGTGCATCTTTGCTTATGGTGAAGGGCTTGGTGTGTGGGATTATAAAACCAAGTTTTAAGTAAACATTAAAGTCAGAAAGTGCACGTAATTTCATTTAGGGGAATTATATTGACTGAAGTTAATCATTATGTGATTCCTTTTTAGGCTTCAGTGTCATCTTCCTTGATTCTCCAAAGCTAAGCGATCTCTTTGACATGCTGGGGCTACGATTACTCGCAGAACGTGTGCACGTTTCAGATCGTGGACCCATGGCACCGAATTAGTGGTCTCAATCGTGCTTGTGTGGGATGATTCTGGATACATACTGGAAAGTAAGAAGTGCACACTCTTCCAGAAAGTCAGTCAGTGTGGTCACAGCAGTCAGCAGAGTGGGAGAAGAGAGAGACGCAGCACTGCTTTCATTATTTGCTGAATCAATACCTACCAGATTATGTGAAATATCAACCTTCAATAGGTACTGTGTGACTGAAAATTCAGAAAGCTCAACATGGTTTACCATTCGAGTTCAGTCGTTGATTTAGTCAAGGCTTAAAATATATGAAGACGTTTCAAAAATAAAAATAAAAAAAAACATGCAAAAACTAAACTTAATTAGAAAAAGAAATTATAATACTAATGGCACTTTTGCTGTATATTAAGTTGTTTATAAAACAGTCTGTACTAACCACTAACTTATCTTGTAATTTTATGGCTATTTAAACACCCGAGTTGACACTTAAAAATGTAGTGTAATTAAAACAACAAGCTTCCTCGATATTTTAAAAGCCAAATTACATCAGCTGAATGTCAACTGGGCTAATACACTGCAGAGGGGGGCATCTCATAGCTAACCCTTTAAAGGCTAAACACAAGCTGTGGCGTCAGACACGGAAATACCAAAGAAAGTCATCAAAGTCAACAAGGTCTTGTAAAAATACACCCCTTGTACAGTGATTAAGCAGGGCAGACTATTAAATAACATCACCAAGCAATAGGAAATGTGACTCATAAGCAGACTTCAGTTAGAGCAAATTGTTTGGTGGAGCTGGGAAATTTATGGAGTACTTGGCCTGCTGGTTCTCTCCACTGCACTGGGAGACTTGGTCAGTAAATCTGAGGGCTTCACTCTAATTCAGAGATAAATAATTCTAAAAAAAAAAAAGAAAAAAAGACCTTTGCTGCACACGGTTTAATTAAGGGCTTCTGGGAATTATAATCAACGCTTAAAGAGATGCCATGGTGATGAAGCATAAATCCATAACTGTGGAGCAGACGGCACGACCAATCTAATGCATCTGCAGTATTGTTCATCAGGTAAACAAGTGAGTGTGTTTGTGCACGAGTGTGCATGTTTGCACATCTCTAAAACTTTCAGAGACTGTCACAGTCATCTGAGCCTGATTTAATCTTTGGTGCTTAAGGTGTTTATGTGCGTTGGTTTCTAAATTATTGCTATTACAGTCCATAATGCTTGTTAAAAGATACGTTCGCAATTTTTCAAGGCAAGTTATAATGAGACAGATTTTCTGAAAACAATAGTCTGTTGCCCAAATAGACACTTAAACATTCTTCCTGTTTATACTGTCCATTAGAAGATTTAAATCAGACTGCTGAAGCCTCATATTAGCCCCCATGGTGAATGGTAAAAATTGTAATGCCTTAACTGACCCTTAACTTTTCATCTAGTACCATCATCATATCAAAAGTTTTACTCATCCAGTGCTTTTCTATGACCAAATACCTGCAAAACGGATGATATTTCCAGCCTCGGCTTTGTGGTTAGTCAGCAAATGTTAGCATGCTTAGCTAAGATGGTGAACAGGGTTACAACAATACACCTGCTAAACATCAGCATGTTAGCATTGTCATTGTGAGAATGTTAGTATGTTGACATCAGCATAGACTGATTCTGCTCTTCGGTTCTTTTCTAACCACATTTAAGACTGTTAGTTATCATCCGATGAGACACAACTGACAAATATGTGGTATAAGTATGTAACACAATCACAAACAGCAGTGATACTGTTTCTGATGGGTATGTGGCTGGAAAAATCATTAAACTTGAATCTACGGGAGCACAATAGGCAGGCAGGCAAAACGGTAGGCAAATGTGGGATGCTCATTCTGTCATTTATCAGAATCAGATCATTTATATACATAATAGATGAGCAGTGTGTTTTCTGGTCAGATTTGCTCGGAACGTTGACAAAGATACCGAAAGAAAGCAATCGGCACTTGATAGCACTTCCGCCTCCTGTGTGTCCTCGTTGTTTCCATCTAAACATGTGCAGAAGAAATCACTTATATCCAGTTTATCCAGATATCCAGTTTTCCATCGATTGTGTTTTGCAAATGTCATCATAAGCAGTTCACGTAAGGTGTGTTTGCACAGCTCTTTCTAACTTTGGCTATTCAGATGTTTCACATCACATTATCAACTGCGTCTTAGAAAAATTACAAGCAGACAACATTACAATTTCTAGATGCTTATCATAACCAGACCCATCACAATTATTCATTGCATTTTTTGGCAGTTTAGATTCCATTTTCAAATCCTGACAGCTACCCACCTGACGCAAAAACCTCTGCCAGGTTCCCAAATCCATGCTGACAAGGAGCAAGGCCAGCAGTCCCACCAGGGCAAGAGCTGAAGGTTTGTGTGTGTTCCTCCTTCATTAAATGGAGGCATTCTAAATGATGGGGTGGAAGTACAAAATACAAAGTGACAGGTATCAGAATTAGGCTGCTTTCACTCCGAATCCTCAGGAGAGTCAGAAGTTTGTTGAGCCTGCTTAGCTTGCACAATATCCAGGTACGTCAGGAGCCGTGCAATCACTGAAGTGAAGCTGGACTAAAGTAAAAGCTTTTTAAAGTTGCTGATCCAGCAGCAATTTTTACAATGAATGTGGACCTGCGAGGGCTGTGTATTCAACTGCCAGTAAATAAGAAAAAGGTCCAAACAAAATGAACTCAATTATTAATAACTTTCATTTATTATATCGCACATTGCACACTCACATATGGGTTTTTCCATTTCTAATCAACTTTTGGATATTAAATGATACAAAAGTAAATCATCAGCAAAATATTGGACAAATAAGCCTGCTTTGCTTGCATTTAATTGGAGACACATACAATATGTAATTAAAGTTTTCAAACCATTCACGATGAAGCTGGCAGAGGGCATGGATATCTTAAACTTTAAACACCTGGCTTTTATCTGGTGTGGATATATATATATATATATACATATATATATATACATACATATAATTATAGACTTCCTCTGCAAAACATACACAGAGGTATACAGTATCACCATATAACAACACATCGTAGAGTTTAACTTCCCCAAAGGGAATTAAATGCTGAGTTGTAAAATTAGTACTATAGTGTTGCTGTCTAAATTGAACTTTAAATTTGGCAATTTTGAATTTTTCAGATAAACCAAACTTTATATTTTGAGAAAATTCTCCTACTTCTCAAGTGGGACAAACAATTTAGACTGTTTTTGTCAGTGCAGAAGAGAGAAATGTATGTGCAAATGTTAATTACAAATAAACATGAAAGACCTGCAATAGTTAATGTGTGATTGTATTTGATGCAAAAATTGTATAATAACAACCGCATTACTTTGGTCAAAGACTGAAAGAATATAACTACAAGGAGCACCAGCAGAGCTCAGTACTGTAAAAACAGTTTTACAGTTAAGGAGTTAGGAGATGGCAGCCCTTATTTACATGCAGGATGTTGATTTTTTTGTCGTACATTTTTAAAATCTCATCATTGGATGCAAATTCTTGTTTGGTGCAAAAAGGCAGCAATTTTACTTTTGCCCATTTGTCACTTCTGGTTGAGCAAAAATTATGGTCACACACACAAAACAAGAATGCTATTTTACAGATGCAAAAGTTTTAATCAGTTGATGTAACATATGCCAGATAACACATTGTGCACTGTATACAATATTGATATTAATAATTCATGGAAATGTTGGGTTATATTGATTGCAGTGCTTCCCACAGTTGGGTTATGTTTACTGCCAGTACTGAAGTGATTACTTTTGTCATTTTCCACTGGTCAAGTGATGTGTTTAATTTCCAGATGCAATAAAAATAAGCCTTTAGCTTGCTGACAGAAAAAACAAACTTGTAAGAAAATGATTAAAAATGGTAAAAAAAAAAAAAAAAGCTAAATGATTTTGAGCTCCTCTCAAAATAATCCTAAACATTATTTTGAGTGTATAGCACTTTAATATTCAATTGAGCACCGCCAATAGAAAACACTGCCTTTAGCAATGATGTTAGCGTAGTTCTAATTTCCTCTTCGATTTTTCTAATCAGCTCCCTCATACATTGAATGCTGCCAGTGGATGCACTAAACAAGAAGAAAGCAATCATTTGTGGCCACAAAATGGATTTACTACTGAAATGCTGGAGACACATACATACCTTTCCAAGACAATCGCTACGGAGACTGAAATGTTATGTTCTAAAGTTGGAGGTCCGTTTCTTATATTTGCAGTGTATTGTTGTCAACAATTGTGTGCACAATTGATGTACATGAGCAGTTCTCAGTATTAAAGGACTTTTACACAATATACTTTTGACAATATAAAACATGCTAATGTGGTCCTAGACTAGAAACATTTGTATTTTTTCTTTAATTCAGAGATAAATTGATGAGGACACTGTTGAAAACACGATATGACAGAAAACTCATTACAGTGTGATTATATTTTCATTCTAAATTAATTAAATGATGCCTAACTTAACAATGGCTAAAAAGTGGGAGCTAATATAAAATTTAATGCTACTTTGCTGGTCGTTCAGCTTTGTTTTCATGGCTCAACTGAGGACCCTAAGTGAGTGCACACCAAAAGCAGACAAGAATTTCTTGTTATATTGTACACACATGTACACTCCACACATGTTCTCTGCTTACTGAGGGAAAATCTCAGCAGTATTAAATCAGACTATGATAACTTTAATGGACTAATTCAGTTATTTATGAACATCTCCAGCCAGAGACCAGGAACCATACGTCTAATCGGTTATTTCTAGCTGATATACAGTCTGGTGTTGCTCCAGTGGTGATTATTACCAGGAGATTGAACACATACAATATTATTTTGAACTTTGCCATCCAACTGGGTTCTTTATATTATCATAATTCATGTGCTCTTATCTCCATAAAATCATACTGTGCACCATCACACCTTCCCTAACACCACTCGTCTGCGGCGCAATCTACATAATTGTGCAGCATCGGGTTAGGGGAGAGTGAAACTAATCATTTGTATGTGTGGATACAAGAGACAGAACTCTGTGTTTGCTAATGCACACATGTAAATGAATAAATCACTGTTTGATGTTTTTGCTATCAGTGAACGGACTTGTGATGTCTGTACCAGCTTGTGACAGCGTGCCAATTAGCATAGTTAGCTTTGGTGCTCTTTCTGAGGATTTGTTCCTTTCAGCTCCAAAGGAAAAAAAACATGGAAACTCAGAATGGACCAAGGACTGTGACACATGGTACAGGCGCAACTTCAAATCCATCTGTGAAACTACAAGGCAAGCCCCAGATGCATCTTTTTTTTTTTTTTTTTTGGAATAGCAACGTCCAATAACTCAACCTTTGCAGTCCTTAGCTCAACTCTCACAATAAGCTGACATAGTGAAAGTCTAGTACCAAATAAGGACAGCCTTTATGTTCTGGGGAATATACAGTATTCACAGCTGTGAGAGATTGCACAATAGCAAAAAAAAAAAAAAAAAAAAAAAGCAATGGATGTAGCTTTAAGTCCTCTCCTGCAGCTGTAGAAATGCAGGTTACCAGTTTGAAATATTTGATTATTTTTTTATATGCATACAATAGGAGGAAAGAGGAGGAAATTGTTTTTCAAAGTGAATGTCATCTTATTTAGTCCAAAATAATCCTGTATGTTGATATGATCTTCTCAGCTATATTGTTCAGCAGCTTCCCTTTTCAAGATCTCAATCTACAGAAAGCGCTTTGACTTTTTTTTACCCACTCTCTTCTACTGCATTTTATTACGTTGAGGGCATCTGACTAATGCAATGCACTGTTGGCCTGCTGCCACATGCCAATTTATAACACGATAGCTTTGGCCGCACCATGCATACCAAGTAATGCTGATTTGTTGTATTGGCTGTACTGTCTTTCACTCTGTTACTGTTTTTTTTCCCCCCTCTCTCCCTACACCCTCCCAAAATGGTAATAAGTGTGGTAAAACACAGCACTTAGAGACGGCGGAGAGGTGATGAAGTGGATGATGTGTCGAAAATATCAAAAATGCCATAAAGAGAAACACAGTAGTATCACTTGAGCAAAAACGATAAATCTGCAAATCTTCAGCAAATGCCCTCGAGCTAATGTAGCAAATGTCTAAAATAAACGCTTATGTGTTTGTTTGTGTATTAAGTGGAACATGGATGTGCATTATTAAACAGGTTTTGTACTTTTACACATGTGCTCGTCTATTCCTGTGCATAGACTGCACGTGCTGTGTACTCTAAAGGTCTCGAAGTGTCAAAACGTTGTGACAATGGTCCAATGTTGCAAGAAAGAATTAATGATAAGACAAAAGGCTGTAAACAATCAAAAATTTACCCAAATTAACTGAAACTTTATAAGAAGGTGAAACCGTAGGTGAGTGCTGCCGAAATGTTCATATTTTGACCCAATTTTAGAAACACAAACTAGGCCAAGGTTTGAGACAACCATTTTATCATGACTGCCGGTCAGAGCTGCATAAAATCCAAGCTGTAATAAATGGTAATTTGTCTTTAAGCTAAGTTGGACGTTATGGAGGAAAAAGGAGGAAACGCTACATGCAGTTTTACAAGTACAGACAGAATCCTCTAGCATGCTCCATAGGTTTGGTTACGCTCCTCTGTGGAAGTACATGGCACTCAAATATGCTTGTACGTTGTTCAGACAGTTAGCTGGCTCTGCCTATACTCATAGAACTACAGGCAGAATAACAAGGACTCTGTGGACTTAGGAGGGCAAAACCTAGCACACACACACACACACACACACACACACACACACACACACACACAGGGGATAGGAAGAGGAAAGCACATTCCTGCATAACACTCCGATTGACCTTAAAACATACACAGGCAACAACAACTGTACTCCACTGCTTATGTGCGATGGTAAAGTACAGTTATTAGTTGTGCCGATGATAAAAGATCAGTATGAAACATGGGCTTTAAAATGTCACCCACTCTCAGTTTGCATCTGCCTCGGCTTGGTGGTTCAATGAACATCAAGAATCTATTTTTATGTCGTCTGCTTTCCCTCCCAGTTAAAATGTCAGCAGCTCACAACGTTCCTGTTTGGAACAGAACTGCCTACTCTGAACAGATGCATTTAAATACTGGTCTATTAGTTAAATGGATCATCCGCAAGTGCAGCTGTCACGAGGCAAAAAGGCATCTGGACTTGGAGCGAGCCAGGGAAAGTTGCTGCATCACCAGGACTTTGCGGCAGGAATATCCACCTGACTGTTTTACTCAGTACTTTAGAGACTGTTTGTCGCTAATCTCCGTGTTAGACTTAAAAGATCTGTGTAATGCTTAAGGCTAAGTGACTCGTATTGTCTGTGAATTTTCTCTCATAGCATAAAACACTGTAGAATTATAAACTATGTATTAATAATGACGCATTGCTCAAAACTCTTGCGTGAATACTGTTTTAAAAGACATTTTGCCCTGTACAGTTCTTCACTCTCATTGGAGATAAAGATAATTACCAACTTGATGTGGCAGCATATAGCTTATTAAGACAAACTTGAGGAAAGGTCTTTTGCTCTATTTCCCCTTCATGCAACATCGAATGATGCACCAGTTCCCAATATGTGACTGCAGGTGCTGCAGTAAAGGTCCTTTAGACCTAGCTAAGCATGAAACATCTCATGATGAAAGGTAATTCACTCTTGGAGCTCGGGTTTGGCAGTCATATTCATTGGCCACCTGAAATGAGAACGCGGGCCCTAGAGGGTTAACAATGAGGATTCTGAAGTGAGGAGTCGGCATAATTACCCCTTCCAATTCCAGGCTAGAAGGGATGTGGCGATCTTGAGACCGCTCTGTGACAGAGCCGGAGAGAGAGTGCTTGGATTGGGGCCCAGTAACAAAAGGTTAGCCCACTATAAATAGCTCTGATAGAGCTAGTGGTAATGGCAGGACTGGTTGGAGGAGGACCGTGCTAGTTTGTAGTGATGTTCAGTCAAAGGGCTCCCTGATCACTCTCCACCCAGCACCGTCGAGAGTTTGGACCTGCGATTGTTTGTCACCTATTGCCTCTCATATTTCAGTATTTTGTTTTTTTCGTTTGCCATTTGGTGTAATTAGCTGTCTCCATGCTGGGGAAATGTCTACAAGGGAGGACTAAATAATGTAATATAAGCGCTTGGCCTCAATGTAAAAAATGCTTTCTAATTAATATCACAAAAATTTTTCAGAAACTCACAGACACAGCTAAAACACACAGAGAGAGAGAGAGAGAGAGAGAGAAAGCTTTCCACAACTTTTTACAGTTGAATTTACAGGTTCTGTGTGTGAC
The DNA here is from genome assembly GCF_042242105.1 of Pempheris klunzingeri. Classification (NCBI taxonomy): domain Eukaryota; kingdom Metazoa; phylum Chordata; class Actinopteri; order Acropomatiformes; family Pempheridae; genus Pempheris; species Pempheris klunzingeri. Next base: position 7,272,762 of record NC_092034.1, read on the forward strand.
AGCTTTTCCTTTTTCTGCCTCAGTATATTGCAGTCCTACCCAACACAGTAAAGAGATGTGCAATGGGAGAAATACCCCTTTAAAATTATTACATTATATGCAGTATGTATCTGGTGGAGAGCTGAGGTTCAGTCAAATCTTACCTCTATGTGTTTTAAACTGAAATAATCTAATTAGATTTAGCATGGCTCATGAGGATGTCTACCCCTGATTACACTCATTGCTGCCCATCAGGATTGTTTACCGCATCAGTCTGCTAATGTTAAAATCACTGGCGCGCACACACACACACACACACACACACACACACACTGGGAAAAGAGTGAGAGAGCTATGAATCAGGAAATCTTGGATAGCCTGACTGTAATGAACCTCCTATAAGGGCTCCTGGGTAATTCAATCTCCATTCAGAAACGGCTCTCTCTGCATAACGCGCATTTCATCTGGCTTGCATCGAGATCTATCTCAATGTCAGCGAATGAGCGAGCTCTGAAAGTGGCAGTAGCATTAGATATTGCATGGGCATCAGGCCTAACTGCACGGATAACCTTTCAGCCACGCTAACACTGGGAATTTGGTGAGAGCATCCTAGCGTTAATTGGATAGTGAAGCAGACCTTATTTCAAAAGCGTGCCTCCTCAGTTTGGTAATTGTTACCATTATGACTTGACAACACCACTCACTGCATTTCAAGTGATTCCAAGCCCCTTGCTCAGTGGCATGAATATTCCACCTCGCTGTTCTCACCAAGCTGTCTCCAGAGAGCCAGTGCTCATCAGCCCTGAATGGGTGTGTGTGCTCAGCCATTGTAGCTGATGCCCATCAAGCTGAAATGTGCTGAAGTACTCAGCCTGAAACTGGGTAGATATTCACTTTAAGAATAAACTAACTGTTGTAGCATGAAAAAAGCTGTATATACCACCAGCACTGAGAGGCAGGATCTCATTGTGGAAGGGTCACTTGTGCGTCTTCAGTGTTATTTGATGTGTGTTCAAGTGTATGCAGGCAGTGCGACACGACTTTCTTATTCTTATTACTCAAAGTATACGGGGAATTTTGATGGGTTTGTTTTTAGTCTGGGTTTGCTTTGAATTATCCATCAGTTAACTTTATGCCACAATAATTAAATGACATATAAAACTGCTGGGTCACATTATCATTCCATATCAGCACATAAGAATTAAAATAAAGATTCTTCTTAAATCAACAGAAAGTTACAAATGCTGTTATGTACTACATGTTTCTAATTTTGCCCATATTTGGAGCCCAATTAACTTTTGGATCAAAAGTCCATTTCATACCTTCACTTAGTTTTAATGTGCACACTTCACTCTGCTCGTAACAAGCTTAGAGCTGCATGCAGGGTCAAGCAGACATCCACAAGGTAATGACCTAATGAATAAGTAAGCCTTCACGATATCATACAGAGATTTTGTGGTGTCTCTTGTGCTTAGTTGAACAACTCAGTCTTTAGAAATTCATGTGTAAAATAAAATCAGATTTGTAAATTGTCGAACAATTACTGTATCCCAAACCTTCTTTTATTCTAGCTTTATCCAATTAATTTCCCAAGGCCAAATTGCCAATTTATCTCACCACAACTACGTAAAAAGGTGAATGGGTTTTAAAGTTAAAAACACATGAGGAGTAGAAATGCCCTTGGCCTGTTTTTCTCTCATACCCCTTGGCAAGGATGAAGAAGGCAATTTTGGAAATTTGCCTTTGATACCTGTCATGGTTTGGAGTACATTAAAAGAAAAACCTCAACCAGATCAGAAATAAATACATTTACCATGACCTCAATACGGTAATTCATGCAATATTAATGAATTAAAACATTAACATACACAACATTTTAACATGCACATCACTCAAAGTACTTTCTCAAGGATGGTCAAAGATGCCACAATAGATCTCCTTTTGTATTGTGCATTTTTTATAATGGTTAACCACATAATAAGAAAACAAGGCACAATATTTACAGATGAAAACCAGAAATAAGCAATACGCATCAAAATCAACCAAATTTCTAGTTATGACATGACAGCTCACAGTTACCAGTTGTCTTCGCAATGCAGCATGCTTCCAGGCTGGTGAGCTTTCTAGGTAGTCAGGAAAATTGCGACTGTCAGAGCAAGAGATGGAAAGTATTGTCACTGTAAATAGAGCTCAAACTTTCTGATACATCTCAGCTCCGAACAGCCTGAAACAACTGAGCTTGAGACAAGCAAAAGTGAGCCGGAGTGGGAAGGTGGTGGTGGTGGGTTCTACAAAAAAAAAATTCCTTGTTCTCAAGTATCCATTCTTTCAATGATCATTTATGAAACTGTGAATCTGTTGCAGTTGTCTATGTTTGACAGCCTTGTGACAAATGAGCAACCTGTCCAAGGTGCGGCCCACCCATCGCCCATGCGAACCCTGGGATGATGACTGATGGATCCCAAACCAACAAGCCACAAAACAAGCCTACACCATCCAATTAGCAATTATTGTATAGGATACTAACGCTGCATCCAACATTGACTCACAGAAAATTATGTACTCTGTGAAAGCCACAACAAGCCCATCTGACAGTTAGGTTTCTTCATGATCCACACGCTAATTGATTTTTGCAGCAACATCAGCTGATGGAAATTAAGCATTAGCTAAAAGTATAAGAGCTCTTGCTCCAGAGTCATATGTGAGTAGTTCTAGCTACATGAAGTGCAGGTAATTTCATGTGCTGTTTATTTTCGAAGAATTTCAATTACTGTACAAATTGCTGTAAATAATTTGCCATACCGCAAATTAAGTGCAAAATTTCATTAGCGAGCAAGTTTCCCTAGGAAAATTAGATCTCATTTGGAATTCAAGAGATGCACTCTCTCTCACCTGTGTTAATAACAAGGTTTGAACCATGCTCCCATGTCCACTAATGGCCCATCCATCTGTATGCTGACGCACAAGCACAAAGAGCACCATTTTCCCTGTTCTCTCTACTTGTTTCTAGAGCTCTCTCCTCTCTTTACACTGTGAATGATAGCACCCCAGTGGTATTGTGGGTGATAAATAAATCCTGCAGGAAATGGGAACTGGATCTTGAAGGGGAGGGTGCACGCAATGGGAAAAGAGATCAATGCGTCTTTTAATTATCAGTGTGGCTAAAGCGCACTATTGGGTTCAGTGTCAGCTGCTACAGGCACTAGATCTATTACTCTGACTTTACCAGCCAGATATTACAATGTACATTCAAGTGTATTCATTACAGACCGGAAATGGGGTTTTCAGAGCTAGAAGCCATTAATTTCAAATTATTAGAGATGCCAACGGAAATCTCGGGTTATTCCAGCAACGTTTAGTCGATAAAATGTGAATGGAATTGCAAATAATTTTAGCTCTTCTTTCCTGTTACAGAGGGACAAAATTAAATTCTTTCTTTTCCTGAGTTTTCATGTGACAAAACACCTGGCTATACGTCTGTCCTCTGTATGTCTGTCCTTCGATTTTCTCGACAACCGTTCATCCGATCGACTTCACACTTGGCGGGTGTATTGCTGAGGACCCAAGGGAGTGGAGTGTCAAGTGTGAAGTCGAGCGAATGAGTAGTTCTCGAGAACTCTGCAAGCAGCATTTCCAGGAGCCAAGCAATTGGCCTGCTGTGAATAGGTACATGTTCCAACAGGCATGCATTCCAAACATGCACGCCCCCCCCCCAACAATGCAGCAAACAGCAATACCGGAAACTGCCATGCTTGAACGAGTACTGCACCAGAACATGTATGTAACTGCAGCCTGAAACTGTGTTTTTACTACAAGTCTATCATTTTAGATTATTTGTTAAACACATACAACGACACATGCATAAACACACACTTATCAGATTGAGGGGGAATGCATGATGGCGGGTGAGGATTAAGAGGAGGCTGTAGATTAGCAGCGATGGGGAGCGAGGGAAGGCTTCGGTTGCGTCTCACCCCTGACCATTAATCCCTACTGTAACTGAGTGAAGCAGATGGCAGCCAACACAATCTAGCGACACTGATGGAATCTCGGCTAATGATGCTCCCAATCCGCAAACCAAGACAAACAGAGGAGAGGATGGGAGGACTGCATGCTTACTCTGTCCCTAAGAGGAAGTGTCATCGTGAAAGATTTTTGCCTCCACTATGTAAGCCGTGGCGTGTGCATTGGGTCTGCACAGGTTTTCTCACTTCCCAGGGTGTCTCTCCCTTTAGGAGTTGGTAAAATACACATGGGCTTGATACCCCAGGCTAGAGTCTCAGGAGCGAAATAATTGCTGGTAGAAGAGCAAATTGATTGGCACTAAAATTTCACTCATCAAAATGTTCACTTATTCAGTAAAATATCTCAAAATACATGGATGGTCCCAGAATCTTGTAGAGATATATATGGTTCTCAGATAGTCTGCCCCAATGGTCCCTATGACTTTTCCTCAAGCTCCCATTTTAAGTGGAAATGCCTGGACATCTATGGGATAGACTGTCATGATATTGGTAAGAAGTGATTCAATCATGGTCCCCAGGGACTAATTTTATCTAGCACTAGGGGTCAGGTCAACATTTCAATTGGCACATACTTGCATAACTAATGATATTCCCATCACTGATACTATTGGTAAACAAATGAGATTAATCAATTTTATAAACAATTATTTGACTTTTCAACAGTTTGCAATACATTGTGCTTCCACTTGTTAGTGAGGATTGTGGGTGTTAAATATTTAACACCTCATTATCATGCTGATTTTTCATTGGCTTACACCTTCTGGCTGCAAGTGATGTAGTGTAATGCTATTGCTCTAATCACCCACTTTGAGAAGTGTATGATTCTGTGCTATGGTGTTGTGCTGTTACAATTGAATAGAAACATGTAAACCTGGTTTAAGTTTATACTTTGAATGTGGAAGGTGCTTCAAAGAGCTGTTGATTGATGTATTAACCTAAAGGCCCAGACAATTCTTTGGAGACAATTACCAAAGATGCATAATCAAGCGGTGCATAGGTCAGATTATTAAAACGTTTGTTCTTCACTGCCTGTCTTTTTGCATTGCTGCATTAGCATCCCTTTTGTCAGATTGCTTCCCTCTCTTCTGTCTCTCTGGCTCTCTCCCCGTCTCTCACTTTTGCTGGCTCCATGCAGCTCTTTCAGGGGAGAGGAATCAGCTCATGTTAAGACCTCACAGTTATGATGAAAAGGGTAATCATCCTGTCACTGTGTGCAGCTAGACGAGCGCTTTTAGATTTTGAGAGTTACAGCTGACACCACTGACAGGCCAGGTCACCGTGCTACTGTAGTCAGGAAAGGAGAAGGGGAAGATAAGCGAGGAGAGGAGGGGAGGGAAATGGAGTGGAGAGGGAAGGAAAGAGGAGATGAGCTAGGATGAAAAAGGAAAGAGGAGGTGGACAGGCGAAACAATGAACTGGTGGAGTGCTCTGTCCATAGTCATACAGGATATAAAACATTTTTCACGCTGTAAAATGTACAAGACAAGAATTTCTGGGTTGTAAGAGTCAGAATTGTGCAGAACAATTGTGTAACAGACCTGAGGAGAGGATCCTTTTTCACAGCAGACATTTTGACATGTCTTAGCAGGAAATGCACAGGTGTAGGGAACAGTGTTATCAGGGCTCAGTAATTGTACCAAGAAGGCACACTAGAACTGAAATAAGAGACTAGTATCACAGCAACAAATGGCGAATTAATCTGAGCGTCTTCATAAGATATTTGGCTCTAGAACACATATGTCAACGTCAAGGCCCGCGGGCCACATCCGGCCCCCGATACAACTATATACGGCCCCGAGATAATTTCATGTCACTATTAAGAATGGCCCGTCGGTAAACAGCACTCCCACCTCTAATACTACAAATCCCACAATGCACTGAACAGCTGCTGCGCTAGTCAGGACCCGTGCAGCAGCCCCTCCTCCCGCAGGTATAATGACACACCGATCAGCGGATCAATGCCTCGATCAGCGCTGTTATAGCGACACTTATGGTGCGTTTCCACTAGTACCTACTCAGCTCTACTCGGCGTAGGTACTAGTGGAAACGTGCCATTAAGCTAGCCCCCCCCCAAAATAAATGGCTAAACGAAAAGTGGACTTTGAAAACAGAGACTTTCAAAGCAGGTGGGGGGCAGAGTTTTACCTGTTTGTCGATATCGGAGGTGAACCTGTGTGTCTTGTTTGTGGAGCTGATGTGGCCATAATTAAAGAATATAAATATAAGACGACACTATGAGACAAAACATCAGGATGGTACAAAAAATAATTTATTTTATTGAGGAAAAGTTTTTGAAGTTTGGCCGTTTAAATTCATATTTCTGGATAATATATATATTACTATTATTATATTATATTATATACTATAATAAAAGAGTCACTATTAGAGTCTTCACTAAATGTTGAGCCCATTTGGCCCGCGACTTAGACCGTGTTTTAAATTTTGGCCCTTTCTTTGATTGAGTTTGACACCCCTGCTCTAGAAGTTTGGTGAAGTATTACTGCAGCTAACACACTAACACGTCAGCAAGCCCCCAAGATGCTAGCTAATCCCAACAGAGGTTCTTTCCTTTTTATTTCACCCAATAACAGGTTTCACTGAAGAGAGAAACAATAGCTCTCTGAACAAACGAGCCTGCTAACTGTCTGTTAGCATGCTCGTTAGCTCAGTCGCTAAGGAGGCAATAAATCCACACAGTTTAATCAGAACTTTTTCAATACTATTTGCAGAGCAGTCTAAACCCAGACAGAAGACAAGAAGTTTTTTTTTTATCTTCCTATTGTGTACAAGACTAATTGCAGTGATTATATGGAAATGAGTGCAAAAATGCATCATTTATATTACTGACTGCATCTCTGTTTGCTCTCACATGTCAAAATGTCTGCTGCGAAATAAAAGGTGCACTGTCACCAGAACCAGAGTTAATCTACACAGTGCATATCAAATAATATGCTCTGTGAATTTTTACGTCTGAGTTAATGCTGCTGAACAGATGTTGTCCTGTTAGTTTCCTTCTTATCGAGCGGCATGGTGTTTCAGTGGCTTCGGACAGAGTGATGTCACGTCAGAGGGGGCCCCCCCTCTGTCCCCAGGTGACAGAGCAAAAGGGATGGGTCACTGGGCTGCACCCGGGGAGAGTTGCGGCAAACATAGTATGGGACAAAATGCTATCATCTCATTCTACCGTACACTGATGGCGTTAGGCACGGATGAGCAAATCTCACGGCGCCAAAAGGTACACGAGGGACAACACTTTCCACCTGTGTGAATATTTGTGAGTGTATAAGTGTGTATCTGTGCAGGATTGCACATGTGCTCTCACAGCTGGGGTGAGAGGGCCTACCAGTGACAGACTTTCCTCTTGGACATCACATCACATCGCATCACACAACATCACATTTCAGCACATTGCACCCCCTCCCCCCTCAGCATCCTTGCAATTAAAGCTGAGCAAACAGATTGAAAATAATTTGAGTGCCTGCTATTTGCTGCTCTGATAGCCACAAATGTGCTGATAAGAGCCACTGGTGTTCTTAATGTGTACATCAGCAGTGAGTTCAGTTAAAAGGTCGGTTCACCCAAAAAGACAGATTTTCTCATTTGCTGCTGAATGTGTCTAGCCATGCAGTCAGTTTTGGTTTACTTTTCCAGGTTACTGTTATCTGATCCAGATAGGATATTTAACTTGGAGTTACGGCCACTTAATTGAAAAATCACAATCTGTGTCCTGTTTACTCTGGATTAATAACAGACCTACTTTGACTAGTTTGTACTGTGGTTATACGAAATAATATTAGCTGGCAAAAATAAAAAAGTTTTTTTTTTTTGGGATGAAGCCTCAAGGCAGAGCTACTCTGAATTTCAGCCCGTCTAGACAGAGGACTAAGAGGTCACAATTCGTTTTCCCTGGATTTCACAATACCTTGCCTGAGGAGCTTCGACTAGCGTTCAATAAGATTTTTGAAATTGGCTCGTAATACACGCTTTCTGATTGTTGTCTATATGGTGGTGTTTTTATGTCTGTTTTTATGTATTCGTTTTGTTTTATTTAGTTTAGTTTTCTGTTGAATGCTTTACAGTTTTAATCACTGCCATCTGTTTTACTGTTGTGATATCTGTTGCTTTTATGCATGTTGCCAACTCTACTTTGAAACAGATGCAATGTCAGTTGTCTATATTATTATTGTTATCATTGGTGGAACTGTGGCAGGTATTGGTTTTGATTTGTGAACATGTGATTACACTACCGGCTCAAGTATAGACTTTACAGATTATGACCATTGCTTCTGACCCTAAATGCCAGGAGTGACGGCACTCCAGTGCATAAAGAAATAACATTTGGTAATGGCTCATGAATAAGCCATTGTATGCATACAACTCCTCGACTCCCTTCCAACAGCGCTGCTTGTTATTCATTGTGGGGGTAAAGACAATAACGCAAATGAATATTGAATATGCATACGTCTGTGGAGAAACAGAACAAATAAAAGCAGCAAGATGAGTTTTTCATGTCAAAGCTTGAGGTTAGCACTGATTAAAATGTGTGCAATCCCCAGTGGGGTATATTGCAATTATTTGTTTGTAAGGATAAATCATCAACTTCAAAAATGAAATCCGCCCTGATGAAGAAAAATTGCTGCAGTGGAGGAAAGGCAAGATTAGAGCAGATTCTACCAATTTAATTGCACAATTAATAAGCAATAGTTCGCACATATTTGGGGTTTTCTCTTGAGAAATCATCCCTTAAAAAAAAAAATCTCAATTTGATCCCCAACAGTATTGCGCCTATTCTCCACTTATTAGTTCAAAAGTGAGGCTCGAAACAAAGCTTGTTTTGAGTTAAAACATGTATGCCTCATTCAAACCTTGAACCAAACCAAAAGTAATGCCTCTTGGACTTTTTCTGCTTACCTCCTACAAACCAATACAAATCCAAGTGTCTGCAATATGCAATCCCCTCTAAATTACACCTGCCAGTGCCAAGAAACATCTACCTAGGAAAAGTGTGTGCACAGCAATGAGTATCCTCTCTTCTCTCCTCATGTCTTTTTTTTTTTTTTTTTGTTTTTTTTCCTGGAGCACAGATGTGCTTTTTTGGCAGCGGCACCCTTCACTGCATCTGCCTGTACCTCAGTGCTCAAGGATTAACTGGGACAACTGAGAATAATTAACCATGCAAAAACCCACCCTGACTTCTCATCCACCTGCCTAACAGGATAGATAAATAAATTGATGACCCTGGCTCACATTAATATTCAAGCCTTTCCTCGAGGCAACTGTAAACACTTTCTCCTCCATTTTAAAAGGCTTTCTTCTTGTCTAAGTAGCAGCATAACGCTCATCTATTTTCACCATCTATACTGAATGCGTAGGTGGAAAACATCAATGGGGGACCTGTGTGCTTAGAAATGGCTTGTGTTACCAACCACCTCCAACCCTCCAAACCCCCCCGGTACCTTTTCTTGCCTTCTCCAAACATGAGCTCGAGATGAAACAAGCGAAGTGCTGACGGAAGATCTAATTTGCAGAGTGACAAGAAATCCTGGCTCACTCGCACTCTTCCCATTTCCATCGATCAGTGTCGGTTGAAGCCCGGCAAAAAATCAACCGCTGCATACAAATGATTGGATACAGCCTGTTGAGATGGAAAGATCTGTTTGAGTTGGTTGTAAGAGAAGAACCAAAAAGGAATCTGTCAGTGCTCTGAAGTTTTAACGTTGCTTTTGAACTTTATCTCGCATTTGTAATCAATAGGAGGATTCATACACTCAAAGCTATGCTTTTATTTTGTAGGGATGGGTGGGAAAACATGCATTGATTGGCTCAATGTGAGAGATCAGGCAATGTGTTTCTGCCACATGAGGAGGATGCTGTTAAGAGGATTACGTTTAAAGATTTCACCACATTCTAGGTGCAAATGGAATCACTGAAACTACAGTTCACACACATTTGTGGAAGCCAACGTTATATGGCGGAGTAATAGGATCAAGTTTAAAGGTATTAGATGTCATTTAAGTTCACCTACTCAGCCATTTATGAACGTGTGGGAAAAAAAAATGTACAAGCACGTTGATGGTTGGCAGGTGGCAAGAGAGCTTTTTTCCCTCAACCGAAAGGTCACACAATCGATCGACACAAAGTGAGAGTCCATCTGTGACAAAGTGTCCTTGAGTAAGACACCTACCTGCTGCATAAGATCACCCGAATCACTGGTACTATATTAAGAAAGACAAACAAAAGATTTTCATAGAATTATGTGCTTTTGTTGGTATGCTTGGCATGTATAAAGCCATTAATTAATTGTTTTTTATTTTCTGGCTTAATAGTGAATCATCGGAGAACACAATGTGCAGAAAATGCCACCTAAGGGCCTTGGGGAAGACAGAGCATTAGGTGCCTGTGAGACGGCTCGCCTTATAATGCTATTTTCAAATGACAGAATAATATGTTATGGATCATTTGACTCCTCTCTCATCTTTTCCCTCTCCCCTCCTTCCCGCCTGCGCACATCTCCCTGAGACGAAAGCGTGTGTTGCTATCAGGGCGAACAACGGTGCCTCCCCTAATGTGGCGTCTGGCAACAGTGAAATATCAGAGCGTGGAGGGCGGCCAGGAGAGGAGGAGGGGAGGGGGGGGTGGCACTGATGTGTGGGGAGCGGGGATATGGGAACCCACAGCCAATAAAAGTGGCTGTCCGTGGGGTATATGCCATTCAGGCCTTCCTCTCCCCGAAGCTGGAGGGCCTTTAAAGAGTCATCTCCACTTTCCTTGGCTGGGAGCTAAAGAAGTGGTATTACAGAGGCTCAAGAGGCTCTGTCACATGATTCAGTGGGCCATTGTAGGGAAAGGTGCTCAGGGAGTGGAACACACTATCACATGAGAAAATTGCATCTGGGTAGAGTGTGTGTAGAGATATGTGTATTGTATACGCAAACGGAAGTGTGGGCGGGAGGTCATCTATGAGAGTAGGAACAAGTTAGCAGGCAAAAATCATTGTATGAGTGTGTGCTATAAGTGAGCAATGGGGGGAAAAAAAATAGAGAATGCGTGGCTGTGGCTTGCTGCTGTTTACCCTGACATTTGCCTGAGGTATTGCTACGCTGACCTTTCCATCTCGTTTTTAATTAGTGTTTCTGCTCAGATGAAAATAGTAGCAGATTTACAGTTGAATAAAAGAATAAAAATAAAGCGTGCGTTTTGACGTTCCCTCCCTTTATTTATCCTCTCTGTTGTAACATTTAGTTTTGACAGGCCTGTGACTTGTCTGTCTACACATTCGAGGTGCCAAAGAATGGGAATGAAGCATAAAAAATTCAGACAGACTGCGAGAAAGAGAAAGGAGGGAAAGTGAGAGGCAGAACTGATAGCGGTAGGAAAGGGGGAATCTGCATTAGTAATGCAAGCAATGATTAATATCAAAGGAGAGAAGAAAATTTACTGTGGCATGAATGGCACCCTGGCACGTCTTGGATCTACTGTACTGTAGATGCCCACGGCCATGATTACTCATCTCGTAGCAGCATTAGAACTACGTCTGTTAGCTTCGATGAATAATATACAAGCTTGGCATCTTTTGCTCAAGATACCATGCTAGCACATAATTGACACATAAACTGTTTTTTTTCCTCACCCCCCCCCCCCTCCATCCTCCCTCCCCTTTATCCCTACTTATTCGCTCTCTGGCATTTCATCAAAATCACAGTAAATACATAAAACACTCAAACTAATTAATGATTATGGGAGACTGTGGGGTAATGAAAAGTATATAGATGGTGTAGGAGTGCTAAAACCCATTTAATTTCATTTAGAGACGGGAATTAATTAGGGGATGGAAACCCAGCCAAAAAGGAGCGGATTTATAAAAACAGGAGTTCAGCCAGTCATCTTTCACTCATCAGGGTGTGACGGCTGCTGGCGTGTACAGGAAGTCTTCCAGAAGCGGGGCGACACGTGCATTTTTCAGGTAGCCTGTTTTTCAAGTGACCTCAAATCCTTTCATGGATAAAAATGGTTTTATCCACTTTTAACAATGGAAACATAACTTACATTTTCTTATGCAGAACTTAAAATTAAAATCCATAGTTTTTGAACAATGAAATAATTTATTCCATTGCTACATACTAATTAGATTTAGCCAAAGTAAATATGCAAAAACTATGTAAGTCTACATCAGATTTAACTGTAGAATTATGTCAGTTTGCAGCCACAAAGTTGAACTAAGTCTCATTTTGCAGTTTGAGTTTTTGGACATTGGACACTGCAAATTCTGCAGAAGCCCCATTAGTGGTAGTTTTTAGACTTTCTGAGGCTGCTATGTACCGGATATGTACCACTTAGAGTTGACAAGTGTAGGGTTACTTCGAGAGACTTTCTGAAATTTCTCAGCACTTTGAGACAAGCGTTGACAGCACTTTTCCATGAGAGTAGTGAAAGTGACACCGTTCTTGAGATGGGAGGGCGGCGGGAGAGGAGAGAAAATAGGAGAGGAGATAGAGAGAGAGGGAGAACAGATTTCAGGGGGGTGGAGGGCGGGGGGGGGGGGGGGGGGGGGGTTGGCTCTCTCTGCTTTTTGCATTTCATCTCTTGAGAGCGCTGACTTCAGCATGGATTAGGCAACGTGTTTGTTCTCACCACTCTGTTCTCCTGTTCGGAGGAAGAGACGAGAGAAGCTGTACTTCATGCACTGTCAAGGTCAGCAAATGCCTTTAGATAATGATATTCCACTGTACTTTTACCTGTGTGTTGAAGCCAGCCATCAGCGTGAATAGATGAGGACCCAGTGTACACTGTGGATGCTTGGAACAAACAGTCTGGGTGTGTTTGGGAGTGTAGGTGTTTGTGGTTACATACACTAATATCCACCTCTGTGGCAGTTTCTATGTATACATTTGCCCACACAAGCTGCTTGTGGGTGAATACCACTTTAAAACAGTGTCAATTTTGCTTATTTCTAGTGGTAACTTTCCCTTTAAGATAATGACAAAGTGCCTTGAGAGTCTCCCCTGCCATTTGTTAAATGAGCCTAAGGAAGGCAAGCCAAGGCAAGGAAATCCCTTTTGAGTGAAAGATACAGACAGTTGAATCATTGCCATGATAACTTTCCTCTGGTTCACAATGTGCTGGCTACTGGAGCTTGTGTCTCAGTAATGAACCTCATGGGCTTTACAGAAGGCGCTGTGAGCTGCCTGAGCTGTGTGTGGTAGCCCTTTCCCATAGCCTCTGGCAACCTAGCACGCTAATGATGCTGTACTGGTTCAAAGTGTTCCACTGAGCACACTCCTGTGTGAGCAGGATACCCAATGTACTGTTGTGTGTGTGTGTGTGTGTGTGTGTGTGTGTGTGTGGGGTTGCATAGAATGTATTACGAGTAGCCTCACAGAATTACATTTTGTTTTTAAGGTACATGGTGGATTAGATTCTAATTAATAAGAATTTGCTCTGAAGGCTACCGAAATAGCTGAGCGGCATTTGAAGGAGGAGCTGACCAGGGTACAAATAAGGAAGTCCAGATGCTGTACAGTCTCTTGGCACTAAGTTATGAATGTGAAACTGTTGCCAAAGTCATTACAGCCTGGAATAATTACGTTCTTCACCTCATGTACTACCAAGAGGGACTGACCCTCTCTATTACACTGTACCTCTATGCTGTGTTTCAGGAGAATAACATATGGTAGGAACCTGTTTGCTAAAATGTTTTGTTAGCGTTTCTGGAGTTCCATATAGGTATACCCAAAAATGCTTTGCTAGCTCATTGTAGTTGAAACAAAAAATAATATGTTAGCATTTGTTTTGCACACATAAATCAGCCAGTGCGGCTGCAACACTTGGGATATATGTAGCCCCCTTAGTGAGTAGATGGGAAATGCATAAATCATCTAGTGAAATAATGTAATAACAATATAAGTAGTTCCCCCCTTCGGGACTTGGTACTGTTGGTTAATATTATTTATAAAAATGTACCACCATTTTATTGTCTGATAAGTGTCATGAATATGTTTCAAAATTAATCATAGCTATTGAGCAAAAAGGACAATTCCCCTCAAAATAGCATAGTATAGCAAAGTAGCATTGCACAGCATCAGATACAACTCATGCCTCACTAGCATTAATAATGCTTTACCACACAACACCATCACATGTCGCTATACATTTTAAAAGATGGTAATGATTAAGTGGTACACAGGCAGCTAATATCAGGCTATGTTATGCCGTTTAAGCTAAATGTAATATGCCTAGTCTATCTAGCAAAGTCAAAAAAAGCTTTAAAAACAATCAAGGCTATTCAGTTATGGTTGTCTGTTTGTGTGATGTAAACAAAATCTGTCAGGAGCTTAAAATGGCAATGTTTAAGGAAAATACAAGTACCTATACACCACTTGAATCTACTTTTATACTTTTCACAGCTATACTTATCAGGCAGTGACTAGCAAGATGGCTGAGAAAAAGATGAAAGGAGGAAGAAAGTATCAAACTTTTTTGAAATAATTTCAACAACTATTAAATCACAAGGTCACCGCATTATTTTATCTTCTATAAATATTTCACTTACTGTTTAATTTGCAAGACAGGCTCTGTGTTATTTTATTTTACTAGCTCATTTTATATATTTGATCTGCAGCTATAGTTTCAGAAATACTACAAGGTAAATGTAAATTGGTCCAACTTAGCGAATTTACTTTTCAATCTAATGAAAGCAAAGGTTTTATTAAACATCATTTAGGCGGAGAACAATATCAGAATGAGAATCAGCTTTATTCGCCAAGTATATGAACACATACAAGGAATATGACTTCTGTTTCCCTCTGCTCTCAGGTACTGACCATGCTGTCTAAATGTTGTCATAAAGAAGACTTTAGTTTATTCATGAAACATTCTTTCAATATATCAAAATCAACTAAAAGTCTATCCAAGGAACCCCTTTTGACATATTGATTCAGTGTCAGTCATGACTGAAAATCAACATGAAAAATGCAAATTTATTAAAAATTAAACATGTCAACAAGTCGAAATAGGTAAGAGATATAACTTTTAATTAAGATGTAATAAATTAATTAAGTTCATTTTTAAGTTTGTTTCAAATTAAGATGTTTTACATCTGATACGGGATGGTTTGGTATATTCTAAGAAGTAAATAAAGGAGTAATTGACAGCATGTTGTGGGATTTTTGTTTCACTAGGTGATTGGACGGCATTTTCAATCAGCACAGACAAATTTCTGTGAATTTATGAAATCTCAGGTTGAAAATCATTCAGCAGGGGGGGGGCAGCCCTACAATATAATCATGTAAAAACAAAAACATAAACACAAGGCCAGATAGTGCAGATTTAACAAAAATGTCATTAGGGTTGTGTGAAATTGATTATCACTTTCAGTGTTGACAATATTCCTTCTCTTTTGCAACGACAAGGGCATTTCATTGTGACAGAGTGGTTTCGTTCAAATTAGATTTCCTGCCCAATTACAAACCCACATGTCTGACAGAGCAAAACCCTACAGAGAAAAGGAATCACAGCCACAAAGCAGCTGATAATGAGTATTGTAGGGTCAAATCTTTGATAATTAACGATGCAGAGTTTGTATGTTGAGGGGAAAAAAAAACGATTAGAGTTCTTGGGCTGAAGTCACCTCCCTTCAGAAAGACAAGAAGATGTTTTATGTCTGAGCAAACCAACATGTTAGTTACCTTTCTGGTTGTCAAGGACACCTGGCTTGATCCATACACCAAAGAAAGCACAGGCTATCATTTACCACCCATCTAAATTCTGTCCAAGGAAAAGTGCAATCTTAATTGGATAACTCTAGTAGGAGATAACCATGATGGCGCTTTTGATGTTCCACTTTGTATTCATTCATTTTTAAGTTATTTTCCTTTAAGTGCTTAACTCTTGCGCTGTCTTATACTCAGCATCATAAAGACACCTGCTAGGAAAATCTGACCTTAAAAATCCTTCAACTTGAAATTAAACAACCTGTTGTGCAGGCTTGACTTTATTTAAAATGGAAAGTGCAGTACAAGTAAAGATTTGGTTGCAATTTTATTTCAATTGAGCGACTTTGAGTATCATTTCGAGTCGAACCGAGCAAATGGCTGAGTACGTGATTTATCCTTTACAGTAATGCTCCAAATTAGATTTCCCTGTTTGATATCTCTCATTCAAGATACTTTGAAGTGTTCATCACAACCTAATCCAGTGTTATTTACTGTGGATTTTGTTTGACAGCAGCTATATATAGCTGAACAGTAATGCAGCCATGCATTGGTCTCAATGACCTGCACTCTCATAGTTGGTATCTAACCTTTTTATCTGGTGTGAAAAGACAGTGTTGGAGTCATAGAATTATCCCGACCTCTAAGGTCTCGGCTATACACTTAAGAACTTCTGCTGACGCACTCCTCGGCTAAAGGTCGTCATACCACGTCACCTAGTCTCCTCCGAAGCCAGCAGTTTCAGTTTCCATAATGTCAAGCCACTTTTGTGCATTCAGCAGCAGCCTGTTTCTCAGAGGAAAAGGTTAAGATGCTGTGTTTGAGGGTTTTGGGCAGGATGCCTCCCATGCTTCCACCGCAGTGAAGTCCCACAGGGGAGGCCACAGCTGAAACTAGCTGACAAGGCCACTTTGCCAGTAGGTCATTGTGTAAATGTGAACCAATTAATTCTAGATGTAAGCAAACAACTCTACTGATCTTGATTTTAGACAGCAGTAACTCACACAAACTGCCACACTGTGTGAATGTGTCAGGGCAAAAATGTGCTGTGCCAAATGTTGCTGAGCGTCTTGCCCTCAGGGCTGTGGACTCCCAAAGGCAGATCCCTGAGGTGACAGTTTGTGACTAACAAGTGGAGCCTCTGCTTTGTGCCGTTTGATCAATGTGAAGTCTATGGACTGTTAACCAATGATTGCACCTCATAACGGTGTCAATTTGTCTCGTATGATCAGCTAGAGACAGACTTAGCGTCTATTTATCAAAATAATGGCTGGGCTGTTGTGAAATTATCCTGTGGTTTTTAGACCAGTTTTTTTTTTTTCCCCCAACAGGTGATTAGGAATTTCACACCAGGCCACTTGGCTATATTCATAGCAGCCTTGACCATCCCTTACTGATCTTTTTTGGCAAAATCAAAAAGACAAAAACATAGTTACAGGACAAGAGGAGAATGTCTTCTAATCAGAAAGCATGACTGAGGATTTACAGTAACAGAGTTGCAAAAGCTCTGTGAGCCACAAACAAACAAAACCATGGACAGTGAATTTGTTTCAGGTTACCAAAAGAAAAGATATATGAATAATTCATAGTTTCTTTAGTTAGAGTTTAATAGTAAACAATCCCCCCCCTCCATCTTCCCCCTCTGTGCTAGAGACAAATCAGAACTCTTTTTATCCTTGCATTTGTTGACTATCGCTGTCCTGGAGAGAACAGTAGTTATGCCCTGTGTTGGTTTTTTTTTACACCTTTTGCTGGTGTAAAATTGAAAAACACAATGGTGTGCTAGAGGAGACGTGAAACAATCAGTGCGACATATCATACATAGAAAGTGTATGTAAACATTTATTTAAAATGTCATTTAATTCCCAGGAATAGCTTTAACCAATAATGGGACTTGTACTGTAAGAGAAAGACAAATATAGTTTTGGTTAGGAAAAACAAAAATCTCTGCACATGTCTCTTTTATCCACTTGCCCGGAGAGCAATTTACAGGTTTGTATAAGCTGAAGTTTCAGGGTGGGAGGCTGAGATCAGAAATCTCCAGTGGGCCTCCGAAGGAAGGGGGCTGCTTCTGGACCAGCGGTGCTTACGGCAGGCCCTTGGCACCCATTTTCCACCTTCCTCATGTTGAGAGAGTCTATACCGCATACCTCGCTGCGGTAAAATCCCCTTGGCCCCTCCTGACAAGCTGTACAGTACATTCTGACCTGAAAATATCTGTTTCATAACTAATTAATGCTGCATTTAGGCCTAATCTACGACTACAGACTCCTTTATGTTGTTTCTCACTGTACTTTATCATCACAATGACAGCGGGGATCTACTTCTACCAATTCAGCGAGTAGTGGCACACAGCGGGGAGGAAACTTTTAACAATTAATGGATATGTGACTTGAAAATGCTGGAGAGCGACATGTGCCGTCGCAGTTTAAACAACTGATTGGTATGCAGGGTCCATGTGGTCAAGGATCGGCTGCTATTACAGGCTCAGCATGGAGCAAGACAACACACTGAGAAGATAAAGACAGGAAATGAACAGCTGAGCTGATGTGATGCCAAGGCAGGGTTACATCACCGTTTATGTGAGAAGACAAGTAGACATTTTAAGAGAGTTAATGACGTTAACGTGAGCTTTTCCTTACAACAGCCTTATTGTAGACACGTGCCTGAGATGCATTGTTTTAAGTCGCTGTTAAACACCTCTTGTAGCCAACAATTATTTCAATTCCTTCATTTTGCTGAGTCATTGTTGCACTTGGACAAATGAGTGTTGAATCCCAGATAGGCCGAGTGTAATAATTTGCGTAAATTATCCTAACAATGACTGACAGTCAGTTCATATGCAGTCGTCAGCTGAGAGTGTAATTCTCACTATTTGCCTGGAGCGAAGATCTCATCGGCCCTCGTCTTTTGCTTGATGAATGACAAGCAGCGAAATGAAGAGTCGGGTCACCACATCTGCCTCAAAATGAAATGGAGAAATAAGTTGGCTTTTGTCAGGCGAGACTAGGGGATTTGGCCCCCCACTTCCACTCCACTACAAGTATTTATAGTCATCATTTCATGTCATGTTTTCAGAGCTTGTTCTCTACAGGGTTGACAGTGAATCCTAGAGAAGAATGCTATGCATGTCTGAAGCCTTGTAAAGCCATGTCCATGTTGTATTTATCAAATGTAAGAGGACTAAATATACGTCCACAGTTTGTGTTACTACGCACTTGTAGTCCACACATTGAAGATGTTGTAAAATATATATGTGGGGTGGTGAAGAGTGTAAGGGAAAAGAAATGATCAATGTTTCATGTCCCACGTAGTAAATGTGTTTTTTTAAAGATTAATGTACAATGTGTGTCTCAGCTGCACCTACTGAAAAGATTTTTTTTTGCTGCTTACACCAGTTGACACTGTGATTTCATAGGTTATAACATTTGTAATTTCATGTGTAAATGAGTGGAACAGTATTGAATTCATTTTGAATTAAAAAGAGCAAACAACGACATTTGTGGGACAGTGTGGGGGATCCTGACTAAGCTACATGACATTTAACGGTCTTTGTGAACCCTCTGCCATTCATCGGGCCCAGCGCTGAGCAATACGTGCAAGCATGAGGAGCAGAGAGGATGAAAAAAGGGGTGGTTTCATACATTAGTTCGGGATCGGCCAAAAGGTGTCGAGCCAGAGGGGTGGAACAGAGCCAGAGGGAGATAAGGTCAGTGCAGCCCGTCTTCCTGGTGGCTTTACTTTATGTCTTTGTTTACAAGGAGGGTTCCAGTGAGTCACAAATTCACAGCACAGCCTCGTAATTCTGATTGTTTATCAGAGTTCATCACGAGGTTCATTCACTATTTCCTATACAGTGAATAGTGTGAGTGTCAACAACAGTGAACACGGTACATGCATGATAAGTGGGACTCATCTCAGATACTATGGACCACGGGCACCATGTGGTCCTGAGACCTCACATCAAAACTTCAAAAACGCAACACATACATACAAATCTACATCCACACCTCAAATATCAAGTGCTGCCATTATCTTTACACATCACATGTAAAAATAGGAGCACTGAACTCCAGATTAAGGGACACTAAACACCCACTGCTTGGTATCTCCATGATTTTACTATATTTGAAGACAGACTTATTTATTAATGAGTAGCTTTTTTTTATTAACTACCAACAATCAATCATGTAATTCTATCGTGTCGGGTCAAACAACAAAGAAAACGTCTTTCCAGGTTTAAATAACCAAACTCAGCATATGTTTTCCTTCACAGGGACCTTCAATCAGTTCCAGCTGAGAGGAAGCTACAATGTCTACAACGCACAGCACAAACACTAATGTAGATACAATTGCAAATGCTCAATAAAATCCATTCAACCCCCCCCCCCCTCCTCAAAGCGCTTGTGAGAATATTTCCTGAGAATTCTTGAGGCCAATGTGTACTGCGGTGCAGAGTTTGGACACTCGAGTGAAACCAGACAAAAGAAAATATAGTGAACTGTAATGAAAAGTAAATAGAAAGTCATTTTCTGTGGTTTCTTGGAGGCCTGGCTGACTCGCTGCTGTTGCTATCCATGGTGCTGAATCTCTGTCAGCGGTGCAGCAGAGTTCATATATTCAGAGGATGACTGGCTTTGTTACATGTAAACGTTGTACATTTAACCGTATTGATTTACTGATCTTTGTAGTTTTAAAGTCTATACATAGACTGAAGAGAGTATCAGTAACATCCTGGATTACCTGCACTTGAAAAGCAACGATCCTGAAAATTCACAGCACGACCAGAATGTGTTTGTGCAAAACCCGTTTTGGGGAAAATGCCATTTGTTTTTCAAAACTGTGACAAGATCAACTTTTATGAAGGAGTGTAGGTTGGCTAGGTGGGAGGTCCATCTGGCGCTATGGGATGCCCTTGTCATTTGAGGGGGACACAGCATGGACATGCACAAGGAGCAGGGCGACAGATGCCAAAAAAGAAAGAAAAAAAAAAACAAAAAACAAAAAGAAAAGTACACGCATCGACAGGAGCTGCAGCTGGCACCCGAGGGTGGCATATCCTTGACGTGCGCCCGCCTTTCCTTGATAAGGAAGTGAAAGACAAGAGTGTGAAAGCAAAAGAGAGGATGTGTGAATGTGTGTTTTACTGTTTGTGTGTGGTAGACTTTTTCGCTGCCTCAGCTGCTTGCCGGTGTCTGTCTGTCGCCAAGGGGCCCCAGCCCTGGCCCCGAATCAGCCGCCGAGCCGTGTCCACTCAGCACTTCCCCAAGCCGCTGGTAAATTAGTCCCAGCAATATGCCACACCGCTCCTCACACCCCTCTCTCCTGTGTGCTATTGTTCATGCCCTTGAGGAAAGTAAGTGTGTGTGTGTGTGTGCGTGTGTGTGCTTGTGCTGATGTGAATGTGTCTGTGTTCAATGCTGCTGAAGTGCTTAAGGAACCTGGGTGTTAATTTATTTGGGATTTTTATGGACATGAACCAAATTACCAAAATACGGTACGATAATATCTTTTATAATTTTATAGATCCCATCAGGGATTTCTGTCATCATTACAGCACTTATCTCAAGCTCTATGAAGCTAAACAGACTGGTGAATTTCATTACAATTAATGAATGGATTCTACTTTTGATATGTTGTGCCCATTTTTCTCACCCCACAACAATGCACTAATTTTTGAATACAAGATAAGCTGCTCCGCCGTGTTAAGTGTGGATTGTAAGTCAGAATCTATAAATAAAGATATGAGATTTAAAGGGACCCACGTTCGTGGCTGTCATGGTACAGACTCACCCAGTGGGTGGTGGAATTAATGAGGCTAATGGCTCCTAAAGCACAAGGGGGGGGGGGCAACCCTCATGCCTACTGTGCCACTGCCAGGCCTGTGCTGGCCGTACCGTCTTAGCCACCAGCAGGACGGGAAGAAAACACAGATTCTGTGATCCGGGACCCCCAAAGGAGCAACAGATCACTGAAGTAGACCCCTGGAGCCCGAGGCTCTGGGCAGGCATACAGGTGACTGTTCTTACCTCTGTTCAAGGCTAAATCAGCTGGGGTTCATTTGCCACAGCTGGGGCCCTTCAGCTATATAACGCTAATGCATATCTACACTGCACTGACTTTACACAGCAGTTGTGCAGCAGAGGATATTTAGAGCTGCATAGCAACTCAGTGACTGGAAATGATTTTTCTGTTTAATGGTATTTTTTTTTTACAAACTGTACGTTCACCACTTCACATTCTGTCCCCTCCTTTTACTGAGGAGAAAGAATTAACTAATGACTTTGTGAGTACATTGAGACGGTTGCACCTATGCAGTCAGATAGAATTGATGTTCCTGTTGAGAAGATAACCGCAGTGCATTCGTTGTGGCAAACCTTCGCAGCAGAGCTTGCACCTGTTTGTCAACCTATTTCTCAGCATTCTATACACTCCGTACACAACTCTTCCATATGTTTTGAAATATGAAAGATTTCACATATAATACTTCTTGAAAAAGCGTGTACTGTGGAACCTAGTGATTATTTTCCTGCCGTCTGAACCCCTATTGTGATAAAAAAAAAAAACCTTGGAAAGAATTGCAGTTCAGCAGCCCACTAAGTCTGTAGTTGGCAAATTGAACTTAACCAGTTGGCACCACAAAAGATTGCAGTTGTAATAACGATGCATCGTTTATTAAATGTTTTGGACGAGCCTAAATCTACAGCTAGAGCCCTCTTCTTGGATTTTACATGTACATTCATTGGCAAATCTGATTCAAATGGAGGTTAATCCACATCTGATTCAATGGTACCATTCATCTACACCTCCTTATCCTCTATTTGTCCATAATACACAGGTAAACATGTTCCCTATAAATATTTAGGTGTCATTGTGGATGCTGCTTTATCTTGGAGTGCACATATAGATCATATCTGTCGCAAGCTATAACAACGCATTTACTTTCTCAGGAGACTGAGGTCACTCGAAGCAAACACACAGATTCTAGACTGGCTTGACTGCTACACATCCACTCAAAAAATGTGGGTCATATGCTTGAGGCAAGTTTCAAACTATGTATACTAAATAATAGAAGTAAAGTAGACTATAGAAGTCGACACCATAGACACCATGTATACAAATCTTACTGACACAAATCAGCATGTGTCATATAACAAATGAGCTTGAAGAATGTTTTAGCTGTTCTCATGCAGATGCCTTTGTCGTTTTGATCAATGTTGCTCAGCCATTGACAGAATTCATGTGGTATTAACGCGTTCACGTATAGACGGAACAATGGTCAATGGTCTTGCATCTCCCTTTCACCAACCACCTTGATCAGCAGGAGGGAAGAGATTGATCTCCAGATCAAAATGTCCAGCTATTGCACAGGCAGCAAAGTGCATTGTCTCTTAAGACATGAAGGTAAAACTGATACATGTTTTCATGAATGGCTAAACAGTGGTGGAGAAATCTGAATGCGCCGATACAGGAATCCAGATGCCCCCTCTCAGCTTTCAAGCCCAGACATTAAAACGGAAATGCAGCCTCTTTCCGAAAAGTGCTGAGTATCTCGAGGTTGTGCTATTGATATATACCCTGGATCAATCGCCCTGGCTTTCCAACCTCTGTTTAAATCAGACAAAAGAAGCAAGTGTTGGATGGTAATTTTCTATTGACAGGGATTCAGTGTGGAGTGGTGGGGGCATGGGAGCACATAACATTTGAGATCAAAAAGGGCACCCAATTTCTGGTAAGAACAAAAGGTGACGAAATGGCGCTCTTAGATGAAATAAAATGTAATTTAACTCAAGACAAACCTTTTCTCTGTGTTTTGGGTTACATACAAGAAACAAGCAGCCTTTCTTAGATCCAGTCTTCATTTCATTAACTCCCCCATGACCTGGTTAGGGCATAAATATTAGAATCCAAAGGGCAATCGTAGGAACTTGTACGTGTGGTTTAAACATGCTCTGTTGGCTCTGGTTGCCACAGTCTGGGGAAATGTAATTTTACATTTGTATGCAGACTGTGGTGGAGCAGCTACTGACTCCAGTATGTAGATACCTAAAAGATGTAGTGCTGATATCATGGTTTTACGGATTTTTTTTTAAGTTGCATTGGGGGGGTTGGGGGTTTATACAATCCCCATGCATGTCTGGGCTCCTTTCACCTTTTCTCTCAGTTACTGAATATTGTTGTTCTCTCCAATCCCCCCTTATTCATATGCTAGAAAGCACCTGGCCAAGTTAATACCATTTATCTGGAGACTTTAGCATATCAAATGCCTTCTGTCAAGGGTCGTTTGCATATCCTCTTGTCTTTCTGGGGAGAGTGGTAAATGCAGGAATATTAAGGGCGTGTGCTGCATGCTAAAGAAAAGCAGAGAGCGGAGATTGTGAACTTGACCGATCAGTCGAGTCTCTTTGTCCTTGCTTCATTTGGGTTCTGCACTTGAGCCGTTAACTAGTTTCATGAAGAGTGAGAGAAATCAGAGTGCATGCTGAGGCGTCGGTCTCACCATCGTGCCCAAAGTTGTTTCCACAGTGGCTCGGATGGAGATGACACCTCATTAGCGCTGCCTTGTGAATTCAGGTTAACTTTTCTTATTGTCAATAATTGTCAAGGAAGGTGAAATGCACCACTATTTACAGAAACAATCATTTTGGCGCACACTGTGCTGACATGTTAGCTCAACCAATTAACTAATATGGTGTAAAAATGCTGCTATGTTTTCCTGATTTCGATTTCAATGTGTGGGAACGGTGAATACAGCGGACTGGAGAACGTAAGGCACTGCTAGAGAGGCGGTTACTTTTATTAGAACCTGCTTTTTCATGTACGAAGGTGCTTCTTCCAAGAGAACGTGTGGTATTCTCCTCTGTCCTATTTTCAGTGTTCATTTCCTTCATCCGCAAGTGGACTTTCGGTGCCATAATCCTGTCACTTTGGCCGCTCTGTTTGAGTTTGATATTTTAATTTGCTCGTTGCACGGCTTTATGGAGCCCGAAGCCTCCCCATGCAGCCCACCACAAAGAACCCTTCAGATGAAATGTGGGTAGGGGGTGTAGGGAAAGAGAAAAGAAAGGAAGAAAAAGGGTTTGATTTAAGTGCTGAAAATATCCAAACAAAGCGGATGCTGTATAGGGAAGAATGGAGCACAGGTGACACATGACTGCAGTGCAGTATTCAGGCAGCCTCCCGGGTGTTCAGCTGCTTCTGGTGTGATAGCATCGACTAAACCTCTTAGATGTGATTCATAGGCATGTATCAGTGGGCATGTGACAACGCCAGCTACATCATTGTTGCTGTAAACCCAACTTTCTAGGCCTTCTAAGGTGCTACAAATACTGTTGACTTTAGGAGTATAAAATATTCATATGTGGCTTCACCAACCGGATGATAAAACTGCCATGTGACTGCGATCTTGCAGTGGAGGCATAATGTCTGAAATATACATTTGTAGGGTTTGATGAGAGCAATAACAATGCAGGCAGAACTGCTGGTTCGGCAGGCACAACAGACGCCGCAGATTGCACCGTGCCATATATTTTATTTTTAATCATGCAAAGCCCTGAGTCTAACGACCAAAACAAAATGCTACATCAACGATAATGATAATGGTGCTCATGATTAAGAAAGCAAAGCGCTAGTAAAGTGTAAAAGAGTTTTGTGGTGACAGAAACCACATTTACTGTCCATATGGTAGCCTGTTGAACCCCATAACTCACAGAACAAAGCATGGCATGGAGAAACCTGGGAGGAACAATAAACAAGCAAACAGAGTCAGGGATAAAAAAATAAATAAAAAAAAAACACAAGCAAATCTTGCAATTACCCTAATATAAATCAAAGAAACAGCATTTGTTTCCAATCATTTATAAATCATAGGAGCAATTCTTAGTATTGAAAACTACAGTGCAATCAGTGAGTGATTAGTTCACTTGCAATTTTAACCCTGACACTACACACAGACACTAAAATACTATGTCACAAATTAGAGGTGATGATAATCTTCGCCGAAATGTGCTGAAGAGTGGAAAAGCAGGGCAGATGGCAGAGGCTTCATCATTGGCCTGTTCAGCGACACACCAAGTGGCTCTGCCAGAGCAATATCAGCCCCCTTCCCTTATGACCAATTATCAAGGTTTCACCTTGGGCTGGTGGTGGTAATGGTGCTGATGGAGGGTGGAGGGGCTGAGGGAGGGGGAAAGGCCAGGAGCACCTGTTACTGAAGCAAACTACATTCTTTCTATTGGTGGCTGTCTTCAAAGAGTTTTTTATTCTTGTCTTACCTGTTAGGTACAGAGCAGCAGTGGAGAAAGGATTACCCAGCAAGCAGATAAATGCACTATTAATGTGGGAAGATGTAAGAGGTTGTTTGTAAGAGGTGTGATCAGTAGATGCTTGGCCTTTGATGCCCATGGATTCAACCATCCTCTAAATTTGTCAATTACACCTCCATTGTGTTCGCCATTGTTAGGCCTTTGCACGCCACACAAAGCCAATTTCTGGCTGTGCTCAACAGGGAATCCCATCTTCAAAAGGCAATAGGGAACTGTGTTTATTGGATTTCAGAACCTGGCCGGAGATAAGGTGAATTACCCTGTTGTGTCATCTCCCAGATGAGAAAGCAAGTGTGAAATACAACTCGTTTGATTGAGGGAGAGCAAAGCAAATCACGGCCAAAGATTAATGGGTGGAATGTGTAAATGCCTCCAGGCCCCATGAAATATTTATCTCCTTCCATCGCTTAACATACACACAGATTACTTCAGATAATCAAGAGCATATTCATTCAAAATCATATTCATATTTAGAAAACAACTGGCTATAGCAGCGTTACCCCCACAACCCAGTGAGATGAGGTACCCCTTCATCAATACCAATGTGTCCATTTGAATGATTTTAAAATGGATGTTACTCAACACTAAGAGTGCAACGCCAGTTCAAAACGTGCCTGTTTGGAACAAGCTGATTCCTTGCTTAATGTTAGCCTTTTTTTATTCCAGGTTATTTCCTAGAACATAATCAATCATAATGCTTTTAGCAAGCTACTTAAGCCATTTATTCAATACATTTAGCTATTTCAATTATGTACTCCTAGCCTTTAGTTTAATATACTTTGTCTGCTTACAGTAAATATGGATCTATTTATGCATCACTTTTAACTTTTTTCAGTTTATCCTCTACTTTTAGTTATCTATCTCAAACAGATATGCAATTTTTCCATCTGTTTAAACCTCCCTGCTCATGTGCTTACTAGTTTTCATGCACTTTTCAGCCAGTTTACAGTTTTTTCTCTAAACAAAACCTCCTTTCTATGATCTGAGCTGTGAGGGTCTTACCTCATACCATCTGGCAAGTAACCACTGTTTAAGAACCATGAGAAAATTCACTTTCACTTTCATCACCATCAACCTCATCAACAACCAACAAATCCAACAGGTAATGGCCACTTAAAACAATTGAATACGATGATGAAATAACTTACAGATTTTTCCTCTTTACTTGAATTCCAAGTGGGATGTCTGACACCAATGTCACTGCTCCACCTGGCTTGAGCGTCTGCTGTCACCTTCGGGGAGTGAGTTGAGCTTTTGCCAGTGTGTCTATCAGCCAAACTGTCGTTAGGCCAGAGAACAGTTACGCACGGCCAACTCTATATCACTGCCAAGACGGTTTTATATGCAAGCATCTCCTTCACCTCAGCTGCTCCTGCTCCTCGTGCCTCTTTTTTTCCTCCTTTTTTTTTTTCTCACCTCCCTCCTTCCTCCTCACCACTTGTCCTGCATCCACTGAGATCGAGTGTGAAGTTTCTCACTTTTGTCACCAAGACAAGGGATTGTGAGTGTGCGCAGCCAATGCCAGAGACTTGTGGGGTCTTCAAGCCTGCTGGACCTCCTATTTCCCCAACTAGTCACCCTGTCGCTGCGCTGAAGTGGGGTCCATCTGCTGAGTGTCTGTGCATCTGCCTTCCCAACCCACACAAGGACCTCTCACTATGCCACAAGTTCATCTAGAGTACAAACCAAATGGAACACATCTTGTGTTAGACAGATGGACTTCCTTAGTTAAAAAAATAGGTTACGACTTACTGAAAGTTACTACGTGATTTGGCTTAATGGAACTGTTAATAAAAGCTCTGCATTTCTTCAGATACACATGTGCGCAGGTGCATGCAACCCTGACCTTTGCTCTGCACTGACAATGTAGAACAAATTACAAACCAACAAGTGATGTGTGAAAGGACATACGGCATTAGTCACCTTTTGCACTTTAGTCATTTGTTCCAGCCAAACCTGGTGAATCGCTCACATATTGTGGCCTGGAAACTGCCAGGCAGCATTCATCCAAGTGTTAGGTGAGAGGTGGAGAGAGACAAGGGAGGACCAGCATCTGAACACCATTAACTCTTTATGTATTGTTATTCAGCACACAGTTTATTCTCTTGTGGCTGGTGGAGGAGCCTGGGGGGAGATAACCAGGAGTTATGTGACTGGGCTATTGATGAGCCTCAGCAGCATCCACAAGTGGACTGTTTGGTATTACTTTACTAGGGTTTGGAAAAAGGAAGACAATAAAGGATGCGGTATTATATGCTACTCTACAAAGGTATATAGACTTATAAAAGGTATAAAAGTGAGTTTGTTAAAATGGAAAGCTTTAAAGATAAACAAAGGAAAGCATGGTCGTAAAACTGCTCGTTTTCTGTTGAACAGGAATCTGAGTTAAACAGGTTTAATAAACCCATTTCGCAGTTTAACCCTTTGGGCCTGATTAATGCAATTCACATCAGACATCACAGTCCTTTCTTATGGCTCGGAAGCACGATAGGCACCAATATTTCATGAAAGGAGTCCAATGATAGTTGTCGGTACATCTGCGATTACACTGCAAACAGGATCTGCTAATGCATCATTCTGCATCACTTTATTGTGCAAAACTTTCCAAAATATGAGCTAAAGGTTTAGCCCACAGCTAACTCACTCACACCATTACACCTTTCTGCTTGCATCCCCAAATGCATTATGGAAACAGTAGTTCCAAAATTTGAACACAGTCATACCAAATGGACATAAGCAAATAATTTGAACCAATATTAGGTTTTTATGTCTCTGCACTGGTCCATCCACCTGTACATCCCATGCTTGTTAACATGATGTCTCAGAAACGCCTTTAGAGACCTTTTCCAATTGGTCCTCTTGAACTCAAGGATGAGCTGATTAGATGTTGTTGGTCAAAGGTCAAGGGTCACTCTGACCTGGCCATAACTCGAGAATAAATAGCTAATTGTCATCAGATCTCACACAAATGTCTAAGCTTTTGTTTTGCACTATGATTTTTTTTTTAATATTACTTAGACTTAGAATGTCCCCTAAACTCTTATATCCCTTCCTAAATCCACTCATATACAGATATTTGCCCAGTGTTGAAAACCTGTGTGCATCCAAGTACAAATCTTGGTTTTAAATAATTTCACAAGAGTTGTCCAAGAACATGTATAGTTCAACACACATTGAAAATTCATTATAGTAGAGTAGTCCAACTTATTCTGAAAATGTATCTATACGGCATACTTGGCAAACACATGTCGTGATTTTGCAATGAACCTTTAAATAAAGGGAAGGAAAACCAAAATCCAAAAAGGGTAACTGTTTTATCAAATGCCATGCAGAAAGGTGTATGTTCAACCTGAAGACAAAGAGCCTTAAGATGTAAACGCTCAAATAACCACTTGCTGATTCAAGACTTCCAAATTGTGAATATTTGTCAGATGATTTACCTGGCTGTAGTTGCTTGCTTGCCTCTCCTCATTCAAAGGCCAACTCTATAAATTTCAAGCCAACTGATAGTCTGATGGCAAACAAATACAGGCTCTACACTGAATTGTTAGACATATAAGGTTTTGCTTCAGTGTTTTGATATTTTTACACTGTGTATGGACTCCAAATCAACCAAAAAAAAAAATATATATTGAATTAATTTAAGGCTTACCACAAGCCAGAAATAATGACCAATGTGTTCACAACAAAGAAATAGAAAAGGAAGTTTACTGACCTTGACTGTGGTTCTATCTAACTCTCACAAAAGTGGAAAACACACAAATAACACTCCTAAAATCCTAAACTGGCTCTATCTTGCAAAAATAAAGCCTACATCTCGTCTCTCAATCAAAGAAAAAACACAGCACGGCTCTTTTTGTCTTCTCTACCTTTTGTTTCCATTTTAAATCCCGTCAGCTTAAGTTTCAACTTTGATTGAAACAAAGAAGGCGACAATTAATTGAAGGCCTTTTATTAATCGTGTTCAATTTCATATCAGTCTCCCGTGAGAGGGATGTTACGATCTCACTGTTTTGTCTCATTACGTTTCCCTTCTCTATCTATTCACCGCAGTCATTAATGTTTATTTATTTAACTTGATATGGTCTACAATGGAGGTAATGTGAAGATGAGAATGCATGCTTGAGTGGAGGGATTCGCAAAGCAGGACCTGTCAATTTTGATTAGAGCTACAGAGGTGCCGACGCACACAGACAAAAAGGGAGAAAACTCCGGGGACTTGCTAAACCCCCTTATAAGAAGTCCTTTTAAACATGACTATACAGTATTTATTTTTATATTTTGATGCAGGTGCATGCACATGCATGATCCACTTCAGGATCAGATGCAATTCGTTATTGGTTTACACTAAAATAGTCGTTAAATAGCAACAAATGCCCACCTAAAACCAGGACTGAGCCAGTTAGAGTACCCTTCTGTGATTACTGTGTATAGAGCTAAAAAAAAAAAAGCCCTCCGGTGACAAACAAATGTTCCATTTCTTCCCTGTTACATTCCCGTTATGGTTCCTAATAACCTTGAAGTATTTCTTCGGTACAAAGCTAAATTATGTTGAAAATGTATTGTGCGCTTTTACTGCAAGGTAAGGTAGGTTAGAAGAAGAAATGGTCAGAACTAATGCAGCCACATCCCCAGCTCCTTCAAGTATACCTATTAAGCCTGATGAATTGAAACTGAAATGACTGGAATTCCTGCGGTGAACGTATAAATAAGCCTCTCTGCAAGGGACAACAGAGTGGGTTGGAGATTTATTGACAAGTTCAGGAATGAGGGGATGTTTTTGAAAAGACAGATTTCTAACCTTGGTAGACTTCACTATATTATACACTATATGGTGGTATATTATGTGGAGAGAGTCAGTTAAAGGGGCAGGTAAAGGGTATTTCTTTGAGTGTCTATTAACGAAGTGGAAGAAGTATTCAGATGCTTTCCTTGTATAAATATAACAATACCAAGCCCTAAATTCAATGTATTACTTATCAGCAAAAATGCACTTAAAGCCTCAAAAGTACTCACAATGGCTCGTGGCTCGTATTAGTGTTATGATTTCCATTATTATATTCTTGGACTATTATAACTGTGTAAGCAGCATTTTAATGCCGTGGCTTGGTGAAGGGAAAGCGGATTTTAACTACTTTATATATTGTTCACAGTTGTTGGTCTGGGGAAATGTGCCCAAACATTTAGGGGCTCCAAAGGCCACACGCTAACTTACTTTGTGGTAACTTGATTAATTGCTCAAGCTAAACTGATAAAAGAGCCTCATAGTTGGTCCTGCATAATTACTTCATCCTGAGGCCCTGTCTTGAGGAAGGCTTTCCGCCAAAAAGCTATTTTAAATATTACAGTTGATATTATACTTATACCGCGGTGCCTATTCTCAAATTATTTAGTACTTAATCAAATTATAACCAGGCGAACTGGAGGGAAAGGGAGCTTGGGAGCTCTGATTAGGGACTCACAGCTCACTTTTGCCTGTGGCCCCCTGTGAGTTACTCTGTTACTCTGGCTTGATTTTTAACAATGAATCATATTTTATAAGCTCATAGGTTTTGTATGTAAAATGTGAATCGGCAAAGTAAATAGTAACAATAGCTGCCGTATAACTGTGCTGGAGTAAACAGTGCAATATTTTCCTCTGAAATGTAATGGAGCAGAATAATAAAGTAACATAGAATAGAAACACTCATGTAAAGTAAAAGTACTTTGTGGAGTAAATGTACTTAGTTATAATCCACCACTGCAAATAGCCAAACATGCAATAAAGTTGGTGCAGAAACCAACGACACTGTTTTTTTTTTAAGGCTGCCACGATCTGACACCAAATAATGTTTTATTATTGACTGAGGTATACGACGGAACCAATATGTGTTTTCATTCTTTTTTCTTCACTGCATTCTTAAATAATTCATCAATAAAACTTGGCAGAAAGTCAAAGCCTTTTTTTTTTCTTCTTCTTCTTTTCTCAAATGAAGCCCCTGGAGACAGTGTGGTGACTGGCAGCTTGTTGGATACCTTCTCTTTCTCACGGTTGATCAACTGTGAGATGGTGATCAGCGCCCGCTTTCACAAAATATCATTCTACCTACATGTGAGGCTCTCTTTTGAGTGTTGTGCTTTTCCCTCTACTTGAGATTCTTTTAAGGGTATTGCATAGAGTTTCACAAATATAATCCTTAGCCAGGAGTTGATTTTTTTTTCTTAATACATTATCTTTCATGATCATTTTGCCTGTGATACTTAAGCTGAGTTACTATGGAAACTGTTCGCTATTCCAAAATATTGTCAACCGCTTAGTAAACATCTCAATTATTTCGCAATAGCTCAAATTTAACATGTGCAAGACTTGTTTGACCGATAAGCAAAAGAGGATTCCAGTCCATTAGTTAATTAATTAACTTCACATACGACAATTAACGGAGGATATTACACTCTTTTGTAAAGTCAATTCTGCTTTAAACTCAGGTAATGAGTTTGTGGACCTCTGCCACCAGCTGTTCGTCTCTGGTCTACAAAAGAGTTTCGTAAGGCTTTCCAAGGTAATCCGACTTAGTTAAAATGCCGGAGACTTTGATTATGAAGAACAAAAAGGGAAAGGGACAGGTGGGGGGGGGGCAGCATTGTTGCATGGTTCCCCTTCAATTAGATTTAGCTGTAATTGAACCCCTGGGGAAGCACTGATCGTCACAATAAAGTGCGGCATTACCTCAAACCGGATTTAGTGGCAACATGATCCTCCACTGCTCTAGGTGAGACATTTAATTAAGTCCCATTGCTTTTGCAGAGCAGCTATATAACTGAATTAACAGTGCGGAGACCCACCAGGCATGCGTTCATTCACTTCATTCAATGTCCTCGTATACAGTACTATCTAACTCTGCCGAGCAATAACAGTAGGATTTGCAAGTATCTGTGTGTGAGAGAGGAGGGCAAAAGCACAATGACACCGAAACTTTATACAAGATAAACACAAGTATAAACTATGGCTCACAGTACACATGAGCTACTTTTTTGTCTGAATGCCTAACAATCTCCGACTGTGTTTGTCACATCTCACACCCAGCCAAGTGTGTCTGCACCTTTTCTCCAATGCCTAGCCTTATTGAGATTTACTCTTGCTGTAATGAATGGCAGCTCTGCTTGGGTTGGTGGCGTCGGTTGTTGGTGTGTTTATATGTGTCAGAGAGGTGCGAATCAGGGCACGCCTGACAACACCCGGAGCCTCCTTCTGCTCATTACTGCCAGACAAGTAAATGCTGCACATTTCCCTGAAACAATGGCCATGGCAAAGGGCCCCAGGACTTCAGCCTGCAGGAGTCTCACTTTGAGCTGGGCCTTTTACAGCTAGACCCCAGCTCACCCTACACACACATACTCAGCCTCTTTGCTTGAACTGGCAAATGTGAGTGCAAGAGAAGGACAGCACCAGCATTGCAAAAGTTGATACAGACAGAAAGTTGAAAGGAACATCACTTTCCTAAGTCTATTTCCTCTCTAAGTGTGGATTCCTGTGCAGCCTCACAACCACATCAAGGTTATGATCAAGGCGTTTGATGTTATTGTTCCAGTAGGAACTTCAGATTGATAAAAGGTTGTGCACTTCTTCTCTCTTTTTGCTGCATCACCTATGCCCTTTTAACAGCTTTCAGCTTTCCTGCACTCGATCTGCCTGATTCAGTTGGTAGAAAAGGACGATTTTGCTAGCTATATCTATGAAAAATACAAATATAAAATGGAAATCATATTAACACTACTAGCTCCCACATGCTACCACTGACATGTGGCAGGTATAGCTTTATGTTATCCAATCAGGGATGTTTTGCAGTGTGGCTGCCGGTGAGCTTAAGTGACCACTGACTCACTACAGTGGCCACATAGTCTCCAACTAATAATCTTGGCAATAGTCTGTTTGCAAAGTCATTAGCTTAGCTCAGATGTACTAGGACCAATGATTCCTGTATCCTCAACATTGCTCTTTTGTGTGAGTTTGCACTGCGGCAAAAAGTAAGTGGCGCAACGCAGCTAATAAGCCACAACAGCTTTCGTCCATCTTGCCCACCAAAGTTGAACTCGATAAAAAAAATTTGCACGGATCTATATCAGTGGCAAAAGGGCTCAATTGGAAACTCTGC
Organism: Pempheris klunzingeri; assembly: GCF_042242105.1. Lineage (NCBI taxonomy): Eukaryota > Metazoa > Chordata > Actinopteri > Acropomatiformes > Pempheridae > Pempheris > Pempheris klunzingeri. The sequence goes on from NC_092034.1 coordinate 7,306,931, forward strand.
AAAATATGGCCATTTAAACCCTGGTGTGACAAGCCTTTATTCTATTACTTTATGTGCAGCGTCAGCATTTCCAGATGTGTAAATTCACACTGTATCAAAGTCAAAGGAAACTAACAATTGAGTAACTCAACCGATCGATTCTCAGACAAGCATTCTTTTTTTCTTTAGGCTTTTCTTTTATTTTTGACTGCCCACAAAAATTAACATTCATTTCCCTGTGCCACGAGACAACATCTGTCATAGTAGCCCTCAGGCTTACTCTGACTGAGCCTGTAGGGTCAATAGATCTAAACTGACCCAAATCTCACAGGGCAGCCCAGGCACACTGTGGCAAGAGGAAGATCGAGGCGAGTCAGGAATGAGATTATTTTCCTCTATTTCAGGCAAGGGCACGGCCTCTTGCTTACTCGCCTGTCACACACACAGATGGATAGATGAGACATGAGAAGTTAATGTCAGTGAAGGCAGAACAGAATGGTACAAATATAGTACAGAATAGTCCACTGTTGACTCTCCTACGTACTTTGTTTACTGACTATCTTTTTCTCCTGTTTTCTTTTGGCATCACAAAAAACCCATCCAAAGCTATTCTCCATTAAGATACTTTCACTGGCCCAGTAATCTCCAGAAAGAGGCCGTGCAAGGCCATCTGGGTAGAGGCTTTGTGGCCACTGAGTCTCCTTTTCAATCCCCTCTTAGGAAAGCCAAAGCTCCAGAGATCCCCTAACCAATGGGTAGATCTGGCCAGTTCCATCCAAACAGGACCTTTTGTGCCCCACACCGGATTACCTGCTGAGTCCCATAAGCACCAAATGTCTCCTCTCTAAAGATTTAACAAGACCCAGGGGGAAAACATCTAATTTGTTGGCTGTGTATTCAGTAGAGTTTCCTCTGGCTAATCCCTAGTCAGCACTATCAGGTCCAGCTAATCTAGATTCCCACTGAGTTTGGACTCAGTTCTGGTCTGGAGCCAGTCCTTCAGGTGTACACATGCACCAGATGTCAACACATCTTAAAAAAAAGAAAAGAGGAAAATGAAGGTTTATATTAGTATTCTGTGTTACTTAGCTTGTGAGAATGGCCTATAGATTACCTATCAGGCTGGCATTTAGCTCCAGGGTACGGAGGACATGCAGGGAAAAAGATGAACCTGTTACTCTCACTTACTTTCTCTCCTAGCACTTTCCCTACAGCCAAAACAAAAGTTACACATGAGAAATATAGGATTTTTGTTCAAAGCTATATATATGTGCGTGTATTGACTTTTGGCCGCTAGAGGGCAAAACAAATCCAATACAAGCTGACTGAAAGCATTATGGCTAACGTGCTAGCAAACATTTCAGACACCCAGTCAACATAAAGCAACATGTCATCCCATCGGAGTTGGCGTTTTTTGGCCACCTGACAATGTAAGTTAAAGACAAAAATATTGAATGTTTCCTTAACAGCCATTTGCTAACTTTGTCTGCTTGCCGTTTGAATGTGGGCATCCAGTCGATTTATCAAGACAATGCTGAAAATGGCTTCCTGCTGCTAAAACAGGGTTGATAAGAGCAGCCAAAGACTAAACCTTACAGTGAATGTGGGGGCCATGAAACCTAACAACGAGCTAAATTAGGCTAAAATCGTCTGACGAGCCGCAGAGCTGGGAAATAATTCTCTGGTTACTCTTAACAAGCAAAACCCTTTAATATTAGAAATACAGTCAATGATGATGTGACATCATCATGGGGATTTAAGCATTTTGACAAACAATTTACCACACACACACACACACACACAAATGCAATGTTTTAAAGAAACTTTGCCTCCTACTCGGGTATTGTCACGTTATAAAGTATTCTCTGACATATAATGTCAGCCCAAGCAGGCTTTATAATGACAATCAAATTGTTCCCTGTCAATGTGAGCCCTGGCATCTGAAGTAGGAACTACATGTTATTACCCTTATTGACATTCACAGCGTGCATTCCACAGTTTCAAGAAAGACTAGGCAATTGCCCTTGAGTATAACACTTGAATAAAATTTATATAACTTCCTGCTATTAAGATATCTTCCCATTGGATATATGAGATGTTATCTATCTGTAATAGATGTATTATTTATGAGCAGTCATGCTTTAAAGTCGGCCATAAACAAGTGGCTGAGCGCAGGAAACAAAAGCCAAAGGGAGAGAGACGCCCATGACTGCGTTGCATCAAGGCATCTCAAGATACTGTCTGCATTGCTGTGGAGTCTATAAAGGCCTGATTAATCACATAATTATGCTCCATAGAATTGTATCACCCTCATTATTACAGGCCGTTAAAGCTAGTCAAAGATATTTTTGAAGAAAATGACGTTTGAAATTTTCACCTCAATGTTGTAGCTTATTTGACTGGGAGGTTTTCACAAAACATTAAACCCAGGTAATAGACTGGCGGCGTTCATACCTGCACTGTACAGTGTGGTCATGTATGACACAGAAATGTGCAAACACTAATCACAAGGTACAGCGATTGTTATTTTAATGTGCCATTTTCATTCCCTCAGATGTAGGAAATAATTGGAATTTCTTCTCAGTTGCCATGTTAATAGCTTGCCTGGAGGTTAAAATCTTAAAAAGGGGAAAAAGCAGGAGTGCGTGATCAAGACTAACGGTAATTAATTGGAAATATTATTATGAGGTTTTTGATGGAATTCGTGTGTGCGCATGTGCTCGCTTGTCATCACATTTGCCCTTTGCATATCTACAGTTGCAGCCCAGCAGTTGTCATGTCCGCACAAATTAGTAATTCATAATCTCAAATTATTTAATACATTGGCTCTCCCTGACCTGCCAGGGGTGCATCAGCTACACTTGCTAACTTTGATGTAGCGCAAAATAAATAGTTAAAGTTACAAGGGCATGGACAATGCAATGTGAATGAACAGCTTGGGACTTAATTCAACCTTACTTTAATGCATTTCTGACTTTGCCTCATAAACAGCATCTATTTTCTTTTCCCCTTGAACGTATGTTAAAATGTTGATAACGTCTTGCTCTGTTAATCTGTGTACAATAAGTATCAGTTTAAGGAGAAATTACTCCCCACTGAATAGTTTTTCTTGATATCTGCAAGGTTCCATGCATTTTTGATATAGTTATTCGAGTCACTGTAGGCTCATAACAGGTGATGATTAGATCCCTCCTGAGCCCTTCCAGCTTTGTCAGGCCAAAAGGGTTCACCTAATTCCTTTTGGCATTCATTCCACTTCGTCTCAACTCTTTGCTTCCAACTCTCGCTCTCTTTCTCTCATAGGGGAGTTGTCAGACAAGGATAACACCTCTCTGTGAAGAGAGAGAGAGAGAGGGAGAGAGAGAGAGAGAGTGAGTGGGAGTGAGTGAGTGAGAGACTCAGACGGCTGCAAGGACAAAGAGAAAGCACACCGAAGCGTCAATTTACTTAATAACAATTTTTTTCAAAGATTTCTTCCTATGCCTTTAGAAAAGACGCTGCCAGTTTTAGCTTTCAAGATGATCGCTGTTCTTAAATCTCCATTATCAAAGGTCTGTAAATTGAATGGTATGCTCCCCATCTGGAAATGGTAGACGCTGTGTACTGCTGAGTGATGTAGCACAGTTGGAGTTCAAATGATGTGGGCTGATTGTTGGCGGTTCAAAAAAAAAATTTTTTTGTTGAAATTTTATATTTAAAAATGGAACATACTGCAAATGTACCGTCATCCACCATAACGCTAAGATGCTGTGAAACATCACAAGCATACTTGTGACTGATCGCTTGTTCATCATGTAACATCTGGAGGATGCCGTTAATGAGACTGTATATACTTCATCACACTGTTTATATCTATAATGCAACTATTTAAACAAAATGATTAAAAAATAGGCTTCAAGATTGGCAAGAAAAGGCAGGCACTGTTCATTTGGCTATGGCCCTCCTGTATCCAAATAACATTAGCCCCATGCATACATTGATGTGATGTATTGAGATCTAATGCAGTTGCATCCAACCCTGGGTAAAAATGCCAATAATGTATTTGTTCAATGTTTTATTTGTATTTGTTTGACTAAAGCACTAAAGTTTTGGTGTCAAATCCAAGCACTGCAAAAAAAGGCATTATGCTAACAGATGTTATTTCTTGTATTGTCAATCTCTAAAATAGGTCAGATGGTGGTTAAATTAAGCAAACAAATCAACTTTCGAAGATCAGTGGGCTGATGTTTTTTTTTTTTTTTTTTCTTCAGATCATTCTTTTCTTATCCATTCAAAAGCAGGCTTTTATTTTGGAGTTCAATGCCATCACAACCTTGCCCCTGAAATAAATCTTCACCTCTGTTCGTATTATAAACAAAAGTTGCCAGGGATACACAGAGGCATAAGATAATGTAAGTGCAACATAAATGTTATAATGTGATCAAATGAGATGCTACATCCACTTATCGTAACACTTACCCCTTGGCTGCCCACTCACAAAGCCCCTGTGGATATTGTCAGTGTCTCTGTCACCAGTTGTATGCCCCCTAAGTGTGTGCGCCTCCATTCACTCATGCACATACACCCTCACACGCACGCACACACACACACACACACATTATGGATGGCAGGGAAAATGCGGAGAGAGTCATCCTGTCCGCCATCACTGCAGGGCTTCTGGAAGAGTGGACACCAATTACAGCCAACCAGACCGAGCCAAACACTGCTTCAGTCCACCAGCCGCCCCTCCATCCGGCCGCCGCAACCCCGACACCCCTTTTTCTCCGCCTGGCTCTGTTGCGTTCCCTTTGGTCATAGCTGTACGATGGCCAGCCATGTGTTACAAATGGGATAAACTGCAGCGGTTGGGTGATGTGCGTGTGGGTGGATGTGAGTGGGTAGTCATGGCAGCCAGCAGCCAGGACACAAGAGAGAGGGAAGGAAGGTTTGAGTTGTGGGTGTGAGTGGAAAATGGGCACAATTTCGTGTGTGTGTGTGTGTGTGTGTGAGAGAGAGAGTGAAAGAGAGAGAACCTGTCTGTGTGTATTTGCTTGCATATGTGCATCTTGGTTTGGCATGTCGAAGTAGCCGTTTGACAGTTTTGAATATATGACTGGAGAGTAAACAGTGGTTACACTAACCCTACCCACACAGAAAAAGAAAGCAAACCATGAATCTGTGGTCTCTGATGTACGTCAAGTGCTCATGAGCTGTGTTTGTTTATCCACAAGGTTTCATTTATTCCCGTGGTCCCGACACACTTGGCAGGTGGAGGGAGGGGGGGTTGACTCGTGCTGGTGCGCGGTGCTGTGCAGCGCTGCCAGTCCCTGCCTTGGAAGCACATGGCAGAGCGGCAGGCGCACTGGGCCACCATATTGACCTGGCACTGACTGACACATGTCGGGAGAGGGAGGTGTGAGGAAGAGGGGAGGAGAGGTCACCGATCCGCTCGTCTCTGTCATCAAATGCTCCCCCATGCCCCATGCCGCCCCCCCCCCCATCGGACGGACAGGAAACATCTGCTACAATGCCCCCTCCCAACCCAAAGCCCCCTTACCCCCTGAGGGCATGGCCAGCTTGAATGCCTGCCACTGCCGCGCACAGTACCGCCTGTCCAAACCTGGAGAGCAAAATAAACAGTACCCTAACCAGCACTGTTGCTTCCCCGCTGGGCAATTCATCCTGAGACAAACAGACTTAAGTACCTTTTACCACCCCTGACCATTCAAATGATTGATGTGCGAACAATACGAGACTCGTCTGATGTGTACATCTGTTAAAAATCATGTTTATGGCACGAGACAGGGGCGATGCCTAATGAAACGCCAAATGCAGTCAGTCAAGCACAAGAACAGCTCGATGAGATCTTCTTTTTAAATATCTCTTTATAAAGACAACCTATAACAAGCGGCAAAAGTATTAAAATAAGAAGAGGATTAAAATAAGACAATAAATAAAAGAAGTCACATGTGTACAGGTAGTCGGAAAGTGAGCCCTGAAGTACCCATGAGCATGAAACCATCCCTCATTCAATGATACTCAGACCGACAAGCATCGTGAGATTATAATATCACACAGACACAGACTTTTCTGTGAAGCAGAAAAACAGAACAAATGAGTAAATGAATAAATGGAATAAAATTGCAAACAGCTCGGACCGCATGTAGACAGCATATAGCCGCCGCTTTGTTACAAATTTGAACCATGAAAGAATATCACACTTTCTCAAGCTTGAGAAGGACCGTGACATCTTTAAGCCAACTGGAAATAGAGGGAGGCTTGTGCGGACTTCCGTTTAAGAAGGAGTCGACGACAAGTTCAGAAAGTCGTGAGAGCGACAATGTCTGCTTGTTTGCAATTTAAGAGCAGGGAACGGTTTTGAAGAAAGGGATTGAGCCTCTGGTTGGCGCCATGGGACGCCTGGGGTGTGTTGCCCGGACAATTTTCTGACTATTTCGATATGAAAAGTTAGGTAGTGGTAGTCCTCTGCTTAATTTGGATCCCTGAAGTAAAGCTCCACTGACCCTGGGTGCCCTTCCCTCTCAGACGAGTATAGTGACAGCTTGATTAACTGCTCTAAAAAAGGATTACGGTAAAAGCAATGGGATGGATTGAAATAGGTGAAGAATTTTAGGGAGGCCATTAATTTTAAGCGTTCTTATGCTTATAAAGCGATCGCGGTGGGTTATCCCACCTCTGGAAGTCAGACTTTATTTGGTGAGGAGGGGAATAAAGTTCACAGAGAAGAGAGTGGGCAATGAGCGAGTAGCTTGATGAGATCTTGATCTGAATCCGTTTGGATGTTTCGTCGTTTTGTTGTGATTAAAAATCCCTCCCAATACACCATCCCAGATTCATGCGGGAACTCCATCAAACAATTGGACTGGATTGGAGCGCCTGATGTTGGAATAGGGTTGACTGGGAGGATTGATTTGCTTCTCGCTGTTGACAGCTTGCTCATTTCTGGAAAGTGATTCAACTATGAATGCGTGGCTCTAATTAAGCCATCCATCAAGCTGCAGCCGATATTCTGCAGGAGAGTTGAGGCTAAAAAGGACCGATTGAAGCTAAAAAAAAAAAATCTCCATACGTGCCGTTTATGACATAAACGGCACTGCTGAGAGATTAAACCATAACAAAAAAATCTTTTCTGTTCTGCATGCACAGCAGTAAAAGTCCTGCATTGGTTTTCCATTAGCCACCTGAAATTTGTGTTTATATCCACCTTTGTGCCTAATTGTGTCCTAATATCAGCCGCATACACATTGGATTTACACTTGGCATTTAGCTGACACTGTTATCTTGCAGTGAGTGGGCAGGTAGGGGTTTATCATCTCACTCAGTGCCCATTTGACAAGCCAAATAGGCCCTTGGTGACTACACATTTTAGGTTGTGAGGATCAAGCCTGGATTATAGGTTAAGATGAGAGCCTCAAAGCTGTACAGAGTGCTCAGGCATGAGAACTAGGAGGGCATGAGGAGAAAGTTTATTAAAAGCATTGATTTAATGACTTCCTGCAAGCAGCTGTCTGTCGCTTGTTTGTTTGTTTTTTTTTTACTCGTACTAGCAGCACGGCTTTGGCAATGGCGAGTTTAAATTGTCGCTCAGTTCACAACTGAAATATTTCAACAACTACTGGATGTCTGGATTGTCAGGAAATTTGATAAGGATGTCCAAGCTTTCCAGAGGATGAATCCTAATGGTGTTTCTAATCCACTGACTTGCTCTAGTCAGCATGTTAAATCTCAATTCAGCATGAAAAATCATACCAATTTCTGGATTTCTGGTAATACAATCATTACATGGAATATTTGGTCAGCATGGATAGATTTTCATGAAATTTAGTACAAATATGCGTGGTCCCCAGAGGATGAACCCCACTAATTTCCTCTTGTTCCACCAATTAGTCCAAGTTTTTAGTTATCTGGTTATTTTTCTCAACATTTACAAAATTTTGTACAGACATTAATGGCCGCCACAATGGCAAATCCTAATGACTGTGGTGATGCCCTGGTCCTGGCTTTTCCTCTAGCATCACTATGAGGTTCAGACTTTCAGTTTTGATGAAATGTCCCTTTAGTTCACACAATCATCTCCCCCTCAAGAGCGTCAGCATTTAGCCGAGGACATCGCTGTGCCTAAGCACACAGCCTCACAGAGCCACTATGATGGCTGTAGACTCTTAGTGTTCTTTAATAGGAAGTATAGTTTTATGCACATGCACTCACACAGTAACTACATAAAGAGCCCTAAACCAGAATCAAATGAATAATTCTAGGAGCCTGCTATACAAGTATTAAGCGTATGTTGACATTTGTGTCTCTGTGTCTCTAAATTCATTGTGATTCACAGTGCAAAGCTACCACACAAGGAAATACCCACCTTTATTAACATAAAAGCTTTCCTTACACAATATCTATTACTATTTAGGTCCTCCTCCGCCTCCCTCCTGCTCTCTCTCTCCTCATTTAAACTTGTTTTATATTTATGACGCTGATGATGACTTTTAGTGGTAATCTGTTAGACTTCCCACAGTTTATGACTATGTATTTTGCTGATGTAGGTGTCTGACAATTTATGATGTTGCACAAACGACTCTTGAAAAAGGCTGCCACACACTGAGTTGATGCTCCCAAAAATCTTTATTAAGCCCAGATATAACATTATGTCTTCACATTGAGTGAGATGAAATGATATTAATGCAAACAGCAGTGGCAGTGTCGCATGGCTATGAATAGTGACAGGCAATACATAAAGCTACTAAGTCCCTCAACAAATAGAAAATATGCTAACCTGTACCAATTACTGAGATTCACTGTTGATCAAATAGTGACAGATATGTACTCTCAATAAATATATTAATTAAAAGGCCTCTGCCTGACACAAAATCTAACTTTTGATACTGAGTATGTGTTTGGCTGACCAGTGTGGCTCTAACCTTAAACTCTTGATCAGACCGCAACCCAGATGATAGCCTTGGGCAAAGCTCACTGATGTCCAATGTTTTATTAAGAGCGCTGCCAATGCACAGACTTAGAATTGAAAGGTTTGAAATTGAAGTTAGCAGACAAGCATTGTGTTCACAAAAAAAAAAAAAAAAAAAAAATCAGAGCCTGCAAATGAAATGTATAGCTCCTCAATTTTCTCCTCCCCTCATCTGGAAAAAAAAAGTTAAAATTCAAAAAACAGAGAAAATTAAAACAAGGATCATGATTTGCATCTTAACTCCGTTCCCATTTAGCTGTGAAATAGTGAGCCAAATCAGCCTTTATCCTAATTGGTAAATGACAAATTAGACTTTGCCAATACTTAATTGAAATGCTGGGCTAAATGCACCCACGCTGTTGCTGCCGTGCTGTTGTGAGAGTAATTACCAAACTAGTCCACAAACGTACAGAGGGGGTAAGAATTATCATTTGTCTTCATTGCTGGAGTTGTGGGGATATTGCTCTTGGGGTCAAATTAATTCATACTGGCTATCCATGTGGTTAAAGAGTGGATTGTTACACTTGAATACTGATGCAAACCAATGTTTTTATTCAGCCAATGTTTAAGCAATGAATTTTTTAACCAATTTTGTACGTGGGGCACTTCGCTTAGAATGCTCCACCCTGTACTGATTACTGAGACTGGCAGAAAAAGGAGGATTTTATAGAGCTGAAGCTGGAAAAAAAAAAGCACAGCATCATATCTATTCTGTGGTGAGGTGTGGCAAAACTGTGGTTAGAGATGCTTCATACTCAGTCCACCAATTTTTCAGGTTTAGCCCGTCTTGTTGACAATACCATGCAGTTCTGATTTCATCATTTCAGTAAATAATATATTTACTTTAGGGTATTGCACAGGTATGAAATGTCTAACTGAGCCCAACCTGGGCCTGACAGCTAACAAAAATAAATCAGCCTGAAGCTAATATTTTAACATCAAAACACTTTGTCTGTCTTACACACACATAACTACACACACACACACTGATACACTGTTCATAGCCCTGGTCTGTTCTGCTGCTATTGGCGTATAACATCTACATTCACACACACACACACACACGCACACGCAAAAAAATGTCTTTCTTATTCCCCTAACATATGAAGACACTTTTAAGGTCTGTGACATTGTTCCAAAGTTCCAAATTAAATTGAAATAGTCTCAGGCGCTCATAGATTATAGATGGTCTGAACTTTAAAAAAAGCATTTGTCTTTTATTTCTCTTTGTACTTACTCGAACATATAATAAATCTCCAGCTGATAAAACTTGGCATACTAATCTTGGTCTATTTCCATCTCCCACTTGAGAACTAAAGGGATTTTGAGCCACAGATAATGTTCCTTTCTATCTCCCCTGTTCATCCCTAACCTTTTGTGTTTCTCGGGAGTAGCTATTGTATGGAGTATGCGCAGGTCCTTTAAGGACAAAAGAAGCAACCTCGATGTGCAGCCCCTGTAGTACAAGTACTGCAAAGTCGGTATCAGTTTTGCACGGTATTGTGAACATGTAATTATTTCAGTTCTTTCTCATTTTCTTGCTGTCTATCTTATTCTAGTTCAAGGTACTGTAGGTATAACGTTTTTCTTTAAAGGGGACGTATTATGTAAAATGCTCTTTTTCATGTATAATAAACATAACTGTGTGTCCCTGGTGTATCTAGAGACTCTCAACCTATAAGAAAAGACCATCCTCTCTTTTTCTCCTGCTCTATCTTCCAATAAATGTTTAGATTTGGAGCCTCTTATGAAGGGAAATGCTGACCTCCTTCAGCCCTTCAGCTGGTTTACAGTCTCACCCACTGAGAACCTGAATCAATGTTTTTTTTTTTTTTTTTCCTTCCCTTGGCTTTAGCATATTTTGCAACTAATGTGGCTAGCATCTACTGTACACTGGAGCCATATCGGACTAATGATGTAAGACTAGTCAGTTGGATGCTGTCAACTGTTTTTCATGTTCCTTTTTGTAGAGCTTGTAGAGTTTTGTGCACTGCAGCGCTATCTGAGCTTTTTAGTTTTGCTGTTTCAAGGAAGCCCGTTCGTTCTACTCATGGAAAACAACATGTATCAGTACCTTTCAAAAACCTTTACAAATCACTGTTCAAAAAAAATAAAAGCATTGTCTGATCCAAAAGCGCTTTGGTTAAGGTTTGGTTAGGTTTAGGCACTAAAACAATGTGGTTACATTTAGGGAAAGATCATGGTTTGGGTTCAAATGACTACTTGGTCAAGGTTATAGAATGATCATAGTCATTGTTAAATGAAACTGAAACTGAATGCTAACTTGTGTTCCCTCTAACTTTCAGCAACCAACAATCGAAATGTAGCAATCGGGTTGGTGTGGTTTGAACTTATTTCTCATCCCCGCTCTCCCTCATATGTAGAAACAAGCGCAGCAGGCTTAGGGCCTTTCACTTCCTCCCTCGCAACCCTCTTTCATTTCTCCATCTACTCATCCATCTGCCTGTGGGTCACAATGCAGCAGGGTGTACCATGCATCCGTCTCCCATTAGCGAATTTTATTAGCGTGCGCGCATGCGAATTAGCATGCCACTAAAACATACATTTACTTAACCACATGGCCAGGCATTCTCAGCCACATAATCCAGCTGCCCACGGTCACTTGTGTCATTTCAGTCACACAATCGAGGAAGGCCATCTGATGTTCTCTCAGCCCCTCCCCCCCTTGAAGGATACACACCAAAGGTTTTACCTCTTCATTTCCTCCCAGCGCCACAGCAGGTGTTTCTGTTGGAATGCCAACGAGCTGGCTCACTTGGCTGGACAAAATGAGGAGGCACAACAAACGCACACAGCAAAATTATCCTCATTCATTAATGTCTCCATGTTATTTCAATTTCCTCCTGTAAAGAGGTTATATAGGAATAATTATTGGGGCAAATAGTCCTGCCGATCTACTAGGAAATAATTGGCTTTTAGCTGCAGAGAGAGATTTCCTTGGCCGCCTGAACACAGAGACAGCTCTGGAGTTGCTTGGCATGCTTACAGCATTAGCAGGAGACCGGCAGTGTGCAGAGGCCCCAATGACAGGGAGAAATAATTATGAACGGAAGCAATGTTCAAGCCAAGAAGCCAATTTGTAAATGTCTCTTGGTTGCTGCTGCTCTTGTGTGTGCCTGTGTGCTCCCATGAGTGTGTCTGTTTATAGCTAAGTGCATTTTTTTCTGTGGCTTTACGTTGTGTTGTTTGTGTTCATGTGGGTGTTTTTATTAGTGACCGCTGTTCAGGCAGATGTTGTGATGACTCCCCACCTGTCACCCCTTTCTGTGACCCTCAGTTGCTGAGCCTTATATAGTGTAAACATTGAATGCTGAATTGGGAAAAAAAAAACATTGCATGGGAAACATTTACCTAAAAAAAATGCTTATAAATGAAGACAATCTGATGAAATAATGAAAGCCTGTGTGGGAGGTAGGCTATTTTTCTACAGGCAATGTAATGCATACCAATTACCACAAAAGTAGAGTTTTAGATCTAGAATAAACACATCTGGTAATTTACAGCAAATGCTGTCACAGTTACAGACATTTCACAACTGACAACCGGTTTGTGCATGAGGTACTGACAAATAAGAAATATATTTATCATGGCTGTTTGTTTCTTCGGGGGAAAGGCTGAAACCAAACCACTGTGGGTAACTCCAGCAACATTTGCTAAGCTTTTAAAAATTCTCAAGCTACACAACTCAAGGGTGTTTTGTAAGAGCTCGCTTACCCTCTAGGCCCGCTTTTAGGCAAAGTCATCTCTCTCTCTCTCTCTCAGCCTCAGGGCACACGTTGCCTGACTTGGAGGTGTCACCTGGTATGGCAGACGGCGTCCCCCTGTCCCCACACCTGTCACTCCTGCCACCATGTCCTCTCACTGTGGTCATCGGAGCCATCAAGGGACCTCTTCTATGACATGAAGCCTGTATGGAGGCGAGTAGCCCCCCCAAATTCAGCTTGGCGAGCGATCAAACACATTGATATCACCTCCCAGGGTACATTGAGCCTCCTTTACAACAACAAAAAGTCTTTCTTTTCATCTAGTTGTACTTGAAAGTCAGTGATTTTGCAGTGCCGTGGCTCAACGGAGTGGAGTTGCTGTTTGGATCAGCTAAAAATAAGGCAGATTTTTATGGTGGAAGGGGGATGGGGGCTGAGGAGCGGGGGTGCAGGCTGGGAAGAAAATGAATATGTATGTGCATATTTATCCGGAAAATGATTACTTGCTGGAGCATTCATTAATCGTTTTTCATAATTCATTCTGTGCATATTCTCCTTTTTTATTGAATTTAAACAAACCCATTAACGGGGATTAACTTCCCTGAATAAGACTTTGGTTCTCTTCCCAATTGCTTCCAAAAAGGGCCCCTTGTTCCGTCAAGTGGAATTACTTGCGAGCTCCTGCAATCTCCTCGGAAAAGAATTATAGAACACAAGGGTGTGCTACACCGTCCCTCCTTCCCATTTTTGCCACTCTCCCTCAAGTCAATTTTTAATCACTTTTCAAAAGATATATCCTCTTATTGTTCCAGTTTTTTAGCAGGTGGATGTGTGGACACTATTTTTTGCAGTAATGACAGCATCACTGCATGTTGTTTTTACTAACTGGTAATTTGTGTTTGACCATCATCACCATCCTGGTTGTTGTCAAGTTATTTTTCTGGCCTTTGTTGCTGCTTATTACATGGCAATAATTATAGCCTGGGGAAAATTGCTTTTCTAGACCCTGACCTATTCCTTCTACTTGAGGCCATGGAGAGGATAAAAAGGGGGCCAGAAATGAATGAAATAGCTAAAGGAGGGTATAGGAAGCTTTGTAGCTGATTAACCATAAGGCATACATTAATGATAATTGGGTGAGAGGATGTGAGTAGAGCCATGAGCAAGAAATACACTCCTTTTTTTCTGCAGTACACTCAAGATTCTGTTCATCACTGCTCTTTTTCTCTCTTCCTCTGAAGAATTAAGTAGAGCCAACAAAGAGTGCCATCAAGTCTGGGTGGAGGATGTGACTACCTTGGGGGGGCAACACAGAAAGACTGCATTGTATCCCACCGTGTAATGCTGCCCCAGATCTGTAATTACTGCATACATTGCTTATTACAGCGTATAGGTCATTTCATTTGCATTTCCAGTTAAGTCGGAATGTATTCTTTTGTTAGATAATAACGTGCATTTATTAGAGTTTTCTTTGTACAGCATGATGATGTCTTTAAGATGAAATACATGCACTCACATATGCAGAATGTATACACTCTGCATGCTTGAATAGTTCAATGAACGAGGTAAAAATCTAAATATGATACAACCTGAAAATATAATCTTTAAACTGCAAAACTAGAGATTCCACTGAGTAGGGAAATGTCACCTTTAGAAAGTGTTCTATTTCTACACGGCTATGATATTTCACCTGAGAACACTGAATATCTAAATGGCAATTGCCACCCAAGTAGGCAATGAGTAGCCCATGGGTAAACATGGCTGCCAGCATTATTGTTCTGAGTGATGAGTCCCCCAAGCAGGTGCGCCTCCAGTCACAAAGCTCAAATGAGTACACCAATAAAGCCTCTGTTGCCGACTCAACACAGAGATCCCACTCAGGTGCTTACTCACATGCAAATGTGCACACGCATGCATAAACACACACATGCAGAACATGCAGTCATGGCTTTAGCTTCAAAGTGTTTACCGATTGTGTACCAGATGAGATTTACTTGCCCTGTTGGCACAGCTTGAGAACAACATGTAAGCGATGCCAACCAAGCCAATTAGCTTTGATTCAGACATGAGACAGGAGGCCAAATATCAGACAGGATGGATGGGTATTGCTGTGACAATTTTCAACATGACTGCATCAAATGTTGTCCCAACTCAAACAACACAAAATACGTTGTACTGACTAGGTGGTTGGAAAAAGAATGCAAGATGTGAGAAAGTAAAGGGAAAAAAAAAAAAAAAGAGATCTAGCATTGGCACAGGAGGGTCTCTGTGCACCCATTCCTTCGTCGCTCATTTTTCTACCTCTCTCCTCGCTCTCTCCGTTCCTCCCCCCCCGGAGCCCCTTTGGTGAAAAAATGTCAAATGATCACGCTTCTGTGAGCACCATCTGGCAGCTCATGCACTTATAGCACCCATCACATCTCTCACTTTCCTGCCAACCTTTTACACTACAGTAGTACACTTAACCCTTTGTTCTGCAGGATGGAAGTCAATAGGAGCCACTCACAATGGCTCCTTTCTTCATTTGACCATGAGATACCTGCAACTTCAGGCCAAAGCAAATGTGCAATAGAAACGGTTAACAAAACAGAAATGGCATGCATGTAAAGGCACATGTGAGTATGGCTGGAGTGGTTAAAAACATGCAGGGCTCTAGTTTAGAAAACATTAGAAAAACTGCAGACTACTTAAAGTCATAATCAAAAAAAAAGTATTGTTCAATACTACAGATCTCAGAATTCTTGTGCCTGCAAAGCTACTTTCAACTGGCGCATGTGTTTACAGTGCAACAAATAAAATCTACCTTGTTTTAATAAAGCGTGCCATGAGCAACTGCGATTTGATTTGATTTTTAAATTTGAAGCAGGAGCAGGGTAATCTGTTTGCATTAGCATTACGTAATATAACTCTGATGGAAAATAGAGGAATGGTCAAAGTAAAGCTGATATCAATGTGATGAAATTACTCTGGATTACATGCATGCATTGTTTCCTATGAAAGCACTTTGAATCCAATGTGGGAACGGTGCACTCAGCCACTAACAATCAAAGCTGCTACATAGTCCTATATAGAGATGTAATTACTGCATGTAAAGACATTGATTGGCTTTTGTAGAATTAAAAAATGTTTTGTTTTTTTCCATACAAAGATTTAAGAATTATACCTTTAAGCTTGGTTCATGTTGACATGAACATAGAAATATTCAGGAAATATACTGTGGATTGTAGATTGAATAAATAAAAAGAGAAATTCAAATTGTTTGGACAGTCAGAGTACAAACAGGCTATTGATTGCATGCACACAGAACAATCAATATCACCATAAACAAACACACACATTTCTACTACTCTGTCTCTTATTATTTTAAATCGTAGGTGTGTATGTGGTGTCAATTTCTTTATATACACTTTTTGTTGTTAATAGGGAGTCACAGATTATTTACATCACTCCATCAAGTGACCTACAAACTGCAAAGCATGGCAACAGCACTGAATTTCCAGTCCGGAGATGGACTTGATTTTCACTGCATATTGTATCAGGCGAAGTGTGTTGTGAACTTGGTAATCTGGTTTTCCGTGGTGGCCCGTGCCAAAAGCAATTGGAACATGGCCGAAATGGATTGTGTTAGCAGGCGCTCATCAGATAAATAAGTCTGTGGCAATATGGCATCCAAATATTTATGTAACATTGTGTATTAATGACTTCAACATTGCGTTGAATGCATTTGTGGATAAGAGACGACAAATAGCCCGATGGAATGTATTTGGCAAACATTGGCACAGGGTTTAGTTTACAACTGACAGGCCAATGGTAACGTAAGGGTCACATTTTCTCAGTGTTGTTAATGTTACATTTTTTTCATACGCACAATTTGTTTAATGGAAGTCAAGGGTGCATCGTCTCATCACTTCTAATTCCACCTTGAAATGAAAATGTCATATCTGTCAAACTCTTTCATGCAGTTTTGATTTTTCCTTCCTAATCTTATTTTCCATCTTTTTAAGTTCTTCAGATACTGTTTACATAAGATACTGCTGTTCCAGGCAGTAACACAGATTTTTATCAAAAACTTGAACCTAATTTTGGACTTTTTTTTTTTTTTTTTTACAAGAAAAACATTTCCCATCTATCTCTTTCCATGAACTGTGTCCCATCAAAGTCACCCAACTCTTTTTTGCCTGATGAATGCAAATTGATGTGAATAAAAGCATCAGTTAAATGCCTAAGATATACACTCCTGAGGTTCAGCTAATGTTATGATGAGTCTATTCCATCCAGCACATTTGCCAGTTAAGCAGGATCAGAAAAGCAGTAAAAGAATGTATAAAAGTGTTTTCTGACACAATTTTGGCAGTTGCAGTGGAATATGCTCAGCTGACAGGTAGGAGTTGAGTAAGCAAAATCTGGAAAAATGACAGAGAAAAATGTCAGATAGTTGAAAGAAATGAAGGAAATGGCCATTCCATCACAGGTAATTTCTGCCCACCAGAGGCCAAGTCTAAAGTCTCCATCATTCATACTTGCAATGGCCATTTCCAAAATTACTGTTTAAATTATCGGTTTGCATAATTTTCATACATCTTAGGTGTTTGTTGTTGTTAAAGGGGAGTGCCTGCTCTTTATGGAAAATGTCTTGAGATAACAGATAACAGAATTGGTACTATATGAATAAAGATTGATTGAGATTGATTGATTTAAATTGAAAAGGAAAAAATATGTAGCTATGATAGCGACTGCACTTAGACTAGAGGCTGACATTTATTCGAGAATTCTGTGGGTCACGGTAGTCTTGTGGGATTCCTGAGGAATAGGAGCCAATTTCCGTATTCATCATGTAACTGGGACGGGACAGGATGCAGTATTTCCATCTTAAGCAGACTGACAAAGTGGTGGACTGACTGATGTCACAATCCAGTCAAATGTGGCCAAAATTCATCAGGTTGTAGATATTAAATTTGTTCAGAGCCAGGGCAAAAATATTCCACCAAGGGTTGAGTAATAAACTTACATTTTCTATATTTAAGCTTTTAAGCTTCAAGAGCACATATACCCTGACCAGTTAGAGTCAATAGTGCAACAACAAGGGGATGATCTCCATGATCCCATAAGCACTGCCAGTTGTGTTTTCCAAACGTTCCCAACCGTGCAGGTTGGTGCAACAAATCCACCAAGTGCAACAAATGGAGAAATGGTGGGTACCTTTGTGCCTCCTACATCTCATGTAATTCATCCTCAGAGCACTAATGCGAGCTTACATTACAACCTGCCTCACAAGCTAACAAATAGGCGGCCATCTGTTTGAAGATGAACTGAAAAATTTCACTAAACATACTTGCTGAATGCTAAAACTAGTTACTAGCTCAGCAGCCATTCAAGCCATATATTCAAGCTCAATTACGGCATGAACAGCAGTGGTATTAGCTGAAGGCTGCTGCTAAAATAGGCTAAAATCACTGACCTGTCTGAATATGTCTCCAAGAGCATTATGAATTTGAAGGTCAGATCGGCCGATCGTTTGCATTCCTATTCTGCGCATGCTATTCATTTTTGTTCTTTTAGGCAAAAGGCTTTGAGTCACTGACCTGCTGATTAGGTGGGAGCTGTACTGTGACAGACACATAAACAACATTCTTAATAATACGTTCAAACTGCCAAATCTTTGAAAACCATTTATCAAAAGTCCCACAGGTCAAATGTCAACTAAAACACAAGTTATAAAGTCGAAAAATGTGAATTTTACAAATCAAGTACACATTGCCAACTCCATCTCTGCTGCCCACTCTTTACTCTCTTATTTAGTCCCTTTGTCTGCAGCATGTACTGTAAGTGATGTTGTTTAAGCACACTTACCGACCAAAACACTCACACAACTGTATCTACCGCAGACGTAACTGTCTAGTAAAAACCATGCGTCTCATAATTGCCTCTTACCAGTGCATACATTAAAAGTCATTAATTAGTCATTGAAATGTTGGTGTTCTTCTTTAGCTTATTGAATATGATCATCATCAACGTTGTGCGTGAATGAAAAGAAAGAGGAAATTAATCTAAACTGCTTCATTTCTTTTGTGAATTAGGCTCAAAGTTCAAAATACTACGAATGTGAACTAGTTCATTTTAATCTGTGTGACCTGAACTTCGAGCTATGTAGCGTAAACTTCCAAAACACCGGTGATCATCCACCGAACATTTCACATTAATGCCTCCCATCCTCACAGACAAGTTAGAGTCAGATTATTTGTCCTCTCACAAGAACCCTTTTCCCTACACAATCTCTCTTCTGGGTAATTGATGGGAGCCCAGCTATTGAGTATTTTACTGGAGCCGTCTTCGCTGGAAGGATTTTAGTAGGACAAATCAATAGGACTGAGTCTAAATGACAGACTATAATGCTGACTCCATATCTGTCATATGGCCGATGTATTAGACCCAGCTCTTGGAAGCATACTGATCACACAAGCGTGTATGTGAACGCGGGCACACACACAAACAAACAATCATTGTCAATAACCTCGTACCTAGAAATGAAATATGATATTGAACACATTAAAAATACAATTTAAAAAAAAAAAAAGGCACCCTGTGTACACATGTACCAACACAACTTTCAAGTTAAATTGAATTATTGTTAATGTAATGACATGTTAATGCTGTTCACACAAATATGGCATACCAATATGAATATGAAAGTAAGTACCAAACATGGGCCAATTCATTTCAGCGGTGCATTTTCATCATTTTATCGGCACACTGATGTTGTAGTCGGCTCTTAGACCTGTGCCGGTATGTTGTTAATGTGAATTCCCTTGTCTTCGCCTGCCTTTGCAGTTTGTCTTTGCATTTTGGACACCAACGACACGACGACACCAACAAGCCCGCATGAGTCAGACCCGAGATTTTCTAGCAGTTGAGGCCAAGTGGAACGTTGTTTGTCTGGGCCCGCAGCCAAGTCTTCCATTAGGCCTTTGGCCCAGGTGAACGAACAGTAATTAAACAAGGCTTCGCTGAGTCGGCACTCCACATCTCCAGGACCTCTGCATTCACATTATTTTTGTTTATGTTGCTGTCCAGAATGTTTTTTTTTCCCTCAGTGGAGATCCCAAACATATGTCTTTGTATCTATATGTCATGGTAGAGCAGACGTCACATATTTGCAGATTCAGTGCGACTTAAACCCAAGGATATGATTATCTCTAATGTCCCATCTCTCATAAATCCACCTCAAAATCAGAGAGCGGAAATGCTCCTTATAACTCCAAAACTTGGCTAAGAATCATCAAATTTTTCAGCATCAAAGTAATTCAGTGATAGCTGTCTGTGTATCCATGGGTACGCAGCAAACAGCAATTTCTATAGCGAATTCAGCATACAGCGGAAACTACTTATAGTGATCACATCTGTCCAGGTCAATCAATCACTGTCAGCAACTATTGTAAATACTTGTTCTTTTTCTTTATTTCTCATGTAGAATACCATCTATGTGACTTTTATATATCCATTGCATGAATATAAAGTAATGAAATGGACACTTTTCCTGTTTATAACGTTATGCTTTACATGACCAGACATGATCAATCCACTTGACAAGCGCGGCTTCAACCACAAGTGCATTCCTCTGGCCGTGCACATTCACTTTCTGTCTCCGTCACTAGCAGCGATGACTGTTTCTGGTTTTCTTGAGTAAACTACACAAGGTAGTTTCTCTGCATCTCACTGCCTCGCTTTTCTGTAGTTTGTCATAAGCTTCAAGGAGACTGTGTTTTTCGCTGAGAGAAAATGACTTGCTTTTTCCCCCCATCATGATTTGAATGTGGAGCAGCACCAGCCTCAAGTAGCCAGTCTGCAGCAGAAAACTTTGCGCTAGGCTAAATAACATGGCAACAAAGTAGAGAAATTGAATTGCCGCACTTTTTTTCCCATAATTGTCAGGTATGAAAAGACCGGAAATGAAAACTGCAAGTGTAACTTCATTACCATAAGCAAATTATTTAAACATAATTTGCAATGGAATGATTCTGTCCTAAGCATTATGAACCATGTAAGCTGTTGATCACCTTGATCACTATAACTGTAAACAACAAATATAAACTAAAGAACCAGCTTACAGATCCCACGTTTTTGTCAGATTCATAAAGAAAAGCCTAAAATATTCTGATGTGATTGATAATAGATTGAGGACAGCAATGAGCAACAACAGCACCGTTGAGTCATCCATGTTTAATAGCTACAAATATTTCCACTTAAACTAGAAAAAAGAAACAGTGTGAGGGAGGGAGTAAGCCCAAGCATGGGTGGATGGAGAGATGAGGGGCTGAGCGCAGGCCTTTTTGTTGTTGTTTGATTCTTTTCCTCCATCCCTGGATCTGCAATCAGAAGCAGGAGGGGAGGAAGAGAGAAAGAATGAGGCGGGTAAGGTCTGAAGATGAGATAGAGAGAGGTTTATGCTGGAGAAGGGAGTATTTCAACAGAAGAAGGAGCGATAACAACCGAGAAACCACATAAACAAACAATAAAGAGATGACAGACGGACACTGCACGGAGAAAAGAAGGAGGTAGTGGTGGTGGGAGTGATGGCAGGAGATGCTTCCCCCGCTTTCCACACATCCCCTCTTTTCACTTATCCTGCTCTCCTCCTCCGCTCTCATCCACATGACTATTGGTTAGCAAGCAGCCCCAGTGGGGAGACAGAGAGAAACACAGAGAGAGACTTAGAGAGAGGGATACTGCTGAGGCTGCATTCACAGAAGATTACAGTGCAGGCTCGCTGATCAGGCTTTCCACCATTTTCTTTCCTCTGCACAGAGATGAGCCTGTCTGCCTTTGATCACGCTCACAACCAATGGGATCACAGGTAGAGAAAATAATGAAGACTCCCTCCACCACACACATGCACGCACACACACACACACACACCATTGTAACCAAGCTGGGAAATCAGATTGTATATGTGTGCAGTGGAAGCGCTTTGAGGGACCAATATTCATATCTCATCTAGGTTTGTACGCGAGTGGGGGTGAAAGTAAAAGCGTGATGGTAGGACACAGTGATTGAACTTGAGCATGTGTTTGTGTGTGTGTGTGTGTGTCTGTGCGAATGTGTGTGCAGCTCATGAGGAAACAGAGTGATATTCAAATCCCCTGATATATTCCCAGCAGGGATGAGGATCGATAGGCCTTTATGAAGGAACTTAGTGAACTAATTAGGTAACTGAATGGCTGCGCATTTTTAATGAGCTGCGTGTGTGCACAGTGTGAATTAAGTTGTGGATGCACAACAGCAAAGTAAAGGTGAATTAATCCATGAAACCCCCCTGAATGCATCATTTGAACACCCTCATTCACGTGCATTCACACTAACATGAGCTCAGGTGTGTGTGCACAAAACCATGTAGATTTCTCTCTCGTCAACATGGCAAAGTTATTGTTATGCGCAGATGTTGTGCTTGTTAGGGTGTTGATTTCTATCAGACTGGATTATTTTGGTTTGGTAACGTGAGTAACAAGTTAAGCACGAAACATCAAAAACTAAAGGCTGGAAAATGGAAACTAGGAAGTTATGAGACAGGAATTACAATTAAGGCTAATCTCTGTATTACTTTCTGCACTCCAGGCAAAACTGTTCCAGAGCATCTGTATTTCTGTGTTCTGATGAATCTCTATAGAGATGAGAGACTAATATTTGCTTTCTAACATTTAATTTGTGAGCACTCCAGTAGAGTAGCTTCCTCTTTCTCAGGTTTGATATTATATTAGAACATTATCTTCCTTGAGGTTTAGCTATATTTTCATTTGATGAATGTTTTATGCCAGAAGTGCTGGGGCGCCTCACTCATGAGCTCGACAATCACGCAGCAGAGAACTGAATACCTTAGTTCCAGTGTTTGGTCTTTTCACAATATCTAACAAAAGAGAATTACATTGGGCATGGTGTGGCTGAGTAGCCACAACATATGTTTCCCACAGGCTTCACTGTCCAATAGGGCTCTAAGGGTTTAACCTTGAGTTTTTGTGGTGCCACTCATGAAAATTTGCACAATGCACATTTACCAATGATTATTTATGTTTCATATGTCAAATGGTGTAAGCTAAAGGAAGTTGTCCCTGACCTTTTTTGTATGATATATTTCTAAGCCCTATCAGATAAGTACACCTTCATTTTTTTTGTTTTTGCTCAATGTAACCACTCAATGTAACCATGAGCAATGGCAAATGCACTGTCTATCTTGCCTTAGTGCAAAACATCTCCAGTCCATACACAACCAGGAGCCAGTGCAACTGGCATTCATCAAATTTCTATTAGTATAGTAAATAGTTTGAGTATAAAGGCAAAATGTGGCCATCACATAACTAAAATACAGTGTTTACTGTGGTCTATGCAGCATAAGGAGTTGCGGCTCTGCCAAAACAGTGCACATAATGGTCAGTTTGTTGTTCATAAAGCCCTGTGACTTGGCCCATTGTACACACGAATACCCTCAACTCACAAGCCATAATAATCATTCTAGCACTGCTACTGAAAGATGCTACGAAAATGAGCTGATTTGCATTTAAGGTAGCAAATTGCCAAACTGGATGGGGTGCAGCTATAGATAAATCAGATAATTTGTCAGTGAAAATGACCACTCTGTGGTGGAACTGTCATTTTTATTAAAGAAGGTACAGCTGGGCATTCATCAGTGTCAGTTATGGCTGTTCATGGCAACACTCATAAACTCTCTTAATGCACCATTTACAGTAATTCCATCTGCCTGCCTGCTGCATTGCATTTCCACGATGAGCTCTCCAGCAAAGACAGGCTGCAATTAGCCATATACCTTGTGGCAGCCACACACTCAGCATACTTCTCCCTCTCCTCCACAGCTCAAGAAATTGCCAGTAATTATTGGCAGTGAGTTTATTAGAAGGACTACAGATTAGATCATTTTCCTTACAACAGTGTGAGCCCTATGGATCATGTATGCACAATTAAGCAAGACATGGTCATCACATTGCTTGCAGTCTCTTAGCATAGGCCTCTTGCATCAGTGAAGTGCTCACAGATTTGATCAATTGACAGTTGAGGATTACTTCATTTCTTTCCACTAAAGAAAAGAAGAGCTGTTGAGTTCAAAAACAGTACTTCCAAAGTCCAAAGACATGCAGGTTAGGAATGAATGGTTGCCTGTCTGTATGTGTTGGCCCTGTGATTGGCTCGCGGGCCAGTTCAGGGTGTACCCAGCCTCTTTCCCAGTGTCAGCTGGGATTGGTTCCAGCCCCCCCGTGACCCTTAAGGATAATCGGTATAGACAATGGATGGATGACCATCAAAATGTCTGTTATTTCAAATTCTTTGGATTGTGAACAAATACCTGAAAAACTCATGACCTTCCCATCAGACTCAGCTTTTCATGGGTTCAGTGGTAATTAACAAATGTTAGTATGCCGACACAGCAAACAGAGCTAACAAGTATCATGAACAATTACTAAAATCCTAGATTTGTCGTGTGCTATGGTGTTATACGCTCACTATTGAATTGAATTAGCTATTCTGATGTTGGCTCTGTAGCTCAACACAAATAACAAGCTCCAAGCAAAACAGAAATCCCTCAGAGCTGACTCCTATCATCAGGCTGTTGCAGAGAGATCTTGCAGATATGAAGTGATTGAAGGGTTCCAGTTGCTTGGAAGGATTACTGGTTTTGAGATGATAGCAAGATTTAATAGACCTCTGAAGCAAGAGGCAATTCACCCACAGCGAGTGAGAGAGAGAGAGAGAGAAAGAGAGTGTGAAGGCCTTCTGCCCCTCCCATTGACTGACTCCTGCCCTCCCATAGACCTTTTAACCTTCATTTTGAATCGGCCACTTCTATGTCTCTCTGAGGAAAAGCCCTCCTACACATTTTTGAACTTATAGCCTTTTCATATTACATCTGAATCTTCAGAATTTGTCAAATTCCTCAACCCTGCTGACCCTAAAAACCTCTGCCCTGTCAAAATTGAATATCCTCCTTATTCTGGAATCCCCCTCTCCGCCTTCATGAAACTCCTCTTTTTAGAAAACAAAATTTTTAAAAAAAACATTGTTTTCTGTGTTAAGATAGAAAGACACATAAGACCTTCATTTAATATGGTTATAAGTTATATCAGCTCTCACTCACCCACCTTAACCCTTTAATTCAAGCCATCAGTTTGAGCTTAATCTTCCCCTCTGACCTTAATCCTTTCAACCCCACCTCACTCCTCTTCAATCTTCCCATCCATCCTCTCTTCTTTAGCCTCTGTGTGTATATACCCACAGTGCCCAATAAAAAGGACAGCAGTCATACCCTCTCTTGACTAATATTTGGACTACACTGCTGCTCTTCTGGAGTGACACCAGCAGACAACAATCATACACTGGTTTTCAAAACTGCATTTCACATAATGCTCTTTATCTGTATTATGCAGAGTCATCTTTGCATTTGGTTCTCGCATAAAAAGCCAAATGATAGTCCTTATATATAAAACCTTAAGAGGAATCAACTACAGCTCCCAAATATGGCACGGCAAGAAACATCCAGCTGTCAAGCTAAAAATAATGTTGCGCGCCCAAGTGAATAGGTTCCCATTTGCAAAATCTTCTACAGCTCTGGTTAGTGCTTTTGACTACATTCCTCCTCTAAGCAACGTCAGCTACGTAGTATTAGTCCATATATCCCACCAAATATACCAAAGAGTTGTTATTTCTGTAGGTTATCTATCTCATTTGCTTGTCAACAATTTTGTGACCATTTTTCTGTTACTATTTTTCATGGATGATGGATGTAGCTTGCTAGCTAGCATTCACAATCTCACCAAAAGCTCTCCTTGGGTGACTGTTGGCAGAAACAGCCATCAGTGGGTGCTGCACCAGATCTCTTTGAACTTCCGAATAAATCTGAGATGTGGGCTGCGGTTCAGAGGTCTGGAACAAGGCTAATAGACTTTTTTCCCCAGCTACATTAGCCTCTGCGGACATGGTATGCCAACACACCAATGCACTGGAATGCATAGTTGGAAACAACTAATTGAGAATGAGCTAAATGAGAAGAAGAAACTGCAAGAAAGAAATGAGTTAATAAAGCTGAACTCCATTTTGTATTGGGCTGTTCCATTTTCTCCTTCACCATTCTTTGCTCTGTCTCCTGCAAGTTCTTGTCACTGTCTGCAGGGTGACATGCTGCAACTTCTGCCACAACCATCACACATGGCAAATTGCTAACACTAAGGCATCAAAGCCCCTGCCTGTATCTCCTCTGCATATCATCTTGCTTTTCTCCCGCTATGTTTCTGTCTCTCCCAACCGTTTCTCTCTGAATTTCCAGAAATCTGTTCCAACGCTCTCTCCAAGTGCACACCTGTCATTGTAAGGCCAACGTCATCCATTATTCTGAGTGACAACAGTCCATTCAAGTTGAAAACAGCAATGCAGCCATTCAGCCACATGTCATTTTGTATGATCTCAGAGCACATGAAACCACCACTCATCTTTCATTACTGATGCCGTTTGATACTGTATTAAATGTCAGTGTGTGCTGCACTGTAAAACCCATGGTCACTTAGTAAAAGTACCTCTGGCTAAATTTTTTTTCCCCCCCAACACGGACACATTTACACACACAATAGGTGACATTTCAGGTATGGAAATTTGATGACATTTACAACCTCTGTGGTGTCTTATGAAATGTAAGTAATTGGATCGAGGTCAATATGACAATATAAAGATCAGATGTGTGCTAAAGCAGCAAAATTAATTTGGGGTCCGGGGCAACTGCTTGAATCTTATTTTTCTTAATGAAAATATTGTTTGCTGATGTTTCCTTCAAGAGCATTAAGAGAACAAGGTGGAACAGATTATTCATTCCATTTTGTTTGAGCCTATCAATATATCAATGTGCCCAACATCTTCAACTCAGGATTTTTCATTCCTTTATATACTGTTTTTTTAAGTTTTGTACCTTTTTGAGTATCCTGCAAAATGAGTCTATGGACACTGCTTTGCCCTGATAAGAGTTTAAATATTTTTTTTTTAAAAAAAGAAAATCAAACTTCCTTTAATTACTAACCCGTTATAACACTGCACACCTGCAATTAGAGTGAAACTATGACAGCCAATTTCCGACGGTGTTAAGAAACACAGCCTGAAATTCATTTTCTTAATCAGATAAAACTTCAAAACATTAGAAGCCTGCTATATCCGCTGGGAGAGGCAGAGATAAGGATCCAGTAAAGGTTTCACATATCTCTCCTGGGAGGAAATATGTGCACAGCTAAATAAATAAA
Organism: Pempheris klunzingeri; assembly: GCF_042242105.1. NCBI lineage: Eukaryota > Metazoa > Chordata > Actinopteri > Acropomatiformes > Pempheridae > Pempheris > Pempheris klunzingeri. The sequence goes on from NC_092034.1 coordinate 7,333,879, forward strand.
TAAGATCTGAAACAAATAAGTTTGCACTGCTGGGCAAAACATGGTACAGCCACAATGCGGTGTATGCTATCATCTCAGTTAATTAGCAGACTCATTAAATATGTGAACATGTTGATGTTGGATTCATAGCAGATAGAACCTTTTTTTGTAAATTGTCTAAAATGGCAAGGGTGTGATATCTTATTAATTAATCTTGTGCTCAGCATTACCAAATACCCTCAAGCCAAATGCATCCGAATCAAAGTGAGCAGGCTGTGTAGTTGATGAATTAGTTAAATTGCAAGATAAATATTTTTTGATGACTGGTTTGATGTTATTTCTCACAAGTTCGTGCAGACTCAGAACAAAGAAGTGAGTCCACACACGCGCAGCCGTCCTAGGCTTTTAAAACTTATTATTGACTTATGAGATGTTTGGCACGGTTCAGCGCTGAAAGAAAATCTTGACTTCAAGCAGCTAAACTGCTTTGTTCCTTTTGTTCATTTTCCATTTAAACCATTTCAGCATCTCTCACAAGCACCAAAAAACCATCTCCCAGTGAGGCCAGGGCAAAGCAGACAAATCTTTTGCCTGAAACTCTTGTAAACAAATCATTTCAAATCTTTTGGTGACCTCGTGGAATTTCAATTAACGATATGAAAAGGATGAAGCTTTTAAAAGAAATACACGTTTAGAAATAATGGAATATTCACAAGGACGTCTTTACAGAAATTTGCACTATTCTGCATGAAATAAATAATCTTCGTACACATTTCCTGTAACACTGTAACCTGCGAAGCCGTCTATCAGTTGATGGAACAGGATGACTCAGGATTGAACTGTGCAGAATCAATCAGCCATTAGTGTGTGATCAGTTGTTATGAAGGAAGTGAAAAAATATATAAAATTTCAGGTGACAAAGCTTGGGCAGCAGATTCAGATAGACGTACTGAAGCCGCTTATTGTTCTATGAAAATAGACTTTTAATCAGTATCGCTTATGAAGGGGTTGTGGAGTTTCAGCAGTGCTAATGAGTAGTGATTTATATAATGACAGACAGGTGTGGGTGATTTATGATCTGTCAACCAAGACACTGAGATGTGTCAGAAGATTCAGGACCACCAGCAGTGCAGTTGGAAAAGGTGACTGTGACTCCAAGTAAAATATCCTCCAAATGTGGATTTAAAAATGAACTTAAAGTAGACTTGATATTTTGATTAATACAGCCCTGACTGGCCTAGTTATCTATTTTGTAGGGCTGTCAGTCTGTATTTGAAATTCAAACTATTCTTGGGGAAAAAAACAACCCATAAGCATCTGCTCAAATTAAAAAGTCTTAGTGTAAAATCGGCACAGGCCATGCCATATTCACCAGTGTTCCTAAAATGCACTATCCATCTGACCCCGTCCATGTCCTATCAGTGAACAAGGCTATAGTTGACAGGTTAAAGTGATAATCTTGGACTGCAATTCATTTTATTGTATGTAGTTCCCTAAAGTTTAATGAGAAAATCAACAACACCGTCATATTTGTGTTAAATATGAGGCTACAGCCAGCAGATGGTTTCTTGGCATAAAGACTGGAAGTAGGTGGAAACAGCTAGCAACGGCTCTGCCCAAAGGTAACACAATGATAAACATAGCAGTCACTATAAAGCTCCCTAATTAGCATGTTATACATCATAATTTTCATCTGTGAAATTACATATTGCAGAAGTTTAACAGGGGCCAGAATATTCCCTGTCTGAGATGAGTAACTGAATTCTCTGCTGGTTATCCAACAACTGCCAGTCGAAGCAAGAAATAGCACATAGCCCTGCATAAACAAATGCACAAATTGTCGTTTTTACATTTCAGCTTCTGTACAGACTAAACAAATGAGATATAATGTGTTAAAACAAGGCTCAAGCCTTTGATGAGCAGCAGCACCAGCTGCTTCTTCTACCACAAATGGTAACTAAAGGCCTTCGGTACATTAAATTCTGTTGATATCTGAGGGGGGAATTGCACTATTCTAATGAGACCAAAAAATATTTGAGGGGGGAACAGACTTTGCAGAGCAAAGGAGGTAGAACGCATAGACCTGTAGTCAATGGTGTGTGTTGTCGTGGCGTAACACTTCTCCTGGGAGATCGTACCTGCTCAACCCAAGTTACATAGTGCAAACACAGGTGGAGTGTGGATGAAAGAGACACCATTGTTCCTATTACAAGTCGGTGTAGCTTTAAAATGATTTCGAAGCTGATATTTTTAAGTGAAATAGCTGCGAAATGTCGCTTTAATTTGTGAGATTTTGAAGTGCTGGAAGGGTTTAGACAGAGGCTAGCTGTTTTCCCGTGTCCAGTGTTTGTGCTAAGCTAAGCTAACTGCTGGTTTTACATTTAACAGACAGATATGAGATAAGATATAGTAAGTATAAGTATATAAGTATAAATATAATTAAGTATAAGAAGTAGAGATAAGTATAATTTGTAATCAACACCACTTAGCTTTGTGAACACCATTCAACCTTGCGTTGTTACCTTGTGCGTTTCTTTTTCAGGTTTTTGGTGACAGAAAGAGGCAAGCATGAAAGGAGCTGCTCAATAAATCTTTGCTGCTGAATCCAAAAGTTTCCTTTTTTTTGACTGTCGTCTCGGCTTTGTTTAGGAAGGTCATAAAACAGGCAATGAAATAGCTTTAAAACTTGTGAATCACAGCAGCTACGAGGGATCACTGAGTGTACAGACGTACATGCACAAAAAAAAAAGATTAGGGGCCGATGGGTCAGGCATTTTTCGAGATTAGCCACGGACAGACAGATACTCACACACACACACACACACACACACACACACACACACAACCAAATGCATGATCCCCTCCAGGCGGGTGTCTTAATCATCTCCTGGCAGAGATAATTAGGACATCTTTATCAGTGTGCAGTAATAGAAATGCATTTACTACATGTAGAGGATGCAGTCAGTCAACTCGCGGACATTTAAATCAAACTATATCTATTATCTTTGCAGTGGTAGAACGTTCTTAACTATACACTGTATGCATGTTAGATCCACGGTGAACAACTCAATAACCTCCTCCTGCTTTACCAATGGCGTAATGATTTGTCCTCACCGAAATAAATGAGGACTCATCATCCTTCGTCACACCTCAACTCTTCTTCCACAAAAGTACTTCTGCACTTAATTCCCCTTTTTGCTAAAACAGAAAGCCCAAGCTCTTAATCCTTTATTGGCAAACTGTCTTAATGGCACTTTATTGCCCAGCTAGTCCTGTAGAAAAGCTCAGTGAAGGGTAAGTACATTTCCATCAGTGTTGCTTAAGTCCAGGTGAACGTCAATCTTGGTAATATTAGTGTAAATGTGTTAGTATAGTGGTTCACTTAGCACATATATGTTTTATTCTTTATTTGTATGTGTTTTATTTATCTATTCATGACAGGTGTATGTTTGTGTTAATAACTTGTATTTGCAGTTCTAAGACATTCACTTCCGTTGAAATGCACATAGAAGCCTTATTGGTCCTGAATGTAACAATTAAACATTTTTGAAAAGTCATCACATGTCACTGGACCTAAATATGATGTTTGTAGGGTCTGTGCTTCTCTTATTGTCATGTGTGATGGAGTGCTTCTCTTTTTTGGTCGGAATTAAATAATTGTTAGAGTTAAACACTGATACACATCTTATAGATATTTGAAACACACTGTAGTTAGCTACTGCTGGAGTTTTTTACAGAACATTATTTATTTAATGTATGAAATAAGGTTGCCAGGGGATAATTAGCAAAGCCAACAAATAAGGATATAGATATATATTAAAACAAGATATATTAAAAAGAATTAATTGAGAAAAAAAATACAATTACTCTCACAACATACATTTGTGGATTCTAATCAAATCATTGTTTATATCTATACTGTGGGAATGCGTTTTAATTGTGTTATTAAAGCAGGAATTAGCCTTAGTAAATCTGCTACTATGAACACTGGAACACAAAACATACTCAGGCAGGGTATGATAAACAATGAAAGCACTAATATCAGAGCAAAAACAATGACAAAAGTGTGCTTCTATCATCAGTTTCTTCTTTGAAGCTCTTTAAGGCAATCAGGTCATTTTTATGTAAAAGCTTGAAAGAGACTTCTTCGTGAGAGCTGTCAACCGTATCCCAGTAAACAGACATTCGACAGGTGGGATCGATGACCTAAGAACAGGTCCGCGGTCATGTGTGAACATGCTTACGCATTACTTAGGTGTGTCTTTAGGTCGTTGGAGAAGTGAGGAGAGGGTATGGTCGACTCAGTGGACTTGCATTTAGAATATTAACCTCAAACATTTACGGTCTCACAGGACATGACAACAAAAAATATTCAAAATATTTACATTTTACCCTCATTTGGAGCATTATTTGTTTTATTTAGAGTAAGATTTAAGAAAAGATGTGAAATATTTCCTGTCATCTGTCAGAATGTAAAACATTTCAGCAGGTTATATCTATGAAATATTGTACATTAAACTGTAGAGCAATCACTCTGAAGAAGAAAGACAGAAAACGTTCACCTTTTGTTGTTATCTGGTACATTCTGTGTATTTCTGGGCATCATTTTTCATTGCGTGCCGTGTTAATTGTGTACAGAATCTTAAAATAGAGATGCATTTGAAAGATTCTGAGCTATATGGGGACATTTTGCATTTCAGCACCAAGGCTGTTGTCAGGACCAAGGACAGCTCCGTCATGCTCACTGTGGGATCATGAGGATGGAAAAAAAATTAAATGTCCTTAGCAAGACAAGAACACATGAAACCTTCAAAAGGAGGTGAATTCTTTTTATAGGCATTACCACCACCACCTGCCCCCCCTTGCTTGTAACCTGATGTTCCATTGACATGCAGCTTGTGAGGCCATGAGTGCATCTTCATGAACTTTCAGGAGGCTGTCAGGCTGACCACTCTCGTATAACAATATATTGTTGGCATTTAATGGTCACAGAGAGAACAAATGTGTTTGTTCTCTCCAATCTTAAACATCATTTAGCTCTTCTATTTCATGTCTGAGAGTACCCCTAAGCTGATGGCGCGCCCATTTTGCTGACAAACAACTCGCACCAAGTCAGCGTCTGCAAAACACCGAGCGAGAATGCCTGTGTCTGAAAATGTCAGGGATAGGTCAGGATTGAAGCCGGATAGATGGTGCAGCGTTTCTGTTGACAGCTACCTGGTGAATTGAACTGTCAGCGGTTCAATTCTGCTCATTCTATTCCGTGGCTTCATCACAAAAGCAGACTTTTGCTTTAAGTTCACATGACCTATCATGGACAGGTTTCCAATACGCTGACTGAGAATCGATGTCATAAAATCCGAGGACTCAGAGACAAATACCCATCGTTAAAATGCTAGTACTAGCTTTATAAAGTGTATATTTTCAATAATTTTGCTGGAAAACCACCGCGCTCGTCTCAGTTGCCCCTGCCTCTGATAACATCAGCTCCTTTCAAACATGGAAATGCTAAAATATCCTGTTCCTCATTCAGACCATCCAATTTGTGTCCCTTCTTTTGACTGATAAATGGGAGGGGCAGGGAGGCAATTATACTCATCATGAGACATAATAGATACAACCAAGAGTATGATTCGGTGTACTCAGCCTCCATCTCCTCTCCCTATTCACCTAGGAGAAATTAATGAAGTCAATTTGAAGCACTGTACCAAATTAGCTTTTTTTTTTGTAAAAAGTTATAGCATCCGGGGCACCTTCGATTAATATTAAAAAAGGCTCTGGACCATGCAGTTTCAATTACCTAAGAGAATCAAAACGCTGAAAAGGCCTCAAATTGATTTTCTTTCATAGAGCCCCCTACCTCAAAAATTGAGTCGAAGGGAAGACTTTTAAAGACACATGCACATGACTTTGTGATTTGTTTCAGTGTTTGTTTTCAATATTTGTTTATTTCAGTCGTTCAACTGCCTGTAATGTGAATTCACCCTAGGAAAGGCAGCCTAAAGGGCACTAGCACGGTTTTCTGGCACCACAATGGGCTTCAAGTTGAAAAAATATCAACTAAGAATCAACTGAATTCAGCAGCTGGACACAAGATCAACGCCGTGCAGAATTTTGGTTTTCAACCGGTGGATCGGGGACTGAAAAAGGGGGGAGCTTGTCAATCATCTACTGTCCGTGAATGCTGCTCGGCAACACTGAGCGAAGCAGAAAAAAGAACTGGCTTTGCGATGTGCTCATTGTAACATGCTACAAAAGTGTTTGGAAATCTCCTGTAATAAATGGAGATTTAAAAAATAGAATAATAATAATACCAGAAAAACCTCCCTCCATAATATCAGCTTTTGAGGAAATTAAAAGAAAATCCTGATTTGACTGCCAGGCATTTCCTGTGTCCGATTGGTTTTGAAAATGTTTCACTGGTTCAAAGAGATCAGAAAGTTTACCATTGCACAGAACATAATCCCACAAGCATAACATTTGGAACAGAACTCTTCTAATATTACATGACCTGAAGGTTTTTTTTCCTGTTACTGTAAATCTGCTGAATGACAGAAGCCATTATGTTTGTCTGTTTTGGGCCTTTGTGCTTTCTGGTAACATTGTTTGCTTACATGTAAAACCTATTTACTCAGTCATTTGTGAAAAGGAAAATCTTAGCTGAACATCCTTGTATTTTTTTTACTGCTAACCTAATATCTGTATGTCAGAACTGGTGCATCATGGTCCCATGCACGCATGCCCATACGTCTTCATACACACACACACGCACACACACATTAGACACAGAGTCAGTGACTCGCCATAAGGTGGAGCACAGATAATAGATTTAGGCAACTGTAAGCAGATTTGGGCGTGCGCCTTACTTAAAGGCAGATCATTCGGTGGCTGTAAACAGGCTTTGGAGAAATCAAACCGTTAAATAGAAAATACATTTATTAATTCAATCCGCTTAGTTCAGGTTCAGCTCCTTTCCCTCAAATTAAGTTTGCTGGATTTCACAGGATATTAGCAAGGCGAGAAGAAAAGAGGGGCATCAGGATGGCTGCCGTGTCGTGTCGTTGCAGTCACGACGCTGCCTTGATGTCACTTTAACCCCGGCTGAGATATCCCTCAGCCTGAGAAACAGCAGCCATGACATAAAGCAAATAAAGAAAACTGTGGTAGGAAGATTGAATTTTCAACAGCTGAGTGACTAGCCTGTATATATTGGATGTAGCAGGTAATACTAAGCTAGCGGATGTTTTTCCATCACGGTATAAAATGCTGGCTCATGGTATAATATACAGCACAAAGGTCATGAGCCAACAGTTATTATGTTACTGAATGCTGAATCCTACATGAGGAGGAATAAAATATACATACAGAGTCACTCTCCAGCAATACAAAATCTGAACACATATATATATGTCTGTTGTCAAAAAGCCAAAAGATGCTTGTAATAACTACAGCTAATTTGTTTTTGTGCCGCAGTTTCTTTCCTAGTTTGACCAATTTACGTTGGAATCGTCTTAAGCCACAAGACACAGTGATGAATAAGCCTGAAGCTTAAATGAATAAGTGAACCTGGAGTTTGTTTGTTTATTACTATTTCCAAAAGAAAAAAGAACTGTTAAACACAACTTGTGTGAGGTGTGAGAGGTATTCAAAACACCCACACTTTGATTACACCTGCCGATGATTTATCAGTGCAACCTTTTTTTTCCCCATTGTGGATTATTAATCAGTGCCCGTAAATAATATTTTGGCATCAGTGTTTATAAAATCCTTGTTTAAATGGTTCTAAAATTGCTTCGAAAAAAGTGATTACACGAGGAAGCACATAGGAAAATATTACCTGGACTCACAGTAGGTGAAAATCCCAGCATGCATTCTAATTTAAAATGCTACAACACTTCCACAACCAGTTGCTAGAGGGGAGAGCAAAAGGCCCGGAGGATGTTTATCCTTCACTTTGCCTCCCAGAACAGCTTTATTTGAACCAGCCAGCTCTCAGTTACAGTCCCACCTGTGTCTGTGGTGTTAGTCTTCTCGGTATTGTTCTTGATTTGCAAACCATTCCATTCTTCTGCCAGCTGCAGCCATTTCATAGCCCTGGGTATAAAACAAAAAAAAGAAAGATGAAAGCTGGCCAGCAGGTGAATTCACCCAGCTCACACGTGGTCTGGATGATGGACAACGGTGAGAGACAGTTATCTACAAAAGCCAAGAGCGTGTGAAAATTTCGGAGCTCCCACTAAAAGTTTTAACGCGGATCTTTGGCGCTCGCTGTCAGTGTGTGGAGGTCAAGCCTCCAGGCTGAACTTAAAGCAGCTGTGGGCCTCATGAAACATGGAGCTCACCTCACTGCGCCTTGCCATTTCTCTTTGGCCATTTCACTTTCACCCTTGCTGCACCCTTTTCTGCCTAGCATGTCTTTTCACTGACCTTCTTGATGCAGTCCAGCTCAAGAAGACAATCTTGAGAGGTAACTTCCTGGTGCTGATTTTGACACTGAAAAGTTTTTCGGTTTGTTTAAACGCTGTAGACACATTTGGTTAGTGATAAAAATGTACACTGCACAAGATGGGAATTGAAACCACATAAATGATTTATGTCGTTGGAGTCTGCAAAATCGCCCTCAAAAGAAAAAAAATAATGCATTACCTTAGCATTGGCACAGCTAATCGCTAGCCTAATGGAATGTGTGGCTGCCATATTGATCAGGAGAACAGCAATCACTCATAAACACCCTTTGAATGATCCAGTGTATAAACACATGATCAGCCCTCTGCACCTGCTCATGACTGGCAATCAATATTCTCAGAAAGAAAAGGCAATTTCCTGAATCAGATGCTGGAAGTGTTTTGGTAAGGTCAGAGTTGTGTTTGCAGGATTTCTAACATTTCTTGTTTTGAATTAATCTACCTGTATTCTGCAAAAGATACTTGACAGATTTTTTCGATAACAATGTTTTGTTGTGTTTGCAGGGGGGGCTTGTGTATCATTGCCACAACCAGACAGAACACATTAGAGATGCTCGGAGCTCCTAATGTGTTTCAGCCCTTGGTATTACATTTGTTATCAAAACCATATATTCTTGGTTACCATAGTTTTTAGATGCAGACCAGCAGTTCTTGATCTGGTATAAACTCAATGCCTTGATTGAGGATCACTCAGATGTTGCTTTCTCCTGCAGATCCAACACTGAAAGTGTTTTAAACGTCTTGATATTTGGTAGATGACAATATTCATAGTCACATTAGAGAAACACTGATATGTTTTGCAATCCGTTTGATCTATTTAAAAACCAATTAAATCTAAATAGCGATGGCAATTGGAAGAAAATAAAAGGAAACTAAAAACATTATTCCACACAGGCTGAACCCTAAGTGCCATCCTATTAGAAATAAAACGGTTTCATCTACGGTACAGCTTCATAATTGGGACTGAAGCTCACATTTGAGAACATTAATAGTTTCATTTCATTCCTGTATGTCTCCTTAAAATACAGCAACTCGTTCCAATGAAGTTATTAAAGTCAAATGGAAAGACATCTTTAAAAAATAAAACTTTGTGGAGATGTAAAAATTTGTGAGCCTTAAGTGATGAACATGCTTATTGATTAGTTAAGAAAATTCACAGTGATGTAAGCCATAGCTGGTTACAAATCTGTTTAGAAATCAAGACTCTTGAATGTAACTCTGGTTGTGTAAACCGCAGCGGTGGTTTGGCAAAGCCAATGTAACCTTTTCAAAATCGTTTACAGCAATTTAGATCTCAATTAGCACCAAGCATGTGTTAGTTTATTACAGAAATCATTGGTTCGTTATCATTTAGAATGGTTTTCCTTCCTCTCGGTCTGCCTGGGTCCACTGAAACCCCTCAAGAGCTGTTCAATACCATAATGTTGAGATAATAACATGAATCAACAAGCACAACAAAACGTGGAGGCAGGTGCTGAGGGATGACCTGCTAAACACACTCTGGTGGATCTTGCGTACCCTGGAGAAGCAGATTAAAGCCCCTTCTCAATACACAAAACAGTGCCAGGGATACTAATGTCCTCCCTCAGCAACCCACCACTTCATTAGCGCCAGCAGCCTTGTGTGGTATGTGCAGCTTCATTTGCATGTATTTAGATTACTACACATACAGTGCACGACTGTTCTGGGTTTGCTGGCTGTTTAGGAAAAGTCCTCACATTACTCCTGGAGCACAGTTGGAACACCGTGCTTATACCTTAAGATTGTAACATTATGCAACAGCTTGTAGGTCTTCCCCTCAGGATGGCGTTTTATAATACAGTTGGAAGAGGGAAAAGAGGTCTTTGGTGCTGAATACAAATGATCTGCTTAACAAAGCTAGATGAGATAAGTGTGTGAATAAATGAAAAAATGCACTAACTGTTACCTGTGATTGTCATACTGCACTGTTTCTGTGGACCATCTATAATGTTCTTATATTGTGTTACATTACTTGTTTTCAATGTGCATTTCTGTCTGGGTTGGATACTCAGGTAAGGGATGGATATATATAATAGTCCATACTGCATGTCAGTGATATTAAAGTAGAAATCACCATTAAAGCTGCACTAATCAACACTTTTATTTTAACAACGAGTTGAAAGATTAATAATTATCATATAACTCAGCTATTTTTCCTCAGCTCCAAAATGTGTGAGTCACTTTAAGCACATTGTTTTAGTTTTACAGCCCACAATTTTACTCTCGTTAATTCACGCTCACGTGTGTCATCAGCAGGCAGCTGTGCCGCAATAAAGTTACCTGCTCGGCATTAAACGGCTGACAAGCAAAATAAGTGGCTAGCTGGTCATCATGGAGCATTTAACTGCTCAAGAAGCAAATCTTTTTTTCTCAGGAGGTGGTGGAGACCAAAACCGAGCTAGAAATTAGATGAATATTTGACTAATATCCGTCAGATCAACACCAAATGACTACTAATACTGCTGCGTGTGTGCTGGATGTGTAAATATTCAACAGTTTTCTGACACACTAGCCATATCAGAATTGAAGGAAAATAAAATGTTGTTGACCAAGAAAAATCAATCAAAACTATATTTACGTTTTGCTTTTCTGAATATGAATTTACAATCTATTCTACTCTAATGTGAGCGATAATTAAGGTTGTAACACTGCAGAATGTTGTTCTGTGTCAAAATTAGCAGGACACAACATCATTAACACCGATGTGTCACTGGCGATGCATGTCTTTCTTGCTGTTTTTGTTTATCTCCTTGGTGTTCTTTTTCTACTCCGTAGTGAAATGAGAACTGTATCAGATAATCTCGACAAAACACAGGCGCAGGTTAAGGAAAGTTAGCCTTCCAAATAGGACGCCTAATTAAAACTCATTCACTTGTTCTATCGTCTGCATCACAGATGACAGATGATCAGAGGATCTCGCTCGTAATTATCATCCAGCTTTGAGTTGTTTTCCTGCTCCTCATCTCATCTCACAACGTGCTGCTCATCGCCATTCTGCCTTTGCTCTTAATTGGCCTTTCATGGTTTTTGACATCTCTCTCCGAAGTTTTCACCCGCTCCAGTTTGACCCAGAGAAGTTGAGGTTGTTGATCTTCTGTAAATCTGTCAGGTTTAACTCATGGCTCCACATTTTAAACTCTCTTGACTGTCTCTTTATGTCTATCTTTTGCTTTTATGCTTTTATTCAACTCAACTTTTTCGCTTCTCCCTCTCAGATATTTGTATCTCCCATCTTTGTATTCTGCCTCCGCCATCTCAATTTCTCCCAACGTCATCCGTCTGCTTCTCTCACTTTTCTGGATAGTGCTGGAAGGCTTTACCAAAACAGCAATCTGTCAGGGCCATAGGTTACATTTTGCCATCTGCTGTAAGATTAAATTAGGGGAGGTTGTGTATCTCTCATTGTTTGGGCTGCCTCTGCCCTCTATGATATTTCCTTTCACATCAGGCCTGACATGCTGAGAGACAGTAAGAGATGGAGGAAGATGACCTGGATGGCAACCAAAGTTGAGATGAGCTTTTGTGCTCTGTACGTGTCTGGTAGTGAGATTAGTTGGCATCTCATTGTGCCATTTTTATTTTTTTATGGCATCAGTCATGCACTGGCAAACACACAATCACACACCTCTGCTTTGCTCTATTCCTCCCTCATTTTGTTCCCAATATGAGTCCTTGGACAGTAATTACAGTAGTTGCATTGAGTGGCAGGGGAGTGTGAGGTGCAGTGTATTATTGGATATTCTCAGCCATCTCAGACAGAGTCTTGGCTAAATAAAAGTTATTTGGTGAAACTGTTCTCTGCAGCCAAATTCTTCCCCAACATCCTGCCCATCAGTCAGACACAGGCACAGGGAGAGGGAGAGGGAGAGAGGAAGAAGAACGAATGAGTGCGAGAAGTACTTGAATGCCCCAGGGCTATGTCTGAGAGCACGGCAGGCCCATTGTTCATACAGACATACTTATTCCATACAAACCTCTTTACATGAGTGGCTTACGCAAGGCGAGACGAAAACACATCGAGAATAGCTAATAAGCCTTGAAAATCGTAAGGCAAAAACTATTCAAGTCTGAGCCTTTATATGAATATAGCAACCTCAAAATGACAAAAACTACATTTTAACCATTATGACTTTAACCTGTGAGTCTGCATCACTAAATACAAGTTATATCTATTACCAAACACAAGTCTCAAATTAAAATGCATAAAGTAAAATTCTTAAAAGCTGAGTAAAAAAATGATGCCATATGCACAAAATCAACCTTAAAGGTGCCTTGTGAAATGGTTAGGAAAGTTTCTGTTTATATTCAATGCTTTATATACACATTAGTAAAGCAGATTTCTTTTTTTTTCCCCACACATGAAAACATTGTTCCATAGCACTACGAAGGTGAAAATGCCTCAGGGTACCTTTAAAAAAGTATTCTAGTAATTCCTCCAAAAGTCTTGGGGGGTAGAATATTCAAAAGTATTAATTTAGGTCAAGGTCCAAAAAGATTGGTTCCTACACTTCCCACAATGCACTTTGATAGCATTAGTCCATGACTGCCGAAGTCCACTTGCAGAGTTTATAGTAAAGTTAAAAAATCAAAATGTCAATTTAAGTAATCTTCCACTCATGTAATAGTAGAGCATGTGAAAAAAAAAAAAAGTGAAAAAAACAACCAGCTACCGAACAAACTCCTGAATTTGCATATATGCAAGTAACTTTTCACTTTGCACAATCCACATTCACAAATTCCCATGTAATGGCTGGTGGTCAAACTGCCTCCTGACCTTGTGAAGGAGAATGATAGGCCATTTTCAAGACAGTGTCATAATGCTGCAACTGGCATGGGCCTTGTCTGATCTCACACCCTCCACTCATTTTAGCAGATGTGTAATGTGCTTCACCTGCTAAATGATGTGGAAACAGGCCTGTGTGAAATGGACTGGCCAAATGGAGCTTGGACCTCTCCCTGTCTGTGCAGACAATTAGGGAACAGATTAGCCCAACCACAGAAAACAATAGAGTATCTGCTAATATACCAGCATCTCAGTTGCATATAATGATAATACTAAAACTACACTAGATGTATCTATATAGAAACTACCTACATACATGTACACACTTGGGTACAGACTTTGTAAAATGTTTATACGTGCACATGAGGATACGAATGTTTGTAAGATATAATAAAATTAAGGAAGCCTCCGTGAGCGAGAATTCTATAAAAGCATGATCAAACAATAGGGAGAGGAGATGAAGCAAAATAAATGGAGGCAGCAAAATTGTCTGAAATTAGCTAAAATTATAGGAAATCTCTCAGAATAGTTTTCACCGCACTGAATGAGGAACATAAATGCTAGGCTGGGATGGTGGAGGTGGACTGGGAGAGAGAAAGAGCGAGAGGTTCTGAAAGAGAGCGTGAGGTAGTAAAACCAGTAACACACACACACACACACACACACATACGTGCAGCCCGGCCGACCCTTCCAGTGACATCTGGACAGCGGTAATAACACGGTGCAAAATGCCATCCCAGAGAAACTGCATATTAACACCCGACTAGTGGCATGCTAATGGCAGTTATCACAGGCGCTCCTCTCAGCTGTCCCTCTAACAGGCCAACAGAAAGGGAGAAACAGACTGAGAGTGAGGACAAAATGTATTAAATGATATATACCAAGGGATACATACTATTGCAATGAGGCTTTTTTTTTTTTTTTTTTAAGTTAAATGGCTGAGCAATTCTTTTTTAAACACCTTACATTTTATTCTGACATATAGCTGTATTTATTATATGTTGGTATTATACCAGTACTTGTGTATCAGCGTTTCAAAAGTACTGTAAATCCTGTAGTTGCAATTACAGACATTTTTCCTAATACATAAAATACATAAAGGAGACTGTGTGACTGCACTGTCCAATACAGTAGGCCTATAATTTCATGGCATAGGCTGATCCATCCTGTTTATCAGGGGGAAAAAAAAACACAGCAGAAATTTGGCGTTATATTCAATGTATTCTAATTTCATACATCTACAATCATACAATTTCATACCCTAACATATTTAGTACAGCACAATGATGTGACAACAGGGTGCAACATCAAAACTAAGTACTTACAAAAAGTGACATTGAAAGTTCATTAACACTCACAACAGGGTTTCACACCTCGCATAAGTAATGCAGAGTGACGTGTTATTCCACATAGCTTTTATTCATTGTATTTTTTGTTTTCTGTTGCCTCACTGAGCAGGAACAGTTTGTATTTACAATTCTTTCCATATGTCAGCGCACGCACCAGTGCACAAGGAGAAAGCAACTGTGTTCCTGTTTGTTTTCACCCATCCACTAAGGCAAGAGATTTCATCCGGGCCCATGACCCATTGTACTCGGAGTACGACATAGGCCTAATTCCAGAGCGTAGCCTGATCCGGCACATGGCCTGCAGCAAGGCAAGAACAAAATTCTCCATCTGCGATGAATGAGTATTATTGTAATTTGATTTAATGGCGATGCTTATATTGTCAAAACTCTTTTCCTAGAGGTTAGTGCACAGGTCAGTGCACCAAGATAAAGCCATTGTAAAAGGTTACAGTATTTTCTAATACACCACAAATGACGGCAGGTTTTATCGTGTGTGTAACTGCATTGCACATGCTCATAATTATTCGGCGTTGCTGAGCCCTTTCCCCTTTCATTCTGCCCCAAGCTTGGGCTGAACCAATAGAATTGAACTATCAGTATGCATCGCAATGCATGTATTATTCTAATTTTGTCCTCTACAAGGTCATTAATCGTAATCAATTTAATCCACCTTGCAAATCAGGTGTAGAAGATACTCTGCTTTTACTAAACAGAGGCAACAAATCTCATTTACATGCGGTGTACAAAAGTGTGTGTGTGTGTACACCTTTTAACTTTAAAACCAGCAGTGATCATTAATGTAAGCTGTGTGTGTATCGTGAAAGCGGGTGAGGGGGCGTTGCCACTTCTCACGCACTACTGCATGCTTTAATCTTCTGTTGGCAACAGGCAAACAGCAGCAGTCCACCCCGTCTAACGTGGGCTAAATGAATTTTTAATCTAAACATGCACACGCGGACAAAACATTGCAGCTACTAACCATACTGTACGTACTCATCCAGGCTGCATTAGTGTATGATACGCTCATATTTCATTAACACGCAAGACAGCAATGGGCCCGGCCGGGCAGTGCCACTGCAGTTATAGGGGATGATGGTCTGCATATGTGAGTGATCCAATCAAGCTGAAATGGACCCAAGCACCAGAATACACTGGAGCAGTAGTTTAATATCCAAGATATTATGAACCTGAGTTGGTTACTGGATGAGTCCTCCAACGTCCTCCACGATAAAGGTTGTCACTGCTTTCCAAAATTACACGGTCAGTATGAGCATTTCCTGATGTTTACGGGGAGCCCTGCAAAACTATGACCATTGTTTGAACTGTAATAATCTAAGAGGGGGACAAGAGCCAGAATTCAAATGACACAGCCCCTGTCTGGTAAGCACAACCATGAGTTCTTTATTTTGTTGAATGCTATTGCTTTTTTCTTGTGAGGATTTATTTTTTTTTTAACACTTGGATCCTATTTTTGGAGTTTTGGGCCATCCTCTTCCCATCAGTGAACCAAGTTTTGAACAACCAGACAACAATCATTCTTTCAATATGTACGTGAATGTGTACACCTCGGCACACGGTGCATTAACTGAAATATATACACCTTTGGGTCGGTTTTTATCCTTCCTGTCTCCTTTCAAATAAGTTTCATATTCATACATATTCCCCATCATCATAGACACTCCATCCCCTTTAAGTCCACATGGAGATTACAATCAGAGGCTTGTCATGTTCAATTTCAGAGGCGATTTGTCCCAATTGCTATCTCTCCATTTCTTCCTCATTTCATTCATTTATGTCACTGTGATGAAAGGCATTCACCTTAGTTTCCTTGTTGCAGGATAGAGGACAGGTATTTACATTGGCGCTTTCTATAAGGCTCCTCTGACGGGCTCATATCATCATAAACAAACCCGGGGAAGAAACAAGGTGCATGGTGCAAAATTGGACAACATGCTTTTTGATCCGTTTGCCCTCTGATCACGGTAAATGATCAGAGGTTGCTTGTGAGGTTGAGGCAAAGGAGAAGCACATATCGTGATTTTGCAGCTGTAACATTATAGTGGGCACAATTCTGAGGTCAACTTCAGAAAGGGAGAAAAAAAAGGAGTCATTGCTTGATGTGTTTAGCGATCATATAGTCAACGCAGACAAAAGGTCAGCACATACAAACAATCCAGCGGCCCCGAGGCCAAACCTTTGGCTCCATTCTAAACTGATGTCATGTGAAAGGGCATGAACTGTGATTAGAGACTTCTCGTTGAAATGTGTCTCTTAAGGCACAGCTGAAAGGGCAGCAGGGCTGTGATCTCTTCTGGTCAACAGCTATGAGGGAAACTTCTAGAACAAATGAAAACTTTGAATCCACTGCATTACTTAGAAGGAGTTAGGGGGTCTGTTGGAATAAAAAACCTCTGAAGCAGTGTCAGCTTTACGCTCTACTGCAAATTGGGAAACCAAGAGGTGCAGCAGCACAAAGAGAGACAGAAATAGAACAAAACAGAAAAGCAGATGAAGAGAGACAACTGTCTCAATGAAAACAGGAGATGTTGCTGTACAAATGTATAAAGTCATTTCAGAGTTGTTGCTTGGTGACCTTGTTACTGACGTATCTCCCTATTCTCCAGGACATGTGCACGCTCTCCTAAATATGAAGCATGACAAGCAGAACTGCAACCAACTGCAATTCTATTGTCGCATGCTTTCTAAACATTAACAAAACTGACATGGTCACAATCATAGCTGTGCCCTCTTTAGCTGACCTTCTTAAAGAAAGATTCCCTTCAAATTACATTTGTTATTGTTTGATCTGCATTTTGGTCATCGCTGCACAACTGCTAAGGATATTCCACCTATATCTACCTATACTTCTCTATCATGTATCTGCCTATCATCCGCCCATCCATTAATCCATATAAATTTGTATTAGGAAACTAGTCCAAAACGATGTTTAGAAATTAAAGGAAAAGTCCACTCATTTGTGTGCTTTTCTGGATCTCTTGTTTTTTTAATTGTGCCATTTTTTTTTTTTTTCCTTTGTTGTAATTTCAAGTGTACTACTACTTGCTCATGAGGCATAATTTCACCTTCCTGGTCTAAGGAAGCATTTAATTCGGTTTTGCCTAATATATAAAAACACATCTTTATTCAATCCCGTCAAACTTCTAGCATGTTGTCATTCAACCTTCAAATCAAATAAGAGTAAGAGTCTACAGTCACACTAGTGGCTTTGTGAGGAAGTTTGACCAGCAGTTGGTGCAACAGGAGAAGGGGATCGCCAAAGTCTGAACAAAATTCTTTTTATGGTGATCCATCATTGTTCTAGATATTTTACTCTGGACTGTAAGCATGGCAAAAAAAACAAATGCCTGAGAGTAAAATCTCTTTTTCTTCTTCAGTTTTGGAGACTGTCTTACATGCCTTATCTCTTCATGTTTTGACTTTCTCTCTTTCTGTGGGAGTCAGCCAGTCATTCTTGTCTTGTCTGTAGTTAGTTCAAAGTGCTCCTAACTGGTGCCAAGAAAAGAGACTCTATCTCCCCGGCATTGGCCTCCCTTCAGTGGATACCAGAGAAATATAGAATTTATTTTCATATTTTCTTATTGGTTTTTGAAGTACTATATGGAGTGGTACCAGCTTACATCTCCAATCCCCTTAGTTCATATTCCACATGATTCCCCTCTGATGCTTTAATACGTTACTCCTTGACATTCCACATCGCTAAAGAAAGTCAAAGCATGGCCAAAGCTTTGCCATTGCAGCTCCCAGACTGTTCAACTGTTGTTTGCAACCCTGTTGTGACCTCCTTCAGCCCTTCAACAGGCTGACTGCCCCACCCACTGAAAACGAAAATGCACCTTGCTGTCCACCATTGTTGCTATCTTGCAAACGGCAGCTCTAGTAAAATGTTGAAAATCAGGCAAAGCATGCAAAATGCTCTGCTGTTGGCTGCAAAAGCTAACAAAACAGTCCTCATGTCCTCCCACCACCTGTGGAAGTGGAGACCCAGTGGATTCTTTTCATTTTCGATGGAAATGTGATGGAAATGCCCACCAATATAAGAAAAATGTATGGGAATTTTGAATATTACAGCATGTCAAAATATTCTAGAAGGACCCCCAAATAAATGAAGCTAAACACGTCTCCTTTGAGAATCTTTTCATGACAAAATGACTGCTTTAAATGGATTGTTACACGTACTGATTTCAGTTCAATTATTTAACTGTAACTTAAAATTCTCTGTGAAGCAGTTTCGTCAGCATTTGTTGTTTTTAATGTGCTCTACAAATTGCCATGGCTTGACTACAGTTAAAAGCAAGCTGCTTTTCAATTCCCTTTTGCACCAAAGGTCAACTATCATATACAGAGAGAAATGTATCTCTTTCTTCTTGAACGGTAGACCCAGTAAACACTTGCTCGCTCTATCCATATGCTGTGTTTTGATTCACGGAAATAAACTTTTGGCAGAAAACCTCTCACCCTGTTGTTTGCATTCTCCTCACTTCACACTTCATCTGCAGCTGAGTATAACAAGTTCTCACCTCCTACGACCCTAACTCATATATAAAAGCTCATATAAGTTTATCTGATTTTGGTATTTTCCTGTGAGTCCCTTATGAACTCAGTCCAGTAGACTATGGTTTCCTTGTTTACAGCCCAGTTTGACCATAAAGGCTCAATGTCACTTGAAGAGACAACAACCTTGTGGTAATAATAAGAACACTCCAATGCCTACCTATCTCCCCTTCAACTACTTTTAATATGTATCGCACAATAAAAGCCTTGCCTGACCTTCTTCCCTCCTCCTTGAGTCTGTTTGTTGAGGACTCAAACAATAAGCCTTTTGCGCTTTGAAAAGTATTATACTTTAATAAAAGTTAAATATGTCACATAAAGGTGTTCAACGGCTCTTTGCTGGGTGAATGTATGCGTGAGTCTCAAGTCCTTAGTGCTGAGTGTGGATGAGACGACATAAAATCAGTAACATCAGACTCTCCGTTTTCTGCTACAAGATTAGAGTGTGAAAAACATTCACCAAAAGTCAATTGAGCTTGACTAGATGAGAGTCAGACAAATCAACAAACACTGAGGAATGTTTTGATGTTGACATGAATCTGCCTCTCGGAACTGCCAAGCCTCATCAACATCTGTTAAAACCAGGTGTTACAGATGTGAAATGAAGCATGGTTCTGCCACTGCATGGCCTCTTTTACACCCCTATTTATCCGAGAACTGATTTTGGCAGGTAGTTGAAGAGAAATCTGAACATTTCCAGAAGTGCCAAAATAATTTTTCATTTTATTATTTCATTCATTTTGTTTAAAAATCAAAAGTCCAGCCAGGGAAAGGTAGGAAAGGTTCATGCTGATGTTGGGTAAACTTTGCCATTGCAGAGCTATTGTATTGCGCCAACCTGAAAATATCCAAGACCGTTTTCTGTATCTCTGCCTAATACCATGGCACCAACCCAATATATCAATCCCATGTCTATTGGAGAATACACATTTCAGTCTGAGTTGTTTCTGTAACCAAGAAACTGTGGTTGGACAAAAAAAACATAGTAGAGAAAGGTGTGTTGACAACTCAATGGCAGCACCCTCGCTTCCTCTGTCCCTTTATTTGTGTCAGCTCCTTTGAAAGTGCAATGAAAGCTTGCGCAGTGATGAGGTCTTTTTGCCACTGACCATTACCGATGTGTAAATTCACCTCCCTGCTGACCGAGACTTGGGTTGATGCTCTCACTGGGCACATCAACAAACTGGAGGAATGGATCCACAAACACAGTGACACTTATTTACCTACACCGATGACTCTAAGCATGACAAACACAACACGAAAGCAAACATTGGCAGGAGAGAGACTGCAAACAACAAAGTGTGCAAGGAATTAATCGCTAATATGATTACAACAGAAAACATAGAGCGTGGGTGGGCTTTCATTGACATTCCAGCAATGCGCGGCTTTGCAGAAAAAATAGTCTAGTTATGTTATAGTTTTATTATGGTCAACTAAATCTATGACAAGACCAAAACAACAATGTAATTAATCCTACTGAAAAGATGCTGTGTTTTTAGTAGTATTTGTAAACCATTGTAACCATAGATAAAAAGCACAGCTGTCCATTTCTTTCCTTTATATTCATGTAATAAATATACAAATGTCAATTAGATGGCAATCTGCATCAGGGGAAAAAAATCTGTTATAATAATCATCTGTTTATAGTGACACACTCAATTCTATTCCAAACGTGCGCACACACATCACACATGCTGTTTCTATGGTAAACACATTGACCGTTAAAATCTAATCAGTTACCAGGAAACACAGAGCTATTATAGAGTTATTAGACACTGCAGCCAACCACTGTTCAAATACCTGGTGTTTTTTTTTTTTTCCTTTTTTATGCAAAAATGAGGACTCTGACAAATGAAGTTAAGCTATTTTTTTTTCCTTCTGTATAAACAACAAATTAAAAGAACCTTCTGATTCCAATTAAATCTTTTTGCACATTATGCCCATTGGGTAAACCTGTCCATTTGAATAATTCTGAGGTTTGGATAAATAAAAATAAAAAAAAAGCCTCTACTGTATGACAGTTCTCATTAGTGACCATATGAACTTACATTAACCACATGTGGGAAACAATTAGGGCCTTGTCATGAGACAACAGGCCCGAAGACCAGCTGGTTGCATTGATAAGCAGGAAATCAGGTAACAATTTCCAATTATAACTACAGAATGTTACAATTTGTGTTTGCAAACTAATAATTAGCCATATGTGGATTTGTTTTTATCAACCATAGGCGGTCAGCATTTAATGTGAAGAAAACTGACTGTTTGAAGATATAGTATATTGTCACACTGTTATACACTGTACTGTTTTTGTGGTTTGAGTTAAAGGGGCGTAAAGATAGTACATAATTGGCAGGGTTATCTCTGGGTCTCTCAATGTTCTCTTGGGGGGAAAAAAATGCCCAGAGAAGAAAATGGTGTTGGCACTAAGCTATGTAATGCACTGAAGCATGTCTTGGCAGATATATTAGTTGCACCTTTGCCTAATTTATTGTTTGTTTGCCTCACTTTTGTCCACTGAGGCTAGCACCTAATTGGAAATGGAAACCTAATGAAAAACTGATGAGAAAGGCTCCAGCACAAGACATGACAAAAACACTGCAGAACCAAGCTTTCTTCTTGGCCTCATGCAAACAGACCACTTGGAAAACAACAACAACAACAACAACAACAGCAGGAAGAACATATTATGATTTAATTGGTCATATGTCTTGGCTTAATTATTACTGTAGCAGTTGAAGCCATTTATTGGAAATGTTGTTTTCATTTGTAAATTATCAACCCTAATGAATTTTATTCAAAGCAACAGTTTTGCATTTCAATTTAGCTCGGTTCTGTCCAAATGTAAAAAAAAAAAAAAATCCATCTGACAGCTCCTTAACAAGTTAGATATGCTAACCAGCTGCTAGCTCCAGCTTCATATTTACCGTACAGATGTGTGAGTGGTATTACTCCTCTCATCTCACTCGTGGCAAGAAAGAAGATAAGCGTGAAATGTCAGACTATTCCTTTAAAGTAAACCTATCTCTAACTTTTACCCTGAAATCAAATCTTGACCCTAAAATAGCCGCCACCACCAGAGGTCTACAACTAAAAAAGTTCCTTAAAAGATAGATGTAAAAGAGCACGCGCGCACACACACACACACACACACACACACACACACACACACACACACACACACACACACACACACACACACACACACACACACACACACACAC
Organism: Pempheris klunzingeri; assembly: GCF_042242105.1. Lineage (NCBI taxonomy): Eukaryota > Metazoa > Chordata > Actinopteri > Acropomatiformes > Pempheridae > Pempheris > Pempheris klunzingeri. The sequence continues at coordinate 7,356,269 of NC_092034.1, forward strand.
ACACACACACACACACACACACACACACACACACACACACAAACTGCCCTGTAACCAACAACCAAAACACAAACACGCTCCCATTTTCCCTCTGGGGATTTTTTTTTTTTTTTTTTTTTTTGACACCCTCAGCCCCCCAGAAGGAAAGAAATAAAGAGGCAGAATGTGTAACAAGAGTTGACACGCCATTCCTTCCAGCCACTCTTGGGTAGGTTTTTCCTCTTTCACCAGAGTGCACTAATGAGTAGAAAACAAGCATTTGTTTGTTGACGTGGCTGCTCTGTGGCTGTCTGAAGAATCTTGACCGGGGTGTTGTGAAGGAAGCACCAGTGACTCCAGGGGCCTCGTCTCCACCAGTGAGCCGGGCATCTTGACACCTCCTGAGCCCTGCTTACACTACAACCATTATTCCCCCACTGCCACAACTGCTTGAGTGGAAACACTGTGACACGCTCTTGACCCAATTTCAAGTTCTAATTCTGTAATGGGTTTCAGCCTAATTTAAGCAAGCTGGAACATATAATTACAAGGAAACAGATTGTTACTTAATTGGAGTTCTTTCTTAAGGCATAGAGGCGGGCAATGTTTTCTGACTCGCGTGGGAGATTAATGTTCAACACTTGTAGAACTCACTCCAAGTTGAAGATTTTATTAAGTGACGACACTGATTTGGGGGCATATTGGGGATGTACAGTATATGAAATGTAGTCGGCTCACATGCACACCAGTATAGAAACATTTTGCAAAGGTGGCGATTTTTATTTTAGTCATTTATGTGTCATTTGCATCCTCAGTACATTTTGTGATGCCTCTTGCACTTAACAGTCAGTACCTACCCAGTAATGTATTCCAACACCAAAGTACAGCCTCACCATAAACAAATATTCTTGGATGTAATATAACTGCTGATTCCTTATCCCTTATTTGACATGGTGCTGATATCCCCACTACCCAAAGTCACTTAATTCTGCTGTGATCAACAGCGTGTGGACAGTCCATCTATTAATTAGTCTCCTGCTGTCCGGTATCGCTGTGCATGCAATATGAAGTGTGCACATGCTGGTTTGGAAAAAGCTCATAAATACTGTCGTTTGTTAAAAAAAAGGAACAAGAAGTAATGTATTATAAGATAGCAGGCTGAATGAGATCTCATGAATATATCTAAATACTCAAATATAACCCGAATCCTGCAAATACGGAGAGCTGGAGCGCAGTGAAATCTTACACTAACTCTCTTTTACTGTACACACTGTACACATAAACTTTCTCCATGCAGTCATTACTCGAACCACACACTATATCCTCCCCATTTATGCCACCGCACAGGCTTCGGATCAGAGGCTTCCCGGAGCTAACGTGCCTGACGCTGTCAGAAAGTAGATGTTTGCTGTTTGACCCCGAGATTCTCTGAGACCGTCACGGTGGCACACCAATCTGTCAAAACAGTGTCCTCTTCCCCAATCACACAAACATCAGCCTCACCCCTCCCAGATCTCCACACAGGGCTGTCAGGACATTTTCTCAGGGAAGGAGCTGAAAATAAGACACACTTGGAGCAGCATGAGAGAAGGGGAACGGGCTCAATAATGGCCAGGAAATTGGTTATGTGCTGCGAAAAGAGCAACTTTTTTTTTATTATTATTAAGAAAAGTTGACATAGCACGCTTATAACTCGGGTATAGCTGTGAGGGTAAAATAGGGTCACAATGGGTTGATGTGCTGGGATGTATTTTCACGAGAATTTTGCCGGAGCATTATATACAGTAGGTTTTACATCAATGATAGTAGGTCTCAAAATATGGAATATACTTCAATGTAAACAGTCACTGCTTTAACTCTGATGTATTTGCACATCCACCGAGAGACAGATTTGATTGAAAACAACGGTATGAATATAAAACTGTATAAATTATTCAGTGGCAAAGATGTATGTATTCCCTCCTTTCTTTTGTTCATGATAAACCACTCTAATGTGAGCATATATCAGTAAGAAAGCTAACCCAATGGAGTAAACACACACTTATTTGGAATTTATTGCGGCTGCGGGCGCAGATACACTGGATGATAAGTTTCGCATGGAAGAACCAACTGCTCTAACTAATAGACGAATGCACAGGAGCTCAATATGGCAAACACACAATCTCTCTGCACATCTATTTCCCATGTGAGCAGTTTCCAGCAGCTCCCCATACAATCAGAGACAGTTTGCGAACTATCGCATTCTCCTGGCTTGTATCATCATAATCATCAAAATGGAATAACAAAAACAACAACTGCTATAGGGCATTTTCCCCTCCGTAAAATAATTGAAAAACAGTGTGGCGCATTTGTCTGTGTTACGACTGCAGCTGGGCCATAACACAGCATTTCTTTTGTTACATCATTAATGGCATGTTTTCTAAGTCAGTGCTGACTAATTTGAATAACAAGGTGCCTTAGTTAATCTTTCCTGTTTTTGGAAAATAGTGTCTGAACTTTGTTTGAATGTTTCATGCAGCCAATTAGTGGTGTAGTAGTTGGGTCTGTCAAGTTTTTTTTTTTTTTTTTTTTTTGCTTGTTCCCGAGAACATTAAATACGGGGAATTGCTCTGTAAAACACTACTGAAGTGAAGTAAAGATACAGCATGACTCGTTATAATGTTGCCTATTAGGATTCAAAGGCCAAGTCTTTCTCTTTCACTTTTCATTTATCTCACCTAAGTGGGCCGGAAAAAAAAGCAACAGACACTGTAACATAGCGAAGCCTATTATATTGTTGATGATTATCACATTAAAATGACAAAACCATACATTGGCCCGCACTTCTGAAAAGCTAGATCCAACATCAGCTTGTTTAGCTTGAGTGCGTTTTTGGTTAGGCGTTCTACGCATCATTAAACATTAATGATTTGCTCGCAATCATCGCACTCCATCACCTACCATATTCACAGCTTTCAGTGGCTGCACCGCCGCCACTTTGTCAAACCCTTTGGTATTTGATACCAGTGAACAATGCACCCTTTAGCATCTGCATCAGACGCTTATGGACAATGTAGTTTCAAGAGCTGGAAAGTCCACACAGGGAAGAGACTGGGGTGGTTGGATGGGTCAAAACGCTGGGTGTCTTTCTGTGGTTGCCATGGCGACAAACATTCTTCATGTTTACAGCACGTTCGGGGGAGCTGGGATGTCAGTATCTGACAACCTTGGAATGAAAACCATTCGGAGTAAAGGGCCGGCCAGAGCAGTTCCTCCGAGCATCTAATATTACCCTGGAAGGGTGCCTTGTGCGTCGGTATCAGACGATGAGGGACACAACAAAGCAGCGCTCTTTGACAACATGGAAATAAGAACTGGTTGGGAATCAGATGAATGCATAAACTATGCCATACCTTTTTTGTATTGCTGTGTAGGTTGTTAAAACTAAACTAAAAGTATATTTTACTTAATGGAATGTTGCTTTACTGTCATGCTGAATTATTTGTGTTGCATGCTTTTTTTTTTTTTGTTTCATTTAATTTTTGATTTTTCGTTTTTTATACATCCTCATATAAGCATGTTTCATGCTCATTTGAATCTGTTTTTTGTTTCTCTTGGTTATCCACGGGTTTCTTTCTTTATGTTTACTGTGTACAGCTATGCAAGTGTGTTATGAGTTCACAGTTTCATCAAAGAATGCAACCAAACCATACATTACATGAGAGCAGTGTACTTACTCCTGTTTACACCACGTCTGACAGAGTGAAAAATAACTTGTGTTTTGGAAGAAGTTGTCGCAAAACAAGAAACATGCCACAAGCAAAGTGCTTTATTCGCGATGAATCTCGATGAGCCCTTCCCGGATGAAGCAATCAATTGTAAAACGCTGCACTTTGGTGGCAGCGTGTTGTCCCTGTTGTGGGCGGGCAAATGGGAAACAGAGTGCCAAAGTGGATCAATAGCGATCTCATCATCAAACTGCATGATTGGGATTTTTAGCTCTGGACCGCAGGCACCGATCATAATCTCTTTTATTAGCTGATTTAAATCACATTGTGCATTACGACCAGTAAATTCGTGACTCTAGACAAATAATGAACCCACCTTTAAAGAACGCACACAGACAGGGAGACACCAATCTCTGTCAGACAAGAAGGGCATCCTCGCTAAAATCGTGAGTCTTTGCAAGATGCATAATTTTATATTTTGTGGGCCTGTAAATCACAGTTAATGATCAAAGGTGGAATAAGTGGGAGATTGTGGAAAGGAAAAATTACTTGGTAAATTGTGTTTTGCTGACCCTGCTGCTCCCACTTTTCTAATTCTAATATCTTTCTTTGCCATCAAGATTGCTTTTCTTCTCCCTCTTCAGAGGATTGGGAACTTTGCCGGGAAAGCTGCCAACTCTCTGGAACTGATCATTCAATCTCCTACAACTCTTCTGCATCTCATAAGCCCTGCTTCCCCGTCTGCCCCTCTCTGAAGGAAAGGGACCCTTCTCTATTATTTCCTCATCTGATCTCCCCCGATGCACTCCCGGTGCTCATCGCAGCTCAACCCCTCTTCTGTTAATCCTGCCTTTCATCTGGCGCAGGGGGACCTTACAGCCTATGGTTCACTTATGATATCAATCAGTTGCACAGCTACCAACATGGCCTTACACATACATACACACACACGCATACACACACACACAGGTGATCCTCTGAGCTTCCCGCTGTTTCCTGATCATCACAAAGGCAAGCAATACTTTCAGAGATGAACACTATCAGCTTTGACTTTTAAATTATCAGGATCTGGATGTACTGAAGTACACAGTGACATTACCTGAGGTCATTTTCTGGTTTTCGTCTGTTTGTGGTACAAGGAGACATTGAGAACTCTGTTTGAGAAGGCCTTCTGAACGACTCTACAAATACAGATTTTCATAAATTGAACAGCTACAGGTTTTGTTTCTCGGAGGCATCGTGGACTGCAGTCTGCTGGGATTGTTTATGTTCACAAATAATTCAATATTCACCGTATTGAATATTCCCCAAGATCACTTGCGTAACATGGACTTCTATTTTGGGTGGATTTTCACTTCAAATAGAGCATTTGTCATTTTGCAGTCACCCACTCTTGGGCTTGCAGTGTGTCTCTAGATGGTATTTTTCTTATTATTGTTATTCCTACAGTACCACTGGCAAACAAAGCGTTAGAGTGTGGCCATTTAAAATTCTCTTTCCCTGCACGAGCTACAAAACAGTGCAGTTGCTAGCATTTGAAAGCGTTAGCCCCGACATGGCTATGAAAGCTTGTCCTGTCATGTTTCATCAGGGCATTGTCTAACTGGTAAAGGCTAACAAGGGTGAATGCTGGGAGCATACAGAGCCATAACCCAACCCTCCCCCCTTAGCATGCTTCTGAGCCCGTTCCTACCACAGCCTTCACATGGCATGAATGTCATGCAGATGGCGGCTGGAATTGAAAGGTTTATCCTGTAGACACTGGGAAGACAGGCAGTATAAAATATGAGTCAAGAGTGAGTGCTTTAGACGATGGAAAGCAGTTTGGGGGAAGCGCTACTAGAAGAGTATGCCAGAGTCACAGAGAGGTTATCTTACGATTCAGACACATAATAGTGAGCAATCTCTCACAGAAACTTTTACTCACAGAAATTATTGCTGCACAAATCAATATCTTTACATGAACAATAGATGAGGTGATTAGATAATTGTCACCCCACTATGCAGCTACCCTCAGCCATACAGGGTGGTTTTAGTGTCTGTCAGCATTGATTTAGCACCTTTTATAGTCTACAACTTAACTGTTTTGGGTTCACTTTCATCTCTTTCATCAACATTATCTCCAGCCACAGCAGGCCCCTTATTTTAATGAAAAAGCATTGATAGACGCTCTATACACCAGCTGCCCAGAACCACGTGGCAAACCGACAAAGTTAGCAACTAGCTAAAGAACATACTGGAGCATTTAGCCTCTTAAGAGTCAGATGTTTGCCTCAGGGGTTGGCGGAGGCCAAAACAGAGCTAAAGGGAGAGTGAGTAATGGGGCTTACACTGGTGCCAAGAAACATGACTCCAAACGAATGCTAATGTTGCTCATGTCTGTTGGATGTTTAAACTAGTGGTGGCGATAATATGTCAAGGTTGTATTAATATCTCGTTGCGCTGCCCCCCAAACTACCAACAAAAATCAATCAAAGCAAGGTGAAACATTTTTTAGCACAATCTTCGCTTGATGATTGTTGAATCACGGCCAGTAATAACACACACCCCCACTCACTTCAGTGCATTCAGTGATTTTGTGGCTAAAACCATACTTGGTCTGGCACAGGACTGCCAACTTTTCAATTTAGAGTGAGATTCGGTGTCATGGTGTTGAAGCATTTTATCAGTGGGCCTTCTATGATAATAAATATGAATGATCGGCATACTTGCCAACCTCCAGACTTATGGGCTAATTTTGCTGCCAAAATGGAGTCAGGTGGGCAGGGGAAGAGAGGGGGCACTGAAAAATGAGAGTCTCATGAGTTGTCTGGGTTTGTCATATTTTCATAACTGATTATGTCAGTGGTGTTTTCACACATATTTCCTGATAAGACTACAGAGGCAGTTCATCCTCACCTCAGCAGTTAAATGAAGCTTTTAACCAGTGAGCTAGGATAAATACCAATGCATTAGGAAGCATTGCAATATCGACCAATGGCGTGAAAGCTTGTTAAAAATGTCTTTGCGTGAGTCTGACTGTCAGTGCATGAGAGTTGGCAGCCCTAGTCTGGTACGACCAACAGCTACTGTTAGCTAACTTTATATTACTCTGTAATCGACATTACTGACTGAGTTCCTTGGCTGAATGATTCTTTTCAACTTGTGCTACTATTACCTTACATTTCAGCAAATCTTTGCATGTAGGTTCGTAACAATAGTAATACACTTCCGTTGCAGTCACTGCTATTTTTTTTTCTATATGTCACTTATAGTCCCAATTGAATGCTGTGCTTTACTTAAATGTTAGATATTTGTCAAGCTTTGATGATGACAAAATTAAAAGAGAAAAATCACAGTCTTTGAAACGCATCCACACCACAGACGTTCAGCCACGGCTCCAGTGCACACAGGATCAAACCTTACAGCATCAAGCAGATAATTATGTACAAAAGGATGCTAATTCCTCTGGACTACATACAGATGCACCATATCCCCCCTGTGTACGTCTGGCACTGCCCATAAGCAACCAGGCTCCAAACAAAGGACGTTACAGCCAGGCAAAGCTCAGATCTATTTGCTGTCCGGATTTATGGGAGAACCTAAACAACTCCAGTTTTGGCACAGGCTGAAAATGCAGCCACAGGCTTGTGATAAAAGATTAATTGAATGAAAATGGTGTTTCAGTCAAGAGGAGAAAGCACAGCAGCATGTGGGAGATGGGGGATTATAAGGTTAGAGCAATGTTACTGAACAAGGCCAGCACATTGACCAGCCCCTATAGTTAACGCCAACTTGGACTTGCCTTCAAAGAATTGGCTTCCCTCCTAACAACGATACTAAGCTGGTTTGTGGTATGTGTTTTAGCTCTTTTCTTCTTTGATTATTTATTTGCCCCTCACCAGTTCACAACTAACACACTTCTCCTGGGCTGTAAAGACCTATGAAGTCACATGAACAACCATTAAATGCCTCTATTAGGAACAAGAAGCAAAAACTTGCTTTTGGGCATGCAAGTGTTTTGAGTGTAACAACGATGGAACAAAAAAAATCCTTTTCACTCCAGGCCTTTTAATGAAAGTCAGGAGAAGCTGGTCCGTCCATGACTGTCAGTTTGTTAAATGCAGGGATACAATATTCAGATTATTGCAAATGCCATATAAAGATGTAGTTATTTAAAGTAATTGAGCATTTAGTTGTGCCACATAGCAACACAATTAGATTCTTTGTGGGGCTGTCCTCTCATGAAAGTTCTGCAGTGAACCAGAGACCAGACATAACAAAAGCATGCAGGGTCATTGTAGCAAAGCTGTGAGAACCGATTTTAAGTATGCACTGAGGTTGCGGAGGCTAGATGGTTAGAAATACTTGCTAGAAAACAGTTGATGATTAGATGCTTCTGTCCTCCAACTCCAACTGGACAAACACTACACTTCTTTAAAGCTCTGCAAGGTTAATTAGGAAGCTGGGGTAAATTTAGAGGGAGAGAAAGACATTACTTTTGGAGGGAAACCCAGAAAGGTCAGCCATTTTCTTTTGGTCAGTATGTCCTAATGAAGGCAATCTCCCGCTGGTGCAGGAGGGAGTTAGGAATAGTGAGGACTATAATTATCTAGCACCCTCGGGTAAATGTAGGAGTTCATTATATCCAAATATCAAGTTGTAATAGCTGGACTTTAGATGAACGTCCTTTTAAGCATTGGGTTCTGTTTTGTTGTCTACTTTTTAGATTTAGACTTTTGCTAAAGAAATAGATTAGACTAGGTAAGGCTCATTTTGTGGGCCATGGGTATAGGATACCTGCTTTTGCTTGGTATATTTTGTCTTTCATTAGTAATCCCCTATCTGAAACAGCCTTTAAATGAGAGACCTGGTTTTCTTCATCTGCTCTCAAAGGTTCTTCAACCTCTTAAACCTGACATTCTCCTCTTCCTCCCTCTGGCCTGGTGCTCAGCCTTACATTTCTGGCAGCCACTGCTCCTTTCCAGTATTGTTCCCAAATGTATCAATTTACTCCTACAGCTAAAAACATGTCTTTTTCAGACAATCTCTCACACATACAGACTATATCTCATTAATTTACAGACATAGGACGAGATTTCAGCCAACATAATGCAACTGCCGTTCCTTCCATTATGTTTTTCTTTTGCTTTTTGTGGCTTCAAATCTATTTCATCTCAGGGAGGAATCACTTTCTGGATTAGCCACTCTGAAGAAAACTGTGAAACCTTCAGCATATTGGCAGGAGACAATGTAACACCTTTCTAAACGCACTCCTTTGGCAAGTGAGAATGATGCCCGTAAATGTGACAATTTCCAGCCACATTTGCTTTGCAGTAACAGCTGGTGTGAACATGTGTCGATTGATGTGCTGCACCCACATGAAGTTAACTTCATATATATAGTTTTTCATATGAAACACTTGGTGTGCCATGGAATTTAGTGCAGCAGTTGAGGCAAGCATGGAGATTATGCACCTTTTGCGTATGTAGCAGAAATACAGCTTAATTTATGTGACAACATGCTTTCCATGTTCACAAAGAAACTATTCCAAACATATTTGCAAACCCAGTGAAATTTTGTGTGTGGCTAATAATGGAAAAAGAGGCTGATATGTTCAGCTTCCCTCATCTGAAAATGTTCACTGGCAAAAATGTGAGGTTCGACATGAAGATTATGGTTTAATCCTGTAAAGTATGTTCATTTCCTCTGTGGTGGTCCTGACAAACTGCAACCAAGCAGAAAAGGAATAAGAATCAAAACACCCTGAAAAATTTTTGAGCAGTCTGAAAAGCCCCACCTCCCATGTCGCTCTCTAACTCTGAGCCGACACGTTGTAAACTTTCCTGACATACATCCGATACACATTAGCTGAGCATTAAAATTTGTACACCTCTGCACCTCTGCTCTTAAAAACACACAGCTTCAAACGCATTTACACATACAGACGTGCACGGGCACAATCACACACCCCAACCTTTTGATGTAGTGAAACCAAGAGGCAGCTGTTAATTAAAAATTTGAAAGGATAATGTTGGTCTGAATGTATGTCTGTTAAACTTACAAAAGGCAACTAATTAAAATTTGAAATGGATCCTAGTGCCCCTCTTTTCACGTCGCTTCTTCCTGCGGAGAAATGAAGGGGATCGAAATTAAAGCAATAACACAAGCGGCGCCGTATTTCAAAGTCATTGAGTTGAAGTGGTGAGTGGTATCTTCCTCGCCTGCAGTGCCAGGAGTTCAGCATGCGCTGATCAAGGCAGAGGGGTGCTCACAAGAGGCCCGTCATGTTGTAAAATAGGTGTCTCCTCACATATCCAGATAAACTTTAACTATCAGAGACCCTGTCACAGTCTTTTCACTCACTTTGCTGTTCTACGCATTTCAAGAGCTTTAGCTCCATAATTGCCGAACAGTTTCAGCGCCTCAAGGATGGCTTTGACACATACTAGTCAAACAAAGCTTATCACTTTAATATTTTGGATTTCCTATTGACTGCTTATTAAGTTTGTAAGTTAAGATTTGCTCGCTGCGACAACATTTGAGTTCATGGCGTTTTCTGCTTTGAAATTAAAATGTACCATTCTTTTATGGTTGTGAAGTATACTTTGTCTTGTACACATTTAAAAAGTGTTTTTTTTATGTTTTTAAAGAACATGGTTTTAAATCTAAAGTAAAATTAAACTTTAATGACAATTAAAAAGGTTTTTAGGTGTTGATTATTATGATTATGACTTTAAGTAGTTCCTTAACACTAAATCCACTTTAAGTAAGTTAATCACATGCAGTCCGTGTTAATACACCATCTATTCATCCAGGTCTCATTTTAAAGTGTTTATTGTAACAAAAACTATTTTATTCATCCAGAGAAACCCCAGTAATTCTGTCCCAAAATTCTCACTCACAAAGAATTCTAGGACAAATACGATGTACCCCACCTCCTGTCATATAAATACAGCAATCAGCTCTCAGTGGTGTAAACAGTGTGGAGTATGGAAAGCTATATGAGCAAAAAAAAAGTAAATCCTCCCCTGTCAAATCAAATACTGGTAGACTCTAATTAATGCATTCAATGAAATATGCGAGATCATCTCTTTCTGAGCTTCACCCACTTCAAACCAGCCAGAATAAGACTAATTAAACAGCTCAGACACAAATGTCAGAAATTTTCCAACTTTGCAGAAAAAAAAACATGTGTTTGTGTAAGAGTCCAATGTCATACTAATAAGCTGCTTGTGAAAATATATGTTAATGGCCTTTAAAAGTATATATATATACATACACGTATACACATACACATTTACATATCTATATCTATATATATATATATATATATATATATACACACACACACACACAATACATATATATACACTCACAAAATAGGGATATTCTGCTTACGGGTGAAATTTCAGGATGAACCTAAAATGCATTCTAACCTTTCCAGGTGAACTTAATGTGACCTTCTCTAAACCTTTGAATGCACATGTCCAACTGTTCAGTGTTTCAGTACTTTTTGCACAAGTTGCTGTTCTCTAACAAGAAGCTTAACAGCAACATTCACAACAGGTTTGATCCATGAATCAACCAATACATTTCCTGCTTCAGTTAGAATTGGTATTTAAACAGTCCTCCTCATTGTGCTGTTCACATTCTGACATCATGAGACCAAGACGACACCTAACAATTGATCATCAGCACCTCAACACTGGAGGCTTCAAACAGGAAGTCCTCAGACGGAGGTGTTCACTGAGCTTAGAGGGTCACAGAGTGTCATCAGGAAGTTGTAACAGTGATACAGAGACTGGAAGAGTCACAGAAAGGAGAGGAGTGGACGTCCTTTGGCCACATCCCAACTTATTGAGACACCGAAAAAAATTTTGTTGTGGTATACCTACCACTGTTGTTAGATTTTCTTTCAATAAATTGTTTAAGATGAAGAAATGACCATTGCATGCTTCTACTTAAATGCCCTACTTTCATGATATAATATCACTGTAGCATTCACTTTTTTACATTTTCCATAAATTTCACCTGAAAGTCGAATATCCCTAACTTTTTATGCATGTCAATGCATATATATTCTTAAAAACATTGTGCTCCATCAGGAATTGGAGAGTAGTTTATAATAAGATAAAAACTGATGCTGTGTTCTCTCATTGTCACACAGCACCAAAACAACAGCATTCAGCCTCATACCAATCTTTCTCCTCCCAGCTGCTCTGTTATATGGAAGTAGATGTTTCGCAGAGTGGAAAGCTGACACTACTCCTCATATTTACAAATCCGATTCATTGAATCAATATTGAACACTGCGGGTGCTGCTAAGAGCCCCATTTACCATAAACATCTCATTTCCTCCGGATCTGAGAGGTTGGAATTGGCGTTTCGTGCGCCTAAGCTTGTCGCTAGCTTTGCAGTTCAAGCCCATCCACGGCGCCTAATGCCTCGGCTCTCTCAATGGACCATTCAGATGTATTTATGTTGCTCTAGCCGGTGTCATTTACTCTAAGCAGTTTGTGCTTAGAGGAGGCAGATATTGTGAGATTGCAAGGCTGGGTCATGTGTTTGGATGGAGATGAGGTGGAGGGTGGAGGTCATTTGAGGAGGCGTGAGGTTTTGTCTTGCATTATGATTGCAAATAAAAAAAAAGAAAATTAAAAAAAAAAACAAGATCAAGAAATAGATTGCGCTTAGGCAACAGAGATATTGACAATTTGTGTTTATTGTTGATTTAATCAGCCGCTCAAGATGCATCCGCACAAGCACATAAGTAGTCCTATCTTGCAAATTTGTATTGCATCTTCAGGGAAGAGGGGGGAAAAAAGACACAAAAGACCAAAGGGATCTGGCTGAAACTAATATACTATTCAAAACATTTTTCAAAATAGTCAACCTCACAACACAAAAGTAATCCTCTGATGTAAGATTGCCAAAGAAATATGCAGTAAACTCACACAACCTCTTTGATCGCTTGCAATCAGATTTTCAAGGATACATATTCTTTTATAGATTGTCTCCCAAGTACCTACCAAATAATATCCATAAATTCAGTTGCAGAAGCCAAATATCAAATGCCAGCCCATTATATTTTATATAGAGCAAAACAAAGAGATTGTGATTGTGGGGCTGTATCACTTGTCTTTTTGTAGCACTGCTATTCACCGCTGTTTCCCCACTGGCGCACGCCATGTTACTCACCCAAATTCATCCTCAGAAATGTGCTGATTTGTGAGCATTTATCGAAGTCTTGCCGGCTGATATTCTTACAAAGAGTCAGAAATAAATCAGAAATAAACAGCAGGCAGTCCACGGGAAGTATATTATTTTCATGAGATAAATCCATTATTAATCGCCTGCTCCGATTCCTGTGTTCGATATTTCATCAGAGTGTTAATGCTATAATTTAAGGTTAAGTAGCTTTCTCTGCTTTCTGTTTGTGACAGGCTCACTTATTTGAAGAATGTGATGTCTGTTTAAGGTTTTACACCTGTTTGAAGGATGGAATCTGGGCAATTTGCTACGGTACAAATTGAGTTTTAACAGGACTTTGAGTGGGGTGTTGGTTCTTAAAAAGAAACTCACCACACAGGCTTTTTTTTTTTTTTCATTTTCATTGAACCATGTCATCTCATCACAGCGCCATGTACTTCACATTCACATTACTTGTTTCTTGTTAAAACTAGCCCAAGGCGGCCAGACAGTGCACACGCTTTTCATGAGGTCTGCTGCACCGGTGTCCTTTGTGATACAGCTGCAAAAAGGTACGTCAATATAAATATTTTACCATTTTGACTCCAGCCTATGATCCATTCAATGAACATTTTTTTTTTGCCAGTCAGTGTGGTAAATGCTGGCAGATTTTCCTCAAAGATAACCTGTGTTTAGTCTTGTGGCACCATAACACAGAGCACAATTAAAGCCTAATAGATGTGGGATTAAATTTTAGTTGCCTCAAGCTTTCTGCAGTGTACTTTAGCAGACAACCCATTCCAAATCAAACTAACGATCCTTGAGCATCCAGTTCAGTTCTAGCTGCAGGTTACACTCCCAGTAATTAATGGGGACCAATAACTCAATACTACAGCCATACCGCAGGGGGGCTGTATAGAAACTTCAGATTACAGACACATTGATTTCTTTGAGGACACCGAGGTCCATCTACTGGGGCTGAGGGGTTAGTGTTGCCATAGCTACAGACCCGTTTACAAAAGATGCCTTTAATTGCTTGATTAGTCTTTGAAAGGGCAGTAATAACAGCATGTAGCAGCATCATGAACACATGAGTTGCTCGCCAAGAATACCAGTGATATTCGAACTCAGGCTATATAAGCGCTAATCTCCAATTTGAGGCCGTTGGCAGGCTACCAATTTACTTGCCATGTATGTTTGTCAGGTTTGTCGCTTCATGCATGTATGAATGTTCAGTGAACCAATTTTTTTTGCAAGAATGAGGAATTGTGTGTGTGTGAGTGTGTGTAGGTTTTTTTTTTTTTTTGGGGGGGGTGGGTGGTCATTAAAAGTAGGACTTTGTAGCTGCTGGAATGGATATATCTCACTGGCCTTGCTTGTTCTCCAGTTACAGTATTGTTCAAAGATGAAAGGCCAAACATAGAAAAATACATCTATTGCTTTTTTAACCATCGAGTAAAAATGAGATTCGTGAATGATAGCGTCAGTGGGTTTTTGATTTGAAATACAATACAGTAAGAGCTTGATAAGGAAAAACAAATATCAGAATGTCAGATATTAAACATTTTCACTATATACGTCAAGAAAATATACACAAGAAATATATGTGCACAACGGGATGAGAAATAAATGCGGAAAAAAGCTAGCACAGTGCAGATACAATACAGTGCAAATATTAAAGGATGCGATAGTAAAGGAATGCAGGAGAAGGGTGGAGGTAACTGTCAGTGACACGAGAGGTGTAATCTAACATTAGTACTGGCAGTGTCCTTACTCAGGATTCGGATAGCCTGAGGGAAGTAGCTTCTCTTTAGCCCCTCTGCTCCGGCCCTGTGGCTGCGGGAGCACTTTCCTGACCGTAACAGTTCAAAGAGGCCATTGCTCGGGCGGCTGGAATCCTTCAGCGCGTCAGTGCAGCTGAAGAGTAAACTGTACTTGTGTAGCTGCGTTCAGTCACTGCTAGCAAAAATGTTTCATCATGGTCATTCGAAAGACAATGCAGTAACTTTTTGGTGTGATTCACAAAAATATTGATTATTTCAAAGAGGGAGTAAGAAAAATATGTAGAAACTTTCAAAAATGTCATATAATGCACTTTATGCACCACTACTTTCTACTTTCAGGTGAGGTCAAAATGTCAGAAATGTTGGACTGACAGTTGTAAGTTTTCCTAACTTTGTCTTTTAGAACTACATTTAAATGGTTCTAATTTACTGTCCCGCATGTTAAGAAATGAAACTGCTAACAACTGAAAGTAACAAATGATATGCAATGAATGAAAATGACATTTAATTCATTTAGTATCAATAAGTTGCAACTTTTGCAACTTTCCTCCTTATCTTTCCCACTTTATGTTAATAACCAATGCAATCTGGTCAGCGTTAATATCCTCCAAAATGTATTTCCTGTTGCAAATTGGTTGTAAATGTAAATAATTGCAATTTCTAGGCGACAGGCCGGGGATTTCACTTACACAGTTGGCTTGGCCAAGACAGGGCTAAAATATACAGTAGCGGCTGCTAGTGACAGGTTCTGCCGCATTACAGTAGCAGTGTGTGGTGATTCCTCCATCCTGGCTGCTTTCAATAAATGACCTTCTGCTGTAGCTCCTATACATCCCAGCATTCGTCGAGAACAATGACAATGAGTAAGTAAGGAGAGTGGAGCGGGGGTGGGGTGGGGTGGGGGGGGGAGTGGGCTCCATTCAGCTGAATGAATGCATCCCCACTGAGCTTTTGGCTGTGGAGACACGGCAAACCTGAAGTGGCTATAGCCCTACTGTAAATCATAATGCCTCCCAGTGCTCTCTGCCTCCCTCCATTGTGTCGGCCCTGTTCGCTCTGCTACCCATGTGTCAGAACGGCTCACGTCCCCGGCATGCAACATCTCTCCCCTGGCTGCTGCCTCTTCCTGTGAGCTTCACACAGCTGTCTGTTTCGCTTCCTCTAACGCCTCGCATCGCCTTCTCCCCTCTCTCACTTTGTCTTTCACCATCAACCTCTCTCTCTCTCTCTCTCTCGCTCTCTCTCGTTCTCTCTTTTTTTTTTTTTATCTATCTCCTGCTCTCTCTTCCCCCTCTCCACCTCCACCTCCTAGTGATTTTCTGCCTGCTGAATATGCAGGGCAGAGTGACATGCTATTGTAATGATATCTCATCGCGCTGCACAGTCTGTCCAGACTTAAAATGAGCCCAAAGAGCAGGGAGAGAGTCGGGGCTTAAACAGAAGAGAATAAAACCTGAGATGGATTGGTCTGTCTTAGAAGTTGATGATGTAATTCTTTTTTTTTTCTTTTGTTTGTTTGTTTGTTTCTTTTCGTTTCAGTTTCAGGTACATTCCATGCCTTTTCTTAGGAAAAAAGCCAACAATTTCTACTTCACTTTACAAATAATTAACAATTGTGTTGTTCCCATACTGTATTGTCATGAACTACAAAGACAGGAGACCAATCTCATGACACAAACACAAAATATAGCTCTCACACAGTGGCTTTGTTTGCTCATTTTATTACCAAGGACATTGTACTGCCGCTCTCACGGTCCCAAAGTTTCTCTCCGCCTGCATTTTTCTCCCTGGAGATGACAACATGTTCCACACTGTCCTCTTTTGGATGATTAGAAAACTGCATGCTCTCAGCTAAAGCCCACAGTGTTGAAAGGAATGAGAGGGGAAGAGTGATAGACAGAGCGATAGAAAGACAAACAGCGAAACATTCCTTGCTCTATAGATGCCTGAGAATGTGTGCACAGATAAACTGCATTGCTAAGTCAGCATGTTTATTTGACTTTGACTATCAACATCAAATCAATTTTTCAGAATGCAGTTTTTTTTTTTTTTTTTGCTTTCTTGCGCACACAGGATATAAAAAGAATTGTTTGTGTACAGTCAGCACTAAACAGATGGGTTTTTGTAGCCTGAATTTCAACACTGTGACTGTCTCTGGTTCTGTAACTATAACAGACTGTGCTCTAAATAGAGCCCGCTGTCTGCTGCTCATCCTGTGTGTGTGTGTGTGTGTGTGTATACTGTATGCGTGTGTCTATGTGTTTGTGTTGAGACGATCATAATGTTATGACCTCAGGATTTGTGGAGTCCAGCATGGGAGTTGCTTTGTCTGTTCGGTGAGCGGATGCAAGTGATAATCAGTGTCAGTCGTGATCATAGCAAGGGCTTCCTATCAGGGTGAAGTCTCTAACTCGCATGGAAGCCGCAAGCACTCGGCCTTGGCAGCATGATAAATGGCTCTGCTGGGAATAAAAAGTCACATCTGAGTTTTGAACAATTTCACCAGGACAGGAGCGGCACTATACCCTTTTTTCGCAATACACTGCATTACAATATGCAAGCACAAAGGTAAAGGCTCTGGTTGAAGCTTATGGGCGCTGGTAGAAAGCAACAAAGTACTTTTATTCAAGTATTTTAAATTTGACGTACTTGTACATTTCCTTGTATATTTCTGCTACATTTACTGGATAGCTGTAGTTACAAAATTAAGATCTTCCATACAAAATTAATTTGGTTTTAGAAATGTTTTATGAAAAAATAGAAACATTTTTGGTGGTTAAATGTTGTAAATTGCAGTTAACTGGGTGATTTTTGCGGTCTAGACCTTTAGTTGGACAAAACAAGACATTACATCTGAAGATATATAGATATGTACACACACGTCAAAGTATATATATATATATATATATAATTTTACGACCTGTTGACACGACGTATGTACATTTACTATATTACTGCACAAGCCAGATTACAGTTTATTCTTTCTTTTTGATATTACTCACTAACATGGTTTTTTTTATACATATTTTTGAAAGAGCACTGTTGGAGGGAGCCTGGCATCTAAGGAATTTAATTGCCAATGACTGCTTCACTGTAATTGCTGTGTGCATGACAATAAAGAACTTGAACTTGAATGATCATTAATTGTAGCCCCACATAAAGTAATGACAATAAGTAAAATGCTGCTACGTTAAAGCATGAGTAATAAGAATCTAAAAGCACCAAAACACTGAAAGCACCAGATGCGCCCATTTTGAAGTGCACCCTTTGTATTAAATGGCCAAACAGGCACCAAAGGTGTTGTGAGGCGCCTCAAACTGCCTCGACACCCCGACGTTGGACTTGTTTGGAGTCTGAAATGAGGAACCAGCAACCAAAGCTGTTTTTTTTGTTACCAATACTTTCCGCTGTGTTGCCAGGAAACATGAGAGCCACCACATGATGTGTTTCGCTTCATCTGACACTCAGAGTGAGGAGCTCATGGGAGCTCTTGGTGGAGGCAAACGCGGAAGAAAATTAAACATTGTTCATTTGCAAGTATCCCTTTAATTAACATGGTATAGAGTTCTGATTAGCTGTGTTTTATGTGGCTTTCACCCTTCTGGATGAGATGGTCCCCAGTGGGTATAATGGTGCCCTACTGCCAACCAACTGATGAAAGCAGCAGCATGCCCTTCTGACTTATATGTTATAGGCTACCCAAATAGATATGATCAGAAAACTTATGGGGGTATCTGTATTGGATAAAAACACGTGCCTGCCTACATGTAAATGGAGATCTTTTCTAAAATATGGTTGGTTCTGTGGTATTGGCATTTCAGATCTGATCCCTGCAGTGCGCCATAACAGCATTAAATGAGGCGCGTCAAATGAGCCGCGTCAATTATTGCTTACAATGCATTTGGGCCAGGAGCCATTTCTCTGCAGTGCGTATTTTTTTTGATACTTTCGGGACAGTTCCCTGATAACTCTACAATAAGAGGTACTAGCTTAATGTTAGCTCTGTGAGGCTTCACAGCAGAGGTTAACGTAAGAAGTGGTGGTTTGCATCTTATTTGGGGACTCTTGAAAAGATAAATTGCTTCTGTTGCAATGAATGCCAAATGGGACCATGATCAACACAAAGCGTGATAAAGTAAATGAAGTAGATTTTGTATTAAGTTACTCTTTAAGTAATATTTTCAATGCAGGTGTTAAGTGTATTCTTAATTCCGAGACATAATTAATAT
Organism: Pempheris klunzingeri; assembly: GCF_042242105.1. NCBI lineage: Eukaryota > Metazoa > Chordata > Actinopteri > Acropomatiformes > Pempheridae > Pempheris > Pempheris klunzingeri. Next base: position 7,375,139 of record NC_092034.1, read on the forward strand.
TATATTATAATCTAACAGGGTGAATCTAAAGCAAATGATCAGCATGCAAAACATATGTAGTGGAAAAGGTGTACCTACAGTATGGGTGAAGCCAAAATAAACAAACCCTTGTGCAATCATTACATTGCCCAGCATGCTCCATGTCCATGTGCCCCTGGCTGGTAATAACCTTTAGCTAATTACTATTTCTCCTGCATTTTAATATCAGTTCATAAAGCAATGCAGCGCTAATTAGGGAAAGAGAGTGAGATGATATCCAATTAGGGCCTTGTCTCTCGTCTCAAAACAAGTAAGCCGACCCAATTCATTTTCACCTTGCATGCCCCACAGCTACATGGTCTGAGGGTGAGTTTTCTTTGAAAGGATGGCCAGTGTTCCCTGACGGTTTACACTACTACAGTCAAAACATGTCAGCCAAAACAAAGTCATGGTAATGATGAGGACAAAACCGATGGGGGCTCAGCGGGCATCCTTGCGGACATGAGCAGAGGTATTTCTTTTGAATGCGTTGAACCCAGAAAGGGCACCTGCTTGGCAAAGCAGTGGAGCTCCAGGAGTGAAACTTGAAAGTTCCTTGGCCACTTCAAAAACACATCATACATTTAACAGATTAATCTCGAACTCACCCAGCATACAAAGTACTTTGTGCTCTATAAATTCAAAAGCCCCACAGCACTGACCATCGCACCTAGTTTTGTATGGTCTTTGAGCACCCTAATACCAAACTAATTACCTAAAATAATAAGTGGACTTATTAAAAACCACTGAATCAAGGTAGAGCTACTTTAGGTGAGGGAAGAGAATGGAAAAAAAGAAAATCACACAGTGCGTTTGTGGCTATAAGGAGCAGAGAGAAAAATATTCATCAGGTTCTCCTGCAATACCTGCAAGTCACGCAAGAGCAGCCTGCCCTGCTGGTCATTTCCTGTTTTAGCAGAGACTGGTGGGCGCAAAACAGGCTCTTTACAGACTAGAATCAGATTAGTGTCATGGGGCCAGCTGCCGTGAATGGGAGTCATGTCGGTGGGTGTCTGTGAGGGGTCCACCTGTCACCACCCTGTGTCATTTCAGCCTGATGGCCTCGTCCCCGTAGACATCAGAGAGTAGCCGATGTAATCTGCAGTCATTCAGCAGTGACCTGGAGAAATGGAAACCAATGCTGGCAGTGAGAGGGAGGGCTGAGACAGAAAGAGAGTGAGCGATCTGGCCAGCCCATGTATTTATCTACCTGACACTCTGAACTCTGCAAGACCTGTAGAAAACTATCCCTCCTCCTCTATTCACACAGAATCCTAATGCAAGCAGGACCAGCGAGTTGGAGATGCGAGATTGAAAAGCACTTGGCTAATTGACCAAAATGATACATTAAAACATATGCTTACCTAATTGCAGGAATCGCTCCAGCATTCTCTTAAATCGCAGCATAAACACTTGAGGTTCTGGTAAATAGTCAAACTGGCTTGGTCTGCTCCTGATCTGACTGATAATGAACTCATTTGAATATATTTCTACCCTAGTAATTACAATCTAATCAGAATTGATGGATCATTTGGGCCCAACCTGCATGAAACATTCATTATTACAAGCCCCAACACATGGTCAGAGCATTTTCCACATCAAACACCAGCGTTTAGAACTAGGAACAGACTAATGAGGTGGACACACTATACAAATGCATGAAAGCAGCTACTGCATGTGTACTTTGTGCATATGCATTAAAATGAGGCATATTCACTGCTACAGTATATACATTTATCTCTCTATTCCAAGCAGCCACCACATTGTATGGCATTTTATACACACACACATACTAAATCACAAGTCAAGGACACATGAGCAAAATATAGACATATATTTGATATGTAAACTCAAAACAGGTGTCTAAAAAACACATAGAATGGCTTCAAAGCCTGAGAGGCCCCTCTGATTTGCCCTTCCAAACAACATATGGTGAAAAAACATGTCTTGGCTATTGACATATTAATGTATTCAACTGCATTTTATTATTAGAACAAACATTAACATAATTCTCCACTTGGCGGCTGTCCAGCCATCTCCAGTATCTAGACTGATGGCAGCTTGGCTTGGCTTTCTCCACGTCCCTGACCTGCATTCTCAATGGCTTGCTAAAATAAAAAGGGCTTCAGGCCTCTCGGCGGCAGAGGGGATTAGCCATGCAAGCACTTCCTCCATTTTGGAGATTTTGTTATTGAGTTGCACTTTGCCAATGCTAATTGCCTGTGCCCACGCAGGGTCAGAGAGGGCCACCTCCCCATTGGGATGGATCTCTCCACTTCATCTGGACATTATATTACCTCCGGCCATGATTTGCGTCAGCAGGCTTGAGTTTAATTCCCCTTAATCACATTCAGGCACCCTAGCAGAATCAATAAAGACACAACGGTTAGGGCCATCCGTTGTCCAACATTCCATTAAGCAGATAGAAACCTCAGCATGCTGCACCTGCAGACTTTATGACTCGACTGTTACATGTATGATATAAATCCGAGAATTGTTGAGATCAGGGTGACATGGAAACTGTCAGGTATTTTGCTGATTTCCTAATAACAGATTTCTGTATTTGCTTTGTGGCCTCACCTCAGCCGAGGTGATGTGTCCCCTTTGGATTGTTATAAAGCAAAAACAAACAACAATAAAAAGGGGCCTAACAAAACAGTACAGAAGAAATCAATACAAGGTAGCATAAACTTTCTACCAAGAAAGGGCAAATACACTGAAGAGAACTTTGTGCTCACCATGTGAAGAATGATTTCACCCCTGCATGTCCCTTGTTACAGCTGTATGTATTCTTCATGCTGTGCACCTGTCATACTGTCCTCACCTGTGACTTCCTTCACCCAGGTTGGACTTGATCATTCTTCAATGAGGTGCACCTGTCCCAGGAAAGGAAGTGGACAAATGCTCCTATTGTGGAGAGGAGGCTTCTGGTTCGTAGACTGATGGTCTTGCTGCCTCTCAGCCTGGGATTGTGTTGTCTTTTGACTGTCTTGATTTAGCATGCAACCTGGTAGTTTTGTATGTCTTTGTGTTGATAAATCCCATGGCTTGGGTAATTCAAAAGGTGTTGACAAGGAAGGAAGACAATCATACAGAGCTACTGCTTATTTAGCCAGACAAAGTTTTGGATAAGGTTGAGGATGAAAGTTGAAGGGTGAACTTCAGCATTTAAGCCAATAAGCCCTTTAAGTGTTCCAACAAAAATTAAATGTAAACATCCATATTTCCATGACAACTGGACAATAGAAAAGGGATGAATTGATTATTACATGATTGTGTATAAAGTCAAGAGATACTTCTATGCTATGCAGCAAATCATCACCGTGGCATCCTGAACTGGATCCATCACCTGATATTAGCGACAGGAGGTAAGTGAGACATTTACAGGTCAATTCTTGGCAAGAAATCCTTGAATATGAGTATGTGTACTTTACAATGCAGAGATCCAACATGTCAACACATTTGTTTGCCATTATCAGTGTGACTTATATTCAACTTGTCATATATGTCCATATTAGCAATTTCCAAGCTCACCTGCGTGATAATAAACAAGCCAAACTGGGGAAAGAGGATAGGATGAACAATGGGTCTTGAACCATACTGTATATCTTTAGCGATCTAATCTAAAAATAAATGTGGGTGCACAGTATGTGTGCCAGAGTGTGTGATTAATCTGTCTTCCAGCACGTGTCGTATGTAAGTGTTAATGCGGTGCTTAATCTTCAGTCTCCATCACAAACTAGTATAAAATAACAAGTTTTCCTCTCTTCAGGCACCAGTCCCACCACCTTGTATGAAAGTAGTTTATATTTAATCCTGAAATGAAGCCACTTTTAAGCTACAAAAGAAAGGAAAAAAAAGAGAATTGATAGCTAAATTAGCTAATTAAGGTCAGAGTTCCAGTAGAAATGTCTCACTGTGAAAAATAGTATGATAATACTGTTTAGTCATTTGCTATTCAGGTTTGAGAGTAAAGCATTTTAGCTTTCATGGGTGAAATGTTTTTGGGATGCAGACATGACATTGCTGAATCAATGCAATTTGAAAAGATGTCATTAAAGCGTCTTTGAAAAATTTTAGTTTTTGTTTTAAATTGAGAATTTTAAGTTTTAAGGGGCTAAAAGTGTATTAACACTGGTATCACTGATATTAAAACAGTATTACTTGATTGCAGTGCAACAAGCTGTGAACACATCTTCGAGAGATGTGTTAGCATTAGCAAACAGCTAATGCTAAGCAGTAGCGAAAAGCTGTCCAGGAGCAACATTTAAAGTCGTGTGTCTGGCCCGCCAGTTTGAAGTTGAATAACTTTAAGCTCTATTTTGGTCTTCACCAACTCCTGAGAAAAATATCCTTCACTACGTTCACCCACTGGCCAAAAAATTTGTCTGTCTGGCTTTTTGTGCTGGGCAGGTAGTGTGCAGAGGTTATACAATAGCTCTTTAATACTGAAAACAGCTTCCTGCCGTGGATGGAAACAAGGTTAGATTGTAGGCAGTACAGCTAAAAGATCCTAAAATTCTTTTGGAGCCAAGGGGTAAAACCAGAGTCTGGGTAAAATTCTCTGTGGGTTCATCACTGAGAAACATTTTAAACATTCTGATTGGTGTAGCTTTAATTTGAATATTTTATTTTATTTTACTCTCAATCTTCCTAAATTACTTACTATATCTGTAAGTAATTCACCAGAAATACATATATTTTGTACTTTTATGGATTTATAGTGTGTGCATGTGTCAGAATGTGTTCCAGTGCGAACATGGATGGGTGATGTCTGTTCCAGGGACAGTATTTTCTTCAATTGATTCATAGTGGTGTCCCCGTGGTTCACCAGTGTGGCCAACCAAGGACTGGAGCACACAGCATTTTAATCTGTCAAGATGTCACCAGCTCCAGACAAGAGGGAAAGAGAGTTAGAGGCAGAGGAGGACGAGGGGAAAGGAGGTGGGGGTATTAAAGTTTGGATGGAGAGAGAAAGATGACACCCAACAGTCAATGCCAGTCTGTCCAACTGTGCAAGCACGCACACACCAGCACCTGCACAAAAACACACATAAAGCCTGCCAGTCAGTCAATCAGTCAATGTCCACTTGAGGGACTCGACTCCTGCCCTTTATATCCCCACAGACATCTCAACACAGCTCACTGAGTTGTACAACACTCTGTTGGCAGTGCTCCACTTCATACTCATACAGTACAACAGTGAGCTCATGACCTCATTGATGGGGACTGGCGAGGAGAAGGTGTAATTTGATAAGCTTTAGATATCACTTAAGCCGTCCCTTTAATTTAGATTAGTACAGTATCACTGTTCTCATTTTAAAAAGCAAATTCACATTTTCCCTCCTACTATGACGTGCGCATTCTGGGTGTACTGTAACTTTAAAATTAAACTTGGTGTTGATGTTGCCAGCTGGGCTTTTTGTGGTAACAGCTGATTCTCAAGACAGCTGCAGCAATGTTGCAGGCTAAGCTCCTGAACAGCTTTTACAGGCAAACATGCCAAAAGGTAAGACGTTAAATTATGACATTGCTTTTAGGCTGTAAGTTGAACCCTGTGTATGCAGTTTGTGTACACAACACATAAGAAAGTCCTCTCCTAGGAATAGTCAAGATGGTATTCCTTGGAGATGGCGCTGTTACTTTATATGAATTGGAATGAGGAAGGTGGCTGTCAACAAAACAGCTTGGGCGCACATTGTCTGTAAAGTGACAACATTTCTGCAGAATTGGATTAATGGAAACATTTCTATTGAAATGTTTTGCTTGATTTTTTACTTTAAACAGTGTTGGGTAAACATTGAACAAGTAAAAAGAACACGTGTATATATATAACTATGTACTTATATAAATGCACATGCACGAACGCGGTCATGTGGCTTAGTGCAGAACAGTAACTATTTATCATGTATTTCAGATGTTCACCAAATAAATGGCAATTAAATACTAACTGTACTGTACGTCCAAAGATCTAATGAAATCCACACAACAATTCAGTCCCTGAACAACATGTATAAAAACACGTTAATCACATCATTCATAATGTGTCGCCAGAGTTTATCAGCTTTTGGTAGTGCTGCAGGTATCCAGTTATGAGACATATCATTTTTTCCATACATAACAAGGTAAGACGTAACCCGAGCTTAGTTATGCTGCCTCATTATGAGAGAAACTACACAGTATTCTTTACACTCTAACTTTTGCCTCTGCATTCAATTTGCACATTATTCCAAATGAAGGAACAACTGTGCGCGACTAATTAAGCACCAACCTTTTATTTCCTCAGGTAAAAGTGAAAGACCCAAAATTATCTTGTTGCCCTCCTTCACAGCTCCTGTGCAAGCATAAAGTTAGTGCTGCCTAGAGAGAGAAACACTTAGATCCAACACTAGCCCCCATGCAGTGATAAATAGATTACTTTTGAGAAGCAGTCAGCTTAATGACTTGCTAAGGCATTAAATATAAAGCAAATATTGACAGTCTGGGGATATATGTTGTGGATGTAGGTAGGTGGTGGTGGCTAAAGGAAAAAGGAGGTTTGAGCAATGGGGAGGGACGTGTGTGTGCGTGAGCGCGTCTGTGTCTGTGTGTGTGTGTCTACTTTGTTGGAGGCTCATCTATAATGTACAAAGACGATTAAGTTTGAGCAGTGGCTAGGGCAGATAGACAGTCAGTTGAGTGGTGAGGTGCAGATAAGAATGAATGCAAATATACAGCAAGAGTGACAGATTAACCTTGGACAAGGTTGAGCATTAATGCTGTGAACAGGCAGGGAGCACTGTGGCGCCTGCTGAGGTAAAACACACACATGCGCGCAGGCAAAAAGACAAAGACGGTTTTACACCCACACAGTTCAAAGGGTGTGGACATGCATACAAGAAGACGAGCACGCACTCACTTATGTTCCCACAGTTATGCATATTAGCTGTGTACACAATTGATAATTGATTATTCATTAGTCACAATGCTCACTGCTCAAGTCTGGACTGCATATTGTTTTAATAACGCATTTAAAGCTGCACTAAGCAAAAATCCTAACATTCAATTAATATTTTTTGAACCTTCATATGGAAGAAACGATACATTTTCCAAGTCACATTGATTACCGGTGCATTGCTTCCATTTTTTGTCTGACTTTAACAGCAATCTAAATAATGTTTATGTTCTCACACTGTGTTAGAGTTCTTGCTCCATTGCATTGTGAACATGGGCACAAATGTATTATTGAAGTCAAACGTCAGGACTAACACTGCCAGTTTCATTACAAAAATGTTAGTGATCTATTACAATAGACTTTTTATATTATTTCTAATGATCACTGATTTTGACTATTTGATCTTTATTGTATCTAAAGTTATAATCTTCAAGATTTTTTTCTGCAATATGCATTAAATGTGTTTACATTAGTTAATTACCTCCTCATACAGTAGCTTTGATTGGTGGTGGCGGAGTCCGCCATTCCTGCACTGGATTCTGTTGGATACTGGAGAAGAAAGGATTCACAGGAACCACTGCATGCATGTATCTCATTCTCAGTTTTATATATTTTACCATTCACCTTTACCATGTTATTAAGCTATAGTTACTGCTAATAAAACTACTACTGCTGTTTCATATCAAGTGTTTAACTGGCATAACACAGTGTGGCTTTTAGTGAGGCAGCCGCAGGAAACGCAGTGTATTTGTCAGTGATCGGTTGTCAAAAATCAGGTGTGCTGGAGCAGGGAAACGCCCATGAAAGGCAGTGGGACCGCACAAGCAGGACTGAAAAAAAACTGGTTTCAACCATGACTGAAATCTTATGGATTGCAACCTTAAATAATCAATTGAACGAATGTAAAATTAATATCCCAAGTGAACATCCACAGGAAAAAAAACAGTCTCGCATGCACAGTCAAGGACTGACTTCATTCAGAATAGTACATTGTAATACATGTCAACACACACACACACACACACAGGGAACATTGAGTTCAGCATACTGTAAGCAGGAAAAGGATGAGAAATGTACAGTAATGCAACACATGCATAATGCCAATAAACCTTGCTGTCATACAAAGAGACTTTGGTTTTAAGGGTCACGTATGATGATTATACCGACATACAGTAGATCATGTCGTCACACAACCCTCACTCCCATTACCAGTTCAGGAACACAGTGTGAAGACTACTATTCACAAGTTCTGGCTGCGTAAAGCATATCTCTTTCTAATATTCTACTATTACATACTGATTACTTTCTTGGAGGATGACAGCTGAGAGCTAGCTAACCCACACAGTAGATGAATGATAACAGCTTTCTCTCTGTCTCTGTCTCTTCCTCTCCCTTTCTTGACGTCACATGCAGGGAGACAGTATCTAGGAGCAGGTAAAAATAGTGCGGCAGAGGTAGGAGACATCAGGTTGTGATGTGCTGAGCAGATGGAGAGAGGAAACGGTGAATACCAATAAAGCAGATAGATTTGGCCTGGGTGGCTCTTACTGGTCTGTATTTGTCATGTTGCTCTGTGCTCTGTTCTTCCGAGGCCCCAGGATATGAAAAACCTATGCCAGTATGTAAAAATGAAGATGGAAGAGGTGAAGCTGCAGGCTCCTGTTAGGTGACTTAATCTTTTAATCTTGCACTGAGTGTGGAGTTGTTATTTATATCATAGCAAGTGAAAACATGCCGTCAGTGATCGGATCAGTGATCAACAGTATATGACCGAGCTGTTTCTTTATAACTTTGCACTGCCATTGAATCCAAAGTGTGTACAGTGATACATGTTTAAAAGGCCATGTAGTAAGACTGGTTCACTTCTGAATGTGGTGGAATAATCATCCATATGTGTATATTACGAGAGAAACACGCTGTGTGAGTGAATGACGAGTTCCAATTGGTCTATGCTGCATTATTTTGAACAACAAATTGAGTATAACAAAGTTAACTCAGCATTTCACTTGGTTATTTGCCTTGTAAATATTGAGATAAAATAAGATTCACTGTAAAATTGAACTGGCTTTTTTATTGGCTCCAATGATGGCAATATTGGCCGGTCGGTCCGCATGTTTATCTACGACTTAGATGCTTGTAAGTGACTGCAATTACATAGAACTTTTATATGTATATTGATACATTTAGCATTCTCTACAGACATTCATGGTCCTCAGATGTTGAATCCAAATTCCTATGACTTTTGATGTTTATTTACAAATGTTAGCATGTTAACATGCTAAACTACGATGGTGCAATGGTAGACAACACGTTAGCATTTAGCTCAACATTTTCAACATTGCTGTAAATGATTGATCTTGTTTACTTTTAGGTATTTAGCTTAGCTGGGAAAAAAAATGAAATGTCTCAGACAAAATGTACTGCTGTCAGAAGATAAGGTCTAGAAAATAAAAATTCTTCACTGTAGGCCACTCGTGAGTTTTAACTTTAATAAGAATAGAAATCAGTCTTACAGTTAGTATAACTGTAAACACTTCAAAAAATAGTGTGTGATTCACCAGCTCAGCTTGTTTTTGTGTGCTTGAGTGAGAAAATACAGTCCATCCACCGGGCCCACCATGTACAGTAGACCCTTAGAACCAATTAGTGAACATTTCTCAGATCACTCCAGTCCAATTTGCCCAGAAAAGACACAAACCTAATAGGCTGTAATGAAGGAAAAAGGAGTTTTCCACTGATTCACAGCTTACAGATTCCCTTTACTGCTAATAGGGGGGGGCTCACTGTACGTGAAGTTAATGATAAAAACCAGCACGCCGAGATGAACAATACAACAGAATCAGCAGTGGTACACTCCCAAAACAAGAACATCTGAACACATGCACTGAGAAGAAGTCACAATTTATTTTCACTCACTCGCATGCAGCACACAATCACACCCCACAGAGTAAGAAAATCATAATTAGGATGACGGAGCGTGAGCTCAGCTGACATGCAATCCGTGTCCTTTGATGGATGAAAACTGTGATAAGAAGCTTTTGGAAAGGAGCTGATAATGGGTAAACAAGATGGAATGATTAATATATTAGTACTTAAAAAACTAAATTGTGTTGTGACAGCTGAGGAGAGGAAGAAGAAGAAGAAGAAGAGGCAAGTAAAGGAGCTGTTAGATTGCCATGGGGCTTACATGATGTCACTTATTGCCTGGAGGTATTGACCAAGAGAGTCAACACTGAGCCAGGCCATTATCAACTACTACTACTCATCAATCAACTACTATTATTCAGTCACATAGTTCCAACACGCCTTTCCAGTTTACCTCTGTAAACCTCTAGGAGGTTTGTGTGCGCACCACATATTTTGCTCTCTTCACCTTTTCCAGACCTATGAACAGCCATGTCTTAGCTTAGTTCCTCATAATGATTGGCGATGACAGGCACATTTCCTCTGTCATTACAGTTTTGGTCTCATCGATTATTAAATAAAAAATGTCGCTGTGTATTGCGAAGAAAACACAATGGCGATGATGGTTCTCAGTGTTTTAATAACCAGCAGGATTGAAGCAAAAGAATAAACGCTACAGCAGGGCAGACTAACTAGACTCACTGTCACGCACATGGTGAGGAAAATAACACGCCAGACAAATCATACTATGCTGACTGTAAACAGGACTTGCAAAATTACTACACTGCTGTTGCTATACAAACAAAGTATACAATTGGTATTATGTTTTGATGAACATGTTCCATGTTCTCACGCATCCAAAAACCGAGGCGAGACGGCTGCCTAGCTAGATGTAGTTTTTTTTTTTTTTGCATCTCACAGTTGGTGAGCTGAGTACGGATGTACAGCAAGCTGCACCCTGGTCAAATTGCCAGGGAGGAAAATCAGCAATATGGGCAGCACCCGGATGGCCTTAACAGTGCTGAGAGGAATCAGCACCAAGGATAGAGTGATGACAGAACTAATAGTAAACACATCTCTGAATTTTAAAATTCAGAAACAGCAGATAACAAAACCGGTCTCAGGGTCCAATTCAGTGGCTGTTCTGAGTTGTAAATGTTGATTTAATGAATTGTTTATTGCCGTTTCCAAGGTCAAAAGTGAATTTGTAAACTTTTAACAGTGTAAGATTTGAAGCAAGTTGATATTAAGCTGTCGGGGGATCTTCATGAAACACAGTGAAAAAATAGCATTTTTAGAGCTTGACCCATACAAACAGGCTAAAAGTTAGGATATCACAGCCTCTGATGCTTCGATTTCACCCATTCATTTTTAATCTGCTTCTTGTGAGTTCACCAAATTTCTGGAGCTGCAATGTTAAAAGAATTTTCGAACAACTTCATTGACGACTTGGCAAACTCCATCTGCTATGTGATATGAGCAGACACTCCAGTGCAGCTCCTCAGTCGACCTTGAGGTGAAATAGTTTGTAGTTACAGTATACACATAGAATTTTTTACCAAACTTACAATTATTTAACTCCAAACCTTTCAAAAGGAACGTAGCTTTTTTAACTCCATTCTTCTCCACTTAATACTTCTTGGAAAACAACTTATGACATGAACCCACAGCTTAGTACTACTGTTACTACGCATACAGGACCTTTTAATGATGGACATCACTGGAGCTTTCTGTTTTAAGACCACGGCACAGACTTCGGCAGATTCATGGGTGACTTTTCTTCCCTCTGAGAAGGAGGGCTTTAATTACGAGTTAAAAGGTCTCCTGTAAACAAAAAAGTAGATTAATTTGAGGGAGCTGCGTGAAGATAAAGGCAGCTTGAATTCCGGTGATAATGTTGTCACTTCAGCTTGGTTCAACTTTTGAATGGGCAAGAAATAACTTCTAGTTCTGGTCTAGTTTGGTCTTTTTCATGGAGGCACTTTTATTACCTGGACAATTTGATTTGGAGTGATTTGTTTATGCCAGAGTAGCGGAGGGTCTTTTTTTAATAATCACAGGATACATCAGCACTTCATAGGTATACTCCACTTTAAACTCCAAGCTTGTGTGTGTGTGTGTGTGTGTGAGAGTGAGTTTAGGCAAACAGCGTAGGTGTGTATAATTATATGACTCAGAGAGGAGAAGTGCTAGAGATACTGCTGCAGACAATATTATTCTCTCTCGAATGCTCCCGTCCCCCCTCGGCTGCTCGAGCAAGAGAAGGAGAGAGGGAAAGGTTACACCAGCAAGGGTGGGTATTGAAATTCAAGACCACTTCACCTAGCCCAGGAGTGGCTGTCTGAAGATTAATGAGCTATTTGGTGAGAGTTCAGCTATTTCACATGCACAGGGTCCACATTAGTGATATAATTAATTTTACAACACTGGGGTGTTGTCACCCCTCGGTAGCATGCCATGCGCCTATGATAAGCATTCCCTAATTAAACAACAACAAAAAAAACAGAAAAAAAAAAAAAAAGATTTGACATTCAGAGTCTTGAGAGGAAAAACAACCTCAAGCTCCAGTCAAGCCACAGCCTGATCCTTACTTTCCTCACAGGGCACCTTTGCATGAGTTTTACATACTTCAGAATCAAGTAATTGGATGGATATTGATTTTGGTGTCCACACTGAGGCGCTGAGAAATTCCAAGTGTGTAGGAAATCCAAGCCAAGAATTTGTGATAGTGTAAAGGTTGACCCCCCCACATGCACGCACACACACAAATACCTCCCATAACCTCAGTCTTCGCTATTTAAAGTGGAGCTGAAATTGAAAAAGGTAAAACAACTGATGTAAGAGAGGTTATGATGTTTTCCACTCAGTAGTGCACCACAAGAGTTGCCAATGTGTCTCCTAGCAATGCCAGCCCAAAAAATGTCAGTCAACCACGGCCATTGAAAAGTCGTGAAGCTTAGAAGCTTGTTTACACACGTGAAGAATAAAAAAATAAAAACCTAAAAGCCATTAAGCTATTAATCCTTGAAGGGTTCTCCATGATTTACTGTGTCTTGGACTGTACCTCACTTGTACATCCTCTTTGAAAATTAGGAAAACGTTTGCAGCAGTATCATTTACTTCATACTTCTTCATACAAGAAGGGACGAGAAGTCAAGTTTCAGCTCAGCTTCAAATAGCCAATACACACACACATACACACCCCCCTAGCCTTCAAGACCTCCCTTCTTAGGTGCCCTGGTAACCTCAGTCACAACATGTACTCTATGAGAAATGTGTGGGTTTTATGCTAATTGTCTCCCACATGTATGTACCATGCAGCTTGACTGTTATGTGCTCTAAAAAGCGTCGGCTGTACCTGTGAATCATGCAGTCAGGGAGGTCAGCTGTATTCATCATTTAGATTCAGACTAGTGACACAATTGAAAGAATTTTTTTTTTTTATTTAAAGTTTCTGAACTTCAAGGTGGATGCACACAGCTGATGATTTGCATGAACACATATTTAGCAGTTGTTCAGCAGGGTTAATAAATTGTGAACGACCTCTCGGTGGTAAATGGTCAGCACATGCCTTGAGAGGTGTAGCCTTCCAATAAAGGATCTCCTCTAAAGCTTTAAAATACCAAGGTACAAATAGAAAATAGAATTATTTATATATTCCTCAGGATCTCAGCCTAATGGAACTGTGTAAAGGCTGCCCTGCAGGTAGAAAATGTGGTAATGAAGTATTCATTTGTGTTGATGGAATGCGATGGTGATTGTGTGATTTATGTTGTTATACATAGATGCTAGATGCAAAATGGAATAACCACTTACTAACAAACCAGCTGTTACCAATCTCTGGATGACGTTCCAATCAGATTGATCAGGAAACTATGGGATTATGTAGTCTTTGACAAGCTTCACAGCCTGATAGTATGACTCAGGTCAGGTTTTCTGATGTATGAATGCAGCAGACCTATTCTTTCCAGGTCTCCTGTTTGGTTGCTACATAGCAGTGATTTAACTACTGCTGTTTCTACAGTTTTGCATTTTTAATAATGATGACAAAACACCATACTGTTTGTATGCACTATCCCTCCTTGGTGGAAAAAGTCTGCTGTAGGCTGCACTGTGTGCGTCGACCTACACTTGCGGTACTGCGGTGCATTTAGGATTGTGGGAAAATAAGCCTCTGTGACACGACCGTGTTTGCTATTTGCTTAAATTCCAGCTTTGGTTTTCATGAAGGTGTGCAAACACCTACTTGGACAAAAACCATTATATGTTTACTTGCCACAGGTGTCAACTGACTTGCATTGCTGGTGTCCCTGGACTGAAAACTTCAAGTCTTTGCAGCTTATTTTAAGTTTTGTTACAGTTTGACAGGATGTACCACACTGGTTAACCTGTTAAAGGCCTTGGTTTGAATTTTACTCTCCATTTCCTGCATGCATACCCTGTAGATCTTATAAGGTCAGATGGCCAATTTTCAAGCTTTTGCAATATGGTGCGCTTTATATTCCTGCATGAAGTCGCTGAGTTGTGGAAACCTATAGGGGGCTGACAGATGACACCAATAAAGTCAGATATAGGAATTGACCAATTTCTCTCAGTTAAAACCTACTACTTTGACACGCTGTGTCCTTCTCTATTTATTTTCACTGGTCTCTATTCTCCTCATATGGTCACCTCACAGTCGTATGGCACCATAAGTGCTCTGAGTAAAGCGAGACCCGAGGCACCAACAAAATTGGCACCTAAGTCTGGACATGCCTCAGGATCCAAGTATGACTTACACCGCTCAGACCTAATCCAAATACTCACAACTATGTTTTCCGCATTGGCCCAACCATAAAATAGAGAACCTGAATACACAGATTCAAACTTAAATGCATGTTATATGTACAATATTCTGCACAACTCTCCCAGTCTTGTAAAAGATGCACACACATACACACATGCAAGCTAATACTCGGCCACATCTACTTGCCAAATGTTATTCCTACTTTTCAGTTTTGCTACCACTGTAAACAGCTCAGTTTATTTTTGACCTTTGATTTTTTTTCATGATGTTCTTTCCCAGGCCTCCATGACTAAAAAACAAAAAAATCACTGTTCTGTGAATTGCAGTGTGAAAACGCTTTACAGTACGCTTTAACAGGCTGACACTCAATTAAAAAGAGCAATGCTCAAGCTTTACACATATCTCCCCACAGTAGATGCCCTGGGCAAACCAGGAAGCAGAAATTCGTCAAGAGGATATCCATCTGGTGATGACGGGAGCGAGGCAGAGGTATAGACAAATGCTGCAGAGGTTTGTACGAATCAGTTTCACAGGCTTTTGCAAGATTTCACGCTTAGGAATTATGGGCGGAGTCCATATTTATGTGTTCAGAAGCTTTGAGACTGGTTGCTCTCAAGTTGTGCTTGTCAAATCTGTAGCTGCAATGGCTGTGGGGAACGTTTTTTGCATCAAACATCATGAATAATTTTGCATTTAAAGCTATCTTCATGTTTGTGCCATTTCATGTGCAAAGCAGACTAAACAGAAAATATAAGACCTCGGAGAGTCTGGTCCTCCTTTTGTTTTGTCTTTGTCATGCTCTGCAGTTCTGTTAAACATCAAGTATTTGTTGATGTGCACATGTATATTTATAAAATGTGGCCTCCGTACAGTCACAGTTATATTTATGAGCATGAATGCAATTAATTCAAATAAGCATGTACATACTGTATGTGGCATCACAACAATGTGCATGCATCAATGCGCCATTTCATCAGAGCGAAACAAGCCTCCCCTGTCAGCAAACCTGACAGTCCTCCAAGTTTGTCGCTTTTCCTCATCAGCTTGTCTGATAGGTAACACAGTCAAAATGGGCAGAAGTAATGGGAGACAACGCAGGCGAAAGCAGTGCCAACAGCTCGCGGGTCCTGCATGTAGCGGGTTGTGCCCATGCGACAGATGGATGTAGTCTCTGGACTGATTAATGTGCTCACCGGCCTGTGCTTCAGTGGCCGCAGCAATGAAGGAGTTCACAAAAGCGGTCTGGATATTTGTTCTGTCTCCAAAACAGGTGTTACACTTGTTTGGTCCCCTCTTTCCACCACAGTTTGTATAGCTGGGTGATCCAACCAAGCATATCTGACACGAAGGTCAACCACACATTATTCCCTACCAGAATACATAAATGAATCTAAGGCAAGTCAAACCTTGTGTGTGCATGAATTCATCATGAAACATAATGGAATACCGCAACAGGGTGGAACAGAGAAATGCAGTCAAGTCAAGGTCAAATTTATTTATAGAACCTTTCAACAAAACACATCACTAAGTGCTTTACAAAGCAACAAATGACATAAACAATGGCTTAAATTATGCAGGCTACACACAGGGTTTTAACAAATCACAAACATGTCCTCACTGCCTGGGCTGCGTCGCGCAAACCACAACTCGAATTTATTTCATGCCACTACTTATCTGATTTTTTTCCTAGTTTACATGCCACAGTGCTCTAGTATTTGCTGAGCAGAGGAGCCTGGGGAGCCCCTCTATTAGGCCACCATATATAAAACAGGAAAAATCAATATGCATCCTTTCTCCCGGGCCAGACGAGCGCCGCTCCTCGATCACAGCATGGTGACACGGGAAGCTTGCCGGAGAGCCAGCCAGGACGCCAGGACTAATAGTCGTCAAAGCCAAGTGACAGTGAGGCTTATCTGTGGTGAGCCATATTTCCTCTGCCTCCCCAAAGATCTGGCTGGACAGTGTGTGTTATCCCTCGCTCCTGATAAACCTCATCTCCCACACACAGAACCTATACTGTATGTCACATCCAGGCTATAAGCTGCAAGCACTCCGCTGTCCCCTAATAGCAACCGTGACAGCCATCCTCTCGACTGGGAAAACAACTGTAGTTTTTGTTTCATAGCCCACCAAATACTCTGCTGACACACATTCCCTCCTCTACTCCCGCTCCTCACACTTGTTCATACGTTTCATCCCTTCTTTAAAGATCCCGTCTTCCCCTTTGAGATTAGTGGTGAGTAAAGATGAAAAATTGCGTTTTCAGCACAGTGACATCTAATCTGTTTGGCGAGCTTTAATTTCCCTCGACGATGTAAGTGCTGGTGGGCCACAAGCTCACGACAGAGATACTTTTGTCAAAGGACAAGGATGACACCATAGGAGAACATCGCAGGCTTTTTCTCATCTTTGATCCCATTTTTATTACCCTAGAAAGCTTGTTGCCGTTGATTCAATCCATATTTGAAAATGAAGTGCGTTTTGGATTCCTATTTTTTTAGATTCTGTACGACCTATAATTATTGGCTAGAAATACCTGTTATAAGCGTTAAGTTTCAGATTTTTACCAGTGTCAAGGCTAGTCATTCATGTTCTTAAAAGATCTGCAGCTCAAACGGGGGACAAATCAATCTAATACTGACCTTTTTACCATCATGTATAGGAGGGATGTGACAAATCCACAAGCCTGTGAAGTCTTTTTAGTTTTCGCCATACATTTACTGATAATCGTGATCAAGCGCCATAATTTACGGTATTACATCAATCTCTGCATGTGATCCGTTAGTAATTCATTTGAAAATGAGGGTAGTGGTAGGCCTTTAGTGTGAAGGGTTGGCATTTCTGATCAGCTAAAGTTACCCAAGTATTTTTTGAGCCGTCTTAGCCATTCTAGCAGCAATGTTTCTCAGTGAGTTGTCACCTGTTTGAAATATCTTAACAACTCTGGAATAGATTGCCTTTTTTTTTTTAGCCGTGTATGGTCCCCTTCACAACATTGTCAAGTCAAGTAAAATGTTATTTATATAGCCGTAAATCACAATTACACTCTGTACAGTATGCAGCACCCTCTGTAAAAAAAAAAAAATGCCCCCAAAAAAACCTTTTGACAGTGAAAAACTTAGGGAGAAACCTCAGGGAGGAGAGAGGCATCTCCCTCCCAGGAAGGATACCCTTTGTAGACTGCAGACCAACAAAATCCAGTTGGTAGATGCAGTAGTACAGTAGATACAATTGGAAGGATTGTCATAACACTTGCTACAGCTATTCATGGTCCCAAGAGGATGTATCCTATTCCCTTTGATGATCCCCTGACTAATCCTCAAGAGTGATCATGAGCAGACAGTCTCCAAAGAAACTTGAGCATAAACCAGGAGGAGGAATCTTTGTTTTCACTAAGAATGAGGAACATTACTTTTCTGGCTTCCCTTATTGAGCAGCGTATTAGTGCAGCAATGAAGAGACTATAGCTCTGAGGTTACTATTTGTCTACACAAAATAGAGGCCATTTTTCATCCTGACAGGTGTAATGTGACCATGTTATTGGCATAATGTGCAAGCAAGATGGGTAACGCAGGAGTATCTTATTGGCCTCAACCTTCTCATGCAAAAAGGCTGTCATTTAGCTTTAAATTAAATTAGTGTACTTGACATGTTGACACGGCAGTTCAGTCCCCCGTCCCCATTTGCCACCGGGAGTCATCTTTCAATTTCATGAAATCAGAATTACGTTGTCAAATTGCTGCCTTGTCTCAAGATCCATTGCTCTCTCCTCCATGTGGCAAGTGCCCACTGCACCTCTGTGAAACGACAGATTGAGTAATAGATTGATCTCGGGCAGAAAGAGGGATGGAGGGAGGAATAGAGGGAGGGTTACCAGAGAGGTAGTTGAGTGAATCAGATCTTCATTTTCTACCACTTTGACATGTGTCACAGTGGAGTCTGCTGCGATTACATAACAATGAGGACCCGCAGAGTTCACCGCCAGGCGTCTGTGATATCTGCCTGATAAATATACTCGGGGGCTTGGAGGCAGGCACGCAATGAGCCACATTAAAGGCCAGTGTCACATCGAGTGGTCACAAAGCATTATCAAGTCAGAGTGTCACGAGTCACGACAAGGCAGCGCCGAGCGCACAGACCGTTGCATGCTCCGAATTCTCTAAAGCTTTAAATACATATCTGATTATTAAAGCTCACCTGGTGGAAAAAAATATTATGTCCAGCTGGGAAATAGGCAAGCCAATTCAACATGGAGATGTGCCCAGGTAGGTGTAATATGTTTTGATAGTTATGGAAAGACAGAGATGGTATTTGATTTTAGCAGAACATGAGAGCGCAGTGAAAGCCACCGCTGATGAACAAGTCAAACGCCTGTATGTTTTGACATAAAAGAGAATATTCTGGTCCCTATGTATTATTTTCAGAACTAGCATGACAAGCTGTCTGAAAAATCACTTAAATATTAAATAACCTCTCACACTTTAAATAATAAATTGTGGCTGTCTGTGTGCATTTCATCATGCAAACACATTGTGTCATATAAAGCGTTGTTTTAACAAAGAATTGTATCCCACTACAATTACTCACATACGATTTCTTTCATCTACGTACAAGTTTTAAAGCTCCCTTCCACTAAAAGAATTATATTAATAATTGTTACTTAGATGTTTGAGCTTAACTTTGCAGAAGTATAATGCTGTATGTACAGAGTTTGACACTAGAGGGCTGTTTTCACATCTATCTGCTTGAGGAGGAGAGTGTGCGATGTGTGTAACATCACTTGTTTGGAAACTAATCATAGAATATATAACATAGTTGTATGTTCACAACACCCCGGACTCTAAACTATATCATGGCCAACATTTTTGGTGGGAAAATATTAATACTGTAAGACATACCACATTCCAAGTTCAAACAACATGGCTGTCTCACAGCTCTCTCTTTTGAACTAATTTCAGCCAATTCCCAATTTCCCAATCATGCATGTATAAAAACGGATATGCAGGACCAGTTGATTCTGATTTTGCATCAACATGGCGAGAGGAACCTAAGAGGATACCTGACTTTGCAAGAGGGTTCATTGTGGGGGATGGAAGGAGCTTCACTCACAAAGAGTGCTCACCTGCCTACTGTCTCAATAGGAATGGTGGCATCTGCATGTAGATCTGTGGGTAAGACATTAGTAAATAGCACCAGAAATTGCAATTGACAGCACACACTTTTCACACTCAGATTGTGATGCTTGTGCATTAGTGCAATATGCAAGAAAAAAAAAGGAGGAGATCAGCCTGTGTGGGTAAAAACAGTCCGTTAATAATGACAAAAAGTGGAACATTATAGTAGGGTTACAGTGCAGAAACCCCTCATTACAAAGATGAATGCTCATTTGAGAGTCCAGTGGTGCAAAAACCATGCTGGTCTACAGAGGTGTGGGAAAAATGACATAATCAAAAACGATCCATAATTCTTGAAATTCTTGAGATTCTTAAAAACAGATCAAAATGTCGAGAAAAATCTGCATTAACTTCGGAGTCTAGGAACGCCACACGGCGTCAAAGTCACATGTCGCACGTTTGAAAACGTAAAGCTGTGACACAAGCACGCAGGTGCTCAATTCAAAGACTGTTGGAAAGCGGACACTTCAAACTTTTCACAGGTGTTTGAATTTTGTCAATCGGCCTATTAAGACTAAATTTATGAAGAGCCGAAGTCGCGCACTACAGCAGCTCTTCTACGAGTTAGAAGATGCTGAATCTGGGGAAGAACGTTCTGATTCTGAGGAAGACTCCTTTCAGAGGATGAAGTGGATGCTGCGCGTGAAGAGGAACGAGAGGAGGTGTCCGCGCAGACCCCCGCTCCTCCAAAGATCCAACTAGTTCCTACTCGGATTTTGTGTTTCTTTTACATACAGTGTGTCCATATATTATGTCAAAATAAATAAATACTTGTAGAATCACATAGGTGAGGTTGTGCTGAAAAGAAAGACACAAAGAAAGGCAAGCTAAGCAGTTTTAATGGGAAACACAAAGGTAAAATGAAAAGTAGTAAAAAACACTGTTTTACCCCAGACTCTGAAGGGTTTAATAAAATCAGTGTTTGGGTTTCAGAGGGTTAAAACATGTCTGGATGGGATTGAAAAATCTATCCGGATTGTGATAGCAATCAAAATCATCTCGGACCGACACAACTTCAACTCAGATGTACAGAGAACAGAGAAATGTTGAAACTGCCTTCTAATGTCAAACTGTGGACATGTGTCACTCTACCTAGTGAAGCTCAAACAACCAAGTGAAGTTACAATAAGTAAAACATTGTTGAGGGGAGGTTGAGGGCTTTAAGTTTTAAGAATTGTTATAGCTGAAAATGGTTTGATCTAGTGCTTATACAATCAGTCAATTTATCAGCAGCAGATCAATAGTAAAATAAAAACCGTGATAAATCATCCATCAAGCAGTGCAGTTAGTTGCAGACCTACCTTAGTCTCAATTATGAATGCATAAATAGACCATAATTCTGAGCGACTTCTTACTAAAAGCCCAATAGAATATTAAACTTCTATGCGGTCTTACGAAAGTCCTAAGGGTCTTTGAAGAACCTTGGCATTATTTCTGAATGATCAAGCTAACTTCCGAATTCCTCCAGTAAAAAGATGTCAATGAAGGTGAGAGCGGTGTAATCACCTCAGATTTGATAAGACAACTCTTCATCACTCTGCCTGTCTGTCAGCCAGGTGGAGACTGATGGCTGGTCTCTGATGTGGTGCAGAGCATTAACCATGTCATGCATTTGCACAGACCGGTCCTCCATCACCTCCCTGAGCACTTAGCCCGGGCGGCGAGGGGGAGACCCGGCTCATCCAACCCATGATGGCTGAGACTATTAGGGTGATGCACGGCGGCTCATTCCTCATCCTACACGGGAAGGGTGATGGATCCACTCCAGCCCCAGGCTCCAAATGGGCCTCCCTCATCTGAGGCGTGGGCGTAGTTGGGGATGTATGATGGAGAGTTATGAGGTTGAGCCATGTGTAAAGGGTGCAGAGGTACTTCCCTGTTGACCGTGGAGGTCACGGGTTCAGCTCCTTGCAAAAGGACGGGTAAAAATTTCATATTCATGAGCCAAGGAGTGCAAAGAGATCCATTTTTTACAGCCAGCATTGTGTAATACATGTTGCATGAATGCACTATTCATTTTAAATAAAGACTATTTTCTGTATTGATACAAATTCAGTTAATTTAACTTGCTTAACCTCCCCACTTTCTCGAGTTGACTTCCAAACTGAAATATTCAGTAGTAAGCATTAGGTTATTTACTGAGGAGGGAATGAAAAAAAGAAATCATCAAATGTTAAACAACATTGTTAACAGCAAAAGATGCTCCTTTCAGCACATTCCTCTCTGATAATGAAATATAAAATACTGCTTACTGTACATACACGCCGACCAACACGCATTCTCATAAATATGTACACACACACACACACACACACACACACACACACACACACCCACACACACACACAGTGGATGCAGTATAATGAATAATCACAAAGTCATAATTACCTTCTAACAACCTTTTTCTCACTACAGTGCATCTTTGTGATTGAAGTCCACCCACATTGAGTTAATTGCATTTATTCCCCGATGCCACAAATATGCAATTAAAATGCAGGCATTACACACCACCCTGCAAAATCATCAATACGGTACACGGTTAAAAATAGGGCCGGCGTTTGCCTCTTGAGCGCAACCTAAAATTTGTTTCTGGAGAAGAGAGGGCAGTCAAAGGCATGGCTTTGGATTTGCACTCCTGCCTTTATTTTTGTTATTCTTCATCAGTATCATTGTCAGTTTACCTCAGTTGAAGTCTGACTAGTTGGCCAGATGATTAGTCTGACAATCGAAAATATTATATGTGGTTAATTTCAGTAGCTATAAAAGCAGAAAGTCATGACCTTTTTAAAAAAATATTTTTCCAGATACTCAGGAGTGAATTTCAAGCTAAATACACAAAAAGGATGTAAAGTCCAGCTGGTAGTATTATATCAATACCTCTCATGTATTATTTAGAGAAAATGAGCTTCCATCTAATAGATTGTTAGGGTTTAAGTTTAGGGTTAAAGGCTGTAGATCACAGTTCTTATTCTGTCTGTTCAACTGTTACACAACATCATCAACTTTCAGTAGTTCAATTACAATATGAAACCTAAAAGTAGTAATAATGCTCATGCTGAATGTATCAGACACTTAACTATAACATCTGAAACAAAACGTGTTTATATATATATATATATATATATATATATATATATATATATATATATATATATATATATATATATATATATATATAAATATATCAAAGAAACTCTGATCTTTCCGATGCAATTTCAGAGAAATTTGAAAATATTTTAGATTTTGTCAGTCAATCGTTTTTGTGTATTACCCCATTATGGGAAACCTCGACCGATTTTACACATCAAAGTCTACAGTTCACAGGTCCAGGGGAGGTTCACCGCATATGTGAGCAAAGTTGTATAAAGCCTTTTATTTTTCCAGAGGGAGCTGTTAAATTGAGAGAAATCTAATAAATTGCCTTGGCTGGGGCTGAAGACTACAACTTTGAAAATTCTAAAAATAAATAAATAAATAAAATTTTAAAAATCCGGGAATGTGAGTGCAGCTTACCTGACCTCTGGCTGAAGCTCGCGGCTCAAGCTCATTAGCTGCTACTCGCATAACATACTTAAATCTAATACTTGCATAGTGGATAATGCAGGCACCAGGTTTTGACAAGGAAGAAGAATGCATGCAATTGGAAAGATGACCTCTGATTCTTGATTTTTATACTTTATTTTTTAAACTGTCCATCAAAAGTCTACTAGTGTTACAGAAGTGCAATGCTAAATCAGTGGACTACTCTTTTAGAAATGAAACAATGTGTACTTGAGACCTCTTGTCACAGGTAGGAAGCTGTAAGAAGTTTCACCAAAGAGTGATTTTCATTTTATGGCGGCCATAAACAGTTTCCGTAGTTATTTTGACCAATCAAGTAAATGTTTTGTTAATTAAATGTCATAGAATACTGAAAAAAAAAGCCCTTTCACAATTTTCTTCCTGACAAACAATCCAAAATGTAAAAATGTTCAATTTACTATCAGGAGAAAAAAATCTCAACATGCTGAAATCAGGTAATGGTGGACATTTTTGCTTAAAAATTAATCGATTCATTGGTGAATTCCTTTTGAATACTTTTATAGTAGACTATAATCAACTTAAACTAGACATTATTTCACAAGATGAAACAGATGTATGCAAAATAAGCATGATTCTGTAAAACACTTTTTCTCTCTGATAATCATTAAGGGACTCCCTATATTCGAGTTACCAGATAGAGAACCAGTGACGTAATGCAATCCTGTACTTCCTCTTGGATCATCTATCATGGCTACATCCACGTATATTGCTTTATGGGAAACCATTATAAGTGTTGTTTACATAATCACAAGGACATATATCTATGGGAAAGAGAGGGATGGAGGCCTAAGCATAAGTCATCACCTCCTCTAATGAAACATATTGAGTGTTTATATTGATCAGAGCCTGTCTGTGCATGTCTGTGTTTGCTGAAGGATAAGGCTGGGGACAAAGATTTTGTGTATATAGGTACAGTATGTCTGTGCTGTATGTGAGAGAGCTTGTACAGTAGACACGGTGAGCGCAGAGGCACAAACTCTTAATAATGCAGCTCGACGAGCAGGTTGGCCCTTTCTCCATTTGCTCAGGCAGGTTGGGAGAAATGCTGATGATGCAATGTGCTGACCCAAATACACTACCTGCTCCCAGCAGACTGCGCCAGCTGGGGCAATCTCTGTCGCTCTCCCTTTCTGCCTCTGTCTCTTTCATAAACCCTTACCCATCTTTTCATTTCTTCCTCTGATTGTTTAAAAAAAAAAAAAAAGACCGGAGCTCAATTGTATGTTCTTTCCTTATTGTCCTGCTGTTGCCCTTCTCGCTCTCACTGCTTAAAAGTGCCTCTCCATGTGCAACATGATCTCCCACACAAGCCTTCAGTGTCTTCTTTCTGTTCTCATTTTTCTTCACAATACCTTCTGTAGCCGTGTCTGAAAAATGCCTATTTAGTGAGCAATATAAACCATTGAGTTAGCCAGGAATGAAAAGATGTTCATTCTTGTAGTGGAAAAGCACAGGAGACATAAAGGGCTGATAAAACTGCTGACCTCTGGCTGAGGGGGGGGCTGAAATTGTGCAGAAAATGTATAACAGATCAATTAAGAGCAGCCTTTTGGTCAGCTACATAAGATAATGCCAACCAACATGCTGTCTGACCTTGTTGTCACGCTGATTAACTACAAAAGTACCAGATGACCAATTTATTGCATGTGACTCTCACCACACAGAGGTTTTTTTTTTTTAAAAATCCACAGCGAAACGCTTTTATGTCACCAGTGGGTGCCCAGGAGAACTGCTGTATAGAACTGTAGCTCTGTCCACACGTACAAAGACAATACAATACCCACAGAGTCCCAATAAATGACAGCCATTGTGACCAGAAAGCACCGTTTTAATAATCTCCAAACTCCAAACAGTATAAATGTGGCCAGAACAAAATTGCTCTCCTTCAGAACAGAACAGAAGAGAAGAGGGTTGAGACAAGTCCGAGTCAAATGTCAAGACATTTAAAAAAAAAAAAAGCCTCAAGTCAAATCTCGAGTTAAGTGGGTCAAGATAAGTCGACGTCAAATGAAAAATCCGTCAAGACAAGTCCAAGTCATGCCTCAAAACTTACCAAAGAAAGTCTCAAGTCAAGATCAAGTCACTAAGGGAACATCCAAGTCTTTGTTAGCAAATTACAAGATACATATAAAAGGCTTTCAGATTTCTAAACGGAGTCCATTGGAATGTATAAGTCTACTTATTAAATGTCCATGGCATCGCAAGGTAACTTCAAGTTTACTTGGTAAACTGGTTTTCACGGCTAATAGCAGTGCTTCATTTCTTACTGTGGTACATCGCCATGGTAAGTCGTGCCTCACACCTAACCTGCTCTGGAGCGGCAAGTAATGTTTGAATGTTTGAATGTCTTTCAGGAGGGCAAGCGTGCACAGACACCTTTGGCTTTACCTGGTGATTTTTTTTATATGGGAGATACAGATTCTTCTCGGAAGGGAATGACTTATTTGTGTCAGCTTCTTGAGCTGTGTCATCTGGCCAACGAGTCAGAGTCATGCGCTTACAGTCCCACAGACTGTATGCATTACCTTGTGTTACTCTGAAACCCTCATTATTGAAGAGGGCCAGCTCCTCAGCAGGAGTGTACGCCTCTGTAGGCCAGCCCCTCCTGCCTTTTTCATTCCATTTCTCTTCCTGTTGGCTGCTATGAAAGCCTGCATTGTTCTTTTGTATACCAATATCATCCTCCAACAGAGATTGAATGAATCATTTTTTTGTTTTACATTTCTTTATATTTACTACCAAACCCGTTTGGCATGGCTGTTTGGTCTTCATTTGTAAAAAATATATTGCTCAACTGCCAGTGAACAAAACTTGCAACTTGAATTTCTAATTGCTTTCAAGTATTTAGGCAGTCAAGTCTCAAATTATATAGTCACGTCCAAGTAAAATCCTAATTTTTGCAACGTAAAGCTGGAGTGTGGGGCATATTAATGAATGTCTGTTAGATAGGGTTAGGGATAAAATTAATTCACACTTTGCTAATTAAGACTATCCCTGCCAAATAAATCTCTCTATTTCACCGTATAATGAAAATCTGGCAGCTTGTTTGGTTTTGACATGAATGGGGGAGCAACCATACAACAACTAGGAGTATGGCAGAAAAACACAAGATGCATCTAAGAAAAGTTTATCATGCTCGAGATAAAAAGAAACTCAAATCAATAGATAAATAAAACCAGTAAAATACTGCGTACATTGTTAGAACGCATCAACAGTGCTCATTGCCAGAAGGTTCAAGTCCAAGTCTCAAATCAAATCTACAGCTCTGGCTTCATCTGCAGATGGGAGTGAAGAAAGTGGAAACCAACTGGCACATGTACTGCATGTTCTCACTGTAATTGTTCAATGAACATTGGTTGGAATGCATGCTAAAACTACAAAAGTGGTCACATCCCACAGTAGCGAGACAGACAGCCCAGAAAATGTATCCCTGTCAGAATATCAAAACTCAAACTATGCAGCAGAGATAATTCTGTGTAACCATAGCAGTTCTGAAACTTGAATCCTTTTTGTGGCTGGATCAGTGTGGTTTTTAGCGAGGGGGCTTATGCGTATAATTACAGAGACACACTTATTTTCTGCATGACAGCTTTCCTGCCATAATAGCTTCTGTTTTCAGGGGGAAAAAGAAGAATGAGTATCAGGTAAATTGGAATTCTCTCATCATATATTTCACTAAGCCTGGGTCCAAAATTACTTTTTCCTCTTTCTTTACTGAAAAGGATGATTGTACAACCAAAATGGAGAAGGCTAAAAGGACAAGTTAATATGGGCTGCATGCAACGGTGGAGGCAGATGTCTTTCTTTGAAAAATTTCATGTTAGATGCTGCTGTCGATTCTCTGTTCAATTCACAATGTCATGGGCCTCCTTGGGCCTCACTGTCTGGCACTTATCAACGACTGGTTACAGTTTCAGCATGCAGCTTTTGATACCCTCATTTGCATATTTGATAATACTAGGAATCTCTTGGTACCTCCTTTAATGACTGAATTTGGATTTCCCATATTTTCCATATGATGACATTCGCAAACTTTGACCACAGCGCTTTTATTTGTAAGGCGATAATGAATTTAATACAAGAGGTCACTACCGCCAAAACATCTTCTCTTGCTTGGCCTTTATGTATCCTCTAACTAGAGGGGCAGAGGGTAATATCAGCACCTTCATTAGGAGGTTGTGGTTTACACTTATTATTCCACTATCGACCTTGATCTGAAATTTGCATCCTGCTTTATTCTTTATTCAGTGGTAATCGATGTGTGCTAGCCTGTTGAGTTTTAAAACCAGTGATTGACAATGATAAATGGAGGTGCCAGTGCAGCACAGAGCACAAAAAAACTGAGCAGAGGAGACAAGCACTGTTGAGGCACAGAGGGACACATTAAGGACTAAAATCATTAATCCTGAGAGGGAAATGTGGAGATGGACATTTTACTGGAAAAGAAAAGGAGAAAATAGTGGATCCAAGTCAGCGGAGAGAGAAAACCTGGCGCTCAGGTTGATGTGCAGACACCCAATCAGACAGCCCTTCATCCCTTAACCCCCCAGCCTAGAGTAGAGTAGCAAGATGAGAGGAGAAAGGTGGAGGGGCAGGAATCATCTTTAGAAGTGCTGAGGCTGGATTTTTTTTTCTTTTTGGAGAAAGAAAAAAAATATAGGAAAGGAAAAGGGAGGAGTTCTTGGGAGAAAGAAAACACAATAGCTAATCTTCTAACAGGGAAAAGGCATGAGTCAGTCAGATGAGAGCAGGTTGAAATGTGGAGCTGAAACAATGTGTTTTTTCCTTTGCAGCCGAGCTTTCGAGCCTGTGAGACGAAGCTTAAAAGATTCAGGCTAAAGGATCTCAACACAATGCCCCGTGCAAAGCAATGAAGATTTCACTCCTTTTATTCAGTTCCACGACTTGAGTTAGACTGAATACACTCAGGAATATGAAGGTCAGGTGCTGTACTATGTACACGCTCAATCTCCACAGCCATTAGTGCTTACTTATAAAGCCATTAATGTCCATTATCATAATTACCTTTGCTTACTCGCAGAAGCAACTGAGTGAAATCTGCAGAAGTTCCCTAGAATTCTCTCTGCCAGCCATTAAAGTGTTTTCACTGCCTCGCCGTCATCCGTCGCGTTACGCTCTTCCACCTGACTGCCCTCACCTTCTTCCTGTTTTAAAAATACAACCCCGAGCTGCCTCATGCATATGTTTGCTTGCCTTGAAAAGGTGCGCCATTAATATGCAAGTGCATGTCATGAATTAGTGATGCGGCCCCCCTTTGCCAGTGTGGTGTATGTCAAGTTCAGTAAGAACATAGCAGAAGGAGGATGTTTGGCGGGTTGTACCGATGTACCTCCTTGCCAACAGTTGAACAAGCAGGCCTGTTGTTCCCCTTAAGGGGGCAATACGTCCCCATTCCATACCTGCAACTCAGCTCCCAAAGGGACACAGTTTCCTACACAGCACAATCCTTCCCTCGAAGAGAAGCTGTGGAGAACTCACAAATAGAACTTTTCAAGATATCACTGTCGTTGGGACAAATGTGGACTGTGTAGGTTGTGCTTTTTTTTTTTTTTTTTTTAATCTACTTGCTTATATTTCTCAGAGCAGAAGAATCTCCCTCTATACATTCAATCCCTCCAAGACCTCATTAGCGAAAGGCTCTCTCATGACAGAGCGTCTCGCTTTTCTAGCCCACAACGGACCTCCAGCGGCACAATTTTCCTTTCCCTTGAGTGAGTTTTCTTTTTCCCAGCTGCTGAATTCACCAAGCACTCTGGTATTTAGGGTCAAAGGTTGATAACGGCCAACAATCCAATTTCACAGCGCCTGCCTCTGACAGACACCGTGTGATCTTGGGTGGGACCCCTCCCGATCCCCCTCTCTGCATATCCTCAAGAACACTCTGAACTTAATCAAACTTTAATTAGCCCTCTGCTTTGGTGATAATTGGCAGTAGAGGCAGGGCCAGAACTCTGCTCCTGCAAGACGTGGTCTCTGAATGTATCCACAGCTAATCATGGAGGGAGAGATGCGGAGCCACTGGCCATAATCTGTTCAAAAACCCGACGGGGCCTCCGTGTGAATGTTTGCACGTGTGTAACAGCATGTCAACTTGTCATGAATTACATTTACAGATGTGCGCATACACAAAAATGTATGTAAATGTAAGCCTGATCTGACTGGTCAAACAGGAAAAAGAAAGGACAATTTAAGCCGTCATTAGCTGATCTCATTCCTTCCACCCTCCCGTGGCCCCCGACATAAATTGAGTTCATGTTGTGTTTTACCAGGTTTTGGCGCATTAGCGGCCATGCCAACAAATATGAAGAAGTCCTAACCCTAAATCTGTCTTTGACGTTAACCCTAACTTCTGCCTTCCTAAAGCGAACACAACTTCAGCATTTTTATATTACTCCTGAGTTTGTTTGTTTTTTACTTTAGCATTAAGTAATAAAGGATGGAAGGAAACAGAAAGGTAATAGAATTCTGAGCTGAATGAGTGATGATCACCGAATGTGGTCAAAGCCTGTCAGTGTGGTAACAAGCTTACACTGACTGCCATATATGATGTCTGCCTTGGCTAAACAAAAAGCAGCAAAAATAACATTGCAGTGGGTGCTTCCATCGTATTTTATACATTAAAGGTTCACAGCTAATCGAATAGAGTTTTTCAATATAAGACAGCAGTTAAGGAATTGCATGGAAAAAAATTACCCATGTCGGTGATGTGTGTACCATATCGAGCAGTAGTCAGAAATATGATACATGGGTATGTTTTTAGGGCCAAAAGGTAATAAAAAACAATTATGGTCTAAGCCTCTTTGACCTGGTGAAGAAAATCCATGCCAACCCAATCTTGTTGTAGGTGCTATGATCTACTGAATCGAATGCCCTGTGAAATGAAATCAATGGAGTTACTCACTCCAGAGCCACATCAATCTGCTGAGATTGTGGTGCATGTGGATTTAGAAAGCCTACTGTACCCCCTCAGATGACTCAGGTCAATAGCATTAATGTGAAAAGTTTGAAGATACCAACAGGGTACATTCCCCCCTCAGGCTACAATGCATCTCAAGTCAGTGTTTAACATCGGCAGTGGTGCTTCGCAAGAAAGCAACTCGACGAAATAATTACTTCTTTATTCGGGTTTTCCTTAAGGTTTAAGTCTGTGTTGAGTAAGTGTTTGTTTCCAGAGATACAAATAGAATTTGGAACCATTACTGTGATAAAAACCACAACAGAAAAACAAAAAAAGCAATCCATTTCTTTGAGATAAGTTGAGTCTTGATTGATGTGAAATTTGCTGACTTGATCACGTTCTGTTTCTTGTGTCTGTTCCTTTTTTCCCCCACCACATTGCTGCAATATTTATTACCTCCCACTCATTATTTCTCCTTGTCGATGTGTTGCTAAGACTAGCAGTAGTAGCCTGTACTTTAAGTATTAAATGTATTTTTATATGTGAGTATATACACAACAGCATTTGTGTTCTATCCATATGGTCTACATCTAATTTGGAAGATATTTGTTTGCCAGATGGTTGGGACTGACATTGGCAATTGTTGGATAGTCAGTTTCGATGCCATTGTCAGAAAGTTGTAGAGGTGAGGGGGTATCAGATTAATTTGACAAGGCAACACACACTTTTGTTGACACACACTGACACCACCGGTCACCTGTGTAACTTTATTGCCTTTGGCTGGAGTCACTGTACATTAGGAAACTGACATCATTCTTGTTCCCCAGCAGCTCGGTTTCTTGTACAATGTCTACACAGCCTGCATGTCGAAAGCACCACATTAGCAGACCAGCAGCTGTTTGACTCCTCCATCTGTGTCTACACAGGATGTGTTCAGGCACCTCATTGCATGTTAAGTCGCCAAAAACACATTCGCTGTAGTTTCGTGTGAAATGGAAGAAAATAGATCTTAAGCGTTCAGGTTGTTGTTAAACACATTCAGTGACGTGGGAATGAAGCTAACTGCTTTGCGGCCTGTGTAGACAGCTGTATTGATGAAAATAGAAGCATATCTATTCTGTCAGTGTGGGTGTGACTACTGAAAAAAGCAACTGTAACACCTCCTGTGTAGACAAGCTGTTATGGATAATGCTTATTACTCAGGCTGAGATGACCAGAGAGAATGGTGACCTACTTCTCATGGCTGGGCTTGGAAATAATGCATTGATGGCCATAATTTGAGTTTTCATTAACTCCATAACCCAAATTCCCCAAAACAGAAAACCTGAAAGGAATTTAATTCTGCATCTTGTCGACTACTACTGACCTAATGTACATTTGAGCATGAACTCTCAATAAAACCTTGTCTATTAATCTAAACAAAGACATCTTGAATGTCTTGTAAGCCATCTTGCATCACTCTAGATTTAAGTGTTCGTCCAACCTTTCATTCTGACTAATCGGCAAAATGTATCAGAATACTTTCAATTTCATTGAGCTCCGACTCTGGCTCTGATACTGCTAAATTAATGTTAAGAAGTTTTAACGGCTCAAACTCTCCCAGTGTCTTTGGCTTATCCTCTTCTCTTAGATTTATCCATTCTTCAGCTGTCATATCAGGACCATAAAGGAAAATTAGACAGAAATCCATTTTGTCCACAGCCAGTGTCATTACATGAGTTTCCTTGCTTGCTACTTTGCGGCACTGGAAATACCAGAGGTGGGACCAAGTCATTGTTTTGCAAGTCACAAGTAAGTCTCAAGTCTTTGCCCTCGAGTCCCAAGTCAAGTCCCGAGTCAAGTCCTTTCGAGTCCTTTTAACAACAGATAAATAATATTTACACAGATCATGTATGCTACAACATCTGTATTTATTCAAACCTTTTTTAGCAAGAACATTGTTCAAACACATTTGAAAGAAGCAAATGCAAAAATGCGATTTGCACAAAAAGTGCTGACATTGTATTTCCATAGCATACTGCACTATAACTAGTTGCACAGCAGTTTCTGTCCTGTATTGTATTGATCTCACATCATATTGCAAAACAGTTTTCACCTTCAACTAGACAGGCCCTTTTACTTTACTTAACTTAAATCTAGTCGAACAAAGTTGGAAGTTGTTGCGTCTCCGTCCGTAATCTTTGACCCGCATGTTTTACATACTATGATTTGTTTTTTTGTTGATCACCTCGTAGGTTTTATACCCAAACGAAACTATCTTTGGTATAATTTTTGCCAACTGGCGCGCTGCTTTATCCGCTTCATTGGTTGTCCTGTAATTTGATTGGTTGGATGCTGTCAGATCGAAACAACGTGGATCTAATTTGATTGGATGTCGGGCCGACAGCGCACTTGCTCAGGTACACACGCGCACACACACACACACACACACACACACACACACACAGATATAGATATATAGCGGTCCATGTCAACATACTTTTTAATCTTTGGGTTTGGGGAAAGTAGTCTTTTCAAGTCAAAAGGGTCATGTCCAAGTGAAGTCACGAGTTACTGAAGTTAAAGTCCAAGTCGAGTTGCAAGTCTCTTTACATTTTGTCAAGTCGAGTCTAAAGTCATCAAATTCATGACTCGAGTCTGACTCGAGTCCAAGTCATGTGACTCGAGTCCACACCTCTGGGAAATACGTATCCAGTGCAAGTGCTCTGAATTTGATTAATTAAACTAAATGTCCTACATTAGAGGCTTTCTCTGGCCACGAGGCATTGAAGCTTCTGAAGTGTTTCGTGTGACTCTGCTCGGTGACATATTGACAAGGTGAACAGGACAAAGAGAAAGTAGGAAAAAGGAGTCTTGAGAGTGTATACCATTTAACTGAATTCCAGCCGCCGCTGCGCTTGGTAGTGTAGCATTTGGACCATGAAGATAAAAAAGGGACATTTAGCTGGAGACATCTGTAGCACTTTGAATGGCTCTCATTGATTGTGAGGCTTGATGTTGACAGGCTCTCAGGCTGTCAGACATCTTATAGGCTACGTTGGTTGTTGTTTGTGAGTGTGCACTCGTAGGTTTGCTCTCGAGTGCATTTGCGAGTGTGTGTGTGTGTGTGTGTGTGTGTGTGTTTAACAGCCCAAGGTCCAATACACCAGGGATCTCTCTATGCATTGATTTGTGATACGATTTTGAAGTTCCCTTGTGAAGCACAACAAAGTAACCTCCCAAGGACGTAGTATTAGCATTCAAGGATACCAGTTTGACACAGACTGGGCAGACTTGTCTCCCTGCTGGGCTGGTAAAAAGCAAACAGGAAAAAAAGGGGAAAGGCTTTGAAGTGCTGGCTTCATGGACTCGTCAATAGTTGGTATTGACCCTTCCTGCTTTTATTTAATAAGGTTCCCATTCCTAAGGCTTGATTTGCTAGATACTCATTGCTATGCTAGCTGTGCTGCAGCATGCTGTCATACTGCTGATGCCAAGTATTTCCGCATTGATTACACCTCTGGGATTAGCTCAAATGCAAATGCGAGTGTGTGTGCTTGTGCGTGTATAGAGGAGCGAGTAAAAGAATAGCATGGGCTTGCCAAGACTTATCCACTCCTGATTGTTTGCACACATGTAAGTCATTTATTGTGCTGTGTATACACTATATCGTGTATGCTTTCGAACAAGCTGCCATGCTTTCAGCACATGCACAGAAATAACCAAAAAAGATGCGCATAAAGTCTATTCATGTTCAGAAAAGGTGTCTATTAATATGGGGTCTAAACAGATTTCTTCCCCCACATATGCCCTTAAAAGCCAATGGGAAGCTTCCAAACCTTGCATGCATACACTATGGGAACACCAGCTGCTGTGAGAATCTGGCTTCCTTGAAAAGCCTGGGAAACATTACCCGTAAAGACACAACGTCAGGCAGAGCGAGATTAACATGCAACAAAGGAGGAGTCCCTCGTCTTATAATTACGCTGTGGATTAAATTGTGATCAGGCATTCTGAATTGATCTTCATGAAAGCATCAGCAAGCTGCTGCGTCCTTGCGCATTTAAGGAGTGCCGTAACTGTACACTCAAGCATTTTACCATATTAAATAAATCCAATTTTGTGTTCGTGAACGGTGCATGTTCACAGATGTGAAGGTCAGTGCAACACAGCGGGCTGATTTAATCTTTCTGCCCTGTGTTTCGTTCGGTGTGCCTCTGTTGTGTGCAGATGATGCTCCTGCAGATGATGCTCTGTTTGTGTGTTATGTGAGAGATTTAGCAAATTTTTTTTTTTTTTGTATATGGCACAATATAGCACTGTCAAGCAGGATGAAATTAGAGGCTAATTTAATGACCTCCTTTACCCCTTTTTAACATCTCGATGTACCAGCACCATGACACCTGTGTTTATCTCTTCTTGTACCCGCCATGGTTGAATTGATCATTTCGCAGTCTGCCTGTTTGTTGCTAGGAGTGATAAATAGTTTGTCAATTCTTTAAAAAAAGACAATAAAAAAAAAAGCCGGCCCACCATCTGACGCTCCTTCCCAAACCCAATGCCCTAAATAAGAATAACATTTTATAGTAATTCCTTTTTTAATTTCAATTTTTCATAAGGACATACATAATTCTCTTATTGAGCACAAATATGTAACTTTTATTACAATACCTGACTCTACTCCAGGCCTATGAATTTAGATCTCAGTTACTGTGTGTGATTTTTCACAATGTGCTACCAACATGAACCATTTTGTCTCTGTGGGTGAGACTGTTCACATGTTTTCAATTATTTTTAATGGCAAAATAGTAATTAACAGTTTAGTTTGAGTTTGTTGGAGAGTAGAGCAATTGTGAGTAAAAGGTAAAATACAGTGATTTAATATTTCCCTCATCAGACATACTAATCTACAGCGTAAAAATCAGAGTGTACTATAGAGTGTCATTCAGCAAGTGGACCATCAAGTGCAAAAGGCAGCCCTCATGTTACAATAAAAATAGGAACAGTCCGAACGCTGGAACCAAAAAAAATCCTTACAGAAATTAAGAGATTCTCCTTCTATGCCAATGCAGGCGAGAAATACCTCAGATCAGCACTAAAAGTAGATGGTCACACATTACTTCTCTATTATTTTATAAAATATTATTGTTGAAAATTAACATAAAGTATGAGAAGATAAAATTTTACATATACAATTTTCTAGTACTTATAGGCACTTGTGTTTTAAAAATCCAAAGATTTGGTAGGGAAGGGATAAATTCAAGCAAGTGATATTCTGAAGGCAATAGAAATCATTCAGCTCAACTCTGAGGCATCCTGTGACTCACCCTCTGACAACACCTTGCCACCTCATCTTCCAAACTCCTCATAGGGCCAGAAAGAAAAATAACCTTGCTGTCCAGAGACTGTGGTCATCTTTATCTAGTCTGCTGCCAAATCATGTTTTTAAAACTGACATTCCCTTTAGTGAGAAAGTTTCAGACTGCACCTTCGCATCGCACATGCACACCAACATGATTTTCTTATCTGGAAATAGCAAATGGAGAGCCCTTTGGCTTCCCAAGGGAACCGTACCGAGCTGAGATGCCATATGGAGGTGGGTGTATCATGTCTGGTGGGATGGTGTGGTGGAAGTGCAGAAACAATGTAGGTGTGGAGGAGGTCACCATTAAGCGTCACCCTCCTGAGGGACGAGGCATGATTGGAGTTGCGGTTTGGAGTTACTTGCTCTCACATTTGGGTTCTGTTCGCACAAACGTCATAGCTGCTTTGCCTGGACGACAGGTGGGAGACATTGAGGAAAGAGATGGGGAGGGATGTGAATTGTTTTATACTCTGCCGATGGAAAGTGCAAAGATGTGATTCCAATAAAATATAGACAAAGAATCAAGCTGCAAATCACATTCTCCTCACAGAGAATTTATACAAGGTTCAATTTGATCATTAGAATCGGTCACCACACTTTCTGGAATATTCAACGTTCATTGTTTTGTCTTCCCTTGATATGACTAGTAACATAGCAGTAGTCCTATAAGGCTTGCAACACACCAACAAATTCAATCAATGACCAAATGAAGAAAGGAGCATGGAGATGAATGGCAAATGTCAGTAAAATAAATCTGCGTCACAACTAAGCACCAACTTTACTGACCTTTAACACACAAAATTGCAACATTGACCAGTTGCAAGCAAAATGGCAGAAACTTTTCTGGAGCTCTTTCATTTGTTCTCTCTTGCTAGAGACAACTGCAATACCAAAGCCCTCTGTGATGGCAGGTTTTCTTTAAGTTGGTGAGTTAGCATTTGGTTCTGTCAGCATCTGTCAGTGATATGTTTTACTGCAGCCTGCTTAATTTTTTAGATTTTGAACAAAGACAAAAAAATGTAAGTCTTTATTAGGGTCATTCAGCCCAAGCATGCTTGTAAACTGATGGAATATTGTTAAAATGACTTTCCGCCCAAACTTCGCATGCTGCTATTGTACCCCTAACATGCCGCTAACATCTAATGATTACTAACAGCAGCAGGGCATTGTCACCATGAAAAAGTGCACAGGCGCTTGCATTGCCAAAACCAAAGGAATTTATTGCAGTAATGATGGCAGACATGACCAGAAGACATTCCCCTGTGTGTGGTGTTTACGCCTGCTGACTGGTTAAGAGGTGCTGTCAATTACTGCTATGATAATGGTGATTGTGATGGTGAGAGTGCTATTATCTTAAGTGAAGGGAAAACTACATCTCTTGGTGCACTGTGTGCTGGCAGTGTGGTTTGGTGTCTAAATTGCTTTGTCATATTTTTTTTTTACATAAGGAGTCACAGCTAAGCAAGTGGGTGTTTGTGCTGTGTGGTGAAAGCATGACTAATGAAAACCTGTGTATCCCATGGCTGTTGGGGGCTTGTGTGTCTGGCTCAGCTGTCACATCAGATGCAACAACATTCTGCTTACAGTATACAGCCGGTTTGCACAGCATTGTTTTACGATGACTGTCTTGTTAGGGCCTGTGTTGTTCACTGTCCTTAAGGTGGCTCATGACTTTTTTTTTTTCTTTCCCCTGACCCGTCGGATCAGCAGCCTCTCCGTCATTTGGGAAAAATTAAGCGTTAAGCTTCAAGTCCTTATTAGGGTCATTCAACCCCAGCATGAACACATATTTCATTTAAATGATAAAAAGTTTAAACCTCAACAATTGAAGAGCTTATTTCTGCTAGATGGAGCGCTGATAAAATGGCTTTACGCCAAAATGCAGCTTTCTCAAAGAAGTGTGTCGAACCGACAAAAAAATTGAACCATGCTCCCAAATCAGAGTCATCACTATGTTTATGTTCAGCCCCAAACCTCTCCTTAAAAGCAATTTCCTTCCTTTCCTGAAGTTGGGGACAATCTTTTGAAATCCTGCAAGTAAGAGGAAAGGGAAATACTGAACTGACATCTACAGAATTTCAATGTGTTGGAAGAAATATATTATCATACAGTAGGTCCCTGCATGTTTCCCTGTGTATATCGGGAGGACGAGAAGGTGGAGGAGGAAGAGGGAGTAGCTGTGTTATATAACAGAGAGATTCAAACTTTTTGCTAAAAAAAAAACAAAACAAAGTTGTCTGTGTGTGCGGGGCTATGCATGTACTGTATGCCGATGTAGTGTGTGTGGGTGAGAGTCTATGCAGTTGTAGATATGCCTTTGCATGGATCTGAGCGTATACAGTATGCACGCGGACACTCTCGTGTGCGTGTGTGTGTGTGTGTGTTTGAGTGTGTGAGCATGCTGAGGGGGCCTGATAACCA
This sequence comes from Pempheris klunzingeri, assembly GCF_042242105.1. NCBI lineage: Eukaryota > Metazoa > Chordata > Actinopteri > Acropomatiformes > Pempheridae > Pempheris > Pempheris klunzingeri. The sequence continues at coordinate 7,413,221 of NC_092034.1, forward strand.
GAATGTGCGGTCACCTTGCCTTATGATTAAAGGTTTGCGCTCTTTAGCTGCTTAAAAGGAGCCTGTTTGTCCTCAAAAGGGAGAAGGGAACACAGCGAGAAAAAAAGCATGTTTTATCAGTCACAGCCAGAACTCAATATTTTGCTATTTTCCTCAGATTAGGCTTATTCACAAGGTCCTATAGGTGAAATGCCTTCAAAGATAATAAAGAGATTAAGATCACATTCAGAAATCCCTACCAGGGAGAGAGGAAAGCTTTTGAAATAAACAAAGCAGTCCAACTTTCTACAATTTCACACTTTTTTTCCCCCTGTCGCCGTGTGCTTGGGATTTGGCTTATGCTTAACTTCTTAAATATTCACATTAAGATCTTCTGATGCATTCATAAAGATTTTTTTTTTCTTCCCTAGGTCAGCTATGGAAGAAGGATAAAACCAAGAAACCAAAACCATAGCAGACTGACTGAGGAGAATCTTGGAAAAAAAAAAAGTTCACCTTCAGCAAAAACGCCATACGTGCTAGGAAAAAAAAAAAAAAAACCCATTCATTTGTATGAAGAATCAAATGAAAGTTGAAATTACACATAATGTTTCTGGACAAGGAGGTAAAATACTTGATTATTCCATTGGCCATCCAATCAGAGCAGTATTTGGTCGCACTCTCTTTCCAAGCTGTCATCCATTGTCTTGCTGTCAGAGAACTTGGAGGGACACCGGGCGGCCCCAGGTGTCAGTTTAGACTTGAAAATGACAATGTCACACTGCCAATGTCCCTCTCGCTGCACGCTCAATGATATCATAACTAGCAGGCAATCAGGATTTCTATAAATGGATACAGATGAATTGGCCTCACATTTATTAATCAAATTCCAAACTTCTGAAGCCATTATCATGCCATGCTGTGAAATTTCTATGATATGGGATGCAGGCGCCAACAATGACAAAGGTCTTTAACCATCAAGTTAATATTTTAGACACTTGTCATCTACTGAGAAGATTTCTATCTTTTTCCTGCTTTCCTTCAAGTTCTTTTCCTCCATTCATCCTTTAAGGTCGAGTGAGACGGGCGGGTGGTGTTTCCAGCGAATGCGGCGAGCTGCTTGTAGTAGCAGGGTCGTTGAAATGACCCTCGCACACAAACCCTAATCAGGACTGTCACCAGGGAGGTCCAGCCCCCATTGACACATCGACAGCCATTGGTGCAGTGCCGCTGCCTTGCCATTAATAAAGAGTCACATTTACATAAGTTGACGGGTACATAGTGCTCGCGCCCCGCCCATCCACAAGGACGCCACATACACTCTGATTCATTGGATCTACTGTAGGTAAAAGTGTGTGGTAACAGTTTTTTAATGCATACGGAGCTCCTTAATTGTTTGAGAAACAATCCATCATTCATTTTCTACATTTATCACACAGGATTTGAAGGCTGCACTTGATCTTTGTCAGTGTGCTGCCCACTGATGTGGCAGTCTACGGTGTTACACAGAATTAAACCAAAACGGCGTTTTTGATGACAATTACTACAACACGCAAAGCAGCAGGCTGTAATAAACACAAAGAAATCAACCTAGACGGGGAGAAATAAATAAAAGATTAAGAGATAGACACAGCAATCACAGCAGAGTAGGGTGTTTTTGCAACCTATTGCTTTATGGCATCAGATCATCTTTGAGCTGGAACTGACTCGAATCAGAAGACACGAGACATGAGAGCATATAAAATTTGAAAGACAATAGCAATAAAAAATAAAATAACCAAACACGCAGAAAGTGGTTTTAAATTGAAGTGAGAGGAAGTTCCATAGAGTTATCATGCTTCCTAAATCACCATTTAATGTCCTGAGCATGAGCTCATGCGATGTTACTGAACCATTACATCAACTCATTACTTCAGCTTCAGCTGATAAATTATTTAGTAAAGTGAGTCCATGAAAGTCCAGAAAAAGAACCAATTGTGATTCAAACCATTCACCAACAAACACAACAAAGTCCGCGTTTAGACCCATCTATCCCTGTGTAGATTAGAGTGGCCTGCATTTTACTTTGTATTTTTTTTGTATTTATCTACCATCGTGATGAAAGATGAGAATGAGGAGTCTTCAGAGTCTCACAAACTGCTGTGCAATGTTCTGGCAGTTTTCAAATTTTAAAACCAGGGACTCAAACTTCTAGGATCATACTTCACTGTCTCATCTGGACTGGAAGAAACACCAGTAAGGCTTGTGTGTAAAACGTGTGTTGTTTTAATATAGGGCTGTTTTCAGTTTGTATGCCCCCTATGACCTGAATATGGTCTTGTGTAAAATCTCATATGCAAGAAAGTTCCCCAACATAGTTTGTTTTCATCAGCTTTATGTAGTTGACATAATTCTAGCAATATTTTTGCCACATTTTACTACATTATTTTACCACATTGTTTTCCCCGTATTCTGCATTTTCACATTGGAATAATCACTAGTTAACTTGTAAAATTGGGAAAACTGCGGAATCGTCATAGTAATTCAAAATAAATCATGATTGTTATCGGCAGCTTTTCAGAACTGTTGCTTAGCTATTGAGCACTCTGTTAGCTGCAAGCTTTTCCAGAAATGTTTATACCCCTCGGCTCAAATTGGCCAATTTTTATTTCCACAGGACACATTGAACCTGACATCTTTATATAGATCTAGAATACTAAATATGGGACAAGCACACCCTGGATGCCACTTCTTCCCATACACATATACACACTGTTAGTGCTGTAGAATGGCTGCACCATAACATTAGAAAAATAATCTAGGGTCAAAGTGCCTCATGCTCATTTCTCTTTAGAGGCACACATTCTTAATCTTTAATTCTCTGACTTCATCCTCCATTGAGGTGCAGAATTGAAAAAAAAGAACCCCAGTCTCCTCAGTTATTTTTTGCATCCTGATAATTTCAAGTATGATTGTACAGTATCCATCAGATGTGGTAGAAGGTCAAGGGGTTTGTCACCTCTGCCAAAGTATCATCCCGATAGAGAAATAATTTATGTTCCATATTACCCACCTCAACACCTCTAATGCCAGCATTCACCCTGATGCTTCAAGGCAAATTTTATGATCCAATCACACCAGGTTACACACTGTCAGATCTCAGTGTCAGATTACGATTTAAGATTGTATAACGAGATTCTACACAGGTTTTGTGTGATTTATGCCACTGAAATCATATGGTTTTCCTTGTGCACTGTATTTGTACATCTGGGAACGTTGTAGGAGAGCGGCGTGGGTGTGAGGATGGCCACTTTATTAAAGCATTTGCTCATGTTTTAAAACTGTCAAATTTGCCATGTCCGTCCAAGTGTTACATTTTTTTCATCTTATTAACAGCTATCTGACTAACAGATAAAACCTCAAAGAATTGTGCAATATTAAGCTTCATTCAACACTCTTGACAGTTGTTGCGCTAAAGAATGACGCATTTTTATAAGAGAAAAAGGTGTTGCAGGACATAATTGTCACCATCACACTTTGGTTGATCAAAGGCTGTCTCAGAGTGTGACTGAAAAGCCATAGTGATATCTGAAACCTCTTTAAGAATGGATGGAAGAAAAATGTTGTCACTTCAATTAATCATCCACGTAGATATACATCTGTGTTTTTATTTCTGTTTATGTCTCTGCTCATCCATGAGTGAAACTAGAACATTCTTGTCAGAGCTGGCAGGGTAGAAGAAGTGCAATTGCTCTGTTGAGCGTTGTTTTTTTGACGTTGTCTTCTCTGTACTAAGGTAAGAATATATGGCGAGACGCAAAGTGTCATCTTTGCTTGAAAGATAACTGTGGAGAGTGTCAAACAATGAAGTGTAAAGGTTTAAGTCCCAGTCACAACAACATGCCATCGAGATAAAGCAGCATTTATAAAAAAATCATTTGTAAAGTTTATGAAACGTTCTTTAAAGTTTGAAGTTTATAAAAGCCAAGGACAATATGAAAAACTGTTGACAGACTGCCATGGACTGTAGGCTGAGGGGTGGGGGGGCTCCAGTAGAAGCATCTTGGTTGAGGGTGGAGAGCAGATGGCAGGGGGATTGTGGGAAAATGTAAAATCCTTTGATATGTCTGAAACATCTTATTCAGCAGAGGCATCAGCAAATATGCACAAAATCAAGTACAGAATTAGAATTAATGCTGTAAAGGTGCTGTAATGTAATGTATTACCGTAAAAAGTTATTTGGAAAACTATAGGAAAACATGGCAACCAAATCAAAAAGCACCAGAAATGCAATGATATGGTTTCATCACACAGAGATTCACTGTGAGCCTATATTATCAAAACTGCACACATGGGCTGTCGCACTGTACTGCATTTACATGACAGACTCATTTGAAGATTAATTCTTCATCTTGTTGTCAGGTAGTCCATATGAAAGGAGCTGCCTTCCATCCATAAAGGCCTACAGTCTCGATTTAATGTTATCCAAATAGAATAAAAAGTGCTATCCAAAACACACTGGGAAATGCAAATGTCATGCCCATTTCTCAAAGTAATGGCAGGTCCTGCAATAAATTGTATACAGCCGCCATCTCCCATAAGAAGCTCATTCCATAATTCAAAATATATTATAATTGGCACAGCCATAAAATATGTGTTTCTCTGTAAATACTGATGGAGGCTAGGTAATTCAATTCACCATACAAGGGAAATTTACACTGCTGCACATCAGTAGCTAATTTCCTTGGGGAAATTAATCTTTGCAGGGTCGAGGATGAACACTGACCACTGTCTACTGTGTAAATATTGACAGTAGGGGAGAATGAGGTGGCTATAACTAGCTCATACATGCGACAGCTAAATTATGTCTGCATAGAGACTTACATTCACAGCATGCCTGGTATTTATAAAATCCATAGTTCAGCTGAATTGAATCAGTTAAGGTCTGAGACAACATGACTGGAAAGGGGTCTGAGAAAAAAAGCTAAGGAGGAGTCAAATGAATGAGCTTAAGAGGTTTTAGTGTTAACTTTATTTTATGGAGTTATGGTTGTTTCCCGCAAGCTTCGTAGGCTTGATCGGACATTATTTCTGGATCCATGAAATTTGAACATACTGTACATGCACAGCCAATCAAAATGGGAACCTGTTGCAGATGCCTTCCCCTACTTGACATTCACATTCTTTCACCATGCATGCATGGTATTCATAAGCAAGATCTAACAACATGACAAATTGTAGCAAGAGATGGCTTTGTCTCTAAATGCTGCAAGGCTTTGTCCTTCCAACTGTGACTGTGTTGGATTCCCACAAATCACTCTACAGCTGCCTGGGATTGGAGCACGTCATGTTTGGGTTTGAAGACTACCTTGGCATGCATTCCTTGCTGGGATTTATCAGTGGTCTGGTGCTGCCAGTGAGGTCCTATCGTGCTATCTCTTTAGCCATGCATCCTGTATTTATGCAGAGATATGTCTGCTGTCACTAAAAAATGGCCTCAGGGCCGATTGCACAGCGCCCCTCTTTTTGCCATCTCATGGACCTCTGCCAAAGACAAATCAATTCCTGAAAGAAGGCTACAAGTCAGCAAAGGCAGAAAAGTCTGACTTTATCCCATGTATCCACAAAGTGTCTGACGCAGAATGGTCAGAGCTACTGGGGGACAAAGCCACCATCTGAGATGTCATTGATTTAACTCTGGTGGATGCACCACCTGAAACAGGTTCAAGATCTTTCCCTTCCATCTGGGGAGCTGGCAGAGCCTGCAGTATTTTGTACAGATTTAGTTTAGTTTAGTTTTTTTTTTTAGAATTGACTCCCCTCCATCTCATAAATAGAGCAAAGGGTCAGTATAAGTATACTCTGTCAGAACTGCTTGTCAGTTGGTCAAATAGCTTCGGAGACCTCCTCCACCCACACCTTTCTGACACCAGATAAGGGGGGTCTGTGCACAACCATTTCTGTACCTTTCTCAAAACTGACACACCGACTCTCACACCCACTCTCATGTTTGGATTGGCCAGCTGTACGGTGGTGAACAGACGCCAGGTTTTAAATTCCTCTCTATATCTCTCTTTTTTTCATTTCACAACTATTACACTTATTCACTGCTTCTCTTTTGTCATTTCAACCAGCTATTCCTGTCACTTTTCACGTGGACATGTGCAGCCCAACACTATAATGCCTTACAGGAGTGACTGCCTGAAAATAAGCGATATGCTCCCAGGATGGCCGGCTTTTCCCTCCAACTTTGAGTGTAACCATTTAGAACTATAGACACTTTTGATTTCAAATGTTGTTGCTGCAGCAAGTCTTATGGGCTAGTTCTGATTGAGCATAACCCTATTTTAAGTGGGTTCCACTGTGGGAGAACATCTGTATGGCATGCCATGATATACCAGCATTATTTTAAGCTTAATTAGATACTGACAAGATTACAAAGAGCCATAATCGACTAAATGTCCTTCTTCTGTGTGATGAATTCCAAAGCGATTATTTGATAAGCATTGTCAGCATTGTTTGTAAAATTGATCTGGAGTTACAAAACATTTTCTCCTAGAGAAAATCATTGCTTTTACCCCTTTCTGTCTATCCCTGGATGTTGCCCTACTCATAATCATAACATTAAGTACTCAGGATTTTCCCTGCACACCTGCCACATTATGTGATGACGTGAACCATTCCACCATCCTAGTTCCCATCTGGCAGCTGCCAACATTATAACTGTTCACTAACACGGGGGTTAATGAAACCCTTGTGTTAGCAAACGCACCTCTGTGTTAAGGGCTCAAGCTGCTTGGAGATCCACATGAAGCCCTGAAGGATTGTCTCCATTATGAATGCCAGCACGGGGCTACGAACACTTCCTGAATAAAATAATGCTCACACCTGCTACCTGGGCTCAGCTGTTGCCATGCAACATAGTGATGATGCATTCTGCTATATATTCTCAAGCTGTGTGCACAATGTCTGCAATTACAACACAATTAGTGGACTTCCAAAGGTGTTGACTTGTATGTACAGAGGCCATTGTTTTTGCTACAATCCATTTACGTCATGATTTAAAACTTCAGTATTTCTAGAAAGATGAAAAAAATTACATATCATTAATACAAATACCTCAGTGATGTGCACATATATTGACTTTTTCTGTTGTTCAAGTTAGATTGAACTCATCAATGTCCAAAAACTCTTCTGCTTATCGCCAATGCAAGGTAAATATTTGTGAGCTTGTTAGGTGCTGGATGATAGTGATTTCTAGTAAAGATAAAAGCATTTATGCTGAAACTAACAACATACCAACATCAGATTGCTGTTTCTTTTTTATCTAAATCCGTGACACTGATTTTATTTAAGGGGTTGAAACTTAATTGATGTCCAAGCCCAAGTTCCCAACTATTTGGCTTCTGTTGTAAGGGAAGCTGGTGTTTCAAACTGTGGCTTGCTCAATAATCCGTTAAGTGTTGCTACTTAAGGAAGCATGCTGGCAGGCTTGAGCATGCAGGCACTCAAGGGGGAACCTGGCCATTTGCATCAGGCTTCGTGGGGCGTGTGGAGGGGGGTATATCTACTCTTTGCCATCAATACCGGTGCATGCTCTCTCACACCTTTTTCTTTTTCTGTACACTTACTGAATGCCAGATGAAAGATCTAGACCTTTCCTGTCTGGCTTTTAAAACCCTTTGAGGATGTAACCCGACATTTATCGCAGGCAATGTCTTTGAAACAACATGAAAAGGCTATGTTTCTCATATATAAAGGGGCGATCGTTTGGGTTTCAGAAAAAGGCCGTCGAAGTTGCTCTCAGGTACACATAAATATAACAAATGGAAGAATAACTAGTGGTATGCTTCCAACTTTAATGTTGTGTGGTGTCACAACAAGCATCAAGTGGACCACATATTCTTATGATATATAATGCACTCAGAGCATCATATAACACTGTTAAATCACTACAACCATAGTTATCATGATGTTTTTTTCTTCTTTTTTTTCCCAGCATTCCTGAAAACGTCTTTCTTGTTAAAATTCAAAGCTTCACCAGCTACCTCACATTGAGCCTTAGCTTTAAAGGAATGAGCATCCTATGAAATTTCATTAACTAAACCACAGTTAGTGCTTGTATTATTGCATTTAGATTCCGATAATCATAGTTTCAACAGCTAGCCGAGTTGTCAACTATGAGCCATATCCAGTCACAGTCCCTTTCACAACAATCTCTGCCTCAGACGAGAGAAAAACAACCCTGATTTCTTTTCAAATGTGTTCAATAAGACCAGGTTTGAAGAGTTGGTTTACAGATAGAAATGTCTTTGTTATGTTTTGCAAGATATTCTGTATCTGTATCTTTCTCTAGTGGCGCTACCATGCATCAACTATGCATGGAGAACTCACAATTACATGAGCACACTCACACATACCGGTGTCGTCTCACCCACCATCTTCATCTCCTTTCACTCTTTCTTCCATTATACAGAAGGACATACTTACGCACTAATCAATATCTCAAATATTGTGGCTTTTCTATCGGTAAAGCAAAACAAAAAAAACTTTTCTACGAGGAGAATCAAGATGTCTGAGCATTCATAGAATGAAGATTTGGAGTACGTAAAGCGTATGTACAAAACGCGTGTGAAGAATCAGCAAACAAGGACCAGTGGAATTGTACCAGCTCCTTTTGATAAGTGATGTAAGATGATGCAGACTATGGTCTGATGCAGAGGGTTTTTATCTATAATTACAGGTCACTTGCATCGGCATGAGCTCATTTACCAAGACGAGTCACTGCCTCCTTCTCTTTCAGACTCTACCTTTTCTCAACAGCCCATTCACTACACTACTGCCTGTGCCTTTGCTGATTGGGATCCAGAGGTGAACTTGAGTTACTGTCATGGATTTCAGTGATCATCAATCAAGGACTCTCAGAAGTGATGGCAGACAGTTCATGGAGGAAATGATGGCATACCAAACACATGCATCAAAATGCAGGTATGTGCTCTGAGGACAGATGATCATTTAGTCTTTCACCATTCCAGCTGCTTAGGTCAAACGATGTGATTGGACCAGACTGAAATATCTTAACACCTGTATGATGGATTAGCATAACATTTTTTACACACATTCCTGGCCCCCCTTCCTAATCCTTGAATTTGCCTGGGGCATAAAATACGTGGATTTCATTATTCAGTGCAGTAATCAATCAATCAATCAATCAATCTTTATTTATATAGCGCCAGTTCATAACAGTGTTATCTCAAGACGCTTTACATAAAGAGCAGGTCTAGACCAAACTCTAAATTAAGAGAGAGACCCAACAATTCAGGAATTCAAAATTAAGGATTCAAAAATCCCCACATGAGCAAGCATCAGATGTTATATTAGGCAACAGTGGCAGGAAAAACTCCACTTTAACGGGAAGAAACCTCAAACAGAACCAAGCTCAGGGCGGCTTTCTGTCAGGGTCTGTGTTAGGTAGAGGTTGGACAGAGATGGAGAAAACAAACAGCAAACAAAATAATACCAGCAACTATATTACTGACAATAGGAATATGACTAATTAGCAATATGGTAATATTGAAGAACATGAGAATAATTAATATATGAATAACAATAATATGAGCAATATTGATAAAAAAGTGGCGGCGGCTGACGATCCGCAGCAGTGATTCATGAAGCCAGAGAACCACGGCAGCAGGACCAGGATCCACAGGAACCTGAAAGATGGGAAAAGCACAGAAGGGCTTCGGGGAAGATAGTAAGTTAGTAACAGACATTAAAGAGACATGAAGCATAAGGATGGAGAGGAAGAGGAGGAGAGAGGAGCCCAGTGCATCATAGGAGTCCCCCGGCAGTCTAAGCCTATAGCAGCATAACTACGGGCTGGTCCAAGGCCTGAGCCAGCCGTCAACTATAAGCTTTATCAAAAAGGAAGGTTTTTAGTCTACTTTTAAATGTAGAGAGGGTGTCTGCCCCCCGAACCCAGACTGGAAAGAGATTCACCAGGAGAGGAGCCTGATAGTTGAAAGCTCTGCCTCCTGCACTTCTTTTGAGGACTTTAGGGACCACCAGTAGGCCTGCATTCTGGGAGCGAAGTGTTCTAGTGGGGTAGTACGGTACTATGAGCTCTTTAAGATAGTAATAAGACAGTAATAAGCTTGTTTTTGTACAGGCTAGATTTTAAGACTTCCTGGAATTACTTTTACATTTTAGAATAGCCAGTTTTCAATACAGACTCGTCATCGCCAAGATTTTTTGCACCTTTTGCACCGAGTAGGAGACCACCCTTTCCTTCATTACCATCACTTGAGTTCACCAGTGTGGTGGGACTGTTAAAGCCGCACTTGACTTTTTGACAAACCTAAGAACACTTTGGAAATGAAACCATCTTGATCTTGTCTGGTTAAAGCTACTGTAGCTGAACTGGCCACAATAAAAGGAACAAAGTTGAACTTAAATGAATGGACCAAAGTAATCCTGAACTCTATTACACATCAGAGACATTTTCTTCTCTTGGAAATGATATGTGTTCAGAAATCACTTTCATGGAATTTGTGTTATGTGATCAAACTATGAAGTGATGTTAAAACTCTTCATTGATTTAATTAATGCATTCATCAAATTATCCATTGGTTAATTAAGGCAAGAATGCCAATGTTTTAATTCTTATTCAGCATATTTCAAGTTTAACCTCTTTAAAAGCCACTGGGCCAATGGTAAGGGTAGGATTAACGAAACTTCAATGCATTTTTTAAGGGTTAGGTTTGGCTGGAATGTTGAGAGGTTAAAATACACTGTGGTATTCAAATATATCTGTAACCTGCGAACCCCAAGTAGGTTACAAAGTTATTGTGAACATGTTGCGATGCTTGTGTTGGCATTTTGCCCAAATGCACCACTATGCCAGCCTCACAGGGACTGAGTTTTGTTTTACCGTGTCCTCCATCTTTGAATAGATAATGTATTTGCATGTGTGTTGAATGGAAGATGTGTGTGATTGATGCATAATAATAAACCCTCTGATGTGCCTGACACTGTCCTGTCTAAACAGTTAAGGATCTACCCATATCAAAGATCCTAAAATTTATCTCATCTATTACTCACATTACTTTTAACTTTGTGAGACACTGGTGCTTGATTACTGCGGAAAACTTAAGTACTTGTGGATGAAAGCGCTGACTTAGTACAAGGGCAGTTGTCATTGATATCTTTGTAATTTGATTTATCCTGACTAGTCACTCCGCAGATTGGATATGACAGTGATGACCTTAAAATCTGTCTTTATGTAGATGACGTTGCATTCAAAAAGCCTCCAAGGTCACAATGTTACCTTCACTCAAGTGCTATTACGTTTTTAGCTGATGATGTGTTGATTAAGGTAAGTTTTCAATATTAAACACTTGTCACTCAATTTTTTAACATCAATTTCCTTTGGCAATGACAAAGCGTTTGATTTGCTAATTTGCCTTTGAATTGCAAATGGGGTCTCCTTGGAGCTTTCCGCATGCCACCGCTCAATTTAGTTCCTTTTTGTGTGACTTTTGCGGAGGTCAGTGCCGACAATACCACCATTCCTCAGTGGAATCCTTTGACCCGATAAGACACAGAACATAAAACCCAACAGAACACTATCAGCAGCGGCATACGGGGCGAAAGCCCAGGAAGGATATGCAGAGCATGGAGCTTGGGCTTGGTCAAAACTCCCACTGATCAAAATGTTGTAAACAGGGAGGCATTCGGCTATTACAATATTTTTTTCTGTCTTTGCACCAATTGTAAATGCAAGCTCGAAACCACAATGAATGACCACATCACACTTCCTCCAACATACCTCTATTCTGTTTCAAGCAAAAGATCCTCCTCAGCACCCTGTTTATGACTATGTATACACTTATGACATAAGTGTATACAGTAGGTGCTCCAGCAGACATGGCCAATTGCCTTTACTCATTACAAAGCTCAAGAGGAAACTAATCTAAGTTTGGCGTCTTGACCTGGCAATAAACAGCGTCATGTAATTCATGTATTCAGCTGCTGCACAGTAAAGAAGCTGGACCATGCAATTATGTCAGCTGATCCATCAAGGATTTTTTTTTCCCCCAATAGTGCTACATCATCAACAGATGGCTTGGACTGTTTTAAAATGACTACAGCAAAATAATAAAGCAGTGGGAACAGCACTTACTGTGAAATAGAGATATGATTTTAATTTGTTTTTGATGGCAGCATTTGTCTTTTCAGCGAGTTCTAACTTATCACTCTGTGACCTGATCATTTTTTGCATTACCTGGATTCACTTACAGGGCCATTTGCCTCGGTTAGAGACTTCAGTTACCTTGTAAAAAAGGACAGCCAAGGTCCGTGTCATTTTTTTTCTCTCTTAGCAACCTTAATTTGACACAAACCATGTCTGTTAGGGCTCCCAGTAGAAGGACGCACCTGTTTTAACCAGGTGTTCAAAGCTTTCTTGTTCTTGCTATGCTCTTTATACCCACTGAAATTCTCTTTCAGTTACATCCGATATCCCCTATTCTCTATTTAGCTGCTAATGAAGAACATAAAAACGAAAAAAAATAGGTTAGTGACCCAACGCAACCTCAAATGATAGCGACCTATCATTTTTCGTTTTTAATTTTTTTTTCTTTGTTGCTAATATATTTGGTATCGTCTTCCACACGTACATCAAAAATCTATTTCAATAGCACGGCAATGAACATTATCTCGCCCTGAATATAATATGATTACTGCATCAATTACCAGTTGTGTTTGCCAGTGCCCTTGGTCATATTGACGTTCTTAAATTGAGCTGTATGAGAATGAAGGACTCAACTGCTACTGTCTAAGTGTATTCGGAAGGAGTAACCTGCCTCACCACAGACTGAAGCTCTGGCAGTGCATTCAGCAAGGGATCTGCTTGTCATAATGGGATATCATTACTTCACTACCCTCATTACAAGGTCCTCATCTGCCGGGGCTTGAGTGTAATGTTAATTATTACAGAGGAGTAAGACAGAAAGGGGCACTGTAGCTCAAAATGCCATTTTGATTGGACTTTGCTCCCTTTCATCTCATTAAGAAGTCAATAATGGCTTGTTTGTGTGTCAACCAGACAACACGTAGAGACAAGCAGCGTCTATAGATTAAACATCTTTCTGAAGGCAAATACAGCACAGTTGGGAAAGTGTGAGTACATGTGTTAACAGAGAGGACACTACTTCGACAAGGGAAATCATTGTGTATAAGTGTGATTATGTCTCGAACAAGAATGAACAAATCTTTCATGCAGACTCCTTAAAGGCCCACTCGCAACTTATTTTAGAAACGGTTTCTTCCCAGTTTGTTGAATTTCTCATAACAGCCTGACAGCAATCAATAAATCAAATGGTTTGACAAAAAGGACAAATATCTCATGTCAACGCGCATGAGCAGAGTCTATCACAAGGCTAGGCAGACTACTAAAGTTAGCAAGCTAGTCGCACAAGAATGGCAGAGAAAGAGCAAAACGAAATATGAGCCGCAGTTCCCCCGCAGGAAACAGACATCCACTGAGCTTTCGAACGAGAGAGGGCGAATTTCTCAAATTTGTGTTAGCACAACAGGGGAATTGGGAAAAAGGTGACTTTTCAATACGATCCCACAACATATTTCTTATACACTGTCTAGTAAACACCTACGGTTTAGCAGCGATGTAGAATATCAGACAACAGCAGTCTGTTATGAATGGCTCAGGTTGAATATGTGTCCTGCATTTAGCATCACACACACACACACACACACACACACACACACACACACACACACACACACTTTAGCATCCCTTGTGCCCACTTTCCTCTGGTTTTCCTCTTGTCTGTGTTGTGTCATCCATTTGTGGCACTCCACTCCTGACCTTGTGCACTTTTGAAAGAGTTTGTGGATGTTTGTGTGTGTGTTTTTATTTTCTTGTGTGCCTTTCATGTGTCACACTGTCACACATCATTTTTGAACATGCATGTTCTACTACCAACATCCTCAGTCTCTCACACACTCACACATTGTAGGTGCTCATACACAAACAAACAGTCAGGTCAGGGTCTTTGAATGGAGAACCCACAGGCAGGCTCGTATCCAGGCTTCTTTGCCGTTTGAGCTCAGCTGTCTTAGTCTCGTCTGCCTTTGAAGTGTATACAGACAGTTGGATGTTGGAGCAGCTCTGTGCTCCTTTGGCTGAGGAGCAAGCTCAGAGGAACATCAATGGACTGAGGCTTGACATTGTCATGCAAGCACACACATAGTGTAAATAGAGGCTTGCCGAGTTGCGGGGATTCAGAAGGACAGAAAAAAATACTTCCCAACAGAGGAGAATAAACCCAAAACTCAGATTGTAAACAAAAACCGCACGAGCCAGATACTGACCAACGCAGGTCTTGACCTTATCAGTCAAGGAAAGCCCAAGGGTGTTGGGAAAGCAGTGGTTTCCATTAGGTCCAGACAGCTGAAGCCCAGTAGACCTAACTTCATGGAAAAGGAGCCTGAAGGTTGGAGTGAGTAACAGAGGAGTGAGAGTAAAGTGTTTTCGGGTGACTGCTGTGGGGGAACAGAGGGGTGGTGCTTGAGGGGTCAAGGAACACAAGTAGGAGGAGATGGATACATACGCAGGGAAGAGGGAGAGAGTACAAGTCCTAGATAGAGCTGTCATGTCGGGAGATGACTCTGGGGTCAGTGGTGGTGTGATAAAATTACATTGTAGAGTAGCTCTATAATGGTCTCCTCAACAGCAATGAGAAGGTGTCCTGTCTGCCAAAAAATAGAGCACATTGATGTTGTTTATTGACAGATGTTTGGTGATTGGTTGGTTCTCCGCTTTAGTTGTATCTGGTGCGAAGCTTGGCAAAACTTGCCAGCAAAAATATTCATTTTATTCCCAAAAAAACAGCATTCTGCAGTCCCTGATATCCACAACAAAAAGGCAAACCATCTGCTATTTTGTGGTTGTTTTCAAAATCTGTGCTTAACTTCATTCCCAGTGACCGACCAGAATGTGCTCTGGTATTTTGTGTGTTATGTTATGTGTTTATAACAATATGATCTCACTATGACTTTGTCGCTTTTCATACTATAGTGCACTGCCCATATATTTGGGATAGATGAGTGGAGATAACACCTGTTCTACATCCAGATTACAGGGCAATCAACTGAATTGGCACACATTGGCCACATTGACATTATATTTTATTATTATTTTTCAATCAAAAAATAAATTGTCTGTACATTTTGAGAACAATGGTTTCAGAGCTTTTCAAGCAAACATTTGCAGGTTTTTTTTTTTCCTCAAATGTAAAAATTTGCTTCTATCATACGTCATATATGAGGACCAATGATCAATCGTTCGGTAATAGAGTGAGCGCTTTGAACAGTTTGCTTTAGGCTCTAGGACATTACAGGAGCCTTTTATAAAAAAAATAGTTTTAGACATTCCAACAATCGTTTCAAAAAGTCATTATAAGAAGCAGAATACGGTATTTAAATGACTGCATCCAGCCTTTTCGCCATCCATCCTTCTGCATCCAGAATGGGGGACACTGATTGGATAAATTTATGTTGCCCTATGCATATCTTGCGTCAACTGCAGTTCGATATGCTACTGCACTGATATTGATATTGAAACTGATGTTGGTGTTGATTGATGTTAAAACTTTGGCCAAAAGGAATGGTGAAAGTGAATATATTTATTACCTCCACAGTCACCTCTCTCCGTCCATCTGGCTGTTTATTTGTCTGTGCCCAACATATCCCAAAACCTGACATTTCTTGTATTCATTGCTACTGAGAGGAAGAAACCTATTGATTTTGGTGACCCCAAGACCTTTTCTCAAGCAGTTTCAGGCAAAACTTTTTTTTTTTTTTTTACTCCTGACACCTTACTCGTTCTGAAACGACATTTACCATGCTCTAACGGTGAGCAAACTTGTCTGTTTTGGAGACCCTGTGACCTTTGTTGAAGTACACCAAGGAATAAACTTTCAAATTTCAAAATACATCCCATCAACAGTGCATGTAGTTAAAAATATCTGCTGTATGCACATACATGCAACCAACTGGAAGAAATCTTTGAGGCCCACAAAAAGAAATTCACTACTAACCACTTTTTTAAATGGTTTAACCCATTTTAGTGACACTTATTACCTTAACAGTGGTGCCATGTAACATTTACATATAGAACTATGTGCCACCTGCCAGTAAAATGTTAATTGTGAGCCAAATCGGGGAAAATGCTTTATATCACTTTAGGCTTTGCACCATATTAATAATAATATTGCCATTTTATATGGCTAATACTTCTTGCTTAGAATAGAATGAATACATATAAATAATATAAATGTAATAAACTTTAAACCCTAACTTTTGAGGATGAGACGCTCTCAAAGTGCTCAAAAATGAAGATTTTGGCATCAAATTATGCATATATGTGGCATCTGATGATGAAGATCATGTGATATGATTAAAAGCTCCAGATCAGTTATCAAATGAAGCTCATGGTGAGACTGGTGATGATGATGATGACGATAAAAATATTGCTGCATGATTATTGGCTAAAATGAGTGCCCCACCGACTCCCTCCTCAATCAATCAAGCCAATCACATTCTTGTGAGAACTGCTCATACTCTCAGTTTGTACCAAGCCTGTTCGGCTCTAATGAAGACACACACTGCATTGAAAAATTACTCCTTGCACCCAATAAATAATAATTACAGAAAAAGTAGAGTGCTCCAGTTTCCTTCTGGGCTTAATTAGCCATGGATTTCGATCAACACTTAGGATAATACCTCATCAGCCAGGAGTGTAATTTGAATACATGAAATCACCACCAAACCAATCAAAATTTAAGGGGAATATGCAGGAGTGTACTGTATATAGATTCTGTGACAACACAATTCTATACCAAGATTCTTTGGGAAATATTTCATTTTCAGACAGGGAGGAAATGTTACTTTTTTCATCTATCAATTTTCCAAGGGCTGATTTTTTTACTTACATGGTGGGGTTTTTGTCTCAGAAAGAAGCTCACTTTTGTTCAGTTTGTTCTTTTGTTGATAAAATTTCTGAAAGCAGAGCAGGAAATTGCTTCTTCTAATCCACTGGTGAGTTCCTCTCGACCACTAATAGAAAATAGCCTTTTGAGGCCATACGTAAGAGAGGACACCATTAGAGAGGTTGATAATTGCACAGCACTCGAGCTCTTCTACAGCATGTGGTCTTGGAAAAGCACTGCTAAAAACCTTAATAGCACTGGATGATGGCACAAGACAGAGCAAGTATCAGAAGTGGGACAAAACGTTCTGGGTACAGGGCCCTCCTATCTTGCTATAGGCAAGGAAGAGTTTCATTTTGTGCGTAAATGTGTATGAAATGTTTTCCTAGCTGCAGTTTACATCTACCACTGACCATTGAAAATAAAAATGCAAGTAAATAGTTGTAGGCTATTTCACTGGTTGTGCCTGTGCCAGGCTTAAGTTAAAGGAGATGGGCCATAATTGTGCCATATATTAGCCTACGGAGGATGTAGATGTGTACAGTAAAGGAAATGACTGCCCAGATGTAGTTATCTAAAATGGTAATTGCCAACCAAGAACACCCTTCTTCTCAAAAGCCAGTTTCTTCATCTTCACACAGTACATGGATTTAGTTCTTTCTTTTCTATTTCAACATAATAGGACTATGACATTGGCATTTTGAGATATTTAATCAATGGAGATAACTCAGAAGTCTTCATCATGCTTTAGTTATTATAGCTCAAATTCAGACATAATGAACAGTATTCAAGTTGTACTTAGTATTTTTGAAGACTTTTGATGTTCTCCTGCTCACACATTTGCTAACATGGCATGGTGTGAGGCCATTAGTCTAGGGAAATAATTAGCTAATTTACATATGTCTGTATAATAATGGGGCTCATTTGATAGGCTCAGATTAAGAACGAAAGGGAATACATCTCATTTGAAACAAAGGATAGTTAGCTCCTTAAAGTGCAAAATAATACTAGCAATATCTTGAATTTCCACAAAATGTGGTTCTTGTATATGGGACAGAGTTGCAGGGCTGCAGACGGGGTCATTTGAATGTCAGTCCCTATCTCTCCTCTTGTTTCCTGTCATCTATCAGCTTCCAAAAAAAACCCATAAATACCCCAGACATGGATTAAAAAATAAAGTATAATGTAACGACTCTAAGACTTTATATTATGGTCACCTGTTTTAATTATTTCAACTTTCTCTCCATCAGTCTGCTTGGCATACGGCTCTAAATACTACAATACCCATGAGCCATGGCTGCTGTTGCTAAGGAGGAGAAGCCAGTCAGAGGCCGGAGCTGTAGAGGATCCATAATGCTTTGCTGTGAATATAACACAGCGCCACAGTCCCTGAATACATCCAAAAGTAAGTTAAGATGACACATTATTTTACCAGTTTTTCACCACAGTGTGAACAGAATTTCCAGCTCAGTGACTGTATTTACTTTTGCCAAAAAAGTGCCTTGGGAGTCATAGCTAACTTCAATTTCTTCTTTCAGTTTTTATGTGCACAAGCTTGTAGCTCTCTACCTTTTGAAGTTGAAATAAAAGCCACATAACTCTGAAGGGATACAAGCATTACTCTGCAGCAAGTTAAGCAAATGCCACAGAGTTGACTCCTCCATTTCAAGTTTACATAACACTATCTGTATCTATAAAAGAGAACCTAGCTGCAGTAAGTGCTTGAAATCTATGGTCGTTATACACTTGGTGCATTTTGTCATTATCCCTAACAAGACAATGTTTACACGTGCAAAGATTGTGAAGAGCCAAGGAAAACACAACAAGGCTGGCACATGTATGTGCGGTGTATCTAAGGCCAGAATGCTGTCAAGGTCTCGACTGTGTTTGTATATATGTGTGAGTGAGATGGAGAAGTTGTGGCAGAAAGAGTGAAAGCGCTCCCCGTGCTACACTAGCTCTGTCAGCATGCTTTCCTTGACTTCACAGACGCACACAGGCATGCGTGCGCACACACTCTCACACACACACACACACACACACACACCCACACACCCACACACACACACACACACACACACACACACACACACACACACACACTCCCCCTCCTTCCCCTGCACCTCCCCTCTGCCTTTTTCTTTTCTCTTTGCTTGGCACCATTACCTCACTGCAGATCTTACACTCTGAATGCATCGCATCTGAGATTTAAGAGGGTAAGAACTTGATGGTGCGGGTAGCAGGGGAAGGTAGCTTTCTGTCTAATTCTAGACCAGCACCAAGCAGGAGAAGTGTTCGGCTCCAAGCTCTCATAAAACAAAACGGGAGACACCCGGTTAAGGCTGTGATCGCCCATGTGGAGTTCATATCAATGCACAATAGCTCAGTGTCCCTCCAGTATTCAGAGCATTACCCCTCTCTCTTTTCTTCACACTCAGCCTCAGCCTCACTCGTTGATTTCATTTCCTCTGTCTCCCTCTCTCATTTCCTCTTTGCGTCTCCCTCTCGGGCTCTCTCCTCTTATTCCCCATTTGCAGAGGCATTAACCACACCATTAATGTGACGGCAATCTACATATGAAATGTAATTTGCAAGAAATTAATTTCTACCCTCCATCTGTACATTTGCTCTTGTTCTTAATTTGTTTTGGAGGAACAATTCCATTGGTCACCATCTGGGCGTTTGGAAAAAGGAACAGAGACGTATTCATTTAACGTTAATGGCATATGTGATTGGCTCCATGTAAAAATAAATGAAATAAATAAAGGAATAAATGGAATCATACTGAAGGAACGCAGATGCCATATCAAACATTTAAAGTGGGGTGAATAGAGGAGTCCCATTAACAACACAAACACCACTTCAAACCAGAAAAAAAAAGCCTGTGACAACAGATGTGCAACATAATATCAGGTTTAGGAAACTCATTTTGGGGGTCATAGAGAAGGCTGCTAACTCATAACGCCCCGGAACCCATTTTAAAATCATCACAGTTGGTTCCTGCACCAATGGCTCCCCTCTGTTACAGCCTGGTGTTTACCAGTTTGCTGCGCCAACCTCACAAACGTGAAAGAATTCTCTGCTGTCCTATTGTGGCCCTGGCAGAGAGAGTTTGGAGGGAAGAGGAAGAGCAAAGGAGGCACAGAGCAGAGGCACATGTCTTTGGCTCGTACCATCCGAACCCCAATTAAAGTATTTCAATCATCCACTAGGCAGCGTTCATGCTGGGGTGAAGCCAAGTCTGTCTGAGGGACACGACTTTGGAGAGGAAAGAAGATGACCAGAAACAAGGCTGCATAGTAAAAAGAAAACAAACAAGATGGTCAGAATGCAAGACATGTTACAGAGCACATTTATTTACAGCTAATTTGCAAAAGCAAATATGTTTTGAGGGGAAATGTAATGCCGACCAAACAATGTTTGCTAACGTGAGAAAATGCTGTTAATTAATGTGCCTGGAAAATGGGAAAAATGTTGATATGAACATATTAATAACTGACATTTTCATTTGTTTTCCACCAAAATGACGATCCAAAGTGCCTTTGTTGCCTAAACTTAACCACCAACTGAAGTGTAGCTGTGCAGTCCTGCACTTTGTACGGACGAACAACCACCGTGGAACACACATTACATGTAAAATTTTAATCAGAGAAATGTTGTCTTTTAACATAATTCAGGAAGTGATCATGTCAGTCAGCTGAACATAATCGGAAAAACAATTAAGTCACATACAAACAGAATTTCTTGGAGCGAGGGCTGTAAAGAGCAATCTAGAAGTAGCAGCAGTGAGGTAGTGTGGCTGCTGTGCATAATATTGCTATACATCTTTAGACTATTAGATTTTGTTCTGCTAAAAGAAATCGTTAATCTAAAACGTGTTACAAGTCTGAAGCACCAAAACACAAACACAGATAAAAGGAGATTGATCATGTAAAATACAAGCACATCTTTACTATGAGCAGACTAGCAAGAATATAAATCTACTGAGTAGAAGACTAAAAAATGAGGCCTTAGGAGTGATTATGAGAGAAACCACCAGCATGCTTGAGCAAGTAACAAGCCGTATCCGTCTGCAAAGCCAACACCAATAACCAGGACCTACAGTAAAGCAGAAACATAGAAAATGTGGGAAAAGAAGCAAGCTCAGGTGCACCCATGGCCTCAAAAACCATTGAATGTCATGGCTGTGAAAGCATTTGAGTTTCATATCGGGAAACAGAGGCTTCCGCGCTAATACAGCCCACTGGGTTTCATAGCTTGGTCTGATGTGTAGGTTGGAGTTAAGTGAGGCGCTGAGAGAGGTCATGGGAGCCACAATGGCAGTCACAAGAAAGCACCCTCACATGGACAGCCAGAAAACCCAGCAAGTGAACTGTACCCGAAAACAGATCTGCTTATGGAAAATTGAATTCTCGCTGAAAAAGAAATTTCTACTTACTACTGTTGAATCCTTTGTTTGTTAGTAAATAATCTCCCTTCAAGCAAGTACTTGCTCTAACTTAATAGTAGAGCATACAAAGCCAATTAGACCAAACGCTCTATAGCAAGTACAATAATAAAAGGAGAAATGCGTATTAGAGTTTGAGTGTCAAGATTATGCGCTATAAAAACTGCATAAAACTTGAATAAAGCAACATAATGGCCAATTTTCATTTCCAGTGGTTTAGTATATAAATTTGGGCCCCATTCATATGGGCCACTTTTGACTACAACTATAGCAACGCCTGTACAAATAACAAATAATAAAGTGTTCACAACGATTTTCTTTTTTCCCGACTGCAATTTCTGTGTAATGCTTTCACTAAGAGGTTTACAGAACATTATTTCTGTCACAATATTTAAAGTCTTCATGGTACCCTGGGAAAAACTTGGTAAGATGAGGTGCTATCTCATGCAGAGAAAGAACTGTTACCGTATTTCATGATAATAGACAACTGAATAAGACTCGACTGGAACACTTATGTAAGTAAATTAGTTTACAAGTGCTAGCCCAGACTGCTGCAACATAAAATTAGCATAATACAACTCTGGAAATTTGGATAATAACTTACTTTATGTTAAAGTTTTCTGATACTGCTGAAGGTTTCAACATTGGATGTGTTAAATTCCCCAAGGTACACAGAAAAAACAAACAGGCAGGTGGGAGTTATTTCATATTGTTTTGTCATTTCAATGACATGACATTTTCTTCCACGATCTGATGAAGGCCTTTGTGCTTGATGACGTGTTCATTGATGAAATTGCAATTATACAGCTTTGTCCTGTGTGCTTTTACATCCTTTTGATTTTGGGTATTCAACATCGGAACTATATGACTTTGGTTTAGCATCACAAACATAAATAATGAGGAGACGTATCCTTTCAAAAATCTGACAACTGCTGAATGTTTCCGTGCGTCAGAAATGTCTGGAATTAGACATTGAAATCATAGTAAGCAATCAAATTTCAAATGTAATTACTCAAGAAAAATTGTACATTCCAAGCATTTTAAAACGATATATTGTATAATAACTTTATAACTTTACACTGTACAAATGCCTCCTTGAAAATACTTTTAGTGGCTACACTTTGAGTGAGTTCCCTTAAATGGAAGGTTATGCTGTTTATTTATGATATGTCCAATTCTTTTATACAATCTATGGTTCAAAGGCCAACTACTTTTGTCCACCCAACTGAAGGAGTGGTCTAAACCATGCAAAAATATCAGAAATGGGGGTTTTCCTAAAGCAACAAATATTGTTTTCGATACACGAAATAGTTTGCCAAATTATTTATGCAGCTGATAAGCTAATACCGTCACCTGTCCTGGTACAATAATAGTTTGCTGCTAAATATTACTGTTCCATGTCTGTGAAAGTTACACATGCCATCTAGCCAAAAAAACTGATTATGGGTGCCCAAAATTCAGCAAATCATTCTGACAAGCAACCAGAGTCCACAAAAATAGGAAAGGGACAATCGGCTATAATTAGCTGTTTTGTTTCTGCTTGCTGACAGTGTTGTGAAAATAGCATGACACCATGTGGTGTACTGATACTGACGCTTTACAGGGATGAATGCTATAAGTGTTACTCCCTGTAGGATACAATATACTATCAAGACTATTCGCTATAAATCCAGTCCATTTGGGATTTGTAACAGTCCATATAAAACACATTGCACCAAGCCTTGTCAAAGTGAGTGGGAATGCGGAGAGGTAGAGGTCCACCAAGCTCATGCAGCCTAATCCATAACCACAACAACATAAAGCAACATTTCCCAGAACAGATAGGACTTTTAATGCCCATAAAGTAAGACTAAACTATCTTCATCACTGCTAGGATCACACAGGTTAATATTGTTCCTGGGTGGATTTTTGCTTCAGGGTTAGAGCAGTGAACATGGCAGTAAGGCAGGGATTGAAGTATTGCCCACAGTTCTCCTTCTTTATTTATTCCCCTTTCCTTTTTCTTACTCTTCTTACTACATCAGCATGCCCCTCCAGAATGTACAAATTTGCATCTCCACTAGCCTCCCGAGAGTTACGTTCGGAAAGGCCCCACAGGGGAAGTGAGTGAAAGTGCAGCAGAAAAAGGTAGGTAGACTTGAGGTGGGGGGGGCACCGGCGAGGCATCGATGCTCGTGTGCACCTGCAGTGTTTGATGAATGACGGGGATAATGACTGATGATATCTAGGAGGCCTGGGGGAGAACACCTGAGTGGTTCTATCAAATACACGCACACAGTGAGAAACACTCACGCACGTCCAAACAGCCCTGTGGCTGAGACATGGTCATTGCCATGATAAGACAGTGTAAAGTGTTAGATGGACCTGATCACAGTATTGGCTTTGTTCATCAGTTACATTCCCAGGTGCTGAGACTACTGGCTTCCCACATGCACTACCTGGCCCATACTCTGGTTTGGAACAAAAATTACCCAGCTGTTGGTATTTAAAGATGCCCTCCCCGACCAACTAATTCAATTATCCGGCGATGAGCTGTGCTACGTGCATATCGAGTCATCACAACTGCATGTTTAGAGGTTGGACACTACGCAGCCTGCAAATCAAACGCACGTCTTTGGAAGTGAAGAGTTTAAAAAGATCTGCAGACTTTGATAATGAAACATCTTTTAGTTTTGCATAAATCTAAATGATCTAGTAACGAAGAACAGATAATAATATCGATGACTGAATAGAAATTCAATGGTTAACCAGATGAAATTTGTGTTCGAGGACATGCACACGTCCTTTCAAAGAGAGAAAATGCAAGCGCAATTACATCCCTGACCTCTAACTGACACCAACATGCAACCCAAACAAAGAATTACGGTTATTAAATGAAATTTCAGATTGAGTTAGCAAAATGGACCACCGCAGTGATGAATGTTGTTTTGGCAAGATAGATTCTTGAAAATGAAATCTACTATACAAAGTGGTCAATTAGTTGTTCATGCTGGTGATTAGAGTAAATATTCTGTCAGAGTTAATCAGTTAAAAATGTGGCCCATATTGAGACCAAAGTAATCACAGTCATTAAGTTTAAAGAAACAGACAAGAAGAATAAATGTATGCATGAGTTTAAAGTTGTACTAAATAAGCTATAAATGTCACTTCTGCTTAGTTTTTTTACAATTTCTTGTCCAGTGGAGCTACAGTACAGCTACTTTTTTGTGCACAGATTGGTGAGGAAAAGGAGCCAGATGTCTTGTGACTTCCTGCATATAATAAAAACATTAATGTGGCTTTAAATGCTAAATGCTGACCAGAGACTTATTCAAGTGTGACTCATTCAAATTTGAATTGCTCACATGTATTGGAAATACTGCAGTCTAGATGCCTTTTAGACTGGATTAAAGCCTGTATAATTTTAATAGCTCATCAGATGACCAGGAATGCCTGCAGTGTTTCAGACTCAAAATGTTGGACAAAAGAGAAAAGGCGTTGTGTTGGTGTTGAGGCACACCTACTGAGAAAATGGGCAGCACTGCAACATATTTCAACTAGTATTTGTACATAAATAGCATATACTTATTACCTCATCACTTGACATTTAGGTTTGATTTCTGCTTTTCTTTGGGAATACACAACCTCCCTTCCCTCATTTGGAGCAACACAGAAACAGTAAGGTTTCACATCTTTAAATTCACAGCAGAAATACAACTAAATATTAACCCTATCGTTTTCCTTTTTTGGTAAAACAGTGTAGGTATTGCATTTTTAACTGCATAGTTTCTGAAACTCTGTTGGACTGTTATAAACAATAACTTTTTTATATGTTATTGTGATAAAACCATACATGCATTACTACACTTAAAGTGGTAGAATCAATATATGTATATGGAAGGAACTTTTGTGTATTTTTTGTATTTAACATCATGACTTCATTAACAAACAGAAACTACCTTACCAGCTACCAGCAATAACTGATGTCTTTGGTCCCCTTGGGGCAGCGGAAACAACCTAATACGTTGATACGGCGAACTTGTCATTTCGACTTATGTTTCTGGATGTTATTCAGTGTCTTTTTGCTCTGTTTTTGTTCTCAGCCAACTCCCGATGAAATATCTGCATGTTTAACTGTGAAATGTTCCACTATTCTGCAGTTGATCCCCAACTGTGCCTGTTGCCAGTTTGGTGGCAGAGTTTTTAGAGCTTTTTCATTGAGAACTGCTGCCTGCTGTATTGGAAAACGATGCAGTGACAGTCAACCAGAACAGATGTGGGCCTGATGGCTTAACAATGAGGAGAAACTCAGATCTGCAGATTTGTCCAAAAAAGATATGGTGTCATCTCTACAAGTTACATTGGACAATGTAACATTATTAATATAAAATCATCAATTATAGCTGTTTTAACCCTCATAATGTTATTTCGTCTTTTTGTATGCTGACAGTTTCGGTCCAGTTATACAAGAGAATTGAATCTGAAAGGCTGTATTTGACAGAAAAGTGCGTTGACACGCCCAGGTAATAAAAATAACTAAACGTCCCAGAAGTGGATGTGTTACAACAGCAATAACATTAAAATCGCAGATTGGAACCAATAAAGAAAAACAGCAAGCTAGATTTCTTGGGGTTTCATGCATTTAAAGCACATGCTTATATCACCCCTGACCCCTTTTTCTAGCCTACACAGCACCATCATTACAATCAGAATAATCCCATGTCTCATTTGACTGCAAGCCACGCACCAAAGACAATTAATTCCTGTTTGTGCAAAGTGTGTTCCATGACATAAGCGTCTGAATAAAAACAGGAGATATTTACATTGAATTTTGCTAATTATCTTCTTGCTTCTGTACAGTTAAATTACATCAGCATATGAGTTGCTTTGCATTTGCACTTTTTGATTGTATCCTCAGGAGGGAAGAGCCTTTGATATGATTATAATTTGCTGACTAAACACTAAACAATTCATGATTTAGTTGCTCCTATTTCTGCCGTTTCTATAGATCCAAAGCACAGCTGCTGGTTAGCAGCAAGTTAGTTTGTTTGATACACATGCATTTATTTGATCACTCCTTTCATTTATTTAAGAGCAATTTCATTCAGAGTAAACATTGCCATTACAACATTTTTATCCTGGCTGTAATGTTTCTTTCCCTGCTTTGCAGACAGTGATGAATTTCACTGGTTACTGTGGTTCTTTTTTCTCAGTTGTGATAAAAACTGAAATTTTGACATCATCATCCATAACTTGCAATCATGGATTTAAATGTTTTGTGTGTAGAATGTATATGAATGGTGCTGGCAAAACTGAAACAAAAAAACAACACTATCTATTAAGCAAGAAAACTAATCTCCACCAAGTCAGTCAATGAACTTATTAATCAATATTATCAATTGCTGCATCATTTCCTATAGAACAAGAGTATTTATAATCCATGAAGTGCATTTTACTAAAGACGTAAGGACTTACATTGGACAAATTTGCACATTCACACCCAATTCAACATACAGTTATGATGCAGGAGGTAATGTTCTATTTATGTAATGTATGTGACCCATCATTGAGCTTTTAAAGTGTAACAATCATGTAACAATCCCTAACTAAGTGCTGTTTAAATTTATCCATACCTTAAAGTCATAAACCACACATGGTTACCAGGACAACAACAGCAGGTGCGGTTTAATATTGCGACAAAAACTCCTTGAGCAGCCATTTTGTTAGAAATAGAACAAGAAAACTAGTAAACAAACTGTTTACAGTGCAGCCAACCAAACTCATGTCATTTAAGTAAAGAAATCATGATCAGATTTCTTGCTGTGCAAAACACGAGTAGTTTTAAAAAAAAAAATTCAATGTAGGTCAAAGTGATCAGCTGAAGGAAAAATGCCAAGAATGGCTCTTGTTTGTTTCCTGTTGCTGTTTCACAATAAAACTTCCGTGTTTTGAACACTTTCATGGTGACGTAGAGGTGGTTGGAAATGGTTTGCCTGCATAATTTTCTGAGAATTCCTCATGTGTAGGTAGGACCTCTGAATCCAGCACAGCAAGAGACCAAAACCAATTAAAAGTAGAACATGAGCTGTATTGTTGTTAAGAACACATATAAACACATATAATAATAGCTATATTGATAAAAAAAAATAAGACATATTGTACCATTACATTAAGTGACAGTCTTTGCTGCAGTCGTGTAAAGTTCTTCAGTTTGTTCATTACAAAGTTTGTTGTGAAACCAATCTGCAACAACATATTAAATTTCTTGACGATATCTGCTCCACATTGAGCATTGCATCAACACACAACCCAGTGCTCCTGCCACCTCATTGCAACACTGCTGAACTGTCTGTAGCTCTGTGTCTTGGTCCTTGTTATCTCTGAAGCCATGTTTTGCTCCCAACATCCAGGGAAAAACAGCCAAACTGTCAGAGTACAATAGGAAATATGGTACTGCAAACGATGAATAAAGAATTGCCACAACACTTTTGTTGCTCCAAGCTTACTTTGAGATGGAAAACAGAATGAATTACAAGAACATTTGTACTGACGTCCTCTTCACATGAAGAAAAATGATGAAAACAGTATAGGCTCCCACTGACATAAGTAAGTAAGTTAAAAACCTGAAGTGGGTAAACCCTGAGATGTTATTATCTGCTGGGTGTTCAGGTGAGATTGCTTTATCTCAATTTGTCAGGTCAGAATTCCAAAAATTCCTAAATTAAATTCAATGTCTGTGCAGCGCGATACAGACTTTATTTTTTGGTGAGCACACTTTTATCATGATGGATTTACTTAACAAAGCAGCCAAGCTCTAGCTGCAGGGTGAGTAGCAGTGGGGGAATTGGAATCATGTAAGGGGAATGGGGATTTGCTAGCATGATTTGTGCGTTTGTTTAGTTTTTCCCTGGAAAGTAATTAAAGCCTGACATGAGTGCACAGAAAATCTCAGCCAATCACTCCTGTGTGTGTGATGTGATGTGTGTCACCCATGCTTACATTCCTAATTACACTTTAACTGTGTCTCTTTTGGAATATAATAAAAGCAGAACACTTTTGGTGCCACTCAGCCACAGTCAGCAGCGGCAAACGTGCTGGCAGGAACAACCCCGCTGATGGACGTCTTTAATTAGCAAGCCCTGACATTGGCAGAGTTTTCTACAGTTTCATTCATTCTGAACTGCTGCTGATTGGGTCAACTCCATTTCAGCACTGTCCCAAATCTGCTAAGGGCCCATTTAATGTTCTTGGCTTAAAGTCACACAAAATAACAGTCTCCACAAGCGTGTCGGTGAATAATGTGTGATGAGCTTACAACATTGAAGAAGGGAAGTTTTTCTTAATTTGGTTGAACATTTTTTACTTTATTCTGATTTAATCTGACCTCAAGGGTTTCCTCGGCAGAACAATTATTGCTCTTTAACATTCATTTCTTACTCTAAATGGTTTTTAGTTCAAAGAGAATGTGTCCTTGGATCTCTTTTGGTACTACTTTACATCATTACTCTCTTGTCCACACACACTTTGGTTGGTATAGACAGGAGGCCATCCATCTTAAATATACAAAATAAAAAGCAACAACCCTTCACACTGCTCTCATCCTGCCAGCAATGACAACTCATTAGAAGGATGGATTTTCAGCGTGTTCATATTAAGCGCTTAAATTCCTGGTTATTCCTGGTCCCCCTTATCCCCACATGCCGGAAAATTTGGCACGGGCAAAAGGGAAGAAAATGGCGGGTTTAGGGGGAAAAAATCTTATTAAACAAATTCTCTAAAGCATTGAGACCAACTGGTGTGGAGTGCGCTGATAACAGCTGGCCATTTTGGAGTGTCACCTCGCTTGGCAGCTGAACCAGCAGAGAGAGAGGGAGAAAATGTTTTAATGGCTCTGGCCCACAGATTTGAACACTGTTATTTTGGCAACTTTTTAATTATCTCCAAATGAATGGATTGATAGGAGCGGTCGTAACAAGACAGAGATAGGGGAACATTCTGTTGTGGCAGTGTTTTCCCCATTTTGGTCCTCTCTCATGCAAAGATATTTTAGCAAGATGGCCTCTAGACTAAATTGTTTGAAAGTTTCGAGGGCAACTTTGGTAATGAGAAATTTAATCACACAATTTTGAGGAATTTTAACTTAATGTGGTGGACAAAACTTGAAGCTAAAAACAGAAATGAGGTTTCATTATATACAAATGCTGAGTATATAGCTGACTTCCTACTGAAAATATTAAAAAGCCATTGCTTGAAGAGATTTGGACGTTGCATTCCATTCATTTTCATTTCCTGTTCTTCAATCAGCAAATATCTAGGGATAAATGCTTCTTTCAATAATTTCAGCTCTTTTTTCATTAGTTCCAAACTAAAATCAGGATAAACTCAGAGCAGAATGATGTTCTGCCATCACCATAGCTCCCTATAATTTCCACATTCAAACATGACAGCTTCATCAGATACCAGGAACTGTATTTCCCGATATGTAGCAAGAAAGCAAACATAAAAATGTAAAGCATCCTTTTGAAGGTCTATTGTGAGAAGTAATCCAAGCCTATTAGTCACAACGTATGTCCTTCTTTTTCTGCAACTCAAAGCAATGACTGCAAAAAAAAAAAGAGAAACTTACTGCTCTTATTACAGGATGCCCAGCTGATCTTTCAGTATCCAACATTCAAACATAAACCTATTAAAAAAGACTGTATAAATAGAACCAGGAATGAGTCACTGTAAAATAAAAGTGGAGTTTATCATATAAGGTTTCGTCATTGTGTGTACATGTGTGTGTGTGCCAGGTAAAGTTGTTCACCTTGACCTTGACTGACCCGCTGATCAAATAGGGCAGAATATGCCCAAACCTTGTTGATTATACATGTTTTTATTGAAGAGTATTGCCACTAATGAAGCTTGCAAACTTGCATTTTCTATACCTTCATAATTAATTCCCACCTGCTTGTCGCTGAAAAGCTATTGATGTAAACACCAACAGCAGAAAATATGCATGAACTTATTCAGTAAAGTACAGACAGGAACTGTACTGAAGAACTGAAACTAAACTTCAAGTCACAAATGAGATTCAGGTCAAAAGCTAGAAAAGTAGTGAGAGCTAAACACTGAGAGACTTAAAAAGAACTAAACTTTCTCTCTAGTCGCTGGCACAGTACATAGCCGTACAGGTGGAGACCTAAAGTGGACTGACCCGGGCCAGTGGAAAAAAACCCTAAAAGCAAGTCCACTGGCACCCACATTGAGCGTGAACGTCTCACCAGACCCATCTGTTGTTCCGGTGATGTTCATTGTGTGATCATTAGTGAAATGCACACAATCCTGTGTGGGTAAACAAGGGGAGGTTGCTTCCGTAGCAAAGCGTTTGGAATGCAACAAAGCAACATAACACAAGCTCTAGCCAAGTGCTTGTAAAAGCCATTGTGTTTACATTTTCAGAGACAGCGTTGCTCGCCAGGTTTGTCCGAGGATTCACTCCCTTTATTTCTGTTTCAAATCTTGCTGAGTTTTGGCTCTGATTTGAAGCAGTGGGGACGTGGCTGGTTGTTGATTTTGAGTGTCACATTGGATGTGTCTGTTTTCTTGTCTTTCTTTTCTTGTCATTGTAAAAAAAAAAAACTGGCTGCTGTACCTACATTCACCCAAATGTCAATATTAAGGAAAAGGGATGTCCTAGTTTTTCTTTATTGGCCTTGATCCTGAACTGAATCATTTGATATTGGGTATTTGCTGGTGCAGAGGCTGACTAGATATTCATATTTACTTAATTGATAAAAAATCTATGATGTATGATGTCAACATGTATGGCTAAATACAAACACTGGATAGTAAATTCAATGTTATCCATTTACTCACAGAATTATTATTCATTAGTGTGGTACATAATATGGCTGTTGCAAAGAGATGCAATAGCTCCTATAGTCAGTTATGCATCACCTATGCCTGCAATGACATGATAACAAATTCACTCGTACATTTTAAGACTGTTTTTCCTGAGGTACTCCAGAACCAGGAAAGAAGTACGCAATCAAAACACAAACACACTACGTCCAAGTCTTCACATGTAAATTAAAACAATCTGTCTTTTGTCATTGCCTCGCATAATGACCCATATTAGTATTTTCTGATGTAGCCCCTCTGGCAGAAGGACACAGTTTGTCAGTGCTTTCCAAAAAACCCACATGACCATTATAAAAATGATTCCTGTGATTTGTTGTTTTTATTCTGGTGAGGAGAGTCTCCATTTTCAGATTCAACTTTGCATGAAAGAGAGAAGCACATCTGCAAATTTGTTTCCAGAAAAGCTACATGAAAGTCTCACTATTGATCCACATTTATTTTTAAAATGTCCCTTTTAAGCCCAGATTTGATTATTAAGATAGTTATTACAAAAAAGTGTGGGCTCCTAATCTACTACATACTGTGCTAGTAATACTGTGGAAGACAGTTAAGATTAAAATGCCTTCTGCTCCTTTTATAGACATAAAATAATTTCTCTCTGCCTTTTTTTTGCATTTGCTTGTTTCCATTGGTCATGTGATGCAGCTAAACTTTTTCTCTCCCACTTATCAGTAATCGTTGGCCTTTATTGTTCCAAAAAGCACTTTGCAATGAACCCATTTGTTAAAGCACTCAATAAATACATTTGTCCGGGTTTATAAAGCAGAAATGTCACAAATGCAGCCAAAGCTAATGATCCAATTCAGTCAGTCAGCTGAAGTGTCTGAAAAGTTGTCTTACCACAAGTCAGGTGTCTCATGAGGTGAAATAAGAGGCAAAAAATGAAAATGTCATTGTGGTATCTCTTAACAGTTGACAGGTCCATCCATACACCTGAGTGCAGGGTGTTTCAACACTCAATATATTCTAAAAAATCCTCTGTATATTAAGATAGCCTGTCTTCTTTGCCAAGCTTTAGAATATGTTGACAATATCGATGTCGAAAGACGCCATCGACATCTAAAAGAGAGTAAAATCTTAGAATGTCTTCACTTTTTTGACTTAAATTGATTTTTGGTTGTTATAGAAAAATAAATTGTAAATCTTTTATCCCTTAGATATCCACTTTTTGTGTTTTTGTGTGTGTGATTTCGTTTTAGATTACATAACAAGAAGCTGGACCACTTGATTTTCCAGTGACCGCGTGATGGATTGTGAGGGTCTACGATAATGATGTGCCCAGTTGACAAGTAATTGAGATAACATTACGTGCAATGTCCACATTCTCTTACTATAAGCCAAATGATAGTGAATATACAGTATAATCACAATAAAATAAAAAATACAATTAAAATGGTGGATGAAAGACTTTAAAAACTCCTGAAGTGCATTTATATGTCAAGTATAATTTAATGACAGTCTACCCATTAGATTATTGAATATCTTGTGTGCAAAAGTCCCATTTTAGGCAAAAGATTTGCACATGAGAAAAGTTCATGCAGTTTCCAAAATGGCAGCCCAATCTCCCTTGAAACTTCATTTATATTGGACATTCTGTGCACAATCTGCAGAATACAATTTTCTTTCAATGCCAATATTCAGTGCCAAGTGGGTTTTCTTTATTATTCAACCATCAATCAAAAAACATTGGCTGTAAATACTCAGAAACACAGTCACAGTAGTCTGTGGTAGGGCTGCCTGTTCGCTAACACTACATGGAGACAGCTGCCAAGCCAAACAGACATTCATGACACCAAGCCCAGAAGAGTGCGCCGAGGCTGACTTTCCTTGGGATGTTTCTCAGAGAAAGTGAAAATGTTAACCTCGTTGAGCCGCTTAACAAAAAGCAAAACATGTCAACCTCATGGTAGCACTAGATGAAAAGTTGGGGAATCATTGATGTCAGAGAGATTCAGCCTCTGGGAACCGTGAATAAATCTGTGTCATTTAATAGCTTCTCACTCTCTGAAGCAGCAGATGCACCATGGATGATTGGAAGTATGCCAATTCTGCAACATTTTTTTAAGATTAAGTTTCGGGGGGTTGCATTTGAATTAATCTGAATGTGTATTCTGTTTTTCATTTATCAAACTTCCTGACAGTCCTGGTCTGGTGATTTACAAATTGGCAAAACTTCAACTTTTTTTGGCAAGACGGTCAAAAATGGAATGGTTCACTCAGTGGGTAGAGTGAATCCGCTTGGTAAATTTCTTGGTAACCTACCCATTAGATTTTGACATTTGTTATGTAAATGTGTTTTGCATTGTTATGTAAATTCGCCTATCGGGGGACTATTAAAGGAATATTTTTTATCTTATGTGCACTGTGAAACTTTGGCCAAGATAAAAATTTCAAGAAGCTCCCAAAAACATTAGTATGCATCCTCTGTGGACCATGAAAACCCAAAGCAAATTGCATGGCCAGTAGTTTTCAAAACAAATGTGCTCTCAACCAACAGGTCGGACGGATGAATTTAGCAACCACCATTACCTGCTGCTGGCGGAGTAAAAACCACAATCACACTCGCCCATGAAACTGAATGTGAAAAACAGCTTAATTATGTTTCCTTTTTTCACAAATAGTTGAATGGTAATGTGTTCCCCCACCGGCCTCGGATGAAATTCATAAATAAAACATGAATAAATAAATCATCTTAAGAGAATTTTTTTTTCCAGACTGTAAACCTCATAAAATGTAACGTCCACACAGGTCACAGTCAACATGATGAAAAGGGGGAAATGTGTCATTTTCATTTTTTTTTTCAACAGTATGGTCACAAATGATAGACAACAATTGGGTTTTTTAAGCTTCCCCTCGCTATCACATGCCCTCTAAGTCCATTTCTGCCCAGGACCTACTTCAATCCAGTAGCCCCGCTGTCCATCATACTCTTTACATTCATCCCCTCTTCTAAAGCCCCGGCTAAGAACACTTGAGCATCATACATCCAGCCTACAAAGGCTCTCTCAAGTACAGAGTAGAGAGTGTAAAAGGTACAGAAATAACACAAAAACAGCTTTCATCGCATTCATTCCAACCACATATACAAGCTAAAGGAAGAAATACAGTAATGCAAACATACAGATACAAAAAAAAAATCTTTCTTTTCTCTCGCCCCAACAGAGTAATCATCTAAAACTCTTTAATCATTAAAACAACAGAGCCATGGACTCCCTCAGTTACACGCCTAAGATTAGTCCCATCATTGTACTTTCTAGTATTCCGACAGAGGACTAAAACCATTTCATAGTTAAATCACAAAAGCAATTGCAATGTCAGATTACCTCAATTTTACAAAGACATTACTGGGAGTTAAAAAGAAGGCTTTTGATGAATTTCTCAAAGAGCTAATAGTTTGTTTTCCCCAGTGAGACACACTGTCATTTCCCATCATAGCAATGTTTGGTTTGATGTAGCCCTGCTCCTATGGTGAGCCATCACAAGACACACAGAGAATTTCAGAGATTATCAGAATACTGTATGTCCAACTACACGTAATGTGTGTGAAACTGAGAAACACAGAGGGCTGTAGCGTTGAGATGCCTCAGAGTAGACGCCGATTGAAGTCTCCTCTTTAAAGCAAAACCTACCCTAGGATAGATTTTACACGGCACAGAACTCACGATCTTGAATAATAACATCAGTGTCTACAAACACAGACAGCTGTCTCCATAAGCTGGAGTTCAGAGCACTGAGACTTTAATAGATGATGCCATCAGGTGACACTTTTTGGGACTTGGTCCACTGGTTCTGAATTAATAGCTGAATCTATGAGCTCTCAGGGGATGTGTTTTTTTAATGTGGGCTTCTTCTCTGAATCAGAAAATGTATCATTGTCAATTTGTCCCTTAACCTACCTCCTGAGCCTGCTGTGGCTCAGAGGTAAAGTCGTCTACTAATTGAGGTTTTGTTTTTGTCAAGATACTGAACCCCGAATTGTTCTGGAAGGCTGTGTCTTTGGTCTGTGAGTGTGCGTGTAGGTGTGGGCTGGCACCTTGTATGGTACCCCCCCACCATTCACTATATAACTGTGTGTGAATAAGTGAGTGTAAATGTTGTGTAAAAGCGCTTTGAGTGGTCGGAAGACTATAAAGCCGCTATACAAATGCAGTCCGTTTACCATTTTCCCATTATTCTCTGACTGTGGGGCACCACCAGGAATTGTCTCTATATCCTTGCTTCATTCTGCCTCCTTGCTGTTCAGTTATAAAGGTACCCCGTGGAGTTTCCATTGCAATCAGACAGTTTTGTTTTGTTTATCACCAAAATGCATTGTATACACCCTCCTGGCATTAAAACATGTTGAATGCCTTTCCTACCACTTTTGCTAAGCCTTTGCTTGCAACGCTTTGAAATTACGAGTCCTTTTTATTGTGTAGACACACACACACACACGGGTGCGCACAAATGTTGGGGACAACTATAAAAACTACCCCGCAAAATACACGCATTCACACACGCTTTCAATTTATGCAGCTCATTAGTGATTTGGTGATTGCCGGTGACACACTTGGACACGCAAGGTCTTCAAACAGCAAACTTTTGTGGTCAAAATCAATTAATTCCAATGGAATCATTTCAATTAGAAGTCACTCACTCACTCACACAATCACTGCAAACACTCAGGGCAGAGGTTGTTGAACTTTAAGCCATGAATTTGTAGTTTTGACCAATAGCAGGTCTTCTTGACAGTGCCGACATTTGGGGGTAACAGAGGGAATAAGATTTCAAAATGGAGGAAGCTACCGTATCGTGTTAGCTGTGTTGCACCATTCAGTTATTTAGTCTCTTCTGGTGGCGGAAAAACTGAAAGACCAACAGTTTGCAGACAGTTATGAGATAAACTAATTGATGTTATTGTCCGAAAACGTTGTGAGATGCTTAACATCCCCAAGAAAGGAGCGAAACCTAAATCTTACATGGGGGAAAATGTATTTTTCTTTTTACTCCCTAACGTCTGCATCATTATGGATTGCGTATATCTGAAGTAGTGTTGCTATGGGTAGTTTAATATACCTTGTGAAGACATTCAGTTTGGTGATTAACTGTTGCCTTGAGCTTTATTTGAGGTGTCCTGTTACATCTTTATGACAGCCAGTATTTTTTGAAGGTAATTAAGGAATGACAAACAAAATATGATATATAACAAATATAATATACACCATAAGATAGTTTATGGTGTTGATACAAGAAGAAAAACCGCATGCAACTGCAGTAAAAAAAACATGTAGCCTATAGGAAACTTCAAATAAGACAATAAAAATAGGAAAAATGAATAAGTATTCACTTCATCAGGTATTCCTGTAAATCTTCCACAACACCAGCCAGAGGGATGTACAATGCACAGGAATGGAAAATGCACAGCAGCTATTAGGGAGACACTTCTGTAAAATTGCACTCTAATGATGATCTAAGTGCTCTGCTTTTTTTGCTCCCAACCTGAAAAATAGCATGTCGTTCTGTCAGATGCTGAAAAATTGATGCACTTGAGGTGCTTTGTATTTTCTTTGCTCCGTCTCGTGTCGTGAGGGCAATGCACCCCATGCCCGACACCCTCCACTGCCAATAGCTTCCTGTCCCCTCTATTACACATCATCCTCCTCTCCCTCACTCTCCAAAATGGCTGTGCATAATTTCCAGCCGCCTCTCTGAAAAGTTTGACTAAATGGCAGGTTATTCAGTCACAAGCTATTAACAGTGGTGCACATTAAAGTTGTTTTGCAATTGAGGAGTGAATTAGAAGTAGTCTCACGGCATTATTTTCCTCACAAAGTGCAAAGATATTATAAGAGAAAGCGAGAGCGAGAGAAGGAAGCAGACAAGGAGAAAGAGACATAAACACAAAAGGTCCCTGGAAGTCAGCAAATACAGAAATGTACAGTAAATCTCACTTGACATGATTCATTGCTTGGTATTTCTATATAAAGTACATCTGAACATTTGCAAAGAAACAAAGGACTCGAGAACTTCATAAGAAACGAAGACGAAAAAAAAAAGTCTTTCAGAAATACAACTTTGTGGTCCCAAGGGAACTTCAGTTTACCAGGGCAGCGAGGAGAGAAAGTCATATCTAACTGTGGACCACACGGAAGCTATTTCAGCACATTTTATGGGCCCATTTTGTGAAAGGTTTGCCAAATATTTCATGTTGTGAGCAGAGAGAACACAGATGCACTCATATTTTGCCTGTGAAGGTTTTGACTTTACTTACACTGAGTTTTCATTCCACTATTTCTGTGTTCAAAATGGAAATTGATGAGGACAAGGAACAGTAACCCACCTGGATCTCTGTTCAACATGCATAACCCATTTCACAGTTACTCTGCTACTGTGCTTAAAGAGGGACTTTGTACCACTTTAAAGGGAGAAAGAATTCTTCCTCTTCCAAATTTGAGTTGAATTCATAAGCGATAGAATTCATCACTGCTCACTTTCATACCCTCAGGTGTTTTGTTGCTAAAGCCTTGCGTAAAGCTCAGTAATGTTAGCAAACTTTAGGTAAATACCTGTGTACTGTATAGTGCACATTACTGAGTTAC
The DNA here is from genome assembly GCF_042242105.1 of Pempheris klunzingeri. Lineage (NCBI taxonomy): Eukaryota > Metazoa > Chordata > Actinopteri > Acropomatiformes > Pempheridae > Pempheris > Pempheris klunzingeri. Next base: position 7,451,095 of record NC_092034.1, read on the forward strand.
TTTACTTTAAGTTGTATATTGTTGCAATTTTGTGGTTACTGTACCGTCACTTGAGAATTTCCATTTTACGCTACTGCAAATTTAAACGTTTTAGAGAGAAATATTGCTTCACAAAATGTATCTAGCAGCTTTAGTTACCTCACAGCTTCACATCTTTCATTTATTCAGAATGTATTATTTAGCAGAATTTAGTTTTTTCGTTTTCTACCCTGTCATCTCACACTCCCTCAGATTTATTCTTCAGTTGGGTAGTTTACTTAGGTAGCTCCCACCTACGTAAACTACCCAAATGTATAGACAGTAGTAGTTAAAACTAGCTCTACCTGGGACTGCTGCAACAGTGAAATACTGCCAACACCCTGATGCATCAGTACTAACAATCTAATCGTGTAAGAACATGGATGGATGAATGGATGGAGTTAAAGGGGTTATGGGGGAGGATGTCTGACGTTTGAGCTGGAAAAAAAACAAAAACCAGTAGCATGAGAGAAAGTTTTTTGTGTAGAGTAGTTATACATGATTCATGGCACTGCTTGCAGAGCAGCTTGCTGCTGTGTGAAATTTGACATTAAGCATCTTTTATGTTATTCCTGTTCCTAGTCTCAAAACCCCCAAGGGCAAAGAATATGCAATGTGTAATTTTGTTCTATGGAGAGACGGTGGAGTGAATGAGAAAGTGTTCACAACAGCGTTTGAGCTTATTTGAATGGGCGACAATGCGATTGTGGAATACAAATCAGCCAGTGGTAGTGACATGCAGAGCTGAGGCTAAAGGTAGGGACTTTTTTTTTTTCCTCCACAGTAATTCGTTCCATTGGAATTGGCTCTTTTAGTTCAGACATTTATTTACAGATAAACATTATCACCTGTGACCAGGGAGGCATTTTAATTTAAAATGACTGTATCTCTTTTGACCTCTCTACTGTTACTGTTCCTGAGTGACCTATGGTGCACAAATTGTAATCTTGCAGTTTTGACATTTATTATACATGCTTGTTTATGTGAGACTTTATAACCTTGGAGATATCGCTGGCACATATTTCAACAATATCCTTGCTTTATCAGGTTTAAAAGGTGAATCCGAGACTAATGACTTGCTTTTTTTTTTTTTTTGCAGGGCATGTGTATATTTTTAATTGCCAGCGAATGAAAGGTTTCTTTAGAAATGTCATCAATGAGTTGATGACTTTTTCATTGTCAGTATCACCACATTTGTATTTTCTGTCTGATATTGTTGATTTTGGACAAATCCAACACTGGATGCAGTGTTTTGTTGATTCAGTTACTTTTCTATACATCTTTGTTCATCCCTACCCAAAAAGGATGGATGAACAGAAGAAGGATGCTGAAATAAAACATTATTTAAAAAACAAATATCCTTACTGTTAACCTGTTTATATTTTTGGCACTGTGCATATTTTGGATTTGCACCTTATTAGTATTTTATATTTGCAGACTTTTGTACTTTGTACTACTTACTACAACTGCTGCAAAACAATGTCCCTCGGGATAAATAAAGTTTATCTTATCTTATCAGTTACTTTCAGCTCATTTTATACCCTCATTTGGAGCTAACAGTACCTTATTTACATGCAATGACGTGCAGGGTTGAATTTTCACTCTTTCAACTACAGCAAGTTGCATGTCATCAATATCTCATTCTGTTCCCCCTCCTGAAAAGCACACAGCGTGCCATTGTCATCATCTCCGATCACAATGTGCTCAACATCTTATGAGAGTCTGCTTCGGTCCCCTCTTGTTAATGCAATTTAATGTGGTGTCTTTCGCATTAGATTCCCAATTGCTGTTACCATGGTGACATGAATAAAATACATCTTGCAGCAGCTTGTTATTGCTTCATTACAACCACGTTTGAAGTTTTTTTTTTTCTTTTTTTTTTGTTTTTCTATTTGCAGGAACCTTGGGTGGGAGATAAGCAAACCGTGGCTCCATCAAAGAATGTCCTCCCCTGCAAGCAATTACCCCTCCAGGATAAGCTTTTGTTGTAGCCTTTACAAGGAGTGCTGATTCCAGTCAGTCCAAACCATGGGGCAAGCGCTCACTTGAGACTTCACTGGGCATCATGAAGAATAAATCGCAGCGCTGCGTCTGACACAAAAGTTTGTAGATGGCTTTTTTGGGGAGACATTGGTCTTTAAAAATGAATGATTTTATCTGTGAAATTGAATTATCAATCAAGGTGAATGTGTCTGGCATATTACGGTCCAAACTTATGAGAAAACTGATTTTATTTCTGTGCTTTATAGTAAACATCAGAAATCTGGGCTTCCATATTATTTCACTGTGTTTTTTTTGCCCCTCAATGGATCGTTTGCTTTATGAAACATCAGGCCACTTTCCTCATGCCTTCAAATAGCTTGTTCCTCCTGAAAAACAGTCCAAAACCAAAGACGGTGTATACACCTTCAAATAAGACAAAGAAAAACAGCACTTTTCAGATGCTGGAACCAGCAAACTTGGACATATTTGCTTGAAAAATACTATTAACTGATTCATCAGTTATGAACATTGTTGCTAATTAATTTACAGTTGATGGCTTAATCAATTAATTGAGTAATCACCGCAGCTCTAATTGTTCTCACCCATTTTCTAAGGCATAAATTATGGTTTTAGACCAATTTCCCTCTTTTCAGACACCTGCATTGCTTTCCACATATGAGTGCACTGCAAAGTTTGAACAGTGGTGGAAGTATGATTGAGATTTATTTTACTTAAAAAGTAGTAACACTGCATCATATATATTATTGGAATGTTATTACTGATGCATAGACGTGTGTTTCACTACTTTATACTGTATTTTGCTGGGTAGCTTATTTAGTAATATAGCAGTAGTCTAAATGGTAGTCTAGACTCATAAATCATTAGGTACACCTATACAATCTATTGCAATTCAATACTACAACTGTGCTATAAATTCAACCTTTACAAAGTTTTTATTTGGACAGAATATGTCAAATTCAGTTGTATGTTTATTATTCAAGGTGCAATGTTCCAAAATCTGAGAATTGGCACTTTAGGGAAGTGATAAAATTCAAAAATGTATACTTGGCTGCCAAAAAATATTGCACCGACAACTGTTACATAAGTTTGACCAGAAACTATAGTCAATAAGTTGTTCACTGTGATAGATTACTGATCTCCAAGCAGTCTCATAGTCTCACAGTGTCATAAAAAGGTACGGGCAAGCAAGGGCTGATAGGAAGGTATCAATCAATAGAAAATAGGCCAAACGTCTCATATTGAATAGACACACAACAAAATACTGGGCTGCAAAGTGAACTGTCGTTGCCTTCAGAGAAGAGCAGCTATAATTCTATTTCTTCATTTATTTGTATTCAGCCAATATAAACAGTTATGATTCAGGAGATGGTGAAAAAAATTTCAATTGTTTGACTTTAAAAAAAAGTCCTAAGTGACTCAACTTTTGTGTAAGAGGTTATTGCACACAGAGAAAAATATATTTCACAAATTGAGCAAGACCCGATGTAGGTGTGTGAATAGCAGGGAGTTTTTGGCCATCTAAATTCATCTGGGTGGTAGAATGATGAGGTTTAACCAAGTTACCAACTTAACCAACGACACACACACACAAACACACACACACACACACTTCAATGGGCAATCAGATCAGATTAGTGGCACCTAAAGGAGCATGCTGGTCCACGTCTATGAAATGGTTTAAAGTTTACCACCTTAAGCGTAGCATAACACCATATATATTTAGAAAATTATTCGCAACACAACACATGACTTAAATGGTAAATCTCAGTCGGTCATAACCAAGCAGAGGTAAAGCATGATCTGCTAAATAAACAGAGAACCTTAGTTGTAAGAAATCCTTGAATTTTTTAGTGCAGTAAAGATGAATACAGAACTTTTTTCTCCTCTTGGCTCGGATTAGGGTGAATTACTATAATCAATATTACTCATTAACAATGCATTACAAACACAGCTTGTTTCTGCTGACCCAAAATAGCCATTATTGCAGGTTTAATGTAAAGTATGCAAGCATTTTACAGAAGATGTAGTCTAATTAAGCCTAGAAGTGTACTCGGCAAGCATGTTTAGCTGAAGATTGTGTTAGTCTGTCCATGCTAAATTTGCCTGTTGTATGTCACAAAAGTCCTTTGAGATGAATCACATCAGTGGCTTCCGACTCATACCCAAACTAATGCTGCATAGTGTAGTCATGCTGTAGTGCCACAAATGTTTAGATCCCACAGTGGATTCACAACAGCTCCCCTGTTCACCTGCATGGTTTTGCTGTTTTGTTGCCATCTCACCACCGTATGTGTATTAAAAATGGCAGTTAATCATTTCATACAGTGGCATCATGACATGAGAGATTGCCTAAAACAGATTGGAGTGTCATGGTCTTATGTTCATCTCAATGTATGACAGATGAGACAGAGACACACGACAGGAGAGCCATGTAGAGTAAAGGACTCTTTGAGACATGCAAATAAATCATTGCTGTCAATTCCCACTGGAGATGCGCTTTCTGCGTTTCAGAGTAGACAATTCTTGTGTTTCACAGTGACACGTGTTTCAAGGACACACTAACCATCTGTCAACTCATCAACTCTCTGCTGCACTGCATTCAGTCTGTTTGTGCAATCCTTTCACAACAGTGCTCAAACACAGCTATCTATACATTTGACAGTTACTTTCTATTTATTTGTGTTTTCTCAAACCTCCATATGGTAGCCATGGCAGCATGTATTCTCAAAGGTAGTCACAGGAATCCTTTACGGCAGGCATCGGCTACCTTTAACCTAACCCATGCAGTCTTGGACTCTGAGGCCCTCTACAGATGGTGAGACATCTGTAAACTCCGTCATGGAAATGCTGGACCACTGACAGGAGGTTGGGTTGTTTGATTTCAGTTGGCAACAGGAAATCCTCCCCCTTTCTTGTTCCTGTTCCATCTCGCTGAAATATTTACGGAGTATACACCCATTCATCTGCGGTGATAACAGGGCCCATGGTTTCTTTGTTAGGCTTGCTTGGCAGTTTGCCGGGGGACGCACAATCAAAGCGAGAATCAAAGCGAGAAACAATTACAGTGGCTTGTGTGTAGGTGAATGGCAGCAATGAAAAGCTCATTGTCAGCTTTGCAAGCCAGCTGTGCCACGGGCAAAAGATTTAAAGGCTGAGGAGGATGAGGAGGTGTAGGACACAGAGGAGGGCATCTGCTCTCATCTTGCCCTCCATGGGTAACGGTAACCTTTCCCGGAGCCAAAATGCCCAAATCTGAAGCATCATAATGCCAGGGTGGAAATTTGCTTGGCAAAAGCTCTCTCACCCTCCTCCTAACTATGAATGCAATTGGATAGTGTATGGGTTATATACTGGACTGACTGAATGACTGGCTGCTTCCTTCCTTGTGAATAGCTTCCCAATGCAAGCTCTTGACAGTGGGCAGAAAAGGAGGTCAAGTCTATGAAGTGATCCCACCCCTCTGTATCTTCCACTCCATCTGTCCTTCCACCCATTTCTTCACCAACATCCCTGTTTATTCCCTGTGATCACCATAATGGCAGTCATTTGTGTAACACAGAGCTCGGAACCTGTCATTTTCAGGACATCGGCCTGTCGTGAGAGTGACTTGAACTTGATTCCTCCCAATGCATGTCTGCAAGTCTGTTCAATACACATGATGATCCCTACCATATATCCACCGTTTGTCAATAAATATCAGATGTGAATAAAGATTAGTATTGTGTTAGCTTGTTGATTTATGAACATTCCAACGTCATGCTAATATTTAGCATATAATGTTTAGCATGTGTACAGTTAACGTGGTAAAATGTTAGAATTCAGCATGTAATTGCAACATGCTAATATTCATACATGTAGCATATAAGTGTGTTGATGGTCATATGTTACCACAACATACAAAACACACACTTGTATACAATGTCAAAATCACCAAACCCATCGTTTTTTTTAATGTAGAATGCATCTGGACCAAGCCCCCTGAGACCGTGTTGAGCTATGAGCTGTACATTATGCATAATATAGATGTCTAGCTGCCATGATGCCAAATTTTGTTTTGTATGAATTTATTTCATTCTTCCTCCCTTCATTTTAATGTTTGTCTGAAGCAATTAATCAAGGTTCATGCTATGCTCTTACTTCTGACTCCTCTGCGCCACTGCAATATTTATTCACCTTCTGGTGGGACCCACATACATCTGTATGTTGAAAGGAGATTTTAATTTCCTGTAATTTTCCTGCGCTGACGTGTATGGAAGTGAAGTGAGGCAATCAGCAAGAGAACACAGATGTGGATGCTATAGTATGACAAATGAAGAATGGGTGTGAATTCGACAGCCGAGTTTGCTGCGTTTTATGTTGCATATTTCCCATCGAGTGTCAAGTCCCTTACATATCTGGAGGACACGTCATATCCACTGAAGAATCAGGGTGCAAAAGCATTATCCGTTTTTCATTTTGTGGCTGGAATTGGAGTCTAAGTCAATGATATGAGTGACTATTGAGCAGAGCAATGACAGGGGGATGGAAGGTCTACTTGGGGTTTGAAGTGAGCTCTGATTAGGGCTTTGGACTTCTGGATTCTGTACCGTAATGCACATTACTTCTCAAACCACTTATTGTCTCTCTGCCTCAAAATCAGCTCCCCCCATTAACTAACCAAACCCCAAGACTTTATTCTTCATAATGTCCCATCCTTTTGGTTTCTTTTCTGAAATATGTCCTTTTGAAAAGTGACCCCTTCCACCAAGTCAGAGTGACATAAAAAAAAAATCAATTTCTCCCTCATTTCAGACTTTTTTCCAGAAAATACCAGCAGTTCATTCAAATGTACTATGAAGGCTCTATTATTACAGTTATACAGCAACCGCAGTCAGAAAATCATGCTACTTTCCTCACTTAAACACATAATGGACCAATCTAAGTCCAACTTCCCTGTCATAACATGTTGCCCATGCAGGGCTCTGCACAACCCAAAGACCATAATCATGGCCCCTCAGTATAGTGTTAAAATTGCCATGTATGATTAAATGAGCTAGTGTACATATGATTTCCTGTTCAAAGATGTTTGCCTGCAACCTTGTCTCCGTGAAATTACATTTATATACAAATTACTCTTGCGTACACGGTATTTAAGATTTAAATGGTAAAAGGATGTATTTATAACACTTTTAACACAGCCTGTGTCTGGAGCTGCAAGTCAGTGTTTTTTTTTTTTTTTTATAATGTATTTTGATCAAAACCTTTAACTTTAACCATGTGCTTTGAGTCCATGAATATAGCAGCTATTGCATTGCTTCAAGTGAATGAAAGTCATGAAATATGGTGTCAGCCAACATTTTGCAGATTTGTTTGGTGTTAATATTTTGTGACTTTGCAGATTTATTAATAAAACATTGCCTCTTTCTGTTGATTAAAACGGCATTATGTTTCCTTCAAAGGGTATTTGCTCAAATTTGTAGTATACTAATGGAGTGTTTCTGTTATCTGGGCCACATATTATGTTGATCAAAGCTGCATTAGCTGCCACTAGTGGTGCAGAAATACTATAAACTTTATTGTCCACCTAAAAATGTCTATTATTTAATGTCTGATAAAATCGGGCAGCATTATGGTCAACTATACTGCTGCTATATTATATAGCACATACTGTTTCATGCACGTTTTGCATGCCCAAAAAGTTGCATTATTAATAGAATATTGCCATTTTTTTTATCACACATCTAGTACTTCCTAATAACACAGACAGATGGATTTGTTGACCCATAATATTTCAATACTGTTTGAACAGTGGCTCAGAATTATTGGCAGTGCTAGAATGTAAAGTGATTTTGGCATGACTATTCAACTTAGCATCTTTTGTCTCTCATAAGTCCCCGCAGCACTCATCATCTGTGGAACAGCTGCTGCTTTAAACACTGCAATCGCATAAATTAAAAACCTGTGATATCTAACATTCAAAATTCAAAATGAACGTGATTCATCAGAGTTTTGGTGTGTTTTTGTGCGTGCACCTGTATGTATGTGCCTGTGGATGTGCATGTAGAATATAAACCAGCTTTTATCCTTGTGTTTCCAAGTCTCATGGAGCACACTATGCGTGAATACACCCACTCCCACCTCACCTTTCCTTTCACACCCTCATCCATTATTCACCAACGGTGGACAACACACTCATATTGACTACAAAGACTTTTAAAAAAAAGCACACTGATTCACTATGCAGATAATACCTACTTGACTGGAAGAAACACAGTTGCATTAAAATATGTCAATATCCAAAAGCTCACAATCTTTCATGCTCTGCAACATTTTGAAACTTCTTTCTGGCAGCCCCACGGGGTAGGGGAGGAGGAGGAGTCGGTCCGGTTGCCTCAAGGGAATATTTTCTTGTTCTATCACTACCGCTGACAACGATGTGCATCTTTTTCCTCTCATTCCCCCACTGGGCAAGGTCACCTGCATCATTTGCATTTTCTGGAATTGTTTTTGAGGAGAAGATTCTGATTTGTATTAATGTGCATGTACATGCCACTTTGTTTTTTTGACATTCCCTGAATATTCAGCACCATTCTGGGCTAAAGTCAATAAATTCAGTCAGATTACATGAGAGTGGATATGGAATGGCTTACGCCATGGAAATGATTGTCTTAGGGTGAATGTGTAGACTCAGATATTACAAATCCACAAGTAGCTGTCCTTGAGGCAAGTTTTTTAAACTGTTGTTTCAGACTGTGTGTTTCTGCATTCATACACATGTAAGCTTTGCTGTCAATGGCAGTCTGTGTGGTGTTAATGAACATGAACGACCAGTGAAACGGTCCATATACAGAAGTTGTGAATATTAATGTCTTTCATGACTACCCTACAAAGATCAGAAACAAATGACTAATATGCACAATACTCTGGATGAGGTTCTTGTATTTTGCAGGTCATCACTGAAAATCTCCTATTTCCCTCCAACCTACAGCAATCATGACCGAAAATTACACGGCCAGGCTCAATTTCATATCCCCAGATTGAGAGCAACCTTTTCACTCACAACACTAGCCTTCTCTCCAAGTTCCTTGCATCATCAGAAAGTGGGCCCACGGCAAACTGTGGCCCAGTCATTGTGCCAGAGCGAATGGATCCTCTGGCACAATTCACTCCGCACAGCTCTGCTGGCCATGACATGCTAGAAATCGTCATACTCCGCTTTTCGGCAGAGTGGTGGGTGAGATGCCAGAGATGGAGCCAGGAGGCCACATGGTACCCTCTGGTGAAGTTGACTCATTCTTTACATTTTACACTCTCAATGCAGCTACAGATACTCTGAAAATAAAAGCATGGCTCTGTGTGCCTGTAAAGGTAGCGCATGCTCTTCTAGGTGAACATGACCTTTTCATCTAGTGATTCGTAGTAGAAATTTGTTGCTTCAAGGGCACACATGGAGATCTCACATTTTTCATGTCAACCTGGTGTGGATCATTACTGGTTTACTGTTGAATAATACTTGATAGTACTGCTCTCATTTCTCCAGTGTAGGTGTTTCTCAGTTTTTCTTTTAACTGAACATGATATCATTCATTATGTTGTGAAAAAAAGAATACAAAAATTGCTTGTATCAAAAAGGCTGTTACCATCTTTAAAGGACACCGAGGTCATATCCCAATTTATATGTCCAATTCCATTTTTCACACAAAAGGCACCATTCATATAAAAGATGAATGAATGGTCTTTAACATCTCCTTAAAAGCCCACTCGACAGGCGTTTGTTCAGCATTTGCACACTAGACTGTTCCACAATTACTGTAAATTACCAAATACAAGGGTAAAAGCTAATCGGTAAAAGCTAATTCGGTTCAACTCTGCCCAATTTCTACCATCCAACAAATCCGACCTCAGCTACGCAAAATTACTGAGTATTACTGAATATATAATAAACCTTTTGTGCCTTAAAACATAATCTATATCGAAGGTGTTTGTAAAATGTTGTTGTGAAAGTGTGTTATGTCACTTACCACTGGGTCAGAATAATCAGTGTGGTTTGGATGAATAATCCACAATAACAGTAATATAAAAAGAAAACTAATACTGTGTCAGCACAGCCCCATTGTCTTGGGTTTGATTATTGACCCAATGGTTTTCTACCTGTGGGTAATGGGTAAAGTAAACCCAGTACTGCTTCTGTACTATATAATAAACCAGATTTTTAATCAAAATGTAAAGTTTTATTTAATAAAAACTCAAACTGTAGAAAGAATTGTTTCCGTGCATTGCATGCTGATAAAGACAGATAGTGTGTAGGTGTTGAAGTGTGCCATGTGTCATCTCTCACTGATGGATGTGAGTCTTGGCAACCAAAGCGCTGCGTTTATCACCTTAGTTACTTCATGACTATATATGTCAGTATATCAGGGTGAGAGATTTAGAAGACCTTTTTTTTTTTTGTTAAAAAATCCCAAAGAATTCAATCCAAATGATCTCCAGCTTCTCTCAGCTATTAGCTGCATAAAGAGTCATCATGACATAAGTCTAAGAACACGGTGTAGAAATAATGTGGCATCTGCGAGCTTTTTGGACTGTCAAGCGAGTTTTTTCCACCAGGCTCTGTTTGTGAAAGCAAGAGACAAGCATTATTAGCTCTAAACTATAATCCCTGCCACAGACATGAGCAAAAATACATCTTAAAAACATCTATAAGCTCATTATCTTTTGAGTGTCAATGGGAATTGAAAATCGCTTGGATGAGCTACAGGTTCACACTCGGCAGTACAATGTTTGAAGCTGATGTGCCACAGATCTATCTATTTTTTGTGCTGCAGTCTCCATTTCAGCACACAACACGTTCTTTTTTTTAAGAGTTATCTTTCCCCTCCTTTCTTTCCATCTCATATCTAACGCTAATCGCCCCCTCTGCCATGCACACTTCTAAAAAAATAAAAAAAGGTAAAAAAGATCAGCTTTGAGCCATGCTGCTGAAGTGAAGGCTGCTGGATAACTTACATTTCTTTATCAAGGGAAAATTTATTTTAAAAAATGAGTTGGAAAAGAACATTGTAAACATAAACAAACAGCTTATCCTCCTCAAGACTGCAGACAATGTGTACAGCCTATTATTTTTGCCCAAAGTTTATTTCAAACAGCAAACTACTACAAATAACTTGAACACCTGAATCATTTGACAGTTAGAGAGAACAACAGCCATTAAATTATTGTCCAGTGACGCACATTGTCTGAGGTCACACTGCAATGAAAGTTCATTCAATTTGCATCTCTCTTAGAGGCTATAATGCATGTTCATTCAACACTAAAGGGACATTAGTGGATCTTCTCCAAACGCCAAGGTTACAAGTGTGCTAGCAAAATTTCAGATGCTTGAACAGTTCTTTTGCTGGCTAGCTCTTTATTCACCGGTTTATTTACTTCTTGCAGGTGGACTTATTGCAAGCATTGTTGGAATGACTGTTTGGAAAGAGGAACTGTGAGAAATGAACCCCAAAGCAGAACAAGAATAGGAAAAAAATATATTTGAAAAGTTGTTACAGCATGTGAAAACGAAAAAAAAAAAAACTTTCAAAATCCTCTGGCATTACTCTAACAACTCAAAACAACTTCCAACTGACAAATGTGCCATTTATAAAATGAATCTACCAAATTTTGTTAAATTTGAAACCACTTTGAACCCAATTATTGCCACAATATTTTCTAATGCTCTAACTATCTGGATAAAATTGAGATACAAGTTATAAAAGAAAAACATCCATCTACACAATATAGATTTGTTTCCGTTGGCCAGATCAGAAATCTGACTGCAATCCATCCTAGTTTTCCTGAGCTAACTCAGGGTCGGCCTTCCTCCAGTCCAGATGGTGCTGGTCGTACATCTCAAGTGGTTTGGTCATTGCCCATAATGCCAGAAGAATAACTACTTGTGCGCTTCAGCAGTTTGATTACAGCAATACAGTAACTGTGCTCGTTGTCTGCAGCTATTCATCTAAGGAGATCACCTCACTACCAACAATGATCATAATAAATGATGATAATGAATAGTAAGCCTTCTAAAGACGGACAGTTCTACTGCTTGACTACATGTTAGGTCAATCATTTTACTATGAAAGCACCACTAAGTTGAGGTCAGAGGTCAGGATAATACTGACTGTTGTACTCTACTCCTCCACTGTGCTTTGAAGACAGAGGGGAAATGCACATAATGCCACGGCATGGCTTAAGTGTGCCAATTATTGTCTTTCATTTCTACAGTAAATGAATCCTAACGGATATGTGCTCTTTGAAAATGGATTTGTCAAAAAAAAAAAAGTGTAAGGAAAGCTTTGTGCTCCACCAATTGTAAGAGGCAATTGCAGTGAATAATGGATGTTGCATGTTAATTACAACCTTTGCCTAATGTTTATAAAATACAAGCCAGTGTTCCATTTGTCTGCCATTTATTAGATAACACTGCGAGGTGCACATATACATGAGACCCCAGCTCACTGTTTAGAATGCTTAATGAGTCGAACATCACATCAGACATCCGACACAAAAGAACTGTGCTCCTACAATTACTAATTCATGAATTTCTTTGCTAAGGGTGTAATTTTATTATTTGTTGTGAATACCCTTTGTTTGGCTGTGACAAAACAATGGTGCGGCACGTACTTGCAGATTTTTAACGGTGTTATACTGGGGTGGTTTAAGCGTGATAGTTGTTAGAATGTGACACAAGACGTTTCCAACCAGCAAACGCCACAGAATGCTAATCACCAGGCTTTTCACAAGAGCGCCAGTAACAATGTAGCCATAGTAACGCTGGCAAGGAGGCAGGAACTCAAAGTTTGAGTCAGTATGAATGATGAAGCCAATTTTAAGTGAGTTAGAAATCAAACTTTTTTTTTTTTTTTTTTTTACAAATTATAGATCATACAAGTGTATCTAAACTGAATTGCAGGTAAAGAAAGATGTTCATCAGTTTTCACACTAAGTTTTAAGGCCTCTTGTAATACATTGCATTATATTGAAAGAAGTACCAAATTTTCTGTTAAGCTTTGTAAATGCAGGAGTACATTACAAAAAATGCCTTTAAAGCTGAGTCTAAAGTGGAGTTACGGGTTCAAGTGCAAGTTTCAATCTCAAGTGTCACTGAGTCGAACAGTTATTCAGCATAACAAAGTCCAGCGTTTTGTTATTTTAAAGAGGTTATTAATTTTCTACCTTGGATAAAGCACATTATGCATCTGTGTTTTTTGTTTTCTTTGCTCTCTGCCGACCTTCTTTTGTCTGCAGCTTGTGCTAAATTTGTGCAATTCCAATGTAGTTAAGTCCTGAGCATGTCACTGCCACTGTCTGTTACATCTTTCCTCAGGGCACACGGACACGGGCGCGCGCACACACACACACACACGCACACTGAACAAAGGTACAGAGACAAACTGAGCAGACACACACGACAACAAATCCACACCGAAATAAAACATCAAACACCACAACAAACCATTTATATAGACACACACAAGCTTTTACACTTGTCTCTGTGGTGCATTTTACTCTCACTGGAAAATATAAACTGTTTAACGCTTGGGCACAGCGAATTATAATGCAAATATATGACAGTGCAGGTTGAACGTTTGCCCATAGGTTGACAAGAACAAACGCGATATGGAGATTCTCCCTCATTCTGCTTCACCTAGACAGCCAAGGGCAAATGGAAATGGTTTAGTGGGGCGTATCGGCCCCAACATAACCCTGGCAGGGAACTTTGGTCTCCTCTTTAATTAATGAGCGCCACTGTTTTGGAATGTAAATATGCAACTAAGCAGAGAGACTGTTCAGTGAAGTGAAAAAGCCCGACGACGTGGAATATGCATACATTTGACTGTCTGTGAAATTTGAATTTGAAATTCTGTCATCTTGTGCATGATATCATCGATTCTTGATCAAGTTCGCAGTGTTTCAGACGGACGATAACTGCAGTCTTGATCCAGCCTTGTATAATTTGTCCCACTGTAAGTAATAGTTTTGCTTTCTCAGTACACATAACCATGACCATTTGCAAATCTCCCAAACACCCACCCCTGTTAGTTAATAATTCTAAAGGACACATGGCAAATATAACAACTTGGGATGGTAGAGGTCACCATTGACCAAACAAATGTAGTGGTAAATCTCAGTTTTCCTTATACACTATTAGGCTGTTGCATAGAATAAAAGAATGAGTAATATCCATTACTCATAACTCAGAAGGAAAAGTATAGACTCACAATGATGAACTGTAGTTGAAATCTGTATGTTATTATGTGTCTGTGTCTGTGTGTGTATTCTAGCAAGCAAATTATGCCTCTAGGACAGTGCTGTGACAAAACACAGCTCTTTATTATCCCATGTAAATAAGCAGAAATGCTTTCTGTGGAGGTAATATTTGCTGAATATCTACAAAAACCACAATAGTCCCCTGTGCCATACCCCTGTGAAACACATTTATTTATAAAATGATGATAATACAACTGTGAGGACAGAAGCCAATTATTTATCCTTTTACAGAAAATGACTCTACGCGGTCAAACTGGTAAACTGATGAGGTCAATCGCTCTCTTGGAATTTTCAAAAGGTGCTAAATGGGCTCAGAAGGGAAAAATTAAAAAACGGGGAGAAAGGTGTTTTTACAAGTCAGCAAGTCCCCGAGCTTCAGCCCAGGACCCCGGGGCCTGGCACACAACACCAAGTAGCTTACTAATGAGGCCAATCCCTGCTAGACAAGCCCCCCAAAAACTCACAAGCCAGCATTCTTCAACTTATTTCTTCGTGATTTTTTTTTTTAGGGTATACCAGCATGGAGTGGATCCCCCTTACCATTGCTCTCATTTGGCCTAACAGATAAGGGCCACTTTAATGAGGTTGTATGTGGTTGACCATTTTTTTCCCTCTACACTAGTTGTCAGTTAAGACATGTAATAGGTCCTAATACCATGATGCCCAAACTTCTTAAGTAAGCAATATAGCATTGCTATTGTCATTACATCCCAAATTACAGTGACAGTTGGAGAGAGACAGCTATTATTAGGATGTACAATGACAGTGAGTGACATTTACTTATAACCAATCGGAGAATTTCAGCAAAATGTCCCCCTAATGATTAATCTAAGTCATATTTTTCTTGAAAAACACAAGACGGAAAGACACCCCACCAAAAACTTTCCCCTTCAATCAATATTGTCTCAAGTAATGAGGTGTCAATTGGATCACTCCATCTGGCAGCAGCGAGGAGAACATATTCCTGTGCGCCGGTCTGGATGTGCATCTTCTGAATGTCAACTAGGTGCAGATTGCTGCAACTGCGTGATCAACTCATTAGATACAGTATAATGGACACAACCTCAGCAATGATAGTGATGGGCAGTACCCCCAGCCCTCTCCAAGTGCCAGTCAAAGTTGTTTGCCTGTTGATTCTTCCCACAATCCTTACTTTGTTCCCTTGCCTCCTCTTGCGTAATTATGTCCTTACAGACATCAGTTATATTGGCAGGTGCCTGAGAGTAACTATTACCGCAACCATTTTCAGTGTTTTGCTTGTGTATCTGAATGCAGAAATCTGATTTTTAATAGGAAATCATTTTTGTGCGTGTTTTTAGAGGTTGGACTGGCTTTGTTTGGTTGTTCAGCTTTTTTCCGTAGCTGAAAATGTACACAAATACACACACACATATACAGTATATATATATATACACTACTCACAAAAAGTTAGGGATATTCGACTTTCAGGTGAAATATATGGAAAATGTAAAAAGTGAATGCTACAGTGATATTATATCATGAAAGTAGGGCATTTAAGTAGAAGCATGCAATGGTAATTTCTTCATCTTAAACAATTTATTTGAAGAAAATCTAACACCAGTGGTGGGTATATCACAACAAAAAACTTTTTCGGTGTCTCAATAAATTGGGATGTGGCCAAAGGACGTCCACTCCTCTCCTTTCTGTGACTCTTCCAGTCTCTCTGTATCACTGTTCCAACCTCCTGATGACACTCTGTGACCCTCTAAGCTCAGTGAACACCTCCGTCTGAGGACTTCCTGTTTGAAGCCTCCAGTGTTGAGGTGCTGCTGATCAATTGTTAGGTGTCGTCTTGTTCTCACGATGTCAGAATGTGAACAGCAGGATGAGGAGGACTGTTTAAATACCAATTCTAACTGAAGCAGGAAATGTATTGGTGGATTCATGGATCAAACCTGTTGTGAATTTTGCTGTTAAGCTTCTTGTTAGAGAACAGCAACTTGTGCAAAAAGTACTGAAACACTGAACAGTTGGACATGTGCATTCAAAGGTTTAGAGAAGGTCACATTAAGTTCACCTGGAAAGGTTAGAATGCATTTTAGGTTCATCCTGAAATTTCACCTGAAAGCCGAATATCCCTAACTTTTTGTGAGTAGTGTATTTCTACAGCATGTAGCCTGACGGAAAAAGAAATGTCACATGCTGGCTCCTGGGCTTCTACTCTGCTTGCAGATTAGATTTATTGCGTTACTTAATGAACAGGTTTTGCTCAAAATCTAGGAGAAATGGCACCACAACACAGCACATGTAAAGGGGCATTAACTATGAAATCTGTTCGGAAAATTGAGAGAGACGAGGCTCAGCCCAACCTTTATATATTCACCTGGAGATGCAAAGGTTATCCTTCAAACTCCCACCACACCTTTCAAGAAAGAAAAAAAAAAAAAGAACTCCAGCGTGTGCTGGTAGTCTGAGCGGACAGTGTCAACGAACTTAGCGATGCCCAGTGAACTCATTTCATTCCAGTTGGTGTGAGAAAGGACAGTTTCATTTCATAAAGTTCTCACTGGCTTTAGACTTGGCTTGAGATGCAGCAGCAGCAGCAGCAGCAACAGTGCATCTAATAATAACAGGGCCTAAAAATACACAGGTAAATCTCTCCTCAGTAACCGCAGGGACCCGGCTTCACCGTCCACCGAGGGAGCTCACTGACTAATGAAGTTGGGAAGCTTAGAGCAATTAGACACATCAAAGCGCGAATCTGAAAATTAATTAGGCTCTCCTCTCTTTCGGAAGGAGCATCCGCTCATGCAGCAGCTAATTAGCATACTGCCATCAAAACACGCAGGTGCCCGTGTTGTTGCTGCTTCGACCACTTTGAGAAACGTGTGCTTATCATGTATTTTGGACAATTAAAAGAAGGAGTCTATCAGAATCTTATGAAAATGTCAGTTGTGGGAAAATAGGCACGAAGTGACACGAAGCTTTAGCAATCAATCCTGTAGTACGACTAACTCGCTCATCAGTGTATGCACTGATAATTCTAATGCACCATGAAGGTCTCGTCAGCCTTGAAGTATTCAAGAAAAGCCGTTTAAAGTCTGTGTGGGCTCTATTTACTTGCAGATGATGCACATTGTGCAATTTCGTATGCCTCGTGTCCCGGTTTGTACAACTCTGTATCAAAAGCTCCCTTAAACTTGGGAGTGTCACATCAAAAGGGACTTAGGGTCTCTTGTTAACTTTTAATGTCAAAAGAAGTGCTGACATTCACTGAACTCGGCGGTCGTTTTCCGAACTTCATTAGCCACCCCAATTCGGTTTTGCTGTGTGAAGTCACATCAAAGCGTGGGCAATCACATGCTCATTCACACTAATGAAGAGCTCCTTCAAACACAAGTGCTCATTATTAACGACACCTGATTTTAAATGCGAGGTGTATTATGTAAATTACTCCCCCCTCTTTTTCAGCCCTATTGTAGACGTTTGTGTAAATTCTGGAAAAAGCATTATTTATTTATACTTTTTTAGATCTACTGAAGGAGGATGGAGAATAATGGGCTACTGAATGTTTTGTATATTTCATTGTTCTATCTTATTTTGTGATGACAATATGGGTAAATAATGCATAACTTCACATTGATCTGTTATATGACAGTAATCAGGGCTTCTTAACCTGTTTCCTCATGGTAATATATTAATCATTTCCCTCAGCCACTCTGCTGTGAAAATTAATGTAGCCCGGTATGTTTTCCCTTTAGGCTGCACTTTGATTAATGAGCCGGGTTCATTCTATGCTACTCCGCTTCAACAAGGAAAATGCATCCCAATAAAGTTACAAAAGTTCACAAAATACCCACGTCCATCAGTTCTGCACAAGTTGATTGCGGCAAGTTCCTCGAATACCGCTGAGTAATTTGAAAGAAAGAGAGAGAAAGAGAGAAAGTATAAAACATTTGCCATAATCTCTTTGAGGTGATAATGATTCAAACTCAGTGGGCAATAGAAACTGAGACGCAACTCAGGTTTTACAAGTCAACATAGTGGAGGCCCCCAGGAAAACAAAGTTCAGACTCAGGGTGGGAGATAAATCCCAGCTGTAGACAAAGCCTATATTTCTGTGTCCCTGCAGTTTTGCTCTAATCTGTCTCTCTCAGCCCTGTAAGCTATTAAAGGCCAGACAAAGGCAGTCCAGAGTTAAGCACCCTGTGGGGAGATCTTATTTACAGTGTAACTGCCACTTTGACTGCCTGCCACCTCTGTCTTGCTCCTGTGCTTCCTCGTTTTTCCCTCCGTCTACTATTTTTTTTCTCTCTTTCTCTTCTCATTCTTTTCCACTTCCATCTGCTGCTGTGGGCTTTTAATCTCAAGCAGCTGAAATTCCATCTTTCAGCTTGGCTTGCTGGTTTGTAAAGGCTCTGTGTTCAACTTCTTGTTTCTGACTTGGCATTTAATGGAACTATTGTTCAGTTTGAGGCATATCCCATTAGGTGAGGCTGAGAGTGGAGAGAAACATAAGTAATAGGAGAACACTCCAGCCATTTCTTTCAGACTCACCGCCATTAAAAAAGTATCACCCCCTCAACTACACAATTCACAGCATACAGCAACAAGTTGAGATTTTCGCACAACCTGATTGAAAATGTTAAATTGTTTGTTTCAGTTGCCTTTATCAGTTACATCCTAATAGAGTTTACTTTACACTGTCTGGAGGTGGAACTAGCTGCAAGTATTGGCTAGCATCAAGTATTGCAAATATTGTAAACATTTTGCCAATGAAAAGAAGTCCTTTTAGATACAGCATATGTGTGGAGAGAAAATAGTTCCAGCCAAGGCCAGAAGCAAAAACAAAAAAAAAAAAAAAAAAAAAACAACATTGTGACACTCAGCTTTTCTCCAGACTGTCAGCAAGAAAATATACCCGGGGAAGAATTCATCATTTGCATAGTGTGGTACCTTAAAACGGCCTGACACAAGTAATAAAAATGTATTAGCTTGCCAGGACATGGGGGGGCTATGTTGTGCTGAGTGTGTTGCCTTGCAGTGCTGAATAAGCTAAGGCTACAAAACTTCCTCCTGGGTTCATGACATGAATCTACCAGGAATTGATCTTATAATTGTGAGACTGACACCTCGTGTGCGGTGTTATTGCCAACACATCTCCCACCCAGGCACCTCGTGCTTCTCCTGCCTCAGATTGTTTTGTTGCTGTTGTGCCTTAGGCTACAAATTATCCATTGGTAAACATTCCTATTCAATTATTGCTGGAAAAATAAGGTTGTCATTGCAAGATGGTGTCATGGTAGCGGTAGTGACAGGTAAGAATGAAAGTATTTTGAGGGGGAGCGTGCTTTATGTATTTAGCATCAACCTGAGCAGTTCCCACAGGCAAAGTATCAGCACCAAAGGAAATAATAATCACCACTTAAGCCTAGTCTTCCAACATGCTTATTATCAGTGGATGTAAATAAACCAATTAGCATTCAGACTATCGACTTGCAGCTATGGCCCAGCTGAAATAGGTTCATTATTTTTCATTTTTCATTCTTACTCCAATAATAATAATAATAATAATAATAACAAAGACAGGTTCTCACAGCAGTTTGGGTATTAATAGCGAATACACAGACACCTGAACTGAGCATTCAGCACAATGCTTGTTTTAAATGTACTTGTTTTTGTCACATCAAATTATGAAATGCTAACCAAGGTCATGAATAAAATAACTAACTAAATAATTTACAGTGTGAATGTTTTATATTTCGAATACAGGTTTCCTATGTTTTTGTCATCACTATTAATTGATTAGGAAATTCAGCTTGTGAATGAGGTACTGTATGACACTGCCGATTATTCATTAAAAGCTGTAAAATTAAAGGTGGTACAATGTTACATGACAAATGCATAACAGTATAAATTAGTTTCTATTTAAAATTAAATGACAACCACAAAACAATAAAAACTTTATGTCTTAATGAGGATACTGACAAACACAACATCATCATGAACGATCTGTGCTAATGACTGCTTTAAACTCAATAGGCAGCGTCACATTAAGGCACAATGCTGAGGGACAGCTGTTTATTGATAGGCGTTGGTAAGGGGATATGTCAGCAGATCAAACAGAAGCAGAGAATGAAGCACCTCAGAAAACAGCAGTGACAAACAGCATCTCTCCAGGCCTAGCCGAAGATTCGGTACATGGCAACGGGTGGAACACAACGAGGCGGTCTGACCAGAAGACAAGACTCACTTATTGCAGAAACATAAATCATAGTTGAGCTGCTTTTTAAAAATGTACCACCTCGCTCTTTTCATCCCGTCTGCACTTGAGACATCCATGGTGGGCAAGGTCAGCCATTGCTCAAACATCAATCGCTCAGAGACTGGCAGCTGAGCACTCGTCCTCACCCTCATTCTTTCTTTCTGGTCATTATGGCCCGAGAGCACAAAAAGGTCCAAAAGGTGAAAGATTATGAGGGCAAGTGTCACACTGCCTTTTTAAACACCATGGATGTGGCCAAGAATGTATTTCATTTTAAAACTTTGACAGTGTTTTAAGATGCTGGAGAAGTCAGTTTTATATTTTCATGAAGAGTAAAATTGCACGCCAAGTTGTGGCTGACAGCTAGGATGGCTCTTCACAGAGTACACACTCAATTTCTTGAGAATTACTTAAATTGGGCAGTTTTGACTAAGAAAATATAGGCCAGACCACATGGTGGGTGATGTGTGGAGAGGTCAAGATTTGGGGAGGATCTGGCTGCTCTGAAAGCCAGATTTTAGTCAAATTCTTGATGATAAAAACATTTCTTTTACCACCAATAAATCTCATGCGATGCCAAGCTTTGACTACTGAGACCAGCGCATGGGGTGGGAGTGGGACCTAGGGGACCCAATGCAAATCCCGTGGGAAGGGGACAGTTTAAACTTAACTGCGGTTTGGAGCAGGCGGTCAGAAACTAAGATGAGAGATTTTTGAGGGATGAAAATTGTAGAAATCAGTTCCTCCGTGCACAACTCAGTAGTCACACTGTCTTGAAAAACAAATGGTTTATGAAGAATAAACACCCTCTGAGCAGATCAGACATTAAGGAAGTGACCTGGATACACACACGAGGCTCATAATGACCAAATAATAGAATCATTTGAAAGGAGCTACAAAAATCAAATCAAAAGTGTTCTGTTTAAATTCAGAGAAGACTGCAATTTAATTGTTATCATATCAACAGTTATGCATTGGGATTGGGATCCCATGCGTCCTGCAAGACCCAACGCAAATCTCATAGGAGCAGGCAGTATAAATTTTGCTGCGGGACATTCTTAATGGTGAACATAATACACCAAACACATGTAAGCATTCAAAGAAATAAGATGTTGTCCTTCTACAGTATAGCTTTGTCATATCGATTTAAGGCAAATGACGCATGGGGGAAATAAAGGATACAGCACAACTCATTGGCAAAACTATTACTGAAGCTAAATCACAGATGCTGATTATGACTTGCAACCTAACTAAAATTACAATATTTTGTGTTGTAACTTCACAACAGCCATTAAACTCCACAGACAAAGTCACAAACATTTAGGCCCAGTGATGACCCAGTCAGCATCACGGGCACTGCACAAACACAGCCAAGATTTTCTAGGCTAAAGACTTATGCTACACACTAGTGAGGTTCATTCATATGTATCCAAAGACACTTGCCTCGAGGCTAACTGCAACTGCTTCAGCAGCCACTTCCAGCAAATACAGGGACACAAGTTCAAGAGGTCACAACAGCATCAGCCCAGTCATGGCACGGCGGCCAAAACAAGGCTCAGTGGCACGGCAGCCAAGAAACGACATAGCATCACAAACATTGAGAGAATAAAAGTGGCACTTAGTGTTTGAAGGTCTACCTGAAAAAGAAAAAGCAAATGCACAGACGTGTATTCAAGCAGGCACGGCAGTCACTTATATCCAGAGCGCACACACGCAATTTAAAGAGGCCACAAGAAACACATGTGCTCTCACAGCACAGTGAACTAGAAGTAACACAAACTTAAATGAAATAAAACTGACACCTTTTGTTTGTAGATCCACCTGAAAAAAACCCAGAGTCTCAATCTTGAGCCAAACAACCACATTTGTAGACATGCAGACAAAACTAACTAACCAACTAATTAGTTAGATAGACAGCAGTTTGGCATGGCAGCCATTTAAATACTGCTACACAGACACAAGTTTAAGACATCACAACAAGCAAAGGCACAAGACAATTAAGACCCAGACATGGCATGGCAGCCAACATGACACGAACAAAATGCTAACAAAAAGCAAGGGGATTGCAGGCTCATTTTAAAGACCGAGGCTGCAGACTGTGGAGCACAGGCCCAGCCAAAAAAACACAGCACAACATAACACAAGTGAGTAAGACTTGCACTGACTGTTTGCTTGAAATGAAGTCGACGCACCGCTCCTTTCACAAAAGGGATGTTTGCAGCCTTGTAGAAGTCCTCCTGCTTTAGCTCCGTCCTTCATCGGAGATTTGATGGTCAGCGCTGAGAAGTCCTCTTTGAGAGATCCAGCCGTGTATTTTATCAGTTTTAAAGTCAAGATGATTCTCTCCGCCGGACATGATTTAAGCTTAGTCCAAGCCATGTTGTTGAAAGCAGAAAGCACAGATACCAGAAATAGCTGAGGTAGTCCTCCCAGAAAGATATAACTCTGTTTGAGATGTTTGAACAGTCTCTCTTTTCTGCAGATTTTGATAAAGACGGCACAGCTTTCCATTTCCCCTTTAAAAATTCAGTGCAGAAAACTGTGGTTATTTCCAGGATAAATAGATAGCTCGCATATTCAGGAACAAGTTGCAATGTGCTCAGCCAGTGGATGTGTAAAAAGTGTTTTCCTCTCGTGTGATATGTTTTTGCGATGAGGAGTGAACAGTATTTTGAGAGAGACTGTTAAGCACGGGAGGGAAATACTCAATGTAGGCCTCGACTTCCTGGAAAAGGTTACTTCCTGAACACCTGAGCATGGTCAGTGATGATATGCTGCCCAAGTGGGCAGGGTTATCAACTCCAGCCAATCAAGCCCTGCCAAGCCTTCCTGCATTTCCCACCACAAACCATCACAATGAGGAAGTAATTAAGCAGTTTTAATAGCACTTGGTGAAGCTGCTGGTTTTTCAAAAAAGGTGGTTACACTTTTGTTAAGAAATTTTAGTAAATCGAATATATCTGAGTTTTCATAGGCATTCCTTAATTACACAAAATCCATACTGACTATTTTGACAAACTATTGTCCATCTCCATATCTCTCAACTCAAGGCTAATTATTTGTAAAGTTCTCTCATTTCATTTATGCTCTTACAGTGAATATTTCAAATGCCTGGATTGTTCATAACAAGGGGTTATGCACACAAGTCTGTGTTAAGAATTCTATATGTAGACTACATTCATCCTGGCTGAAGTACAGAGGCAGATAAGTACAGTAGGTGTAGTGTTTAAGTTTCTGTTCTGGGGGTATAAAGTCACCCAACAAACCATGAGCAGTATAAATTGGAACTACCTTCTAGTGAGGAAACAGTTCCTATGAAACCTGTTAACATTTTGTCAGGAGGATAATCCAGAGTAATGTTCTGTTGTTATTTGTCTTCATTTTTCAATGATGTGTGTGCCAAACACAAAAATGTTACTTTGTATTTCCAAACTTAGAAGTTTAACAATTTAAAACACCACAGACACACGTTTGTTCTCAACTCTTTACCAAAACTCCTGGCAAAATTTCCATTTAGAAGCTTAGTTATATTGGTAAAGTATAACTGCAACCAGTGTGTTTTGACTAAATCAAAAACTCTACGTCTCAACCTGTATATCACCACCATTCTTGCAATCCTGCAATGTTGCAGTGTGTGTCTCGACAAAGATATACATCATCATGTCACCCCACCCTTACATGGATGTGCAGTCACATGGCCAAACACAGGGGAAAGCTCCTCACTGTGGCCGTGGTGACATCTGCCCGCTGTGATGTGGAAAGACATTATCGACCTCCTCTATCTCGTGGTAAAAACCTCTGTGCCGCGTAGTGACAGGGGTCAGTCTCAGGAGAGAGGGTGAATGTATAAGTGGATGGGATAGATTGAGGGATAGGAGGGGTGACGCCAAAGGCTACTTGCTGTCAAGATGTGGTTGCGTGGCCGACATTGTAATATCACGTTCACACTCTTGTCATACATGCCACGCAGAGCCTGCTGCTGTTAAGATTGGGCTTGCTGTAAAATAACTTGCGGATTAGCTTTGACCGCGCCTCTCACATCCTACTGTAGTTCTTACAAGAGTAATTACAGATTTTCAGTGCAACATCCCCTCTTAAGAAGATAAAAAACTCAACAATCCATCTCATCCCGATCCAGTGCTTGACTTTGGACTGATACAAAAACATAAATCAAAGTGTATTGCAGATGGGAGGGGTTTGGCGAACTTCACATCCAGACTTTTGTTGGTTAATAGGTTGCATTAAGCCCATCAAGTGGTGTGGTGTGTGATAAGCAGTCTCGTGGGCCCAGTTGGGGCCTAAAGAAGCTCTTGTAATGAATGGTTGGAGCACTGCTGATGCACGGCAATCATTAACAGCCTGATAATTACTCTGGATACCTTGGTGGATTGTGTGCATGTGTGTGTGCGTGACGCAGATAGAGCCATTACGATGTGTGAGGCCTCAGAGAGAAACAGATAAGCGCTGTGTTTGTGTGTATTTTGCATTCTTGGTTAATATAGTGTGTGTGTGTATGTGTGTGTGGCCTAGAAACGTCCTGCTCTGGCTTTGTATTCATATTCATGCTTACAATTGCAAATATGAGCATATCCTCTACTGCTTACTGCGGAGGTATTTCAAAGTGGTAATGCTGCTGTTAAGACAAAACAACACTGGCCTGATTAGGGGAAGCAAGCATGATGGATGCTGGGTATTTAGGGTTTATGTAAGTAATGAAACGATTTCCCACAAACTCACTTCACTGTCACAAAAAAAAAATGACATCAGAACAAAATGATGTCCTCACTTTCATCTCACTTGTTCCCCAACATCAGCATGATCAAGACAAATGTTTTGGATCACCTCATGCATTGGTATTCCAAAACTGACTTGTTTATTCAGTGGGTTCATTATTATTCACTTGCTTTTTGTACCACTGACCAAGTGATGTCTCTATGGAAACAAACCCATCACACAGCATTAGTGACAGCACAGCATAATCAACTAATGAGAAGCAAAAACACAATGTTCTCATGTAGCTCTCAAGCGACTCTTAAATTCTACAGGAGGCACCTCGTTCAAGCCTCTTAAGGACTGTTTATCTATAAACACATATTTAAAAAGTGAGACATTCATGTGTTTTTCTGCTTCAAAGTCAAACTAAAATTGAAATTCTCACTTTTTTTTGTAACAAAATTGAAACATGAGCTCTGTAGCTTCTGTGCACATTTTTCAATTTTACAAAAGGGGACAAAATTGTTTCTGGATATATTTGTGGAAACATCATCTAAGCTTCAGGCCTCTGGGTTGGGCGTTTCCCACTGCAGTGGTCTTTGCTATGAGATGGACTTTAAACTCAGACAGCATTTGTCTACTGTTAATGATTTGAGATGTCTGTCTCTTTACGACATCCAACATTTGGACCATCGATGTACACATGTATGTAAAAAGTGGACGTAGCCATCATGACATCACCTATTGCTTTGTAGGGTGCTGTTTCAAAGCCCTGAGCTTGACATTTTCAAACTTGACAACTTGGTTTACAGCCATTGCATCTTGATTAACGAGCCAGAAGTGATGCATGAGCTTTTTTTCCTTGCCTTCTGATTGGTTCGATTGAGGCATGACCCGCCTCTGAGTCTCAAGTCTCAAGGCTATCTGGCCCTGCTTTATCGTCTATTCTCGACCATAATTTACAAAATGTACATCATGCTGTATTGAAGAAGACTTGAAACTAGCAATTGAGACCATGAACTAATTCGGAAAGTGTTTGCTGAGATAATAAATCAAGTGAGAAATGGGATTATTTTCTCATAGACTTTCATAAGATCTGACTCCTTTTATGAGCCCATGGAGTCAACCCCTGCTGGTCACTGTAAAGAATGCAGATTTAAGGCACTTCTGCATTGGCTTCACTTTTCTCGCTCATAATATGGTGCCCACTTCTTTTATGCAGGCTATGATTTGGGCCCATCTTGCTGTTAAGTTTGTATTCCACTTGGAGGCTTTCACTCAGAAAATGGACACTTAGCCTACAGTAACTTGCTCACATTAACGCTGATTCCCGTTGTCTTTTATGGGCACAGTCATGGTGACTGTCAAAACTCACAGTAATGGGTAATCCTGTCATGGGACCACACCATGTGATTGGTGTCACAGCAGGTAGTTGTTGTGGTATACTGAGTCTGAGTAACGTAGGGAGTGCTCCAATCATTAATGGGACAAAACCACCAGATGGGAATGTCAGCCCCCAGGCTGGTTAACTTTCCTTGTAGACACATGAATTCATTTTGGGAGTTATATTACAACTAATTCTTAATGGCTGCCCCTGTGATGGATATTGCACCAATCAAATTACCAGCACAAATTCACAACCAATAGTGACCACTTATGTAAGGGGAGTTATCATGGAAGATGAATAAATAAAACTTACATTTAATCTAATAGTTTATCACAACTTTGACCAAACCAAAGCAAACACAAAATGTATATGTAATGATTTCTTAGCAAAGATGATGTATTTTAGATAAATTCTAGTTTTTAAAACAATAGATTCTCATATTGCACAGTACTCTCGTCTCAGTCACCTCAAGTTCAGATCAACAATGCTCCAGAGTTTTTATTTTATCATGCCAGGCGCCATTGTTTGGCCTCCGTCCAGAGTGGTGTTTCAGTGATTGAGAGCCCAAACAGTCCTGGCCCGCCCTGCCTAGTTTAGTCTACCGAGGGGTAATTGAATAGCGCAAGGCTGCAATAGCATTGGACTGGAGGAATGCTGAGCTGCAGGGGAATATAGAGAAGGTTTCAGCCAGCAGCAATTAAACAGAGAAATGATGCATGAAATAGCAGGGAGGAGGGGGGTGTTAGTGAATAGAGAGACTGTAAAAGAGAGCAAGAAATGTCTCAAATTTAGGAGAGAAACGGAGATGATAGTGGAAAGAGATTAAAGTTATATGAAACAAAAAAGACAAAAGGGAAAAGAGGAGTGAGCTTTTAAATGTGGCCTTGCTGCGATGCCAACTCTTAAAGGCAAATCGCAGAGTAAGCCTGTTCTGGATATATCACATGTGAGATGTAACACTGTCTCAAATCTGCTATCCTCCAAGAACTCATTGTGAAAGAAGAAAATCAGTAACTGCCACTCCTAAATGTCTGAAAGAACAAAAAAAACTGCTTGTACTAAAGGTTTTGAAACTTTTGTTTTCTTACTAATCAATATTTCCTCAAAAGCTGACCTGCCTAGTTGTCAAGTACTGTACAGTATGCAGCACAAACCCTTTTGTTGACTACGGGGAAAAATCTCTCATGGTAACATGAATAGGACAGCTCAGGTGATACATAATATTTTTGGATCTTTGTTAGCAATAACCCGCTTTACTTAAAAACTAAATGCATCCACATTTAGTTAATAAATCCAGTCTAAAGCTCGGTGGATCCTCCTTAGCTTTTTTGGTAGTCATATTCAGATGCTAGAATTTTTGTTAGACTACTGTAGCAGCATTACAGTAGTGTAGTGGGTACATAAATATAAATGAAATACATAAAATGTTTGGGGTTGGACTAAATATGCCAATCCTGAGCTTGACTTTTTTCTAAAAATATGTTTTTGCCTGTAATTACAAGTATTGCTTTATAACAGCAGGCAGCCCCAACAAATGTCATCACATTTTGATTCAAATGTTGCAAAACTCTGATTGGTGCATTGAAATGTGACATCATCTCGCCCCAAATGATTCCTGCCCAGTTACAAAAATAGACAAAATCTCCAAAATCTTTCATATGAAAATGACAAAGCTGTTCTAACTGCGGCGGAAACGTGCATGTTAATGCAGGAGCCCATCGCTCATAAAGAAAAGGTGATTTTAAAAATAATCTTTCAGAATATCTGAAGCTTTATCGCGAGCTGCCGGCTCCTTTTGGACGAGGCTGTTTATTTTTGTCCAATCACAACTTAAAAAGGAAAAAGAAAAAGTTGTCTTTGCTCTGTATAAGCATCACCTGAACACCTGAATCATACGCCCAATCGCTTCTAATTTGTTGCTTTCAAATCCAGTTTTTTTTTAGTTAGTACATTAGGGCAACAAAATAGCACTTTATTCAATGATATGAAGACATACAGTGCGTTCTCTTTTCTCTATTCCACTCTTATTTGCTGTAATGAGAAGAAGACTGATCCTCTTAACACAGCGTCCAAGTGACCAGCTGCCATAGCAACGATTTCTGAGCCCTGTATATAAAAAGATAAAAAATCCAGTACCTTAGTGCAGATAGTGCTATCCTTTGTGATCTGAAGAACATCAGTCATCCTTGAATGTTTTTCATCAGGCTATGGTTTGGGCTGGGTGTTGTTTTAAAAAAATATATACCAGTAAAGTACCAGTACCCTTAAAGTAATACAATGACCAACAGAGTCCTTCATTCAATACCTTTTTTTAGTTTCTACTTCATTCGATATTCATTATATGAATGGAAGCATCAAACTGTTTTTTTTACACCGATTCATTCTGAAAGTGTTCAAATTATCAAAATATTAATCAAATTGTTAAAACTATATATTTCACTTTGTCCAACTTTATCGTGTTACTTATATCACTATTTTTTCCTATCCAGATTTTATGCATTTACTGTTACCTTCACCTCGAGCTCGACTTCAACACACAGTACTGTATGCGTCTTAGCTGCCGTGGTGCTGAGCCAATCACACGTCGCATTCAGTGGAAGAATGCCCGCTGTGATTGCCTGCAAATAAAACCATAAAAATATCAACTTTTTGGGAGATTTGGATACGAAAAGGAAAAGTTTCAATACTACTTGGTATTGGGTTGTTTCGGTCGATTAAAAATGACATTTCATTTTCTAGTTTATTTGGAGATATGTAGTTTATTAGAAGGTAATGCGTTAACATGGATATTAACAATTTCTTAAGGTACTGCAACTGCCATTGTGATTGAATGTTCTTTTGTTCTTCACTTTTCAAAACATGCACTTACTGCAAGCCTCAATAGAAATTAGGCTCCCGTTGATCCTTTATCTCTAAATATGAGTGTCGTTTTGAAAGTAGTACACTTAACCAAACTGTATGTTAATGGCTCTCAAAACAAATTACCGGTGCAAGTTCTTTCCAAAATGTCATGGTTTCATGTGTCGGAGTAAGAAAAGAGTGCAGCCACTTTTGGCTGGCTGGAAATATTTGGAGTAGTCCGTTGCTCAGATTTTGACACTTGAAGGTTGAGTGGTTGTGTTGTCAACGAAATGCCTAAGAGATGAGGAGCTTTTTTTGAAAAGCAGGAGGAAGGGATTTCTCGCTTTTTCCTGCATCTTTACACACAAGCTTGTTAAGAGTTCATCCAAGCTCCTATCAGCAGCCACAGCTGGATATCTACTGAGAGCTTTCCATACACACACACAAACACACACACACATACACACACACAAGGGCCAGGGATTCAGGGATTTAGGAGTTGATAGAGGAGAAGGTTTTAAAAAGGCATAGTGTGGAGACTCTTGAAGTACACTCAAATGTCAGTGACCAGAGCGATGTTAAGGTCCTAGATGACTTCTGCATGGACTGTAGCTGAGCTGCCACCATGCATGTGGCCTAATGAGAGGAGCTCTGTGAGGCTGCAGTGTGGAGAATCATTCCAAAATTGAACTTTCAAAATGTTACACGAGTGAGAGGTAACTTTAGCTGTGAATCAACTTCACACTTTTTCCACAAAGCCAAACTCAACTGTTCGGTTTATGTGCAAAGGAGGGAAGTTGTCTGTCCTCACCGATACATGCACAAGCATGATCTTACGCACACTTTGATACAGTTTATGGGCATTTTGTGTGCCCACAGCATCCGTGCAGGCACATAGTGTACAGCACCATATGCCACAGCTCCTCCTTGGACAATTGTTTCAGAGAAAAAACAAAATATGCAATAAAACAGAATCGAGGATGGAATTGAGAGCCGTGGAATCACAGCAGATCCATGACCTCTGAGAGCTGGAGCTCTCCAGGTGCCCCACATACCCATACAGCTGCCCTCCTCCCTCTCCTACTCCCCTCTAATCCTGCCAGAGGAGTTTAATTTACTGCCCAGAGTTCCCTCACACAATTTCTTTAAAAGTACATTTTATGAGACTGCAATTCCATTTCATAGGGGGCCCTGTACAGTAAATCCTATTTGCGAAGCGTCATATGCGGTCACATTAACATGACAAAAGTGCCAGTCTGCAGTCCTGTGCTTTGCTCTTGCCCATATTATCGCCTACTGAAGCAGTTTATAGGATACCAGAGTGCCAACTCGTGTCCATCAGGAAAGTTGTACTTGCTACTGCCGAGGCATAAGTGTCGATGGAATGGGAGATAAAAGCAGCTCAGCCACACAAACACTAGCAGACATCTAATATGAATCGATAATATCACAGCTCTCTCTCTCCTGGAAACCTATCTACGGCTTAAATGTTGTTTTAGCAAAGTTCAGTGGGATCAAAGCATCAAAGAGCCCGAAGAGAGTGCACATTTCGACGGTGCTTTTAAAGCAAGGAACTTTAAAAACATGTGTGCTCCAGACAGTTTCCTCCCATTTTCACCCCGCACCAATCTATAAACTTAAACTATCGACAAAGCTGCATTCTTTCTATGTCAAATTTATTGTAAATACAAGTTTTCAACTTGTAAATCAACATTCACACCTTACTCCTGCAGGCAACAGCAGGGACGTAGATTTCTTTTTTCTTTTTTTTTCTTGTTCTAGTTTCACTACTGCCAACTCACTTGGCCACGCTGCAGGCAGGCAAGACATACTCACTCTTCCAAATCTGCTGCAGCTGCAATTAATGGTTGTTTTCATTACAAATTAACCTGCCAATTACTTTCTGGATTACTAGTTTTATGTATAAAACATCAGGAAAAACATCCATTATAATATCCTGGAGAACAAAATGATGTCATCAGTATATTAACTGTAATGTAAGACCAAGAAAAGCAGCACATTCTCACATTTAACCATCAGATTTGTTCTTGAAAAATCGCTTTTAGTTACAGTTAAGTTTTTCTTGTGATTGATTGTTTGATTCATCTTTGCAGTGCTATATAAAACATTTTTACCACATGCCTTGCAAACAGAATTCACGACTGGCGAAGTTTTTCACTGCCGTTAATTGCAGAAACAAATCAAATCTTTTCATTGGTTAACGCACTAATTGTGAGCTTTCTCGGTTTAACTAACAAGGATCAATGACTAAATCAGTGAATAAACTTTTAAAAAATATACAATGCAATTTAAAAGTTTAGAAAAAGTCCTGACTATATAGTCATAACTATTTAGGCAAGAGACAGGCACAGTAGTATTTTTTTTTCCCGGCAGGTTCCAGATGGGGAGACTGGGAGTTGCAAGCCAGAGCCATATGGTCCTGTTTCAGCAGCCCATTTCTTGTCATTAATGAGCTGTGATTGATTGTATCATCAGTGCTGCTGTGTGGGGCGCAGGTAACGGATGAAAGCTAAACAAAAAGGTGTTAAAGTTTTGTGACCTTTGACCTTTTAATCAGTTCTGAAGTTTTTTGTAGCGTAAGTCCAGAAGCCTTCCAGATAAGATCATCCCGTGGTTGACCGTAGTTGTCGTGGGATTGATTGGAATCCCAATAAATTACGTGAATCAAATGACTGAGCAAAGTTAAAACAGGTTTTACACTGGCTTTAAGCTTTCTTAGAAATATGTAGTGTTATGCTGTCTTTAAAGGAACAGTTGGTCACAGCAACGTTACGTTATCTTAGTAAAATGTCTGGAAATGGGGAAACAATTAGCTTGGTTCCATCAAAATGGTAACAAAAATACTGCAGCTACCAGCACCTCAAAGCTCACTAATTAATACATTATTTGTCATTTGTTTAATCCACACATAAATTCAAGCGTAAAAACAACAATTTGTCCTTAAGCAGAAATTTAGCCAGACTATTTCTTGGCCGGAGACAGTGAAGGATTTTAAAAAACTACACAAGTTATTTATGCTAAGCTAAGCCAACTGGCTGCTCCAGCTTTATATTAAACCAACTGATATGACAGTGGTATCAATCTTCCTGATGGACTCCCGGCCACTGTAAAACTCTGGTGGCTTTGACAGAAACAATCTATCCTTGTGCTGGTGTTATGTGAGGTGTTGAAGTTCATTATATGCATGCCATTAAAAACTTCTAAAAAGTAGTATGCAGAAATACCTGATAAATTCTCAATACACTCATACACTAATCAATAATCCACCAGTGTGCCCGTTCAAAAAAAACTCTGATCACATCTGATTATGCTTGGAAAGCTTATAGGTTATTTGCCGCACCCTTGCCTTTGCTTTGCACTTATTTGGCGGCTTAGTTAAAAAGAATACAGAGACAAACACGGCACCCTAAGCCGGCAATCAAAAGTTCAAAAACTGCTGTCTATGCAAGTTTACAATGGTAACCTTCCAATGTGTGACAGTATTTACATAAAGGATTCAGGCTTGGTTGGAATATTAATTATTGATGTGAACTGTAATGAATCATTTATAACCAAAGCCAATCAGAAGCTGCTGTCTCCCAGCGCCACCTGAGGGATATTATATATTTATAACTCAAGGACATGCTGTCATTGTTTAGGCCTACCTACTTACTCCTGGGTTACAGTGGAGCAAAGCTTTTGTTTCCTTCTCCATTGTACTTTGCCTTCAAAGACAGTTGCTATTGGCTGTTCAGCAGAAAACATACTCAGGAGACAACTTGTGGCCTTCCTTTTTAAGTCTGCTCTTGTAGGGTGCACGCGTACACAATATAAAAGTTCTTTTCTTTAGAAAAATGCATTTTGATGTTCACAAATTCACCCATGACCTTTACCAAAGAAGAATGTGGAGTCATGTTTTTCATTATTCGTTTTCATGTTCTGAACTTTAGCTTTGCATGTTTTAATGTGGAATTATTCAACTTTTTTTGGAAAGAGGAGTCAAGGACACATTTGCCGGATATATTTGTAGCCAAGGACAAAATTGTGATCGAGGCTCAGGAAAAAGGATAAACAGTCACACTGGTGAACAAAATCATTCAACAGATAAACAAACACAGAATAAAGTATCAGTCATAGTCCATTTGTATTAATCTCAATGAGGCTGACGCTGTGTTTGAGAATGCATTTAGCACAGTACCATTAAGTCTGCATTTAGAAGCACAGCAATATGCAAAGTGGTTTTGATGAATGTGTTCTATTAACAGAGACAGTAAAACAAGGTAATATGTTGATGTGGGCTGGCTGGAAATACATTTGCTTGCTTCAAAGTGACTCAGTCACCCATGGGAGTAGAGCAAAATGATTGGGCCAAATTGATCGTCGCTTGGAATTAACCCCACTCTGATTGGTGCTATTGTAATTGGAGGGCAGGCGGGTTACTGTAATACATGACGTACAATTGATAATTAGGAGCCTTCCAATATGCAGAGTAAATTAATTCCTATGAACGAGTTCCCATAATGTGCAAGTTCATAGGTTGTTAATCAGACTAGCCTCTTCCTGTGTGAGGCAAATGGCTGAAGTAGACTTTGCACAGATGATTACCTCCAAACACAATTGTATGTGAATTAAGATTTCAAAAGAATCCACATTGCTATACTGTCATCCTCTTTGTTAAGATTATTATTATTATTATTATTAGACTTTATTGTCCCAGGGAGGAAATTCTTTTTCACAGCACTGATTCTGCTTGACAAACTGACCAGGTTGTCTAGCGAAAGATTGGTATTAAATTATTCTGCATGAATGTGCTTCCTTTTTTTCCACTGTATGTTGACGTTCACTTTAGTCCTTGCATCTGCACGTTATCTTACACATAAACACGTAGTTTAAGTCCAACTGAAATCACATTTAATCATCCCTTTTCACAGCCATAAGTAATGTCTGTGTTTTATTTCTTGATTTGCAGTGCTGTAGATTTTTTTTTTAAATAAAGAAAGGAGAAAAAAAAAATAGATCTTTAGGGAAATACCAGAAATATTTCAGCCATTAGAGGGTTGTGTCTATGTTTGATTGACAGCAGCTGGTAATGAGAGACAAACTAAACAAACTTGCACTGTAGCCTACATGTCATTGGCAGACAGCGCAGTGTTGCCAACTTGGCAATATTCTCACAAGATTTCGTGACTTTTCAGACCCTCTTAGCGACTTTATTTCTAAAAAGCGACACATCTAGAAACTTATTCAGACCATCAGGGAAAAAGGCAAGGAATAATATTGCAATTTTTTCCTATGCAGGCTGCTCAGAGTTTTTGAGGGGTGAAAAAGTGGTGCATAATTGTAAAAGTACCATATCTCTCTTATTCAAATGCCATTCAAATGTTTAAATGGTTAGTTTTAGCTTCTCTCTCTGTCTGTTACTCTGGATTAGGGTGTTCTTACAGCCTGTAAATATGTAAATGGTTCATTTGACCAAAGTTAAACAGATAATTAGCTATCTAGCCTGCAAACTGGCATAACTCATCTACTCCAAAGGGACTGAAAGCTTTTTACATAGTGATCACATGCGGGGCTAGTTGGTGTAGCTGCTCATGAACTAGCGCTAGTGTAGTTTCACACACTTTGTGTCTGGATAAAGGTCTGGCTTAGCCCAGAAGGAAAAAAATGCTTTAGCTTATTTATATTTATTTAAACCAGTCACAATCGTTTTGGGCTGTGCTAAGCCCAGGACGTACGGGATGTTGTCTATGCAATATGACTTGTACTGACAAAAAGACAAACCTAACTTGATTATCAGTGCAACGGAGGTGGCGCCTGCCTGTACTTGAGCTCTGGAGGAGCATACTGAACATGTTAAAACCACAGATGATTTAATAGCTCTGTGCAGCTCTTGCAGAACATTATTAAGCCGATATCACAGAAGCTTGTGCGGAGTGGAATGATCAACGTGTCGGAAAAGCCCAGACTCTCATGCCTGATGCTGATCTGTTTCCTGACATGGCCATCGTCAGGCGGATTTAATTTTGTGTATTTTTTTTTACTCTGACAGCTGCATGCGCCAATGATGGTGACTTGACCGATGTTCTGATTCATTCCACTTCAAATGACCTTCTGTGATATCCGTTTGATAATGTTATTAAGTTGTGCTTTTTTTTATTTTTATTAGTAAAAGTAGTTGTTTTCAGCTTTTGTCTGAACGCTTCAAGAGCCTAGTGTGAGCAAGAAACAATGGCAGACAGCGAGGTGGATTCAGGGGGTTTTCATTGGGCGGGAACAGTCAGCCTGCTGAAGGGCTGGCGGAGGTCAGTTGTTCAACATTTACCCTTATGACATCATAAAGGGGGCCAAATCTAGACTGAGTGTTTTCACACGCACTCACTGAAAGATGGAGCAAGAGAAACAGAGGGAGGATGGTCTTTTCTCATAGTTTGGTGGTCTGTAGTCACACAGGAGACACATATTTATGCTGGAGATACCATTGTGTACCATTGTATTTTTGTGTAATATTACACCAAAATCCCTTTTTATGGTATTTCATACTTCCAACTTTAACATTACACTCCATTTTGTTACTTATAAAGTTATTGAAGAGAGAAAATAAAGCATTCCATGCTTGACCTTGCAAACAATCAGTTAGCAAACTTGTTAGCTGGGTAATTAAGCCACATTGCTAACAGGACAATACGTTCAAGCAGGTTATCCAAAAAATGTCTCTGTATTTTTTTTGGAACAGTTTTAGATAAAAGTGAATGTGCAACTCAGTTAATAGCCTCAACCACTTTGGACTCTCTCCGTATCCCCCAAAGGTAGGATATGTCAAGATAGCTTGCTATCACTGCCTAAAAGGACTTGCTATTTGGTGAAAATGAACATGTCAGAGGCCTTTATGTTGGATAAATGCAAAGATAGTAGATGCCATTATGAAACCAGCAAATATAGAATCCTCCATTTTGGTTTCTTTCCCCAAAACTTTAAAAAATTCTATGAATATTCCCAGCAGCAACATGGTTATCCTCTGGGGAATTTCTTCCATTGCCTATTCAACAACTTCACATTTGCTGTCAAAATATAATGTCTGAATGATCTCTGCCACTTTTAACAAAGGGATACTGCACTGTATCATACATATATTGGTAAATCTATGTTATTCTGTATGTTGAAAAGGTGCCCACTTGACTTTGGCTACTGCACAAAGGCCTGCTCATGCACTGCTGCTTGTGTATTATCCTCCTCCTCCCTCACACCCACACATATAGCAGCCTATTGTTGAGTGCCATATTTTTAAGGCTCCAGTTTTAAGTAAAAGTTCAAGGATGGAAGGAAAAGGAAATCAGCAGCTTCAGAAAAGAGTGACATCTCTCCATCACCATAATGATGCTTGTTTAGTATAATTTTACCACTTGCATCTGCTATATTACTGTACATTGAAGGTTTGAGCAGCATCCATATGCCGCAGCGTGTCGTTCTTCAGTATTACACACCAGATGGCCTTAGCTGCTTGTGAGAGAAAAGCATAAGAACTGAGATGACACACTAAGGCATCAACACATCAGTCTCTTTCAGAAGGATTCTGTCCCATTCATAAATCAATAATTCTCCATCATCTGTAGTCACACAGTACACTGCAACACTGCATGATTTTCAGCATACAGTGAAGTTCAAAGGCTTTGCATATTCGTGAGAATTATGCAAGCTAGTCCCTCTCATGGCTAAGCCTCAGTCTCATGATGGTGCTCGAACCTATTCTAAAGGATCCTGTCTGAAGTGGGGGCTATTTGAAGTGGCTTTGGCAGCTGCAGCAGGAGCTAGGTACCCATTGCAGGAGATAGGTGGACCCATTGTTGAAGAGCTGGCCAACATTTCTTGCTCCGTTTGTTTGGACATGCTGCGGACATGATTTGGCCCTTCATTCTGCTTCTCATTGCAGTCTCCTAACAGCATTTGTGTCTATGGCAAAATGACAGGCCATTAAAGTGGACATGACAAAAATATGTTTGAAGTGAGCATGAACAAAGTTTGAGAGGAAAGTATTTGATGTGACAATGTGGATATACTGAACTACGTGTATAGACTATGCATGCAAAGTAAGTGATGTGCAGGATCACAATGGAGCTGTAATTGCACAAAGGGGTTAGATATCAGTAAAAAGCCTGCTTGGTTAAACCAAATGTTACAGACGCCTAACATGACACTGCGGGACATTCATGAGCAACCATAACTACTGTGTAACTTCTTACTCTGCATAAATGCTATACTTTTACATAACTCGGATGATGTATCACGTCTAGCTCAACAAAACTACACATTTTTCCAAATGTGATTATGGCAAGACTTCCAGTAAAGTGGTCTATAATGAATTTAAAGTCTAACTGAAATTTGAATTCATTTTTCCATTTCTTAAACAGATAAAACTGTAATTTTGGACATAACTGTGGAAACAGCATCCAAGCTTCACACTGACATCTGAGAGCCGACATTCCAAAATCTCTTCTCTATGGGTCCAATTGAAGTGATGGCAATTGACCGGACTGTCAAATCTCACAGCTAACAGATATCCCTGTATTTCAGCACTGCGTGTGTTACTTTGTGACTTAAATTACAAAGTAACTTACATTGTCAAAGACTAAATCAGGGTGTGCTCAAAGGACCTCCCAGCTGGTTAAAAGCCCATGTGACTGTTGGAAGTGAAGTGAATTCAGAGTGATATTTCACCAGTCAAATTAACAATACTGACAACTGAACATTTTTTATACCAAATAAAGCCAAAACAAATAAGAATATATGCTAAATTTGAAGCAAAGCCTCTTTGTCATTAGCAGCTGCTTGAACACAGTAGCATGCATCAATGCCTCTTCTCCATCATGCCCCGCAGAATTAGAGTAGTGTTTTAATTAGAACATGATTTGATGCAGCAGAGTTATAGCTACATTTTTGGGGGGTTAAATTTGTTTTGGTAGTCAAATTTTCTTTGTAGATGAAAAACAAATCCAGAACTCTCTGCATAGTCATGATGATGATTATTATTATTATTATTGTCATTATTATTATAGGATTATTATGAGGAATTGTCAATTGATACAATCATATAAATGTTTTTGGCAGCCGTGTCATTATTGTCGCTGGTAAATGCTAAATAAAAAATGAACACATTTGCATTGTAATGCGTCCAACACCTTTGATAATGCTCAACTGAAGTACCATTAGGCTTAGTATTGGCCCTCCTTTAGAAAACATTGTTTGGATTATCATGGTTTACAGAGCCTCTGTCTGCCCCCTTTCCCTGGCATATGTTATCTGCAGTTGCAGCTGCATGGCACCAAGTACAGAATATCCCCCATCTGCTGATCCAGTCATGCACTCCTTTATTTCCATCCCTCTCATTCTCTCAAGCCCACCTGACAGACCCAGCGGAGGGGCTAACCTGCTATGAACATGGCTGCTCCACAGCGTTGGCAAGAAACAAACCCTTTCCATTCCTGGAAGAGGCTGCGCTGTACTGATGTGCCATGCAATCTGCGTGGCCTGGCTGATGGTGCACTTAGTTCTCCTCTTTTTTGCCAACACGAACAGCCCCCTACTGGAAATGCTTTAGATTACTTGCCAGTGTTCCCACTATCCCTTGAATGGCCACGAGGGTCTTGTGCCAACATTTCTGCTGCCGCTTTGGAATATGCCAATTAGTTGATCTATTGTTGAAGCTGCTGTCCCTCGCTAGTGAAGTACATTTTTACCAGCTATATGTGTTATTTCTATTATTTGCATCTTTACTTGGGCTTACATTCTTTACTGTCTCTTTACTTATCTGTGCCGCAAGCTCAGAGGAGAAACGGACAGATGGGTGGACAGTAGTGACAAACTCATGATCATTCCATAATTGTCTGAATAAACAGAATCCCCATTATTTCCTAATTGGTGAACACACAGCAACTGCTACCAAAAGGGGGATTTCAACACAATATGGCTAATTAGCAGGGCTGCTGAGGTTTTCGAAGATCTGATTTTGCAATTTTTCTGTATTGAAAAATTGTAGCAGCTGTAAACACACACAAACACCTACTGTATATGTAACACTTGAGCCATTAGATGTAGCACATTAATTTGTTTGCTTTCACATATCTTAAAAATAGAGCGTTAGTCCTGAGCATGGTGTCCCATTTCAGAGATTTCTTGTTAAGAATTAACTGTACAGCAAAATCTTACAACTTAAACTTAAGCAAGATAAAAGAGCTGCTATTCTTGTTTGATTTAGTAACGTTGTTTCCCAGAATAAATGCACAGCATAGACAAAAAACTTACTACGTGTGAAACTAAAAGGGGACACAGGGGACCTATGGTGAAGAGGAAGTCATTGTGTTTTTCGCCTGATTAATCAAGCCAGCATTCAGACTCTGTAACTAGCGAGATATTGTTCTATTAGCATTGTTTAACAGGAAATAATGTACTCTGGGAGGAAGGGGGCAAAGGGGTCAGTGGGGTGAAAGGTAGAAAACAGTGAGAGTCAGAGAGTGAGTGAAGAAGAAGAGCAAGAGAGAAGTTAAAGGAGGAAGGTCCTGGGTGTCTGCAGAGAAGCCTTTGGGGACCCAGTGTGTACAAGGCAGCAATTATACTTGATGAAGTGCCTCCCTCTGCAGCCCCCTTCAGCAGTCATTTCCCACTAGTGCGCACCACGCCAGAGCCACATACATCTTCCTGTTGCAAAAGATCTCATTAACGGCCAGTAGATGGGACGTCACTTATCTTTATCAAGCAAATGCATAAGTGCCCCTTATGATTCTCTTCACACACTTCTCTCTCTTTCTCTCTCTCAGACTTAAGACACATTGTCTTAAAGGCAAATCAGTTTCATTTAGCAGCATAGGCAAAGGCAGATGGGAGGTTAGTCCACTGAAATGGAACAACTTTCTTCATTACTAAGCAAATGGCAGGGTTTTTTTTTATTTCTCCAGCGAAGACGGGTGGAGGGGGGGATCAATGACACTGTAATGGGCATAATTAGCACTATAAAGTCGAGGCGAGAGCCATGAGAATATGGAAATGAATGCTGATTTTAATGTCGTAAATTACTCCTTGAAGCATATTCTTACTACATGTTTCAACAAACCTGTTAAGTAGGTTAAGTGTCCTTTATTTTGGAGACTGGGTTTTAGCAGGATTAGTAATTTCCTGGAGTGAATGGATGCTGGTTAAGAAATTTGAAAACACCTCATTTCATCGAACAATAGGAGGTCAAGTCATTTGAGCTGCTCGCTCACACTTGCATACAAAAAAAAGGACCTTTAAGACCACACGAGCAAGTGAAAAATGGTGAAAGTGCATCTGACTGACAGGCAAATCAAATGAAATTTTTTTTCTCCACTCAATAACTAAACTTGTGGGGAATTTTTAAGGTGGACGACCTGCTTAAATTCAATTTCCATCCTCAAAAACGATCTGCATTCCCATAAAAAGGTTATTCAGCATGTTCAGAATGGTAATTAACATAAGCCAAAAGAGAAATGTCTACCATGGCTTGCTCAGAAAGTCAAAATGAAAGGAAGTGTGATGAGACGAGGTCTCATCTCCAGCTCTGTGGACTGCAAAGTTCTTCAAACCACCTTTACACTTTCCTCAGATACTATCTTGATCCTTTGGTTCATACAATAAGGACATATTCCTCATTTAGAAATTGCAGGCTATCTCCTGTGGGCCATTCGTTTTTGCTGCCATTTAAGCAGACTGTGGAATCAGTTGTCCTGGAAGATAAGAGCCTCATTGAACGTGTCTCGACAAATGGCCATCAAAGTAAACAAAGATCTCTCCCGCTTGAAAGTAAT
Source organism: Pempheris klunzingeri (assembly GCF_042242105.1). NCBI lineage: Eukaryota > Metazoa > Chordata > Actinopteri > Acropomatiformes > Pempheridae > Pempheris > Pempheris klunzingeri. The sequence goes on from NC_092034.1 coordinate 7,492,385, forward strand.
TACACTTTGTCGCCTCTGCTCTTATTCGAGCTTTGTGCAGTTAGCATAACATGTGTTTGACATTGCTAGGATTGACAGGACAATTCAGAATTCAACACGAACAAGTAAGCATATGGACTACGAATGCAAGTGCATCAATATTATCAATTAATCATAATGATTTGGAAAGCACAAAAGGCCACAATGCAGAAAGAATGACATTTTTTTCTGCAGGATAAGGCATATTTACTAATTAGCAGTCAATACAATGTTTAGCTGAGACAGGTGTGAATGTCATTAGTTTTACAGGTATTTGGTCATAAACCAAAGATTGGACAAATTGAAATTTTTGGTGTGATAACCATCATCACGTCAAAATTAAAGCTCTGCATTTTTGGGATCTAACTTGTTTTCCATTTTGAAGGAGAATGAAATGACATCAGGTTAGCTTGACCTTGGGGAAACCAATTCGTTCTAATTCCCAGGGTATCAAATACTGACGCTTTATCAGTACCTTTGGTGTCTGATATTGACACAGAAGGCTACCTTCTGCATCAATATTAGACTCTCAGAACAACAGTTCTGGCTGTCCCTTCATTCTAATGTTCACGTCTAACTTTCTAAAACTGTTGCTGTTTGGTTGGGTTTAGACGCTAAATGTATTTGCCTGGATTTAGGAAAAACATGATGGTTTAGGTTGAAATAAAAACCATCCAACCACCCATCTACCTCCACATGCAGACTTTTATGAGTTTTAAACACTGCATTGCCTTTTAGCATTTCATACAGACCTAGAAGGGGCATCTCATACAGATGCTAAGGGCTCGAAATTTGGTGACAAAGTGGCAGTATGTGCCGTCAATATCTAAAGCTCACCAATTAACACGTCAAATCTAATTTGTTTCACATGTTAAAGTGACAACCCAATGGGGTTACGCACCTGACTACTTCTGGTAACTTCCTGAAGTTGCTGGTTGCCTGGCAACTGGTCAGAGCAAAGACATTAAACAGCAAATTATCGTTAAGAGCGTGGTATCAATCTTCTCATCTTGCTCTTCACCAGAAAGCAAATAAGTGTATCTCTCAAAAATGTTGCTGTAAGGGATCACCAAAGTTGTTGCAGTTTTGAGGGGCACGTGGATGTTTTTCAAAATCCATCCAACAGTTGTTTAAATATTTCAGATTTAAGTGATGGACCAACTCAACTGACTCACAGAGTCATCTACAGAGCTACATTAACATAGCTCATATTGATATTCAGGTGTTCTGATACATCCTACATGACACAGGTCTTATGAAACACTAGCAGGCTGCTTTTTCCCACCAAAAATACCCAGCATTTTTTCCCCTGAAAAAACTAATCATACAACCCTTCATCTCCTCCTGTTACTACCCAAACCTCTTCTCCATCTGTCCGTCTCCCTTTCTTTCCAGTTTCTATTCTGTCCACCTCTCCTCTTCTCTTGTCACTCACATGCTCCTACTACAAAGGTGCCCAGATGCCTCAAATCTCCAGCACTGATCTCCTCCAGCAAAAGGGTGACCCACGTGGGATCCGCCTCACTAATCACTGCCTGAAACCACTCTGGGCTCACAAGCCGAGAGATAAAGACAGCCGCGAGCTTTACTCAGCTTTAGCAGGCCTCAGCGGCTGTCTCTGTCGGGACTGACAAGCAAGAATGTTTCTGAGGTGAAAAATCGCCGCCGGCCAGCCTACTGCCAGCTACCTTTCCATCTCACAATCCGAAAAGTTCCACCACAATCTGTGGATGAGCACAAAGGAATGTCACCTCTGAGCTGGCATGACTCACACTGCACACCGAGTTAACGTCACACCACGCCCACATGCATAATAATTGTCCTTTCATTGTTTTTTAATGTTTATAATCATTATTATTTTTCCCTTTTTTTCACCCTCAAACTCTCAAGAGGCGCTTGTGTGATAAACAATGAACAGCAAGGCCCAGAGAGTGAGCTTCGCATGGTTGCACCGAATCCACAATTAGCCATTTCATTAGCATCCATTAACATTTCATTTTATTGTGTATGTGGGAACAACAGTAGAGGAGGTGAGGGCACATGGTGCATTTTCCCACTGACCCGTGAATACACATGAATGCACTCTGGTGGCACACTAATAGCAGCTCCTGTTTATGCATATGATCACTGAACATAGCCAAGTGGGGGTCTTTAAATACTGAGTAAGTTTTAGAAAGAGTTGAGAACATTGGGATGTGTAAATGTGCTCAAGGGTAAGTGGATGCATACATCTGAGTGTGGCTGCACTTCAGCTTTTAACATACAGTGTGTGAAGATTTTTTGAAGTAGATTCTAACAGTTGCATCTTACACATCATCTCATCTCATTTTCTATACCGCTTATCCGTCAGGGTCACGGGGGAGCTGGAGCCTATCCCAGCTGACATTGGGCGAGAGGGCCATTGCAGGGCCACATACAGAGACAGACCATTCACACTCACACTCACACCTACGGAGAGAGTTTAGAGTTACCAATTAACCTAATGTGCATGTTTTTGGATTGTGGGAGGAAGCCGGAGAGAGAACCCACGCTAGCATGGGGAGAACATGCAAACTCCACACAGAAAGACCCTGGGTTCAAACCGGGATTTGAACCCGGGACCTTCTTGCTGTGAGGCAACAGTGCTAACCACATCATCACCATGCTGCCCCTCTTACACATCATATTCTCAGCAAATTAATTCAGATTCTGGATATTTTGAATAACTTGAAAATTAGTGTGACTACACCTGTGATTTGTGTTAGTGACCCAGAGGGAACTATCAGAGACAGACTTCACTGATCCACCTGACAACACAATCAATGTGTGTTTGCATATGTAAACACAGTTTCGTGAAAGAAAATGAACCTGAACCATTCAGTCGGGGTGACGGTGGGCTTTTACCTTCTCATTTGTTTAAAAGAGGGTGAGCGTGTGGGTGCGCAGCATACATGTGTTCAGACTAGAGCATCACAACCTAAGGAGTGATTATTTGGCATTATGCCCTGGGAGGGTGAGTCAAATGGTTACAGGTTCACTGAAATCCAATAAAGCATAATTTCTCATTCACTTTGTCTCGTCCACACTCATTTTCATTTTCCGCTCTATAGAAGTGAAACAAAAATCAAGTAGCTATTATGTATTCTAATTCTATCAAGAGATATTGTTTTGATTTTAATATTGATATTAGCCATTTTTAAGAATACTTCTTAACAAGATCAGGTGTCATTTTGGTGCAATATATTGAGACAGACCACAATCCTCTCAGAACTGCAGAGGCGCTACTGAAAAGATCGTGTTGGACAGAGTCAGCACTTCACAGCGGAATTCTTTCAGCACAGCAGCTTCAAACATGAGTCCATCAAATCAAAACCTCAGTCATACTACGTTTCATTGACTTCCAGGACTAGGAAGTTGTGTAATAGCGCATATTTGTGAAGGACTATAGAGATATGTGTTTATGTGTGTGTGTGTGTGTGTGTGTGTGTGTGTGTGTGTGTGTGTGTGTGTGTGCCTGTGTGTGTTGGTGGTTTCAGGGTCTCTGCCTCTGACAGTTTGAAGACACTCAGCTACAGAGACTAGCTTGAGAAACTATTAATTTCGTTGGAAGCTTGGTCATTACAAAAGGTAAACGCTGACATTTCGGGCAGCATGTTATTTTGACTGACTGCCTATTAGGGGGTGTAATGCGGCGCGCAAATGTATACTTCAAGCCTCAGTGCTTCAGCAATGGACAGGGAGAGGGGATCAATCCAAGGGTCTTTATTAAGCAAGGTCGCTCAGGACATTAGTAGGTTTGGACACAGGCAATGCAACACCCCATACACTTACACATGGAGGCACTATCGATGACACTGTTGTCAGCAGAACTCTTTACCTCTGAAGAGCTAGTGCTATTAAGAGCCTGTCTCCATTTACAGTATATTGGTCCTGTTTATAGAAGATAGGGAAGTATAAATCCATTGTTATGGCTTCTGTCAGCCTCTAACTTAGGGAAAAGCTCTGTAGTCATAATTTCTGATCAGTGGTCCTTACCCTCCACGTGACACCTTCTATAGAACCCTTGGATAGTTGGATCCTGCAGACCACAAGTTGAAAGAAAGAGCAGTGGAATTTGAAAATTTAAATTCTCAATATACCAGCTCAGGAAATGTAAATGATAATGGTTCACAGAAACATTTATTGGTGTCCCTGACCCACGATGAAATCCACTATCAGTATGCTTGAAATGAGACATTACACAGTTGCAGTGAACAATTACCAATAAATAATTGTCTACATAGTACTGAGCATTTTGCTAAACCTTCCAGTCGCCACGACTTCAAGCAATAATTGTATGGCTTTCAAAGGCTCCGAGGTTGAACTGTGCCTCTTCAAGTCACTGCAGCTCGCAGAGCAGGCAGTTATGACTTTGTTTCCCACCGGGAGGAGAGTGTTTTGTTTGCCCCTCACAAGTGTCACCCCTCGGGGGTGTGTTATAATTCTGGCCTGTTTCCCCATCTTGTCTTGCTTTTATAGCCAAGTTGTTATATCGGGTGGTCGGTGGGTCACGGAGGGCTAGGCACACCCCTCATAAAGGTCTTCGTTCAGAAAAAAAATGGAGGACTTTTTTATGGGTCTAATTGGAACTTGGCAGCGCGGCCATGTGGGCTGCTGGTAGGGATTAGACCAGTGGCTCAGTTGGCTGACTCCTGATGGAACACTATGGACCCAACACAGACGCTTCCCTTGTTACCCTGGAGGGAGAGGGACAGTGTGTTTGTATGCGTGTTCATCTGTGTGTATGTGCGTGGAGAGCATGGGGATGGGGCGGTGGTGGGAGGCTACAGCCCTGCTCCAAAGCGATTTGTCTCGGCCAAAAGGTTCCCTTGTCCTTCACAGATGGCTGGGCATGCACCCCCATTAGTGGTAGAGAAAGAAGAGCAAAAGGAACATAGAGGCAGAGGAGACACCTGTGTATCTGCCTAACAAATAAACTCTTGCTGTGATCTATGTATGGACTGGATTTGTTTTATACAGGATGTAATTTACGCTCCATCACTGACAAAAACACATCATGGAATATATCCAATGTGGGATCTGGGGATAAAAGTTACTGAGGCAAGCAGAATCCAATGACTCCTTTGGAGGAATTAGCATTTTCAGCCCCATGGGGGAAAAATGACAGAGTAAAAGAGACAGGAAGAGGAAGTGGGACAAAAAGTGAAGATAATGGGGAGGGAGGTTGAGGGGAATGGGATTTCCACAGACTGCATAGGGCCTTGTCGCAGTTCAATTTTATGTTGTAGATGTCTTACAATCCATTTTCTCAAACTATAAGAAAACACAACGTCGCTGGCATTCATCAAAGTGCTTTGCTTTTTGGGTTTTTTTTTTTTTTCTTTCTTTCATTTTTCTTCCAGACACCGCAGGCTGGGTATTGAAGGGTTGAAGCATGGCAGTTTGGCACAGTTTCAATGATATGTCATTTATTGGGGGGGGGAACAGTAGCTCATTGGAGTAAAGAGTTCAGAGTGTGTGAAGGTAAGCTGCAAGCAATTCCATGTGCATCTCACCTCTCTCTCAGCCAACTGCATTTATTACAGCACCCTCTGAAGCTCTCCCCACAGCGCAGATACAGTTCTACAGTTCTATCAGTATAGCCGCAGTGAGGGCAGCTGAAGGAGGCATGTGACTGACAAAAAAGTAAAAGGTAAGGATTCTGGTTGAATCTACAAAAACAAAGATTCAAATACCTGAGAGGATTCCATGGCCTTGTGAGAGATGACAGGAAAAAAAAAGTCATTATAAAGCACACATTTGCACAGAGGGTGATTCTAAGCACAAAGTTTGTAGCACACATAATAAGCATTCATTGTAGTAGCCTCCTGAGGTATGAACATATGCTGCACACATCACCCCAACAAGCTCCTTTGCTCTCTGCATTGTACTGCCAGATATGGCGGTAATCATGTATCCTATTTTGCTATATGCTTGATCATCATATTTTGAGGGCATGTCTTTAATTAAGTTGCTTGATGCAACATGGTATTTATGTAATCAGCACATTGTCTAGGGTTGAATGAATAATCATTTTCAAACATGCAATTCAAAAGAGTGACATTTGCAAATTTCAATAGCCATGATTTTAATTACGCTGTAACTTACTTAACAGTGTCTTAACAAAATGTAATAAGTTAAAAATTTAACAACTGCGATAACTGTCACCAGCAAATTTATTCAGCTGCTAATTAACATTAATTCTGCTTTGGTCCATCAACGAAAAAAGAAATCTTGACTTTTGTCTGGTTAATATGCTCACTCTCTGCATGTGGATGCCGTACATTTACTCTATGCTGAAGACAGTTTTGTAGAGGGAAGAACGCTACTTCATAAAAGACCGATAGAGTGCCTGTCGCTGCCCTGTGCATGCAATTTGGGATGCAGCAATACTTTTTTCCAGAGCTGACGATGGCGGTAGCTAAGAAAAGGGCTATTTTGCTTCCTTCCCAGCTCTGTTAAGAGTTGCGCAAACACGTTACCAATCAGACAGAAAGTGTGTGAAGGGAGTGACAGTGGCAGTTTTCAGACATCTAGCTTGCAGGTAGTCATTGAACAGAGTTGTCCAAATCTCCCAGTTAAACTTTTAAGCAATCATATAATATATAATATAATATGAAACAATCTGTTTAGGCTTATAACCTCAAAAATGTTAAAACCTATGAAGCAGCTTAGCATGTTGGTGTGTGAAAATAACGTTAACATTAGACTGTGAAAGGAACGTTAGGTTAAGCAGAGAGAGTGCAGAGCTGTCAAAGGTAACATTAGGTATTGTCACTTGGATATCAAAACGCTGTCAGATGTAACTTAAAGGCAGAATGTCATTATTATCATCAGGTGGGCAGGTACATAGGTAGACCGTCAGGTTGGCGGTTTAGTCATTTAATTCGGACCAAATGATTATTAGAGTCCTATGACCTAACCCAGCCAAAGAGCTAGAAATGTTTTTTTTGTCAAATTACTTCATTTATTTTTTGCTGTCAGCTGTTATGGGAATTTCAACCAATATAACAAAAAGTGCTTCTAGAGAAAGTTGCCGGCTCTGCCTTTGATACATGTGAAATTGTGAAAGGAGAAAACGAGGCGTGCAAATTGACTTCTGATTGATTTAGAGAAAAAAGAAAGGGCCTCAACAACAAGCAACTGTATTATTTTATCAGACTCCATTAGTGTTGAAACTAGATAAACTACAAATACAGGCTTCAAGTTTAATATATTAAGTGAATTTATTTATTTATTTATTTATTATGTTTTTCTGTAACATTGGTCTCAAATCATTCAGCCTTAACATTACTTGTTACCTCTCTATAATCTGACTGTATTTTACTTCTTACACTGGGACATAAAAGTGGAAAAGCTGCTGTGGAGAAACTTACCCCATGTCTATATTTGCAATCTAAAATGGGAAAATGAGTATTAACATCTGAAAAGTGCACTTTGATGCCCTGATAACCCTAATTCCTATTCACAGGCTGAGAAAAAGTGAGCAGCGTTAAAGACAAGTCATCTTTGCTAAAAGAACCCTCTCAGGAGTTCACTTTCTAGGGGAACAACCACTGTGTTGATTGGCTGAGAGTTCACAATTCTTGCACCTCCGGAAGTATAATTGGCATGGCACAAAGGCAAGAAGACAGCATAATCATCACCATGTTGACCAGGGTAATTTGAACTGTCTCTTGCTTTTCGACACAGACGGTCTTTGACAGCACACTTCTCCTAAGCAATAATAATGTATGTGGGATCATTCGCTTTCATTTGCTTAACAGGAAGTCTAAAAAAAGGTTTTATGAAGAATACTGGATGATGCACAGTTCTGACACAAGGTAGGTGGAGGGACACCGACGCAGACACACAGATACAGGGGAAGGTAAGTAGTGATACTTTACTGAAGAACTCAAATTAAGTACAATAAAAAGTGAAGTCTAAATATAAAACTGAAGTTGCAGAAAACTAAAAGAACTGAGAGGCAGAAAATGTTGGTCTACAACAAAGGATATATGTACAGTATACATACTGTATATATAACTAGGCAATTAACCATGATGTTCTGACAGCAGAATGCTGCCAGTCCTCAATTTATATAAAGATCCTCTTGGTCCAAGCAGGTGACATTGCTACTCCTCCCATTGAAAGAAGTCAATTAGAGAAAGAGAGAGAGAGAAATCCTGTTGTTTTCCAAGTTAATTGGGAAGAATTGACCACACAGACAAACTCTTTTGCCAAGGAAAGCTTTTAGTCCAGACAGCATTGAATGTGAAATACTCAAATGCAACATCCCAGAGATGCAGGGTGCAGTTAAAATTGTTCGATATTGTATTGCAGTCAGGATGTTTTCCTGACATCTGGCATAAAGGGCTAATTTCCCCCACTCGTAAGAGTAGGGACAAGTCAGTCCCCAATAACTACTGTGGCATCTGTGTCAGCAGTCAGCAGCTGTCTCTAAATTATTCTGTAGTATTTTAAATAAAATACTAGATTCCTTCCACAACATCATACTGCCAACCATGTATATACCCATCACTCTTTTATTAACACCACGTACACTAAACAAACAGTGGTAAGCTATTCACTTGTATGATTTCAACTGAGCTTTTGACTCTAATCTCTAATTAACCTAACTAATCTTAATCTCTAATTAAGTCAGCTGAAGCAAATTGAAATTTAAGACAAATTTTTCACCAAAGAGGTGGAGTTCGTCAGGATTGTAATTTAAGCCCAACTTTATGTGCACATAAATTAACTTCCTGTTTAGTTGGATCAGTGTGGTGCTGCCGATTGCTCCTTCCTGGATAGGGGGGTGAAGTCTCTATTCTATGCCGATGACCCTGTTCTACAGAAGCAGCTGGACAATCTGAGATTCTCACCATGGTAGTCAATGCATGAAAAGTAAAAGCTTGTAGAGCCCTAAACTCAATTAAGAGAAGATCTTAAAATCTCCAAATCTCCTTTTTGGTACTACTTTGTAGTGTCACCTAGCCCATGACGTGGTAGTAAAGTATGGGATCCAATCGGTCATCATCGCTCTACCCATTGGGACAAACATCCAACAGGGTCTTTACATGCACAGTTCTACAAATGCATTTTACATGCACACCAAACCAAAAACACCAACTCAAAATTAATATTCAACGGAGAGCTTACATTTTTTAATCACCTTAAATCCAGCCCCCAAGACACCCTTCCATCCAAAGCCTTCCATAAGGACATAAGGAACATTTATTTTGAAAAAAAGAATTACAGGATTTAATTTGTTAGAGGCTAATGATCTCTCCAACTTAAAAATATTCCTGTGAGAATAAGGGGCATACCTCACTGCCCAATATGTATCAACATGCCACAACCTAAATAGAAGATATAGGATAAGCTGTATATACTGTATACACAATGAAAATCATTTTAATGTCACATGTCTCACAAGGATGTAGAAAGTCAGGTCAAATATGGTGTACATCCTACCTGCAAGCAGCACAACCAGTTGCAGCGTTATACATTTTGCATTCAAGCATGTAGAATTCTAAATTAGTAGCAGCTGCTGGATAATTTGTCACATAGTGAAACATCATCAGCTGGCTACATTTTTATATCAAGTATAAGACTTTTTCTGAAATAAAGCCAATGAACAGAGCTTTTTGTGGACTTGAGAGGTAGGCTCACCACATGTGGCCACAAACATGTGGAAAAAAGCATCAGATAGACATTTAAGGGAATGAATGTGCTGCCAAAATGACTCACTAATATTCTGACTGCTGAGTTTATAAAAAAAAAAAAAAAAAGAACAGAACAGAACATAGACAAAGAGACGCAGCTGCAGAAAACCAATTCTGATCCAGTTTTATTGATCTACCAGTCAGAAAGGATGCCAGCAGCGGCTACTCTCATTCAAGAAGCTGCGTGAAGTCAGAACCCGGAAGTGCGCTGGAAAGATCGCAGATGACCCCGCAAAAGCATTCAACCACCGGTTTCAGAAACTTCACTTTGTAAAGATGGGACAGTTCTATCACGAGCTGGGAAACTGCACAGTGCATGATCGTGAGCACACTCAGTAATAAAGCCCTAATGTCATGCTTGACCTCATGTGTGAAGAACTAAAGCAGGTGAAGTGAATGACAAGAAGCCAAGAGCAGTGATGGTCCATAAGTAGATGATAATCGAGAGCTCCCCAGTGCAGCTTTTAAAAACCATCAGCACCGAACCATGGAGACCAAAGATGTACCATACAAATCATGGTTGACACCTCTTAACTGCACAGGTCAGAGCAGCTAATGGCCTTCTCAGAGAGCACTGCAACCACAAACAAGCCATATAGCGAAGTTCAAATTCTATCTTTGGAGCGCTTCAGTATGCAAGTGTGTTGTGCTTTTTAAAATTAAGTGGGCCACTCCACTATTTACCGGTCAAGTCACACAAATTCAATTGTGTTCTCTGAGCAAAGTGCTGTGACAGAAAAGAGTACAGGGAAATACAATGTCGTGGATGCAGAAAGAAAGAGTTTGGGGGTTAAAGGCCAGAACATTGCAGCTTTTAAAAGCCAATTGCAAAGCCATTAGGCATTGACATGGGCTGGACAAGGGGGGGCATTCAAAGTTGCGTCGGGTAAGACGTAAGGTGTTGTGCGCCTTTTATTCGCAATTACTGTGCTTATCATGAAAGGGGCACAGTTGCAGTCGACCATTGTGGCAGTGACTCTGTCTTCAGAAGTAAAGGAGTAAACAAGTGTGTCATTTGAGACACTGCTGCTGCAATTCCATTTCAGACTCAATTTTCCTTGGGGGAAAAAAAAAAAAAAAAAAAAAAAAATTAATTAGCTTCAAAAGTTAGACAGTGAACGAAAAATGGTCACAAGGCATCATGATGCCCCACAGTATCATTACAGCAATGCTGAGCACTTACTATAAGACAAGAGGTAGAGATGGTCACTAATTTAGACGGTGGTTGTGCAAACAAATCTGATATGGAAAAACACCAGGTCTATCATCATACTAAAACGATTCTATGCCCAATCATACATATCTACCCACATCGATATATTTTTAGACCATGTCATAGTTCGAGGTCAATACAGTGGGAAGAATACTGAGACATGGCAGGAATAAATGGCCGGTTCAAGGTTAATATGCTGTACACATGATACAAAATGCTGGAAAAAGCTACATATTTTGGCGTTTAGATTTTAGATGCTGCACTCTGCTTCACCAGCTAACTTGGTCTATGTCATTGCCTGTTCCGGGACAGGAATCATACAGTGTTAACAGCGTTTTTCACAGAGCTGTTTCAGTGAAAACAGATGCCTGCTATAGCCGGAAACAATACTGATGAGAGCGATTTAAAAAAAAAAAAAAAAAAAAAAGTGTGGGGTGAGAAACCAAAAAGAAAAAAGGCTCAGACACAAAAATGCTCGACAGGGTAGTGGCAAGTCGGACAGTTTGATCACAATTACTTAACCTTTCACATGAAAATAGAACTTTAATTAAATACACATTCATCAAAGCTTGTACTTGCATGATTGTCATTTTCAGCTACTCAGACTGGCCTGTGAGTACTTAAAGGGCAGGTGCTTTTTTTAAAATTTGATTATTCTGTAGGTTTGCATCAGTTTTGGCCAGTGAAGTCTATGTATGGTTTAGCCTTAAAATGCCATTTTCCAATCTTTAAAAACACATCAACCCATCACCTTTTTGCTTTGTGACTGAGGCAGGTAGGTGCATTATCAATCTTCAATCCAATTTAGCCATTAGACAATTAGTTATGGTGTTTACCGTCGACCTCCCTGAAAGTTAGTCTTTGTTTCTCCCCTCTCCCATAACTTTTTTTTTCCCCCCACCAGGGGGACAAGGGAGGCAGAAGCTTTGACACGAGTGTTTTGGACCCAAAGACAGCATACAGTCAGTCAGTCACTTATTATCCTTGGCAAGCAGGCAAGTGCAGTTCAGAACAAACAACCTGGTTTGAATTCTGTTTGGAGGACGACCCAGGACTCCAGCTGATGAAGCCAGGTCGACAAGCCAGTGATTGGAGCGAGGAAGGAGAAGTCACACACAGGACAGTTCAATGGGAGCTGGCGGTACAGTGAGGACTGCAGTGGGTCCGGAACCAGGTGAGCACTGAGACAGATGAACCGGGAGGGAGCAGGCAGTGGGAGAGTCAGGCGGAGGTTCAGGAAACCAGCCCAGGGAAATCAAAGCAGCCGAAAGCCAGGGGACCCATGAGCAGACAGGATCCAGGAAGGACAGGGACAAAACTCATGGTCAGAGACAGAAGGCTGAGGTGATTACCGGGACAGAAACGAGGCAGGTTGGTCAGAGACAGGCCGGGTCGCCACCAGGCAATCAGTCCGGGAACGAGTGCTGGAGAGTCCTGTATCGAGAAGCGAAGAACAATCTGGCAGCGAGTGAGTGAGTGGTGAAGGTTTAAATACTGGCTTAATGAGTGATCAGGAGCAGGTGAGTGGAACAGGTGGTGGGAGTTGGCTGATTGGTGGCAGTGGCTGGCAGGTGAGTGGAAAAATACTGAGAGGAGGGTTATCCAGAAGACTGACTGTGACAGAAGCTCTCTTTAGCAGGATTCTCCATATACATCCATGGATATCTTGGCCATGCAGTAACCTGGCTGCCCATGCCGGTCTCCTCTGTCTGTCTGTCTGTCTATCTGTCTGCATGTGCCTGTGTGTGTGTGTGTGAGAGAGAGAGAGAGAGCGAGCGAGAGAGACGAGCACACACAGACACACACTCACACAAGCAGACAGACACAGACGAAGAGATCAGCACACATCAATGCGCCTCTCTTGTGAACAGTCAGGCTATTGCTTGCCAGAGAATTGATATATCGCGCCACTTCGTGAATTGCATGTGTGGAGGGCATCAGTAACCCACGTAGCTGCTTTTTGCTGACTTCGGTTGAATGGATTTTTCCAACCCCCTTTTCATCAAAGCCGCAAGCACAGTTTTAAAACTGTGTATGCAAAATTGTATTTTAACTGCAACCTCTGATAGAATAGTATCAATAGTAACAATAGTATCTGCGTGAAATTATCTCAGTGAAATGTCAAGACAGCCACTGTGATTTAATCTCTCCTGGTCACAACTGCAACACAGAAAAGTGTCTGGATAGACTTACAGTTGGGCCTCACAATCAATAGACCTCCTGGCATCATTATTCGTTTGAGTAATGTCTCTAATTACCATTTTCATCATGACTTATTAATTAAAAAGTACTTCAGAACTGTTATCTAGTGTTTGATGCCATACTATCATACCAACTAGGAAAAAATAACCACCAGTATTACTTTTAATGATTAATCCAATATATTTAGCTCTTTAACTTTGGTCCCGCTGCTCAACCACCTAATGTTATTTCATCCACAGATCATTAAAACACATCTTCAATTCCGCTGCAACTGCTGCATGTGTGAGTCTGAAGATACTTGATGGTTGCACCACTCTTGCTTTAGAAATTAATTCAAATTAAGTAGATCTGCACCAAATCTTAAAGGCTGCTCAGCTGGTGGAAAAGGTTAGACTGTACAAGAAATATCCCCACTGCAGTGACATTATGCATAGAGGGAACACCCCGTATGTCGCTGCAGGTTGGTCAGAGTATTCAAAAATCATATACTGTGTGTGTGGTGGGGTGCCTGCACCATTGTATCTCAAATTAATCTAAATTTGTAAGTAGGTACGACAGAAAAAAGTAAAATATTCTTAATGGTCTATTTGGACATTTTACACATGCTGAAATTGAGATGCATTCTGCTGTATTTAAATTTTAAGCACGAATATATTATTAGTAATGATAGTTAATTAATTTCCGTCATCAATTTAATTACTTACATGTATATTAGTTTGATCTGCAAAGCTTTCAATTATCTTTGGTGTCTTTGGATGCGCTTCATTAATTTAATGTTACAGAAAAATTTAATCAGAATTTATAATAGAATTAATGAAGTGTCTCCATTTCATTTAGAGGGAAAATGATTTGACATGTTTATTTGTAACAGGGATAGCATGATCACTGCTTTTGTGACCCTCGGATGTTAAAACTCTATTCATGTGTAAAGAAGGAACATTGCAAATTTCCTAGTTAGAATTTCCTGACATAAAGTCAATAAATTAATTGCTCTCTAATACTCTAATTTCCCTGCCATTTCATATTCTTCTTTCAGACAAACCCCAATTAACAACTGCATAAAATAATAATTGGCTTTTTTTTTGTTAATTAAGAAGCTCCTTGGGGCAACACAGAAGTGCACAATTCATTTGAAACTATTGCAAGTGTTGAGTTTTGTAAAGTTACTCATACTTTAAAGATAGTTTCTTTTTCTCTCTTTCTTTAAATTAAAAAGTTTTGGCTTGAATATTTGTCTTGCATAGTGATGGAATGATATCTAAATCTTATCCTGAAAGTGACCATCCGGGTCGGTCAGCTGATCATAAAGACACCAGACTCTCCAGCATGCTGCTTCATGTGGTGTTGGCATAATCAAAGACCTGAACCGAGGACCCAGGTGAGTTTTATCCTTGAACTTTACACTTGCTGCTTGTTCTGTTTCATACTTGAGCAGACACAATAGAAACAGGACCCCACTGTACTTAGAGGTATAAGAGCCTACTTGTATATCTACTCTGATATCATGTGTGATATCAGACCGTGTAGCGGTCACTAACATTCAGCCTCGGTCAAGAGGAGGGTCAGGAAAGCGGGTCGGCTTATGCACGTTGGAGCAACCAAGAGAGGCAGTTCAGATTGGCATGAGAATGCCTTTAGAGACCAGATTGGCAGTTTACAATCCTTTGAAGAAAGAGCTGCAAAAGCACGTGTATAGAATCCCAGGCTGGACCTTAATCTGACCTTTAACAGTTGGAGAAGGACTTGTTTCGCCAAGTTGCCACTGCACCCCCTGTTGTCCCACTGTCCCAAAGGAAAGGCCAGACACGCACAGATCTAATAAAGTTGGCCACAGTGCTCAAGCAAGCCTTGCAGGAGGGATTAAAAGGGGTAAACATACAACTGGCCAGACTCGCTCAGCTGCTGAGCAGACCTGCTACTGATGCCGTGCTGGGATGATCAGGGACAGCCTGACTGCCTCCAGTGTGAATAGCCTGGGCGATTTTGACAGGATTACCTCCAGCATCAACAAAGCCTGCCTTATTTAACCCAAAAGCCTTGCTACTGTGGCGCAATGACCAAGTGTGGAGACTGAAACTGGAGGATGGGCGGGTCTGTATCTACGACATAAAGGATTACAGTGAGGCATTTGTGAAGAGCCGGAAAAAAGGAGGGAAATCTAAATTTAAAGTTGCTAAAATTGTAAGCAGCACAGTTGTAAGCACTCTAATGTGCTTTGTTATATTTTGCTTTCTTGCGTTTCAGGTATCCCCTTTTTCTCTGCTATATGTTTAGCACTGCCCCAAGTGCCTCTGTAAAACTTCAGTAAATACAGTATCCTGATGTTAGTTTGGGGGGTTTGTATGTGAAGGATAGCCAGGAGCAAGTAACAGCTTATGACAGATGAACCCCATACCCAAATGAGCAGAATGATAAGAACTATAGCTCCTTCATGTTGAAACTTAAAGTACCTCTGGGGATGCAAAGAAAACTGTTTAGACAGATAATAAGTCTTTGCTACTGCAAATCTTAAGTATACAGAGCAACAGAGTGTTGGGTAGCTACCAAGTTTTAACTGCGTTTTCAAATATCACCCGAGAAAAACAGCCGGAAAATGGATTGCGTGCCCCACTTCAGGTGGTATCTCATTTGACAGCTTCAGCTGATGATGTAAGCCCACAGGAGAGGCCAGGGGGGATGGGCCAAGTGGCAAGAAGTATCCATATTAATGGTTTTGGGTACAAGAAATGGAAGCAGACACCTGAAAAAAAAAAATATATAGGGGCAGCAGGCAAAATCCTGGATGGATTCCTAATCCTTTTTACTGACAGCTGGCCTGAACACTCCTGTCCTGGTTTCTGCTGTCCATGAAGGCTGTGGGTAAAGCAGACATGGTCTGCCACACCATCTTCCTGAACACAACTACTGGGGGCACCAAGGTTGCTCAAACTCTAAACATAGTGGCTTTAAAAAGTGGCTGTTATTAATTAGATATTTTTGGTGCTATGTGGTAGGGCCCTGGCCCGGTTCAAGACCTCTGGGACACCATTCACAGCCATGAACAACTAAACTAAACTAAAACAGCGAGTGTGGATGACATTGACACAGCCGTATAGGTTGCTGTAAGTGAATTTGCAGACATAGCAACCGATAGTTGTGAAAAATGTTAAGTGCTGCAGTAGCTTTAATATTAGCTGAAAATAATGATGATGGAACAAGCACCATGCTGCTGATTGGTCAGGGAAAAAGGAATGTATCATGAACATTTTGGGGATTTAATGAACTGAACGTCTCCTTGTTAATTAGAAAATAACGACAGAACGAAAGACGGATGCATAACATCAAGCCTTGTGTAGATGGCATGGTTTGTTGTAGTCATAGCCTTTTCTCTGCTGTTTGTTTTATCTTAAATCTATTAATGCTTTTTTTTTTTTTTTTGGATAAATTGACGAGTTTGTTAATTAGCTAGTTAGACTCGAGAGAAAGCTTGGCAATGCAGTTATAGTGCTAAAGTGGTAAAATGGAATGGAAATTTGGTTGCACTTGATGCTAGAATATATGCCCCATTTTAACAAAACAGTTTTTACTAATAAATTCCAAACAGAATATTTATTTGCAGGGAGCAAATTCAAGTTCATTTTAGTGTGGGATGCAGCTCTGTCCTTGGCACTTTGTGAAACTCAGTAATAGGTTATTCCAAATGAATTGTGAATTGGCAGATATATGTTGTGTTAAATAAACAACACCTAACTTTATATGTGGTAGCTTTAGGGAGAGAAACGTGTCTGTTAGCATTGGCTTATTTCAGAATACCTGTGCACGTCCACATTTCAGTAAATAAACTATCCATTGTAACACCTCTGCCATCCAAGAACCCGAAAATCCAGACCAGATATTTTGAGAATTTATATTTTAAATGTTTTGCAAAGTAAATAACAAATATTCACAGCGTGGAACATTTACATATTTGAAAATGATTCAAAGTCATACCCTGATTTTCATAGTCTTATACTGATTGAGGCTCTGGCAAATTAATTCTGTCCACCAGTTTGTCCTTACTTTATTGCAGCAATATGGATTATTCTGCCTCACTTCTCTTCAAAAGCAAGGCAGCAGTGGCTCTGAGGTGCGGTATGTCTTGAAAATCTGAACATGACCAAGAAGATGTAGAGTAATCCAGGGTTAACGTGTGCGGTCAGATGGAAATCCTGCTCAGATTGCAAAGCAGCATGGGTGTCCATCCACCTCCTACACTGCCTGTCTGTAACATGAGACAAGCTGCCAGGCACTGTAAGAGCACCGGTATATCAGGTCCATTATAACAACACAGGGGAGTCTGATTATAGATGACAGCTGGGTACAGGTGAGCACGTGCCCTGCTGCACAGCTGTGGCTCTTACCTTTTATTTGTTTGGAAATATCACGTGAAAGACCCCGTGTGTCCACAGCAGCTACACCTGGCAGGAGGTGTGAAGGATTAAGATGCTTTTCAAGCTCCCTATATTTTCTAAAGAGTGAGGAAGAAAAGAAAAAAAAAAAAAACAGTGACAGTTAATTACAATAAAGGGAATGAGTCTCCTCCATCTTTACAGCCTTGGGGCGCTTCCGGCCTGTGACTCCATCACTGAAAAAGAGACGCAAATTAGAGAATTGGGACAACAAAGCATCTCACAAAAGGCAGCTGGATGCCCTCAATGCTGTAGTTTTACCTGAGCTCTTTGTGATAATTCACTCTTTGAAATCACCAACTGTGTTAACAGCAAAGCATGACGAATTGGTCACTGGGTGCTCTGAGCCCTCTGACAATGCATTAGTAGTGGAGGTTTTTACAGTGGTGGCAGACTTCTGAGTCTCCCTTTAAGTATCAATACCTCATTACAAATTCGCTTATTACATATTGGAAGTCAGTTTGATGAGAACATCAACACCACTCTCATATCTGTCCATGAAAGCTACAGCCAGCAGCTGGTTTGTTCAGCCTAGCAAAAACCCTGAAAATCTGGATGGGTTACACAGAGTAGTGAGCTTTAAATGTGTTGGTCGATGGAATTTGTTACTTTTTGACAGAACAGTGCCTCAAGTTTCCCTGTTTCCACTCTTTGCCCGAAGCTACGCTAAACGGCTACCAGCTGCAGCCTTATACGGACAAGTATCCATCTTTTCATAGAACTCCTTACTAGAAAGCAAAATGTTAAACCATTAAACTATTCCCTTGTGAATATGTAATCAGTTGTAACCACTACTTTAAATTCTATCAGCACTGTCGTCTGACAAATTATAATCACAGGGTGTCAACGGTGATCATGTGTTTTATAGCATTTGTAAAATCTGATTCTGCAAAGTAACCAGTAACTATAGCTGTGAGATAAATGTGGTTGAATAAAAAGTTAAATATTTCCCTATCAAAGGAAATGGGATAGGTACTACAATACTGACTTAAGCAAACTACTTGAGTAAATGCACTTAGTTACTTTCCATCACGTGGTATTTACCTGATACTACACTCAAAGCTCCAGAAGGCATGCATGTTCGCTGTTCTGTTCAAGGACGTCCACAGAAAACAAAATTCTGTTTGCAGGTCTCAAAACCTGTGAGGTTTGTGGCGGCATCTCTGGACAGTCGTCCAAAATAACTTACATATTATCAGCTTGTTTGCTTAATAAATCTTTATGCGCCAGTTTTTATTAAGATGCATCAAAGCAAGAAAGAAGGCAGACCTAAAGGGAATCCGAGTTGCCCCGGCCTGGGCCTTCTGTTGGGAATTCCTTAGGTTGCGGAAACTCGCCGGCGGCGTACACCTACATCCGCTGGAGCAAAGTCATAGGGAACACCGGCGAGCGCTTGATGTTCCGAATGACTGGAGAGAACAAGAGCAACACAGAGTCGGCTGTGCCAATACATTCATCATACTCCGGTACCCCCCTATGGACCGGGTTCACTGTTTACAACCTCCCACAGTAGTTGTGGAGTGCACTGACGTGAATTTGATGCAGAACTGCAGTCACTGTAGCAGAGTGAGCATATTAAGTTAAATGCCGTTTGCAGTTGCTGGTGTCACTATTTTTTTGGGCTATTTTGCTGCTGTGCACCACACTATTTTGGAAAACACAAATAAGGGTATAATTAATTAACAAATATGCCACATATTTTATAATGTTGTATTTTAAGACAGCTGGCCACCCCTTTTTTTCCTCCTATTGCATATATCCTGGCAGAGATACTAGTTAATTAATATCTATTTTAGTCATACACAGTTACTGTATATTGTCCCCATTACAGTGGTATTATTTCAAACTGCTCCAGTTGCCTATATGAGACATAAAAAAGAATGTCTAAGCCAATTTTCTGTGGAAGAGGAGCCTCAAGAACATGTCTCTGTTAGATAAGTTAATTACCTCATATCCTATGGCTACATACCAGCTTCCAACCACCCACCCCCCATCTCCGCCCCATACAGGAGGAATGAAAACAACACTGCTACATGATTAAGATGTACTATGTACTAACGCTAATTAACTTGCCTCTATTATCTTCATCATGTAACATGTACCTGGTAGGCTAATCACAGAGCCATCAACTATGTATGTTTCACCTTTGCAGCATGCATCACAGGCTTAATTTGCTCTATAGAATAGAGGATTTAAGAATGCAGAGGAAATGGAGTTTTGTGCAGCACTGGGTTCTCTATCGTTTTCAGCGGGAAGGTGTGTGTTTGTGTGTTTGTGTGTTTGTGTGCAGGGGAGGGTTGTCAGCATTGTGTGTTCGACTAGTTCAAAAATAGCAATGAATTCCAGCGTTTTCACATGTGAGTTAAGGATTTTTCTATTGTGACACACGCGATCTGTTTGGAAGAAGTACAATAGCAAAGTGGAACAATTAACTGTGATTGCATAAATAACTGACGTGTTCAAAATAACACGTCAGTCACTGCGCTGGTTAATAAAGTGAGTGGTTGACATGTCACGTTACATGTTAACCACTGTTTCTTATCTCTGCATGCTTAATGAAAACATTCAGATGGCAACAATTAAACATGCAGGAATAATGGATTAAGTAGGCATGTTTGGTGTTGTTTCTACAGTATAATAAATGTAAATCTATATGCAGTGTGCAATCTACTTTATTTGGAATAATTGAGTCCTGACTCATGGTGCTACATCTATAGTTTCACTAAAGGTCAGTAGCCTCTTGTATGTATAGTGCCACTTTTATGCCTCTTCCACATTGCCATGAGTAGTGGCTGCACTGTCAGCGAAAAATAGGGCATTTTGTCCACATATTTCCATATGAGAGTGATTGTCCGTTTTTATAATGTTTATATAACTGTCATCATGAATAATTATATGTTTTTTTTGCTCTATAGCTACAATTTGTATCACAAGAAGTCTCCTCAGAAGGTTCCTGTTTACTTGACTGTGCTCCAAGGATGCAGAGGTTTATAAATACAGAGGCTCACTAGTTTTATTTCATTCATTTTTGACAGAATATTAAATAAAGACTAGCTTTAACCACTTCAATTTTGAATGAAGAATGCCCTCCCTCAGAATCTCCCTTTATCAAACGGAAGAACTCTCCTGTCAGGATCTTGATTGTGTGATAGTTAGTTTGAGACACACAAATGGATGGGAAGTTTTTATTTTGACGTTTCAACCTTTTTTTATTTTTGAGCTGAGCCATCATTACGAAGAAAAAAGTGAGGTTTCTAGGATAAGCCTGGTGTCACTCAGTATGTTTCTTATTCCATGAAAATAAAGTAACAGTAACCCAATATAACGTAAGCCTAATACAGTTTATTCCCAAATTGATTAAAAAACACTATCGGTGATGACATTCGCTGCCTTAGTTCCATAAAAACAAGCCAGGGCACCAAATCTGTACTAATCCCAAACAAATACAGTATTTATTTCTGTGTGAGTGATATTTGCTACAAACTACAGAGCCAAACAAATGGGGTGAGTGCTACACACAAGGAGAAACTGGAAAATATTAAAAGATGAACTGAAGTGTTTTGGCTTGTGTTATTTTAAATTAGATTTTATTTTTTTTAGCGTGGGATTTGTTGACAATAAGAAAAACATAGAATATTATTTGGCCAACGCTCTGAGTGTACATATGCAGCCAATAACACCACCAACCAAAGTGAGAAGAGAGGATATAATGTTGGACGTAGTTGTTTCTGTGGTCACCAAGAATCTGTATGGAAACACCTTGGCTATGTTGTGGGAGTCTGGCACAAGTGTCTGAGTGTTGGACATGAGTACTTTGTGCAGAGAGGCCCCTGGTTGTTATGGAAACAACCCTTTTCATGATAAAATGTGGTCTGAACAGTGCTCTATCTATAAAAGGGGTTAAAAAAAATAAAGAAATAACATAAATTAGACATTTAAAAAGTCTGGCAACCCCTGGTCTGTGCTGAACACACCTTTTCTTATTTTTTATCGCCCCATAATCCAGCTGCAGAGATACTTTTCAGGCAGAATACAGACTGACTGTCTGCTGGATACACTTTTAAAAATATAACACAACCCTAATTCTGTATATTGAACATTTATTTATAATAACATTAAAACCACATTTTTAATTGTTACAGATGTTGCAGGGAAAATGTCTCCCATTCAGCGTTGATTTGTTTATGGATGCAGCGTGAGCTCGAGCAGCAGCTAATCCTGCATGTCAGAACTGCTGTGCTTGAAGCCGTCTCGTGTGCTGTCTGTGTTATGCACTCCAGCTCTGCAAATACACTAAGAACCCCTGCGCACACGCACACCTTTTCACACACACGCGCGTGAATAGAAAGTCAGCACGAGGGCTCAGCGTAGCCCCCGTGTGAGCCGTGTTTCTAATGGATTATCCCGACTCCACCTCGCGTCTGAAAAGCTTTAAGTTGGGAAAATGCCCCTCCTTCCCTTGATATCTTACTGGCTTAATGACTAATAAACCCTCTTGTTGGCGCTCAAAGTCAAAGGAGCAGCTAACACAGGCAAAACAAACAAGTCTAATAAACACCACTAAACGCAACCTTAAAAGTCACAAGTGCAGAAGCCTGAAGAACATAAAGGGCGCGTGTTTATTTTTCACTTAATTCCAAAAATGCTTTACTATGGGGTCTTTTCTGGGATGTGGCAGCTCTAAAGCAGCCACTGCCTCTTTAATGTACCATTACCCCCCTCTGCTGGTGTATATAAGAAACAAACCCTGTGAGATCCATAAGGGAAGTATATTTCAAAACATCTTCACCACCTCATTGTTATGACCCAACACATTCTGCCTTGGTGTTAAACAAGGAGAAACAGTATAACACTCGCTGTAGATTTTATTAGTCGAGCAGAGTACTGTGACTCATTTCCAAGTCAGCGGCTAAGAGGAGTTGTTTCAGTATGCAGTGTGCTTTTCTCACAGGATGGCTCGCTCTCTCTCTCTCTCTCTCTCTTTCCTTCTTTCCTCACTGCCTCTCAGTCTTTTCGTTCACAGTTGAATTCATTAGCTCTGCTGCCATGTTGCCAATGCGGCGGGGAATGTAAATTAAGGTGACAGAACAGATATTAACAGACGTCTACTAATAACGTCAACTGATGTTATCAGGCCGAGCGCAATATTCAGAAGCTCTCCCGTCTCTTTTTCCAGATGCCCACCTTGTCTCCTCCTGAGTTATGGCTTTTCTCTCCCACCACCTTCCTCCCTCCATTGCCCCTTCCCCGTGGCTTCTCTACACCCTGTCACACATGGCCTCCTCCAGCCCATTACGCTTCGTCTTCGTGGCGTGCGCGTGGACGCCAGTGCGAGCGGCGTACGGATGGTTTCAATCCATCTGAAGAGCCCCTTTTTCTTCCTCCACTCCTCCCTCTGTCTTTCTGTCAGACAGACACATTTTCTATCTCTATCTCCCCTCAGCCTTCACTTCTCCACCTGCACCTGTGCACTAGTGCTGATGGATGGGAGCTCGCTAACTAACTTTCCATGTAATCTGTGGCTGGACTAACCTGGACAAAGAAAAACATGATAATGCAATGTAAATGTACCCAGAACACACCACATTTGGACGTGATCTGGTTTGCAATGTGATGAAATCTTAGAACGTATGCATCTGGGATTAATGTGTGCGAATAATGACATGAATTTACTCATCCTAACACGCATTCTCGATGCTGCCCAAATTGTGATTAGATTGCAGTATGCAGGCTGCTGGACTTGTCAACAAACATGATGTATCCCAGGTCAAGGCAGGCGATGTCGACTGTCATTAATTTTTGAATGTAAGGGAAGCCTTGCCAGCAACCGCTACTAGTTTTTGCCAGGGTTGCTTAAACTAGCAAGGAAGTGGAGTGACCTTTCAACTTGCAGAGCAGATTTTGTTTCTTTAAGAAGTGATCATGGATACGTGCCTCTGGCTCTTCCAGCTGCGTTCTGATCACAATGTGTTTTGCATGCATGGACGCCTTGTATTTACATGTGTTTTTTCCTCATCCAGATAAAAATATCCAGATACAGATCATATGTTGACTCCGGGGGTTTGGTGTCCAGCTAGTTGAAAGATCTCTGAACTCCACCTTCTGCTGCTATTTTAAGCAAGACTGCAACAATAAGAAAGTCCCTTGACTTGGGACACACCGTGTTTGTTTGCCTTCCTTCTCTGCAGACTGAGATCTGATCACAAAGTGGGCAGATTTGACCAAACAAGAATGTTTAAGGGCCGTGATTATCCGCATAACGAGGATGTCGTGTCAAATGCAGGAGTAAATGGAAAGTAACGGATTCCGAACCTGGTTGGTACCATTTCTTCTTCTTTGCCATGTAGCTGATTCCACACGGTGAAAGGTCATGACGTTGAGGCGTGACACGTATAAAGGAGGATAGGAACTTGCTCACCTAGTCTCACTGGGGAATGGTGTTAAATAATGAACAAGCTTGTGACTAATGAGTGACTCATGAATCTTCTTTTTGGAGGAGCCTCATGAGCATTCGTCAGCACGATTCACACATGCACCGCCGTCTTTTCTCTGCATCTTTCTCCTGCTTTTGTCATCGAACACTGGTTGCTTTCAGCCGCATCTGTTCGCCATTTCCCGAGGGCTTTAACTTTACTCCTCTCCTGTTCTCTCAGCACCCTGCCTCCTCCCCTCGCTGCCTCTCCCCCTGTCTCAGGAATCAGACACAGGTTTGCCACTGCTGAGGAAGCAACCGTGGTAATCCTCAGGCTCAACTTCAAAAAGAGCCTCTAAAGACTACACTCTCTACGGTTCTGGCAACTCAGCCTGCTACCTATGCTGGGGGAGGGAAAAAGAAAAGCACACACCTCTCCTCTCACCTGCCTGTTTCTCCTCTTCCCAGATACTTCACTTCTCTCAACTTGCTTCCTCTTTATCAGCACTAAATGTTCCTCAGCTCAACTCCTCAACTCCCTTCGCAACAAATGCTCCCCTGCCCTGCTCTTATCAACACACATATCTGCAAGGCAGGGAAGAGTGGGAGAGGAATGAAAACCGAAAGCAGGAATGAAATAATAGGAAAGAGGATGGAAAATAAAGTGGGGGACATTGTAAAGAATGAGGACAGCGGAGGAAAAAGCAGCAGTAAAAGGAGGAGAGAAAGATGGTCTCGGAGGAGCAGCTGGCACACTGTCAGCAGATCTTTATACAGCTCTGCTACGATTACAGATTTATTATTACTTTTAAGGCGGTGTGGGTGCGCTTGTGTGTGGTAGGCAAAGCATTAGGTGACATCAGAAATGGAACATAAGACAACTTATATAATTCACCACAGAGATGCAGTAAACCATAACATTCTATGTATTTCCATATGTTGGTTTAAACCTCTGTAGCAGTGGTGGTTGAACATGTCAGAGAGCTGTGAAACCACAAGCAGGCAAACAAAGTGGCTGAAACGTAATGTTAACACGGGTAATGCGGAGATCAGGTGGAGATCGGTCCACAAGCATGGACAGGAAAGGCCTGGGGGAGGTGGGAATGTCTGCAACAATATGCTCTGTTCTTAATGATTGTCACGATTATAATATAACAGTAATCTTCTTACTGTTCCTATAAGAAGGTTTAAATGCTTAAAACGACTTAAAAGGCACCAATCACAGAAACGTCACCAGATAGGGAGCCTGACCCCAGGTTGGGGGCCATTTCCATGCTCGCCAAATCCACTTAGTGTCATTATTTTTTTATGCTGACATTCAACATATACAGCATATTAAATACTGTATAATGACACTATGGCATCATGATCAGAAGGATATAATTTAAATCAAATAATCCCCTCTGAATTCCTCACATGCTGCATTCATTTACAGTTCATTTGAGGGAAGCAATAACCCCCTGATATCTGACATGTGACATAGAATTTGCTATATATATATATATATTCTATTTGAACGCTATTCTCTCATTCTACGTACTGATTTGTGAATTTTACCCAGAGGTGCTGTTCTGCTACGCCCGGCTGCAAACCGACTTCACAATCACCCGCTGCCCACGTGTCATTGACTTAATCTGTCCCCATAGATGGAATGCTCCAATAATATGAATTATGAATTATTTATTTCATTACAACAGCCTCGCTTGCCTTTCTGAATAATAATTTTTTTTAAAAAGCCATGAATTAAGTTGTTTCATTCTGCTGATGCCACAAAGCACAGCTTCTCTAGGTGTTTCTGCTCTCATTGAGAGGCTGCAGCAACTTTGGAGGCGGAAGGACTCAGACAGTGCTTAAACATTTAAAAAGGAGGAGGCCCACTTCAAAGGAATGGCCTCACACAATCAGTGTAGCCCTTTCCTTTTCAATTAGCACACAGTCTGCCAGGCTGGCATGCTCACCTAAAGGCTGGGCGAAGGCCATGAAATATTGATGGCCCCTTCTCGGAAGTGAGTGGAACGCTTTGTGCTTCGCTCCCCTGGGTAAGTTTATGTGTTTAAGATTTTTTTTGATGAAAGACAGCTGAGTGGGTGATTTGTTTGTGTGATCTGAGTGGGCATGCACTGACGTGCTAGCAGTGGATCCCACTGAATTCAATTAAAAACGTCTCAACGAATCTTCCTCTATTGTAACTTCGCAGCACATCATTCTTTTACAACAGTAGCACAACAAATCAGTCTTAGATAGATCAGATGAATCCCGTGTCTCTCTCTATTTTTCTTCTTCAGCCTGAGAGTGACGCTTATTATCCTCAATGTTTTACAAATCCATCTGCAGTATTTCAACTTTGGCTTTGGCATGTAAACTCGGAGAGGGCAACTTTTGCAGGAATCAAAGCCTTTTGCCTGTAACCGCCAGTAAACAAGACCTCATTATTCTCAACCGTGTGATCCTGCAATCTTTAGGGATTGCAAACAGACATCTGCATTGGTAATTGCACGAGCTCATGTGTTCGACAAATGAACAGCACTTAACACGTGAAAGACTTTTACAAAGCTTTCAACTTTATTTAGATTTTTAGCGAGACGGACAAAGTGCCTTGTGAGTTCTGTGTTCGGGGGGCTTTGTGTGAGTGATATATTTTGCTCTTCACGAAAAAAAAAAAAAAAAGAGAGAACGTTTTTAATGGTTTTAAATTCATCTAGAATACAACCACAGAGTCTTTTCTGACTTTGAAGGCTTAAAGGAGAGGTAGGATCCCAGGTACATCTCAGAACCAAATGTTTCTGCAGAACTAGTTCTTACTCCAGGATGCGTCGATACCTGAACACATCCAACACTCAATGTTCTCAAATAGACAAGGTGTGAACTTTGACATGGATCCCTGAAGACATCCTCAAGTGGTGCGCAGAGATGTGAAGCCAAAGACAGCGAGCGAGAGGAGCAGATTGGATTTGATATGAGTACGGGCTCAGGCGAGTGGAGGGGTTATATACTTAGTCATACAATGTCACAGCCCCTAATGGGGTGCAGAAGCGATGTACTGATAGCCTTAATTGATGGATTAGAAGCATATAATTCCCAGCAGAGAGGGGATGATCAAGAGAACGGCGGAGGGGGAGAGCAGCTCGAGTAAGCAGTGGGAGCGAGAGCTTGAACATGACCTGAACGGTTAATTGAATAGGGAAATTCCCAGGATATTTTATTCAAATAAGGTTGGAGGAACAGATGAAGAAAAGAAGATGTGGGAGTGAGATGAAGCGAAGGGCAAGGTAAAGGTTTGGAAGGCTGAATGAGCGATAAACGAGAGACTATGTCAACAAACAGCGACGATATTAAAATTAACAGCACGGTTAATGAGCATAAAGCAAATCAGCAGCTCAAGAGAGGCGGCTCCGGTGAATAAATAGCCACGTTGATGGATGATGGATGAGGTAAAGCAATGAAGAGAGGGCCTGGGAGTGGATAAATACCAGCGCACCATTTGTACATCAAGAGTGAAAGGTAGATCCACAGCAGAGACGGGGATGGATGGGTGGAGGAGAGAGGAGAGACCTCTAGAGGAAAGCAGCAGATCCCTGTCTAAAACTCCCCTTTCATCTGGCCCACACAGTGCCAGATCAATCCAAACGCCCGCCCATCATTAGGCATCAAAGGGTTGTAGGAGGGGGATCCTGTCTGCACACAACTAATCCCCTTTAAATGTGCCTTCTGAAGGAACAAAGCCGCCATTACATCCACAATGCATTTCTGGATGATCTACACTTTTCTTGTGATGCTCCGCGATCATCAAAGCAAGCGAGGTGGCAGAAAAGTTACAAAGGAAGACTTTGAAATTCAGACATGATTTCCATGGCGACCACCCGGTGACTCAGGATAAATAGCGGCATCTTTCAACACGTTCGTTTACTCTAAATGCTCGCAAATGTTAGCATCTCCAGAGAGACAAGTTTTCTGTTTGAACGTCTCCATTTTTAGCCCCCAGAACTCCTGGTTCACATTGATAAATGTTCTGACACCGACTTAGGGGACGTGTAAAACAAAGGTCAGCACCAGTAAAATCATTTCCATCGCAACAGATGACAAATGGAGTCGGCTTCTTGCGTTATTGTCAAGAGATTCTCCCCTTCCCTTCAGTCCTCTCACTCTCTTTTCTGTACTGTGTGTCTCTTACTGTTCCTCCCTGAAATCCATGAATAAATAATTCAAGCCACAGATTTTTCATTTTATGACTTGAATATGATATTAATCTCTTACCTGATCTTGCCACCCACCACCCACGCTGCTGAAGGAGCACATTAAACACTGTATGTCTCTTCACCTGATACTCAAACAACACTTTGCAAAAGCCCTCAACATTTTACTTTTCCTTTCACCGCTCCAGGATCATCTCTTGAGCTCCAAAATGTTGTCTCAGCACCACTCCAGTTGCTTTGTTTTCTCTTAAGCATTCTCTGTTCCCTCCCGTCGTCTCCGTCTTATCCCACCTTCTCATCCCCGCGTTGCCCTCCTCTCAGCATCGTGCCATGAATCGGAGACAGTGACAAACTCCGACAAGAAAGCCACCAATCTTGATACCTCTCTGCATCTCAATAATGGAGCAACTTGATATGAGAGCCTTGTTATCAGGGCCCTCTTGGCTCACTGCGTGTTGCATCCCATCCGTCAATAGGGAAAGAGGGAAAGAAGTAGGCAGACACAAGGGGGAGAAAGAAGGAGGGAAGTGGCTATGGTTCGGTTATCACAGCAATGGGATTAATGGATGTGTGGGGTTTAAATTGGCTCTAGATGACAGCGGAGGCCTCACCGTGTTTCTATCAGTTATCGGCAGGTTTCCCCCCCATTACTCAGTCTCCTTCCCTCCGTCTCTCTCCCCTCCCTTACTTTTTCTCCCTCTCTCAGTAGCTCTGTAGCAATTTATGCTGAAACCTTTAACCATTTCTGTCCGAACCCCCCCCTCCCCCCCCACACACACACACACTCACATCAATCTTCTCTCCCCTTCTTCACTCTTTGAATCCAATACACCAGACAGCATGATGTCCAAATTAAAGAATGTGATGGAAGCCAATGGAAGTACATAGCCTGATGCAGTAAGTCAGCTGCATAAATGGACTGAACGAGCATTTTCAATACTGACAACTGAATATGCTGCTGAGCAGAGTCAGGGAAATTACACTAGGGAGGAGGTTCTCAAACTATTTGTCTATTGTTCCTTGTCAGATGAGCAAGTACTTGCACCATCATTTCATTACTTTTAACTCATTAAACTAAGTTTATCCATAGTTTTAACTGTCTTTTTTGACCATATTTCCATTATTTTAACTAAATATTCAATCTGTTATTAACAAATCTTTCCACTTTTATCCTCTACTAATAATTATTTCACCTACTTTTTTTTTCAGATTTATTTCAAATCTTTACCCATCACTTGTAACTCTTTTGACTGCTCCGCTTGCTTGCTAACTGGTTCTTGTGCACAGCCAGTAAAACACATCCTTAAGGTGTTACAACTGTCTCCGAGGCGTAAGTTGTGCTCTGTGCAGTCAGCCTAGCGTGGCTGGTTAGTTAGTGCTACAATAAATCAGCATCATACCAATAAACACACATTTGTAGATATGGTTTTTGATCAAATCCTTAATTAGATTTCTTAATTTGCCAAATTACTCCACAGTCTTTCCATGTACCCCAAGCAACCGCAGCACCCCCTGGAGTCCAAATACCCCTGGTTGGCTTCCGTAACCATAGAATAGACTCACAGCGTCAGGTGCAGCACCGTATTATTCCATTTTAAACTTTTCTACTTCTCTAAAGCTGGTCTAACACTCTTAAGAATGCTTGCTGTGTCTTTTGGTAAGAAGGACTTTGTCAGGGATATTTATTCACCACACTCTTTGGTTCAAAAGGCTTACTTATCTGAAAGAAACTTACGCTCATGGCAGCAGATGGGCTCGGAAGGAAGAAACACCACTATCAAAAAACTCCCCGCAATAGAGTAATTACTTCTCACTCTTGTCACTCTTAGTGGTTTACATTTTGAGAAATAGAGGAAGACGCTTTAACGTGGTAAAACCAATCTCCATTCGGGGGGAAAAGAAAGACCCAAATACAGCCATTTTGCTGCTACTGACTTGGCTCACAGTCACAGACACTGTAAACTATGAGACATCCTCAGTCTTCATGGTGGGCCCGTGTTGATCATCTCAGTCCTCCTTTTGTGTGCTCTGTTCTTTATGTCCCACATCCTCTCCGTCACAAAAGTCCCCTGCAGGTCTCTATTTTCCTTTGCAAATGCTATCAGTTCCAAAACACACATGGGGCATTGGGATGATGTTTGGAAGTAGTTGATTCAATTTTTTTTTTTTTTTTTTTTTTTTTTGTAGGAGCAGGGCACATAATTCATCCATGTGGATTCACAAACATCTGCTGCTGATGGAAAAGATACAAAGGAGCTTGACGGAATATGAAGAAAAAGTTCCCTGGTGTGGGCAATTTACTGCCGTCAGTTACAATGTCGACTTCTAGGAAAATTGCTTTATCCTAAGAAATGAAAACCATATATATATTTTTAAATTATACGGTTGTTTAGGGAAGTCTCTCACGGTAGAATGATATTTATCTTCCCTCAGGACATTGTGCTCAAGTAAAACCAAAATCAGAGTTACAAGGCTCCTACCTGACAACAATGAATTCCTAGAAACAATATATGTCATATCTTCATTGAAGAGTGTTTGCAGGCTTTCTTGACTGTGGCATGGTTTGACATGTAATAGAGCTGAGTGCATGGAAGTGGAAGCCAGTGTTTGCTCTTTGTGTTGTGTGTCTTGTTGTGGGAATGGGGTGAGCTGCATCTTTACACATGGCTTCCCCTCAGTGAAGGCGAAATGAAGGGGAGCCCTCGGGGCAAACACAAAGACAGGAGGATCTGGGAGAGACTCAGATGAACATAAACACACACACACACACACACACACACACACACACACACACACACTTGAGGAAATGGCAAATTCACATACACACCCAGTCACACAATAATGAACATCTTCAATCCCAGCACAAGCGAAGCAGTTGTGGCCTTTTCACCACAGTGGAGAGCTGCTACGGTACATTCAGAGGGGGCTGGTGTCCCCAGTCTCTCCAGCACCATGGACAGCAACCCCCCCCACCCCCACCCAACACACTGTCCTGTGTGTGCATACTGTAGTCTTACTTTCTACGTTGTGCTTGCCAGTATTGTTATTAGGTTTACAATTTAAACACACATTCTGTGCATTGTGAATGCAAAAGGCAACAACAATGAATTATGCAAAATATATGTATGTGCTAACGCCTCCTCATGCACAACAGTGAGAAGAGAAAAGTTACATTTACTCAGTTATGTGTCCTATATGTGAAAATTGTAGCTGGAGTAGTTTTAATGCTGCAGATATTTTCTTCTTGAATTGGGGCAAAATATATACTGCAAGATAGCATTTAATTATCTGAACAGAAAATTGTGTTTTGAAATTTCATCACAAATTCCCCACAAACTCTTTGGCTTTTTTTTTTTAATTTGCATGATTTTACTCACAAACTGTCTTGGACTTTAATACTCTTTCTTAAGCGGTTATTTTCACAACTACCTCTGCTTGAGTTCTTGTTTTCATAAAGTAACAAAACTTTTTGACATTTCTACCCACCTCTGCTAAAGCAGAACTGGCTACGGCTAAAGGCTAATGAGTTTGACACATTCGGGCTGAACTTCTGCAAAGTAAATGAAGTGAAACAGAAGCCGATTCTACCTTTAACACCCTGCAGTCGATATACTGTAACTGTGAGATGTGATGGCACAGATGCGAGGGCACACAGACTTTCCTTACCTAACCATAAAAGAAATGTGTCTGATTTCTTCTTTCTTCACGGTGATGAAATTAGAAGATGAAGATTTCTTACGCAATCCGAAACATGTTTTAGTCAATAGCTTAACAAAATAAAACTGCGATGAAGTAAAACAATGACGAGAGAGAATTCTAGCGAGGAGCAATGTGAAAGAATAGAATTCAATGTAAACAGGTTGACTTCAATATCTAAATGTCAACTAGTCTCCATATATGAGTTAGATCTGCATCCTGCTGCTGTAAAGAAAGAACCCAGGCAACACCAAATTTCTCTGGACATAGATCCCTCCCTCTGATTTATTATCTTTAAAAGTGAAAGTTGGAAGTAAATTATCTAAACTTTCTCCCGCAGCAAACAGGAGAAAATGTTTATCGCCTCCATCATTATTTTTGTTTGTGGATTTATTTCTCTCTGTCACCCGTTCATCCCTCTCTGCTGATGATTTGTAGCGATTTCAAAAGACAAAACATGGAAATTGCACAGAGGGGATCAGGATTTTACTTCTTGATAACATCTGTTACTAACTATTCGGCTCAGCATGCAGAATCGGTCGCCCCTGTAGACCCCTTTTCCCCCTTTATCTTATTTATTTGGAGAAAGAGGCTATATCGTCTCACATACAACAAGGTGCACCTAGGAACCTCTGTGCATGGCTAAACGGGAACTTTTATAGCCGTCCATACCCAGAATGGCAATTAGCTGTGGTAGACTGGGGAAAAACACAGAGCAGAGTTGGTATGCAGAGAGCTCTGCAAAGTTAATGGACTTTTAAATCGACACTGTGCGCCAAATTCCCTTATTAATGCCATCCCTGGTCCCTGCCTACGCGACCGTTTGATTTCAAAGGTCAGCTCTAAAATGTCAACATAGGAACGGTAAATAGAGTACACTTTTATGATGCACTTAATGTGTTGGAAGTATGTGAAGTAAGGAAGTGTGAAGAGGGGCCCTTCTGACGGGTTTCTACTTTCCAACTCCCCTTTATCTTGCTATACACAGGTAATGCACGCTTGTCCTCAGCATTGAAGTGCTTCACATTTTGCATGTTTACGAACAAATGCACACACATTGTGTATTATACTAGCTACTGAGCTGCTAAAGAAAAGAAGTCAGAAGCTCACTGACTTGCTCAAAGGCAACTTGATGGTAATTGATATGATTATCTGTTCACATACCAGATTTTTTCACGCCATTTAGGGAGCTTGTTTGGGGTTGCACAAGTGTAGTATGTAGAATTGGAGGACTAAAGAAACAATGAAATAAAGTATATACAGTCAGTATGTCTCCCTTTTTGCGTGTGCTGCTGATGTACAGCACTCTACCAATTCTCCCGCACTGAAATGCAGAGAAATTGGCGGAACTGTTACAGCTGGAGATGAAATGAAAACTGCTGGTGCCTTTGTAAAAGTTTTCTTAGGTTTAGTAATGGCATTTTAAGTCACAGTTTGATGTGCCACAAGTCTTGGATCAGTTCCTGTTAGCATAAAACAGTTAAGGTGCATAACTGCAAAAACAGTATACTTTAAAGATGAGTATAGGGTTTAAACTGGGCATGCACACATTTGTGAGTAAATTCCTTCATCATGATAATCTAGCTAATCTCAAAACACTGAAGAGGTCAGAGGAAATTATGCTAACCTCACAAACAGTACTTTGTCATTTAGTCCCATGTTGATTCCATCCCTTTCTTCAATCACACGCTCATCCCCAGCCCTCTGCATAGCTCTCTGCCTGTTCACCCCTCCCAGGACATGTATTTTCCTCCAACTCCCCAGATCTGCCATCTTTGAGCTGCCTACCACAGTGCTTCCCAGTCCTGGTTCTGAGGGTCCACTGCCCTTTTAGATATTTTCCTGCTCCAACGCACCTGATTGAAATGAATGGGTTGGTTTTGAGGCTTCTGCAGTGTTTGATGACGAGCTGACATCCATCCACACACCTGTTCCCACTCCTCATCAGCCCTGCAGTCACCTGAGCCTTTCTGCATCGGCTGTCTTCGCTCTTCTTCCTGGTTTAAAATTGGCAAGAATAAATTGACAAATGATGTCACATATTCAGGGTTCAGTCGTGTTTTAATCAACATCAAATGGCAGTTGGTTTGGTTGCTTATGTTGCTTGGACGACTGTCAGTCAAATATGATCAAACCACACCTACACAGTCCTAATGAAGCCAAGTAATGTTTTTGAGTGATACAAATTCTTAATAAATAATGACTAAAGATGTTTTTATTTTTATTCAAACTTTTACGTTTGAATCTTGCTTATTTAGTCATTCATATGTAATGTTGTGGAGTTTTCGCAGACGTGCTAGTTTTGTCTGTCTGCATAAACAGTGTTTTGTAGTTTTTTTTTTTGCTTAGATAGTTGCTTAGATGCTTATATTATCTCCTTATCTAAGGATTTAAGCATGCCATAAATACCTCATTTATCTGTCAGGTTATGTTTCCAGGCACAAAATATGTTGAAAATGAGAATGCATAGTGCAGGGGTGCTGCACTTAAGAACAAAGATGGAGTAATTTGTGTACGCACTGCACAGACTAAAAGGAAGCATCATCAGTATAAATATGATTAGACAGATACTGAAAATAGGTTTGTTTTGTATCTTTTATTCTATATATATATATATATATATATATATTTATATTTATATTTTTCTCAAGTCAAACATAAAAAAACGGGACGAGGGATTCAGTCTCAGGCCAGTGGAGGTGTTCAATAGGAAGAGAACAAACCAAGTCATAGAGATTTTATGAATGATGCTGGACAATATCGGCAAAGCTTGTCATGAAAAAAGTCGGAGTGGGGGAAAGTCATGATGATGGACATCTCATGATGAAGACTGATACAGCGCCCTCGGTGTGCTCCACTGAGTTTGGAGCTGGAAGGGAGAATATACCATACTGCAAATCTTATCGTCCAGCCTGAGGCTACGAGCTGTGAGTTTTGACCCCGTGACTTTGACGGACCACGGAGCAAATAATGCCACAGGCAGTAGTAGCTGGACAGAAACGTGTCTAGAAACACCACATCATGTTGGCTCTCACACACAAACCCCCCCCCCCCCCAAAAAAAAAAAAAAAACAATCCACACGGACACAGATCCATTAATGTGTCAAAGTGAAGATGTGCTGTGAAAACGTACCTTGGTATTGATTGCAGTGATGGAGCTCGAGGTGTAAAGGGACACAAGAACAAAGTTAACAGAGTAAAAAGAATAAGAAATGGAGGAAGAAGGGGGAAAGGCAGCATTTAAACATGGCCTCCAGCAAGCAGACTGTATCTGTCTATTTTAATTTGCTTTCCTAATTATCTGATTACTGCCTCTGCCTGTGGATTCATTCCCTTCTCTAAATATAGGCCCAGATTGTTCCGAAGCTCTGCTCACAAATTCTCTTTGATTGTTTGTTGGTGAAAACCTTCCACACAGTGAAGGGGCTCCTCACTGAAAGAGCCTCCTCTTCAATAAAAAATGCCTTTTTCTGAGATGTTTTTTAAAGCATTTGCTAATATGCCCGGAAGGCAGAAGAGTTTTCATCTCCTGTCCCACTTGAAAAGGCCCTCATCAGACTTTCCAGATGTTCCTCTCTGCCCTTTTATCCACTCGCTTTGTTGTCAACAAAACAGCAAAAGTTTTGTCTCATTAATTATTGTTTGCTCTCCGCCTCTGAGCTGATGTGTCTCAAATGCCATGTTTGGTGCCCGGAACAAGAGTTGCGTTGCGCACTCGCGTGGGCTGCTGGAATGCTGACATGGAGGGAAAGTTACACAAACAAATAAATAAAGAGAAAGGTAGAAGGGATTCAAGTGTCAGGGTTTGGTGAGAGACGGAAATAGGGAGAGACAGTGGAAGAAAAAGAGGGATATTAAGAATGCAACCTGCTGGTTATCAGGTTGAAGGCGACAGGGTGAGTGTGTAAGTGGCAGCTGTGAACGCCTGTCAAAGGAAATTTGGGTCATCATGTTGCTATCTCCCTCGGACATCACCATGGCCATGAAAGGGAAATCCACACAGCTTAGATTATACATAGGTGTCAGATTCCTCTAAATGTTTGCCCTGCGTGTATCGATTTCCTGTGTCTCTGGCTTGATTGATAAGCCAGGCACATTCATCTATTAGTTTTGGTCCTCCGAAGCAACTACTCAAGATGAAAGGGACAGAACGCTTTTGCAGTGAGAGTCTGCATGTCTGCGCGCGTGTGTGTGTGTGTTTGTGTGCGTTTGTACGCTCGGAGGCAGCTGCCTGTCTACCATTGTCTAGACAGAATCATGTGCCTGCATACTGAGAGAGGAGGTGACATGCCGAAAGCTGCCCGTGTTGATAATTCTCCGCGACACTCATTTGCTGTGACAGAGACAGAAAAGTTAGTTGCAGCAGAACTTTAAAAAAAATGTAAGCGGTTCAGGGATTTAAAGTGAAGATCAGCTTTTCAGCGTAAAACACTCAACAAACATAACAGCAATGAGTTAAGGGGATTATGTTTATAAGGCTTGCAAAGTGTTCAGTACAATACTATCAACTGTATGCATGCCCCACCGTGTCTTCATTATGCACTGTATATGAAGCCAGATACAGTAGAAACACTTTCAATGTTTCTGCATAAAAAGGCTGACACACTTTCCACTGCAACTTCTCAATCCTCCACATCTCCTCTCCATCTTTAATGGAATCACCACACACACCATCCCCAATCAGCCCCCATAATGCCTTGCTGTCTGTATGCCCCGTGGTTATGGCTGTGCCACGCTATAATGGTTCCCCCCTTATCTGACACACAGTTATGCAAATATTAGGTTCCACCCGAATATCTGGTGACAGGAGTTTCTCTCGCTCTCTCCTTTCCCCCTGATTATGCAGTGATAGGCTCGCTTGGCCTGGAATAGACTACTCGCGTATAATCGTGATTAGTCATATCTTGTGTTCGCAGTGATGTAAAACCCATCACTGCCTGGTCTTTATTGTCAACGGCCGTGTTTCTGTTTGTGTGCGAGACATACTGATGGACAGCCTGAGACGAATCGAAAATCCTTTTCATGCCACTGCTTCAGATATTGTATGTAATATTCTGTCTGCTAATGATGCCTTGTTGAAGTTCAACAAGCAGTCAAACATTTCTTTAGTCTCCAGCTGATCAACTTTTCATCCAGAAAGCTGAGATCATGTTCAGCGATGTGGTAATTAATTAGCATGATAAGTCATCGCCCTGAATGCATCGTTGAGCTTTACACACTTCGGCATTGCTTTTCCTGCTTTTGCATGTCTGAACTGGTGAATGCTATAATGTAAAGCGAAGCACTCTGACCCAGAGCAAGACCCAAACCCACACAGTCAGAGCTATAAATCATCATGGTAAAGAAAACTTGACCGTTTCTTGGCAGACTTTAACCAGACAGACAGCGGTCAGCAGTGGGATTATGAAGTGCAGTGACATGTCATGCCGTGGACACTGGCAAGAGACCCGTATAAAAATAACACAAATGCTCAAAAGAAGAAAAATCACTCAGGATGTCAAAGCCATCAGCATCACACCATTAATGCTAACTGAAAGAATGTGACATCTCTTACGTCTACATATAGTAGCTGTAAATCATGTACTCTCAAATTCTCGCAAATTCCTTTAGGTCACATAATCACATACAGATAGTTGATTGTAATCAAGAGTGATTAAATCATTTACTGAAAACACTACATTGACCATGGATCAACTAGCATTAGCGTTTGTTTGGAGTCACTTTTCTTCTAATATCATTTTTTTCTTTTAGCACTGTTTTGGTCTCCACCAACGATTAACGATTAACGATTAACATATTTTTAAAAACTTGTTGGTAAAATCCACCACTACGTTCACAGCTAGTCCCTAACTTTGTCCCTTCGCTGTTTGGAGCTGGTCAAGTACCATATGTGGGTTTATCTACAGATGTCTCGTAACAATGTTTAACTTGTAATGTTTAGATATTATCTAAATAAAATACTTCAGAAACATTAGCAGCAAAATTGTTATTGCTAAATAACATTTCACCTGAAAACACCCACATGCGACAGAATTTAATGGATGAACTCAATGGCCTGTGATGACAGGAAGCAGAATTCATTATTCGTCGCATTAGGCAGAACTTCTACATGAACACGGTTTGACTCTGCCGCCTTCTTGCTCTTATGTTAAGGACGAATGCAAACAGAGGTGGATTTAACCTCTGATCCCATACGGATTAATAGCACTTCTCAACTATTCTATCAAAAGTTGTCTAAGTCAGAGGTTGTTCATGAAAAAAAAGACTACAGTGAATTTTTAGTCATTACATTTACCTAAGCTGCCCCCAGAGGTCGTATGTTCATTAGAGGTGTCGATCACCGTAGAAGAGCTAAAAAAAAGCCATCAAATCAATGAATACAGGCAGATCTCAAGGCCTGGACGGATTACTGACACAGAATTATACATTTCCTTTAGGCCCCAGCTTGGCCTTCTGCTGTTGGAAATGCTTAATTGTTCCAACAGGAGAGGTTCCTTTTCCATCAGCTCAAATATTGCTGTTGTTTTTCTTTTGCTACAGAAAGACAAGCCTCCAGTGAACTTACAAGCCTTTTCGTCTCCTGAAGTTAAACTCTACGCACCTTTCTACTAATTTCAACGACTCAAAGCGCTTTTATGATATATGACGTCCTCATTCACCCATTCACACATCATTCATACAGGAGGACTATAAATTGGAGGAGATCATTCTTTCACATACTGAAGCCATGCTTTCGGAGCAAGTTGGGGTTTAAAACAATATTATTGCAGCATCTAAAAAATATTATTTAAAGACGATTTGAAAATGTCTTTATTATTATATTTAAAATAAGTGTGTGGAGGTGGAGAGAGTATTTTTTACCAAAAAAATCACTCTAAATCACTCTCACATCTCTTTAAAATCTGAGGTTTTTAATAACATCTCTGGATACAAAATAACATGGCCATTGGGTGAATTAAGTGGGCAGACATCTTGCTTTAATGTTCCTGTCATTCACAATTTCAAATACTTAGGGGTCTGTATCTATCCTTCCCTTGACATATTAATCACGAACAACAACAATAAAATCCTTAATAACAGAGATAGTGATTTAAAGAGATGGGGCACATTCCCTACCTCCTTTTAGTCATTAAGATGAATTTATTGCCTCATATCAGTTTTATTAGCTCAACGATACCTCTGGCACCAGTGGATGGTTACTGGAAGAAGATACATTCTTTAAAAAGCACTAGAAAACCCCAGAATCAAAGTTTCTACTTTGCAAAGGAATAAATTATCAGGAGGAGTAAACCATCCCAACTCTGCATCGGATTCAGTGTTTTGCTCTGTGTCCACTTATGACCCGGCTAAATCCAGAGACTTGTATGTCACAATGGCACACTGAGGAACAATTAACATATCCACAAAATCAGCCATATCTGATATAATCTAGTATGCCCCATTAGAGAGTGAAATTACACTTTGGGTCAATTGTATCATAGCTTTTCACTGTGGGCATTAAGTCCAGCAAATTTTTCATCATTGTTATACTATGTGGTCAAATATATCCTTGTCATCAAGAAAGGGAAACCATCAAATACATTACAAATATATTCACAGGTCTTATCTCACACCACAAAGATTATACCAAATGAAACTCTTCATATGGTTTGGCAGTACCTTGTAGTTAATAGATTTTGGAAAAACTCTCTCAAGTATAATGTCTAGTATTATTGGGAGAACCATCCCTCCCTCACAGTGTCTGTTTAATGACACCTCCTCTTTGGAGCTAACTACAAATGATAGGCGCCACTTGTTAGCTGGTCTCACAGCTGCTAAAAGCATGGTAGCTTGTTGCTAGAAACCCCCATTTGCACCATCTGCGTGAGGGAATGGCTCTCTTCCTATCAATACATTGCACAGCTGAGGCTTTCTACAACATAATTACATTATCCCCTAACAAAAGTTTCTTTTCTGTGTTCTATTATAGAATATTTTTCCAAAGATTCTGTTGTGTTATGTTTTGTTTGCCTTGAGATACTATCGTGACTGTGATGGTGCTTCCCCTTCCCTATGCTGTCACAATAAATAAGTGATCACAAAAAAAGAATCAGTGGCAGCAAATTATTGTAAACAATATACAAGTTTGACAGAAATGTACAGATTCAAAAATGTATCAGGTAGGTAAGTTGGAACATTGATAGGAGCCACATTGAGAGATCAACAGTACGTGTTAACATGCTGATATCAGCAAGCTCCATATAAATGGCTTTATATGGTCAGTTAACGTGCTCATGGGACTTAAGTTGGTCAACTGAAGCACTCGTGGCTTGAGTCGGTAATGGTGCCAAGCCAGGCTGCTGACAGCAAGACAGAGGGAGGTAGGTAAAAAGTACGTGAGAAGTAAAATAACAACCAGCCCCTTTCTAACACACACAAACACACACACACACTCCCTGCTCTCTCACACACACAAACTCCATCTCCCTGAGGGGTAGTGATCTGTGACTCCTCAATGTTCTGTGCACATCTGAGATGACAGCACACACAACATGGCCAGCGCTCCAGTCTGGGTTCCACATGATCACCCACAGCAGTACTGTACAGCAAACAAGATACAACCACACTGTGTACTGGCAAGGAAATAGGCCGGGACTCTCACTGAATCCAACAGTGTCACATTTAGACTTGGCCATACAATATATACAAATATAATTTGTAGTTTGTCTTGGCCTGCTTTGGAGTTACATGCAGGTATGTTGCCGTAAACTACAGTAAAATTCCTGTTAATCAACTTGCATACTAGTTGACTTCTTTGCAGATGACACTAAGTTTTCTACCCAAACTTCCCAAGATCATTTTGATCAAATTCTGGTACCGTTTTTTACTGTTGTTACTGTAAGAAATTATATTCAAATAAAGTAAATATGCTTTCTCTCTGCAGAGAGATACAAGACATTTGGTGTAATAGATAAACTCGCTATGTCTATTGCAATGATCAAGGGGATTCAGTCAAAAGAACAAATTCTACCATATCATTATTTTAAAGATTGCAGTAAATGGAAAGATAAATGCAGTATTTGGACTTAGGATAAAAACAGCTATTTATCAGGGAAAATCTGAGACTTTGGCATTGAGATCAATTACTCATAGATCAGAGTTTTGGCTTGGATTTGAAGTCGAGCATAAACTCGTGTCACAGTACTTTCATAAACGAGTCCCCACGATACTCATTACAATGTAAGAGAAATCCTGTGATGCTGAATGCTAGAGGAGGTGGATTTACACTCCATTTGGGCTGATTATATGGAAGCCATGGGAGAGGTTATTCTCAATAGATACGATCAAGGGTTTCATGAAACGTGTGTTTCGTCAATGATTCCAATGTGAGTCCAAAATGTAAATGTGTAAATTTATATCTCTATAATTTAAAACCCGAGACATTTTTTTCCTCTTATTATCAGCAGAGGAAGGAGCAGACCAGATTCAATTTGAGGAGAGGTAGTGGCTCATGAAAGCATTTCACCATTCGGGAACAAATTTGATATCCGTCTGGAAGTCAGGACCCAGAACGATGGTGTTGTCAGAAAAAGG
The DNA here is from genome assembly GCF_042242105.1 of Pempheris klunzingeri. NCBI lineage: Eukaryota > Metazoa > Chordata > Actinopteri > Acropomatiformes > Pempheridae > Pempheris > Pempheris klunzingeri. The sequence goes on from NC_092034.1 coordinate 7,533,844, forward strand.
AAAATGTTGCTTTATTTGCCATTCCAAGTCCAATTTCACATCATTGCTCAAACTTTTTTTGATCGTATCACTTTTTCTGACTTTTTCATACTTTTGCTCCTACCTCCCCTTCGCCACTACTGCTCTACTTACATTTCAACTTATTAAACTCAAACCAATTACCCTTACCGAATCTTTTATAGTACAATAGATTTACAGTGTATAAGGCAAAGGAAAAGGGCAAACTCCTTTTATAAGATCAAGTTTTCGGCATGCCAAAAGCCTCTGCAACACTGTTCTGTTTATATTTCATCACTTTCTTCACTGCATCTTTCTGCAAACAGAGCATGAATGAAACTGAATAATATTGACAAGATTTCATTTCATCTCAACCATCAATAAAGGAATTGTGTTATTCAATGTCTGGCTTGCATGCTAATAGTAATTGCTGCCAATGTATGCGCTGGCTGCAAAAAAGACACTATTGAATTTCTCCACAAGTTTTTCCAAATTGATTATTTTCTTTTCCATATCCAGAAGTGAGGTAAATGAAACAAAATCTCCCATTCTTTCAGTGTCAGTTCACTCATTTCTTTGTTTAATCTCTTTTCCCCAGCGGAGCTAACTTTCCTTTTTTTATCCAAGCTTTTACCTCCTCACTTCTTTCCTCCATTTATGAAGAATCAGCTATTACACAGTGGCGTTATAATTGCTAGTCTCTTTCAGCTGTGCAGCTTTTGCCAAAGTTCTTTTGCTAAAAAGCCAACAATTAACAAATAACAAGCTGCCTTTGACCCTCACATTGTCTAAACAATGCGAGCTGCTTATTGGGCATATTTCTTATTCGACAGTTGTACTGGTGTAATTACAGACCACAACTTAGAAAGAAAAGAAACAAGAGCACCCTTATGCTCTTAAAGGCATGCCTTTGTTCTTTTATTCCATTGAAATTTGCTCTAAGACTTTTTTTTTGCTTCCCCATATAATGATCTAAAGTTACCTCATGTGTCACTTAGTGGTCTCTTGAGCAGCTTTTTCTTAGTATACACATAACAATCATACCGCATATTTAAGTCTGTACTTTGTTCTCAATGGGCTGTTAACAATTCAAGCTATTCCTTCATTTCAGGAATAGTATTATCATTGTATTCAATACACAAAATGGAAGCTAGCAATCTGGGTTAACTAGTCTCCACTCAGTTAACCTAGCTTGATAAGGATACCAATAATTCCAATAATGTCCAGTGGAAAACACTAATGCCTAATGCTAAAGCTACCACTGTAGAATAACCTACCAGACCAGATGCCTAAGTGAAAAGAAACATTAGGAATGCAGTTTTCTTGGCAAAATTTTACCATGTGCTTATTTGGTCGATTTTAGCTATTTTTCCCTAGTTTCCACCAATATCTGGCTTTTTAAATTTTGTCTTTTACCTGCCTGTCTGCATTCCTTCTTGGAAAAAAGAGATGACTTGAGAAAGCCATGGATGACAGGAGTTGGAGTGAAGCATCAGGTTGGCACGATGCCGAGGAAACAGCAAGAGGGGAAACAGAGAGAAGTACAGAAAAGATGGAGTGAGAAGAGAGGAGAACAAGTGAAAAATGTGATAGCTGTGAAGGAGCCGGGGGAGTCCGATGATGCAAAATGAAAGCATAACAACAGGACAGAAAACAAGGAAAGGAAGAAAGAGCGAGTGAGTAAGATGTGTTTAACTGCGGGAGTTTGTGTAGGAGTGATGGGAGACCCCACGGGGCCCTGAGGTAATCTGCAGGTTTGTGCGCTAGCTCTCCAGGACCTCGCAGGTGCGCTGCAGTTGAGATGTCACAATTGTTGTTTTTTCACACACATTCAGATGAGCACACAAAGATGCACAGGCACACAGAGTGTAAATACTTGCACATAAAGTTCCACTTCAGAGTGGGACCCTGCAGTCAGATCCTCACTGTGTCATCTCAAAATTGACCTATATCAATAAAAAACCAGCAACAAAAGCTTTTTTTTCATTGTCTCTAGCTATGTTGGCTCGCAAATATTAGTGACATATCTTTGTGGAAATGTTGTAAGCATGCAGCAGCCAAATACCCTTACCACTTGTCTTTATACAGTTTACAGTATTTTATTAGATACTGCTATGTGAAAAACCTGTCTTTTTGTGTTTTTGTTTACCCCCATAGTCACACACACTTGCAGTCTCTGACAAACTTAAATAATAAAAAAAGATTTTTATACACGTTCCTACACTGGGATGGGTCCCCTTTCTCTCTTTCTCTTTCTCTCTGTCTGTTTTTATTGCTCTGAGAGAGATGAGATTTAATCATCCCATTCTCCTTTTGCAAACAATTAGATTATGGCTTTGTTTTCTTTCAATTTGATAAGGGAATCTGACACCACTCTTGCCCGCAATATGCAGTCATACATTATGGAGACGGCGGAGCGTGCTTTTGTTAATAAGAATTGACAGGAGCTACTGCAGAAATAACAAGAACAGACTTCTCCGGAGTCCCGGGCCCCACCCAAAACACTGCACCTCCACAGACACACACACACATGCACGCACACTACTATCAATGCACAACAGCAGTGGGACATCCATAAGACATCCTCATCAATTATGAAGGAGCTGTGAGTACCATCCATTACACCCAATCAGCTGGAGAAATCACTGTTTTACCACCATTAGCATTCCACTATTCATTAGGAAATCACATGCACACACACACACTCCCACACGCACACAAATCTGCACACACATGCAGACAATGTGCCCGATAAGCCAGGATGAATATGAAGGAACTAAACAGTTCTCAGAATGCAAAAGAAACCAGTTCCAGTCCCTAGTTTATTCATGACCTGAATAGCATGCCTGCACAAACAAGGCCCGACTAATGTTAATTAAGCAGAAAAGAGGCTCGTTAGAGAGGGAGAGAGAAAATGGATTAATCCAAGGACGGCTGGAAGGAAACGTTCGATTGGACTTGGAAGTTTATAAGAAAAACATTGGCAATCCTTCATGCTTCAAAGAACAGGCACGTTTTGAATAAACAAAAGGGTAAAAATCAGACGACAGGAGGATTTAGCTTTAATAAACCACGGAGAGGAAAACCAGATGAGCAACGCCAGACAGCCTGTGACTGTATGCTTGGCATAGCCTAAAACAGTGGTTTCCGAACGAGCAGGTCAGGATCTCCACAGGGGGTCACAAGAAGGAACTGAGTGGTTTTTGGTCTCTAAAATAATTCAAACGAAACAATTTCAACTTTGGTGGAACTGTTCAAGAATCGCACATTACATCTTGCACATTACGTAGGCATTAAACCTTTGATGTGGGGCCTCATGCAGACATTGTTTTGGTTCAAAATGAGTGAGGATCCACTTGAGCAAGTGGCTTTTAATGCACCATCATGCGTATTTCTAACATGCTAAAATATCACATCTGCATAAGAGCAATAAAGTTGGTAAATGTCATCTATCAGCATCAACCTAAAGTGTCCTACCTGTGAAACATCAGCCACCTTAAGTTACTGGTTATACTAGACTATATAAGGTTGCAGCGGCCAAAGCTGAGAAATGCGTTTCATTTCTCATGTACTCAACTTTTCAATTCAAAATGTACACAGTACAGCTTCAGGGAAATGGTAGCCATAAAGGTTGGGAACCACCGCACTAAAGCATACAAAACAGCAAGGCAGGATCCATGCGGAGGTCTGATAACATGTCCATGGGTTAGATGACGACTCTGTCTCTGTCTAATCCAATTCCCTTCAAGGCATCTGCATCAGATACTTGCTTTTAACATGGTTAGGAAAATGGAAGATCAATTAAAGAGGTGAGATTGAGCTGAAGGCAGAGCAGTGGGAGTGGGAAGATGAAAAGAGATCAGATGGGAGGGAGTCCATTCTGCGGCTGTTCTCAGAGAAGAATTGCAATAGATAGACAGAATGCAGGTGCACATCAACTCCTTTGGTGAGCTGTCAGGCTGCATTTTTGATGCGGCTGCATTGCGCTTCATTATGCATGCCATATTGAACCAAACCGATAGGTAATCAAGGTGAATCAAATATTCATTGGGACACATTTTGCTGGAGGCCACAGGCCGACCCCAGTCAGAGCAACAGGGATCAAAGTCAGCAAAGCCTGTGAGTGTATGGGAAGCGGCGCACAGACAGAAGATTTAGTTTAGCCTTGAGAACTTGAATTCAGAGGGCAGTGGGCTCAGTGGGTGTTCCCAGTCAGGCTACACTCCAGTACAAATGACAGTGATTTTACATTTTTACAACTGTACTCAAAAGTCTGACTTTACAAAGGTAGTTACATTCAGTGTAACTACTGAGCAAGCCATTCCCCTTTTAGCAACTCTTTGGATGTCCTAGCAACAGTGAATATATCATTTTGGGTTGGTTTTGTTTAGTCCGACTAGGTTCTGTTTTCTGACAATGGTGCTGCTGGGAAGTGTGCTTTCTTTCTTACTTTTGCCCAAGATGTGTAATACAGATGTCCACTGGTCAGACTAGTCAAGGAAGGTGTCTTTCTGCTAAGTAAGTCTATGGTGGGTTGGAAAAAAAAAAACAGCTGATGTCTATGAGCTGGAACAACTCTATCATCACTGCCTTTTTCTTTTCATCTGTCCCTTCTGTCTCTTTCATTCTCTAACTATGTCTCTCTAGAGCACTTGCCCCTCACCCCTGGTCTATCTCGATCTTTTTTTATATCCTCTTGTGAGAAATCAACCACATTCACATAAACAAAGCCACATGCCCACAGACATAGGTGCACACACACACACACACACACCATTTTGCAGCACTATGGGGTTGAAAGAAGCTTCTATCAGCATAGCTTAGTCTTTCAGGTGGTAATTAGCAGTCATTGTTGTTCCTCTGCTAATCAGAAATCTCACACACCAATGAGGGTCATTATCTCGCCATCAGGAAAAAAGACCAGTCTAGCTCGGGGAAGATGCAGGGAGATGTGTGCGTATTTGTGTGTGCGTCATGTGATATGTATTATGATGGAGTTCGCAGCCTTATCAAATAGAACGGCGAGATTGGATCTTTTTCAATCATTTGCATATAGAAGGGCTTAATATCAATTATGAGATGAAATTGTGTGATTGTTTCTTCCTCTGGCTAATTGCACCTTCAGACTCACAGACACATGATTCTGAAAAAGCTTGGAGGCTTGCTAGCGCGAACAAAGAAGCGCCGAAAACGGTGAGTTCAACGGGTTAAACAAAGCTGAATGCAGTTATAAGTGAAAATGGGTGTGTAAATTATCCAGTGGCCTCCATTAGCTAAAAAGAACAGACTATCTGGCTTGAATGAAATGCAAATTCAATCATTCAGACTACAATTTTGAGAATGGGAATGGTGAAAATAAAGCTGAGACAATATTAAATTGATAGCAGCCAGGAGAAATCCAGCAAGACACAAAAGAAATCTGCTCTTGGCGGGTTTTAAAGTAACAATTAACAGACTGAAAGCAACACACACACTGAAACAATATTGTGCGTATGGTCTCTTTTTGTTCTTTTACAAAGAAAAAACTATAATACGATAATAAACGATAATTCAAAAGAACACATAAACTAAAACATCGTCTGTCCATATTGGCTCTAAAACGAGATTATGTAACTTTTGCCCAGTGGTGGCCATAGGTGGTCATGATTAACACGTATGGGTAAACAGTGAATGCTAAAATGGCTAAATGCTAATAAACACAGCAAACAAGTCATAACGTCAGGGAATCATTGTCATTATTGTTACTGATGCTTTGCTCTGACAATTTCAGATTTTCATCTGAAACCAAAATAAAAACAGAAGCTTTTCGACAGCTATCTAAATAAGCCTAATAATCAGGGATGGTGTTCATATTGACTTGCTAATACCACCAAATTAGTTTTATGCAATAATAATGAGATATCGTAACTCTTTGATTGGTGCCTTGGCGTGAGTATGTCAGATATTAAGAATACCAATCATCAGCCAAGGACACATAAACTTTAAAGGACGATGACTCTGCCACTCTATAGAAACTCTATGCATCTTTAACAAGCAAATGTTTAAACCCCCACCACCACCACCCTCCACGTGTTGATAACTTAGTTTAGACCAAACAATCTTGAGATGAAGGTTACTGTGGATGGACTGGCATTCTAGATTAGCGGGGCATAAATAAATAATGGACTCAGAATGAGGCAACAAATTATGCCCGTCTCCCCAATTCAAATCAATGGTGTCGAATCCATATCTGTGTCCTTGGGATGGTGTGGTCTGGGGAGCTGGGGGCATGATGGTGCACAACAAATTGCTGACTGTCTTATGTAGCGTGCTGCTGGTCACCCAAGAGAGTTGGCTGCTTGCTTTAATAGGGTGGTCAAGGTCCCACACATGAACAGAAAGCCAATACAGGGACTTTGGATACAGGGGTCAAGGGAGCGTCTGGCATTACCCCTCTCTCGCTAGCGCGCTTTCTTCCTTGCTATGTTAAATGTTCAGGTATGCAATCTTGCCATTTCCATTAGTCACAATTTTCCCACTCATTTTCCTCCACCTTGTTCTTCTTCTTCAGCATACGGCTGCCCATTCCTGCACTCGTTCCCTCGCTAGTGAAAGAGGGCAGTCCATTGGATGGCGGTATGCAGAGGTCGGCTCGGCCTCGCTTCTCATTCCACCTCTGGAGTGGATTACTAAATGGAAATGACCGCAGGGTTCGCAGGTCTACCCTGATCAGCTCATAGCTCCTTCCCTCTCTCTCTCTGGCCGTCTCAAACCCTCTCTCTTTCAAAAGGTGCTGAACCCTCACAACGTCCCAAAGACCCTCATATGCAGCTCGCCAGCCTCTAGTTGTTTGATTTCACCGGCTATGGTAGTATCAATATTAGAATCATTCTCCTCCACTGCAGTGCACAGTGGTCACAGTGGAGAGACCACATTTCTACGTGCAGAGCTTAAACCTCAAACTTTATTTCTCATCTTAAAGGGGTACTCCAGAGATTTAATGTTGGACTTCCATAAAGTTAGGGGGCCTGGGAGAGATGGATTTAAAGATGGTCAAAAACAATGCAGCAGAGAACAGCTGGTATATTCTGACTTTGCAGCTTTCAATTCTAATATAACACACTCTTAATGTTCAATGCCAAGATGGCCTTGATGACATCACAAAGCTAATTACCCTGGAGAGTTTCCCTCCAGAGCCACAATAATATTATACAACTGTTGAGGCTGAGTAGTGCTCCCTAACACAGATAAGCTGATATGAAATTGATAGCCTGGTTTTGTACGCAGTTGTCATTTCTGTTTTTGTTTTCAAGAGTGTGGGCGTCATGATCATGTGCCAGATAAATTAAAGTGGAAGTGTGCCAATTTTATGTAGACGGGTCTTGGGGAAGTACCACTCTTTATATGAAAAAAAAAGTTGTATAAAACCTTTTGTGGCTCCAGAGGCAGCTGCACAAAATGTATTAACTGCCTCAAGTGATGTCACTTAAGTCAGTGTCAGTTACAGCTGAACACCAGGATGTGGAGTGACAGAGACGTACCACACTTCTGCAGCCTGCTCCTTATCTCTGCTCCAGGCTACATTAGCTACTAGCATAACACTCCTGTTTTGAATTGTGGGTAATGTAGGCACCAAATTTTAACCAGGAAAAAGAATGCATGGAATAAAATAAATGTGTGTGTGTTTGGCTAGGAGTAACTGAATAAGTCGAAACTATTGCCACAATCATAATGCAAAAAAAAAAAAGGGAGCAAGGTGGATAGAAATGTGCTTCAGTTAGACCACAGTAGTTACCACCCAACAAATACAGTGTTATCCCTGAGGTGACCTCCTCCATCTGGCAACATTCCTATAATTCCAATAATGGAAAAATATGGAAATGATCCACAGAGTTACTCCCCTACAATGTTTAATTGGAATGTTTAACATTCCCCTCTTTATTGGCTCTGTGGCGACTCACTCTCTCCCTCAACCGGGGGGCAAAAAAACTGATTGAGGTTTTAAAGACTCAATCCCAGTTGAATTGCAATTGCAGAGGCTTTTAATTAGATAAAGCTTGGCTGGTTTGAACATATACTTTACAGCCGTGTCAGGCTAAAAGGGTCCATGTGTCGTAAATATCACCCGAGACATTAATAGAATTGAGATTAGACGGCAGAATGTGTGGATCAGCGTAAGAAGGCAGCCAGCGGTGGGACAACTTCATGCAGTGAGCTATTTATAGCTGCTAAAATGGACGGCTCCATTAATATAAGACTTACCCTTTCTGGAAATGTAAATCACCGGGGCCATGGCTCGACGTGCATGTTATACAGCTGCAGTATGTCAGAGTTAACAGTACCGTCTCTCTGATTTACAGTGGTCTGGGATAAAGCAAAGAAGATTACTTCATTTTTTGTGTGCTATCCTCGCGGGCATCTGGTGTGTTTTAAGTCAATATGGTGTCTTAGCAATTTTCTCTCTCTACCTCAAAAAACGACAAAGCATCTAAGATAAGGCATATGGCTTCAAAGGATATATATTTTAATTGACTGTTTCAGAAAGCTAGTGTTTCTCAGAAGACGAGAATATAGATGTCTAAAGTAGAATTAGAGCCATGTTGAGGCCTGTCACTCGTCTGCTCACTTTCATTTCTGCCCTTGATGTTATATTATTCACAGACGGAGACAAAGGGAGTGAACACCAAAGATGGAGGGAGACATGGGGAGATCTGATCGCGGCCTCAGTGGACACTTCCACAAGGCCAAGGGCTGATCAATAAACTCCACATTTCAAAACTGCATGGGATTAAGTCAAACTTGTCTTGTTTTTAAAAACCACAGGCGCCCGGCTTAATTGAGAAGCATCTCACGTCGATCAGAGGGCTCATGTCTGTTCTTTTGAAATAACTTGTCACTTTCTCTCCTCCTCTCAAGCACATCAGCTCACTCCTTTCCCCTCTAATCCCCCCCCACCCGTCATCACTGTCTGTGCGAGCATCGCATACAGCTCAGGCACTCTGCTACTGTACACCTCAGCATGCATGTACTGTATGACTCAGAGCACACAAGCTAACCAGTGATGGTGGTAAAAAACCTTTGGATCTTTTACTTATATGCGCTAAATCTACAATATTAGCATCAAAAGGAGTGCGGCACCTGCTTGTTTCCAAGATTTAGCTCCGTCACTAGAAATCATGTAGTCTTCAATTCCAAATCCATTCTGTGCACATTTTTGGATGTACTATTCCAGCCGCTGATTGGTTTCTACTCATTTCTGTGAACACCAAATCTGCCTTGAATTCAGTCAAAGTTAAATTATTGCTGACTTATAAGTTGGTGCAGCAGTCTGGATGCATGTTGATTTGAAACTTCTGCAGGAAATTTCCACATCGTTATTAAGCATCTTTGACAAAATACATGCAGGCATTCCACAACTGGATTACGTTTTAAGAGTTTGGTATTTTATTTTCGGATGGGTTACGGATATCGATGGAAGTCAATGGCTGCCCAGATAGTGTGGAAAATTCACCCACATTTCTAGAACACAGTAAGACAGTTTGAAAATTTGTGTAATTTTGATGTTAAGGTAAGTGATTTGTAGTAAACAGGTGAAAATACCCAAACTCAGTTGGTATAGTTGTTTAATCAGAAAAAGTAGTGGAAAAATAATACTAATGTAGGTACATTAACATGTAAACACAACATTTTCATGTTGCAGCTGCTATGTTATAGAGTAGTAGTTTAATCTTTACCAGTGCATCATATTCTCTATGCTATATACCACATTAAGTAGGAACAAACGAGGGGAGTACTACGAAGCAAGATGGGTTAGCGAGGTATGTTGATCCCAGATCCTTTTTTCTTTATTGGGAAAACATTCAGTGAATTAGTGACACGACAAATGACCGCTTTTAAGCCTGGCCTGACAACAAAAGCTGATCCAGGTTATCGTTGTTGGTGGTGTTGTACAGGACTGCATTATAGGTGGAACTGGTTTTAAATATTAGCTACAGTTAAGTAGTTTAGTCCGGTGATTCCCAAATCTGAAATCAGGCCCCTTTAAAGGCTCACAAGATACATCTGAGGGGTTGTGGGAAGATTAATGGAGTGGGAAAGAGGAAAAAAGTAAAACTCTGCTATATAGTTTTATATTATTTTTGTGGGATTTTTCTAAATTCTTCAGAGGGGAACTGTCTTTTTTTTTGTGAGGGGCTCACAAGCCAAAAAGGTTTGGGTAATCTTTGGTAAACGATGGGTTGTATTTCACAAGTTTGTCATATGTTTTTAAGGTACATTGTTAAGACTAACCAGTAAGTCTACCTGTCAAATCAAGGTAGTGCACTAACTACAATACTTCCCTCAACTGTGTGGTGGAGTAGAAAGAAACTAACAAAATACAGTGCAGTGCTTGAATAAATGATTATTTTCCACCATTGCTGCCAAACAAGCTGTTGGTCAATGTCGACATATTGTATATTGACTTTGCGGTGCTTTTCACTAAACTCTCTTACGCCATATGGTGACCTTCGTACTCTATAGGCCTCAGAGGGATGAAAAACTGCGGCAATGTACAGACACAGAGGACAACAGAGGTAAATGTACAGACAGATGACGGTCCAAGGAAAGATGCAGAGGATGTAGAGATGATGTACAGTCAGTGCATCTACTCACAGGAGACGTGAAATGATAGTTTTGTGCAGAATTCTAAAGGGATAATTATATTCACCACTCTCAAGTGAGTAATAATTTTTTAAAGGGAAATAGGCATTTAATGCTGAGCAATATACACATAGAATATGATCACACATCAGAACACAGATTATGTATATACCACACTGTCTGATGCCAGTGGAAGCCTGGAATGAAAGTGACTCTCAACAGGCCAATTAAGTAGGGACGTGTTCATTTCTACTAGTGCCATGAACATACTAATATAACTAATAAAGGCCAGGGAAGAAAACATATTTTGCTCAGTGCAAACAAAGCCCTAATAATAAATGCTCAGACCATGAATGCACAAATGTGGAAGCTCTGTGATTAGAATATAAGGACATGAAACAAAGGACAAGCAGCTGGCATATGAGGCATAATGAAAATAAAATGTTAATATGAATTTTTCATGGAGGAACCTGTGTGACAATTGCCGACGTGTGCATTTTCTGACTGCTATACATTATTCAAGAAGAACGTGTGACTTGAGGCAGCGAGTTTATTCTTACATTTCACTCGAGAAAAGGCAGAATTTGATGAAATCTATGAATAAAACGACGATATAATTGTATATAAATAAGTCAAAGATGGAAGATTGAGGCTTTTTCAGGTTGAAATCCACAACTGGGCTTAAGTTGCTCTATGTGTCTCTGGGACTCTATCTCTTAAATCTTGCAGATATGTTCATAGAACACAACAAAGTGTACAGAAGGAAATCCATCCAATGAAATATAAAATCCCCATATACTGAGCAGATTTAACTGGTGCAAAAAGCCCAAATGTCTGTATTATATAAACCTGCAGAGAGCAGATGCAATATTAAAATAGAGATAAAACAGATAAAGAACCAAACAGAAAAAAAAAAATCCAATCAAGACGTATAATAAACCTGAAAGCAACAACGGTAATTATCATTAAACAACAGGGATGTTTATCACTTGTTGGTTTACCACATTTTTATCATCATATAATGTTTCTTTCGTTCACATATTATTTTAATGGCTCTTTTATACGTCTTGCGCTATTTTATTTTTACCAAACTGTAATTATCTGAGAAATCTGGGTGTATTCATAGTTTCATTGCTTTAGAAAGTATAAAAATGATTTGAAAGGAAAGAAAGAAAATTGTTTTGTGTTTCTCTTCCTGTTCACTCACGCACTGACACCGCCATCAGCTTCATTGTTCCCACCACCTACATTTTCATGGAAACATATTAAATTTAATTTTTAGCCAGAGCTTTCAGTGAATTTTGTGAATGTGATTAGTGTACAGTATTTGTCATCAGTTTTTTTATTTGACAGTATAATAGTATAATTTGGGGGAAATCAAAAATGTGTTTATGGTGGTTCATTTTCCACCTCAATTTCCCCATAAAAGCAAATTCATATCTCTGTTAATGTTGGAACAGCTTATTTAACTCTCAAGACGTGCTTTCAGTTGAGCATGGCGTTACTGAATTTGATGGTGTTGTTATTTGTGGATATTTAATTGTTTTTTAATGACTTATTTAACATAATATACTTAGTCAAACACAAGTGTGTGCTGAACTACAGTCAGCAAAGTCAAAAAATAAGAAAAGCTCAATGTCAAAAAATATTTTTGGTAAACATTTAACATTGCAAACATTGCAATTTACAACTTAAACTGTTCAGAAATATTGCAAGCATTTTGCAATGTTTACTTATATATTTATACTTTACATTATGGTAGAATCCTGTGTGGGGATGTCGGACCCCGCCACTAATAATCAAAAATACAGGAATTGTTATTCAGTATGTGCAACTATATTACACAACGCTTTGTTGCAAGTGCTGGTGGAAAACACTAAATGTTTGACTAACGATTTAACACAATACTTTTCAAGATGTAGTCAAAACAGCTTTTTCAAAGTAACTGGAAGCTTGAAAGCACAAAGCAAGCAGTTGAGAGAATTTCCCAAAACTTCTGAGGTTTGACAGCCAAACATATTTTTGTAACACTCTCTGGGTTTAGAGAAGCGGTACATAAATCACGGTTTGAAATCACGGTCAGCACCATGTCCACCAGCTGAGGTTCACATGACCTCCTACGACTCCTGCACCTGTTTTCCACATCCCCTTGTGCATCGGCATCCCTTTATATATATCCAAGCTCAACAGCAGTCATCGGGCTATGATCCTGCCTCATGAAAGCAACTTACTTTGGCTCCATCTAAATTGTGGGGTCTTTCTCCGTCTCCATATCGTTCTTTCTCTACTCAGCCCTAAAATATTTGTCTTGCTGTTCAAACTGACCCTTCTAGGTACCCCTCTTTTGGCTGACCTCTCTCCCTGTCAGTTATTGCTCTTGGCACTGCGACCAGTCTTACTTAGCACAGAAGAAAGTTCATTCAGCAGATTAGGCGGCATAATAGCCTCCCCACCTACAACAGGTCTCCTGCCGATGGTCTTACAGCCACTCTGAGGAGGAACTGGCAAAGCCATGAGGTGCGAGTGTCTGGATAGGGACGGGGATGGGAGGAGTCGAGGCTGGCTAGCGTCCAAAGAGGTTCTTCTGCGCGGGACTTCTGGGGCTTTCAGCATGTTGTTGAGCTGTGGGCAGTTGGCTGTGGTGTGGATGGCATCCATGATGGGTTTTGGGTTGCCATCATCAAAAGAGGTCCTCCTGTCTATCAGCTGTGGGCAGATATGGCAGATAAAGATTATTTGGAATGGATTGAATTTAAGGCAACTACAGACTACAGGGCTAACTACACCACATTTTTTCATGTCAGGAGAATTCCTTGTTCTAAAGTTTACATTGGGAATCAAATTTCTAAGGAACTGTCAATAAACCTGACCTTCTTTATAAGGTGATCTCAACCTGAGTTCTTACCATCATGGCAACTGATTGAAATCAAAATGTCTATTTTACTGTAGCCATTCACTCTTTTTTTTTTCATTACCTTGCACATAACAAAAACTCCCCAACTACTGAACCCAAAGAGTGGTAACAAAATGACCCTGTACATCAGACTTTTCATGAACACTGTGAAAGCTGCATCAACCTTCAAATGGCCACATTAAGTGATCGATTTTGGACCTTGTTAAAGGCTCTACGCGGCCATACTTTTGATCTAAAAGCTAGCATCAGCATGCTAACATGCTCACAGTGACAATGCTGACCAATATGCTGATTTTAGCAGGTATGATACTGATTTCTCACCTGTTCGCTGGAATTATTGTTGTCTGTTGGAATCTTCCGGCCTTCGGTCACAGCTCCCCCTCTGGAGGATTTGTGATCTGCTGCTTCTTTCGTGTTAGCGCTCTTTGAACAGAGGTCAGAACCGTACTGAAGACACAGAGCCAGCAGAAATTAGTAGCGCCGTAATAATAAACCTATTTGTGGTGGTCATTCAGTGTGGACAGCACAGATAGCCTATGATTCATTGCCCTCATTTTCTCTTTGAGTTATGTATGTTTGGACTATTGCTGTTTGTACTTGGCCTCTACAAGGGTCAAAAGAAAGTCTAATAACACATAAACACACATCTAAACTTACATGCACACACTAGATGAAGGGAATGTGAAGTATGCAGCATTATTTCTTCTTTTTATTCACAATTTCCATGAAGTTTCCATCATTATAATTTGAAACTACCTACTATAAAGTAAAGAAGAAAAAGTAGAGTTGGTATCAGTGTATAGGTATATATTGCTGGTTCTGGCAGGACTAATATGAGACTCTTTAAAAGTGAGGAACAGCGAGAGGGTGACAATCCTCTGTTCCATTGCAGCAGTCCATGTTCTGATCTTTAGCTAAACTTTCTCTTTAACAATGTCTCTTTTTTTTTTTTTTATCACTGTGGCCTCCAGACCTATAGAACTGTCTCTCTTTAGCAAATCCTTATTTCATCACTGCTAGGACCCGTCCTTGGACCTTTCCACCTTCCCTGAACCCTCCAACACTCACTACCACCATCCATTCCACCTTGCTTCAAAATTAGGTCCTCCATCGCTAGTTGCTATGGAAACTGTCGGAGCACAATGCTCGCTAACAGGTAAGAGAAAGGAAATCAAGAACACCGAAGTGTTCTCTGTCTGGTTTTTCATCTACACTTTCTTTCTGCCCTTCCCACAAGTCATGCGTCCTTCTCACAAGCCCCTGTGTTGGAAGCTGACAATCCTGATATTTAGAGGATTTGGGAGGAGAATCCTAATATTTTTAGCCGGATCCAGTCTGCTATAGATTTAGTTGTTGCTTCTCCAAAGAGCACAGAAAAAGTCACTGTGCCCACTGAAATAAACACCTTGAAACAACAGACAAAAATTGGCTTCCCCTTTGATCAATCTCTCCTTGACAGTGTTGCCCTTTTACTTGCTAACCCAAACTAAGGCACTAAAAGGCTTTTACAGTAAACACCTGTGATAAACAACACCACTGCTGCAGACGGGTTCCCATAAAGGAAGCCGAGCAGAGAGCTAATACTGATTAAATGTGCTGAACATACAATACGGAGCTGTGAAATCTCGAGCTACGGTTAGATATTTCAGTTTGGGATGAGTGTGATGTTCAAGTTACAATCATTTACTTGGTAATGAGCTGAAAATAGACATATGTTTTTAGTCTAATGAGGAAACAAGACAGTTATTTCACAAAGTGGTTAGGGAATGAATGTGAGAGTGAAAAATAATGCAGAAATATGACACATTCGTAGCAGTTCTGCCCGTGTTTGCTTTGCCTTGCATTATTTATGTCATATGTGCTGTGTCAGCGACTGACAGTGACAACACTTAGCTGTATCTTGGGGCTAAGTACCACAATATGATTGTTATGGTCGCCTTGACCTTATTCTCACAGCTTTTCCACATAAAATGATTTATGTTATTGCTGAGTGACCTCGAAAACTTAACAGTTCTTCCCCTGTTTATGTATTTCATCTGCCTAACAGCACAATGGAAATGGATGATTTGGGGAAAATATGATTTATCATTTCTCCTTGTTCCAAGATATAGATTGTAAAAGATGATTTATTCCGGCCATAATCGAGTGTATTTTTCATCCAAATAAGGAAGAGAAAAAAGGAGGATGTGTCCACAATGTGCGTGTCACACTCACAGATATTTTTGGGTTGCAGCAGAACAGTAAAATGGTTAGAGAAGGTGCACACGTACTTCTCCTGCTCATTAAATCTCTTCATCTTGCTTTTGCATGACTGCGCTCCTCACTCTTGCTCTAACATCTCCTTTGCACGTCATCTTACCTTCATCCTGATGATGTCCGTCACCCAGCTGACCTGCGCCTCCCTGTTCTCGCAGCAGAAATGCCTGAGGAGGGAAAGCTCATTCGCTGATTTCCACCTCGTTATTTTCACACTAATTTTAACCAGGTGACTGGATTCGGTGATTCACAGCACTAGACACAGTGTCTTCTCAGGGGACAGTTCATTGATCACTATAAATACTTAACGATAGGTGGGCTGGATGCAATTACCTTTGATTACACGATTCTGCATGGGTAAAGTATCCCTTTGCAGCAGCGATTAGTACTGTAAGTATCAATCTAGGATGATGGTTTAAATAATACCTGTCACCTATTTGCGTTTGTACGTTATTCTACTTGGTTTCGAGTTATTTCTGGTCTCTGCTAATGTGGTCATGTTCTATATTGTAAATAACTGTACGTATGCTATTATGAAAGCCATCTTAGACTAAATTTGTGAATTGTGAATTGGGCTATACAAATAAAATCCATTTAAATTGACAATGTAGCACTGAAGGTCGAGCAATAAATATTCCTATTTTTTGTAAATTAAGTTTAACAAGTATAAGGTTCACTTTACTTAGCGTGTTAGCATGCTAACATTTGCTAATTAGCATAAAACACACAATCCCTCAAATGAATGAAATATTTTCGTGTAAACCAAAGTGGTGGAAGTACCGACTAACAGAGTCACCTCCAGAGGCTTTATGATAACAATCTCTTGAGTGGTCTTGTCTCCTCGCCAATTGGTCAGAAATATTCCCAACCTATTCAAAAATGTCTTATTGAAATAAGAATGGGTTTATACAGATATCAGAGATGCCATGAGAGTAGCTAGCTTTCATCATGGAATTGCATTAGTCAACTTGGAGGGCGGCTCTTTCCATGCAGGAGCAGATAATGGTTCACAAGGAGGCTACAAACAGAGATTTGATTTAAAAAAAAAAGAGAAAATCCTTGTGTATCATTTTCTTTCTTGAGTCAGCCAGACAGCAGCCTGTCACTATGTAACCATCACTAATAAACACTCAGTTGTCATGTAAAGTACACCTGGCTAAAACTTATGCATGAATCAGCTGTCTAGAGGATGTAGTTTGTGATACTGTCCAGGTGTTTCTATTATTTTGTCCATGCCATTAATTTCAATGAGGGTAAGCTAAATAACTGAAACACCTCTCTGTATATAGGCAATACAGTTCAACTGCACCACAACCCATATAGTTGAATCAACAGTTTAAAAATTATAACCTTCACGGATTTATTGAAGGGCTATTAGTTTTAGCTAGGTGTACCTAATAAAATGGTATCTGAGGATATCTTAACTGCACTGATCGCCCCACTACTAACCCATTTGGATTTGGATCATTACAAAATGCTTAAACTTCAACTTTCTTACTCTCCATCACTTGATTCTTTCTGTTTTGATGCTGTATTAAGTAGAAAGGATAAAAGTCACACTCATCAATTACTGAAATGGAGAATTTCTGCACCGCACTCACCATTGCTGTTTATCAGTGTAGACCGTGAAGCCCCAGCTGTTAAACGAGAAGGACACGGGTCAGATTTTGAGATTTCGGTTCTGCAAGCTGAAACCTGCAATTTCCTGTGCACCCGTGTCATTTGAAGATAGACGTTGTAAACATGTTTTTGTGGAAGGAAATGCACAATATTAAAGTGTCCAACTCCTGAAGAAGACGAGAAATCTTGTTTAAAAAGTATTGGTAAAGATAGCAGCAGGTCAAAACCTTTTAAAATAAAATGGAAAAACAATAATAATTAGACTAATCAGTGAAGTTCCAGCACCACATGTTTATGCATGGACAGTCCTCAGTATGCTGTGGGCCAAAGAGTACAATACACAGAGCACATTCTGTTCATCTATAAGCCTTTTCTGCTGGGAGAGATGCAAGAGTCTCTAAAGTAGTCTGGAAAGTGGGAGTGTTCCTGTATTGCAACACAGACCAAGTCTGCTGTCTGTACATTAAATGATCCCATGTGGATACTTTTAATTGCATGATGTTGCAGGCTAAATAATGACTCTTCCCATCCACACAATATTTCCATAGGCTTAAAGGTATACGTACTATACTATGGTATACACGTATGTCTGTATAATATGTTTCAGTGTGAATTAATCTATGCAGAGGCAGCATGAGGTGAAAAGAGCACCTTCCTGGAGAATACACCTTCCCCGAAACCCTTCACAGCTGTGGCTGAATAGGAGGAGAGAAGTGGGGGAAGAACAAAGCGAGAGAGGGGGCAGAGATGGTGAGCCCACAGCCTGGAGCGCCACTCCTGTGAGTTAAGGCAGCCGAACCAACCCCGCAGTAGGCCGCTCACAGATAGACCTCTGCCTAATGAGGTACTGGAGCGCTGCCTCTCCTAACCCTCTCACTATGACTCTCCGTTCTCCTCAGCACTCTGTCTTTATTTCTTTATTCACCGTATCACTTCTCCCACTGCCCACTCAACAGTATATCTGTGATACCGCGCTGTATCAGTGTTTCCTTCTGTCCCTCTTTCCCCACTCACTCTTCATCTCCCACTCCCTCTCTTTTATCCAGTTTTCCTCTCCTGAAGGACGGCGTAATGCAGACAGTCGCTTACCGGACTCATTTTTCACGCTTCCCCAGACTCCAAATTCCGACATGGGGAAAAATTATGAGGAATTATAATTGCGTTATGTGAAATATAAGGTTTGGCTTCTCAGAAATCTCCTCTTTGTTTGACCAATAAGGACTGCTCAGGCTTTGGCATGTGTCATAAATTATAATCATAGAAGATCATTAAAATAAAACAGTGGCAGCAATGTTTTCTATCCACAGGAGCGGAGTTTGATAATTTGTATTTGTTAAAATGCAATTACATTTAATCAATTTCATTACTGTGAAAAATAAGACGGGGTCAGGTTATCTCCTGGTGAGGCAAAACTTTGAGGGCAAAGACAGAGCAATATATCCTTGGCGACAACTAGCTTGCACAAAAAATTAAGGAAAAGTACACTCAAAAGCACAGTAGCGATGCTAAATAACCACTAGTTCATCTTAATCACACAGAGCGGCGAATTTGCTAAGAATGCGCAGCAGTTGTTTCGGCACTAATGAGTCACGTTTGACCACATTCATCATGCAGCATGGAAAAATTACAGATTAATTGTTTGGCTTAATGAAATAAAATATTGAACTATTTATTGCACCACAAATATGCAAGGAGAGCAT
Organism: Pempheris klunzingeri; assembly: GCF_042242105.1. NCBI lineage: Eukaryota > Metazoa > Chordata > Actinopteri > Acropomatiformes > Pempheridae > Pempheris > Pempheris klunzingeri. The sequence continues at coordinate 7,552,951 of NC_092034.1, forward strand.
GTAAATGTATACAAATGACCACTAAAACTGGTTCACATCTTGTGGCATATGATGGCAGAGGCAGTTGTGCCTGTGATTTAAAGTCTGGGCGAAGCAGGTGTAAAATTTGTGGCACTTTTATTGGCTGCTCACAGAGGGAGACAGATATCTGACCACTTCTTATCATCCACATTTCGGAAATATCGACAGGCCAATGAAAGCCACTTCTCTGATCGAAACAAAGAATACTACTGCAGCATATGAATGAATCCACTTTTCACAAGCTCGCAATACAAAACCGCAGGCTACGAGACTGAGTTCACTATTTCCAAGTATTTTGCAGCTTATAACAGACGCAAGAGCAGCCAATCATGTACTTATTTCACATTATTATAACACATTGACAACTTCTTTGCATATTAGGAGTACAATAGAATTTAGAGTGGCAAGCTCAGTTCAGCACTGAGCTTGAAATAAAAAGGGGCTGTCCACTTACAAGGTTTTTCTCAAGCTTTCAGCCACGTATCATGGTTTTCCTCACTGGACAGTGTAGTATGACAAATAAAGCTAATAGGACCTTGAGTTACGATCCACGTGTATATTCATGCATAATATCAAAAGAACCAATCAACTCAACCAGCTCATGGAGCCTTTTTTTGATTCAGTCCCTGGCCTTCATGCTCAGAATACGGCAGATTATGTACATTATGTTCACTGGGTTCTCTTTTCTTGGTCTTAAATGATCCAGCATCAAGTCTTAATGGTCAGCAGCACAAGCGAATGAGCGCCAAAGCAGCTGTGGTCATTTACGCATCATTACCTACTACCGCAGAGAATTAAATCCATACGTCATTCACATACATTCATTTTCATAGGAAAATATGTTCACTGTGCATGTGAGTGCAGTTTACCTGGTTGGAGGTTTGAGTTTTTTCTTCAGGCCCAGGTAGCATTTCGCAGAGTTCAGCTGGATCACTTTCTCTGCTTTAGTGCCCTGCAAGAAAAACAAAATGAACCCCCCCCCCCGCCATTAATAAATCAATGATGAAAAAAATAAGGCACACATTAAACTGAATTCATCCACTGTACAGGAACCACAATAAAATAATCTGCGCAGCCTCGCAACACAACAATCAAACTGAATCATTACCAGCAAACCTCTTCTTCCAAGCAACAAGGAACAAAGAACAAAGTAGAAGAGAACAAAGCGAACAAAATCAAAGTTATGTCTTGCCTCTGACACCTACACATCACAGCCCACCGTCTATCTTCATCTTCATCTATCTATAATTTGTGCTTAATACAGAACTGGAAATAATTGGAGAGGCCAAAGGATATCAATTAAATTTCAGAAACACTTCTAATTTGCTTTGCATTTACACAGTAATTAGCCACATTCTTCTGCAACCTGATATTTAGAAAAGCTTTCAGTGAAAGAGCCCCTCACCAGTTTCCCTCCCCCATACAGCCAGAATTACTGCACCCCCATTAATTATTAACACTTCTTCACACTCCTTTACGAATCCCATGTTTCAACTGCAGAAATGTGCTGAGAAGAAAAGCCCTCCAGGGAGCTCGGGCCTGCTGGTCCTCTCTGGAGCGCACACTGTATTCTTTCTTTTTCGAAAGAAACTGGGAAGTCCGCTGCCATCAGCAGCCTTTATTTTTCCTCCATAATTTGAAAATTTGGAACACTGAGATGGACATGTCGCCAGGGAGATGAAGCAGAGAGAGTCTGGGTGGAGCTCGGTCTATTTGGTTTGCGGTTATGTAGGCGCCGTTCTAACACGTTTTGGCTTTCTTAAGCAGCTCTGTAACCTTTTAAATTTCCTCGTGACACAAGCAGCGGCAAGTGTTTACAGTAGATGTGGCGGCAAGATTAAGCCGAAAATAAAAGTGTGCTCACTTTGATATCTCTGTAGAGCAGCAGCTTCTCTGCACGTAGGACAACATACTTGTCCTGGAATTTGTGCCCCGACAGCAGTTTGGAGGATCCATCGTTGAACTTCAGATAGTCTCCTTTTATAATCTGCCTTTGGTGTGCTGTAAAGCACAACAGATCAAAGAGGAATATTTTCTATCAGCCCAAAGTGGATGGATAAGTCTATCAAGTGGTGGTGAAACATTTAGTCAGTTTAATCAATGCTTTGATAACTGTTTGATCGTTGGGTTTTGGTGGGTTCTTTTCAGTTGTATAATGCTGCAAATTGGAAAATCTTTGGACTAATGTTTGGATAAAACAAGTAATTCGAAGATATCACCACTGGTTCTGGAAACTTATGATGGGCAATTTCCATTATAGTCACACACACATCCCCTCCATTGTAACCACTTTTCATGTAAAATGGATATCATTCAACACTGAAGTTGTAATTAAATACAAATTAGTGTTGTCACAGTGTTTTTGGTGACAGATTATTTTTTAAAAATCAATTGCAATCCTACAATGAACAATGACCCGTAATAACTTTTACTTTTTTACTTTTTTTTATGGTTTTGTACCATTAATTGAATGATGTACCTTTACCATCAGTCATCACTCTTTTGGCTCCAGAAAACTTCTTTATAACAAGAAAAGCAGAGCTAGGGCAGTCCAAGGTACTCCACTCCAGCACCTGCTCAAGAATCTTCTCATTGTGGTGCAATGGTCGCTCTGTTGAAAATAAAAGATATCAGGTCAGTGGGAGAGGTATGAGTGGCAGCTAATTCTGCTAGGAAATAGCAAGGGTCAAACCAAAATGATCAAAAAATCAGCAACAAAGCCAGTGTGTCTTCTCTTCTTGCATGAATTAAAATGCATGAATCCAAATCACAAACTCATATAAAATCCATGACTAATTCCAGTTAACCGAATAATAAAATTATGTTGTTGTTCTCCCCATTTTCATCATAGAGCAGTTTAAATTATCTCCAGCATATCAGGACCTGATTATAAAAACACAGTCATGTGCAAAATAGACCTATTATCTCTTGCTAATTGGTGAACAGGGTACATGTTATCAGCCAAGAAAAAAGTAGATAATTTGTGTACCACCACCCCTGCTCTGATGCCTCCATCTCTACACCCTGTTTTTCATAACCGAAGGAGGTAAAAAGAGCCACAATGGCATAACTTATTAATAACAGTGGGCTTATCTTCTCTCTGGAATCTCTGCAGACCCAGGCCATGGAATTAGTTCCTCATTTCCCAACAAATATTAGCTTCCCTTTTCTGCCTATTGTCCTCGATAACAGTGTTTATCTGTAGCTATCCCTTAAAATGGCTAATTAACGCACTTTCCCTCCCTTCTTTGTGGTTTTATGAGCAAAACCTGTCACGCTACCGCCTTCAAAATAGCTTGACTGTTTACTCTTCCACAGACATATTGTCTTGGCATGGAAAATATGCTGAACCGTCAGCAAATATATTCAGTATTCAACACACCTTCATTTTTAGAAGAGGACGGCATGTCCTCTGTAACTTTGTGAGGAGAAAAACAAACATAAGAGCGCAGTGTAAACTCCCAGTGAACTGATGAAAAGTGCATGGGGACCGCCAGCTAAGCAACTTCGCGACGAAGCTCAACTTTGACTTCCCCTTGCTCACCGCTTCCCGCGGTATGATCAAAAGCGGCTGTGTGAGGCATGGGGTGCCATCAGCGCATATTAATGCAAGATGAGGTGGGTCAGATCCCTAGGTCGATCATGCAAGGAAGATGAAGGTAATTTATGACATATGATGGTTAAGATGATTAATTAATGTGCATATCATCAAACTGACGATGCTTGGCTAATTTCTCAGTGTGCTTCCATGTTCACGGACATTGGTTCATTAGAGAGATAGCATAATCTTCTAGTCACAAGGTCCTTGGATGAGAGGAAGTGTGATCTTTGTATGTGCCCCCGATGAGAATAGCCATTTAAAAGCTGATGTGGTGCATCAATCACTAATTGGATATACACTGTAGACGACAGTAGAAGGTTCAGAGCAAAGACCTTTACTGCTGTGAGATGTGGGACTTGACAGCAGGGTAACCTTTAACTTAACTTGAACATGAAGTTAAGCTTCAACTCCAAAATCTTTGTACAGCTGGTGCACAGAGAGAAGCTGATTCAGTTCTAGTCGTGCAACAGGCACCTTTCACAGTACAACTAATGATAAGAAAAACAAATTGCAAACTATCCAGTTCGGTTCAATTAAAATTTCAGAAGTGCCCCTGCAATAACAGCTGATAGTAGTCAGTAATGCAATTGTGATATAATTTAAAATAAGAGAAAAAGACATGGGTATACAAATACAAGTTAGCTGACAATATCATAATAAACACAGTGACATTAAGACAAAACTACAGACCACAGTGGCAGAGGCAATCATTTTCAGAGAGAGAAGCGTATAGAAACACAATCATATTTGTCAGGCCTTTGTGAATCTACCACTTTAATTTAAATGAAATGACTTCTTGACCCTTCTGTCTAACAAGAATGCAGCATTTGTAACTGAAAATGCTCCTCTAATTGATTAAAATAAAATGCTTGTTAATTTCGTCAAATGGATTCTAAGAGGCTTTTTGCGTAAGCGAGAACTGTCTGAGGTAAAGAAAAACATGTTTCAATTTCAGTGTTGATTAAACTGCCTCACGGTGTTCCCCTGGTTCAAGCAGATTGTGGAGACGCATGTGTGGGGGGGCCTTTAAGCATGTCAATTCTGAAATGGACTATAACTACTATTAGCATTATGAAGCAAAACGTAGCCATAATGTAATTACTTTTCGTTGCAATACTGTTGAAATTCAATAAAAAATTAACAGTCGACACCTTGTTCAGTTACGTATCTCCAAATGCCCTCTTTTTTATTACAGCTCATGGTATTTGATGCCCAAGTTGGCTAGAAACAGTGGAGAGATGACAGGAAATGAGGGGAAACCAAACGTGAACCGGGGACATTGCAGTTTATGAGCAGTGCTTTGACCCCAGGACCCCCAGGCACATCTTTGAATGAACATTTAACAGCCACAGTAAGTTCACCATGATACAGAAAGTAGTGGAAGGTTTACCCAAAAACATACTGTGCTAATGCAGCCATCGGGGTGGCAACAGCCCCAATTATTCTGTCGAATACACTGACCTCATTTTGACCAGGACTCTGATTGGTGGAGATAATCAATACATCACTGTGGGTAATGCTGTTTTTCAGGATGCTCTGTGAAAAGGTGTCACAAGGGGGACTGGAGAAGATTCAATTGGGAAATCCTACATACCTAACTCTCCATTCTCAATGACTTCATAGGTGGTCCAGAGGTCATCGGCGTCAAAGGTGATGTTCCTCATACTCAGCGCAGTTTCTGCAAGCTCTGTGGACCGCATGCTGGGAGAGACCTTCAGCAAACGCAACAAGCAGATAAATACACACACCTGGGCAAAAAACAAAAAGGATGAAGAAGCATATAATGAGCATATAAAAGCTCAGACCATGAGCTCCTTGGATCAATAACCCCGTCTTCAACCATCTCTCCCTATGAAGAGCAATTCAGTGCTTAACATGTAACAATAACTGCACGGTTACCTGACTCGCAGCCATGTACGCTGTGCACTGATTAAATACTTGCTTCTTTGTCAAGTTATTAGGTGTACCTGAACAGGACCGAACAAAGCAAACGTGCTTCTTTACCCCACAGAGAGAAAGCGGAGTATTAAAGTCAAACTGTGCTTCTGAGTGCTCCTCTTTAACCCCGTCCCTATTCTAATGCTGCTGCCGACCTGTAAAAGGAGTCCGTAACCTACAGCGGCCCGCGCGCCTTGTAAAACGCAATTACTCACACAATTAAATCAGACGTTTCTTTGATTAGTTCGCTTTTGATTTATTTCAGTGGCTGCAATCCCATCAGGTTAAACCACAAATGTCTCAGCCCTATTCTATCAACCTCTCCGCCTCTCATTCTACCCACCCTCAGCTCTTATTCCTTCTCCTGCTTCACCTGCCTTCATCCCCCCTCCCTCTCTCTCTCTCTCTCCATCTTTACCTCACCTTACCACTGGGACCTATAAAGAAAGCAGGCACACACACAGACATGCCTGCTGAACGCACAGGTGCACACATTAAGACACACACACACACACACACACACACACACAGTTATACCTTGATTAAACAGCAGTTCTCTGGCTCTCTCTTCTCCAGGTACACCTCGAAGATCAAGTCCCCAGCTGGAGAGAACTGGGGAGGGAGAAAGAAAGGGAGGGGAAAACAGAGGGAGACAAAGAGATCAGTTGAATTACAAAAGCAATGCAGCTGGATTAATTGGCTTTTCTTCTAAATTCGTACTCCAGTGTGGCATGAATCTAAATGGAGAAAAGTGAGAGAAACGGTTCGAGGATTTGAGGAAACCAAAGGTCCTTTTCTGAGCTGGAGGCAAATGAAATCCTGGTAGCATTAAAAAAAAAACGGCAAAATAAAGAGAACACGTGCGAGACGAGGTGGAGGCGTAGGGTTCATGTTTCACCTACCCTGAAACTGAAAGGCTCTCCTCAGGTTTTAACTTTAGGTGTGCTGTCTTTTTAAACATGTTTTGAAGATGCACCAAGGAAAATGTTCCAGGGTGATAATGGAAATGGAAAAAAACTTAAAGCAAATTGACAGAATCAACCTAGCAGAGATGACAAGAGAGAGAGTTCAGTGTCGGTGTTTTTTTCCAATTTTGTATTAGTGAAAAACACAGAAATGCCACACAGCAGAAAAGGAAATATTTTCATCTGTTAAAACCATAACAAACTGATGCTTTTGTGTAAATAAAATCTCTAATTTCTAGAATATAATGCCGCATTCACATGGATTCAGGCAGGCGGTAGACAGCAAACAGACAACTTCTGCACGGCACGGGAAAAACAAACAGTCCGACAGAATGGCAGGATGGCAAAACTAAATAGGCATGACGACATGTTGCTACGGTGATGTCATAATGCTTACAAAAAACTGAGTATCCAGCTCTCTAAAATGATATATAGTTTGCCATCTACGTCTCACATCGGCTAATCAGTGTATACTAAACAAAATGTGTAGTAGCGAGGTTTTAAGCTAAGCTAAACTAGAGAAGTCATATTTTTGTTTTCACTGATTCCTGTCCCCACGTTACTGTAAGCTACATTAAGCTAAATTTAAGATAATCCTTGCTGCAGCTCCAAACTTAGGCAAAGATCAGGGTGGCATTTATCCTCTTCCTTTTCGCAAGGAAGCAAATAAACTACAGTAGTAGAAGTAAAAAAAATTAATTCAAAAATAGAAACAACTACTGATCCTTAGAATAGAAAAAGATGGACTTTGACAACAACGGTGGGTGGTAGTGGAAAATGTAAATCCAGATAATCCTCTTATATGGTGCCATTTGAATTTTTCACTCGCCGATCAATAGATAGATGAAACTGAAAACATTTCTCTCAGCTTAATATAACCTGTGTAAAATGAAAACGACTCCTAAGTGGCCTTTCTGCCCGACTTTCACGAGGTCAAATTCGTAGTTATTTTGCTCTTGTCACAGCACAAGAGCAGCACCTTTCCTTACGTGTTGGAGCTGTAATCCTTTCCATCCTAGATCCAATTAAAAAATATTTTTTGGTGGTGAAAACCACAGAGGTGAAGAGAGAGATTGATAATGTAGCAAGACAGAGAGCACCAAATCCGGATTTCTGGCCGGGTGGAGTGGTAATCCATCCCCACAAAATGAACAACTAAGTGAGTGTGAAAAGGTTTCTTCTGCCTTGGCTATCAGGAAATTACAGTTACTTTTCCTTTGTCATTTTAATGTGCAGGTGAATTGAGGTCTATTATTGGTTTGAGCTGGAAGAACTGTTGCATGATAAGAGGGACGAACCCTCTTCTGACTCCAGTGGCCCTAAATGACAGAAATTACAGTCATTCAAGCCAATGGAGCGAAAGCGGTAATTTTGAAAATGTCACACACAGATGTGAGCACATCTTGGTCGCTGAGTGCACTTTTCCTCCTTCCCCTTTATTGTTACATGATGGGTGGACAAGCAGGCCCGATTTACAAACATAGCATCTGTACGATGGAAAAGAAAGACAGGAAATAAAGGTGTTGACAACTTGCTGGAGAAGTGAGCAAAGTGCAAGGCAATGAAGTGTTAAATGGTGTTATAGTTTAAGGTTGAATTTCTCAGTGAGAAAAGCAATAATGTTCTATTCAAAATGAAGACATTTACCATTAATCTTTACCAAAGTCATACTCTCTACATTCATCCTGGCTGTAGATGCAAGTATTGATTTTAAAGTGCCACTTCTAACTTACAAGGCATGGCATTGCCTTACACCTCATTATATCACTGATTTACTTACTCCCTCAGTCTAGCCATACTATCCACTATCCACTCAGTCTAGCCATACTATCCACTATCCACTCAGTCTAGCCATACTATCCACTATCCACTCAGTCTAGCCATACTATCCACTATCCACTCAGTCTAGCCATACTATCCACTTGCAGGGTGCAGGTCCCCTTGTCATTCTCTGCCTTTAAAATGGAAACAGATGAGGTCCAAACCTTCACCTGCGGGGCCCGAGCCCTCTGAGACAAGCTTTCTGTAAATGTCAAAAGCTTACACTATCTTGGTATTCAAGTGCAGATCTAAGAGTCACTTATTCAGCAACATCCTATACCTTAAATCCTGCCTGCACACCCCCCCCTGTTTGGCAACGTTCACATTGCAGGCTAAATAGTTCAACTTTTAATGGACCAGGGTCTGAAATGTGCGTGTTTTAAGCCATGCTAGTCCCCCTCAGGATGAACTGTAAGGACCATTTGGGCAGTTGCCCATAGAAACTTTGTAAAGGGTCAAGCACATTCAAAAAATACTTGTGACTGGATGAACCATCTGTCTGTCACCGTCTGATACAGGCTAACTTCAACCAATTAGCTCAACAAATCATATAAAAATTCCCGCCTTAGATAGTTCAATGAAGTAATACTCTCCAGTTAAGATATAACTGATGCTTTAGCAGCATCTGGGTTAACTTTAGGAGCCGCAATTGTTGTTGCTTATCGCTGTTGGCACACATAAACCCCACTCATAGCTTGCGCTGACTGATCCGAACCACTGTGGTTCAGCCACAAACACATAACTTGGAGCCTGGCAAGATGGATTCTCACATGATGGAGATCTCACAGATCCAGCTGCTTCTCAAGGTAATCACCCCTAAAAATAAGTTTACATATTGCTTAAATAGAGGCATTTGCACCAATGCGAACTTGTAATTCCACTAAATTATTGTTCTTAATTTGTAAAATAGCAACTTATCTCTTTTTCTACCCTAGTTTTCCTGGGTTAAAACCCCAAAACCCTGGAAATTGTGTCTATAACCATAACGTTGTCCCAATTTTCACCTTAGACAGCTTCATAATAGACTGGCTTTCCACTGAGTAACCCTCCTGCCCCACAGCAGCAGACATGTTCTAAAAGCCTATGGACAAGGTGGAGAGAAGGGGGGGGGGCAGACAGTGAGAAGCGGGCATAAACAACTTATTTCGGATTTCTACAACAGCAGCGGCATGTGATTTAATTTTTTCCCAGTTATCTGAACCAAATGTTTTTTCTCGGTAGGGGCATCCGAGCATAGAGTACCTGCCGCAAAGGTTAACAGGAACAAAGCTCTTTTTCCTCACCCGCCTGCTCCTGCCTCCTCCACCTTCCCCTAACCCACCCCCCTATCCACTTCATTTTAGCCAGAAAAATAGAAAACTTGTTCAAATCAATTCCTGATTTGAGAGACCATGACCTGACGCATGCAGGCAAATCAATACACACAAAAACAAACAGAAACACCCCCATTGGTGATTTCCATTTGGGTTCTGCGGGTCGACTTACCGTGGTGTCCTTCTTGTCATTCCAGCGTGTGATGAAACTGTTCTCTCTCTCCATTTGTTGCACCCGGTCTTCATTGACCTGTTGGAAACACCATAAAAACACACAAGGACACACACAAACTCAGCCGATGGGAGGCTTTCTGATCATGTACACTACACTTGAGAAACATTAAATTGCTTGGTAGAATCATAAAACCATTTTTTCGAAGGTAATATCAATTTCAGCATTCAAATACATTACATGGAAGACTAAATTAAACTAGTAAAAAGGTATCATACGCAAACTGCGGAATTGGGTCGTTCAGCTAACACTTCTAAAACTAATTTTGAAGAAAGAAGTTGGCTGTGAGTGTTTGACACAGCTCAGCGCCAAGTAAATACTCTTTTCTTTCACAAAGCTCTGTGTGGGAAATGATATTTCTTATTCCAACTTTTTTCTTTAACATCATTATCATTTTCAGGGAACAATTTGCTTTGTTAGAGTTATACGAATGGCAGAGATTGGGGGAGAAAAAAAAAAAACCTCACAAACTCATCGTGTGTGTGTTTCGGCCTGATAATGGGCCCTGTTGACGACATCCAGCTCAGAACTGGCGCTTTAATTAGCGAGATGTCTCACTCGTTTTATGTCACAGCGTGTGTATTCACTGCTATTGGGCTCATGATTGGTAGAGCTTAATGGCTATTTGTCATGCGAATGATGGCGTCCCGAACCGATTTGGAGTGAATGCTCCTCCTTTAACGTCAGAACAAGAGGGATCCAGGCGCTCTGCTGGGAATTAGCAGTCGTTCTGTGCCGCGTATCCCGTGCGCCAGGCAGCTCTCCAAGGGTAGCATTGATCCCACCCCCCCCCCGCCCATCCGCACGTCAGCAAAGTCAAGCCTATTGTGGAGATTTGGCAACAACAGTTCTGCTCCCCAGATGGTTGAAGTAAGAGAGTGTAAATAAAGTCATGCCTGCAGCTTGGTTTAGATATGCAATATGGTAATACGTGAATGCTTTAAATGTTTTTTTTTCATCTGTCATTGATTGGAGAGTCTTCCTAAGTCTTGTGAGCTCACTGCCTTGACTGGATGCGTTACACCTTTTCTTACAGTTGGAAATAAACAGAAATATCTCATTTATGATTTGGTCATTGGGTAACACTCACATATTCTACCATATAGGACAATATGTATATTTTCAATTTTGGATGGCACACATTATGTACACAGTTCTTTTTTTTCATAATGTCAATATGCAGTTTTGAGTGATCAATCATTTGTATTTCCTTTGTTTTGGTCCCTTAAGATGCATTTGAAATTCAAAAATTAAACCTTTTAAAGAGTTCATTCCATCAATTTTACTTATAAAGATTAGCTTATACAATATGAGTAAGTGTTGTTCAGCCTGTGAAAGCAGCTGTGTAATGGTGGGAGCTTTCTTAAATCTGACAGTCATGGTTATCTCAGATTGGGCTTGGAAACTTTATAGAATTATTATTAACAGAAAGCCTGCATTACACACTGAGGGGGGCTGGAGCTTGAAAGTGGGCATTTACAAGGCAAGCAGGGTCTAATGACAGAAGATACAGAGTCGCATTATGGGAAATGTGAGATTACGCATTTTTTGGAGCTTGACTTGTCTTGTCAGATAATCTCAGATTCTTCTGCATTAACTTTGAACATTATTATTTTCAATAGTGTCTCATAAGTCCCCCTTTTTTTTAAAAATCTGCAACAGTAAACAGCTGCAGCACTTTTAACATTTCTGAAAAATAGGATTATTTAGAGGGCAGCTATTTACTGCTGAGAGTAAAAAACTATTTCATGATTATTATCCCTCTATATAAGTGTGAAAAATGAATAGTTTTTACATGCTGTTATTTTGTGTAATATTCAAAATGCATTCCATGAAGCATTTACAGTGTATGCACTTAATCAGAGCTAAAATTAGTTTGATGCAACAAAAACAAAAAAGGCAATCAGACTGCTCAGTCAACGGGAAAAAAAAAAAAAAATCTTTTCTTATATTTATCATTAGGTTATATTTTTCTGCTATCAAAAGGGCTCCTCATATATAGAACAAATTCAGAGTCATAAGCCTGGCCTCGCTTCGCCTCAAGCAAACAATGTCCTGAACAACGTTCCGTGGGTATTTTTTTGTTTTATGTGACCTGTTTTTTCAATACGTTCTCTGTGTTTTTTCTAGAGAAGTCGGCAAAGACAATGGTTTCCATATTTGACTGTTGACTGTAACAACTGAGCAGAGTAACATTTAAAGTACTGGTTTGCCATGACTGGATTGAAGTAAGCAGATGGGCTGTGATTTGTGTGTGATATTTTGTTTTAGCTGTATGATAATATGTTTTACTGATTATGTAATGAGAATTTATGTAATAAAGCCACTTTTAAATAAAAAAATAACTGGAGCTGGAAGACTCGCATGAGCTCAGCTATTTGTCATCCTCCTCGTTGTCTCCCGTCAAATGGCAAAAAGTAAATGCATAAAAAAACGTTGACTCACACTGAAGAGTGTAATGTAGTTGCTGATGAGGTCATGGACGACGCTAGTTTCCTGTGGGGTTTGTCCCCGAGTCTGGAATAAGCAGGAGGAGAAGACAGAGGCCAGTTTTCCGCTCGGCATGTGGTTGAGGTGAGAGCACTGCTGAATCCTGAATCACAGAGAGACTTCAGGGTTAGAAGATCAATCACTCGTGCCCACGCATAACTGTACTCTCAGACATAAACACTCAAAAACGTAAGGCTTCGTTCATTTAAAGAGCCTATTAAGTCTTCCCAAAACAACCTACATCATTAACATAATGTTCATAAATCACAACCATCCACTGCAGGTTTCTGAGGGACCAATGTTTAATGTGAGCATCAGTGAATGAGACATCAAGACAGAAGAGTCTCTGAATGCAACTAGAGGTGGGATTGCTGCAGGACAGGATCCAAGTTGTGATGCTAAGCTTTCGTCTCTTTGGCTCTGCACCTTGTGTGTATAATGCCGATGCTGTGAATTGAACGCAGTGTTTGTGGGTGTGTGCAAGTGTTATTGTTTTCATTCCATACCGGTTGAGAAGATTTCTACACATAAAGCTGACTGTTCACAATGCACAAGAATGAAAAAAGTGAAAAATCATCAACGCCCTAATTAAATAACTGCGAATAAGCTTGCATTTCTGCATTTTCAAAAAAAGGAAAAGAAAAAATGACATTTTTAACAATTAATCACTGGATTTCTCTTTTTGTAAAATGCCAATAAATGGCAGAAATAATATGAGAGTGGTTTGTTGTTTTCTACCCAAGGACACTGTTCAGTGCACGGCTTCAGTGCCAAGAAAGCTTGTAATTTAGAGGACCTGCCACCATATCCACTCCACATACAGAAATCCAAGAGCTGTCCTGCTTGATAGCTTAGAAGAAAAAAAAACTAAATCAAACACACATCAAAAGGGATAAGTGGGTCATTAGCAGAGCAGAAGGGACAACAGGCTAATCAGCAGCTGACAAATAGCAACACCAGGACTACTCAGAGTGCAGGACCTTTGAGTCTCCGCACTTGTTACATCTGTGATGCAGCGTGGCATCTGCGGAGCTACACCTGTTCCAAGGGCCACAAGTCCAATGGAAAACACGATGGAGACGGTGCTCAGCTCCGTCTCCATGTCCAATTAAGTGTCGTCACGTTTTTAACAAAAGTGTCCAGTGGCTACGCTCACCGGGCTGCCCGTGTACTGCACCACATTCATCCAACAAGCAGATGGGGGGATAAGATGAGTCATGTTGTGGTTAGGGACTTAATTCCAGACATACAATGGATGTATCAGCGGTGCACAGAGTACTCAGATCCTTTAGTGAAGTAAAAGTAGCAGTACAGCAATGTAAAAATGTTCCATTACAAGTAAAGATCTGGCATTAAGCGTTTTGGGTGCTTTGGAGGAAGATTCACAGAAACCTCCAACTAGACACTGTTTTTTTGTAAAAGGACGCAAGGAAAAAAAAAAGTTTAATCTTGAACAGTGTGTTGTACTCTATAATTTTATTATGTCACTTAAATATAACGAGTAACTAAAGCTGGCAAGGTGTAAATAAATAAAAATACAATAAATACACAATTAAAGTACAAGTACATCCAAATACATGTTATACGATGTTATACATCCAAGTACATGTTCTTGTTTTTGAAGTTTCTAACACACTTGACCACATGTACTCTCCCCTCAGGGTAGCAAACCTTATCCTTGACCATGAAATAGCCTCACTTGCACAGTTTTTAAATGCCTGCAGTGTGAGGCATGTGTGAGCTGTGTGTGTGTGTGATATTATACCTGTACAGATGTTGGAGGAGAGCTTCGAGTGTTGACCTGTTTATCTTTGGCAAACTTTCTATGAAAGTGGAGTACTTCTTTACTCGCTGCCTCTCGTCCTTCTCATCTACCAAAAAAAAAAAAAAACTAGAGATGAGACCTGCTGTAAAAATGCCAAATATCACAAACTATAAACTGAAAATGAGCGTCATACTGTTCTTTTTGAGTCATTTGTGAAACAAATTTGTACACTTCATGTTTTTCTTCATGTGAGAGGATGAAATTGTGTCTCAAAAAATATGAAAATGCTAGAAAGCAAAGACGCAGCGTATTATAGGAACATAATCACACCCCACATGTCTGTATTGTGTCTGCAGTAAATACACCTTTAACATTTGCTCATTTTGTCACTCCCGTTTTATGTCTCCACCCCACCCGACACCTCACATACCCAGAGCTGACACCCAGTACGGATAGAGCTCCTTTGTCAGCAGGGCGTCCTCTGCCTGGGATAAGAAGCTCTTCAGGGTGTCTGTCACATCCTCCAGCTGGTGCTCCTTCTCCCTCAGCTTCACATTGCGGGCATCCCGAGTGAACTCCTCCAGAAGCAGGGCCACTCGATCAGGATCCCCCGGCCTCTGGTACACGCCCTCCTGGCACAAACCTGGTTAGATGGGAATAGATGGCTGAATAAACTGACAGGATCCTACACTCATGAGTGGTTTTAGGAACTGTTGGCTCGTTACTTTATGACTTCTGTGCATTTTTGTTATATACTCTCTGATGTGTAGTGTCTGCAACAGCAAATGACGGTACAGTGCAACAAATTCTATATAACTAAACGCAATTATAGGTCAATAATCAACCTTATGGATGCTTGACAATGTTACACAAGCACATTTGAATCTAAATTGCAGGTAGAATGAAATTGTCCTTGCAAGGTATAATAACCTTTTGTACCACTTTACAGTTTCAGTCAGAGTTAACTTCAGTGCCAATCCCTCATTATATTGCAGACCACTTATAATGATACTGTATAGGTCTCATACTGCATTTCTAATGCACTGATAAAACAACAGGCACAATGTTATATGGACATTGTGACTGTGTGCGTTTATATTTTACAATTCAGATGAATTTATCCACAGGAGAAGTGCAGTGAGAAGTTGGACTACATTGTCTACACTACTAAAAATACGTTCAAAAAGACAGATGGGATAATGTCACAGCGTTACGCTAGACAACATTAGAGAGCATGAAATTCTCATCACGACGCAGCACACTGGATGAATCAGCTCCTCAAGGGAATTTAAAAAGAAACAGTTATATAGAACTTTTTAAACTTTTCACGTCCGTAAATGTAATGTAACTCACCATATTGGGTGACAAAAGCAATGCAACTGTCGATTATGATTGGAACACCGTTTTTAGTCAGCTGTTGGTCGCTGAGCGCCTTGCCATCTGTGCCGGCAGCCTGTGTGATAGCTGAGTGCCACAGTGCAAAGTCCATCTTGTTGAAGCCATGGATGTACACTGTTCTATTAAGGGGGGGAAAAACAAGTAACCATTAATGAAGTACACCTTGATATCATTTCCGGTAACACTATGATGTTTCATCTTTTAAGGCCAAAAGTTGTTCTAAGTTGAATTTGGAAAAAGCAGTGTTAAGTCATTAAATACACAACCAACAAGATTAAAGGAATCCAAAAGCCCTTCTACGGAACACACTCCTATAAACAAGCCCCGGTTTCCCATGAGGTTTCATCAAAAACACACAAACGCAGAGCAATTAACGAAGTAAACACAAAGTCTTGTTGCATTACTCTAAAAGGGAACCTAAAACTGTTGCTGTGCTAAGTGCCGTCTCACCTCGTCTCTGTAACTGAGGCAGCCAGTCCAGCGAGGCTTTAATTACCTCAGACGGTTACAGTAGGTAAAGTGCATTCGGACTAACAAGACAAAGGCAAATCAAAGCTAACGGTGTTGCATAATGCATGGTGCTGTTGCATCGCCGATACGCAGCCAATTAGCACACCTTTTTTTAAAAGCCTGACATACCTTCCGCCCTCCACCATCAGCAGAACTTGGATCTTGTCCTCACCCTCCGTATGTGTGGAGACAGCTGAAGGAAAAGGACAACATGTTCAAGACTGTGTACATTTAAAAAGCAATAAGTTGTGCGTTAATGCAAAGTGTCGGCAACACCTTTGGTTTGACATTTGCTGTTGTTCAATCTCCGTCAGAAGTATGAACACTTAGAAGCTTTCAACATGAAACGTCAATGTCAATGCATTCATTACCCGTCACTGAAAGGCCTTTTCATTAACTTTTTTACGTCACTCATGGCAAATAATACACTGCATAATATGTATAGACATGTCTGACTAGTCTTTAGAAACGTGAAGAGAAATGAGGGAACAGTACAGCAGGGAAAATGCCAAAGGCATCCAACTTTGTTTCAGACACTAACCAAAGGTTTAAACCGGAGAGGGAAGTGGGGCGTAAGCAGTCGTCATGCTTTATGCTAAACTACAAGGTGTTGTTTTTAGGCTTTGGTTTTTGTCCATATTTAACAAACAAGATGCAATTATTACATGATATATACAATTACAAACAAGATAGATATCAATTAGCTAGTTTTAAAGGTGATGGGGTTTTTTTTTTCTTTTACATATGGTTAGAGCCAGACCAGCTGTTTCCACCTATTTCCAGTCTTTGAGGCTAAGCTAACCAGCTGCCAGCGGTATCCTCATATTTACCAGAGATACGGGCCATCTGTGGACAATATTTTCTACAGCATGTCGTGTATATCCAAAATAGATTTCTCAATCATTACATCACAAAAAGAGTAACTCATTCTTTC
Organism: Pempheris klunzingeri; assembly: GCF_042242105.1. Classification (NCBI taxonomy): domain Eukaryota; kingdom Metazoa; phylum Chordata; class Actinopteri; order Acropomatiformes; family Pempheridae; genus Pempheris; species Pempheris klunzingeri. The sequence goes on from NC_092034.1 coordinate 7,569,939, forward strand.
TATTGCCTCTACAAAACATGCAATTTCTGTATCTGCGTCTTTCGAAAATGCACTTATTTGCATCGGAAAATGTAATTGTTGGTACGAAATAGACAATTGCTAAAAATGTTACATCTAAGAGTCCTATTTTGGCTAATAGGACTTTTGCATTGGCCCTTATATGTCCTTGTGTATGCTAAACAGAGAGCCGAATTCAACACAAGGAGGAAATAAACAGGAGTTCCTGCCATTCTTCATCTTTACAACCAAGTCTTTTTAAATAACAGAGTGAGGATACAGAAAAACTGGGCTAAGGGACTTGAAAGCTCTGCCATAATCTCTTCTGCGGGTTGAAACAGCTGCTTGGATCAACACACACACACACACAACAGAAAAAGTACAAAAAAGATATGAGGCTCTGCAGTTGATTCACAAATCTCCTGGCAACATCTGGTACTCACATCATACTCAAGTTCCCGCTGGTTGTGTTCAAATAACAGATAAACAGATAAACTAGCAAACAGAGAAGAATCTAGACTTAAACAAAATTAACTGTTCGTCATCATTGACAGCTAGCGAACAAACTACCTGTACAACAAGTTATTAGTAAATAAAGCCAGGTTTTGTCATTACATACATTGTCTTCATTACATCACAAAAAAGAGAAACTAATTCTTTCTGTTTCCTCTACCAAATATACAATCTTTGCATCTGCTTTTTGCGTAAACACGCTTATCTGCATCGACCGGTAATTCAATTTAATTGTTGTTGCGCGAAAGACGATTGTTAAAAATGTTACATCTAAGAGTCTTATTTTGGCTAACAAGTCTTTTGCATTGGCCTTTGCATGTTGAGCTAAACAGCAAAAAAAAAAAAAGAAATTAATCCCCAAAAGTCTCTCTTAAGAAATAATTTGCTTTTTATTTTCTTTGGCAGATTTTCAAGGGCACATTATTTTATTCTGATTCAAACAGCAAGAGAAGAAAGCAGGAAACTTCAGAGATTGATATTGACTTGAGAGAGGTTTATTAAGAGTGTTATCAGGTAAATGCAAAACACTTGTCATTGTTGTTTGAACAAACACACAGCAATACTCTTTTATCCATGTTCCAGCTCAGTTGGAAATTTTTCATTACTTAATATGTTTGTGTGATAAGGAACTAAGTCTGGGGCCTTGTTTTGTACAGAATTCATACTGGCTATCCAGTTTGAGATTCCGTTATGTTTTTCCCTCCCTCTAAAAATCCATGATTTAGGGCTCTGGTGCACATTTGCAGTGGGAGCTTTAAGTGCTGTTTATTTTGGCGGCTATTATATGATAAACTAGAAGCCCTATTGTCCTCATTTGCAGAGGCCCGTGTCGATTCCCAGCAGCAGTTCCTCCACATGGAACTGTGTCTCCAGTGAAGACAACTGGCTGTGTTAATGGGTGGAAAGAAGCTGGGAGATCACTTTTTGCTGCCATAGCAACTCCTACTAGTTTGGTAGAGTGTGTTAAGATTATGTGATAATGTTTGAAAACCAAAGCCCAACATACACTGTATTTTTGAGGCCGATAATGATACCGATATTAAATTAGACGATATATTGGACCCCGGCAGAAAGCCGCCCACCTCTGAGCCTGGTTCTGTTCAAGGTTTCTTCCTGTTAAAGGGGAGTTTTTCTTTGCCACTGTCACCTAATGCTCATGTGGGGATTCATGAATCTTTAATTTTGAATTCTTGAATCGTTGGGTCTCTCTTAATAGAGAGTATGGTCTAGACCTGCTCTATAGCGAAAGTGTCTTGAGATAATCTTTGTTTTAATCTTTGATTTGTTAGAAAATCTATAAAAATACCAGTTTAAAAGAAAAAAATTCTGATAAGAATTTGTTGTCACAGAATTGTGCTTTGTGATTTGCTTTGAAATGTGTGGCTCAGAGTAAAGGACAAAATCGCAATTACTGGGAAGTCCTAGAGGCTATATCTTTGCAGAAGCCAGGCCAGTAGCCGTGGTGTGCTAGTCACCAGCCTCGAAGGCTAATGGCAAGCCAAGCTAGTAGCCAATCTAGATTAGGTACATGAGTTACTACCTTGGTCAAATAAAGGTGGCTTATCATTTCCCACTGCTGGCCTCTCGGTCACCAGCACAGGCTTATCATTGGCCAGATCAGCAGCTGGCTTCAGTGAGGATATAGCCTCCACACAGTTCTAAGTGGTTTTAATTTTGTCCCTATCCCCTGCACTATATAAAGGAACCTCAGTGTGGTCACACTGAAATCTGACTACTAAATATGCTGGACTGCGGCCTTGTGCTGATGCCTATCTTAATTTGACAGAGCACAGCCATGGATTAACATTTTTTCTTTTATTTAGCCACTGCCTTAAAAGAAATCCACTGAGAAAATTGCACCGAATGAGTTCAAAGTCAATGTGCTTATCTTGTTTGAAAACCGTTCATTTCAGAAAGAGGTGGGAAGGCAGATTTGTGCACTGTGACAGGTTAATGATTATCCAACTGTATCTGTCATTTCCCCCTCATTTTACTTTGGTTCTAGTTATTTGTGCGGCAGACATCTTGACACAAGGCATCATAAAAAGATCAATCCTCTCTCTCAAGTACACAGCTGAGCCCCTAGGAAGCCATTTTGAGAAGTAGTGCACTTTTGATTTTGTTTTTAACAAACAAAGGTACCAAGTGCTCCATAGCCGAGGCGAGTGAGTACTTACCAAATGACAAAGATCAATAAAATATTTTGAATAGTAAGCTAAAAACAGGAAAAACTGCCCTTGTCACAGGGTTGAGAATAAATGGCAGACAAGGCAATTACGGATAAAAATGAATAAAAGCCAAAGATTCGAGTTTTCACTTTATCTGCAGTAAGAAAACCCTTTAGTATGTTCTGAGAAAAAAGATTTAGAAAATTATCATAACTGCCAGCCTGAGGTCAGAAAAACCAGAACAGACGGGATCACACTTGCAATGAACTCCTGATGCAGTTTGAAGTGCTCCATGTTGGAAACATGTCGTGATTTTAATTGAAAAGTGTATTTATTAAATCCCTCACTGCTACACAGGGGCACCTTTCATGTGGTGGTGTCACTTCAGAGAAAATAACAGTTAATCCCATGTCACAGACTGTGATTCCTAAAGGGATCCTTTCACTGCTCCAGAACCTACCATCCCCTGACAAAACACAGTCCCTTCTGGCGCTGACGGCTCCTCGGCTGTGACAAATATGGTTTGAGAAAGCCGGGAATAAAAATGAGCTCTGCTGCAGTTCTTTACCCCACCCAAGGTGAGAAGATGGGGCGGCACTTTGCACGATTTGATCCATGTCGAGCTGTAAATGGATTAAAAAGATCCATTAATTCTCCCCTCCTTCTGTTCGCACATCACACTGGTGCAATCGATCAATCTGCCAAAGTATGTGTGAACTTCCACTGTGACTGGCAGCTTTGCTCCACTGACAATCCTTTAAATGACTAGTGTTTGCCAGTAATGTGGCGATATTGGCAAAATTCATGTTAGTGGCCGGTTGAAAGAATGCTACTATGACACCATCACACTGTGAGCGAATGAGACAGGACTCTACCTGAAATCATGTGACAAAGCAGTGCAGAGCAATCTACATCCCGTTTTAGCCGATGCTCTCCTCGTGCTGTAATATTGACCTTTACTGACCTCATATTAACAAAACATCTTCCCATATACGAGCCCGTGGCATCTTCTCACTCTCCTGCAGGACCCTTTCTGTAATGGAGGACTAAGCCAGCCAATTAGAGCAGAGATGTGTAATGGCGTGAGAAGCTGAAATGCCTTCTGACACTGGTTGCTTGCCTGCATCCTCTCACATCATTAAGTAGTTATAACTGCAAGTAGCAGGAGGGTGTTATGGATTGGTAGCGTTTTGGGAATTACACAGTATATCAACATGGTGAAAGTGAATTTTAAAAAGCCTGAACTCTGAGCACATTCATCACTAACTTACTGCAATTGACCACTGACACTATCAGCCATAAACAGACACGTTCACTTCGGGCTGTGAGATTTTTAAAAACTGATTTATTGCTTATTAAAAGCTGCACTGAAGCTATTTAACCAGGGACTGTTTGCTCATGCAAACCGTGGTGATTTGTGACCGAGCTGAGACAATTATGTATACATTTGTTTAAAATAGGTTTAAGGGTTTCTTTTATTTAAATATTACTCACAAAGAACCACGTTGGCCTGAATATAGATGTTTTTTCTGAATATTACATTTGAAAAATTGAGAACTTTTCTGCAGATATCCATTAAAAAGTGTGGGGTTTTTTAGAGTTAGTTAGCCCCAAAAGCTGGTAGGAAGCCCTTCCCTATGTGAGTTTTTCATGACTGGAGTAACATGTGTTGCTGCCACGGAGGAAATAAATTCCTCAAGAGTGAAAAACAGCAGAAAGAGTCTCTCGAGCTCTTTGCCGCAGAAAGTGTCTCGCAGCGAAGTCATGTATCAAGCAGCAAAGAATTACCGCTGTCACAGAATGTCACAATGAAGAGAAAAGACACGTCGAAAAAAGTGTTTTGACCTGACAGAGCCTGACAGTTTTCTGTATTAGGCGCATGTTACACAAATGTTATGATTTGATGGCAGTTTTTCATTTTTCACTTTTACAAGAGAATAAAAAAAAAAGCAAGGCCTTAAGGACAATGTTATCCTTGGACTAACAGTGCTTCAGGGAAATTTTCTCAACAGAACTAGTCAGTTAAAGTATTTATCCAGGAAATCTTTTGCTTCTTTGTCATTCAGGTGCTGAATGACTCTGGACAAAGTTTCACCGCTGACCCTTTGCAAACCTTCTTGACAGTGTCGACCTTGGAGCCTTCGAGAGAAGAAGCTGTGTGCAGTTATGTTAGCTGTGTCCCACCATCCAGTTTTACAGCGAACGTAATCAAATCAACTTAATGTTGTGTGCTACCTGACTATCTGGTTAACGACCAAAACTGCAAGTAGTCCCTATGTCGTCAACCTCCCAGCACTGAGCCATGGTGAGAAAAAGAACAGTAACAACGCAAATAAGCTGCATGCTTACTGAGCTCCTGTAGCTGTTTGAGTTGAAGGACTTCCTCGTCTCCCTCCTCGTCTCCTGGGCTGAAGTGCAGGGCAGAGCCCTCGAGCGTGAACCAGCCCACCCTCCAGTGATACAGGTCGTGGCCTTCTTTGTAATGCAGCCTGCCAATCAGCTCGACGTCTTTCCGCACCAGTCCCTCGACTTTGGACGGGGCGAAGCACTGCGAGTCGCAAACACATAAACAAACAGAGCACAGGCTCACAAATTAAGTACTTTCACATTTAACAGTAACTTTTTTTTTTTTTTTTTTTTAAACTGTGGCTTCTAGCAACACAGAAACACAACAGGTGCAGCCTTCTTGTAGAGGGAAACCTTTGCTCAGTTTCTGCTCCATGGCTGAATTATTTTCCCAAGTTCATATTCCTTCTCTGTCTGGCGATTCTTCTGTGATTCAAATTGAAATACAGAGTAGTGGAAGGGCTGTGGCACAGATGGAGAGACATATGGGCTAATGCAGCTATACCACCCACTATCTCTGACTCTGTTATCTGGGATTAAAGAGATAAAATAGGGAATAGGGGACATATCTATGTGGGGTGTTATTACAAGATCCTGTCAGCATGTGGGGGAGGAGATACTAGGACCACTTGTCTTATTGAAGGAAACCCAGGCGACATTGGGGCTCACTGAGGACAATGTGCACAAATGTTTGTGCTGCAAAGTAGCAAAACAGAAGTTGAAAAGTGAATGAAAGAGTACTGGGTGGATGTGCTGTAGTTCTTGCAGTGCATCCACGCACTTTCTTCTTTTTTAACTAAGTAAAAACCAAACTTATAAAGGAGGCATTGAGAATAAGTATGTTTTGTGTGTGTGTGTGTGTGTGTGTGTGCTGTATGCAAAGTGTGTCACCTTTGTTAGCGCCTGGATCCAGTCATGCTGCGTTTCCTGTGTTTCAGCTCCGACAATCAGTAGTCGCTCTGTCTGCAGGTACAGCTCCACCGTAAACACGGCCCTGCCAGAGACACACGGCTCACTATTAGATGTGTGGGATGGAAAATGTCCTCACAAACACACACACACACACACACACACACAAGCCAAGACATACAGGAAACAGGCAAAGAAATACCAAAATCTGTGTAGATTTACAAACAGTTAAAACCACTCACACTTAGGCAAGACTTGGCATGCCAAGAAGATCAACTTGCAAAAATGTATATATAAAAATATATATCATGGATGCTGTGGAATGAGGTGATCATCAAGCTGAGCTTTGACTTTTCTCAGCTGACTGACTGGAACACAAGTTTGGTTAGTCCTGTTCACACGCAGCCCATTAAAAGAAACTTACAGTGCACTGATTTAAGAAAAGCTGATTTCCAGACTGCAAATTTTACATATATTAATTTAACATACCACTATTAATAAATATCATCTATGATCCCGTTTGTTTTTGGAAAACATTTTCTTAAAATGGAGACTTCAGCTGTTGGAGATCTTTGTTTAAGATGTGTGTACAACCTGTCGTCAACAAACAGGCATGTATTATAACATTATAGTATTAGAATTTATTTTTGGGTTGAAAGGAAAGGATGTCGTGCATTTTTCAATATGGGAGATTCCACCTGCTTGCTGCTCAGCATGTTATCATGTAAATCGTGTACATTTAAATATTTGTATAGATGTTCTGGGTGAGTGTGAAGCATGAAGGGAGGTACATCTTACATTTCACTATGCAACCCTGGGTTGTAAAATGACAATATGCAACCTTAATGCCTCGGTGCCTTAATGTAGTTCAGATATTGAGATTTTGCCTTGAAATTGTCGTGCATGCGTTTTTATACAATGTGTGCGTCAGTCAGTAAGGACCATTCACCCTCCTGGGTATGTGTATACACACCGAATATATAATACTTCAAAAGAAAATAAAAAAAATGAGCACGCGTGCACTCCCACACTCATTCATCTGCACACACTTGCAGGCAAAACCCTTGCTGTCGGAAGCAAAAAGGCAGCTATTAATCTTTCTTGGTCTTTCTCCTCCTGTCGTCTCTTCCTCCACCCTCTCTCTCTCTCTCTCCCCCCGTCTCCCTCTGTCTCTCAGTGAAGGTGCAGAGGTTAGAGTATCACCATCTTAATGGTTTGAACACACTGCCAAGTGGTTGCTACTTTTCCATTGGAGGCTCTAAATGCTACAGCGCTGGGTGTTTAAGGTGCTGTGTCACGGAGGTCACGGCAGCGCTCAGTCGCTCCCTCCACACGCATGTCAGGGGAACAGGCGAGACATGTGTGTTTGCGTGCCCTCTTGTGACCCCCCTCACACACACACTCATACATACACACACCCTTTGCCCCCCCCCCCCCTTCTCTCCGTCGGCAGGTGTACAGGCGCTTGTTAGAGGGAGTCCCGGAGGGACAGCGGGGGAGGGAGTGGTGGAGGGGTACGGCGCTGCGCTGAGCATGTGGTATCATGAAGAACGGACAGAAGGAGAAGACGGAGGTATAAGAGATGAACGCTGCATTATGAGCGTCCCAGAGGGAGGGAGTGGCTGGGGAGAGGAAAAAAGGGAGAGGGGGGAGGCGAGCGATACATAAAGAGAGAGGAAGTTGTTGAAATAATAACAACAGGATGATATAAGAACTTGAGATAAGACACAACATACAGCCGTTATCACATAGGATACATTCTTGTTCTGTATGATCTGTCATTTTAAATGGTTTGTGTCTCCTATGAGGAAAATATATTATATATGAGATGCTATACATCTTTTAGATATTTGTTTTTCTCCTGCTCATTTTACTTCTTCTATTTTTCCATTTTTCTTATTTATTTTACCCAACTTCACACTGTCCTCTCTTTTAATATGTTTATTTGCACGCAAGAGGCACCTAAAAACAAAACCAATAAAATAAGCAATACACAGGAAATGAAACATAACTTAGGCTTCAGAAATGGAAACTGACTTGTTTAGGCTTTATTTTACTTTAGTTTCACTTGTACTCAGACTGTCAGTTCAACTATTTTGGATGAGAGCAGTATTGATCTTCCTTTTCATGCACACTGCTGCCACAGCAATGCTTGCAAAGCTCTGTCTGTCATACACATACAAATGTGTACAGTGAAGACTGTTATAGATCCAGTTTAGCAGATACGTAGCCAAAGGCCTTCGGTATATCCAGTAGAAATTTAGCATTGACCTGATTTCTGGGAATATACATAGATATCTAATATTTAAGAAGTAAGATCACTGCAAAAAGATGACAGTGCTGCGGACGTTCATGTAAAAGAACTCAGAAGTGTCCTATCTGATCATAACCCAAAGTAACACTGACAGGGGAAATGCAGTAAACAAAATGTATTATTACGGTGTGCGTAGGGCTGCAACTAAACAATTATTTTGTGATAATTATATATTCACCTGCCTGTTATTTGTCCTTTGGGTGAGCAACTACTTTTTTCTATTCAACAACCCAAAACATTCCATTCACACTCACACAAGACAATTCATGTGTTTGTGTTTTTGAGCAAACTGTAAATTATTGCATTTATTTTACTTTATTGTTAAAATAATGTTAAAAAAGACCAAATAAGTGGTTTTAGTCACACAGACATTGTCTTTCTACAGTTTGTACTCTCCGTATGTCATACTAAAATTAACTTGATAGTAAGAAAATGTTTTATTTTAAAAACTTGCTGTTTAACTTTCATTTTAGTTTAATTATAGTACAGTAGTATAGTATAGTATAGTGCTTATTTGAGTGTGCGATAGCCAAAAAACCCTTTCTGTGATTGAGTTAAGTTTGACAGAACTTAGACGCACACACTTTGCCTTGTGGAGGCGTCTGCAGCACAAGAATCACCTGTAGTTCAAACATGCATAAAGACGGCTATATGTATTTCTGTAGCCTTTTATTTTCTCCTTAAGGCTTCGGTGTTCTCTGAGAAAGTCTTAATTCCCCAGCCCATGTATATATATGTAACCTATCTCGCTGGCAAAGTTAGCAACTAAGCCCTTCTAAAAAGTCTCTAAGAACTCTGCTATTTTACTTGGTGTGTGTGAGAAAGAGAGAGACAGAGAGAGTGAAATGGTGCAAAAAGCAGCCAAAAAGACCAAAGACGGAAAATAGGAAAAGAGCAGTTTCCAACGCTTTCTGTTGAATTTGAAGGTCAGAACAGACTCAGAATTATTCTTGTCGAAACAGGCGGATGAGTCAAAAAAGTCTGTAGAAAACCTCAACTTATCACCAGCCAACATACTCCCTTTGCATTAATTCCTTAGGAGTGGGTTTGTAATATTCATACAGCTTTAGCAGACGTATGTGTCGGGGCCACGCTATAATTCACGGTGTCCTCTGCCACGGTGAAATTACCGAAATGCTGTGTTTAATGGAAGCGACACCTACGGCCTCCTGTAGCGCGGCGATAGGCTGCTGGTGGGAGTGTGTCATCTGCATACGTTAATATTCATGAGCGCCAGACAGTCAAGAGGTGAGGCGTCCCCGTTCTCTCTTGCGCGCAGGCATGCTGGGAATGCTGGAAGTTGTAGAAGTGAGAGGGAGTGAGGCAGAGTTTAATCTAGTGAAACGTACAGCCATTATGAGTGTTGGCGACAGAGGAATATTAGCCTTTCTGGGGGCAAAGCCATGACCTGTAACTAGGATGCATGCGCTGAACTAAAAATGGTCATTGTTGCATTGTAGAGATTCTGCACACATAATATTATCATTGTAACCTATCTCGACTGTTTTTATGTGTCCAGCTCATTATAAAGGTCATAGTTTTAGCCGGCCAGATGTGTTTTCTAATGGCTGTATAAATAACATTTACAAATAAAAGCATTGTTCCCTCTTCATAACATCTGCTGCTGTCATTAAGGACCTGGCTTATGCTTTAATCAAAAGCCATTATCAGGCTCCGCGCTCGGGGAATGAAGCACGCACACATGAACACGCATACAGCGCGACCCAATGGGAGCGGGGAGAGGGTGAGCGAGAAAAGGATGGAGGCATCTGTTTCTTCTTTGTGTGTTTGTAACACTTCCAGAAGAAATAAAGAAAAGTTTGTTGTTGTCGGAGCAACTTTTTAACTGAATCATAATCTGAGAGAGGAGCGAGGGGAAGCAATAGGGGAGGTGGCGTGGTAAAGTAGGAGGAGGAGGGAGGGCAGTTAAAGCTGCGCGGTTCGCCTGCATCTCTGCCAAAGTAAACAGGAAATATAGCACTCATAAAACCCTGATGGGTTCTGTTAAATTGAATAATGCTCAAATTAAGATTATGCTAATGAGACATATGACGAGGGGGGAGAAACTGCGCAAATGCCTGTGTTTACACGTGTCTGTGTGTGTATGTTAATGTTAAACCAGACTGGATGTGTGTGATAGATAAATTACATGTGCATGCTAATTTAGCCAAACAAAAGGAAAGACATCATTTAAAAGGTGTCTGAGTGTGTATGGCATGGGCTTCCTTAGAGCAGGATGAACATATTACATATGAACATATAAATTAGGATTTCGTGGGGGGACCGCAAATTAAGCATTGAAAATGGGCTTCACTGTATATGTGTATGTGTATGTGTATGTGTGTGCATGTGCAAGTGAAACCCATATGACCTTGCGGAACTGCCACAATATTTTACTTATGTGTAAATGACCACTTAATGCACAGGATTTTGATAAAAAAGTATGTTTTATATTAGTATCAATACTTGTATAACCATAGTAAGTCAAATTATGTGATTTTCAAGGTTTGAACTATCTATAGCTATAAGCTACATTACGCCATTCGATCCTCCCTAGGTGAAAAAAAAAATACTATCCACGGTAAATCTTGAAGGTATGAGGTTGTCACTGTACAGCAGCAATATGTACTGTACATAGTGTGTGTGTGTGTGTGTGCACATACCCAGCTCCAGTCATTGCCTCAGTGTTGCTGATGGCCAGGGTAACCACGTCAGTGACGTCCACCCTGCCAATGGCCGATGGGCTTCGCTCGTTCTCATAGTAACTCAGGAAGCCCCCCTCCAATGTACACCACCGACGCGCCATATCTGTAACACACACGAAAACATCTAAGCACAAAAATGTACAGTTGCATTTAAGATAGACCACATGCAGTATGCACACATTTCGTGCGACCTTCTACACCTCATCCTCATACTTGTCAATGGATTCCACAATGGCCCTTTTAATGATTTTGCTGATCTAGTGTCCTCTTTGATATGATAGCAAGATAAAAGGAGTACTTATTCAGGATTGGGCAAAAACTACTTGTATTTAGGTAAGACTGTTGAAGGGAGAGGGGTGCGAACCCTGGTCAAATTTAGACACACTTTCACCCATCTATTCTTTGTAATAGACCCATTACAATGTTGGGTGACGTACTAAAATGTAGCGTAGCACAAAGTAACACAAATAGGAGAAAGTCACTGAGACAGCAAATTGGCTAAGGAATATCAGTTGTACAGCAGTACTGCATCTACATAAAGTTTGCGAAAATTAGCTATTATTATCTACCAAAGTAAAGCTGTGGCAACACAGCCCAACAGTGTAGTGAACTGAGCAATAGTGTATTGTACTGCTTATGAATTTAACTTGCTTATGAGAGAAGGATTTCATTATTTCTTCATTTAAAAGTTGCATAGTCACACTTTCAGAACCACGTGGTTAGGTTTTTGTACATACACAAATTAGTCCCCTTAAAAAATATGCAGTATTGGGGATGTATTTTGATGCTATCTAAAGACAATCCGTAGCTCCTTTCTGAATGTACCCTAAACCCTCCAATATGTCTAGTGCCTCTATTGCATTAATACTCGAGAGCCATGCATTTGCATACTGATAAAATTTAACAAATTGCCTATTGTTTGCGGAGTCAGACAAAGAAATGAATGGCTGCAATGTTAGTGATTGGTCTGTGAACAATTAGCACCACTCCAACTCTATTTAACACAGCTAATGACTCTCTACAAGCCAAGCCAGCAATACCAAGAAATCGGTTAAAAGTCTGAAGATAAGGCACTCTGTGCATCCAGCTTTCACACATGGATGGAGATGTGACAGTGTCATAGGCCTCCGCTTTTTTTCTTCTTCGTCTTCTTCTTATGGGTGCAGTTAACTCAAAAAAACAGTTGTTTTCATTCAAAGCCAAACCAGGCAAATGTAAAGACATCCCGCCACCTGCAGGCCAGGATTTCATACTAGTATCCCTCTAGAATCAACATACAAAATATAACAATGGAGAGAAAAAGAACATCCGTAATGTAATGAGTAACAGCACAGTCCAAAGACAACTGGCAGACTGTGGCCTTCATTTCTAAATCAACAAAAGACATCTTGGCAGGGAGCTAGGAATACAAACATCTCTCCAGTTTGTGTCCACAACAAAAATTTTACTCTTTGATTGCAATCAGATGACTCGCGTGAAGAGACGGTCCTTCATTTTTCTGTCCATTAGAGGGCAACTAAGACAGGCATATTGCATACTGTATGTGAGGGCGCACACACACACACACACAGAATTAAAGAGACTCCAAGTACCGAGCAGATTTCAATCAGCAAACATGATCTCGGTGGAAAAGCTGGAAAACACACAACATTGTCTTTCATGATTGTCTGACTGTGCGATTTACATAGCCAATGAGCATGAAGTTCATGAAAACATACCTAATTTTGGATTTTCAAAGTCACCGTGCCATCTGCTTTTTTGTTCCGCACACACACACACACACACACAAACAGCCCCCCCCCTCCCAACACCCCCTGTCGCTTGCGACTCCAAAGTTTCCACTGTATTCATCTCATGAATATGCTAATTGTGCATTCCTCTTCCAAATATGTGTGATGTTTCTGAAGGAACAGATATAGTTCCAATAAAAAAGGAAGTGTCTACAACTGGCTGTTAAAAGAAAAAGGATGTGATAAGCATGGGAAAAGAGGATGTCAGTTTTGCTCTATTCACCCTCGCACTGCCGCTCTGTACGGCTCTTTCTGACTTTTTTTTTTGTCTTCTCTGTCTCAAAAAACAATTTGGACATGATTCTGCAAACAGCTTTAAAACTGCAAAACGACTAATATCTCGTTGCTTACTGTGGCATTTAAAAAATACTGTTCTTCTGACCCCACTTTGCTTCAAGAAAAAAAATAATGCCAGCAGCTGTTTTGTATGTGTGAGTGAATGTGTGTGTGGGGGAGAGAGAGAGTGACTGACTCTGGTATTTAAAGTCATTACCAATCCAATCTGTCTGACAGGACGCACTGTTGTCTTGGTGACAGAGGAAATTGTAACGCACTCCACTTCCATTCCAAATGTGTAACAAGATTGTTAAGGTTTTGCAGAAAATGTCATGTCCATCATTCCCCACCGGAGAGCAGTTAAGTTCTTGTTTTGTGCTATATTTTCCCGTAATTTCACTGCACTTCCCTCTGTCCCCTCACTAACAAGGTAATAACTGAATAGTTTCATTTGTTCCATCTGAAACCCTCATACAATCATCTTCTTAAGAGGAACACTTGATTTCCAAAGTGAGGTCAATTGTCATAAGCTGCTAGAAAGCTGTAATGCCATTAATTATCTAGACATTTGCTTTATAATGGTTCCTGTGGTTGCAGAGGGCATTACAGAGTTTAGGTTGTGTATTGTCTAGTGTAATGGTTCCCAACCTGGGGACATAAGATAAATCTGAAAGGTCACAAGATGAGTAAGGGGATAGGACATACTTCTGCCATTTTGTTTGTTTTAGACTTTTTTAGCCAAACTAGCTGCGTGGCTGTATGGATGGCGGCCAGTCAGTTGGTCGGTCGAATACAACAACTAAAAGATGGATTTTAAGAAAATTGGCATTCATGGTCACCACAGGATGCGGCCAACTGACTTTAGTGATCCCCTGACTTCATCTGACAACAACTGTTGGATGGATCACCAGAGGATAATGCATCAAACAGTTGTCTTTTGTGATCCCCTTTTCCTGTAGTGCAACCTGTCAATTGACACTGACAGCGGTTTTGAGTTGAAAGTCTTGACAACTGTTGGATGCATTACAATGGAATTTCATGTAGACATTGTCAAAATCACCAAAGTTTCAATTTGTCCGATACTTTGGTTTATCTATCAAACAGTTTGGTTTTCTTTAAAAAGAGCATAACAGTCTCATAGAGCTGTCAGCACTAAGTCTACATTTCTTAGTTGATGAACAAGCAGTCTAAAGGGGTTTTCACCTCTAAAAATGACTCCAATAAAAACTTATCACAAGCAGTAGACATTCAGTGATAAAGGGTTGCAGGAAATATTGTTTTGTGTTGAGGGTTCACAAGCAAAAACGGTTGGTCAAGGTCATTTAAACCCAAAGGGTATAGAGCTTAAAATATGTATATGAAAGACTTGAATGTCCGAATACATCAGAAATATTAATAGATGTCATTTTGATGTTGGCACATATGGCATCCAGAGTCTGTCTCCTTGAGCAGACAGTGTCTGGCAAAATCTTTTATCTATGCTGTGGAAAAGAGAAAAATAGGTTTTTAATTTCCTCTCAATTTCAAGGAGAAAGACATTAAAAATCCCACTGTGAATCCGGAGAGAAAATTGCTACGGGATCCTGGGTCCAGGCAGTGTGGACACATGAATGAGCACACTACTCGACCAAACAGTTTCTGAAGAATTATCCTAATAATGGCCGGCGCACAGGAACAGATGCCCACATAAGGCCTTAAAGTGCTGAGAGTTGGAAAATGAGGGGGATTAAAGGGTGGCCAAATGGTGTTGATGGACTACAAATATTTGACAAATGTATTTTGAGACACAGTTATGTCCTCTGGGTTTGAGTTGTGAATGGATATGAGGGATTCATTAGATTGCGGAAAAGACTGAAGAGGCCACAGTGACAGGAGGTAGGCAATTTCATGACGGCCTGAAACTAAAAGAATATCAAACCAGGCACAAAGTTCTACTCATATGACCCAAAATACAACACTTACCAGTGGTGTGGCTCTCACTTTAGTACCATGGTGACTGTAAATGTGGATAAGTTGCAAGGAGTTTTACTGAGCTGAACGAGACTATTTCTCAGCTATGTTGGAATTCCTGGCACAAGTTATTTCCTAACACAGTAGTAAATGCCTTTGGATCCCTTCAAGGCATTCCACCAGGAAACTGGCTTTTTCAAAAACCTGCACATCACCGAATCGTGAGCATCCTTCTTCTTTCTTTGTTTGTGGTTCAGCATTTCCTTAGCGGGTGGGATACCACTATCTTCTACACAAGCACCAGCGCAATGGGGGGAACAATAGTGCTTGATTTACAATCAAGCAGCTGCGTCCATTGCCAGCTGTTCCCAACACACAGCAATGGCCCTGTGGCCCAGCCGTTCTCCACGGGAGTCCGCAACCAGCCGCCAGAGACAACGCTAGCGGAAACCATCCATGGTACATGCCTCCACCAGCTAAATTGGGCCAATTAGTTTGTACGCCAAGTGCTCCCCGCATAGCTTTTTCCAGAGGAAATGTGGAATGTGCAATCTCTCTTTTTATTTTTTTTCACCTCTTCTCTCACTTCAGCAATTTGTAAAATTTGCTAAATGCTCCGAGTGTGCAAAATGAGCAGGTTTATTGGACTAATCACTTCATCAATGTGACAATTAAACTGTTGCATTGTTCATTGACCAAATTACAAAATATATTTACTCAAAAGTTTTGACTGATTGTGTCTGAAGCTTTATTTTTAACTGCAGTCCTCAAGATTTAACCAATGTCCCCCCCCGAAACTTTTTTATCGACAGTGCACAGACAGGCATTTCAGCATGCATCGAAAAAGCAGGATGCCCCTTTCCACTGAATCACCCTGTTCCCTCCTTCACTCTCCCACCTCTCCCTCTTCCGCCAATCTTCTGCCTATCTCACCATCAGACTAAAATATCTGTGATGAAGACATCTGCTGGACAGCTTGTCAGGGGGCTGGAAATGGAAATCGAGAAACTGAAGGGATCTGAACGATCTGTCTGTGCCAGAATTACAGCCCACTTCATTACAGGGAGGAATGGACAGATATGGCATAAGATAAAAAAAAAAAATAAAAAAAACACTATCTGCCATGTATTTCTGGTCTAGGCAACAGCATTCCTCACTCATTTAGGTGCAGAGAGCAGAGGCTCAATAATATAATATATAAATATATATATATATATATATGTATATATATAAACATCTGCATAGCAGATGAAAGCAAATAGTTGGAATAGGCTTTGTGTGCTCCTCATAAACTGTAAAAAAGATAAACATGAATGTGACTGCTTGGAAAGTCCTATCATTTAGCATCCTTTGAAAACTAATTTTTAGCATAATCCACAAAAAAGATTTGGTTTTATTATGAAAAACTGAGTCCAGCTTTGAAGATGCAAGTAATTGAATGTTCATATGGGCTCAGATTTGTGTTCTCAATAAAACTGTTAACATAATTCTACTTCTCTCTCTCTCTCTCTCTCTCACTCTTTTCTCTTCACCCCACCCCACCCCGCCTCATCCCTCTCCCCCTCTCTCCCCCTCTCTCTCTCTCTGGCAGTTGTGAGTTACTGTTGCGGGCAAAAACAGAGCGCAGCTGATGAGGAAAAGACAAAACTAATCAGAAATTAGGGGTGCCATTTCCCTGCTGCCACTCACCATTTCAGACAGTAACTGCCTACTGTCTCTTTGTTTCCTCCCATGACTCTCACAAGCACAAAGACACGCAGATATGCACAAAAAGCAAGTACACACTCTTTAATGTGAATGTAGCATGAGTCACTCTTCGGCCCATTTAGGGGGGAGAGACTTCATTTACGCTAGAATCAACTGCGTAGACCTGATATGGAGCGAAGCTCAACAGAACGGCAGAAAGCTAATAAATGATGCCATGCTGGACGAT
This sequence comes from Pempheris klunzingeri, assembly GCF_042242105.1. NCBI lineage: Eukaryota > Metazoa > Chordata > Actinopteri > Acropomatiformes > Pempheridae > Pempheris > Pempheris klunzingeri. Next base: position 7,586,840 of record NC_092034.1, read on the forward strand.
AAACCAGTTCAACCTTGATTTTAGCACAAATCAAACAGCAAGGAATAGTGTTTTTCTAACTCTCATCTATATTCTCAGCAGCGTCTAGGTTGAACATGATTTTTTGATAAATTCTAAGCAGCGCAGTATTTTATTTCATTATGGTGGACTAGCATGATGATCCTCCATGCCACCTCTGTCAAGGCTATTACCAAAATTGCTTGCCAAATTAATTTATGTCGTACTCTCAATTTAACTCCCATCAGTGGAGGCATGAAAGCTTATTAGAGGCGTGCGCAGACAAAAAGAGAGGTAAAGTTTAAGACACTGTGGCAGAGTGCTTTTATTAAGCCCTGAGCACAACCTATGAATTATTAAGGACTTGGGTGTATCTATAGACCATCAAACCATTAGCCTGGGAGCGAAAGGCATCCTGGAGTACATTCAAAAATACCTCATCCACCCATGCTCACAAACTCCTGACAGCGCTTCTTCATGATTGAAGAAGTTGGAACGCGTTGAGTTTCAAACCCAAACCCCCTGAATTTTTCAAGAGCTGCTGCTGCAGTTGAAGCACCATTAAAGCACAAAAGCTAAACTTGTGCGGCTCTCCATAATTGATGAAATAACAAGGTATTTATCGGACGAAATATTACGAGCACTTACCTGAGGGGAGACAACTTTGGAACGGTGCAGTGTCTGTAAATGGTACAGAATGCACAACAGAGACTAAAATGGACCATTACTCCATCTCAAGCATGAGCTCACTGAACTGTAGGTGGAACAACAAACCTCATATAGCCATACAAATATAGCTAACAGTGTGACTAACATGGAGAATCACACTGAAAAGCTTACTTAAAACTTCTCTATTCAATATTCTTGCATAGAATGCATAGAGCGGCGACTTGTAACGTAAAAGAAGCTGCTCGTACTGATGAAACAGCAGAAATCGCCCAACTCTGCAGCTCACCTCAGCCCACTGTTTCTAGAAAAAAAAGAGGAAAAGAGGCCGTCATTTGCTCCCTGTCCAGCATCAAAGAGCAAACAGACACAGTTAGCGACTAGCTGGTGAACATAGTGACATCTTGAGGAGCTAAAGAGCCAGATATAGCTCTTAGGAGTTGGTGGAGACCAAAGCAGAGTTAAAACTGAGTGAACGTTAGACTTACATTGAACAGGTGGCCAGCATTCCTAAAAGCTTAATTACTGAGTTATAGGAACATGGTAACTTTGCTAAATACAGTCAAGACATCCAAATCTGTTTAAAGGTTTTACAGAAACCCAAAGGTAAGCCAACGTGAGCCAGATACAGAGGTGAAAATAAAACTAGTGAAATTTCAGGCACACTCACTTTTATATAACCACCACATGAAGTGGTTATGATAATCTGGTTTACCTAAATAGGCCGACTGTCTGACAACTCATGTTTCTTGCTCCATCAGACTTTGTTGTAGTGAGTTCACCATGTTTTCAGATCTCAGCTACCGCTTTGGTGAGTACAATGTCATCATAAGAAACAGAAATGATGGACAAAAACTATGAAATTAAGACCCAAATTGCAATACATCTGAATTATCCCTCAACAAATGAAATGAAAATGAATTCCATTTCTACAAATAATGAGAATTTCAACAGACTCGTAAGAATTTCCCCCCCATCTTCTCTAAGGGGCAATTTCCCAGACCTCAGCCCTGTTCATTAGTCAGCATGTAGAACCACCAATGAGAGCAGACCTTGTGTGGGGTGATGGAAATGGAGATGGATGTCTTGCCCAAGACGAAGGAGATTCAGCTCATTCAAGTGGCAGGTTGCTGCAAGCTGTCATCACCACCCGGACACCTTCTTTCCCCCTCCGTTTCTCCTCCTCCACCCCCCACCCCCACTCTTCATCCCACTCCTCCACCTTCCCAATAACCCCCCTTTTCCCAGGGGCAGCATCCAAAGCCGGCTCCTTCTCCTAATTACCCATGGGCCCAAGAAACGCTCCAGCTGTTTGGAGAAGTGGGACCATTGCAGAGCAGGAGGTGCAGCAGCAGCTGAGTAGTTTGGGTGTGAAATGGAGCCTGATTAAAAGTTTTAAACTGCCTTGGAAGACAAAAGAAGGAGAATTCAGAAGTTTTGGAAGTACCATTTCAGGCAGATTTAGAGAAGGACTTGTACCAAAATTATTTTATTTCATTTTATTTAAATTTTTCTAACCTGGCCCTAATTTATCCAGTACTTCCGTAGATAATTTGCTGCTGGGTCGTCTAAGGAGATACTTCTGTCTGACAAGTATTCCCAGAGGATGGATGCAGAACGCATTTGAAAGACAGATTCATTGATCATTTTGACTGCACTGTTTGGTGTACGGATTAAACGATTGGCAGTTTGACAACTGACAGACTTGACACTGATTGATCGATCAGTGCTTAACTGGAGTAGACCTCTGACAAACACGCAGTTTAAATTGCTTACAAATGGACTGACGGATTGATTGGCCTTGCTGGGGGTTTGCAAAACGGCATTTACACCCACCATCTCTTCCGCGGCGGTCCTGCGTCGTCTTAGTGGGGCCAGCGGAGATGTAGAGGAAGCCATCCATGAAGAGGGAAACGTCAGACGGGGAGGTGTTCTCCGACCACGGCTCGAGTCTGGGGAAATCTACAAGGGGGGGAGACACGGTAGATGAGCAGGGAAATGGTTTCCCCACAAGAATGTAATGGTGGCAGTGCACCATTCTGAACCTCAACTTGCACTTCTGTGTCACCATATCACCTCCACCTGTTACTGTAATATTTAAGTACCAATTTTAAATTAAACTCCTTGCGTCAATTTTATGATACTAATCGCAATATTAATAAGACACATTCCACAAAACCATTCATAGACAAAAATGGCAAATACAAAACCTCATTTGTTAGTTTGAAAATGTAAAATTGCCCAGAATCATTCATTTGGAAAATAACATTTTCTAAAATAATGCATTTTTAAAGTAATATCCTCATATCACCATGAGAACATTCCACTGAAAATATTTAATCATCACCCATGGTAGTAAATCAAGTATGAAAATCCCAGAGTGCACTTTAGGCCCACTGCAGCAACAGCATGTATTACCCAGATATTATCTGTCAAGGTGGCCTGCTTCCATCACATGTCAATCACTGTTGTCATCCCATGCAAGAGTCACAAGAGTTTGGAATGTGGGAATTTTTCAGATCAAGATAGCACCAATCCCAGATGTGATTCTATCTTTATATCCCACTCTTATTCGTACAAAATCCGGGAAAAGGACCGTCTTTCAACCAGAAAACCTGGATTCATGGCTCAGTGATGGCATGCCTCCACCCTGCTGAAGCGCCCTCATGTAAGATAGTGAATCCCCACCACCGTCATGATTCCTGTTGCTCTGCCCTCCATGTGCAGTGTGTATTTCCCTCTAGGCATCAATTCATCCCACAGGCAGCATAAAACACGATTATACAAACTACTGTTTATTTGGTCTTGACTTTGTCACATGCTTATTCTCTTGCAAAGTCAAAGATAAGGTGTTCTGAGAGCATTTCGAGGCACAAACCTCCATGTACTGTATTTGTTAAAAATGAGTTTTACGCTCTGTCCTCTCCTCATCTTTGTCCATTTAAATTAGAAGCTTTCCTCCCTCATTTTACCCCTTTTCTTCTAAACTCCATCTACCCTGCTAGCTGTAAGAGCTCCCCACATTCAACCTTATCATTCTCAAATTCAATTAGCTTCAATTCTGAGGTTCAATTTTCTGCCAGGGCCTTGGCAATATCTTACAGATTTTATCTCCGCTACCTCCAGCTCTCTCATCAAGCAAGGTAAAATAACTTTAATTGAAACCACTTTTAATTGAAGCGACATTTCCACCCGTTATGGACACCGCCGATGCCTCATCTCAGGGCCACATATCATACCACAGAGGGAAAATATCAGTTAATTCAACAAGACAGCTTAGTCTGAATATGTGTGTTCAGTGTGTGAATTGTGTCAGACTAACTCATCATGCCTACATGCATATTAACTATCTTTGAATTGCGGTGAAATAATAATATGTATACGTTAACATATTATTCAAAAAAATTCAGTGAAATTGATGTCATGTATCACACGTAAGACATGAGAGTAAAGCCCATTATGAATATTTTTTAAAGTATATGAGAATTTCCCAAAGTATCTCAATAAATTGAAATATTTGTGTGTAGCGGTTGGCCAGATGTAACTGAATGTATAACCATGAGATGATATAAACTTGTCAACAATAAGACATTTTGTCATACATTATTATTATCATTATTACTATCATATACAATTACATATGTACACCACTAAATCAGAGTTAAAGTTAGTAAAAAAATAGTCTTAGTTAAATGGTTTGAAGACTTTAAAGACACAGTGAAATGAAAAATACCCTGCAAAAAATCCATATCTTTTTCTTTGGTTTATTGTACTCGCTAAGCCACGGAAGGAAAGAATTGTTGCACTGACATTAAAGAGTTTAACAGATATAAACGTGCCCATGATCACAGCTACTGTAGGTGTGGTAGAAAAAAGGTCGGTAGTAGTATATGTGTAGCTGCACCCAGCTGTGATGTATAATTGTACTATAGTGCAACACTGCATCACATCACAGCTCCACTGGTACAGAGCATTTACTCATCATGACATTTCAACTTCTAAATGTTATGTAACTGGAATATATGCTATATATATATATATATACTATTTTGTCTCATGTGAACCAGACAAAATTAAATCAGAGTAGGTTGCCTCAGTTGGATATATTATCAACATAAATGGGAACTGTAAATGCCAAACCACCCAACTAGTGCACCGTCATCTGTGATCAGTCTAGCTGGTAGCAGATAGCAATCAAATCAACAGTATCATCATATCTGGCATCACACAGGCATTTTTAGGCACTGTAGCCATTTCTAACGAGCGCAATACATTTTTGATGTGATGCCGAGGATGCAGAGCCAATTGGGAACAGGGTGACATAGAGCCTGGGTGACTTTAGTTAGCAACATCTGTAATCTAGCTTTGAATCGAGCACAGAGAATGTGCCTGCCAATAGCAGCGCCATAAATACATGGAATCTGACAGGATTTAATCAGCAAACTGCAGGGAAGTGAATCTAATACACACACACACACACACATACACACACCACACACACAATTGTCCAACCACTCAGGTTGAGAGAATGTAAATAAGCCAGTGGCTTGATGCTGTATCAGTCGTAACAAGGCTCTCTCTGTGAGCCTTCGAAACAGTCCCTCTGGGCCCCTAAAGCTGGACTCTGTTAAGATGGGACTGTGATGTCTGTGGGGGCGGCAGTTGAGAAGTCTGGCCTGTGCTGATTGGCTCAGTCCCCAGTGAAGGGAGGTGACATGACAGAGTGCTCAATTAGCCATCTGGTCGCCCACGGCAACGGTCACAAAGTGGTCCCCGACAAGCAGTGGACAGTGGGGTAATCAGAGGCACTCGCACACACGGACACACACAAAGACAGTGAAGCCACAGCGAGTAAATGATAACACAAATGGATAACATATTCGAGGCAAGCACAGATAACACGTACAAGTCAGCTAAAGACAAAAAAGAGGCCAGAAGACTGAATGTAGAGTGTAAAAACATACAGGATTAGAGAAATGTGTTCATTGCACTATTGAGCCAGAGGCTGCACATACACACACATACGTTTTTTAGCCAGAAGCACTTCTCTTCAAAATTGAAATCATCCACATAGAAGCTCCACCAGGGGAAAATGCCTTAATTAAAAAAAAAAAAAAAAAACTCTGCAGCTGCTCGTGACCTCCTCACCCTCCATCAGTCCAGTGTCCACTTTGTGCATTGGTCAAGAACAAACATTATGTCAACGCACTCTGAATAAAACTTGAAGAGCTTTGTAACGTTGCCAACACCACGGTGGAATGGAGAGCCAAGATGAAACAGGGCCTCTGATTTAGTATTTGTGTATGTGTGTGTGGGTGGGTGGGTGGTTGTGTGTGTGTGTGTGTGTTGGTGTTCATCTTTTTATTACCCTACACAGAAAGCCTGGTGGATAAATTTTTAATGTGCCGCGAGATTCAGAGATTCAAGGCGTCAGGGATGCTAGGGTGGCAACAATAAAACTTCTTTGCCTCCAAATCCGTGGTGTGTCCTTTAGGAAGAAGCAGAATGATGTCAACAGTAAGAAGCGCTGCTGTTTATTTTGGTTTTACAGTACAATGGCCTCCTGGGTGGAGCCGCTATAAAACACAATTTACATGTTTACATTGCTCTGTTTACAGTTTAAGCATTAGCTGGTGCTTTTATTCAGAGATTTACATTGAACGAGCTGGCAAAGGTTCACTGTTTTGCTGCAAGACACATAAGTTGCGGTGCAGAAATCAAATTCTAACCTTAAAGCCACTAACAGTGGAGTTTTTATGAGTTCAGCATCTTACAAATAGTTTTAGTTTTACAAAGTTTTTGTTTGTCGGAAAATATGACATTCCAAGGGTAAAACAGTCACTTAAAGGCACCAAAGTGTGGAATTCTATTCTCAGCTACTTTAAAGCTGCACAATTTAATATTTTTATATGAACAAGGGGTCAGATGTCTATGTTCAATGTGAAAGGTGGTTATAGTGACAAACCCCACAGAGAAGTATCTTCCAACTCTACTCAAATTCTCCTCACTTCTGCCAAACTCATTGTTTTGATTTTCAGGCCTGCAAAGTTTTCTGTTTTGGGTCTGTCTCACTGCTCCCCATCAGCCTCATTTTCAGCCACAGCAGGGAGCTGCTTTAAATGTCAAAGATCTGATAGCTAGCTAGCAACTGTACATACCAGAGCATTTAGCAGCTAAAGATGATAAGCTCCATGTCTAAGCAACTGTACGCCAACACATTCACCAACTGTATGAAGCAATAATATGTCAGTGTTCTATTACAGTCTGTGACTATTACCATCAGCATACAGGCACACGTACCAGAGTATAGGTGGTTAAACATGACAAGTTTGCTGATGAATTTTATTTCTGTCATTTGGCCAATCCTACATAGAATCACAAGCCAGAGTTGAAGGTCAAACTTCAAAAATACAAGACATCTTCCAGTAGCATGTATATAAAGGCAAACTTAAAATTGTACATCCATCTACCAGGTTTCAAATAACCTGCGTCAATTAATTGAAAAAGGAATTGGTAGGTGTGTATTTTGTGTAAATGGATCCAGCATGTTGGTGTCATGGAAGTGAGGCCAAGTGGCAGGTGGTTAATGTTATGCACCTGCAGCATTTAAGAACTAATTACCAAACTGTTTTTCCAGCCACACAGGGACCAGTGGCACCAGCACAGAGAGTGACATATCCAAGGACTGAAACTTCTTCTGTGTGTTAATAAACTGTGCTTGTTTGCCAAAATTGCTCCTCTGTGTCGTCCGTTTAAGCCACAAATCTGGATGTTACAGCAACGCTGGCAACACCATCAGCTCTCTGTAACTGTTAAATTAGCCAGCAAGATGTGGGGAATGGACACATTTTGTTGATTTATAGTGCAGTTTTAGTACATTGATGCTTTTATCAAGACTGACTTAAGTGTAGAGACCTTGGTGAGACACTGATTATTCGGGGAATTTCAAACCCACAACTGCCTACTTAGAGATTTATTTCCTCAACCACCGAGACTGTAAATTAGCATTCATTCGGCGCCTGGTGCCATATCCATTACCATTTTCACACTTACATGTGACAGGACAGACAGTGGTGACAGCACACTTAGACATGAGTTGCGCCGTAACAGATTTTCATGTGACATATTTGATGTGTGTTCATTTTTTAAAATTTAGCTTAAACGGAGCCAAAAAAATGTTTCTTTAAAAGGTTTTTTCTTTGGTTCTTTGTCTGTTTTGGCACAACTTGACGCCAAATGGAAAATCACCGACCTTAAAAGTTTTAAAGTCTCCAGTGATAAAAACAAAACTTGAAGGAGGGCCATCAACCATATACATATATCACATGGTTTCATTTTCATTCATGCAGCCTCTTGAGTGTAACATAAGGGAATACACTGGATATAAAAAATGGTAAAGGAACCTAAAAATATACAAGAAACCACCGCAGTGGAAGCCGTTGACTATAAGAGATAGATCCATCATTGAGGCTGCCCTTAGAGGGTCCTAAAATGTGAAGAGACACTGCCTCGGAGACCTGCCATTGCCTTTATTTTAATGGAATCTGGGAAGGGGATATGTAAATGAACATGCTCTTACAATATCCCTGGGTGCTTTGTGGCAAGCAGGTGTGGGCGGGACAACGAGGTCCGTCGAGGTTCACATGCACGCACTCGCATATAGGCAGAGAAAAAGAGGTAATGAAGTGGCAAAGTCCTGACGCTGGAGTTACAAATGAGCCGCTGTGGAGGGAGGGGACAGCGGGGAAGGTTGTGGGAGAAGCAGGCTGACAGCTTTGTTTTGATACACTATATCCAAGGGAAATGAAGGGTTTTCCTTTTTTTTTTTATCTTTACAAACGGGGAGCATGATTCACGCCGAAGAGACACAGCAGCAATGTTTTCTTCACACTAAGAAATGCTCCAATTTAGATGATAGTTGTTGAGAGTGAGAATTGTTCGGCGCGTGTGACGATGGCTTATTGCTGGCATATCCCGCACCAGGGGGATAGTGAATACGGCAAATAACCACATTTCCCTCCATTTCATTCAGTGTATTATCTGGTTTACAGCACCATGTGGTGGTTAAATGGAGGCATGAAGTGTGTCCTTGTTGTGGTTTGAAACAAGGGGAGAAATGGTAAGCACACAGACACCGCAGATATGCACGGAGTGACATGACAGCAGACATCTGTCCTTACTTAACCTCGCACGTGTGCAGCCGCTGTCTTGTTGTCAACCGAGGTTGAGGTGTCTGAAACTCTAAAACAACTCTGAACTCTGTTTTGTCCTCAATATTAGCTGCTATGCGCATCCTTTCATTCTTCCCTCTATCTTCCCTCTGTCAACACCACGCTATACAGTGGGGATGGTGTCATATGGGTATTGAATTGTTCCCGCTTTCTGCCAGACACTAACACTGAGCACAGCAACTGAAAAAGTTCAATTTTTGTTTAATCAAAAATTTCACAAGTCTTTTTCTGCAAACTCTGGGGGCTGCATGCACACAAAAACAATGCAGACGCCATTTTCCACAGCTTTGTGTGTTGTAACAATGTGTACGGCGGGAGGAAAATGTCAAACGGGGAATTTGGACAGTGCTTTGTGTGGGGCCTTAATCTTTTCAGCACACCATAATAGTCTATTTCTTCACTGTAGTTTCACGAATCGCATTTGTAGGATTGTTTTTATAGCATTTTACAGCCAGCTTTTTAAGCCTGCTGGAGAGGATGGCAGCGTTGCCCTGCCAGTTGATCAGTTTGAAAAAAAAAAAAAAAAAAACTCTTCACATATCATCGACTCGACTAAAGTGATGAAAGAAGACATTAAGCTGAAAATCACGTACACTTACAGTGCAGATTATCGCCCACCTGAGAGAAATGAAATGATTGGCATTTGTTTCCAAACTTAGCTGAATGTGTTGTGGGCATTTGGCTTGCGAATGAGAGCTGTCAGATCTTGATTGATGTAATAATAAACCTCGTCGTAAAACCTCATATGAGTATTACACGATCGTATTTCCAGATAGAACGGGGCACACATTATATTAGATCGCAAAATTTCAAGCTGGGAGATATTTTATATCTTTTGTTATTCAAATTCATTCAGTCTGAACCCTAATACGAGGATTAACAATAGGTTTGGAGTGCTGGTGGGTATTTACAACAGCTGGACAGTAAATATGGGAATTGATTCAAAATAAACCACAGTGCCCATAATTCCTGGGGATGCTGATATTTTAGGATCTGAAAGAAAGATTGTGGTTGCAGGTTGTCAGTTTTGAAGTAAACAGGACGCCGTCTTTAATGTTGCATGTGACCCAGGGTTAACGTCTTGTGTCATTTTTAGCAGAAGCTTCCGTGTTGCCACTCTGCCACATAGTCCCAACTTGCAAAGTGCTGCACTGAATCTTGCCCCTGAGGCAAGATCTCCACTGCAGCCAAGGAACATTGTGAATCTGTCAGCATGACATTTTGGTTCTAGGTAACCTCCCTGACCTAGGTCCTTTTTGCCTGCAGTAGTTGGTCAGTTTAGTTGGACCTCCATCTCTACAGGAAGAGTCTTGTTAGCTCCGTGTTTGTCTGTTTGTTAATGATGAAGCCCTACAACTTCCAGACACATAATGAGCACATAGAGATTGTCTGCATGCTACACATTTCGGATGGACAATACCACGTGCATGAATGTGTGTATGTGTCCGCCTGTCTGTCTGGATGTGGGTCTTGTCACACACCTCCAAGTAATGGCCGTCACCATGGCGACCAGGTGACCCAAGCTAGAAATTAGGAGTCCCTAACAGGCTCGGTGCCGGCGAGTGTGCACAGATGCAGCGCATACATTATGTAAAATACAGGCCCCGAGAAAGTCTCCCCGCGGCCCCAGCCAACGGCCTCTCCCACTCCTTTAATCTAACACATTCTTATCATCAGCCCTGTGCCAAACCACACAAACAAAACACACCCGTCATGAGGAAGCAGCAGAACACAGCACATCTGTGCCGTGCCTCCGACACCAGGAACATGAGGTGGGTAATATAAAGGAGAGTTGGGTGAAAGTAGGAGAGCGAGAGACAAAAGAAAAGTGAAAGAGAGAGAGAAAGACAGAATTTTTTACTTAAAAAACGCCGGCGTCAAATTTGTGGGTTTTTCTGCCTTCATTTCCTATTCATGGCAGCAGAAAAAAAGGATCCTGCTGTGCTTTTATAAACATGACGGCACAGCGGTGAGTGTGAGTTTTAAACATGATTGGCTTGTTAAAGTATAAAGACAATGTGGCGCCGTAAAACTCCAACTCGCACACCTAGTTTAAAACCTTTTCACAGATTTATTCGAGTGTGTCAGCTCTTTGCTTTCCTTTTTTTTTTTTTCTTTAGGTCTGATCAGGATAATATATGAGTCACTCTGTTTCATTGCCTCTCTGTGTGGTCCAGCACCTCACCTGGTTTGAACACTGGCCATGGAAAAGTTTCCTCTATTCCTGCCAAAACTTTGTTATTGAATGAGCACCTTAAGACTTAGCTTCAGTCTTTTATATAAATTATGTAGCCATCAAGTGTAAGAATAATTTTTCTAATGAGTCAGCTGGAAACATTAGACAGTGAACTCAGTGAGTTAGCATATGTTAGCTGGCTACCTACAGCTATAACTGGTATCTCCTGGGACTGTTTCTGTGTTAAATTACAGACTTGCTGTTTCAAACAAATTTCAAATGGTGAATCCACAACTGTTATGACTGTAAATTGCATGTGTGCAGAAAGGCAAAGCTTGACAGTAACTTAAAGGGGCGCTGGCAGTTGCTTACCAGAGAGTTTGTTCTGATGCAGGAACTCCATCTGTAGCCTCTGTCCAGCACGTTGGGCCAAGAGATACGGGGTGGAGAAGTTTGGATCCCCGGTGGCGCACATAACATCTGCCCCACTGAACACCAGCGCCATGGTCTGCAGCACGTCAGGAAGCACCACAGCAGCACACAGTGCCTGTACACACATACAACAGGATTGAAAAAAAAGGGACAGCACCAGAGGACAGTCTCTGCACTGTGCTTCAGCTCGGTCCACTATGGGTCCCATGAGGTCTCAACCCCATTCATAAAATTCCTCAATAATGTATGCCTCAGATAATAATGTATTTGTAATTTTGACATATTTATAACTAAGATTCATGGGGCTGATTTTTAGTGGTCACAAACATTATTCATGCAAGTCCACCTGCCACTTAACGCTTCCTGGTGTGATAGACTAATAAAAGAATGAATAAGTGCAGTTGCGGCTCATTGCATTCCTAAGTAGCTTTCTATAGCTGGATTAATACCTTTAAAAAATTCACATCCCAGACAATGAGCCAGTGGAAATCCCTGGAAAAGAGAGTATGGTCTCATTTCCTTGTGTAGGAGGAGCAGCGTGGTGTCGCTCCGTGTGTCGGTGTGTGTATGCCCGGTTGATAGAGGACAAAGAGTCCATAAAGCGGCGTCAGAAAACCATATAAAGTTTAGAATTGAGTTCCGCCCGCTGATCTCAAAAGAGAAGTTAAAATAAGATCAAACTTTAATACTCTTTGTGGGAATCATTAAATCTCTAATCCCAGCGAGAGAAAAAAAACCCGAATATAGCAAATAAGAACAGGACAAATGGGCCATATTAAACATAATGAACTCAACATTTTCGAGGAGCAATGTGGAAATGTAGGCCTGAATAAGAATGAGCTGAGCAAATAACAATAGCCGAGCACACTGAGGCATAGAGAAAGGCAAAGACTGAATATACTGTTTTAAAACACACCAAGTATCAAAGTTACATACAAAATGAAACTGGCAAATAAGTAATGCAATACAAAACATAACTTCGATATGAAATGTTGAAATGAAGGGTGTGAATAGACTCCACACGACTTAATAATGAAAGATCAGTTTGCCTTTAGTCAGTTGGAGTTCAAATTTTTTAAAAATTGTTAAGGATAACGTGAAACATACAGTTACATCCTACAACACATTGCTTTGTGTACTTAATGGAACATCAGAATATTTATATGACATATATGGCATAATATATTTACTATATATAGTACTATACTATATATATAACTCTCAGGTTATCCAGTCTATGTTTGCCTATAATCGCAGCATATCAAAATGCACATACATAATGAGGTCATACTGAAACGGGCAGGCTGTGATAGGCTGAGACACCCGTCAATCAAAGATACTTACCTGTCAATCTATAATACTTAAAATAATACAGAAATTCTAAAATGTCTTTAATGGAGCAATAGTTTTTAGAATTGCCAAAAAAGGAGAAGAGAGAGACTCAATAGACTACCTAACTTTTTGACTCCTACCAAAACTTTTGCTTCTATAAATACATGATGTTGAATTCCTCGTTTAATAGGAGCAGAAAATTATATATATGTACCGTCTAGCCATGCAGACAGGCTTTGTTAAAACTGTTCACCTGTTTCACTCGGTGAGCTGGCAAAGAGAAGCAAGATAAAAAAGACTCAGAAGAATACAGTCTGACTGAGGAAAATATTTTCTCTGTCTGTCTGTCTCTTTGTATCAGACCAGTCAATTGATGTGACATTGTGCACAATGACCCGCAACAAAGTGGATCAACAGAGGAGTCAAGTGGCAAATAGCGGAATTTCAACGAGCAACCTCTCCTTTCATCAGACTTGGACCGAGTCAGTAAGCTGCATCGATCTGCCACAAACAAGCAAGATCCGTCTGAAAGTGAGGCACGGTGAGGCAGCGCATATACACACAGGCAAAGTACACACACAAACAAAGTACCTGTCAATATAACCTGCCCACCCACACAAAGGACCTGCACAGAGATAAAGATATTCAAGAATGTGTGTGTTCCCAAGCACGGGCATCCATGTATGTCTGTGTACGCAGAAAACGTAATCATCTTTATGAAAAGAAAACATTAAAAGTAATAATTTCTACACAGTTGTTACGACTTTATTCACTAAATGTCTTTGTCTTTGTCTGAGTCACATTCAAACACACATGCTCACACACAAGACGGGGTCAGATTATGGCAAAATAGTCCCATGCAGCCTGGCCTTATTCTGTATCGTCTCTGGAAATGACCTTCCGTGTCATAGCAATTACTGCAGCCACTGGAGGTTTTATGTGTGTCTGCGTGTGCGAGTGTGTGCGTAATGATATAAGAAGGTCCTCTGACACCCCCCTCTCTAGGTCATGTGGCCTGCGGAGACTCTGTGGAGGTCACTGGGATATGAGCTTCTAATGGGGAACATGGGACTAAGAAACATAGAGAGGGGGATAGAGAGAGGGCATGAAATGGAGAAGCGGGATCCGGAGCGACGACTTCTTAACAGAATAAGCGCGGTTGACATTATGTAAGAGACATATCGACGCAGTCAGGTATAAATCACTTTCGCTACACTTTTATTTTTATTTCATTACTTGAATTGACACTTAAAGCGGTAATTTACTGCTTGTGTTGAGTGAGTTTCATGACCCCTGGGCCCATAAAACTTGCTAAAATGCCATTGCATGATTTTAAACTTGCATGAATGTCAATGAGGAAATTGCTAGTATTATTGTCTTTGTTCCAAAGAAGACCCCCTAAGGAATAGGTTTTATATAGCTTTTATTTCTTCTTATTCATACTTGTGTTACAGTAAGTAAGTGTGACACAGAACTGGAACAACGTGTCCAGTGAGATTAAACTCAGTGTCCTTGTTTATGTTAAAAATACTTTTTTTTTTTGTATTTTTTTCTTATGATTTATTACTTCATGTTAAGATAAGTTGAGTCTTTTATTTTAGCACCCACACACACACATGTTGAGTCACGGTGTATATAATCGCTCTCTGACACATTGATCCCTATCAAATCTGTTGAGTCCATTTATAAAGGCAGGCTAGACAGAGAGAAAGCAAACACAACCACCCACTTCCACCTTTTCTTTCTCCCTTTCTTTCTCACTCTCTGCACACACACATGCACACTTCTCCAGTAGCCAAACCCTTTTAGGCAGCTGTACTCTATGACTCTGTCACACTTCTTCTCCTTCACCACCCTGCAAAAAAAAAAAAAACACTCCCACTATAACAGCAAATTCACACATCCTTAGTGGAGCAGCACACATGTTCACACGCATGTACACTCTCCCACATATACACACACACACACGCGCGCGCAAAAGCCAGCAAAGCCGCAATAAAACCAACCCAAGCGTTTCTGTTGTGGAACCTAATCCACTTTTCCACTTAGCTAGCTAGTATATCTCTTCCTTACTTTTCTCCCTCATTCCCTCTTTCTCTCTACATCTCCATTCCTCCCTTTCCACTCAAGAAAACAATACAAGGGGGCTGATCTGCGTAAATGCTGACACAGGTGGAAACTTAGCTGTTTGGAGGCTCAGTGCTTTGTGCTTTTAAGACCCTCTCTTTAAGAAGAAGCCAAAAAACAGGCGCTTTTTTCTTTTTTCTTTTTTCTTTTTTTGCCAGAGCAGTAAACCCTAAACCACAAACTGGCAGAGAAGGCCTTAGCCAACCTGCTTCCACTTGAGATCAATGAGACTTCCCCTTTGGCATTTTTAGACTTATGGAGCAGTTTTACTGATGGTCAAAAGTTCAGGAAAATATGGGCTTTTACAGGCTCAGTGGATTAGCTAATGGAGTATGTACCATGTTTCTTTTGAAGTACATATGAAACTATTGTAGGTGCCCACTTATCGCTGCATGGTTGGTGAACTTTTGCTGCAATTTGTTCAACCGGCAAAACAGTTAAGTAACCACTTATGGAAAAACCCATTCAAGATCCAAAATAGATTTGCTTCTTGATATTTTACTTACACACTATGCTAGCAGGACGTGATGCCGCTAATGCAACTGTGTCAAAAATCATTTAGATAGCAGAACTATCCAATCCATAATAGCAGGTACTCAGCCATTTCCAGGCAGGTGTACACATTGAATTTTATGCACACCCTTATCAGTGTCAGCAGTGTTCAAAAGGAAAATGACCAACAGACTGATGTAGCGAGGGTGTTTAAGGCCACACTTAAAGACACAGTAAGAGAGGACAGGAACACCACCTCAGTGTTAATGTGTGAATGAAAACAACAGTAAAAATGAATATGTCCCGATGTTAGCAGAGTACTGGCTGAACACCTCAAAGCGTAGTTACTAACATCCATTTTAAGTGTGTCTGATTTCTGAGTGTCTTATGACAGCTCTTTATGAAAGTTTTACCTGGTTAAGCTGCTCCACGTCATGCAAGCCCTCCAGGACCCTCCTGTACTTCCTTTCCCTGTACTTCCTGCGGACGAACGTGGCACGCAGCTCCATCGAAGCCCCGCTGTAGAGTTCCTCCTCCAAGGGAAGATTAGCAGCCCAGAAACTGTTTGCATTCTTGTTTCCCACCTCAAGGAAGAGCTGCGAGGTTGAAAGAAAATATGGCAATGGGACAAATACAAGGGAGAATCATTTGTAGACCAATCCATATAGTTTGAATTGCCACAGTCAATTAAGGTAATAACATTAAATGCAGAATAGCAAAGGTTAAGACTTAGAGCCATATATATTCTAATTTCCTTACATGAGCAGATGTAATCAATGGACCAACTTACACATTGAACCGTTATGGTACTTAATTTAGCGATTCGACACACAAAATTTAATGAGCAGTCAAACAGGAGTCATGTTAAATCCTTATGACAATGCGTTGGAATTTATTGTGCAAAAAAATGAATATCCAGTGGGAATTGATGTTGTTTTCACTCATAAGGAAAACAGCATGCAGAACACACCTCCACTAGTGCATTGCTCCAGATACTGCTGTCCAACTTCAAGCTACGCACTTTGGAAATACTTGGGCCGAGGGAGCGGTGCTGACCTGGAACACAGGACAGAGTCATCAGGATTGAGGGTTCACAGATACACACACACACACAAGCAATGGTCAGAAATTCCTTCGCCCCTTGGGTTCATGAAACCTTCGTAGATTAGATATATTAAAATACGCATGGCTGTCAAGGCAATGCTTTGAGTTCCTGCAAAGTTAACATGAAAAAAAAATCAAATTGAGATGTACATATATGCACGGAAATCAACACAGTGTGCGCACAAACACACAACATGTTTGAGATGGAATAAACAAACAGGGAGTTACGAGATGAAGAAGCAGAGCATGACTGGAAGCTCATTCTCTCACTCACAACAGACACATTTAGTTCCCTCAGCACTCCTAATTGGAAATGAAAGCACAGAACGAGAGCCATTAATTGCTAATGAATCATGAGTAATTCATTGTGTTTGTGGGTCGGCCTGTTTATTTGGGTGAACGGGAGGCTTCTGGGGTTGCTTGTGGCCAAAGACAGAGCATACATGCATAATACATCTGGCAGAAACACGCTGTATGCTTGAATGTGAATTATTGTCCTGCGTGTAAAGGCGAATAATTTTAGATTTAGATCTGGCATGATCTCATGACTGTCTTCTATGCTCAAGTAGAGCAGCTGTGAATGAAAATGTGGGGCCATGAGCTGTGAAAAGGCCTTCCTGACACAGATCTAGTGACACTTTACACTAGAAATCATTTAATTATCTCTTACCTAAGATATTACAAATGAGAAACCTTCATGGAACTCATTTTTGATACCATTATTTACTCTGCAAACTCATAACATCACAACATCTCATAATTGGTGCAAAACCATAGACACTGTCAACACAAACCTTAAGCAGTCGGATACGCTTTCCCAAATGTGATTTTAATTTGAAGCTGTGAGCTGTCTTCACAAATATCTTCATTTGTCGTGCTTTTTAAATTTGACAGCAGGTCACATTAATTTACTGGCCTAATTGCTCCCAGAGTGGATTCTGAATCTAATATGCCAGGCCATATGCCTCTGCGGTCAGGCTTGATGTGGTCAAAATGGTGAATACATTTACGACAAAGAACAGCTCCAGTTTTAATGCCATAACAGTCCTGAACCCATTATTATTTCTCTATGGGTATCCTGGCAACATTCAAGTGTACTATAGTATTGTACTATGAATTGTACTATGTGCAAAAACAATAATTTAATCATAACCATTTAATCTCAAATGCTGTTGGAAATCTGATAAACACATTAAACAAATCTGTTAAACAATATGTACAATCTTGCGTCGTCTGCATATCTATGAACGTTTACACCATGTAGTTGTATAATTTAGCTGAGTGGACGCATGCATAATGAAAAAACGGAGCGGACCTAGACCTGTGGAACACCATATGCATTTGAGACATGCTCACCAATATTAACGAAAAACACTTTGATTGAGAAGGCATTATTTCAGAATCAGAATTAGGTGTATTGCAAAGTAAGTTCTCATAATAAGAAGGAATTTGCCAGGGTATAATGGTGCATGATGCAGTAGTGCAAATTGTTTTACTAGCTTTTACTAGCGCAGTTGAACATCAGCCATGTGTGATGTACAACTTCCTTTGGGGTCTGTGTTGAAATGGAAACCTTCAAAAAGCTCTGTATTATCTCATTTGTTGAAAATATGAAAAGTCTCTCTAAGAAGGGAAACACTTTTTTTATGCGTGCTACATGCCAGATGTTATGCCTGATCAAATCTTTTTCTATTAGAAGAATTTAACAAACTCATTACATTTTTAAAATGTAGAAACACAAATCTGGAGGTTCTTATTACAATTACAATTTACCACTAGAATAATGTAATGCTCCTCCATGCTGGTCTGTTCTCAGAGATTCTGTGTACATCTCAGTTGAGCCCTATGGCAATTAATAGAAAGGACTTCCTTCTTCCCCAAATAATAATCTAAATAGTTTGTGGCAGAAGTTCACACAAGGAAGTGTCAAGTGTGGATGCATTAGCGCGGTCCAAACCCCAAAAGTCACACTGAAAAGAGTCGACCAATTACCGTCTTTGAGATCACGTGAGTACAGCTTGACAAATACTTGCCAAAGAGCAGGATTTTGCCATATCTGCCTGTGAAGGAGTGAAAATATTTCTTTCTTAGCGCCTGCTGCATTGCTTCAGCCATGCTGAATCCACTAAGCACCACAGGACCATTTACATTTGTGTAAGGGTAATGAAACTGAAAAAAAGTGTGTATGTGCACGTGTCAATGGGTACATGGTGACATCTTCTGATATAAATAGCCTGTTGTAAATGTCTTTCCAATGGAACCAAAACCTTAACACACAAAAGGGCATCCCCATCACTGCAGAATTAAAAAAAAAAATTGCCTAACCCACCAAGGTTTTTGCTTCCAATTAAAAACTTTCCTAGCGACAGTTCATGGAGCACTTTTCCAACCCCTGTACTTGTGTGCCATTTTCCTCTCACTCAATGAGTCAGAAGGAAACAAAGCAAAGCAATGAGCACTGCTTTTCTGTGTTGCCATGGCAACTGTTGCCAGCAGACGTGTCTACAAGTTGCATCCTGGTTTAAAGGAGTTTATTGTAATTACATGTGTTGACAGGGGCCTCCCAATCTTTGGAGAAATGTCATGGCCTCTGGTTGGTTGGGATGCATAGTGGGAGACAGGGCAAAGAGAAGAAACAAAAAGAACTGTGTATAAAGATGGGCAGCTTTAGTAATTGGGGAATTAAGCATACTAAGGAATGTGGGTTTGATCAGTTTAAGGGTTGGGATGAGGACCTATGTCCTCTGTTAATCATCAAAGAGAAACACTTGCTCTAACACCAAAAGATGTGGAAATGAGACAAACATTAAGGCTACACAACTCTTTATAATGTAATGACAACCCAGCAGAAAATAATCCCTGACAATCCCAGACAAAGTGAGCAACTAGCTGGAGAAACCTGGGGTGCATTTACAGTCAGATATTTGCCTCAGGCTTTGATGGAGACCAAAATCGAGCTAAAGGAGAGTCAATATTGGATTTACATTGACTGTGTGGCCACAAGCAGGACTAATAAGTAATGCTAATGTTGCTATATGTCGGCAGGATGTGTAATTAGGCAGCAGCTTTAGTTAACAGCTTTCACATTACCCATATCCACTGTACAATATGTCACTGTTAGCACTGTTGTCACATTAAACCTTGTTGGCACTTACCCAAGTGGCCATGCAGGTATCAGCCTCACCTGTTTTCAGCTTATTTATATGATATAATACCCAGATTATTTTTGAATTTAGAACAGGCTTTCTGTAATGAAAACTTTCCATTTACATTCTCACTTTCTAATAGGGAAGAGATATTAAAAGTTAAGTGAATAACTTTTAATATCTAAAAATATCCGTTTCTTTAAAATGGATAATAATGCACATTAACAGTCCTTCAATTGCAAACAAAGCTAAAATACTAATATTCTATAGCTCCATATCAAAGAGTAAAGCTGCAGACTATTAAAATTCATTCTGTCTTGGCATAAAAAAAGGGAAGCCAATGTGGGATCATTTTCACCATTAGTCTTCTCATTACTTCTTTCCTCCTTCTCTTGTTCAGCATTTCTCTTTTATTGTCCATGACATGAGAGCGCTAATTAAAAGCATGAGCAGTCATTGGTATTCCAAATGGACCACCGCCTAATTTAAGGAGAGCATAGTGTGAGGACAGCTTCCTCATTGCAGAAATTCACCCTCTCTCTCCCAGCTTGTCGACAAAATGTAATATTAAACACCCCTGCAAATGAAATCATTTAAGGGTGTTTGAAAAGGGATGTTGGATATCTGATGCGTACCAATTACATGGGCTTTGCAGAGGTGAGGTGAAGAATCGCATTAAAACTTATGACTCTGGGAAAAGATCTGAAGAGGGAAGGAGTGTGTACTGTAGGAGCATGCAAGAGGAAAAAAACAAAACTACACACCAACCAAATATCCCTCTGCATCAAGCGTGGCCACTGCTTCTCTCTAATCATGTTTAGCAGGTCAAGAAGCAGTTTGGGATCCCCCCCCTAAGTTCTTGCCCGTGGCTTAATCTTTGTTGTCATTTCATCTGAGCCATCCAGCATTGCCAAATAGATTAGAGAATCCAGAGGCCAGACACTGACTCCCATAAGTGGCTTATCACCTGAGAACTTCTTCCAAAAGAGCCTCTGGGTCAGAGTACATAATCACACTCACACAAACACCAGACCACACATACAGATTAACAAGCTTTTTTCACTTAAGCATATTTCAGAGTCTTCTTCACAATGTTTCATATGCAGCATGCTCCCTCTCTTTTTGTTTCTCTCTATAAATGTTTGTGTATTGCTTCAGAAAGAAAAAACTAAAAACTGAGAAAGAAAATGGTGTGCGTTTATCTTTATAACCGGTTCCTTTGGCTTGTGACTCTATACTGTAGGCAGCGTTGAATTGTGAACCCCTACTGCAAATTCGATTACATAAATCTGGGGTTTGTGAGCAGTTCAAGCAAAGAATGACGTTCATTTCTCGGATCATTTCATTTTAAAATGAGAAGAAGTGAAACTCTTCAAGTAAGGTGCAAAAAGTTTAATAGGTTAAAGACTTAGAATTTTGGACAGTTTTTTTTAGGGTTAGGGTTAGGGTTAGGGTTAGGGTTAGGGTTGCATCATTTCAGGAAGACATAAACAAAACTATATGATTAACTAAAGGTAAATAGTATGGACACACTCAATTGGCACACTTACAATAAGTAATTCCAAAGCATAAATAGAATAATCTAGAGTCTATTCAGAGTACAACAGTCATCTTACCATTCAAATTAAATCTTTTTAGAATGAAGTTTCAAGAAATAAATAATGAATAAATATTTACTTTGATTTAAAACCGCCCATTTTATAATTAACTAACCAAAACAACAGAACTTTGTCTCTGTTTCTCTATAATCAGAACCAAATTACATAGTTCTTTTCTGTAAAGTTTCATAACATATTGTTGAGAAATTAGAGATCCATAAAATCATCTTCCATTTCTATCAGAAAAAGGGTTGTTTATCAGAGTATGTACGTTGTTTATCCAGCACTTGTGCATCTGTATCAGAGAGTCAGAGAGCAAAAAGAAGCCAAGAGTAAACCAGCACATGTCTGGGCCTTACCTGCACACTTCTTACAGATGACCACGCCCAGATTGACAGACGCCCACTCCGGCTGCGGGGCCCGACAGTCGGCACAGCTCCTGTTGGCCTCATTGAACCAGATCTTCTCTGCCACTTCATAGTCAGAGAGTGTCTCAGCAATCGATTCTTGGACTGCTTCAATCCACTCCTCCTTCTCCCGTTCTGACTCGGTCGAGAAGCTGCAACAATTGATTTTTTGCCCCCACCCCAACAAATGTCTCAATGTTATTGATTTGATTTGAGAGAGCAATTAAACAACATAGTATAGCTTGGCAGGGTTACGGGGGTTTGCGGTGTTTGGAGTAGTTTTGGGGGGCTGCTGAGTAAGTATGCCTATGTGTGATTGCAACAGATTTGGTGAAATTGATAGTGGAATTGGAAGAGGGGGCGATGGGACAGGTAAATCAATCTCTTGCACCAGTAAAATCTATAAAGTGTTAATGGAGGGTATTTTTTCAAGATATTATTTTTATGTTAGACTCAGGAAAGATGAGAAATAGTAATGGAAGGAGACTATAAAAGCAACACATTTAAAGCTTGAATATGCATTTAAAATAATATTAATAAATAAAGTTCAACACTTCAGTTCCTTTGAAACTTGCATCAAGACCTCAGTCACTTTGAAATTGAGAAAATTAAAAAAGTAATGTTAATATAGGCGATGCTGTTAACATGGGCGCAACTTGAAGGCTTCATAACAACACACCATGTGTCTAAGAGCATGGACACATGAAAGTAATTTGTTACAATAATATGCAAGCAAATATGATTAATAGTGATTGAAAAAGTACACTACCCTCACATCAGCAATTACACTATAACTGCCAAAACTATATGGAAAATCAATAGAAATCTTACAGGCCATAACACAAATTAAATTTGCATCTGTGAACACATGAAATGCAGACTGCATTTACATGCACTGCAGTAACCTGGTTACTGTAAATCCCGGTATAGATACAGCAGGTCAGTAATCAGGGGCAGCATGGTGGTGCAGTAGTTAGCTCTGTTGCCTCCAGGTTTGAATCTGCTGGCCTGCAAAATGCAGTTTGCAGTTTGAACCTGGGGGCCTTTCTGCATGTGCTTGTGTAGGATTTCTCCGGGTAGTCCGGCTTCCTCCCACAGTCCAAAGACATGCAGGTTAATTGGTGACTCTTAACTGCCCGTAGGTGTGAGTGTGAGCCTGGATGGCTGTCGCTGTCTATGTGGTAACCCTGTGACTGACTGCAGATTAATTGGTGTACCCACTCTCTCACCCAGTGTCAGCTGGGATTGGCTCCAGGTTTCTTGGATCCCCTACCATGATTAGGATTTATTTTTAATCAGGTTAAGTGCATGTAAACACACATAATGATATTTTAGACACTGTTTTGTGTGGAGGAACTTAACTGCCCTGCACAGAGCCATGGCCATAACCTTATGCAACTCATTTGGGATGACTGGAACACCAGCAGTCAAGGCATGACTTTACCAGTGCTCTTATGGCTGAATGGGAGCAAATTCCTGCAGAAAAAATATTTAAAAAATCCTTCCCAGAAGAATGGTGTCCATATACGTATGGCTGTATATTATGCCAAATTGGCTAAATGTCACCAACCACATTTTGACACAGATTTCAAGATACTTAGTGCCCTAAACATGTCACTAGGTCTTTTTGTGAGGGGGAGAGAAAGTTGAGAGGTAAAGAAAAATCCAAAATCTAAAATAAATATGCACACCACACACATATGGAGTAAATGCCAAAACTGTTGGAGCTCCCAAATTGGGCGTCTTTCAGGACAGTCATTCACCTGTCTCTCAATCCATCTATTGTATGTCTAACTCATTAGTTTTCTGGAACGAGGAGATCTTTTTGGAACCCACACACGCAGGAATGATGGGATATGTCTATCACTGTCTAATGAGCACTTATAAAGATGCCTCGCAGGGACAGACTGCGCAAGTTTCTGATGGAGAGGATGGTGTATGTATTTCTGAAGAAGTTGCTGAATGTACCGAGTAGCTCAAAATTAGCTGAACGTATGATAAGTGCATGGAACAAGCAATCTGTGCGCATGTGTGTGCTTAAGTGAGAGTCCGGATAAGAAAAGAGGCCAGACAGCAAGATCGACAGAGATGTAAAATTGAAATTAAAGAGAGAGGAAGAGAGAGAGAGAGAGAGAGAGAGAGAGAGTCATTCCTAGCTAGACTGAAAGAAGCACTTAGAAAGGAGAAATGGGACCGCTGGTTTCCATGGCAACCTGGCGACAGAGGTAAAGACGGTAGATGAGGGGGAAAGGAGACGATAGGGAGGGGAAGCTTTTGCCCGGAGCAGAGGATGTGCATCGGGCTGGCCTCGCCAAAGTAACCCAGCAGAGATCGATAGGTTGATTGGGTTCAGCCGTTCTGTGCCCACCAGTCTCTGCCCAGGGCCCGTCTAAAGAGATGACTGCTCACATCTTCTGCTGAACTACAACACGGCCTCCAAAACCACAGAGGAGCATAAGCAGGCGGGAAGCTGTGCTGGCGTATGTGGAGGTCTCCTTTGCCGCAGAGTTTTAGATCTAACATGAATGCTGTTCTCAGTTGTGGCCACAAAGTAAACTACAGCTTTGACGATCACGGGTGGTTGAGAGGGAAATATAAAATAAATTATTCTGAAAGGAAAATTGAATCAAACTATGATTATATTAAGGATTTTCTCAAACAATTTCCCCCAAACCACAGAAAATAATAGAAATGTAAGAGGTGGAGTAGGAGTTAAATTACTACCTTCTACAAGCTAACAATAATAAAATTGTTATCTTTGCTCTGATTATACATTTTGTAACTTAACTGCTAGCAAGCACTGTTTACATTAAAATTACAATGTGCAAGCAATCTCACATATTGTTGAGATATGTCAATCATCCTGGCAGGCACAGGCCTCCACCACCACCTTCATTGCCACAAACGACAATAATAGAGCACTCATGTTATTCCACACTACTCCCATGTAATTATCTGGAAAGTAAAGTAAGAGGGCAATGAACTCCTCTGTTCAGAGCACAGAAAAGAAAAATACTTTGCAAGTCCACCATCTTTATTGTTTTTTTTTTCTTCCATCCATTGTCTATTTCGCTTATCCTTAAGGGTTGCGAGGGGGCTACAGCCAAGTCAATCACAGGGCCAACACATAGAGACAGACAATTATTCACACACACATTCACACCTACGTGCAATTTGGAATCATCAATGGTTACCAATGGTTAATTAACCTGAGTGTCTTTGGACTATGGGAGGAAGGCGGAGTACCCAGAGAAAACCCACGCAAGTACGGGGTGACCATGTAAAATCCACACAGAAAGGTTCAAGGTTCAAACCACCACTACGCTACTATGCCCCCCCCCCCCATTTCCAGTCTTTATGCTAAGCTAAGCTAACCTCTTGGCTGTATCTTCTTTATTAACGAAATAACGTGAGAGTGATATTGTTCTTCTCATCCAACTCTTGGCAAAAGGAATAAAACACTAAAAAAGGATATCTAATATTCAGTTTGACTTGGCCTACATGACCGTCATGGCCTGCTGTTGGAAGCACTGCTCTTTATAGTGAGCTTCAGGGTTCCCCATTCACCCAAGGCACTAGTATCAGTCCCCACTCATGAAAATGTATTTTGTATGACACATGAAATGACAATTAAATTGTAAAATCGAATTTTTATGTGTGGTAGCTTGACATTCTTTTTTTTAATTCTATCGTTACAGTGACCATCAAATCTTAATTCTAAAAGTTGACTCCCGTTGGTGTCCTTTATCCTATTTGCTGTTTCAGGCATTGAAGCTCTGCTGCACCACATACTACAGGACATGTAAGTGAGGAATCAAATTCTTCCTCATGAATGCTGAATAGTCGAGTGGCTCCTTTGGCATGCATGCATAATGTACATAATAGTAAAAGAGCCAAATATTAAATTTTCATACTGCTGAATACATTTTTTTGTTAAAAGTGATACTTATATCAAATATTGAAAGCATTTAATCAGTACAAGCTGGATGAGCATCAATATTTCTTTCAAAATTCAGATGACATGACAACTTGTCATTCCCAATTGCATTTATTACTGATTGAATGAAGTGCTTTGATGTGTGGGTAATCAATACTTCCTCTATGAAAAAAAAACCTGTTGCGAAATCACCAGATCACAGTGCACTTCTAAAATCTACAGCCCTATTACAGTTAATCTTGCAAATGGGGTCTGAAAATGGAACGACAGTTTTGAATGCCAGTCACTGACACCTCTAAAGAAATTTATGGCTTCACAGCTCCAGTCAAAAAGTAAACGTTATACCGATCCAAAGTTTAAAAAGAAGTTACATTAATCATGAACAAAAATATACATGATGGATATTAAGATAAGATGAGAACTGGCAGATATTCAAAAGAGATCAATCAAGTATTTGACTTAAAATTGGTTCAGCCCACCTAAAGCAGTGTTCAGGAAAGTATGAGAAGTAAAAAAAAATAGAGAAATAGTGACTATGGTGAGTGACAGTGCTGCATCCACTGTCATTATAGTGCTGTAACTAGCCACTAGCACCAGAAATAAGTCTTACAGTGCAGGCTGATCTCAGGTTGTGTAAGATTTCACATTACAGTGAACAATCACTATTCTTCACAGCATTGTTATTTGCTTTTTACTTTGAATAAAGGGTTTAAGTTTGTCCTCCCCCACGCACAACATTTGCTAAAACGCCCTCACTTGCTACAGTTCCACAACACTGTGATCAACAATTTCTCTCAGATAACTACCTGATTTAAGGATCATAAAAGAAACCACATCAGAAAATGTTTGAAGACTTTAGACAATCATGAAACTGACTTCAAATGAATTTAAATGGGGAGACTTCAATCTATTGAAAGTAGTTACTATGCTAATTAGATATTAAGTGAGGAAGTCTAGTTGACTGTTCATAGTTAGCAGTTCAGACGAAAAAATGATGGTTCATCAATTGGAATTGGGTTAACACAGGTATGTTAAAGTTAAATTGCCCAAAAATAATAATTTTGATTTAATTTCAGCATTTCCAATATTGCAATCAGGTCACGTTTGCAGTATTGTTGTAGAAATTGGGTCCATTAAGGAGGAAAAATGACACCAACAACCAATAGTGAATTGAAAGTTTAGAGTTTAAGTTTTCTTTCTCTCTAAAGTCTGGGAAATGACCCTGATGATGTCATCAAGGGTTTTTTTTTTTGGCATGGACTTGGCGGCCTGTGTTACAAACTGTGGGCACAGACTTTAAAAGACTCTACCAACAAGAGACAGTCAAGTGAATTAATGCTCCTGGTAGTATTGTGTACAATGCAGGATATCGGATTTAGGATTTGGTCTGGCAGATTGCGAAAAAGGAGGCTGAGATACCCTGATTTTTAGTCCAATCTGTCTCTTGTTGGTCCCCCACCTTGGTGAAAGTACTAAACTGCTGAAGTGCCTCTTTAATATCAGGGGGATGATGTTCTTTCGCTAATTTGAGAGTTTCATTCAGGGAAAAAATATAGACCACACAAAAACTCTGATTCGACAATTGCCCAAGCACTGGCAGAAAATTCAATACTCGATAAAGTAGCAACACTTAGGGTGGATTTCAGCTGATAGTAGGAGTATAATAGTTTACTAGTAAAATGAAAGTAGCAGTTTTTCATTCCGCAGAGAACCATGTCTACACTTTATTTTCCGATTCTGGAGGGCCTTAAGCAATCAAAAGCAAGTAAGAGGACAAGTTCACATTTTTTTCCAAATCTTATCGTCAGTTTCAAGGACAGGAATGACCAGTAATTCTTGACATGTAAAGATGGGCATATGGGTAGTGTCCTCTCAAGGGAAATTTTATTCAAATTAGAAAACACCAGTGCAGTAGGTTATAAACACAGTAGTTTGGGGATTTTCTGCTGCCACCTTGATACAAATAGAGTTGTAGAGACCAAACAAAAAAGAAAACACACCAAACAGACATGGATTTTCTCCAATACGCCCTTGAGCTAAGCATTTATCTGCAGCTTTGTGTTAGTAGAAGTGCTGTCTGATCAAGAGCACAAAGTTTGTCTTTTCTTCAAAGTTGAGTGTCTTTGCCTGGTTACGTCTCCTCTCCCTCTCTGCTTCATTGTCATTCTCTCAACTCAAAAAAGTCTGCTATTGCATCTACCACAGCAGCCCCAACGCTCTGTCCATTTAACGGCAGCAAAACAATGGAAAAGCCAAAGTGAGTCTCCACAGCTTAAAGTGATTAGATGAGTTTCTCACTAATCCCCACCTTGAGCAGGTAGGAGAGCGCTCCCAGGGCTACCAATCGATTTGATCCACACACACACACACACACACTCATGCGCACACACACGCACACAAACACAAGCACAATGAAACCCTTTCAGCAATCACCTCATCAAAACAATTCAGGAGACCTGAGCTCATTTTAATTCCACCTCTTTTTTTGTTTCACACAAAATGGCAATTACGTCCAGCGTATTAACGAAGCTGCCAAACGATGGGACCATTAAGGGAGCTGACACAAACAGATCGATCGAACATACATCAGACAGGTGGAGGAATGAGGGGGATAGAAATCTTTACACAAGGCAACGGGCAAAAAGGGAAGGGGTAAAAAAGAAGAGAAAATAGTGAACAAGCGCACACAAACAAACAAGCCGTCCTTTGTCCAGGCAGCTGTGACGGTTGTATTCTAAATGGGCCATTACAGCACAAACAAGCAGCGCGCTCATTGATTGTAGGCCCTCAGGGACTGGAGTAACCCAAAAGGCTTTGTGCCCTACAGAGACAGATACCTGCACGGAGCTCCCATGGGAGATTTCACACAAAAAAAGAAAAGAAATCCCAATCGATATGTAGTGATTTTTGTACAGGACCCTGCTCTCATGTGGCGTGTTTATTGCAATGACCAATAAGCCGGCGATGTGTGTGGTGGGTGCGGCGGCTCACAGGACGGTTTGTGAAAGAGATTGGACATAGGATGGCACAGAGCGTGAGAGAAAATAAAATTCTCTTTGTCTCATTAGAGCCAAGTCTTAACTTTGTGACACACCTGCTCATTAGTTTCACAGCTCTCAAAGGTAAACATACGTTTTGTATTGCAAATGACCGACAGTCCCTATCCCAATGGAGGGCCAAAGGAAAGTGTGGGGGAGGTGTTGTATGCTGTACAGATTTTAAAGCCCCTTGAGGCAAATTTGTGATATTGCACTTTATAAATTTGATGTTTAGTTCTTGTTTGTTTCATGTTCACATTCATGTCATCTTGTGTCACAGTGTGAACATGAACAGAGAACTACAGGAGCGCTCTTGAATGGGACAGAATTACATGTTCCAATTTGGTTAAAAACAATAGGGAATCCATTCTTCTGATAATTTGCTCTTTGTCCACTTGACCTTCTGTTTGTTTGTTTGTTTGTTTAAATAGAAATGCAGCTGGTTTTAATTCTATGACACATAATGGTTTTATATTTGCGCATTTTGATAAAAAGAAGGTAGATAAGTTTCAAAGTTTAGTTACTTTGAATGGTTCGATTTAATCCTCCAACTCTCCAGGTAAAAAGAAAATCCATGGTTATGAAAAAAATGTAAAAGTCCAATCTGATAGGAATATGTGAATATTACTTCACCACAAGTACCATAAACTCTTATCTCACTATAACACTCTTAATACCTTTCATGTTTAAGAGCAGAGCGCTTTAGCTGGGACTTAGGATGCCTTATGAGATACGATTATTGACATTGAAATACAGTGTAGCGAGAGGCTTACCATATGTGAACGGCATTTCCTTAACTATACGGTTAAAGTGAGATAATAAGGCAGTGAGATTTGTTTACAGAGGGAATATGAATGAAGTCTTGACATCCTGCTGCTTCCTCCAGTAAGATTTTAAACACATGTGGGGGTGTAATATAGTGAACACATAATTCTGAGGGTCTGTATTCAACAAGAGACTCCTTCACTTAACATTTGTCTTTTTTTGATGAAAGCAGGTCGGAACTGAGCGTTTGTTACGGTAAGAGCTGTGAGATTAAACACAAACAACCATAAAAGGACACGTCACACATCACACGCATTCTAGCGTGAGTGGCTTTGTGTTGTGGTAGAAGAAACGTAGAAAAAGATATGTATATGCAAAAGTACGCACTCATATGCATGCACATGAACACGTGGGACCGGACGTACCTGAAACTCTTGAAGGGTGTGTTGATTTCAAAGCCCCTGCGGTCCAAATCTCTAATATTGGCAGCAGTCAGTTCTACTTCAGCTATAGCCAGGCCCGCTTTGTAATCCTGGAGAAACACAAAGAAAGAGATAGAGATCTGTAGATTTGATGTTAATTAATTGTTATTGGCCTTATTGGCCTTCTTAAAGAAATACGCTTATTTGCTTTTTTCACATTAAGTGTGGAGTTAGAGCAAGGAGGCAATTAGCCAAGCTTAGATTAAATGTTGGAAGCAAGAGGAAACAGCTAGCCTGGCTGTTTCTGCAAAGTTTTGTTGCCTGTTCACTGTTTGCCAAGAAACGTTTACAGCACCAACTCTCCTTTTGCATTTGTGATGTTACATGCTTATTAGTGAGCTTTAGACGGAGCCATGACAGCATTTTACCCTCGTCTCCAGTCTTTACTCCAAGCTAAGCTAACAGCTGCTTGCTCCAGCTTCACATTTACCATACAGACATACCGCTCTCGAAAGTGTAGACGCATATGTCCCAAAACTAGAGGGTAAAAAAAGGTACCAGTTAAGGTGGTTTTTGGCATCAGATGCCTGAACCCCTCCTTGTGGAGGCACCGCAGCAAACTGAAGAAGACCCGAGGGTCGACCCACGACTGGGATGATGTATCCCAGCTAGTCTAGGAACACTTAGGGAATACCCAGGAGGAGCTTGAGGAAGTAGATAGGCAGAATACTTTTCATCAAACCACCACGACAGGGACTTGCGAGTAGTAGGAAATGAAGGGTTAGATGGACATCCAAGAAACACGTCAACTGAGCTTTCTTTTTTTTGTCCTCAATCACAACCCCATTTTAAAAGCCAGAAATGCAAATGTCCAAATAAGAGAACACTCAAAGATGAGGAAATGCATTCTCAAAGGGCTCTGCAAATGTTAGGGTCCTTCAACGCCTAATAAGATGGGATCAACAGGTCGCCTCATTAAAGTCACAACTTGTTTCTCACATGGACCTTGACTGTCATTTGGTCTAATGAAAACTAGCAAACAGTAAGGAAGCCACAATCAAGGCAAGGATATTCTCAGTCTAGGCTGCCTTATTTCCTCTGGATTGTTTTGTGGGTTATTTTAGGAAATGGCATTGGACACCGAGTTAGACATGTGAGTGGCCGGCTGAAAATAGTTTGTGACAGACCGATAACGCACCGAATAGTCATCGGCTTTTCCTCCATCTCACCAATGATACACAAGCCAAGTCTGTAAGTGTGTGTGTGTGTGTGTGTGTGTGTGTGTGTGAGCAAGTGTTAAAAAGAGACAGAAAAAGAAGCTATAGTGGATATTGTTGCATCGAGTGCTTGTGTGTGTGTGTATACCTGCATGAAACAGCAAAGCTCTGAGGAAGCCAAAGGTGCATCTGGGGAATCCAAACCAACCCAAGCTTTAAGCCTCAATGTTTTCTGAGGCCCATTTCAGAAATAGGGGTTAGATGCAGAGGCACCGTTTTCATAAGCTCAACTATAACTCTGCAACACACCGCACCCCTTTCCTTCTTTGCTTTATCCTCAACACTCACAGCAGTTTAGACCATTTTCTATGGCCTTGAGCTCTGAGCTGAGACAGAAAAAAAAACAGACAGGAAGACAAAAGAAGTGCACCTACACCCACACACGTATAGGCGCAGCATCAAAACAGAGCAAAAAGCGCCAGCATCCAGAATTACAATACAGAAAAAGACACACTTCACTCCATCGCTGAGGCTCACGGACAAAGCCAAAAACGTGAGTCAAAGGATGGGGGAGAGAAAAACAGCGAGAATACAAAAAAGGAAGGGGAAGGAGAAAGAAAGTATAAGTGAAAGAAGGTCTCGGTAATCCTGACGGAGAGTGGGTGAGGCGGGTGAGGGGTCAGCTGAGCAGTTGACAGAAGGAAATTCAGTGAGAGTATGTGTGTGTGTGTGTGTGTGTGTGTGTGTGTGTGTGTGTGTGTGTGTCTGCGTGTGTGTGTTTAGAAACAGCCAGAACAAAGCAGGATCTGCGCCAATACTCCTCAACAGCGAATTACAAAACACTGCCTTAGCGGGGAGCGCTAAATACTGCCATGCTGTGCCAGCTATAAAGCGTGTGTGTTTTCTGTGCTAACTGGTCTTCACCAGCAAAACAATTTACACTAATTACAGCAAACAAAGAGAAGAAAATGAATCGACACCATCTTTGTTGATTGGGTGTCTTTTTTTGGGAGGACGTGGCCTAACAGAGCGAAGACATGGGGGTGTGTGTGTGTGTGTGTGTATGTACATGTATGTGGCGGACAGCGCTGCCACGTCTCTTGCAGAATTCTTCAACTAATTAGGTACAAACTTCTCAGCGCAGCCAAATTTTGCAGAAAGTCACTAAACTGTTTGCGTGCTGCACGATTTCCAGCCTGATCTTTTGGTATTGTGTGGGCTGGTTCAAGTGGGGCTAATGTTGTCAGAATGTTCATTTGACAATCATTAGCCCCAATTAGACTACTTCAAACAAATTTAGGAGACTGTGGTGAGAAACTCAAGCAATTATTCTCATTTCCTAACAGCTCTCTGCAGGAGGATACTGAGACAGAGCGAGTGAAATAGAACAAAGCGACAGGCTGGTGTGTAGAATCAGAACCTATGAAGCGCTTTGAGTAATTAAGACACTCGGAGCTCGGAGGAAGATGACATAAGAGATAGATGGGGAAAAAAAAGAAGCGGAGCAAAAGACAAGTAAGTGAGTCGCTGTATGGCCAGGTCCTAATTGAGCTAAAAGTTTTGATGTGAGAGCTTCGGAGGCAGCAGAAACTTGACGCTCTGTCCTATCAATTATAACTACGTGCAGTCATTGCTCTTTTAAATTCAGTATGTTCCGAGGTTTGAAGACGTGTGACGCCATAATTAGAGTGTGTGGTGATGACACAGTTAAATCAAACCTCATTCAAAGCTCATTCTCGCTAACCAGAGGGAGAAATGGTTTACATGGATCACTGCAAAGTGGTTCTGGTTTCACACTGAACGGGCGTATGGAGGAGGGCGTGCACGAACATGCACGTTCCCGCCCGTCTGAACGCTTGCGTGTGCGAGTGTGTGTGTGCGGCTGCGCTGAGAGGGCAAAGCAGTCACCTATACCTAATGACCCTCATCCCTCTCAGGCAGCCAATTAGAGCGCAGGGTGTTCGCGGCCGTCCAGCCCTCGCCACTCGTTACCTACCCAATATGTGCCGTGGCCTCCTGCCCTCTCCAATTAATTCACCAAGGATGGAGGGACGAAGGGATGGGGAGACGAAGGAAAGGTATTAGAGGTAAAAATAACTCACCCAATTACAACAGGCAAGGGAGAGGCGGCAATAATGGCGCATACGGGGGGAGAGGGGGAAGGCCCTATGGCGAATGTTCGTACGCATGCGCAATTTTATGCACCTTCTGTCCACATACCATACGACAAACGATTTAAAGAACTTGCAGAAGTTTTCAAAAAAAAAAACAACAGAAAGAGAAAAAAAAATGTAACTTAAACCTAGAAAACACACCGAATTCCTCTTCCATGTAAGATGAACAACCCTAACCTGGTAAGTGCTGAGCAAAGGCCTACTGCATCCAATTATAATTTCGTTCAAAGCTTTCCAACCTCTCATTGTGTGAGTCATTCACTCCACAGTGCTGAGCAGCTCTAAAAGAAGTGAAGGCGTCCTCTACTTCTGTTTCCTATTCCATGTCCACTCAACTGCTTAAGATGCTCTAAAAGCACGCAGGCAAAGACCGTCTCACAGAAGTAGGTGAGTTTAAAAGAGCACACACTCAATGGAGACAAAAGACTTGGTAATTTTAAACATCAGGCAGAGAGAGACGGAGGCCAAGGACAGCGAGGAGCTATGGAGCTAGAGGATAAAAAAGCAGAAAAAGACAAATAATTTGGTTGAATACACAGAGACAAAAAAAGAGAGAAAGAAGCGAATTTTCTATCCAAAGCTCAACATGATTCATATGCCTATGCAGATAAAACTTTGTAAATCAAACTTAATATTTAAAGATGCACATGATATCTACATTAAGCTCAAAGCAGAGCTGCTAGCGTGGCTGCAAACTGGTAGTCATTTGATTGATTGTTAATATATACAAGATTATGTGTGACGTGAGAGGGGTCGCACATACCCATGAACCCACTGAGAATTATTACCCAGCTCTGCAGTTCCCCTCAACTCAATGCACAGCCAGATGATCCATTGCGCCGTCTTGGCACAGACCATGGGGTCTACGTACACTTGGGGACCCAAGCAAAGGCAAAGGCAATACAAAGATGTACAGCAGCTGGAAGAAGCCAGAAGATGGGCAAAGTATTTTCAGAGCAGCAAGTAACACTGACAGGCAGAGGGTGATAAATGTTCAATGTCATAATCAACAAGTCAGCCAACTGTTTAGACCACAGAACGGATGCACAAAAGATACAAAGGTCTTTCAGCTCATTCTTTTGGTTTTTCTGGCCTTCAGCTTCACTGTTTGGGTTCACTCTCACCGCCTCAATCCAGCAGGCAGCTGGGGTTTTTTTTGGCAAAAAGTTCCTCTCATAAAATGACAAACAGATAGCAAATGAACATGTTACTGGAAGTTGTAAAAGAATAGAAACTAATGTTACTTTATTTCTCCTTCTTGGGGGCACAACAGCAACATTTACAACATCTGGTAGATAATGAAGTCAATGCAGGTGTAAATTGCACTCACCACATACAGTAGTAAAGCAAGAGTATTTAAAATTTTCTGATTATTTTTTGGCTACATCAGGTATGCGAATGGAAATAAAACTAATTACAAGCGTTGGCTTTGGTGATATAAGGCTCACACTTGTGTCACACATTCTACAAAACGGCCTTGCAATCTTGGGATGATGTTAATTGTTACAAAGACGATCTTGAGAGGAGCAAATGAGAAAGAGATTTAATTAAAGTGGAGATTAATTAAATCCTCAGTCTTGCTGTTATTGTATACGCAGAGTACCTTTCCCACCGGAGAAGGCTCTACTGTATGTGTAACTTTTGCTAAGTAGGAATTAAAGCGGCAGAAAATGATGTCTGTCGAGCATTTCTGTTTCAACCGAGATTCCACTGGCAAAACTGTGCTCAGCTAAGCTAGCGGGAAGTTAAATTACATACAAGGTGACAGCAAGAAAGATGATCATACAACAATGAATCCATCCTTCAGCTTCCGCAGTCAACAGAAGCCAGAGAAAGCTTGTGATGTATGAGATGATAAGACGTGAAACCAGTTACTCTGCTTGTACCGATCTGCCTACAGTATGCAGCCCATGGCAGGAAGATCATTCTCAGAGTAAACTTGTGTGTGTGTGTGTGACACACTTTGCGCACTGTCTGACTTTCTTTACCTTGGTGCTTAAATGACCTTAAACACAGCTTCATCACAGGACTTACGGTCCGTGAGAAATGGGGTAGGGGTGGTGAAGGAGGAGCTGGGAGGATGATGTTTCCAATAGCTCGTTCATCATGTTAGATTAAATACTACACTCCACTGAACTTGAACGGGGCAACGGTCTACCTCCCTCCCTGCGCTCTCGCTCTCCATCACTCTCTCCTTTTCTTACAAAACCACCAACGCTCGTTTCTCACTCATGCAACCTCTGCACCGAAGCGCTCCCTCCATCCCTTTCGCTTCATTTTCCTCCTTGTGTCTCTTTGTGTCTGTCTTTTATTCTCCAGTCTTTAATTTGCCGTCTCCCTTCCACTGTGCAAAAAGCACTGCTGCTGCCGCTGCTGCATTTATGCTGGGGATTTAGCTTGTAAGCTGAAATAATACAATTAATTTGTTCTCTCTCTGATTCTCTCTTTCCCTCTGTTTCTCCTGCTGTCTCAGATCAAGGAAGTGGAAATGTGCTTACATGGAGTGATACCCAAAAGAGAAGTCTAACAAAGATGTTTGTTCACACTAATGAAGAAAATAATGAAAGGCAAACAACAAAACTAAAAGAGCGAGCAAATGGAAATGAGAGCCAAGGAGGGATGGAGATGAGTTGAATGTGTGCAGCATTATCAAATATGCACACAAAATACGTGTGAGGCACTTTAAGAAATAGTATCACTGCGTATGAGGTATCTTTCCATCTCAGATAGGATATCTTGCTGCAGGAACAGGAGTAGGCAGAGAACAGAGTCTCTCTACATGAGCTGGGACTATCACGCTTTAATTGGACTCACATCAAATAAGAAAGCCTCTAAGACACTATGACTAAGAGAAGACTTATCTCTACTTTATTCTGCCCCTAATAGCTAAAAGATGTAAGTTAACAAACGAGCGGCGAAAGGGCTGTAATGGTTGCAATGCAGTTCTTCCAGGCAACAGGGCCAGATCAAAGTATGTCCACTAAAAGTACTTGTTTTTGCCACTGACTAGCTCAGATTGTTATTCAAAGTGTCTTGGCAAGATCCGCCACCCATTCTCAGCTGCTGGCTGAGGCAATCTGCTGAACCTATTCCAAAAGTTTTTGTACCTACCAGTCATTTTGAACTCAAAATATGAAAAAAAAATGAAATAATGAATAAAAAAAAATAAAATAAAACAAAAAAATAAAATAGCAATCAGCTTTAAAAATACCAGAGTTATCCTGTAAGTATGGAGCTAGAGCCAGGAGCCTTAGCTCGGCTTATCTCATCTTAGCTTATCTTAGCTTAGCTTAGTGTAAAGACTGGAAACACAAGGTAACAGTTAGCCTGGCTCTTTCCAAAGTGAACCTCCATAGCGCCAAATCTCCAAAGCTCACGAATTAACATGCTGCATCTCACTTGGCTGTTCTTTACACAAACAGCTGTATAGTTTGTGCTCTTGCAGGGAGTTGTGTGCCGACCAGCTTAGCTTAGCATAAAAACTGAAAGCAGAAAGAAACAGCTAGACTTCATCCAAAATCTACAAATACTAATACTACAGTAGTACCACCTCTAAACCTCCCTAGTTGTATCTCATTTGTTGAATCCGTACACAAACTGAAATGTAAATCTCCTTGTAAAGCAGGTTGGTTTTTATATTTCTGGTTGTGTACAGTTACAAAGCCGAGCTAATCGCCTCTTGGTTCTGGCGCCATGCTTAATGCAGATACACATGAGTGGTATCAAGTACTTTTCCTATAATGTAAAACTATTCCTCTAAGTGGCATCACCTGGGAATCTCATTTTAGGACTGGAGACTGTTGTTTTTTTGTTTTACAGAAAGTCTTACGTTTCAAATTAAAGGCGCAGAATTTGACAGACAGGGCATTTAGCTGCGAGGAACACTTGTTTTTGAACCACTCCAAAATTCTGGATAACTCAATTTGATCATGCATTCTCTCAAAAGATTAATGGGCGTGTAATACCAAATCACTGGAGTATCCTTTTAAAGACTGTAAAAGACTGTCAAGTTAGGGATGCAGCCTTCCACTGAGGCTTTCAACTACTCCAAACAGCAGGAACTACAGTACTGCAAAAACTAGACAAGTATACCACACAGTAAATATTAAACTGAGCAGTTTCAGGGACATTGAAGTACACATGAAGTCAGAGGTAATGGGAGTAAAGCCACTTAAAGTTTTAAAGGCAGGTGCAGCACTGTCTACGTTTGCTGGAGGAGAAGTTCAGGATTTGAACCCACAGGTAAAAAGCAGAGACCTTTTCTAGCTCACTTTGTAGAAACTTAAGTTTAGTTTTCTCTCAGCTCTTCCCATTTCAAGAAGGTGTGAGCGATTCGAATTTCAGGAGGTCCAGTCACATAAACGCGTCACATAACTCATCTGAGTATCAATTAGATCAACGGTTAAAAATCACTTTTTAATAAAATAAGACACAAAACCATGATTTATTTTCCAAGAAGTCACTGCATAAATACTCACTGCTACCACTAGATAAAGTAAAACAATATGTTTGAGGCTTAATCTGTTTCTTGAGTCCGTGGGTAACTGCACACTGAATAGAAGGGGAAGAAATATTGAAAACAAACATTTCACTGTAGAAACCATTTTTTTGTAATGCAAAAGCGTCACTCAAAAGAAATTAGTATAAACTCAATATGCGACAATCTGTCAAATATCCATGACTTTGCGACTGCGTCCATGTGTCTTCTAACCTGCTGTCACCCCAATAGGTCTATAGGTCACACCAGATCAAACTAGCACCATATTTCATACAGATACATGAGTGCCACTAATCTCCTCATCTAACTCTTGGCAAGAAGGTGAATTATTCCAACTCCCTTAGTATAAATGTACTCCTCTAAGTGACTTAGGGGTAATTGGAGGAGAACTTTGGCCAGCAAAAGGGCAGAGTGGAGAAGCAAAGGGGCACTGGGCATTTCAGAGGATCACTTAGCATCACTCACTCGGTGCTTATTGTGTGACATGAGGGCCACAATGGCACTTAGAAGTGTCACTTTAGAGCAAAAAGACATTCTGGCTGTGCAAAGGCCGATTTTGGCACTAACAGCAAAAAAGCATTGGGGCAATCTTTTATTTTATTTATAGTGCTGCTGCCGGCTTTGCCTTGACTGGACTACTTTATAAAGTTGATGAGAGGAGCAGGGAACAGACAACTGCCCTAATCCCCCAAGAGCATCAAAGGCCCCATGTGTCAGCTGGTGAGGGGTCATTTTATTGATCACAAATCTGATTGGGAATATCCAGCACTAAAGCACAGTATCAACCCAAACAATAAGATCCTTGTCAATAAGTCTTGGAGAGATGACTTGACTGAAGGTGCATACACGTATTTTTGACCCTGGATACTGAAGATCATCCCAATTCCAACTGCCAACAAGGTTTTGTTCCCATTTAATCTTTTCTATATTGCTCTGCACTGGTCACAGTTGTACTGTCTGGGTACACTCCGTCATTCCTATGCACTAGCACGAGCTTGTACCTATCAAAAGTAGAACAATATACTATCTCAGTGATCCCTGAAGCTTATTCTCACTTATATATATATATTTATTTTTTCCATTACACACTCATGAACATTTCTATATCTTTCATGAACATCTCCATCTCTGCCTCATCTGCTTCAAACAGCCTGTGATTATTATCTTCCTATTTCAAACAGGAAGCTGTCATCCTGTAGAGAGGAAGTCCCCGCGGTGTTGGAAGTACCTGTTCTGTTTTGCAGAGCCTGACTTTACTCCCCGCCAGGGACACCAACACTCTGCCTTTGTAACCGCGGAGCTCCAGCAAGCCTCGCTTGTTTGTTGAGGAGGGGTAGGGGAGGCTGTCGGAGCACTTCTGGGAGCTGCGGGCGGGGGGGCGCGTGGCCGTCTGAAGAGTTTCCATCCACTCCTGGCGCTCCCCTGTGGACATGTGCATGAGTGAGAGACAAGAGACACAGAGAAAGAGAGGTAGATGGTGCATGTCGATACAAGTGAGAGTGTGAAAGAGGAAAAAAAAATATATATCAAGAAAGGCCAGAAAGAGAACTGGAGAGACAAAGAGAGATCTGGGCTTCTTAACACCTTTGAATGGTAGTGTTAATTCATCAGTTTTTCATCCTCTGAGAGAGTTACGCTGCCTTGTTGGCTGCTAAATCTCCATTGCAAACTGATACAGAAAAATCCACTCTAAAAGAAAAGTAATTGAAACACAGGATGGTGATACAATTGGTGAAAATTAACTTCGCCCCTGGAAAAAAAAAAAAAAAAAAATCCTGCAAAGCTGACAAGTGCAAAGTCTAGCACTGGAGATATAGATAGCTGCTGCTTGGAGATTTGCATGCCTCAAGCAAGATGTGGCTGGGGTAATTCTAGTCATACACACCACCCAATTAAAATAGATCATTAAAAATATAGCTTCTAATAAGACACAACCACAGTTCTGTGAATCCACTAATTTGCCTCAACCTGAAAAACATCAGAGATAAGTCACAGAAAGGTGTGAATACAATTCACAGAGATTTTAGATG
This sequence comes from Pempheris klunzingeri, assembly GCF_042242105.1. Classification (NCBI taxonomy): domain Eukaryota; kingdom Metazoa; phylum Chordata; class Actinopteri; order Acropomatiformes; family Pempheridae; genus Pempheris; species Pempheris klunzingeri. Next base: position 7,626,629 of record NC_092034.1, read on the forward strand.
TAAAGTAGTGCCTCTTTGACTTGATGAGATAAAAAATGTGCAACTTTCTTAGTTTCACTAAGCCCCATCAAGCTTTACGTTCCCACACAGAATGTATGCAGTAATTCTATAAATAATGGGTTTGATTTCAGACAGACATGGACAAGAGCTGTGTTCTCCTCTCTAGTCGACCATAAATCGTGTAGGCTGAAATGTCAAATGACCTAGCTGGCTGGTAAATTAAGCTAATATTATCACCATGAATTGGTCTTTATATGACCATTTAGCAATTACTTAGCTACTTACTCTTAAAATGACAATTCTTTAAAGAGATCTTTAAATATGCACTTGATGGCTGCATATATGACATCATGCTAACAGGCTACGGCTAAAGCTGAACGTCGTTGGCAAAATATGAGCATCCACCAGACATAAGATGCATTGTTCTTGTATAGCAATATAAAACTAGTGAGGCCTAGTAGGTAGGTATGGTGAGGAACACTGCAAGATTAAACTGTGATTTTGTTTCTCACATTAGCTTGTTTGGCTGCTTCGCTAACATTTAATTCTAAATTGTATGTTTTAACTGTTAACGTAACATGTGACAAGGCTTTTAGGATGAGAACTAAGAGATGAGTCTGGGAAAATGTAGCATTACTGTGGGTAACACATTGGGTAACCCTACAAGTAAATGTAATGTAGGTAGTTTAATGATATGTGGACTCTTGAGCAAACTAACACATTGTTTTCCTTTCACTTTTGCTCAGTGTTTTTGGTTTTGGGAAGGCTAAAAAGAAAGAAAATCACCATCCAAACTTTGATATACAGAGTATTGTTGCGACAGCACCATGTATATGGAGACACCTAAAGCTTGACAGGCCTGTGGCGCCTAGTTATGGTTGCTCAGATATGATTGGACAATCTGTTCATGAGAGCCTCCTATTATTGGCACTTCAGATGCACTGTGTCTTCAAAATGATTTGTCCTTGAACAGGACACCGAATCTCTGATTTATTATCAAACATCCTGGATTACTGCACAGTAAAATGGCTCAAATGTAGCGCAGTGCATCGTGTTCCATCCGGGGTTTATGTTCAAACAATGTACGCTCAAAAGGCCTCAGTATCTTCCTGAACAAATTTTCAAACGGACATAAAAGACGACACGAAACCGGCGCTATAAAGCCCATTCCCCTACCACCCAAGACATTGTGCTATCAAAGGCAGCAAAGTGGAAACACAAGACATACAAAAGGATTGTAAACACAAGCGCACACACTCACACATATCACAGGTCCAAAGCAGCACCCACTGTGATAAATGTTCAATACAAGACAGAAAAAGACGAAGGAAGGGAAATAAAAAAAAAAAAAACTGATATGAAAACGAAGTGATCAGTTGGGATGGAACTGCAAATTTGGGAAATGGAAACAAAGCACCCTTTTTTCTAAAAAAGAAACCAGAAAAACAAAGTTTTAAAAAGTAAATGCACATCAATTCAAACCTGTGTGTCTATCAAACTCATCATCCAAAACCAAAAAACAACACTCTGACAGAATGACACTTTCCTGAGATGCACAAAGTGACGCTTTCAGAACAACAGTGAGCATTAGTGTGGTCGGACAGGGGGCAACACACCCCCTTTTTCTGGATATGTACTTTTGAATAACCATGACTTTGAGCAAACAACAGGACGGAGCATCTTGTAAATGATCCCCAAAGTGAGGACTTGATGTCTGTTTTCTGTTCTTGTGTATTTTATTAAGATGGTCAGGACACAGAGGAGAAGCCTTCACCTCTCTGTTTCATTTGATTATCCATTATTATGCTTATTATGGACCTGTTCTTTACCAGAAGCTGAAGGATCAGCGACGCAAAGATCATTTCACCGAAATCAATTGTACTTATAGCTGAGTGGGCTGAGGAAGCATGAGGAAATGTTTGTAGGAGGTTAACAGATTATACTGCTGAAGCATGCCAATTTAAAAATAGGCAGAATAATTGTTTTGTGATACTGTATTGATCTCAAAAATGGAAAAATGTGTCTTTTGACTTTCTTTCCACAGTTCATCTATAGAGGAAAAGCACCTAGTGTTGGTAGTGAGTCCGTGTCTTGTTTGAAGCACCTCAGAGTGAACAGTGGACTGTAATGGGCATCTCATTACCTAGATGTCCAAGACACATTTACACATATTCAGCTTACAGCAAGCTTTATATAGCCTAACAGTTAATAAAAGTCATATTTTGCACACCTTTATCAGTGGTAGATCATCTAATAGATCGTCTAAATAAGTGGGAGTAAATAATTCCCTACTTCCTGCAATCCTTTTAAGTCAGCATCAATCATAGCTGCCACCACAGCAGGAATGCAGGCACCAAGTCCTTGAAAAAATTAATAGCTAAACATTAAATGCAGAAGCTTGTGGGAGTGGTTACCAATTTTCTCCTAAACCATCCAAAACATATCAAGGAAATAAGTACTGACAGAGACAAATGGTTCATTATGTATTTTCAGCATCTGAGGAAAGTTTAGAAAAGATGCAATGCTGTTCGACACAAATGGTCCAATGATGGTGGCGGCCCTGACCTTTTTTTGTGGTCTCAGGTCCACTTGGTAACAAAGATCCAGAGTTTGACTAATTATACATCGTGTAATCAGGTCTTGGGTGTTTCAGTGTGCCAAATAGTTTCAGTATGCCAATATGTGTTCACATACTTGGCCAATAAAAGCTGATTCTGAAATAGTGTCAAGTTTTTCTTGCACTTCACCAGAGCTGCAACGATTAGTTGGTGAATTGATTAGTTGATCAGCCAAAACACAAAAACTGACTCAAATAATTGTTTTAATAATTCAAGCAACAGTCTCACACATTTGCTAGTTCCAGCTACTAAGACTTTAGGATCTGATGCTTTTCTTTGTCATACATAACAGTAAACTGAAAGTCTTTTGTTTTTGACAGTTAGACTGGACAAAATCTGACTCTAAACTACTAAGGCACTATGGGAAATAATAACATTTTTCCCTATTTTTGTATATTCTATAGACCAAACAGTTAATTAGGAAAAGGGTCTGGTGTTTGGATAGTATAGTTGGATCTGGTCTAATCATATTCAGGTCTACTTGGATCAGGTCTGTCTGTCTTGTAGTCCCTCTCTCTTTTTTTTTTTTAAATGAGTTGATGCTAGGGTTTGGCTCGGTTTTCAATGGGTCATTTCAGGGTGATAATTTTGCACCTGTAAGAATCTCAATCAGAAGTTTCTCAACTTGTCATGAATGCACAAATAACAGTTCACATCACCCTAAAAAACATCCTACGTCATGATTGTCACTCTGCATGATTGTATCCGTCTTATTTTTAGTCAGGCTCTGCTATTTTTTCTTCCTTTCTGGTTTGTGCGTTTGTGTCAGCCTCAGAGTGACCTGGTGGTGTGTCCTCAAACCACACAGGGGCAGAGGAAGGGGGGCCTTCTCTGTGGCTTGTCAATCATTTTGTGGCCAATGTCAACCTGACATAGTCCTAAATTGACCTTAATTAGCTTCTCCACTGTGACCCTCTGAACTCCTGCAGCCTTTACTGACATGTGCCTGTCTTTGACCTTGCGAGCAAACACATCCACCAACATCTCCACATCTGAGGAAAAGTTTCTCCTCTCTTAGTAGCCCTCTCCTGCACATACAGCCCCCCACCCCCTGAGCTCCCAAATACTGTATCTGTTGCCTGGTCCCAAACTCAGCCCTGGTCTGGCTGCCCCCGAGATTCTTATGAATTTACAAAGAGCTGCTATCAATAATGAATGGCCTGCTCAATTATTGACTGCTCTTTACATCACTAGTCTTTACTGTTTCGTTCCCACCCTGCTTTCTGAGTTCCATTACCTGTCCTGCACTCACTTATTTGCCTGATCATTTATTCAGGGCCTTCCTCACTCCCTCCGCTCTCCTCTCCACCCCAGCTGTCAATCTGAGCGCGGGAGGGAGGGCTGGAGCGAAGGAGGAGGTGGAGGGATGGAGAGAAACTTGAGAGAAACTGTGAGACAGCGGCGTGCCTATATGCCAGCGTGCGAGCATATGATGTATGTTTTTGTTTGTTTGTGCGCACAGTCTCGCACAAGAACCTCCAGCGTGCCTGCCAAAATTATTTTCACTCAGCGCGCAAACATGACCTCACCTCTACATGCATATAAAAAGAATGCACGGCTACTCTCCTCCGCTAAAACCCGATAGCCACATCCAGCTCCATCGCTTGTTAAGGGATATATGTGGAGCCGTGTATTTCAAAGACTATTCCACTCTATATGGAGAGAGAGGAGGAGAGAGGCAGATAATCCTCATTGAAAGTGGATGAGATGAGAGCCAGGACCACTCAGCGCTCAACAGAGATCTTAGCAGCAGCCCACGCAGTCTCCATCAGCAGGAAGGAAAAGAAGAAGTAGAGAAAAACACACACAAAGCAATGGGATAGTGGCCATTTGTTTTCTTTTCACTCCTTTCAATCCTCTCATTCCAACGTATATATATGCACCATCAAATGTGTTTGTTAATAAGTCGCAAGAAACTGCACTACTGACATCCACGCTACTGTATCTTTAAGATTCACTGTCATATTAGATAGTGCACATTCAACACTAGCTAAGCAGCTGATGTTAAAAAAAAATTGTCAGACATGTTTATTCTTAATTGAATTTTAAAGCTACATTAATCCATGTTTATATCAACAATGGAAAAAATGACTGTGTGTCATGAAAGGTGCCACTCAGCTCTATGGCATCTCTTTTCGGTTTGTTTTTTTATGCCACACAGCTTTGTTTTGTCCAGTTTCACCCATCTTATCAATCCAGGTTTCACTGTTTGTTTGTTTCTTTTATTTCTCTCCACAGCAGAGAAACCAACCTCACGCTACCTTACCCAGCAAATAAACAAAGTAGAGCTTTTAGCTGCTGAAGAGCCTCCTGTTTCCCTTAGGAGAGAAAAAAAACAGAGCTAAAAAAAGGAGTGAATGTTGGACTTGCATTCATTAGATGGACACAAACAAGACTCCAAATCGTTTCTTTGTGTTTGGTTTGTGTTGACGTGTTCACCATGACAACTTTATCAGGGGAAAATGTGTCAGTTGTTCGTCCTTACAGGTTGTTCGCTCGCTTAAAGAGCAAATCCCAACACAAGGTAGTAAAATGTAAAATGATGTTATGTCAAATATGTACTGTATTTCCGTTCACTTCACTCCCACTCCATGTCCTCCAGAGTTTATATCTCTGCCGTCATTCTCTTCCTGGCCTGTTCCCAACCATTTTGTTGTTCTCCCCGTTTATTCTCAACATCTCTCTCTAACGCTGTTTCCTGTCATCTCAAACAAAACCTACATGTGTAAGGAGCAGGCTTGTGGAGAGGCAATTGCCAAAGCATCAGAATACAAATCATCAACATTTTTTTTTTTTTTACACCATGAATCCCATCTTCTCTCTTGTAGCGTATTTGTCTGCATCCCCTCCACACCTCTCCGTCTTGTCCTGACCGCTTTTCGTCACTCTCCTCCTAGTCTCTTCCTGCCAAACTCTCCCCTCGCCCCCCCTCCCTTCGCTGCCACTACTCTCCGCATCAATCCCTCCCTCTCTCTCTCTCTTCTCTTTTCTCCTCACCTTCTCTCTCCTCCCTCTACCCGTCTTCCGTCCTCCTTCCATCTCTCCCCTCCCGAGCTGACAGTACCTGAGGGAAGAGGCCACCTGCGGACCAAGTGGAGAATCAGCCGACAGCTGTGTGCACACTCTCTCCGGTGGCCTTCAATTATTCACTCACTTCTCCCTCCTCCTTTTTCTCTCTCTCCATCTTCGCTCTGCCCTTTTCATCTCTCCCTGCCGTCTCTGCCTTTACCTCTCTGTTGCTTTTTGACACCGACCCTGCGTGTCTGCCTCTCTCTACCGCTTTTATTCCACAGCTTTGGCCCTTTCTTGCATTGTTTCTACCACCTTCTCCCCTCTAATGTCCCTCCTGGATGTCTTGAACACTCACACACTCCTAAGACCATCGCTCCACCATTTTCTCCCCCCCCGTCTCACCCCTGCTGCATCAGCCCAGCAGCTCCTTGCCTCCACTTCACTAACCCACTCCTTCTCTCCCTCTGTCTCCTCATGTCTCCCTCTTTCTCATGTGTTTCCCCAAAGATTGATGACTCTCCGCCACAAGGCGAGTGGGCCTGTTTAAAGATGCATGAGGTGACGAGGCCAAGTTTTCTCCTCCTTGTCTCTCTCTCTCTCTCTCTTCTCTCCCCCTCTCAATCTCTCCTCCCAACCCTTTCTTCTGACGGCAGCAGCCACCTCTGCAAGAGGCTTCCCACTGATCCCAGGCAGTCAGAGGCCACCTCCAAATCAGACAGCCTCCTCCCCTCCCAGGTCTTGTCAGAACGGCTGAGCGTGACGTATGACGATCGGCTAGCAGACGGTGTGATAAATGATGCTGCTGTGGACCCGCGACTCATAAACGGACAGAAAAGCTGGCAGTCATCGATATGATGATGCACTGAATAGACAGGGAGAGGAGGGAGAGGAGGGAGGATCGCCGGTGCCCAGTGTGGTGAAAATAGATGAGTTTAAAGTCGTTAGCTGCGTTGCTTTTTTTCTGTATAAATCAGAGGTGAAGCAAAATTGTATGACAAAGACATCCAATGCAAATTTTTCTTTTTTCAAACCGCTGAAGGATAATAGCAGATAAACATTATTCACCCATCCAGCATCAGACACTAAGTCTCAAGCGGTATCATAACAAGAGTTGTTGTTGACCAACCTCTTTGTTATGGATGCATGTATTGGGTTTGCTGTTAACTGAGATTGTAGGTAGAACTCCAAACGACGAAGAATCGAATACAGCTTTGCATGCAGTTTGATGGTACTACTGTAGGCTTGAGCTGATTCATTTGAAGCTTATAAGACCAGACCGATATTATTGGATTTTACCACTAGGTTTCACACGTGACTCCCGAATGGACCATAATAAGAGGCCATGATGAGAGTGTTAAGGCATCACAATCAGGACAACTGAACAGTAGTTCAGCTTAACCTTTGCTCCCCTGAACTTTACCATCAAAACAAAAGAATGATGCTGAACTTTAGGAGGAACTTGGAAGTAGGCCCACAGGAAGTAATCAGCAGGCTCATGATGAAAGTGGAAGTTAACAGTCGGCGTGTGGTCAGCCAGCCGATCTTTGTTTTTTTAGCTTTGAAGACTTACACAACAGGGCTGATGTTAGCGACAGATGCTAAAAAGAAAAATCAGAACTCAGACTATAGTGACTCTGTTTGTAGCCCAAACAAACAAAATAAGGTGTGAGTCATGTTGTCTCATTACTAATGTAATACAGGTGGGGTTTAGTACGTCAGGACAGATTGCTGATGTAGGCTACTCTTTAATCTCCCAGAATGTGCCGGTTCAGTCAGCCTGCTGTCTGACTGAAAGGGTGGTGCAAACACTCCATAAAAATAAGGGTAAGTAATGCATAATCTTAAAGTGATCGATTGAAATTGATTGATTTTTTTTGGCATCCCCCATGTTCGCAAATTGACTAAAATGTCTCTGTCTTGTTAATCTGCTATTGCCCTTCACAGCATGTTGGTGCAGGAACAGAGGTTGTTTAGTTCAATATGTTAGTCATGTCTGCCTGACTAGATGATCCTTTATCTAACTGAGGTTTGGGCGACTTAAACGTGGAATCTAAAGCCCCGACTATGGCTCTGAAATTTCAGTAGCCGGAAAAAAATTCGCAAATCACGTACTGCTTTAAGTTTTAAGACACACAGGTGAATTTCTGACCGAACATTGAGATATAATCGACCAACTGAGATGTTGAATGTAGCAATAAGCAGCTGCCAAATGCCAATGATGAGTAGGTCAAATGCTGATCATTCTTTTCCTACTGTAAGCTAAGCAGATGTCAATATGTCAATATCTTGCATTGAGGTCTGGTCGATAGAGACTTTTCAGTTCTACCATGTTCTCAAATATTCACACTGTATAACACAGAGGGTCAGAGGGCTCTCGACGCCGTAACCATGCAAAACTCACTTTCTCCGATCTCACTCATCCACACGAATCAAAGGGCGACTCGCGTCTGACCCCAAAAACGGGCCCGCGATTAGTGAATGAGCAGTTTGACCTGAGCTGCCTAATAGACTGCCATCGAGCAGGCAGGAGGTAAGGAGCGGAAAGTGTCTCTTTCCCCTCTCATTAAGGCCGACACAGACAAAGCTTCCAGCTGAAAGACGATAAGAAGAGACAACTCGTGCTCCGTTTTGTCTGACAGAGGGATGAAGAGAGGAAGGAGGAATGAGACTATTAAAGGACAGTTCCTCTGAGATTTGTTCATTTTTTTTTAGACATTCTGCCCCTTTGGACTGACTTAATAACATAGGTTCAGACAGGGACATGGAGTCATTACTGCCACCAAGATCTCCCTAAGCACCATTGTACACACCCAGACTGAAGCAGGGAGGAACAACTAGCCTGCTCTGCCCAAAGTTAAAGAAACAGGCCTGCTAATTCTCCTTAAGCTGTCTTATTTACATAAAGTGTGCTGTTTTTATCAATGACAGGAAACAAGAATTTGTGATTAGCTTTTAAGCATAGCTAAGCTAAACACCCCAAATCAATGCAAAGACATGAGATTGATATTAATCCTCTCATGTTACGCTCTGAAAGAAAGCAAATTCTCCAAGATAGAGAACTATTTCTTAACATATGGGTCCCTTGCAAAATGGTTTTGGGTGATGTAAAGTCTCCCAACACGCTGAAAATGTCCCTAAAGAGGGAGCAGCAGGATAAAGAAATGGCAAAAGAGAGACAAAAAGGCAGAGAAAGAGATGAGACAGAAGATTACCACGGAGGCATTTAGAGAGAGTGAGGTTAAAATGAAAGAGATGAGAAAGAGACAAACAGGCAGGGTGGGGTGGGAGATGGGGGGGCAGGGAGACGCGGAGAAACAGGGGAGAACGAGAGAGACAAACAAGGCTAGACAGGGAATCAGACAGCCAGAGTGACAGAGGCAGACTGACAAGCAGAAAGAACAGAGTGAGTAGCTGATAGATGACTTCAAAATGGAGAACAAAAAAGCAAAGGATGCACTTGCGGTACCTTCTCTTTCAGCCCGGAATATGAAGGTCCGAAGGGAAGTGACCACCTCGAACTTGTTGTCGCCGAGTCCTCGCACCTGTCTGATGGCGCTGGCCAGGATCAAACCTTTGGAGTACATCTCCTAAACACAGAGAGACATATAAACATAGAGATAATAGACTGCAAAATCAGACACTAAACACAAGCAGACAGACACGCGGCTTCATGCATGCTAATAACATTATTGAATTGTTGCTTATTCCTTTCATCTGCATCTGTAGACTCACAATTACTGCTTTCCAGCGCATTGTTTGCATCAATAGATGTGTAATTCTGAGTTATATTACCGTCGGCTAGGATCGCATTCAATTTGAAACGCCACTGACAAACATCCTCATCAAACGAGAGCCATAACCTATCAATACAGCGTCAAATTTATTTGCAGAAATAGCTTCCCGGTTCCCTTTCAAGCGATAACTTTGATAAATGGCACACAGCTCTTTGACAAGAAGCATCTCAATCAAAAAGCCACTGCAGGAACACAAACAGGAAACTCATACTATATGTTTTCATATGTGCTGCATACTGTTAAGCAAGCCAGGGCAAATTTGCATTGATGTGATCTTTGATAATAACGCAGATAGCTTAAATTATAGACTTAAAGCATGTGCGATTTGAAATGGAGGTGCAGGAAACAGTGAATCACATTGGATTAAATCAGTCCAAACACAGGAATAACACACAGAGCGCTGTCATTTGGGTGTTGGAAGACTTTATAAAACAAATCTACTAGCTGAAAACAAACTTCTCAAATATTTAAAAAGAGACAGGCACGCTGTACTGGGGATTTGGATAAAGCACAGGAAGCGCTCGTTGGGTAAAGTGGGATTGGGCTTTGTGTGTTTCATTACCCCCGTGTTTTCCCCCAGCAGCTCTAGTGGAGGCATCCAAATAAGGAGGATGATGCACCGGAGGATTCATGACCCCCTTTAGAGTCTCCCTCGACAATGGCAATTAAAGTACTGGGTCATTGTCAATATGAAGAGGAGACAGACAGAGCAGAAAAAAAAAAAAAAAAGAAATATTATCAATGTTATCACTTCTGCAGAAGCAAGGACAGCATGGTACTGCCATTGAATCGTATTCAAACTGTGATGTGGCAAGTATAACAGAAATGCCCTTAAAGTAGTAGGAGAAAGCTAAGAACATCTCTGATTGTAATGTGCTAGGGGACAGTACATTACATTCTGTAGCGGCGTGAAAATCACTGGGCTCTAAAAAAATAAAAAATAAAAAGGGGGGTCGTCGCAGACATTGCATTATTCATGTCGATAATGTCATTATCATTGCAAAGTATGGCACCAAAAAAAAAAAAACAGGCGCGTCTCTTTTTTCTCTCTGTCGCTCTTCGACGGGCTTGACCTGAATTTTGATTCTCTGCAGTCCTGTGCACAACATAATGGCTCGTGGTGATTGCCGCGCACAAAAACTGTACATCTGCTCTACTGTAACCGCCGCCGTCATACCCTGCGAAGACAACGAGCGCGACGTAAGCGAGGGGAGGAGGAGAGAGGGAGTGAACTTCTGACTCCCTCTCGCCATTCTTAATTAAGCCGGTGACCTTGCCGTCCACAAAAGCCTATTTCTAGAGACCACGCAGCCAAAAATATACCAGGCGGCGCAGTCGGTTAGGGAGAGCGGGGGCGGAGAGGGAGAAAGGGAGGGATGGATGGATGGAGGGAGCATGAAATTCTTTTTTAAAAAGAAGAGAGAGAGAGAGAGAGGAATTAGGTGTGTGTGAAAGGCCAAGGAGAGGACAGAGAGGTGGAAAATGGAAAGTGGAGAGATACAATGGGAGGGGGGGGGGGGAGATAAAACAGAGGCAACAGTGGAGGTCCATAATCAAAAAGAGAAAGAGATGCAGCTGGAGAAGAAGAGGGGGGAGGCAGGAGACATGTGGGAAAGATAGACATCATGTAGAAATGAAGATGCCTAAGAGGGTCAGCGAAGGGTCTTTCTCATATTAAAGCAGGATGTTAACAATGGCAAGAAGAGGCTCAACCTAATTACCGGCAGCCAGCCTTGTGCTATTCTTTCCCCGGGAGTTTCACACCAATATCTCCCTCTTTCTCTCTCTAAATTTAGACAGATGTTAAAGGAAGGTGAGGAAAGGTGAAACTCAGTGTGTGGATGAATTAGCTTGGTGGCTGTGCGCTGATAATTACACCCCGGTATGGGTTAACGGTAATTAATTGTTTTAATTCCAGTTTCGGGGTCACGGAGGAGAGAGTTGTTTAACTGCAAGTTGTGCATCTGTAAATACTCTGACAGCCCAGTCAGCGGAGAGATGATGAAAAGAAGCGGTCAGCGTTAAGGCGGTGGATTCAGACACAACGCTCTGCAGCCGCCCACACACACACACACACACACACACACACGTAGTGTTTATAGACTAATCTCGAGAGGATGGGCTGCCAAGGATGCAATGAGGCCTAACTATCTCTCTCTCTCTCTCTCTCTAACAGCAGACACACCTGACTCGCCTCCTCTGCCAAAGATCCCCCCGCACTCAACTCAATCCTCCTCACTCTGGCCTCCTCCCTTCACCTCCTCCCGACACTGAGCTACCTCACTCCCACGTCCTCCCATTCGCACATCTACCCTCCCGACACCTGTAATGTGTGTAATTTCACAGGGCGGTGTCACTTTTTTTATTCAAGTGGAGCTGCCCATCCTTCGTGGAACTGCCCATCCTCCGTGGATAACTATGTCTCTTTTCTTTTCAAAAACAACCCGGTAAACTTCAGGAAACAATTAAGGCAGAGCAATGGAGCTAAAGCCCACAATAATGGAGGCGCCGTGTGGAGAAAGCAGGGAGGAGGGTAAAGAGGGTGGAAAGAGTTTCACCATCAGCATGGAGTAAAGGTTTTGGCATCTCCAAGGCAGTGAATTTTCAATGGAGGCATGGGGACACCAACTGGTTGTAGCAGATAACTGCACCTTTGAGAAACTGCTTGCGGGCAACAATGCATCCTTAGTCAGTGTTTCACAGAGCGGAGTGCCTTAAGAATGTTAAAGATGCTGCTGCCAGAGCTGCAGAGCTGTTTTTAAAGGCCCAGTTAAATAACGAATCTTCAGAAAGTCGGTCACTTGCAAGATTTTCAGGTCTCACATTTCTGATTTCATGTTTTTACATATTTGGTGCGAAATAATTTAGGTCTAATAATTAAATATTCAAGGTGTGTGTCTGCTAGGTTCTATCTTATTTATTTTGTATCTGTTCCGTGATTTTATGGGGGGAAAAAAATCTTTTCTCTCGCATTTAAATCTGAATCAGGTCCAACTATTTAGGTTTACAGTCATGCTCAAACTTGCACTATTTATTTGTTCGGGGGAAGTGTAACATTGGAAGCATGTAATGAAGTTGTTAAGGATGTGTTAAGCAAGCAGCACATTCGTTCATTTACACCTCGAGCAGACAACAGTACAACATTAGCAGTCATTTGAAAGTCATGTTTGTGTTGAATCCAAGTCTAATATTTATTTTCCTTCTACCTCTGTCTTGCACCTCAGCGACTGCTGAGGAAAATATCAGGCTCCTCAGCGGCTAAATGCTCCAATACGTTGGCTGGTGGCTAAATTTGTCATCCAATTGGTGCTGTGCAGGTAGCGCGGCGTGGGTTTTTACAGCTTTCTACTGAAAACAGCTGAAAACAAAGCTGATGAGAGCAGAGAGAGTGAAACAAAATAGTAAAGTTGTGGGAAGAAAACTAAAACAATGAGCTGGAAGAAGCTAAAACAAAAACTCAGCTATTTAATCTTTTGTTAATATAAAAATACTAATTAGTGCAAACATGATTTGGGTTTTTTTTTTTCTAGGGATCATATTAAATTCAAGGTGTTAAATCTGCTATCTGAGGGATACCACTGATCTAAATTCATATTATATTTATTCTTAAATGTCTCTCTGTAGGATTCTTAGTTAAACTAATACCAACCTGTGGCACACAGAAAACAAAAAAAAGAAGCACAGAAAAAAAGCACAGATTCCAGCTGGACATATTATATATATACTGGGTACCCAGCATATATAAAGGGAAATGGAAAAAAAGAAGCACTTGGAGTGTTACAGTAAGCGTCAACAGAGGGATCTTGAGAAGACACAGGAGGGAGTAAGCAGAGGAGCTTTCAGGCTTGGCAAGAGAGGGCTTTACAGCGTCAGTCAGACAGACAGACAGACAGACAGGCAGACAGGCAGACAATCAGGCCGACAGATACACTCAAAGACTGATCCCTGATCCTAAGACCTCATCTCCCCTTTGGCCTTCCATTCAGCCTCAACCCCACCTCCCCTATCTTCTCATCCCTTCATCCCTCCCAGCCATCCTCTTCACTTCTTCCCCTCACTACTCTCAAGCCCGGCTTTGGACTGTTTTCACAAACACACACACACACACACACACACACACACAGACACACACACACACACACACACAAGACACCACATTGGGACCCTGAAGGACCAAAGCATTCTCCCAAGTCAATCCCTGTGTTGACGAAATCGGGCGAAAGGGTGATTGATGATACGGATTGGATACAACGCTGCGGTGAGGGAGAAGTGAGACCGAGGATCTCGCTACTCTCCCACGCCACCTCCGCTACCCCGATGATGACATCACCGCGGCCAGGGCCTTCAAGCTGCGACTGTGATTAAGTGCGATTACTTCTGTCTGGGGCTGACAGATCCCGCAGGATTCTAAACTACAAAAGAGTTTTGGGTGTGTTGAAAGTTTGAGAAAAGCATGAGAGTGCTCCAGTGTGTGGGCATGGATGTTTTTGTGTATGGGCGGTACAGATTTAAGAAAAAGATGAACTGATAAAACCACGCTGATATCGGTCTGCATTTCATCCAAAAGTCCAGACTTAAGTTTAGTGCAGACTGTGTTTTTCCTGCATTTTACAATATCTGTCTGACCTAATGTCTGCAACTCTTACAGTCCTATCATCCTCAGCTGTACATAAATGTTAGCAATGCTAGCATGCTAAACTAAATGGGTTAACATGGTAAACATCAACATGTTAGCGGCGTCATTGCTGACATGTTACGGCTGCACTTTGACATTAGCATTTAGCTCAGACTTGCCAAAGTACACCCTTCGGTTTAGATGTACAAATGAGATGATTGCAGTTCACTTAAATGGTCTTTTTTCATCTTGATGTGTGTAAATTGATATTTGATGACATTGTAAATATGCAAATTAGGGCATGATACTGTCTAACAACATGTAGCAACTGTTGGAGCAGATTTTAGCTACTTTTCATTGAAAACAGTACATACTAGTACTACTATACTATAAAACATACTATAAAATACTACAACTAGTTGGAGCACCTGGGTGAGGGAAGATGAACAGTATCCAATGATAGCGTCACTGGGGCAGCAAATTCGCTCACAGAGGAACTGCTTGGTTCTTTTTGTTGGATATTATTTGCTCTCGTCCTGGAACAAACGGAATAATCCTATAATCAATAGACCGGGTCTGAGATCCGATGTGTAGGTTTTGCACCCCTATGTCAACCTGACAACAGTATGGGATAATAAATGACTCGTAATGTGAGCAGTACAGTCATTCTTGTAGTCTGCACTACAACAGCACACACATACACGTGTGTCTGCACTGCGAGGGAAAGCAAGCCCCCAACTCATATTTCAATTTCTGACATAAAGCGGCACTGAGAGACTTCCTCTGTCCGTGCAATCTTTGTCTACCCCCACGCTCACTCTCTGGAGGTGTCACCGGGTGGCACGGAGGGTGGTACAGGGCCCCAGCTGGCCGCACAAAGCTGGGATGGCAGAGAGATTATACTCGACCTCTCCGCTCACCCAAAACATGATGAAGCCCTCTGTTTTCTCAGAGGGGAGGAGTCACATTGGCAGGATGACTTCAAAAAGTCTGAACAATAATCCTGGTCCCCTCTCTCTCTCTCTCTCTCTCACATACACAAACACACAGGCAAACTTTCCTCTTTGCAAAAAAAAAAAAAAACATTGTGCCTACACCGACAGTGACACAGAGTATAAAGTGCTGACTGGCTGGCCTCCCCGCCGATTCCCACTCTGCCGGCGACCGAGCGTGTCCTGATAAATAAAGCAACAAATGCAATGGAAAGAGAAAATGAGGGGAAAGAGAGAGAGGCTGTGGGAGCCAGAGAGCACGGAGGGCTATAATTAGTAAGTGATTAACGAGCGGGCATCAGACAGGTCCCACACCATTGATTGTGATGTTGTGCAATGCTGCTGCAGCGAAAACGAGCTGGCCCTGGGAAGGTGCACTGAGGTCACCGCTCTGGCACGCACACACACAGAAATGTGTTTGTTGTTAGTGCAAGATACATCTAACGGTCATCAGCGAGAACATGAAGGTAGAGCAGATAGGGTATGGCCGCTTGAGACTCACTTGAGAGCACAGGAGTCATGCAGTAAAAGTCTTTTTTAGAGGATAATACCAGAGTTTATGCAGGTTTTAGCTCTTAAAATGTATACTTTACATCTCTTCTGACTATTTTCAACCATTTTTAATGTGTTTTTTTTGTCCTTTAGTAGGGGGGGGGGGGGGATCAGTGTACGTCAGGTATGAAATCAGTTAGCAGAAACGTGCTTTTGTAATTGATCACATTAAACTTGACGTGTTCAACCAAATCTACTATACATTTTTCTCAGTGTTACAACGTTGTTGTTTTGTAATGCAGTTTAAGTGTAGATAGATTAGCAAAGAGTGCACTGCATTGCCTCTAGGGCCGGGTATAAAGGGGCTCTGATGCACTTCTTTTAGCGAAATTGCAGCTCGTTTGATTGGCTCAGTTTATAACGGCTGTTGTTTTCATTCCAAGGTGCAGCCAAAGCCAGTTTGTAAATGTTGGTGGAATTAAAAACCCCCCCAAAAAAAAAAAAAAGTTTGTGACATAAAAACAACAGGGCCCAGACTAAACAGGTGGTGGTTAAGCTGCCATCTTGCCTGCATCTTTGTCTGCCTCCTCTCCAGCGTCTGCTTTTTCAACCCCCACGCCACCCCTTTCTCCCCCTGCAGCCCTCCCCTCTCTCTGATGATAAGGCAGGCAATGCTAAGCGAAATTTCAAACTCAACTGTCAGACAGAGGGAGAATGAAGAGAGGTACCAGGAGGGAGAAATGCTGAGGGAGGCAAAAAGAGAGGAGAGTCTTCCCTCTCCCTCCCCTTTCCCTTTCCTTCTTCCTCTGGAAACTGGTCAGGTGCCAACATCAATGTACTTTACTGTATGGCTAGGCGGGCACAGAGTGTGCTGGCCTGTCATGCATGGCGTAACGTAGCTCTGTCCTTGCCCCCATTCTTTACCCTGCCAAGCTAATGATGATGACAATGAGGAAGAGGAGGGGGAGAACGAGGAGGGAACACTTAAAGGTTGGCTCGGCCGCTCGTAGTGTAGATTTCAGTAATGGAAGAGATTGCCTTCGTCGACACGCGGCGGGAGGAGAGTGCGATGTGTGGACATGTACATGCAAAAGGTTTTAGGTTTTAGCAGCTATTAGTGTGTTATTCTCGCACTTACCTTGTCATTGTTGTAGTAGGCCAGGCTCTCGCCATCAAATCTCACCCACCTCCTTTGAAAAACACATTTTCTGCACAGAAAAGAAGATGTGCAAATTCAATCCATCTGGCTCATTCAGGCGAACTCAGCCAGCCTTGAGCGAAATAAGCGGCAGAAAAAAAAAAACAAACACCCAAACCATCAAGACAGTAAGCGAGTAACTAAATCTGCCCTGAACAGGTACTCATGTTTCATCAAGAGTGCCATTGATTCATTAATGTCAAGAGTTGCATCAACAGCTGCCAGTTAGCATAATCAAAACAAATGGCCACTTTCAATTTGAATATTCAACAGGACAAGGGCAGTTTGCCAAACCCATGCTTATCAGGTGATGAAGGAGAGCACAAAATGGAAGGAAGTGATTGGCTTAGCTGTGGTTTTGAGCAGCGCTAAAGCATGTGGCACCAAGAGAGCCTGGCTTTTTCTGGCAAAACTACGTCTGCCTTCAAAACTAAGCGAAAGCCTCTCCTTTCCTTCGATGGTGCACTGCATCGCAGACAGATCCGCTTACGGCTTCTGTGTCTTCTACCATTTATTAGCTTTAAATAGTCATTAAAAGACAGAAGACACGTGGGAGGCAGAAAAAAAACACAACACCGGTCTGCAAAGAAACAGGTAGCAGTGGTGGGATTTCTATTTTTAGCAACTTTGACCGAAAGTAGCATGAGGAGGTGAAAGGTTGTGAAACTGAATTAGAACGAGCATATGACTCATTACATTTCCTTTGCAAAGTGGAGATGCAGTAAAATTAAAATTACATGTAGATCCATTTATCATTACATCAAATAAAGAGGAATTTCTAATGTCTCCTATTCTGAACTCAGCCTCTAATCATAATTACAATCTTCTGTATTACGGTAACTTACCCCTGAGGCGACAGTTTGTCCAGCCAGCCCACTTTGAGCACCTGATGTTTGGGGGCTCCGTAGAAGCACGCGTATGGAGAAATATCAGGCAGCGCGTTTCTGGTCACAACCCCCAGAGCATCTGCTGGCTCGGAGTAGAGGTCACAGTCCACCATGATTAAAGAGCCATCCTTAGGGCCAGAGGCAGCCGGTCCAACAGCAAGAGCCTCAGGGGTCACTGGGAAATTTTGGTCCAAGCCAGCATGCGGCAAAATGCTGGCACACTCGTCCACTGTTGAGTATTCGTCTTTGTAGAGGTCTGGGATGGTTTGAGCAAGAGGAGACCCTTTTTCCTTGGGCTCTTTGTTTTTAGGCATTTTTTTTCTGTGGGAGCACGGATGACATTAAAGGAACAGTTTGACATTTTGGGAGATACGCTTGCATTTTCCTTGCCAAGAGTCAGATGAAAAGATATTACCGCTTTCATGTGTGTCCACTAAGTATGTGGTTAGAGCCAGGAGGCGATTAGTTTAGCTTAGCATAAAGCCGAAGGGAGAAACGACTAGTCTGACTCATTCAGAAATACTCCTAACAGCTCTCCTTTCTAATTAACACATAGTATCACATTTGTTTTATCCACACAGAAACAAGGAAGTTGCATGTTGTAAGAACATCATTCTGTTTGAGTATGCATTAAACAAACAAGTTATTAAGTAAGAAAAATACTATTCACACTGCATCTTATGAGGCAAAAGCTCTATATAACTTTATGGATAACATCACAATGTTAAGCACCACAGAATTATTTCCTGGGTGTATATGTGCACATGTACTGGTATACATGTACATAAATAACGTTTTATTTTTCATCTTATCAAATTACATTGTGAATTTAATATTCATACACATGTTCTGTGTGTGTGTAGCATGATTGAAACTACAACTTGCATTTAATTGCATAACCCTTTGTTGGAGAGTGACAGATAAATAACTTTAACAGATTAACAAAAGGTATCTTTTATATTTCTGTTACACAGCATGTCAATAAAGCCGTTTCCACTTTTCAGACAGTTAGGATTATTTACTTTCCTGTCAAGAGTTAGATGAGAAGATTGATACCACTCTCCCTTCTGCGCACTAAAGCCATTAGCCTAGCTTAGCATACAGATAGGAAGCATGGGAAAACAGCTCGGTCTAAAGTTCAAAACCAGCATCTCTAAAGCTCACTAATTACCAGATTTTATTTGATTTGTTTATTTCACAAATGCAACCACGTGTTGTAGTTTTCTGGGGAGCTGTAACGATTTCTAGGTGAAAAAGCAGCAGTCAATTTAAATGTCCTGTTTGTGTATGATTTAAACAAACAAGGCACATTGTTAACCGTTGAGCTTTAGAGGTGATGTTGGGTGTCTTGGACTGAGCGAGGCTTATCGTTTTCACCTGCCTTCAGTCTTTATGCTAAACTAAGCTAACGGCTGTTTCCCAAAACTATTCCTTTAAGACGGCCCACTCTCACATGTCAGGGGATGCGTAATTATTACTCAAAAATTGCTCTGACTACTGTCATATTTATGATTTGTGAGGAAAATCTGCATCTGAATATTCATCACTGGCACATATAAGCAGATTTACTTTACTTTCCTACTGTGAGGATTCATGTCCAGCTGTATGAAACTCAGCTGTCCAGAAAGCTGCAAAACATCATAACAAGGAATCTAAAATACATCCAATGTGTTAAACTGAAACTAGAAACCACGAAAACTTTCTGTTATCGGTGCTCAGTAATTCTCTTCCTGTACATCTGAATTTCTATTTATTCATTCAGATTGTGGGAAAGCAGTTTTACATCAGCATAGTTTTTATCTATTTATTTAAATAAATAATAAATTGTGGGACAGCAGTATATTACATCAGCATACTATACCTCTGTTTCTTCGGTTTTATCTTGCCCTTGAATCCCCTCTGTAACCTTTCTTTAGCACCTTGGTCCTATAGAGCACAGAGGAGATTAGCATCAAATGAACAGAAAGTGTCCATCTTTCAGTCAGACACTGTTATCGTGTTGGTGCACTCAGCTATGTTAACTTTAGTGGCGAGGTGACATTTCTATTAACCTCTGGGGGCAAACTGAAACAAGCACATTTTCCACTCTGCTATGTGTCCATGGTGACAACATTAACACTGAGAGGGAAGTTTGGTGTGTGGATTGTGGATGAAACGCGGCTGATAGTGTTGAAGATCTGAGAAATGTCTGTTCCTCTTTGGTAAGCTGCTACTCACTGTCCACCAGTGGCAGTGCGCACTGTCTTACCGGGGCGCTTTCAGGGTTGTTGTACAGGAACATTTCTCCGTAGGGAGCAATAGGAGTCAAGGTTCTTTGAAGTGGAGCTAAAAAGGGCACAGAGACAACACAATAGTGGTTTTGTCACAGCATTAAAACTTGCAGAAAACAGTGTGAAGGCCTAAACATGGTGCATGAAAGTAAGAAGCTTAACAGGATTGTTCCAGTTAAATTTTAAATCACTCAGCTGTTATAGTGCCCTTTGATTAAACCAACTCATTGATCTGAATAAATGTGCCAACCCCTTGATCCATATAAGCAGTAAACCAATTAAATTTTGTTTTAGCATGCCTATCTCTCTGCCTCTGCCTTTTCCTAGCCCAACTGGGAGTATGATGCTCCTCAGTCAGCCTCAAACACACCAAGTCTCTGCCAAGGCCATTTCTCTGTCTTGGCTCCTGCAGGGACCGTGGTCGGTGGTCGGTGGAAGCAAAGACGAAGAAGAGTGACTCCGGCCAGACACTATTAGTCTGGAGACCCGGGGCCACCCTGCGTGGGCCACCGCCTGTCACTGTGAAAAATGACACCACCCTCTCCTGAGGATTGTGAGGGCCGGAGGACGCCACCACAGGGCTAGACACACACACACACACACACACACACACACACACACACACACAGACACTGGTGGAGAAGCAGATATGCACGCAGACGGCAGCGTACGAAGATCGAAACACCCTCAGACACATAAAGATGCCTTGAGACAAACACAGACATAAAAGGATGGACAGTCAAAGGAGTACAAACACGTACTCACGCCAGTACGATGTGGATGTACTACTTTTTAAAGCTGTACAGACACACACTTCCCAACAATGGAGGCCATTCCAGAGGGGCACAAAGGGCATGTACTGGGCTTTATGAAGGGGTCAGTTTACTTGATGATAGAATCCACTCCAACACAGCCGCCCTCTCTACAGACAGGCTTGGTGGGCAGATAGCAACCATCAATCATCATCTATCAGCCGACCTTCAGGCCCCTCACGCTTCTCTCCAAGGGCCGCCGGACACTACTGTACTCAATTCCTGTCCGATTCCCTCTATTCTTCCCACACTGTCATCATCTCGGGCTTCTGCCTTTGTTTCTCTCAGTCCAAGCTGCTTCTTTATCTGCTCACGACCAGACACTCTCTCTCTCTCTCTCTCTCTCACACTCTCTCTCTCTCTCTCTCTCACACTCTCTCACTCTCTCAAGACACAGTCCAGGAAGCGACCTAGATGCCACCATTCGTTCAGAGTTAGCGAGGACATCGATTTTTTTTTTATTCTAAATGAAGTGCCCGTTCTTTTAGGTCAAGGAGTTACAGGTAAGTTTCTTGAAGTAAGCGTCATTCACACATCAAGCACGGAAGACGCACGGCTGCCACTAAATTAGCCAGCAAACAATTTCTTATTTTCGTCACTGGTTCGCTAAAATAACATGCGAAGAGTGTTTTTCTTTTATATCTATTACTATATTTACCATTTTGCTCGTCTGAATGATGACAATAAGGATGATGATCATAATAATAAGGGTTGTTAGATTCATCATGTTGCTAATGCTGTTGTTAGGCTACTTTTTTTACTATTACGTTTAAAAAGGTGGAGAGATTTTTATGAGCAACTATTCATATAAAAAGTACTTTCTGTACCAACACGGCATCTGGGAGCCCAAAGTGTTGTCTGCAGATTGTTTTGTCTGAGCTAAAGTCAAAGAACCCAAAAGATGGTTCTATTTATAATAATATTAAATGAGAAAAAGTAGATAATTGTCATATTCAAGACAATAAAACCAGCAAAAGTTTGTTATTTTAGCTTGACAAACTAGAAATAGAAATAATAGAAATAGACATATAAAGTATGCATACTTTAAAAAAAGTATGTGCCTGAATCATATGTCACACAGAAGTCAACAACGTTAGTTGCATAGTTAAGAACTGGTATTCAGCCTCTGTGCGATCAGAGAGAGGCTTAAAGGGATTTTCTTCTTCCCTTTGTTTTGTTTTTACACTGTGATGATTTATGAGTGTGAATTGACACTGAAAATAAACTGAATTAAATGGCTGTTCAGTTTAGTTGTGATTCATTTTTCCAAGTTTGTCTCTAAAGCCTTCAAAAGAAGAAAAAATGGATTATTTAATCAGGATTCTGATTCTGATTTCTCCACTATTAAACAGTACAAGTACTATGAGAATATTATGAAATGTGTCGCAGGTACGACAGTGTGACAATCTGGTGTGTGCACAAAGGTCATTCGTGTCCACGCCGCCGCATTATCACATTCCCTGCACATTTATAGTGCCTAAAACGGGAAGAGCAGTAAGCTGATTGGTGTGTGTGAGACAGTGAGATCAAAGGGCTTAAAAAGGAGAGCTGCCATTATTACTATTTCTATTATCATTGAATAATTCGCCTTGTCTGCCATGTCGCTAAAGAGCTGTTGAAGATGCGATACTAGACAGACAAGTGCTTTTCTTGTGAAAGAAACTAATTAGAAGGAGGTGTTGGGGTGTAAATTAAAATTCTGTAAGCCTCCAATAGCAAGTTTTGATTTAACACAACATTCTGTGAGATGGCACTACACGGTTTTTCCACATTTTGAATCTCATCGTGGAATAAACTCTTCAAATATGCTCGGGTAAAATAATATGTCAAATAACATCTTGCTAGACCCTGCTGTGAAGGGAGATTTAGCTTGCTAGTCAAGGTCCCCGTTTCCCTGCTCTGGGACCGTCTTGGCTCCCTTTCTTCCTCCGTCTCTCAGCCTGTTTTGCATCCATCTCCTCTTCCTTCCTCCCAACCCACTTCACTGTCTCGCCCGCCTCTCTCGTCTCGCTCCATGTCTTGTTCCGCACAGAGAAGAAGTCGGAAAAACAAGGCCTACCGAGAGACCGCTGCGGTGAAGGTACACGGAACAAGGAAGGAAGGGGAAGCCGAAAAGGGAGCGTGAGGGGAGAGTAAGAGCTGTTGATATGCTGCGAGGGAAGGTGTGACAGCGTGGTCAGATTCTGTCCCGAAAAGACAGACGGACATGTTCACAGGTGTTTAACACGCGCTCAGGCAGACTGCCGTCGCAGAGAAGCATCATATAATCCTACGAGGACACATCCACATCAGCATGAAAAGCTGCTCACGTACTGTCTCGTCATATGAGACACGAGGGTCGACTAAGCCCAATAAATCCAGCAAGGGAGGAGGAAAAACTCAGAACGTATTTGTTCTGGTTGTACTACAAGCCTGTGTGTTGTTAGCAAAGTTAAACAACTTCTAAAAAACTTTGGAGAGCCAGGCGACAGGAATATACACAAGGGTCTCGCTGAGGGACAAGATGTGAGAGCCCATATTCCCTATGAGATGTGCGCTTGAAACGGGGGCGACGCCGTTTCCCACGACACAGCCGCCGAACACCCACCACCCCGCGCACTACCCTCATCTCCTCTCCCTTCTTTCATCCGGGCAAACAACAGCACCGCTGACTCTACTGCCGAATGAAATATTCATGGCAGAGATGAAGCGGATGCAGCTGAAAGACTATGTACCTTTCTGTATGCTGTTTGCACCGATGGGACCTTCGGAGCCGGTTAGGTGTTCAGGGCTGGTTGTTTGCGCTGGAGGTGCGCTCCTGAGGAGGAAGAGAAATCAGTGATTTAGAACCACGAGTGCAGCACATGGGGAAAATAGCTAACGCCATTTAGACGTGAAGGCCTTCGGAACAGAGATGTGGAACTCTGAAAGTTGCTTCCACAGTTTAGAAGTTCAACAATGTATATGTATGTATGTATATATGTGAAATGCAGAATTGAATATGAAATTAGAGGCCTCAGGTGTAACTGTGAATGCAAAGAGAGACACTTCCCATACTGTTTTTCATATCCATTCATGCCACTGCGGTGTGTAAATCTATTTCTCCGGGTGCTGTTTCACCTTGCTCTTCCGACGTGTTTATTTGATTAGTTCTCAAAAACCGCTCATAAACTTTCTGAGAGTCAAACTTTAAGTTTTAAGGAATAGTTCAGCATTTTGGGAAATGCATTGATTTGTTTTCTTGCTGAGGTTTAGGTGAGAAGATTGATGCCACTCTCGTGTCTGTATGGTAAATATCAAGCTAACAGCAGCCAGTTAGCTTAGCGCAAAGACTTAGCTTAGCACAAAACCCACCTATTAACATCTCTAAAGCTAAAAAAATAAATAAATAATCAACAAATTCTTGATTATTCGATGAAATAAAACAGTCTGGTGTCTGTACAATAAATGTGACGCTAGCACTAGCAGCCGGTTAGCTTGACTTGGCACAAAATTGGAAATGGAGGGAAACAGCTAGCCTGTACAGTGTACAGATACATTTTCTTTTATACTTTATCTGTTTATATGTGCTTTGACATGGCGTCTTATTTCTTTTAATGTACAACATCCTAACTTTCCTTTTGTTTCCTTTTCCTCAGTCTGACACATTTACATCACAGCGATGTCAACTGACCATGATGAATAAATAAGTCATCTTGTGCTACAGTGAAATAAGCTTCATAAGCAGTGTTGATGTTCTGATCCAGCTTTCTGCAACAAGGTGAATACGTGCATTTTGCTATTCTATTTACGTGAAGTTAACTGTTACCTGTCTTGAAGTGGCAGTGCGCTCTGATTGGGGATTTCCGGGACGGGTCGGTGCCTCAGCCGGTAGGAGCGAGTCAGCCGTGGACCTGCAGGAAGCTTAAAACTGGGCTGTGCCTCATAGATGGAGTTTTCCACCATTTCCCCCTGAAACCCCCCGTGGTCTTCGGCCAGCGTAGAGTGTGGGACGGCAGCCGGACAGGGGATGGAGTCGGTACTCGAGAGCGAGGGATCCTCTGAGGAAATCTCCCAGTCTGACGGCATTTCAGAAATGTGGAGGGACTCGCTGCTGCTGCTGCTGCTGCTGCTGCTGCAAGAGGTGATGGAGGGAGGGATGCAGGTATGTTCAGACATGGATGTTTGGATGTTCTGGGGGTTGCGTGGGGCCGGTTGAGGCGGCCAGAGGTTTCTGCTCTCTGGAACATCCTCAATTTCCATTTCCAGTCCTGCTCCTGGAGGCAAAGTTCGACTCCCCTCTAAATCATCCTCCCTCCTGTCCTTTGGCTGATGGTGCTGACATGATGTCCCCCTCTTTTTATCCTTCTGGAAGATATATCTCGGGTGCGGCACTGGCTTCCTCCTGCGGCCTTCGTTCTCTACATCTTCATCTCCCTCTCCACCGCTCTGCTGCCTCACACCTAGAGCTTCCAGACTACGGAGGATGCGCCTACGATGGCCTGTTGGAAACACCTTGAGCTCCAGCAGCCGCTCATCTGTGAGGTCCTTGCAGTCTTCCAGAGCCTGATAGCCTCCTTGCTGGAAGCATAAGATGTACTGGGACAGGTGGAGGGTGTAGAGCCATTCCACGATCTCCCCGCTAGGCTCTGGTGGCTCCAACATGATGCTCTTGTCTCACCTCTGCACCATCAGGAAGAACTACAGAGGATCGAGTAGTCCAACTTTCAACTGCAGACACAAAGCAGATTAAAAAATAAGTGGCGGACAAACGGAAATACTGTGAAATTAAGAGGTTGTAATTTTCATCAAACAGAATTTAATCTTTGAAGACAAGATTATTAACCTCTGAAACATCCCCTAACAGGAATAATTGAAAATACCTCTTAGGCTCTGATGACGTGCATTTTTCTACAAGCCAGAATTATTCAGTGGATATTGATTTTAATTTATTGATTTTGTCTTAGAGGGATGTTCTGCAGGTGGATTTTACATTGAAATATCACTTTGATTACATTATTGGACTCTAGTTGTGGAAATAAGAGCTCAGTGAGGGAATAGTTTCGACATTTTGGGATGTGAATTCCCCCACTTTCACAAGAGTTAGAAGAGGGGATCGACGGCACTCTGATATCTGTACGGTGAGTGTGAAGCCACAGCTTGGTGTTAGTTAGCGTAGCGTTGCATGAAGCAGGAGGGAAGCACTGTAGGGGGAGACAGTGGTCTGGCTCTGCACTGTGCACAAGTACAAAAATAAAGTTGTGGTTTTAGACATGTGGTTTAGACTAGAATTCACTGCAACATAGTGCATAACCATCTGTGACACCTCAAGTTTTTTTTTTCCACATGCTGGCTTTTGTACAGGTCAAACAAACACAATATGCTGCCTTAACTGGTGAGTTTTAACCCTTCAGAGTCTGGGGTAAAATGGCGTTTTGTACTACTTTTCATTTTACCTTTGTGTTTCCCATTAAAACTGCTTAGCTTGCCTTTCTTTGTGTCTTTCTTTTCAGCACAACCTCACCTATGTGATTCTACAAGTATTTATTTATTTTGACATAATATATGGACACACTGTTTGTAAAAGTGCAAAAGAAACACAAAATCCGAGTAGGAAGTAGTTGGATCTTTGGAGGAGCGGGGGTCTGTGCGGACACCTCCTCTCGTTCGTCTTCACGCGCAGCATCCACTTCATCCTCTGAAAGGAGTCTTCCTCAGAATCAGAACGTTCTTCCCCAGATTCAGTATCTTCTAACTCGTAGAAGAGCTGCTGTAGTGCACGACTTCGGCTCTTCATAACTTTAGTCTTAATAGGCCGATCGAGAAAATTCAAACACTTGTAAAAAGTTTGGAGTGTCCGCTTTCCAACAGTCTTTGAATTGAGCACCTGCGTGCTTGTGTCACAGCTTTACATTTTCAAACGTGCGACATGTGACTTTGACGCCGTGTGGCGGCCCTAGACTCCGAAGGGTTAAAAAAGGTGCTATGTTGCTGCTTCATATGCTTTATGCTAAGCTAAGCATCACATTTACCCTGCAGACATGACAGTGGTATCGACCTTCTCAAGCACTCTCCGCAGCAAAGCACTCATTTCCAAAATGTCTTTTCCTTTAAGCATGCTGTGAAAACATCTACGCGTGTGTTGCACATTTAACAAGTGAGCAAACACGCCATCCAACTAAACCAAAGCTAAATTTGCAACACTCCTGGATGAAACTGCAGGAAGCTGCAATAGCTGTGAAGAAATAGCATTCCACCGCTATAGTCACAGTGCGACTCTGTGGTCAGATTTGGTAGGAGACTTACCTTAAGGTCGGACATTTGGATAAAATAACACCCAAAAACTGAATTTCTGCAGAAAGGCCCACTGGTATCTTTGTTAGAACACCTTTTCCTCTTTTTTGCAGAACTTACCCCGGCAGAGTTTAAAAATCCAAGCTGTACATAGCAGCTCACTGCCTAGAAGCATGAACAGGTTGCTAATGGCAAGTTTAAATATCTGTTTCCTGATGCCTTCACACCATCTCTTCAAAGTCAGGCACTAATGACCTGTGTGGCAGAACTGCTCTCTCTCTCTTTCACTTTCTGTCAGACACACACACACACACACACACACACACACACACACACATGCATTAAGCTCACAGGAAGACACATCAACATCTTGTCATGGCCACTTCTCTTTTAGGTTGCAAATCTATATTACACAGTGGACATGAAGTGTTACTTCTGCTTTCAAGTAAACACAATCTTTCGGCATATGCATCTGTATGCATCAGAGTGAACATGGACAGAAAATGACTTTTCTCTATTTTAAAACCAGGTGAGAATAAATAGTCACTTCCCACCGCATGCCTTTTTTATTCCACAATAATCTGATATGATAGTTGTGCAAAAATCTAAAGTATGCATGCACAAAGGCAAACACATGACTGTAGTAAGTCCTCACAATAGATGCTTACACAGTCTACCAGACCTGCCCAGCTGTGTATTGCAGTGGTAACATGCAGGGACCTGTATTGGCTAAAGGCCAGGGCAGGCACACGCCAAAGCTTGCTAGCACATTTGACCTGCCCTGCTCCTCATCTCTGCCTTTTAGCGCTTATACACCCACTCACACTGCACGCTGTGCAAAACTACACACCGCAGAGCTCACACACACTCAGCAGACATTATTAAAGGCTGGATATAGGAGTTTTGATCCACAGCTACTGCCCGGATTCAAAGCCCACAGAGTGTGTGGATCAATAACAGAGAGCAAAAGCAGAAGTTCACAAGATAAACAGCTAGCACATGCCACATGGGCATGGGAACATATGAGGTAGTGTCTGCATAGATATTAACACACACACACACACAAGTAAGATGTGACTGTAAATAGGACAGCAATAGGATGTGTGTGTGTGTGTGTGTGTGTGTCACCAGGCAGGGCCTCCTACTACACCACAGATATGGTTCTACAGTTCAAGGAGTGAGTCACAGCATGCACGCCCATGCATGCACTGTAACACACACCCACCTCATACTTCTGCACATCCCTCAGCCAACCTACTTTGAACAAAGTCCAGTTTGCATCCCCTTCCTGGTTTGAGAGGGGAAAACAATACCTGTGCATACTTTCAAACTTGTGCGCCCTGTTGAAATATTCTAAAAGTAAATATTAAGTTTTGCATTTTGCAGATGCTTTGGCACACACGTGTTAAAGATTGTCATTTTAACCTGCAGTAAAAGCACTTCTGTTTAGTTAGGGTTCCACCAATTGTTGCTGGGTTGAGTCTTGGGTGTGTTTTCACTGAAAGTAGTCAGGTTGGCACGGGGGAGATGTGTGTTTGCACCTAGAAAAAAGGGGTTACACCACTAAGAAAACACTTGATGACCCACATTTACTTCACCTTCTTTTACAAATAAATGTTTTTTTTTTAAATGTGCCCCCTTAACTCTGACGCATTCAGAAAAGTTATTTAACTCATGCTGGTTAAGCCCATTAAGCCTCGTGCCCTCTTTGCTCAGCTGATTATGAGTAACTGCTTGGAGTCGGGGTGTGACGTAGCACGCTGCCGTGCGTCCGGTTGTTCGTAAAGCTCACCTGCTGTGGTTAAAAGGAATCCTCAGGTGTGATCCGCACAGCTTTGCGCACCGTTTGTGTCCAGTTAGCGTCATGTAACGCCGCTCTGGTCTCTGGTGGCTGCGGCAGAGTCCTCACAGCGTGCTGCAGCTGTTTCCCTTCCCCGTCTGTTTACGCGTCTCCACGCCCACCTGAGCGCAGGGCCACGGTCCTCACCTCCTACTCCTAAAGTCCTCAAAACCGCAAACTGATTTAAAGACTGACCTAAAGTTGTGGATGTGGTTTGCCGAGCTGCTACTATGAGCGCGTTGACACAGAAGTCCGTCTCTTCGGGCTCAGATTGATCCAATGGAGCCTGTTTCTCCAATAAAAAGCGCGCTCGGACGCGCTCAGAGCGCACAAACAGCAGAGTGGAGGCGCTTGTGGTGTTTTTCTGGGAATATGTGCGTGTCCCAGCTTGATCCTGAAGGCACAGGGCCACAGGCAGGAATGCAGCAGGAGGCCTGGCACGCGTAATGAAGCCAGTCCTGGGAGGGGGGGGGGGGGGGGGGGGGTGCATTTTGTTTCATGATGTTCATCTATTATTAGTGATTTGATCTTTTTTTTTAATGGGGCGGTACAGTGAGGTTTATTTGAATGTTTACTGTAGTTCTTTGTGCCAGTGATGCGCAAAAACAAAAAGTATTGTTAAATTATATATGTAAGAGAAAGAGAACAGACAAGAAGAACTGATTTAAAACTGCCATCCAAACATATATATATAAAGTTAATGGTTTGTGAAAGGTAATATACCACCACTACTATTACTATCAGTTTAATTAATGGAAAATAACCTTAAACTTGTTATTTTCATCATTTCAACTAATATTTAATGCACTTTGAATAGATAAATCTTCAGATAAAACATAAAAGCTTTGAGACAAATAACAAGTTTGTTTCACTTCAACTCCTCTGTCATTAATATAATAATGTCAATTTTTCAAGCATCTTTTTTACAATATATTCTCAGTGTTTCCATGTTGTGTGTTCACGGATCCACGGACGGACATTATTACTACTAACAGACTAAAGTGATAACAGAAGTAATAGAATGAGGGTACAGTGTGCAGAATCAGCCACACGGTGGCGACAGAGCGCCGCAGCTCTGTAGCATAAAGGTGGCTGAGATGTCAGAGCTCAATTATGAGGCCTCTCTCACTGAGGACATCTTTACATGACACAGTTGGAAAAGCGCAGGTGTAAAAATTAAAATGAATGATGGCTGAATTCCATTTAGCGGCTTCTGTTTCAGCGCAGGCTCACTGGCACTCAGTCACGGCTTCCTTGTTTACATTATTGGTGGTAACGACTGTGTTTTTCCTGTGTGACAAGTCAAAATGTAAGCTGTGCAAAAAAAAAAAAAAAACTATAGAGAAGTGCACAGCGGAGTCATACATTGTTCTTCATTTTAACAAAGATCATTTTACACTGCTGTGTACTTCTACTACTCTGGAGGGAAATATTCTAATTTTTACAGCAATACATTTATTAGACACTCATGGTCTCGTATTACTTGTCTGATTTTACATGCAAAACATGTGATGAACATGCAAAACACAGCATTCACAAACTGTATCCAACATTGCATTATGTTATTAATAATAGTGTAGCACTTTAAAAAGAGTGTTTCTGCATAATGAGCACATTTACTTTTGAAAGGTTAAATCAATCTTGCTTCTGTCCTTTTGTTGAAGCCACATATTTTGAATGCATAACTTGTAACGGTACATAACTGTTTTTAGACTATAGTACTATAGATTAATTACTTCTTCCAGCGTGGGTGTCTTGTAAAACCAGAAGCCACACAGGAAACCCACAAAGTGACACTCTACCTGGCACAGCCTCTGCCACAACATATAAAAGCCTTCAAAACAAGTGCCATTTCTGGTATTTGAAATATGAATATTCTGCTAAATTCTTCCTTAAGTAACTGCCACACGTTTTCTTTTCTTTTTCAATAATTCAGAGGTTTATGTGAAGTTGAAGAGCTCCTTTACTGCTCGGACTTACAAGCAGTAAAATGAGTGACAGAAGAATGGGAGAGAGGGATGAGATGTCTGGAGGACAGCACTCTGTCTTCCTGTGAATCTTTTGCTCAGCGGCTCCTCTTTTGTCCCTCCCTGCCACGCCTCCAGGGATCGCCTTGGCAACGTGTTTTACTGCTGGCAGCCTTATAAATACAGCATTGGCTCCTAAAACTAGGAAAGCTGTACACAGTTACAGTCAACGCCAAGGACACGGCGAACAAGGGGGCTGCAGCTTCAAACAGAAAAGGAGGTACACAAGGGAGTGCGATGTATTTTTGGTGAAAGTTTGATTTCATTCTGCAAAGTTTTTGTCAAAGGGGCTTTTGCCATGTGTGAGATGGACTGAAAAAGGGTCAGAAAACAGGCCAGGCGAGTAACTCTTATCTGACTCCTATCTGTTGTGTATTTCAGCTCAGCATGGATGAGAATCTGCACCTAAATAAACAGATGGGTGAAGCTGAGTGGAGGAGGGAGGACGGCCTCCTCAGCATGTTGACTGAAGCTATTCGGGGGCTTGAGGCTGTCAGACGCAGCAGAGATCATCACAATGGAACGGCGGGTGGGAGGAGATGCACAGGAGGAGATGCAGGTAGAGGCGGACGAGAGGAAATACAGGGAGGGAGAGGCGCGGGAGGGATGCTCAGTGCAGCCGAAGACGAGAAGGGGGATGAAGAGAGAGGGGGAAATAATGATGATGAGGAGAGAGGGCGTGAGCAGAGAGTTCTGGGAGTGCTGAGGGAGCTGAGCGTTTCTCACGCAGGTGGGTTGACAGCGTGGAGAGAAGCTCTCAGACGGGGGGCTCGCATGCTCGCCAAGTCTCCACCAGGGGGCAGTGATCAGCTTCAGTCATCCACAGCAGGTATGTGAGTTGATCTGATTGATGCGTGTCTTTCCCAGCCTGTTTGAGAAGTGAGAAGTAGCTCAAAAAGGCTCAATTTGATTTTAAAAAGACATGTTCGAAATGGTTAAAAAATGTTAACACGTTGAGTCTTTGGAGAATTTAAATTTAAAAGGGGAGTAAGTGCTGAAGTGATTAATTGCAAACAGGAAAGGGAGTTAAAGTGTCAGCTGATGCTGAAACACTGAAAGTAGTTCAGGTTTCAGTGGAAGCTGAAATGTAGGCGTCCAAGTCTTGGTTGATGTTTAAGGGTGAGCTGAAAGCAGCTGACACACCTTCTCATTCCGTGGTTTTTCTACATTGTAGATTAATATTAAAGACATCGAAATTACAAAGGAACACGTAAAACAAAAGTGAACAAAAAAAAAGTGTTAAACAAACCAAACATAGATTCGGGGAATTTCTTGCCTTCTTAATGTGTTTGAGACCATCAGTCGTGTTGTGCAGAGGTGGGTTGGTACACAGTTCTATAGGGTGAATATCCCTATTAGACTCCTGTTCAAATCCACATTATAGTAAGAACCACTTAACTTAAGTAAAGAGAAACGACAGTCCATCACTACTTTAACCCTTTGAGGGTCTTCAGCACTTTCTAGTGTGTTATGATTTTTATTTTTAGCATATTTTATCAGTTTTTCATGCATATTGCTTATAATTTTGCAAGATGGTGAATTTTTCAGAGTTCTCAATTTTTTTCATGTATTTTTTGTGTATTTTAGACCATAAAATGATGCGCATCATGACAAAAACATGGCAATTTAAGGGTTAATTTTTTTAAAAACTAATTAAAATTTGATATGTATGATTAGGGCTGATGCTGGTCTAAAAAACTATTTAAAAAAAATTTTAAAAAAAGAAAGATTTTTAACATTTTTATGGCTTGTTTTTATGCATACACATTTATGTGTGTAAGGATCTTTAACGTGATTATTTCTGAGGACCTTCAAGGGGTTAAGGTCAGTCAATCCGGAGTACTTCAAGAACTTGAATGTTTCCCCAGGTGTAGTCGCGAAAAACCATTAAACGCTCCGATGACACTGGCTCTCACGAGGACCCCCCCTGGATAGGAAGACCAAGAGTTACTCTCCGCAAATTAGCTGCACCTCAGATTAGAGCCACATAAATGCTTCACAGAGTTCAAGTAGCAGACACATCTCAGCATCAGCTGTTCAGAAGAAACTGTGTGAATCAGGCCTTCGTGGTGGAATTGCTGCAAAGAAGCCAACAAAACTGAGGAAGAACAACAAAAAAGAAGAGGATTGCTTGAGGCAGGAAGCACAAGGAATGGACGTTAGACCAGTGGAAATCTGTACTTTGGTCTGATGGGTCCAAATTTGAAATTTTTGCTTCCACCCCCCATGTTTTTGTGAGACAGAAAATGTGAGCGGATAGTTTCTACATGCGTGGTTCCCAGCGTGAAGCATAGAGGAGGAGGCATGATGGTGTTGGGGGGGGCTTTGCTGGTGACACTGTTAGTGATTTATTCCAAATTCAAGGCACATTTAACCAGCGTGGCTACCAGAGCATTCTGCAGCAACATGCCATCCCGTCTGGTTTGTGCTTAGCGGGATCATCTTGTCTTTTCAACAAGACAATGAGCGTCAGATGACCTGGCCTCCACAATCACTCGACCTAAACCCAACTGAGATGGTTTGGGGTGAGTTGGACCGCAGAGTGAAGGAAAAGCAGCCAACAAGTGCTCAGCACCTCTGGGAACTCCTTGAAGACTGTTGGAGAAGCTGATTGAGAGAATGCCAAAAGTGCACAAAGCTGTCAGCAAAGAAAAAGATGGTCACTTTGAAGAGTCTAAAACACAAAACGTATTCCTTGTTTAACACTTTTTTGTTTACTACATATTCGATATGTGTTCCTTCATAGTTTTCATGTCTTCGACATTAATCTACAAATGTAGAAAATAGTAAAGATAGAAAAAACATTGAATGAGAAGTTGTGTGCAAACTTTTGACTGGTACTCTACATGAACGACTACATTTGACTTTCTTACGTAGAAATACTTTATCAGTGTATATAATTCAGCAACACTTTAGTGAATCAGCAATTGTGCCACAGACACACAATGAAACATAGTTCATAGAGTAGTTTAAATATCTGAAATTAGCTCAAGTAGTAAAGTTTTACTGTACTGTTGTGATATATAACTAAATTGCTTATGTCCTATATGATATGTTTGTTTTGTTTCACACATAGATGGTAAGGTCACACCTTGTTCAGACTCCTTCGCTATCACCTTTCTGAGTGTCGGGGAAGACATAGAGAGCATTACAGACAAAATGAACGCAATCATAACTAAGCTGGACACAGAAATCCAGCGAGGAAGGTCAGAGGAGGCCTCAGCTTCGGACGCAGCACCTCAGGAGACCAGAGATCCAAAAGAGCAACCGGAAAATGACAACAATCACCTGAACTCCCATGATCCCCTTGTATGTGACTGTGGGTATAAGCAGGACGACGAAGGCGGAGATGATCACAGTCGTGCGATGCCATCGCCAGACGCCGAACAAACATCGGACTCCGGGTCCAGCAGTTGTGACTGCAGCGATGTGGGAGAGACAGGGAGAGAATCAGTCGTCAAAGGTCAAGGTGATGATGAGGAGGGACAGACAGGGAAGGACACAAATGTGTTACATGACAAGGGCAGAGAGGAGACAAATAATGAATGGATCACAGTAGGGTAAGTCAGCGAAACCCTGTTATCTCCCCCTTTTGTTTCCCTTTAAGTAGCTCCAATGTAGGTAAACTCCTCATCCTTATTCTTGATGGACAGGAGCATATGTACTGTACAGGCTTGTTCCAGCTCTTCACTGAGGGTATGTGATGTTTATACTGAGTTAAGTGAAACACACACACACACACACACACACACACACATGGGGGCCAGCTTGTGAGTCTGGACATGACGTGATTCCTTCCCCTCATTTCTCCTGCTCACTGATACAGAAGCAAACCCTCTGCTGATGGTTTATCACAAGGGTCCTTCCCACAGCCGACTATTTCATACAGTTCACTGTCAGGTCAATGCACGCGTTTGTCCAAAAGCCAAACAAATCAGGAAAATTCAGATCAGAGGGAGAGGCCCGGCCTGGGAGAGACTGATATGGAAATCTGCACGCTCTGGCATTTCAGAAATATTTAAGATGAGTGCCCTTTTTGCTAGAATTGTAGCTAAAAACTATAGTTGTACAACTGATTCTACTCCTCCTCCTACTTCTACTGCCTCAGAGTGAATTTAAACATTGTCATATTATGACGCAGGGAGCAAAATGTGCAATTTGATGCTGTTCACAATCCCATTTGTGCATCACGAGCTTTGCATCTATGTGCGTATATTTGTTTTAAAATAATTTCTAGGCTCGCTGGTCAACGGGAGAGTCGGCCAGATGTCCCAGACGCATGTTTTATCACAGCACCCACGGGCGTGGCTGACGCCCTGAGGTGTGAGGTGGCCGACACCCTGAGCTGCCTGATGGTGGCCGCCTCGGAGGAGCTGGTCAGCAGGGTGATCAGGGTCAAAGTTCAGGACGGAGCTAACGTCCGCTTCCCCGTGATCGTGGTTGTGCCTTTCAGCGCACGTTACCGCGGCAACTACAGGGATGTTGCCATGAAGATAGTTGACGGGGAGAGGAGGGGAAGCTACATCACTCCTGTAACCACAGAGGGCACATATGGAGGGCAGAGGGTAAAGGTCTCTAAAACTTACATATGTAGGTAACTTTTATAGTCAGAAATGTCAGAAAATCATTTATTTTCATGACCTCATTTAGCCAGTAAGTACCCTGAGATACCTTTTCAAGACAGACCTGGCCAAACAGAGTCAGAATACCAAACATTGTTTGTACACTGCTGTAATTGGACTGCATCCTGACTTGAAGCCAGATTGAACATCAGGGAACATAATGCTCTCTTCCAGAATTATTTGTGAGTTTATAAGTGATTTTTTCTCTATGCTTTGTCAGGGCTCATTTGCGGAGGTGCGGGTGTACTCGCTTGGCCTGTTTGCAGTAGTTTCCTGTCTAAAAAGAGAAAATTACACAGTTCCCACAAAGGGTTTGTCTCTCAAGCTCCCCATGGACCCTCGAATCTGTCTGAACTACCTCCCAGGATCCTTCACTGCTCCAGTAATGGCACAAACCAGGGTATGGAGAGTTGGTCATTATCCATCTCACGGCTTTTATTACAAGCGTGTTAAAACAGCAATCATAAGTTTACTCAACAGATTTGTCATGTATTGAGTGCTGTCTGAACAGAGAAGTAGGTAAAAACATTTTAAATGTGACATCAACCCTTTGGAAAAAAAAACAACCTCAGTGTTGATATTGAAATTTCTCTCTGAAAAAGATAAAAACAGAGACTTGGTGAGGGAAGAGGGACATAAAAAGCAAGATGAAGCAAGAGAAGGAGAAACAGACAGACTGCTCATAATTCACAGACTTCACAGTTTTCACAGATGTTTGCTGTGAGGTAGAAAAATGAACAGCTGCGGCCGATATTTGAACCGACTTCTGAGTCAGTCCAATCATCTGCGAACCAACTTCACCGCAGCAGTTTGTCGCTTGATCTTACGTCAAAAACCAACAGCTCCCCCTCTGCATGTTTCCCTTTGATAAAAACAGCACGCTGCCGGCAAAACAAAAGCCGTATCTCTGTCCAAACTGCCGTCTAAATAATGCACAGCAGCTGTCTCCTCATCTGTCTCAGATCCAGCCCATAGACGCCGTCCTTCTGGGTGCTGTCAAGTCCAGAAGCGACGCCTATCACTCTGTGGTGTCCACGAGTCCTCTCCTCTACCTCACCCACCCGTCCTCTCAGCCCCTGAGAAGGCTCCTCACTCTCATCCTTCCCTGTCCGCCGAACCCTGACAAGAAGAGGCACGCGAGGGGACCAGGGGAGGAGCGAGGGCACCAAACCCGGCCTGTGAGTGCCTCTCCATCTTGGGATGGACCTGCTGCCTCCCACAGAAGGATGTGAGTTAAGTGAGGCCTCCTTGCACTCGTCTACATTTCTCTGAACTGAAATACAGATATCACACCATTAAGAGACTAGAGACATAGAGGGCAGTCCACAGATCATTCACTCATGGAAGGGAGTGCCTTGAACCTGCATTCTTGCCAATAGGGTAGAAAAGAAGTCTGAATGTATGGAAGTCAATGGGGAAATTTGTCTTTTTTTTTTTTTTTTTTTTATAGTCTCAGTCCCTAGTTTCAAGTCTTCAATACAGCATGATGTTCATCTAGCAAACTGTGGTCCCATTTAGAGGAAAATGGGCAATGATGCAGGGCATGCTTTAGGGCAGGACCTCCTTGTCACAGACCAATCAAAGGCGGTCTTTGTGAAATGAACGTCAATGAAGATGGCAACGGTCATGAAGCCAGACTCGAGGCTTCTAAAATGGTGGTGCACAAGCCAATGACTGATGTTAAAGTGGCTACGTGGCTATATAGTGAGTAGTGAGTGATTTTGGAACCAGCCAATGAATTTGGTGACCCCCTAACTTTTACTTTAACGCCAATTTAGCCGCATTTGTGGTTTTGAGTGAAATATCTCGACAATTGGATGGATTGCCATTGAAATTGGCACATACATTCATGTCACCCTCCTCATGATGAAAAACTTTAATGATCTACTTTTCATTTAGCACCATCATTAGGGAAAAAAATGTAAACCTGTCCAATACTAATCAGCTTACCATCAACCTCAGCTGTACTTGCTAAACTGTAAACTGTTTAACATCAGCATGCAAGCAGTGTTAATATGTTAATGTAGGAATTGCAGTAGACTCTTGTTATGCTGTTACAGAGTCTTGTTATGAAGTCGTTTTGTTTTTAATGCTTCTGTCAGGATCCTGGTTGCCTCTGTGAAGTCTAAGGAGATGTCCAACGAGCTGCTGATCGTTCTGGGTTCAAGAGACAAACAGTGGAGCGTCCTGGACAAAGTCACAGTCAGGAACCAGCAAAACGGACTGGTGTCCTTTGAGCTGACAGAGAACTTTGACAGGTTTGCAACATGATGTCTTCTCTTAAAACCATTATTCCTGCTAATGTAGATAGCAGTA
The DNA here is from genome assembly GCF_042242105.1 of Pempheris klunzingeri. NCBI lineage: Eukaryota > Metazoa > Chordata > Actinopteri > Acropomatiformes > Pempheridae > Pempheris > Pempheris klunzingeri. The sequence goes on from NC_092034.1 coordinate 7,664,376, forward strand.
AGTAGTCCTGTAAAATTAACACAGGCGATCCAAAGGGATTCACAGGAAAGTCAGGAAATGGAACAAAACAAATACATAATTTAAGTCTTTACTGTGAGTTGTTTTTTACATATAAGAAGGTCGAAGACCTGAAGCCAGGGACATAATCAAATGGCAGAATGCAGATTCACTTTTGATAATGTCCTTGATCGAAGACAGATCAGATAAATGTTTTGAAACTTGGCTGGAGTATGTCAGTTTTCTACTAGTTTTATGGCATCAGGAGCTCAGATATACAGAACATTTTTAGGGCCAAGACCACGTAGTGCTTTGTAGATGAATGTTAGAATAGTAGATTGAATTCTGAAGCTAACAAGGAGCCACTGCAGAGAGGCAAGAGAAAAGGTAATATGGTTTTCTGATCTTGTTAGAGGCATTGCAGCAGTTCTCTGGACCCGTCGGAGGCTGCAAACAGAGGCTCGGATCAAAATATGGAGAGTAAATTAGATATGAAAGCCTGGATGCTTTTCTCCAGGTCAGATATAGACACAGCAAACCTCAAACTGCTGGTAATGATAAAATAGTAATAGGGCCTTTTTTTTTTTACTGCAGCACTCAGTGGAAATGTTTTTGTACCTTCCAGCTTAAATAGATCACAGCACAAACTGCAATATGAGGCAGAAACATCCAAAGAAGGACTACAGACAGTGCAGACAGGCCCAGAGTCAGACTCGCAGGCTCATTTGTAGCATCATTTGTGCCAGATCCAGCGGCGATTTGTGCAACTTGTCCACCCAGTAAAAGAAAAATCTGAAAAACATGCAATCCTGTATCAACAGAAGACCCTTAATGGTATCCTACAAATACATCAGTTGTGTTGTGAGGCCAAGCTGTAATAATCTTCTGTTCCTCACCACGTCTCCTCGTGTCTGTGCCTCACTGCTAAAGCCGATCAACCACTGGAGGTGATTTGAAGGATTGTAGGTTTTCAGCTTGCTGCTCTCGTTTCCAATGAACAGTGTCAGTACAGGCCGGCTGCTCACACCACAAATTAGGATGTAATAAATCCCACATCTGAGCACAGAGCAGAAAATACTCTTAGGTTTCACAGAGTAGTTGAAGTGAAACCAAAGCAGTTCATATTTGATTATGTACCTTTTTGCTGAGATGAGGCTAGCAGAAGTTGACTCTCGGTGTGTTTGGGTCTCAGAGGACACAGAAAACCAGCATTACACCTTGAAATCAGGAGTTCCTTGCAGTGTGGTTCTGGTTATATCAAGGAGGCTGTTGAAACTGTAACACACATAGAGGACAGTAACAATTGTCTGATGCAAAAATGAATGATAATTGCCAAAAGAGGAAGTGTATAAGAGTCGTGAAGATCTGAAACTCCCTTAACACCTCTCAGTGAAGTGCAGCCTTTTCAGCTTTCGTTTTGTTATGGACTCAGCCTGCAAGATAAAGAGAGGAACATCAGTAAATAAATAATTACAGCGCCTGGTCGTCAAAACTGTACTGATGTTCTAAGGACAAAAGATTTAGAGGAATAATAATGTAAGGAGAGAACTGAGAAGTCATATGTGCAGGTTTAAATGTTTTTCTTATCAGGATTAGAGTGTTTAAATGACATTTCAAGGTTTCTCACAACATGTATTTGGTATCTGAGGCCCATGAGCCCGATGAGGGTGTTCGCCAGGCGCAGCAGATTAGCGGGGTTGTGGGCCGCCCTCACAGCCACATCTACACACCCACCACCAGCAGTGACTGTCATCAGGAGGCCTCCCACCACACAGAGGAGGTGGAAAACGCTGCCCCTGGAGAGAGAGAGAGAGAGAGAGAGAGAGAGAGAGAGAGTTAGGGAGTGTGGATTTGCACATTTGAAGACAACAGTTCGTTTTTGAAGCTCTCACAAGGTCATAGAGGCTTACTTGTGGACGATTCGCTCTGGTGGGAACTTCAACATGAGGGGGCTCGGTGCAGGAACAGCTCAGACTCTGGAGATGCTGGAAGAGGAAACGCTTTGCAGGACAAAAAAAATTCAACTTAATTATCATAGTATTTCCTTTCCTTTCTTTACGTTCTTGCCTCGCTTGAATTGGAGTCAAATAACTAGACAAGCCATCATCCAGAAGTACTCACCGCACATGCAACAGCTGTTCCACGTCTCTGTGGTTTTGAAGTGCCTGCCTTTCATGTAGACGTGTTCAGTCAGGGGGGCAGCATGACAAGAAAAGAAATGTGGGACACTACGAGTAACCGGACTTAGAGCGAGCCTTTCTTCACATAAGAGGTTTAAGAAAGGCAGTATGGATAAAGAGGGGGGGCTAGATGCTTTGAATTCCATTTCTATGTCAGAACATAAGTTCACATAAGTAATCTCTCCAGAAGTAATAGTTAATAAGATGCCTTTCTGTTTTAAAAATTAAACTATGAATATGAGACTTAGTTGTAAACTGTGAATTGCTCCTTTAATGAGGATAGATTCTCTTTATTTTTCTCCTGTGCTATAATTTCTTTCTTATCTTAAACAGCTTCCCAGGTAATAATACATGCACAGTAAAGTAGGGAATATGAATTCTTAAGTATATTAAGTCTGTATCCAGCCCCAAGATAACAGACTCATCTCTTCCCTCCATTCAGTAACAATCTAATCTCCCCGCTGAGACGTCTTAATTTCTGCCTCTGTCTCCGGCTGTCTGCCCCTCCCGTCCCTCCCGTCCCTCCCCTCAGGCTGCTGGTGGTTCGCCTCCTCTCTGCGCTGCAGCCTTGCCATCTCACCTCCCTGGCGGAGGAGCTGGAGGAGTCGGTGTGCTGCCAGGCGGTCACCGTCGTCTTCCAGCGCAGACCGGACGAGCCTCACGCCGTCCTGGTGGCCGCTGTGCCCAGCAGAGACCTCAGCTGGGAGCTGTCCAGACTGCACGCCCAGGGCTACAGCGGCCTCCCGGAGGCCTCGTCGGAGATCTCCATGTGTGAGGGAGACCAGCTTCTCCTCCAGTTCAGTGGCAACATCACCTCCACAGGTAGGGTGTGAGGGTGATTTAGTGACGTATTAAAAAAAGTCCATATTGGAGGAAAAACTGCCCTGTTGACATTTAGATTGTAAATGACAGACTCTTTTAAAGGAAACTAAATTTCTAGGTAGATTTCCAGCTGGCAGATGATGCTGTTGTGATGACCATGTATTTGAATCCCAGTAAAGGATTCTTTCAAATATTTACGAATATTTATGACTAAAACTCGCTGGACTATAGCTGGACAACATCTAAACTACACAGACAGGTTAAATAAAGACCAAAATTATCTTTAATGTCTGGCTTTAAAGGGATTTGTGAATCCTGGGTAGAGTTCTCCTGCCTAAAGCAGAAGGCTTATCTCACTTTGTGTATCTTTCTTTATCGTTATTTGTAAATGATTCTGCAGCCACAGACTTGGACCTTAATAACTTTGGTAATTCTCTGCCTTTTTATCCGGTATCATCATCAGATTTTTGATTCATGGCCAAATTCAAATTTGTTCAAAAAATAAAATAAACACAAAATATAAACCCATATTCAGTGACATTCACAAATAATACAGCACAACCTTCATTTCATTTCATTCATGTTTTTTTTGCCACTTCTGGTTGTTTTGTCAGTGTGCAGCCAAGTCAGCATTTGTAACCCTCCTGGATAAAAGTTAAAAGTAGCAATACAACAGCAACATGAGTAATAAAACTGCTGTTGCTGTTGTTGGGGACGTCAGACGGTTAGAAATGGATCAAAGCAGGTTTTTCTTCCTGCTGCTTGTCGCCACATAACTGGATGCCACAGACCGTATAATAAAGTGAATGAATTATATGTTTGCACAGGCAGCCAAGCAGAACGCATGCATGCATGTTCACAATCTCAGGTATGTTTGCTCTGACGTCCTCCTTCGCACTTCACTGATGTTTCTTTTCCACAACATACTGGATAACTGGCAGTTCAGGTGGAGAAATCCAAAGTTTGATGAAAGACTTTTGTTGAATGATATTTAAGGTAACATAATCAGTTATGGTGTTAAATATCAAGCAACTCTGAAGCTACAGGTAACTAATCACAGGATTTTGTGTGTCCATGTTTTGAAATAGGAAGTCAAAACGGCCAACTCAATGCCCCACACGAGCGAATCACCTTCCACAGTCAGCAGAAGAACCACCTCGTGGTGCGTCTAATAGAAGTGGACCCATTTGGGAACTACAGCTCCCCTCACTACAAGGGCACGGCCGTGTTTTATAAGGTCACCCGAGGTCAGCTGGAGTGGCGGGGTGACCGACCAGCCCCGATGGACCCAAAGCTCCTGGGAGAGCCCGTCTGTAAGCTGCCTCTGACTTTACCCAAGGTGAGGTGCAGAAGCATTCACAAGGAGTTCTACATTAGACCTGGTGATAAAACGTTGACTTTCGCAATAAAAAGAATATTCTAACGTTTTATTCTGTTTCATTTCAGAAAGTGAGAGCCATCAATCGTCCCATCATAGCTCGGGTGAAGTTATGCGAGGAAACAGGTGGGTGACACGACCTGCTGCAGAGGAATCGTATCACATTGGTGTAATCATATTATATTTATGTAACTTGGTGCAGTCATACTGAAGTTCAGATTTGACTATTTCTGTTTTTCACTACTTTATGTTCCTACTCGACTACATTTTAGAGGCACATTTTGTACTTTTTTATCTCGCTAAATGTGTCTGACAGCTGTTGTAACTGGTATATTTACATATTTTTCTTCTGATTATAGTTTATACAAAACACATGCAGGTTTTCCTTCATTTAATGGATTTAGTTTCATTTTCTCACAAAAAGTCGGGGAAAATAGCACGAGGCATATTTCAACCGGTTTTAACTCAACTCGAAATGTTTTAACATGAACTTTTTCATAATTCAAGGGCTTCATTTTGTTTTATTTTAAGATAGAGATACTCACTGCACTGCAGTTATTAAATACTGCATACTGTATGAAAGGGTCTAATGTCCATTATTAGCACTTTTGAAACTTTATGAACATTTAGCTAATAATACTTAAGAATATTGACTAAAGTTTGTATGCAGGACTCATGCTTATAACAGTTTTAACAGTAGTAGTATGCAAATGAAAACTCTGCTTTATGTCCTCGCTGCATCTCTTACCCACCCACCAGACTCCCTGTCAGACTCTCTTCTTCTCTGGCTCTCGGGGGAGCTTTCAAAGGAGGAAGTGGCCCTTCTGACGCTCTCCCTGCGTCTCCGTCGTAGCGCCGCTCAGCTGGTGAAGCTCCGGGCCGGGGAGAGCCAGTCCACCCAGGCCTTCCATGTTCTGGCCATGTGGAGGAGGGGGCTGCCGGTTGCCACACACCAACCCAAGGCCTCTCAGCTGGCTCACTGCTTGGCCAAGAGCGGCAGGCCGGACCTGGCCAGAGAGCTGCTGCTGCGACACGCTGCAGCCACCAGGCAGGGCTCGCTGAAACAAAGACACTTAAAAAGTAGAAATCACACTGCTTTTTAATTGCTGCTTTTAGTCAGAGCCTGTGTGTCTGCCAAAGGGATTGGTGGTAGTGTTCTGTTTGATCCACAAGGGGTCAGCATTGGACTGTGTTCTCTTCAGGGCTTGAGTTGATTACATCTATGAGTCATGACCAAGTCAACCAAGTAATTTTTAAAGGCCTGAAGTCTTAATATAATCCAGTAAAGAAGAAAAATGTGGGAAATATCATAAAAAATGCATCTAATTTTGTACAGAAAATATCTTTTTCTCTGTTTTCCTCTCCTGTTCATTTTCATATGATCCTTTACATTTGTCTTGTGACCCTTTGGGGGATCCCGAACCAGTGACTGGGAACCAGTAGCATAGATAATATGTCCAAGCATTGTGACGTATGTCTAGCAAAAGTAGCTGCAGATCACCACATAACAGGCTTAGTGAGACATTAAGACAATCACGGTCAAACATATTTAGAGTATTTTTAGTTTGGCAATTTTGTAATTGACAGCTTACCTCATGTTATGTGTTATGATGCAATAAATCTCAACGGTCTGACTCAAGATACAATGTGAGAGAACTGATTCAGAATTTAGTAATAAAACTGTAACCAAACTGTTGAAAATACCTGAACTCACACAGCACTGTACTGTTAGCCTGGATGTTCAAACTTCTGAATGTTTGCAGGTTATTTTTACATTTGATGTCAGATGTTTTTGAAAGAATTAATCTCTGACAGCGCCATCACATTCTGACTTTATTTTGCAGTTTGTCTCCACAGACAGGTGGGTGATTTACTCGACCAGTCAGCCATCTCTTCTCTGTGTAAACAACCGCTGACACTGAGCTGTGACCTCCTTTCAGCTCCCCGACACCGAGTCATCTTTTAGACTTGACAGTGTCTGTTGATGATAACTGATTGGAAAGCAAACGCTTGATTTTCAGCATATTTATGTTTTTGATAGAAGCTAGAAAAACTTGAAATGTACAATTTGTGTCTCTATTGAATATTTTTAAAGGTACGTTTTTGAATAAATGCTGATGTGCATACAAGTCTTGTGTATATTTTAACGTGTGTAAATTCTACATGTTATAAAGAGTTAATAGGAGTAAGTAATAAGCTATAGTTACTACCTAAATCAATATTCTTTTTTCTTAGGATGGTGGTCACGTCCCATCCCATCACTATCTGCCTCTGATTGTCTCTGACCCCAATATTTTTACCCTAACCTTCATCATTTCATTCTCAATACCTAAACCTAACCAATCAATTGTCCCCATGCCCAAACCTAAAAAAAAAATCAAGGGTCTCTGTGCCGAAAGCTAAGCAATCAAAGTTTAACATGTTCATGACTTGACTTCATTATCCCAAGAAAAACAAACATCCTACAGTAGTGAGCTAGCATTTCTTTTTGATTTTGTTTTCAATTTAGTTATGGCGCTAATGTTAGCCCAATTAGCTAGCTAGCTACAGCTCCCAATGTTGTCATTTCAGACAGCAAAATCAAATTGCATGCTTTTGTCACCGTCCATCTTAAATCAAGGACTTGTTATTCCAAAGGTTATTATTATAAAATGAAAATGCACTGTGCCAAAAAAAATAGACAGCTTCACAGGCATAGCGTCGTAACTACGTAACGTAATTAAATTCTTCTTGTCCATGCTGGCTTAAAAGCTGAGGTATTAAATATGATCAAAATCTTCAGAGCAGCTCCTAAATGAGCTTTGTGGTGAAGTTGCTTTTTTAACTGCTCTTTCCAAGAGTCAAGTATGAACTTTGAACCTCAGTTTTTAAATCAGCGTGGATGAGAAGTCTTTAAATGCTCTGACAAATGGAAATTTGAACACCTACAACTCCATCTGACAATGACGATCGTGTGAGATGATGCAGCTATTAAACGGACCTCGCGGTGAGATTGCTCTCTCAAATATTATGTTCCACTTTAGAAATATAGTTGAAGCTGGTTTATGTAGCGCTACAATAAATTCCCTCTATAACTAAATTGTGGGCAGCAGAAGTGTGCTCCATCGTTTTAATGACATTTACTGGGATATTTCTTTTTCATCTGTCTTCAGAGCCTCATGCTCCAGCTGTGTGACATTATGCAGGCCCTGAGCTGAAGCAGGGGGGTAATGATAGATGCCATGTGTCCAGGTGGGGGGTAGGGGACTCCCTGTGGAGACAGGGAGGACCACCAACGGGTGGGTGGGTGAGGGGGGACGGTTAATGAAGTATGAAATAGTAACAGGTGGAGCTGATGGATTAAACAGGGTGATCGCCCCTTCTCTGTCGCAACACTGTCTCCTCTATTCATTAACCTTTTCTCTGCCCTTTATTTCCTGCCCTTCTATTGTTCCTCAGCTCCACACTTAGGTGGGACTATTGCTCTCGTGTTTCTCTTTCAAACGTTTTACAATCCTTCTGTGCTATTATCTCCCCACTTTTCTTCCTTCTTTCCCTTCAGTGTAATTCTTAAAGGACACGTGTGGCATCGCTAGCCGGAGAGTTTTGTGCCTCGAGTGTGTGTGTGCCAGAGGGGGGTATCATTAGTCTGGCACAGGGCCATCACACACGCACACACACATTGAGGGCCATGCTAGAGGTAAATGTCACAGAGGGGGCTCCCACAGCGCCAGGGAAGCGTTTCCTCTCTCATTTTGTCCCCCACCCCCCCACCCCTCTACATTATTGAAAAGGCCACGCAGCAAGGCACTCTGGGAGGTTGCCCGTCGTCCAGTAGGGGGGGGTACAGAGGGCTGATGAGGTGAAGAATTCCCACAGAGTGCCAGCATAGATGGGTTTCTGATTAAAACCTCATCTGTTTCATCATTCATTTCATCATCCTCCTTCTTCTTCTTCGGCGTCGTCTTCTTCTGCTTTTCGGAGCGCTCTGACTTTATTTTTTTTTTTGGCTGCCTTGATCAGTCACTGCTCTCACACTTTTTTAGCTGTCAAGGTAAAACCGTCTGATGTGATTGAGATGCAGAAACAGTCAAGGGACGCTCGTGTGCACCGTCAGAGCTCATCTTGAGAGTTATTAGACCGCTGCAGTCACATCTGGGGAAAGTAGATTTATTGTTTCTCATGTCAAAACCTGACATTTGTTGTTAAATTGGCTGTTAGCGTAAAAGTAGAACAACGGAAGGCCAAATTAGTTATGCGAGTCAATCCTTCGGCTGTATGGCTGATTATTTTTGATTCAAGGCTGGTTTAATTACCCAGGCTCGGCTCTTGTTTACTCATTTAGGCAATCATACACACCATACTGCCGCACAGTGATTTAGATCTAAACACAGCCGATTCATCATAAAAATGAAAAACATTACAGAGAAAAAACATTACATATAATGTTTATTGGTTGCTGTCTCTGAGCAACACAAAGTTACAGCCTACAAATCAAAAGGACTTCATGTGGTTTTAAGACAACAGGATCAACAAATACTATTTGCTTTTTCTTAAATTATATTCTTCCAAAGTGACTGAAAACTCAAGAACATTTTGGGAAAAACACAATTATTTGTTTTCTTGCAGAGTCTTTGTGCTAAGCTAAGCTAACTTGCAGCCAGCAGTAGCTTCATATTCTTGTACAGACTGAGTTGTGTCAATCTCCTCGTCTAACTCGCAAGAAAGCAAATGAGCCTCTTTCCCTAAATGTTGAATTATTTCTTTGTTGATAACTTTTACTGCACAGAAAAAAAACCAGCTATATTGCACACAAATTGTGTCAACAAGTGTGTTTTAAATCAGAACGGATATACATTTTGAAAATGTACCCTGGAAAATACTTGTGTTAGAGCACTCTGAGGTCCTGTGGGTGATCGGGGTCGCTGTGCGGTGTTGAACCCTGTGATGAGTGAAAAATGGAGACAGCTCCTGTGTGGCTGCCCATTCATACAAAAGCAAGGATGGATCAAGTCTCAGGGGTGATTCTCTGACTCATAACCGGCCCTGACTCTAGCACACTGTGTGTGAGAGCGTGTGTGTGTGTGTGTGTGTGTGTGTGTCAGTGTAATAGAGACACAGACCTCTCAGGTGTACTGCTCATTGGTCCATGGCAAACTCTTCATTTGTCCCTTATTTCAGTGGCAGACGGGGAAGCTGGGCCGGGCGCCCGTGGCCTGAAAAGGCCTGGGGTCCTTTTGCAAAGGGCAGGGCCTGAATCATATTTAGGGGATATTTTAAGCAGCTATAGTTAATGTTTCTATACTAACAATGGACTGCTGTGTTGGAGAAAAGTAATTACAGCTAAAACTAAGAATGGAATCATATTGCAGTTGCACGTTTTGTTTACAACTAAGAGAAACCAATTAAATGATAACTCTGGTATTCTTAAACCTGAGCCCCATTTTTACATAGGTTGGTTTCAAAAAATTAAAAAGTTTTAGAATTGGTCCAAAATAACAAGTTAAAACAACTACACTAGCTACTGTCATGTTCGGTCAGGTAAAATTACTGTTGCTGCCAATGGAGTCTGGAGGCTTTGACCCTAGGCATTAGGACAGCAGTTTCTTGTTAAACACAAAAGATATTACAGGTCTGTCTCTGCAGGGATTCTTTCTGTAATTTTGTCAGATACTTTGAATAACAATCTGAGCCAGTCTGAGACAAAAACAATCACTTTTAGTGGACGTACTTTGGCTGGAGCTGTTTCCCCAGAGGATTACATTAAAACCACTGTAGTGTTTGCAGTCCCTTCATTGCTGCCAGCTGAGGTGATCTACTGGACTAATTCCAAAATGTTTTGTACCTTCCAGTCATTTCAAACCCAAAATATTTGAAAATGGGGCCCCTGCTTAAAAATATTCTTTCAATTATTTCACTTAGTATGAAAGATCTTTGGGCCTTTCCATTTGCTCCTTTATTCTAAGTTACTCCAGAGTTTGATAAGGCGTAGTGAGCATAGTTTTTAGCTAGTGTTAAATGAGGTTAGACCACAAACTATTCTTTAAAACTTTTTTTCAGGTAATTTCAACCATCCTTTTCCAACTCAAAACTACTTGACAAACTGCTCATGCAGCAGCATATCCCACCACAGACTGGATGGGGCTGAGCAGTAGAGCTTGGGACAAGTACTAAGAACATTGTTGAGGATTTTGTACAGTGCCAGGCTGGTTGGATGCAGTTTTAAAGATAAGCCATTGCTTTTCCAAGGGAATTTGGGGTTTCTGATTGGCCACTGTGCCGACCTGTTTGAGCCAAATTCTAGCTGGGTTTCTGTTGATTTTGTTTTTTCATACCATGCTGGCAAAGCTGACAGCCCCATTAATATCAACATTAAATAATTTTTTTGATGAGGTTCAAAATCCTGCAGCAGTGTGCAGCTTTGGTCCATGATTCTAAAGTGGATACCCAAGACAATATCACACAGATGCAATTCCACCAACATCCATGTCCTTGCTGACCATTTTATGATGGAATTAAATTGGTTTTGTTTACTCTGGAAATCCTCCAAAATTGTGTGAGATGTTGTGAGACTGTGCAAGGGAAAAAAGGCAAAAAAAAAAGGTTGGGATGGTGGAGAGAGGAGCGGTGGGAGCAACAGCAGGGGTGAGGAAGTGTGAGAGGAGTGATGGAAGGCCGAATAAAGAGGAGAGAAGGGATGAGAAAAGGAGCAGAGCGTTCGAGAGGGTGCGACATGATGGGAGAGGGTGAAACATGAGGGGAGAGAAGGTGTAGCAACAGTGTGTCTACTGGTGTGTGAAACCGGACTGACATCTGGAGTGTGTGTTTGTGTGCATGCCGACGTGATCACAAGGTGGGAAGAGTCATGGAGAGTGGCTTGATTTCTCTTTCGCACTCAGAAAAAAGCACTTCTGGTTTGGCTGAGAGGATCATTTCGGTCAGAAGGTCAAAAAGAGTGCATCGCTCGACCTCGCATGACGATTATGTTTCACACATAAAGAGCACTGTACACCCATACAAAACATGCACAACACACAGTGACCTTAAAACAGCATAACGCCTGCAAGCACAGACACTGCATAAAATCATAGGTCAGTAACCCAATTTATAAATCTTTATCATTCATGAAGCAAGCTTACTATTTTACAGAAACTCGCAGTAGTTCATAGCATCGTCTTTCTTATTGGGTCTGTCTTGGCTTTTTGTGAAAACATGCACCGCAGAGCCCTGTCATTACGTCACAAATTCTACTCAAAGAAGCAAGTCATTCTTCCCCGCAGCTCCAGACACTTCGGTTTAATTTGGGTGCAAAACTCAATACCTCATTTGACACAACTGTCAGACTGCCTGTTCTGAAATATGACATTTATTGAATGCTTTATAGAAAGTCCCAAATTTCTTGAATTGCCTCCTCAGAAAGCTTCATATATGTTTACATCGCTGCAGAAAAAATCCAAGGATAGAAACTTGAGCTGGCAACTTGTACTCGGGCAACATATGAGTAGACGTGAGAACTGATTTGTAACTCAATTTCTTATGTAATTCATACTGAAGTCAAAGATTTGCAAGTTACCTCCATGTCGGAAAAGTTGTTGCTTTTTCTAACCTAAGCCGTGGGATTAATAAAGGAATATCTTATCTTATCTTATCTTATCTCGAGACATTATTCCCCTGCCATCCATATGTGTTTGACATGAATGATTTTAAGTCAACAGGTTACTCTGTTGGTGATCTACACTATGTTTGTATGTTGCAATTATTAATACCTTTGGATTGCTAAATTCTCCACTATGTTCATCAGCTAGTTTCTAACTTAGTTCGTCTGCTGTTTGATGCATGGCAAAGAGAACGCAGTGGGGCAGTGAGTGTGAAGCAAGAAAAGCAAAGCAATAAGCTAAAAGATGCTAAAACGCTCTTGAGAGCTGAGGAGAACTGAAGAATCAGGTGAAAATTCTCTGTGAGTTTGACAAAAATGAATGACCCCTACGCATTATAATTTGATCCATTGTTTATGTAAATAGGTTTATTACAGCAGCTTTAAACCGTAAGCTGAGGGCTGGTTTGTGTACAGACAAGAAGAACCATTAGTTTATTTTAAGAACATCTGAATAGCAGAAGGGAGAGGAAGAAAATGAGAAGCTTGTTGGGTTGTCAGTGAAGAAAAATTGCATACGACTCCGCTAGACACTTGATTAAAATGAATTCTTAAAAAACGATTGAAATGGAGGGAACCGTCTCCCTCCATGCAGGGATGTTTCACAACCCAAACATAGCAGCTGGAAAGCCTCAGAGCTGGAGAAGATGACAGATGATGTTTTTTTGCAGTGTGGAGGTCTCACAAGTCCCTCTTATGTTTAACAACCAGCTGCCCTCACTCCCTTCTAATTCCACCCATCCTTCTTGGATGCCGCAATGCAGATGACCCTCGCAGTCAAGTGGTCTCATTTCCTTCTACATGTGGCCCCTGAGGCGGAGAGGATGTAACAGCATTATGGATAAGTTTCCAAAAAGATTGGATTTCTGAAAGGTGTCTCTGTATTGAGATGTTATTGTTCCACTTCAAAATTGATGTATGATCTTAATTTCCATTTTTACCACTAATTTTGTATATTCGGTGGATTTTTAGACCTGTAAATACACTGCAGATGTTGCTTTGGTCATGCACACACTTCCATTTAAAATCATTTAAGTGTATTGTGTACTCAGATACCTTCAACGGTGTGTTTACAGCTACCGTGGAGCCGACCCTGGTGGCACTACACACCATGATGCACATCGTACTGTGGCAGCATAGAAAAGAGACAATAAGCTGAGAACACAATCACAATGCAAGACAAACATACCCCACTTGTCCCCGCAGACAATGATTCATTGTTTTTCCATTTTCAAACGACTGGAGACCTTAATGTGGCTTCTTGGTCACAGTGCAATATATCCCAACATCAATATGGGTTTGACCATGTTTAGAAAAGCTATATTCTAGTTGTATTGCACAATGCGACTGCAATGTATACACAAGCAATATCCATGGTCCATTTGAGTTCACAGCACATGTCCAAAATATTGGCGATATATATTTCCCTACTTTATCCCCACAGTTGCTGTTCTTTGAGGTTCAATTATTTCCATGTGCATCCTGCAACTAGACAGATACAGTGTTGGTGTCAATGAGGAGTAAAGGGTTTGTCAATACACCTGTCAAATTCAGCTGCCACTTTATCCAAATTGGCACAGAATTGTTCAAGATTATCTTCCCCCCATGCTCATCTTACAGGTCCACAGAGCCCCTTTGGCACTGAATGCATTGAATGCACTAATAATGCGTGACATCACTTTGTGGTTTCACAGTTGACCTCATCCAGAACTGTGCGTTGTCTGGCACTTCTCTGAGTTGCTCCTTACGTGACACCAAAAATGATCAGGATCTCGAGCAGCAGCTCAGTACTACGCTGTGACTTAACCAACACATATGACCGTACCACATCATAAGCAGCGTCACCAAGGGTTTGAAGTAATGAGATGCAGGTTTTCATGAAATTGTGGCATTGTGAGCGAGCCAATCAGACAGGAGAGTCTAACAGTCCTGGGTTGGTTTAATTGACAACATATATTTGTCATCAGCTCTGATAGGTTAGGATAAACTGTTGATTGCAAGTTGATTGCAATCAATGGGTTGGCAACCAGCTCCAAGGCGATGAGCTGCTTTCTGATATGATACAGTAGATATGATAGATATGCAGCTAATAATACTTTAGTACTGCACAGCAATCCATTTAAAATCCTGGGTTCACTTCGCCCAGGGCACTGGTTTCATATAGCCATTTACATTACGTGAGCATCTTGTTAGTCTCTCCACTGAGAGCCAGCAGTCTGGCTGGTTGGCTGACCTCCCCTGGCCTCTGATCTTTACCCTTTGGCCAGCACTCAGCACAGCCGCTGCAATGAGAGATGAAACAGGCCTACAAATATCCACAGTTCATGTGGCTGACAGACACATGGCCATTAAATGCTGGGATCTGCTATTTTGTCTCCACTAGAGCCAGTTATATCTGCTATGATTGTGTTGTACTGAACTGTACAGCATGCCTTAAAGCACAGAATTTCTGGCTTTTCTGGGTAAAATGTTCGGACCAAGAGGAACTATTTCCAAAAGTATGAAAGCAAGAGCTGTTTTCTTTACACCGATGACAGTCACAACAGCATTTGCGTCAATCACACCACCTTTTATTACCAATCTACCAATCATTTACAAAGCTTCCATTTTTGTAAATGCATTGAAGGAGAGTCACTTGGATGAATGTCGTATTTAGGGTAAAATAAAAACATTTAGCTACCTGGAATGGTTATATTGGTGGTAACTGGCCACATTCTCATATGAATTAAGTAACTCATGTACTCTGTCACTTGGATACATGCAAACAGATATACGTACATGAGGGTTTATGCAGCAATGAGTGTATGTGTGTTTGTGAAACTAAATGCCACAGTTGAGATGTTAATAGCTGTGGGCTACCGCACAGCAAGCATAGTAGTAGTAACAGTAAATATTCACATCATACTCATCTTAATGAGCAGTGGCACCACAGTAATTTGGAAATGCTTTAAGGTCTCTCTCTCCTCCTCTGATTATGCAACACTTTTCACTTTCTCATGCAGTATTTTTTTTTAACGTTCCCATTCCCCTTTTTCTGCCAAATCCCTAAACTGTCATTTCTCTTTTCTTTAGAGCATCAAAGCGGCCTTTAAACTGAGAATACCCACAGACAGGCAGAAACAGGAATCTATGAACAAACACACATCTGGCCTGATGATCATGAGAGGAAATGAAGCATGTTGTGATATCTCAAGGTCAAGGCTACCACATTTTTATAATCTCTGCCCCCTGTGTGTTTGTCGATGTGTGTGTGTGTGTTCGTGTTTAATTGATTTTTAATCTGGTTCATGGGGCGTCATTCTTGTGCCTGAAATCCTAAGAATAATAGTAAAAAAAAAGTAATTTGACCGGCAGTCTTGCAACAACAGCAAACACATGGAACAGCAGGTAGTTTGATGTTAATCCTGAGTGGTCATTTCATTTCCAGTTCACTTTCAGTCTACTTGCCTTCATTACAGCTGCAGATTACTATTAAGGATGATTAAATGGGTTTCTGTTTACATGAAATACTTCGCCGTAAAGGGTAAAAGTGGTGAATCATATTGTCTTCAGTTTGAGTCTGGCTGGGTCCTTTGTCATTCCTGTAATGTGTTACTACTGCGGACCATTTAATAATTGTGTAAAATGCCCAAAATATGTTGAAAAGAAGAAACACTAGCAACAACTAGCCAACACACAAGTTATCTTAAACTATTTGGAAGGGAAAACAAAGCAAATTATGACCTATATATAATTATGACCTAACCTCCAAGTTTGAGTTTGACCCATTGTACTCGCTATGATTGTGTGCGCACACGCCTTTTCTGTTGCTTACTTTACTTACTTACTACGACTACTTACTTTACCAAATAAAATGGTAGATAATCTGTTTTAACTGTTGGTTTATTCAAAAAATCTGATTAAGTTTGAGTTATCGAGTTTCTTGTACTGTCAGACTTCCTTTTAACAATGCTCTCAGAACTCAGCAATTACTTTGGTGAGTACAATATTGATTTAATCAATGGAACCCACGCGATAGACCTGCTGATTATTTTCTCATCTAATTAATAAGCTGTTGAAAAATGGCCATTAAAGTTGCCACTGACATCGTCTTCAAATTGCTTTGATTTTCCAACCGACGGTTAAAAAAACGTAGGACAACAAACATTACAACCATAAAACTGCGATGAACTGAGCTTGGGAATATTTGGAATTTTCTGTTGATCAACTGATTGATAAATTGCCAAATTGTGTCGCTGATAGTTCTGAACAGATCAAACTGTTGGGATTTTAAAAGGAAATTAGCCCAGCGCTCTTCACAAATGTCCCCATTATGGCTCGACAGTGTACTCAGTAACCCCAGAATCTCTCAGTTAAACACCCTCTTACACTCCAATTCCCTCTCAGTTGTAAATGGAGCCGCTACAAAAGAGTTTCCCATTATTTCCCTCCAATGTGTTTAAGCAATGTGCTGACAAAATACACCGAACCCCCAACAGAAATGATGGTGATTAAATGAGAAATACTGTATCTGTGGATTCTGACTTAAAGCCATATATAGCTGAGATAGTGGAAGAGTTACAAGGATTTCTTCCTGAAAGCAGCCAGACGGATGATCAAGTTAACTGGCTTGATTGAGAAAAGTCATGTGTGCTTAGTGTCGCCTATAAGCACAGACATATGCTGCCTCATCTGCAGTTGGCAGTGGTTACTATCCACTGTGTGTGTGTGTCAACAGTACTGTACATGTAATGGAGGGGGTGAGCATATTTGCTCTTAAACACTGAACAGTACATGTGCAAATATTGTAATTTCACAGACTGTATTTGTGTATGTGTGTATATACGTGTGCATGTGTAAGTGCGATGTGGGGTATTTGAGAGTTGGTATGTGTGTGTATGAGAAACGGATAGAAAGCAAATGTGTGCTTCTGTATGTGTATGTGCCTGCATTCTGCCAGCACCATTTGGCATTTCTCAAACAGCTGTCAGCTTCAGCCAAAGTGTTTCAGCTGACTGATCCTTAAACTGGGCCAATAAGTTCCCACACAAAACCCCACATTCCCTGCGCACGGACACTTTGGGTATATTGCTGCATCTATCTCAACACATCACTCTCCATCCTGCCATTCATAACTCTCCCTAAACATCCACTCTTTCCCCATGAAATTCCCAGTACTTATTCTTTTTCTACCTGTATTTCTTCTCTCATTTTGTGTTTTGCTCTTACAATACAACGTTATGTGAAATATTTCTTGTGAAATACTGCTGTACAAATAAATCTTTTCATGCATTGAGCCCAGTTTTTGATATTCATTCATGGTATTCATGGTATTCATGGCCAGCATTTTTTTCAGGAATATGCCCTCAAAGTATTTACAGTAAGTAATTACTTCTCTGTAGTAGCAGATTTCATTGTTAGTGGCGGGGTCCGCCATTTCCGCACTCGATTCAAATTATCTTCACATGCACAAGGGATCAAGGCAGCATGTAAGCCAGGTTATCTCATTAACATCGGTCTGACAATTGCAAATACGACATTTCCTGCTGCTGCTAGTTCACATATAAGTATTCAACTGGGCAAAACAGGATGTTTGTGTATTTGTTACAGTTTCAATTCACATTTACAATTTGATGATTTGAAAACAATGTGTCAATGTCAAAGAGGTCGACCCGAATCTGCAGCGCCCCTCTGCTTTACTTAGCTTTATAGTGAGTTTCAGCTGTTTTCAGCAAGTCGGCTCACAACACCAACCTGCTTAGCACTAAATGGCAATCAAACACTGTTAGCAACTAACATAATGAAGGGGTGGGTAGAGACCAAAACTAGAGATTAAAGAGAATGAATATTGGACTCACATTCATCAGGTGTCCAGAAACACGACTTTAAATGAATGATAATGTTGCTCTTAACTGCTGAATGTGTAAATAAGTGTCCATTTGCTGATTAAATTGGCCATATTAATTTAAAAGGTGATGCTATGTTAATATTGTGTTCACAACTTGTCCTCTCTGTCCATTAGTGGGGCATTTATTACAGGTTTAAGGATTACAACTTTAATGTGGAGCCAAAACAAATTAAAAAATGTGTCAAATTAACATCCCTTGTTAACTGATTTATGAATTATCATTATTTTCTATTAATAGAAAATATTATTACTCTATTATTCTTTTATGTGCATATGTGCAACTGTATGAATGAAACCATGACTGTGTATGAGCATGTAGGGGACAGTAAATATGACCGCGCATTTGAGACTTTGAGTGTTCATGTGTGTGTGTATCAGTGCTGGAGGCGAGAAGCATGACAGAGCTGAACCATCTCCTCTGGTCCCACCCCCTGCCCTCCAACTACCCCCCAAGGACGGCCAGCCCATTACAGTAATTAACTAGAGAGGGGGTTGATGGGATGGAAAGAAAGAAAGAAAGAAAGACAGAAAGACAGAAAGAAAGAAGGTTGGGATAAGGAAGGAGGTATGAGACCAAGAGTAAGTGGTTTTGAGTGTGAGAGGAAAGAGAGATGGAGGTTAGGTTTGGGAGGGCGGCGGAGGGGTGCGAGGGGGGGGCTTTTTCTGCCGAGGCAGCAAGTGGGTGGGGGCCGTTGCCTTCCTGCCTGCCGTTAATCCCTGAGTGACTTTCACTGCGTACAGTAAGCAGTGCAGTGCAGGCCAGAGCCCCTGCAAATTAATCTAGCAAAGAGCCTGGGATGTGGCCGCGCTGAACCCCCGCTTTACAACTCTCCCCCCTTGCTAAAAGACTTGGGAGGAAATGGAGGGTGGCTGGCGGGAGGAAAAGGACGAGAGACAAATAGGGGAGAGAAAAAAAGAGAGAGGGGGAGATAAGCCTCTGCTGTATTGTCCGATGAGTGGAGGAAAAATGTGGAGGATAGAAGGCAAAGGGGACAAATGAGTGGAGGGGGGGATGACAGGATGTGGTGAGTAAGGTAGGAGAGGAGAGAGAAGGGGGGGCAAGAGATAAGGAAGACAGTGGACTATTTAAAGCGCAGCAAAGGATGACCGTGTGCCCTCGCTCCAGTGACATCACTCAGGGAGACGATGATGTCACTGACTGAGGGGTGCTTTTCTGCCACTCCATGCTGATGTCATTTCCCTCCAGCTTTACCAAACATCGTGACAAACAGCCGTGGGCATCTTAAAGGTCCAGTACGATTCACCGCTGATACTTCAAGATGTTTTCCATGTAAATGTAGCTGAACATCATAGTCTATTTCTTAAAGGAACAGTTCAGCATTTTGAGGAATGTGTTTATTTGGCTTCTTTAAGAGTGAGGCGAGACGGTAGATATCAGTCTCTATCTATGTTAGGTACAATTGATGAATTAATTTAATTTCAGGGGGCAGCTATATCTCTGTTTCTAGTATTTATCGTAAGCAAGACTAAATACTTCATGACTCTACCTCCATATTTTTTTTTTGAGTGTTTTTATAACAAAGTCCCCCCTTTCTCTCTTTCTGTAAACCATTACAACATTAAAACCTTTAGCATCAACTCATGTTTGTGTCCAGCTGATAAGCATAAGTCCATCACTCAGTCTCCTTGTAACTCTATTTTGGTCTTCTCCAACCCAAAGGAAATATTTGGACCTGTAACAGTGAAATTCTCAGCTCGTGTTCACCAGTTTGTTGCTCACCTTGTTGGGTGCTGGGCTGGCAGCATTCAGAGAGAGGTAATTCTTTGTGGATTTGTCCTTATTAGTAACGCCTTTCACATTACCTGTATGATTTTTGTCATTTTTAATATTTGAATATAGACTGGAGTAGCTTTAGCACAGAGACATACTGAGCTATTCCTCTGCTGGTCCTTGACTCACAGGCAGCACCAGCTCTATTTAACATAAGTGGAAGCGCTCCAAAGGGTGTGTCCAATTTTTAGAAAATGCCTAAATGGAAGATTTTAATCAGACGGTTAGGGACCAGTGCCAATCAGAGGCAGCTGCTGAGGGAAAATCTGAATTCTCACAGAAATAACCATTTGATCATTTTGTTTACTGAGGTGCATTTCATTTCTATCATGTACTTGAATCGCAATGACACTAGCGCATGACATTTACCTCATGTCATCTCTCTCTGGTCCTCACTGTTTACAAGAGCAGTTCACATGGAAAAATGGGCGAAAAAGAGACTTGTTTGTGTTTATTCTGATGACTACATCTGGACTATGACAGCTTACTGCGCTGGTCTTGATGAAACCAAAAGCTCTGTGCATTGTGATGGCAGTTGGATCCTTTGTGGAATGAGGCAGTGGCTGCAGAGCTTTGTAGCTGCATCAGCTCACTAAAGACAGAGTGGGTGGTGCTGTCTAAGATGGAGTTCAGTTTAATCCTCATCCTCTACTTTTCTGCTGCTGCTGCTGCCTCCAGGGTGTCCAGGCAGAACCAGCCCCCCCCCCACTCGCCAACTCACCAGTTTATTTATCCTACCTGCAGCCTCCATTTTTAGTGCTGCCTCACCAGCAAAGAACAGCCACAACTAATTGATTGGAACTACACTGTACAGAGTTGGCACATTGCAATGCTAGAACACATGAACTCAAGCACTCATCCTCACACTCTTTTTCCCCCTACTGTTCTGTCACAAATCCACCTTGGTCCCACTCACTTCCATTATCAACCACAATTTTTTGTCTCCCTCCAATCTCTCCAATCAGCTCATATATCTTTATCAGTGGCAGCTGCTAGTCTTTCTCAGGGGGAGTGCAATAACCAAGCACCATATTGTTACAGCCAACCAAGGAACAATGATGAACGATGATAATACTACAATCTTCCCAATATCCTCTTTCATTTAGTAAGCTGCCCCGGAGGCCAACAGGCGCTTATTGAGCTCCGTACTGCAGTGTTTAGCCTCTGGGCCCCAGCACGCCTCGCCTACAGTGGGCTTGATTGACCTGATACCTCATGAAGATGCCAGGCAGTTCTCTCATTTGCAACTGCTGCTCATTTACGCCTGCACTGATTGCTGGACCGAGCGCAGCGGGGTGAGCGAGGGGTCTGTATTTGTTTTATCCGACTATGAGAGCAAATGTGAGAGTGCTCTGAGCCGGACAGAAACAGTTGAAAAATCACATCGAGAAATTATACACCCCACATCTCAACTTCACACACACAGACACACGGCTTACAGCTGCCTGTGGGCTCACGTTATCAGGCACAAAACTGTGCTCATGAAAGAGATAGGCTAACCCCGAGCGGGGAGTGCACTAACCGAAAGAATTTAGCTCCAGCCCCAACATCACAACCATGCCACATTGTGTTTCCTCTCCTGCAACCTCTTGTTTGACCTCTTCCACGCACTTTGTTGTCAAATGCGTTCATCCCACTAACTCCAGAAACAGTATATTTTATGTTTTACAAGCTAGAGTTGCCTTGTACTTCTGAAAATCACTCCGATAATCATGTTCATTTGAAGGATGTAACGTAATTTATGATTAAGAAGCTGCAGTGCAAAAGCTTTTGTAAAAATGTTTCAGATGTTGTTAAAACAATATTGCAATTTTTTTTTTTACCGTGTGCACAAAACAGTGGATTTATTTAAACAGTGGTAATTCGTTAAACAATGAGGTTTGCATCCCTACAAACTTCAGCTTCAAAGAAATGATGTTGTACAATGCGACATAGCAAGGTTACATAATAAAGAAAAATGCAAGATTATCATCAAGAGTTACGTTTTTGCACACATACTTTCATAACCACAACTCACAGCTACTACTTCAGGTAAATGTGTATAAATAAGTTAGTGAATGAAAATTCACTCTCAGGGCTGTGCCGACCTCTCAATATTCTTTCATTGTCTATGACACTTTTTTTCATTGTTCTGTGAGACTAGACAGAAAACGCCTGCCAGATGTCTCCTCTATTCCATAAGGTTACGTTTTGAAGATGTACAATTCATGCACTCATTAAACAGACCAAAAAAAAACCCAAGGGCACATTGGCCCAAATGAATATGTAATTCACTGTTTGTGTATTCTCTATCTTCAGGACTGTTGAATGAAAATAGGTCAAACCACAATAACTTTTAAAGCTGCATAGAATTTTTGCATTTCATTTACCATAAAAAGATAAAATACATATCAAAACCTGTTAAGAAAATAATTTGCTTTGATAATAATTCAAATAATTCAATGATTCTTCTGACAACAATCACTTTTGGGTGTCAAAGGGCTGAAGTTTACTTGAGATCAAATTATCATCACTTTATTGCATCTCTTAAAGCATAATTTTGGGAAATATGCTTTTTGTTTTATTTATTTGAGAAGATCTAAACTACTATCTGTCAGTTAAATATGAAGCTAAAGCCAGGAGACGTTAGCTTAGCATAGCATAAAGACAGAAAACAGCTAATATGATATTAAAAATATCAGCACCTGTATTTATTAACATATTACATATTGTTTGTTAAAGTGTTACATTGATATGTTGCAGTTTTTCATGGGGAGTTATGTTAAGCAAAGCTAACCAGCCTCTAAAGCAACGTGTTATTATATACATATACACGATGTGTCTATAAATACATAGACAACCACAAACAAGTTTGTGAATGCACAGAAGATTGGTGTAATGTGTGTAAATAGCTTAAGGAATGGACATAATGGCTTTAAGGGTAGCTTGGTGACTGATTGCTTGTGCACCCTGATAAACAACTCGGTCAGGCTCGGGGAGATTGGGTCGCTCAGTGTTCAACTCTGCTAAGACGTGCTCATTGTTAATGCCACATATATTGTGTAGAACAGACCAGGCAATAACAACATCTGATACAAAAGCAGGTGAAATGTTATCTTGCTTTATGAGGCACCTTTTTATTTATTTTCTACCACCATCCGTGCCAAGCTTAAACGTTAGGTAAAGCTTCGTTGATCGAGTACATGGTGGTTGGCGAATCCCTTCACCCCTTCCCTTCCTAAGGGGCTGTCATCGATGGCACATGCATTGCGATTGATGGCGCTATCTTAAATTACAACCGCGGATTAAGTGTAGAAAGGCACAGCCAGTATAATGACACGCTTGAGCAGGTTTACAGGTCATGTGACAAGCATCATGCACATGTTGTAATGTCACAGGAGTATGTTCTGGAGTCAACGTAATTAGTGCACTGCACACACCGAGTCGACCACAAGCTGCTGTGGTGTGCCAGCTGTCTCAAACGAGGTAGGAATTTCTGGATCACCTTCGACAACCTACACGATAATTGCAAAGATTGAGACTCAAGTCCATTTTGACACCTGTTGACGGCTTTGCACAACAGGGTGGTATTATACGATAACTGCAGACCAGGTGTCAACAGTTCCACCCGAGCTCCCGCAGCAGGCACTCGAGACTAATTACACCCAAAAATTGTCTCCACAGAACCGATTAGCCACCACTGACACCACTCGAAGCGTCCTGTGTTACTGGGAAGAAAGGTTGTCAGGCTTGCTGGACTGTCAAGAGCCCAAGAGCTGTTATCATGAAAGACAATTAGTCAAAAGTAAAAATAAAAAAATTCCGATAATATTAAAATATTCAGCAATATCCTACTGAAGAGGCTCTTCTGAAATGTTTTCATTACCAGGAAGGAGCTGAGTGGGGGAGCTGGATATACGGGCGATGTGGAGAAGAAAGAAAGAGGCTGGATGGTTTTGTGCGCTCTAATTGGCTCCTCTGGCTTTCACCTTCACAGGTCATGGAGTCTGAGCAGAGACAGAGTATAGTGGTGTAGATGGCTGAGGCCAAAAGGTGATGTGGTTCCCTGTACGCTCTGTGCCTGTGTGTCTGTTCGCATCTGCGGATATGACTGTGTGTGTATGTGTGAGAGTGTCAGTGCAAACACGTGTGGTTTTTCTTTTATTTAACTCCATTTAGTGGCTTTCACCATTATGGAAAAAGTGCGGGTATAAGAGGAAAACAAAACAAATGGAAGCGAGAAGCATGGGGGAAAAAAAGCTCCGTAATTTGCTGGCTGCTTTACTAATTGAGCCACCACAGCACTTCTCAAGAGGCTGGTCGGCTAGGAGATTGGATGGATTGATACGGATGCACGCTCTCACACACACACACATACACACACACACGGTCACACACACATACAGAGAAACAGAGAGCTAGATCTATGTGCACACACACACACAGAAAGGAAATGCCTCAGACAAGCTTTCATCTGTTGTTTTCCTCGACAAATTCGATTAAGTTGTGCACTGGCAAAACAGAAGAGATGGTGGCCTGCTCTTAAAAGCTTCAAGAAAAGCCGACACAGCCTCAGCGAGTGCTGTTTTATTAGTCCACAAGGATGCATCTCAATGAGATTTCATTCACTATCTGAGAGATGTTTATTTCATACATTTGACGGGTTTTTCTGTGCAATTCAAATGGAGACCATTTTCCACCCGTAGCATCAAAAGACCTTGAGGCAAAGAATGACTTCAAAAAGGTTACAACATGCGCTCGCACCCACAGAATTTCTTCCAATCTACCACTCCTGCCTGAACACAGTGGTGGTGTGCAGGACTTAGTCAAATATTAAAAGCACTAAAGAGAGCATGAGAGAGAGAGAGAGAGAGAGAGAGAAAGCGAGAGAGACTTCGAGCTTTACCCAAGCAAATAAATCTCACCATTGTAGTTATTAATCCTGTGTCAAACAGGAAAGCTCCAGCGTCATTCCGAGAGGCAAATAGGCGCTTTCCATCGCAGCTTTGCATCTCAATGCGGACGATCCCTACACACACAGCGCCCCTCAGATTAGCACATCATTTAGGATTCTTAATGACACCCTGAGGCTTTTTTTTTTCATGATGACGAGGCACACATTTTATTTCTGCCCATATAGATAACTGTTTTAATGCTTTAAATGTGGGTTTTCCTTACTGTATATTCGGTGGTGTCCTAATTGTCCAAATTATCCTATACACACTCATAATGTCCTGATAGAAATGTACTATTTCTACTTCCCTTGACATCCTGGCTAATTTAAAGCTGCCAAAATGCCATTTGTAACCACTAAAGCCACATCTTTTAAGATGTGAAAACACTAAAAAGGATTGTCTGTCAGAAGCATTTTTACTTCTATTTCCATGGCTTAAATGTGTCCTCCTTCAGAGTATTACAGGTTTTATAGAAATAATGGCAAAATACACCAGTATTAAATTATTCTCCTACATCCGTAGGCTAATTTAGGTTTTAGTATACCATTAGTATTAATAGCTTAATGTTACTGTTGTCAATTTTTCTGTTCCTTTAACGAACATTTCCCATGAGCCCTTGACAACTCAGCTGACAAGGCGAATCCCTGTGCCAGTTAAATTGCTACGGTTAGCTAAAAACCACACCAATTTTTCACATCAATTTTACCTCTTTTTAGCTAAAAAAAGAGGTAAAATTGGTGTGATGACTTTTACAGATAGAGAAACTGACGAGAGATTTGCTCACATCTAGATCTATGAAATGTGTTTAACTTCATTTTAAGCTTTCTCATCAGAGTACAGGCATGCACGAAACCAAGTTATAATGATGTAAGTACCCTTGCAGCCACTCTGGTGAATATTCATGGGAACTGAAGTTTTTTGTATAATAAAAGTAGCTGTGGTTTAACACTTAACACTGTCACCTGTGGCGGAGCTGATTTGTCTTAAGCCCAGGAAAATGTTTTCTTTTTCAGAAAGTACAATGAATAGGCACATTTGACTTTTGCGCACTTAAACCACTTGACATCAACTGTTCTAACAGTGTTAAATGTGGTTTTGGTTTACAGAAGGAGGCACTCAAATAGACATCAAATTTAACTCACATTTAATTCAGTTTTGTTTCCTGTCACGTTTCTCCTGACATCCCGCTAAAGATAAGTTTGAGCTCGCAAAAACGCTCATTTTGCAACCAGGAAAGCAACATTCTTCTTTGATCAGACAGTGAAAAGGATTGTCTGTCAGGGAAGTTTTTGCTCATTTCTTAATCTCTCCTCCTACAGGGATCTAGTCTTATTGGTTTAATAGAAAAAAAAATTAAAATCTCATCATCACGAAATGATTCTTTCACATTCATGGGCTAATTTAGCTTTTGGACATTAACATGAATAACCCAGGATGCTAATTAACACTGTGGATGTAAGCCCAGTTGAAACTCTCAGAAAGTAGGCACCTACACATTTGCACAGCTTAATCTCTGACTTAATTCCTTCAACTGAACAAAATTGCTTGTCCAATGGTTTCTCATACGGGGAGATTAGCAAACAGTCAATGAGGCATTGTGCTATTAGCCACAACAATGCGCTGTGTGGCGCACGATTGGAGAACATTAAGTTGGAAAACAGTTCAAGAAGTAATTAACACAACTACTGGGCAGCAGTTCATTTCTGAGTTAGCCGAATTGAAACTGAGCTCATCAGACATTCAATAACAGTCAGGAGAGTGAAATATTACAGCCCGACAAAATCACTTGGTTGACCTTCATTGTAGCATCTCCACAGGACAATCGTGGGCTATAAACGGCCAATTCACTCCTTTTTTCTCCATTATCCTTCATTACATTTTACCCAAGAAGATGATACCACGTGCAGAGAAACAAACATCACTGCAGTTACAGCTTTTTATTTATACTATTTAAGTTATGACGCTCCATTATCTTTCCAGACCGGATTGTGAATGACATTTTATACAGTCCGAGCATCATTTGGGGAAAATAATGGGAGTTTAACTAAACCCAGGGGCCTTCTCACACCATATTCGTGATGACAGCTATAGGCCTCGAGGCGCACGGTGTAAGTATTTCCCCAGAGGCTACTGGCAAACAGGAATGCTAACAAGCCAGGCCAGGGCCGAGTGATGGATTCTCCCCAAAAATGTACTGTTCTGTTTATTTGACTTTTAAACTACACTCTCATTCTAAATGATACTTTTAATGAACCAGATAAATACAAAGTAATGATCAATCGCATGACAAAGGAAAAACAATATAACTATTATTATTATTTCGGCCTTGTTTACCATGACACGCCAACACATGCCTCTCACGCGCACGCCTGTGGTCTTGTTCGCCGTCTGAACTGTGCGTTCTCTCCAGCAGCAAAAGCAAGGACCGTCTAATCATAGTCTCCTGTTGCCATGATGGCTGCACAGCGTCGAGAGGAAGTACCTTTAAGCAATTAACAAGTGTAAACAAGTCAGATTGGCACATGTCAGAGGCGACACCCTGTAGCGTGGCAGCTGTATCAGGGGACGGAAAGCTCCGGCGGAGGGAGGGTGTCTCGTACATGTTTGTGTTGATCTGCGTGTGTTTTTCTACAATCTGAAAAAAGGGACTCCTTTGAAATAGTTTATGATGCATCAATTACTCTAATTCATGGTGTTGGTGCAAAAACATTCGTTTTACCTTGTGTACCTTGTAAAATGTGGGCAGTAGAAAAACAGACTGTGATGGTGATGTGATCAGTGAGAAATCCTTGAGCTGCACCATCGACAGCAAGTAACAGAAAATCTCCCAGGACACTATGACAGCACCCACTGTGATTTCACAGGATGTGGAGCCTTTTCTAGTTCACAGTTGGAAGACTCGCTAATTTTGATGGAATATCTCAAACAAAAACCGCAGCGCTAACTGATTTCACGTCGACGGACTCGCTCTAAATGAAGTCATCAACTCAAATCTTGATGTCCTGATTTGTAGCTCAAGTTGTCTGTGTGTGTGTGTGTGTGTAAACATTGATTTGGCTGTCCAAAATCACTGGAATAGCAACATTTTCTGCTCAGCTCTACAGGAGCTTTCTAACATCTTTCAGTTTTTTTTTTCCGTTTCAGTTAACTTTCGCTGTTCTCATCAGCATCAGGCTGCTACTGGAAAAAAAAAAAAAAAAACACTTTCTGCTGCCTGCCCAGGCACAACCAGTAAACAGACAAAGGTAGCGAATAGCTGTGCAGCATTCAGCAGATAGAAAACAAGATATTTCCAATAAGAGTTTGCTAGTTACACTTGCTTTGTCAACACAAGGTTTTCATTTAGGATTCAAGTTTATGTCCTCAAGTGGCCAGAAAAAGTTGCGGGGGTTAGTTAATTATCTTAAATATTATGGTCATGATTTAAAAAAAAAAAAGACTTGGTTGAGGTTAGGAAAAAGGTCATTTAACAGTTAAAAGAGGGGATGTGACCAGTGTGACCACCTAACATCCTCCTAAAGATGTTTTGCTGTGCTATAACAACATTAGAGCACTTTGAACTTTTACCAGCAGCCAAGTTTATATGAAATGTGAGAACTGGAACAACCAGCCATGCTTTCACACTGGATGTCACGTTCTGTCCAAAAGACTCTGGCTCCTCTCATCCTCTTAATTTTTTCCCACGGTGCAGATTTTCATCATTCTTCCATCACCGCACGTGTGATATCTGAGCAACTGGATTCCTATTAAAATTATATCACTTTCCATTTCGGACAGAAGGAATTTGTCAAGATGGGTGCCGTAATGAACCCCTGGGAGCCATTAGGGGCTTGTGTTCAAAGTCAGAGTGATTAAAGGATGCTTTGTTGGACACATGAAAGGGAGAAGGAGGGAGTGAGACAGAATGAGAAAACAAAATGAGGATCTTCTCCTCATACCCTGCTCATCAACAGCACGTTGCCCCGTACGTAGCAAGCTCTGAGCTTGCTACGTCTCTCGTTTGGACGGCGAACTGTTTGGATTCGAGTTTAAAGCTCCGCTGTCGGCCAACTGCTGGTTGATTTGTTGAATGGATGTTAAAAAAGAACATCACCGACAAAACAGTTGTTCCCTTGTTTAGTGGGACAGCGCCCCTGTTTGCCTCTTTCCCTCTGGAAGAATGCTATAGTGTATGTGTGTGTTTCTATGGTAGTCTTCGTACAGTCGGTGTCATATGATTGGCATAATACAACAGCTATTAGATGAATTATCTACAGACTTTCATGGTCCCAAGACGATGAAGCCCACTGAATCTGGTTATCCTCTGACTTTCTGTCTAGTGCCATCATCAGGTCAAAACATGTAAAAACCCAGTGCATGCTAAATTAATATGGTGAACATTTACTTTGCCATGTTAGCATTGTCACTGTGAGGTTTGTTGGTGTGCTGATGACAGCATTAGGCACCACTGAGCCAAAGTTAAGTCTCACAGGGCTCCTAGGTGGGACGACCGCACTGAGCCCCTTTAGAGGCCGCGGACTCCCAAACGAGCCCTGTGGCGGAAGTGTGATCCCTCCTTGATCCGACCCAACTATCGGATGCACTCTGGGGGTGCAGCATGCTAAATGTGTCTAGTAGTAGCAGCTGGCCAGAGAAGAACAGAAAAATGCACTAGTATTTACTTTCTTACTCCTGCCCCTGACACGTCTTACCAGTAAGGGTAAATGTTTGTCACTGTTTTGCAGTGATGTATTTTGGTTCGCTTGGATTTTTCTATGTGTGAAAAGAAACCAAACCAAGCGGGAAAATCTTCCATGTTTACAAACTCATCAAGACCAGAGCACATGAAATATAGATGTGAAAATACCCTTAGTCACCCATTAGTGTTGTTTTATTGATTGGTTGTTGAATACCAAGAGGGAAAGTCTTACCTAATACAAACTTGCCAGAAGTTTGGCATGTCTTAGTGTAGCAGAAAGTTTTTGATTTGACCATGATGGACGTTGTGTGGTTCTTGCAAGGCCTTTGGTGAAATGCCTGTCTGTATGTTTTTTTTACCCTGATGAATGCTGAGGTGTGACGCAATGAGCAAACTTTGTGATTCGCCAGAGGAATTGTGCCCAGCTCCCGTCACACAGTTGCAGTGAAAAGATTTAGTGCCAGGGCGAAGGTTCAGACCTGCATTTTTGTGGTTGGCAATCGATTACACTGAGTACAATTTATGTATGCTCCTGCCGGTACGTAGGTTTTGATTGTAGCCTCAGTATGTTAATTTATTTATCTCAACATGAAATTTTCACTCTAGTACCACCTGCAATTTTACTTATTACAAAGCAAGACATCATCACATAATTTCCTTTCAATGGAAATCATTTCAAAAAAAGAGCACGGAAGGTTGTGGGTTCAAATCAAAGCAGACTGAGACAACAAAATTCAATTGGATGCCAGTTGGTGTGACATATTGTGCCAAATGAAAGCTGTGACTATACTCTGTCTCTGCTCAGTAAGCAGAGATGGAGCGCAGATCTCTGCTGGGCTAATTTAGAGCCCAGTTGGGTCTCCCACCCACACATCCTCTCGGTATCACCGTGTTGGTGATCTCACTGCCTTGAGTTCAAGGGGAAACCATGCAATCTTTTGACTGAGCTGAAATGTGTGTGATTACCTACATTAAATGCGTGGGAACTGTATATAAATTCTGGTGGGAGTACATATGTCATTTCATGAATGTACGAGCATGTGTGTTTGTGCACTGCCTATGGGAGAAAGATACATTGCAGTATTTCAGCGCAAGCGTGTGCTGATGTATTGACTTTGCCAAAGAATCCCCAGTGATCAAGTCCAATTCAGCAGCTCTGCCCTAATAAGCTCTGCACATCAAGGCTTTTCTCCCATTTTTTCTCCGCCTCACTCCCTCACTCTTATCCTTCCTCCTGCTTTTCCTTTGACTGCCACCCATTAGCGAACCCAGACCACACAATAGAACCCAATCACATCTGGCAATTTAAATTAGCCCTATTTTCTCTGTCTCTTGCGCTTCAAAACATCTCTCAACAGAATGGTCCCCGTGCTTCCTCGGCACCCACACTATTTGGCCCCCATTCATGTGTGCGCACATGTGTGCGTGTGGATGTGTGTCATTATTTCTGAATGCTAGTGTGAGCATAAAATAAAAAGGGAACAAAGAGAGTGGAGCCCAGCAATGACAGGGCCACACTCATTAGGTTTTCTAAAGATATTATAACAGAATTACAGCACTGTTCTGTCTAGGGCAATTAGTTTTTGCATATTCACTGTATGCGTCGGTGATGACGGCGGTGTGCATATACATGAAGACAGAATGAATTAGACAGCTTGTCAATTAGAGAATCCCTCACCGCCTCTTTCATTGCTCATTCTTTCTGAGTTGCTGGCAGGGAAAGTGGGCTAAGACAAACACACACACACACACACACACACACACACACAAGCCTAAGCCTAATTAAGAAATAAATGCCATGTTGGTGCATTTTTTTTCTGTTATGTAAAGGCGTCATCATCATCATCATCATGTTTGTGTGTGTTATGCTAGTGTTTGGAGTTAGCTGTCACGCAGGCTACTTGGGTCTGTGTCTCAGCATGCAATTTGGTTGCATGATGCAGGTTCTGTGGCAGCAGCGCTATGAGATAAACATAATAGTTTTAACAAGCTGCCCGCACAGGAAAGGAGAGAAAAACTGCTTCAATAATAGAGAAAGTCACACTGACGCTCTAGTTTGTGTATTATTGTTCACACAAACATCCATTAGGGACGCACACATACACATACACACTGACTATACCTTGAAACAAACTTTATCTCTTTCTTTCCTTTACATTTACACACACACACACACACGTATCTACACTCTCACAAGGCCTTTCTTAAGAGAAAGCTTGGCAGACAGCTGAGAGCCTTGGACCTCACTGTGACTGATTGGGAGAGTGTACGACTCTGAAGGCAGTGACGCCTCCAACCCAGGGACAAATAAATCACCATGGTGAAGAGAAAGAGAAGCAGGGGAAAAAGATAAAGAAGTCTCACTGTGAGGAACAACACTGCTCCGTGTGCCAAAGAAATCAATTAGTCTAATGTGCTGTACGCATTAAAGTCTGCTTTAGAGTGCAACATGTTGCATAACAGGCCTCCGTATATGTGTATACACGTGCTACACATACATTTGCATTGAGAATGCCTGCATTACATTGCTTCCTGGCAACACTTCAAGTTAAGCATCAACCCCTTTTTTAAAGCCGCGGCAACTTTTGACCCTGTACATTAGGTAATTGGGAAATTTACACATAAATGTAAATCCAATATTTGTTCTTCTTTGAGCTCGGTTTGAGTCTCCACCAACTCCTAAGGGAAATATTTGGCTCTTTAGCTCCTAAATAGTCCAATTTCCTCACCAACTAGTTGCTAGATTTGTTTTTTGGTGCTGTGCAGGTAGCATGCAGTGGGTTTTTAAGAGGAAAAAAGCAGAGTTGGAAGATTAATCCTTTTGGTTTGTCTTTTACTGTTACTGTATCATTGACATGAAACTAAGTCAATTTCCTGATGTAATGTCTTACGTCTTAGATCTGGCACAATACCCAGATCTGCTAAATGCAGCTACTACAGATACAACGACAAATCACTTATTCAGCC